>NC_142650.1:29252500-30502500 GCF_055504915.1 Nelumbo nucifera
CAAGCCTCAGGTCTTCAGAGGAGCGCTCGGTCTCTCGCTGCCGACCCGCAGCGGGTTATGTGAATGCATTGTACAGGGGGTTTTTGACGGTACGATGACTTGCTGTCAACGAGGACTTGCAGAATCGTTCTGTGGAGGAATCGTTCTCAAGCGAGGACGTCTTCTTGAGTTTTGCTTCTTCTCTATCTGATTTCTTTTCTCATTCTTTCTTTTCATTTGTAATCATGGTCATTCTGGTCCTCTGGAGCAAGAGTTAAAACCAAGTAACCAACTCTCAAATTCAAATGTGAATCGATTCAGGGGAGGCCGAGGCACTCCTCCTTGACTACTTATTACTGTTAGCCTTTTACCGCAACGTACAGTTGGATTGGTGGATCCAGGACCCATTCAAAGGGATTCATTCCCAACTCGATTAGGAAGCTAATGGACGGAAATTTCTTTTTCTTCCTCAAATTCTACAGAGCCTGTTGTCAGACTAAGCACGGTATCCCCAAGAGTTGCAAAGAATTCAAACATCGATGTGATAGCTGAATTTACGAAACCAGTCTTTAACTTTGAGGCCTCGGCAGTAGATGTTAGAGGGGGAACTGACAAGGCAGGGTCCAGGTGCATATGGTCGCACTCAAAACCATTCAAATCGCATTTCCTTTTTTGTCTGTTCTCCGTCTGCAAGGAACGGAAAACAGAGGAAATTGGAAAGAAGAAAGGGGAGGAGAGAAAAGGGAAGGGGAAGAAGAGAGATCGGGAGAAAGAGAGAGAGAGGGAGGGAGGGAGGACTTCAACGGAAGTCCGCCACCACTGCAACAACTACCACTTGCTGCTGTCCGTGTATCGTAAGGTCCGGGAAGAAAACCAGTGTTTTTCTCTTAATGGGGTATTTTAGTAATTTAACAGGGGGATTTGTCGCAAAACAAAGTATAAGAGGGTCTTTGTCACAGACCCCATAGAACAGGGGAAATCTTTGTAATTTACCATTTAAATAAACAAGAATGGAAATACAGAAATATTGTCTACATATTTAAAAAGCTAAAATGAAAACAACACTAAGTTAAAATTTGTGGATATTGTCCGTAACAAAGTAGTAAGTAGTGGTAATACAAACATCAATTAGATAAAACCAAACTCGTCGCCAATAGGGGTTTATGTAGAAGACTATCACCATACCCAACAACACTGTTATATAAGAAGCTATAAAGCTTACAACAAAGGTGTTCATGTCCATGTCATCAGGATCATCAGGAGTTATTTGCATAGATGGTGGTGCCTTGGAACTATTTGTGCAATTATTCTTCTTTAAGGGTTCTCCACAAAGAAGAGGGTTGCCCTCATAGCTAGTTTCCCCAAATGTTGCAAATTGTCCTTTTCTCTCTGGAGTCCTACCGGATAGGTTGTTATGAGCCACATTGAAAATTGACAAAGAGTTTAGCTCAATCATCTGAAGAGGGATCATTCCTGTCAAATTGTTGTAGGAAAGGTCCAAACTCTCTATTTTTCTCAGATTTGAAAAGCTTGGTGGGATTTGCCCATTTAAATAGTTGTGCGACAGGTTTAATGCTCGAATATCACTTAAATCTCCAATTTCAGGTGGGATATTGCCTACTAATTTGTTGCAAGAGAGATCAATTCCAGACATGAGCTCAAGAACAACACCCTTGTAAGTTTCGGACCGGAATTTTGTTCTGAATTCCACTTCTACTTCCACTATGATGTCTTCATCGTCGAAACCAAATTCAAATTGAAATAACATACTGTTATATGTATATATACCACCATAACTTAATGGATTAAGCTCAACTTTTGAATTTCTTTTATATGAGCTTGATTCTCCATTAAATGGGATGTTATTTAAGCAAGAAGGTATCGTACCTGAGAGAAAGTTGTCAGAGAATTGCATTATGTTGAGATTTTTCAACTGGCACAATTGAAGTGGAATTTGACCTTCAAATTGATTCCCTTTCAAAAGCAGGGCATTTAGAGATGAAAGCCCACCAATCCATTCTGGAATTCCACCACTTATGTGGTTATCGCTAATGTCCAATGTCACCAAGGAAGTGATGTTTGAGAACGCATTTGGCATTGGTCCTTCCAACCTATTTTTCTGAAGATACACATGTTCCAAACCTTGTGGGCTAAAGCAAGAAGGAACCGAGCCCTGGATATCGTTTTCAGAGAGATCCAAATATCTGAGCAGATGTAGTTGACAAAACTCACTTGGAATTGATCCTTCAAGATGATTATTACGCATAACAAGAGACTGAAGATATGATAAATTTCCCAACCATCTAGGTAGTGGACCGGAAATGTTGTTATAACTGATATCTAAATCAGATAATTCCTGGGAACCATGCAACCAGCTATCTGAAAGATTTCCACCAAAGAGATTGTGATCCAGGTATAATGACGTTAAACTAGTTATGTTTGTAATTGTAGGAAGTATTTTTCCATACAATTTATTGTACGACAACTTGAAAAGCATTAACATGGAGCATCCCGTGACCAAGTGCTCTGGAATTTGACCTGATAAATTATTATTGGAAAGATCTAGAACCTGTAACCAAGCCATATTACCGATTGATGGAGGAATTTTTCCTTCAAAACAATTTTGTGATAGTTTTAAGATTCTCAAATTTGGAAAGATGACACCGATATTTGTTGGGATTGAACCAAAAAAGTTATTGTTAGAAAGGATCAAACTAAACAAATTTAAACACGGATGAGAAGGAAGAACAAGAGGGCCTGTAAAGGAGTTATTCGTTAGATTTAGATAGCCTAATTTGGTATTGTTTTCTAGCAACCAAATGGGAAATTCCCCCCTTAAGTTGTTGTTAGAGAGTTGAACTACTCTCAACTCATGTTGGTAGTAGAGGAAACTTGGGAAAGCATCATTTTTGAATGTGAAGCCTGATAAGGCAAGAGACTTCAATCGGAAGGATGGAACCCAGGTTGGATAGTCGTCGGCCTCAACTATTAGCCCGTTATCTTCACATTCAAATGACTCAAGTTTGGAAAGGTTAGCGAAGGAATGGAATGAAAATGAACCTTGGAAGCGATTATGTGAAAGAGAAAGGTATTCAAGAGAAGTGAGGCCAGCAATGATTGATGTATCAAAGATTCCTTCAAATTGATTGTGAGAAAGATCCAATGCGCGAAGGGATGTGAGATTTCGTAAACAATGGTTGACACTACCCACGAAATCATTGCCTTTAAGATCCAATTCCTGGAGGTTCCTTAGTTTGCACAATCCTGCATGGTGATTCAAAGAATATATATATATATATATATATATATATATATATATATAAATTAAATAATGATTCTGTATATAACTAACCATGTATTATTTAGAGAGAGCATAAGAAATGACACAAAAATAGATCAAAAGATTTTTGGTTTGCCAATAATTAACTTACCTTTATGTGGTAGTTGAGTGCCATTGAGTCCATAAGCGAAAGCAATTGATAAGAACTTGAGAGAAATCATTCCCCCCATGTTCTCGAGAAATTTGTTGTTGAGCGTAGAATAAGATAAATCTAATAGCTCCAAGTTTCTCAAAGTATCCAACTCTATAAAGCAAAAAAAAAAAAATTGAAAAATATTAATTTAGAAAATATTAGTGATCCACTCATCAATGATATATATATATATACAAGACTGTACTATATCCAAGCAATTACCGGTGTAGTTTGCAATGATATATAATTAGTACAGTTCAATTAATATCATTAATTTAGAAAAATATAATCCAAGCAATTATATATTAATGAATCTACAATTGACATACCTTCACTGGTAATTGATCCACTCATAAATGGACTTTCACTGAGATACAATATCTTAAGTACCGGTGCAAGCAGGCCAATATACTGTATAATCGTTGTGTTAAAATTGTTGTCATCTAAGTGTATTTCCTCCAACTTGTTAAACCTTTTGAGACCTGAAATAAAAGCAGAAAACGTCAACGCAAACTACACGTTTATATATATATGTTAAATAATTTAAAAGCAGCCAAAAATATATCTAATAATTACGTAATTATTGCTGGAGCAACGCCATAATTGAAACTATTGTAACACTAATCCAACACTTGCAACCACCTACTTTCTACAAATTATGAATGAATGTTAGGAGAAAATAAGGAAAAAATATTATATATCAATAGAATAGACAGAGAACCCAAGTTTATGAATTTTATGGTCGAGATTATTTAAGATAACATATGCATTAATCTTAATATACCTTGGGCAGGAATAAGGTGTGATGGGGCCCATCTCTAAATAAAATGGATATAAATTGTGGCCATTTATGGCATGTTCCACTTTACATGAAAGCTGCGTTTGGGAGTGTTTTTCCTTTTCTTTTTTTTTTTTCACACAGACTTTATAGAAGGGCTTTTTCAATACAACGTAATTGGATGCACGTCCAAGATCCTTACAAGTAAGCTTTGCCAAAAGAGCTTTTGTACGTACCTTGGATTGCTTGAGCACTGCCATTGAATCTATTCGAACAGAAATCCAACATTTGCAAGTTCTCCAGACCGGCAAGTTCTGCACATCATTAATCATTAATGAAAGTTGAGAGTATAATATATATATAAACATAATATGGGACTCATCTGAATTCAATATACCTTCAGCAGGAAAGTTCCCTTCCAATTTGTTAACACTGAGAGACAGATTCTTGAGGGATTTGAGGGCAACCAAGGAGGTAAAAATAGTGTTGGTGAAATGATTATTACTCAGATTCAGAATTTCTAGACTTTTGAAGCCTGAAAGAGTTACATTTCCTCAATGTTATATATATGTCATGCAAAACAATTAATGTACTAATAAAATTCATTTTGCGAAATTAAAGCAATGTAAATGTAAGCAAAGTGTATAAATAGAATGAAGAGAAAAAACATACATCAAGAAACCTGAAAACGGAAGAATTAATATAGTTGAAGCAAAAAAGGATTAATTAATTAACAAGTATATATTTGACTTCATTCTTATTAGTACATGTTCCAAATACATGTAAACAATGGAATTGAAGCATTTCATTAATTTTATAGAAAATACTTTAGCTATTAATAATTACAAATTAATTAGTAGCAAGGGAACACTCAACACAACCTGACATCATTCTTACTCACAGCTAAACTAATATACTAATTAAGCCTTGTAAAGACTATACCCTGTACGTCTACCTAATCCATGCTTCAAACCCCTTAATTATAAAGATAATAAATTGGTTAGTAATTCAAAATAAAATCAAAGAAGGCAATGTCTTAATTAAGCAGAAAAGCTTCTTGTAAGGATTAAATTCTCTAATTGTTGGTCGGATATATCATTTTAACATCAGGATGTAAGACTGATTCGCAACCTTGTCTATACTTGCAACATCACTAAATGGATGCATGGGCGCTTAATTACGTAATTATTGCTGGAGCAATGCCATAATTGAAACCATTGTAACACGAATCCAACACTTGTACAAATTATTAATGAATGTTGGGAGAATTTTAACATAACATATGCATTAATCTTAATATACCTTCGGCTGGAGTAATGTGTGATGGGGCCCATGGGACGGCAAGCCGTTTTTCCTAGAAGTAAACTTTGCCAAAAGAGCTTTTGTACGTACCTTGGATTACTTGAACACTGCCATTGAATCCATTCCCACTCAAATCCAACATTTGCAACTTCTCCAGACCGGCTAGTTCTGCACATCATTAATCATTAATGAAAGTTGAGAGTATAATATATATATAAACATAATATGGGACTCATCTGAATTCAATATACCTTCAGCAGGAAAGTTCCCTTCCAATTTGTTATAACCGAGAGACAGACTCTTGAGGGATTTGAGGGCACCCAAAGACGGCAGGATGCTGTTGTCGAAATCATTCCAACTCAAGTCGAGAACCTCCAGCCTCTTTAATCTACCCAACGGTTCCAGCCCTGCAATAAGAATAAATACATCCATCCATCTCGCTCTCAAGTCTCAACGGCTGGATATTAATTATAGGCTTGTGGATTTTAGAGTCATCATCATCAGATTTCAATAGCTAGCTAGCTGGCTCAATATGTTGTCTTCTCACTGTGTCCTCAGCATTGTTTTTATTACAACTTACAATTCATTACCTTGCCAAAATATTAGAAAAAATAAAAAATAAAATTAAACAACGAGCCTAAATCATATATAATGTGTAACGTGAATATCGCCCAAATAAAGTTCCAAATCAACACGCGGCAACCTTTGACAGACTATCTAGCTCTCTTGTTCTCCGAAATTAAAGATGACTCTTTCCCCCAGCTATAATGTGTTGACAGTCATGCTTTAATTACCTTTCTTCCCTCAATTTATAAAACATTAAAATCCGGAATGCTTTCTTTTTTTTTTTTTTTTTTAAAGTAGATGAACTGAAAGACGACTATAAAACAACAAATTGCAGTTTTCTTAATTAATTAGCAATACCTTCATTGTCTGCCAAACCTCGAAACCCGTTGTCAGATAAGTTAAGATGTTGCAGCTCTTGAAAGGGAAGAAACAAGCTGGCATTTAGAAGCCAATTTGGTAGATGTGCATCATCATATGATGACCAACTTCTGGTATAATTGAGAGAGAGCTGGATGATTGTGCCAGTGGTGAGATTACATTGAACTCTCTCCCAGGAACAACAATCATCATTATCATCGTCCTCAACCCAAGTTGGGAGATGGCCGGAAGAAGTATCATCATCATCAGTCCATGGAACAGAAGCCTTGAAAGCTAAAAGAGCCATCTTCTCCTGCTCCAAACATGCCATTGATTCATGATGTTGATGCTGAAACAGATGAAGCAGCAGCATAACAATAAGCCATGCCCATAATGTTCTCATCCTCAAAGCCCACTCCATGATTTTGAGAAATGGATGGATTTCCCCTGTTTCAGCTTTCTAACTCCCCTCTCCTATATATAGCTAGCTGTAATTAGAGCGAAATGAATGATTATCTTTGTGGTCTACATATTACCACAAGTTCTACATCTTATAGACTTGAAGTAAAATTGGAGTCTCTTTTGTTCCTGAAATTAAAGTGATGGATAGAAGTAAGTCCCACGCTTTAGCAATATATGGTCATGGTTGCAAAATGAAAAGTCGTAGTTATTTTAGATGACTTGGAAGCAGGGACTCATCAAGGGTCCTTATATGTATGACTTCTGACTTTATGAGTCATGGCTGTCCACCATTTTCTTAAATTTATATTTTATTAAAATTAAATCTACAAGAGGAGAACATATTTAGGTGCTTCATTTTCAAAACACCAATAGCTTTTGAATTTTAGTTAATTAGTTTAGTTTTCTTACCTTTGTCATTTAAAGGACCACTACCTAATGCTGATTCCAATTATCCGAGTCTTGGGAGGGGTTAATCTCTACTTAAGCTCTGTTGCTTTTGCACAAAATGGATGCTCTCAGCCTCAAACCACCATTTTCACGCTTTTCTTAGCTTTTCTCATATGACAACAATTAGGTGAATGGTGAAAAGCATTTGTAGACTCCAATTTGTTGGAAGAAAATTTTAAATACCTATGCAACAATTGATGTTCATCAAAAATAACAATTCTTCCACCATGATCTTACTTTAGAGCAACAATCTTGATTATCTATAATTCCACCATGATCTTACACTATGTTTGGTTTGAAGGAAAGAGTAGGGAAAGGAAGGGAAATGCAAGGAAAATAGAATATTCTTTAAAGATGCTTCCCATCCCATCTTTTTCTCAGAAACCAAATGGACCACAATGATTAAAAGATCAAGAGAAATCTGATATTGTTGGACAAACACAACCTAATTAAGATAACAAATTTTAAGGAGGCCGCTAGGACTGTAATCGGATCGGACGTGGATTGGAGGTAGCAAAATCCACATATCATATGATTACTGAGAACTTGCTTCCAAATCCATCCGAAATCTGAATGGATTTAAAATTTTGGATTCGAATTTGTATCCTATTGGATTCAGATTTAATTCGACTCTGCTTAAACTTTTCTAAAATAATAGAAAAACTAAAATTTTATTTATTTTTCAAGTTTTATATATGATAGATTTTAAACCTTTCTGCTATTTCTGAACCTGTCTCTCGACAAGACCTTGTTATGTGTATTTTGAGTGGACTTGGATCTGAATATGAATCCATTATTACTGCTATTGCTAATAGACCTGATTATGATAGACTAAGAATTGCTGATGTTGTTGGCCAATTACTCAATCATGAGTCTTGGCTCAAAGAGAATCATTTTACTAAGTCTGATGATGAAGCTTCTGCCAATTTTGCTTCAAACAATAAAAGTAACTCACAACACTCCTAGCAGTCGCGCAATAATTCACCGTGCGGCAAAGGCAGAGGCGGTCGTGGGAACCAGAATGATAGTTCCAGAAGAGGTCGTGGATATAGCAATATTATCTGTCAATTGTGCAACATCCCTGGCCATGGTGTTTGGAAGTTTAGACGTAGGTTTGATATCTCCTATCTTGATTCAACCTATTCAGAATCCCACACCAGATTCAATTGTTGCTTTTCACATTGGTTCTTCATCACAGTTTGATCTGGCCTAGTATCCGGACATTGGAGCCATACACCACATCACATCTGATCTAGACAATCTACAGATTCGATCAGACTATGGGGGGTCTAACCAGGTGAAAGTTGGTAATGGCACAGGTTTGGAAATTAAAAATATTGGTTCTGTTATTTCTTATGATAAAAATAAATTTTATCTTAAGGATATTTATCATGTTCCCTCTATTACAAAGAACCTACTTTCTGCCAGCAAATTTACCAAAGATAACAATGTTGTCTTTGAATTTCATCATTCGTATTTTCTCTTGAAGGATCATATGGGGAGAGTTCTACTCCGCGGGCCCAGTAAAGGTGGACTCTATCAATTTCCCACTTTAGCATCCATTCCTTCATCTTCTGGTAGTACTGCATTTATTGGTGAAAAAGCATCAGTTCGAGTTTGGCATCATCTACTTGGGCATGCTTTAGTTAAAGCAGTTCGACAAATGTTGTCTCAGTTCGGTCTTCCTTATCATGGTTTGTTTGATATTTCAATCTATCATGCTTGTTAGTTAGGAAAAAGTCATCGTCTTCCCCTCCCTAGTTTGTCGTGGTCTTATAGTAATCCTTTAGAACTTATTTATTCAGATGTATGGGGACTAACCCCAGTTGAGTCAAATAATGGTTTTAAATATTATGTGTTATTTGTTGATATTTTTTCTAAATTTTCTTGGATTTTTCCTATGCGCCGTAAATCTGATGTGTTTAAGATTTTTCCCAAATTTAAACGGCATGTTGAGCTATTATTTGATAGAAAAATTAAATGCATTCAATATGATTGGGGAGGGGAAATACTGGAGATTTTCACAGTACCTTGACTCTTAAGGCATCGGACACCATCTCACCTGTCCACACACTCATGAGCAAAACGACATGGTTAAAAGGAAGCATCGCCATGTGATAGAGTCCACTCTCACCTTACTGGCCGCTGCCTCTTTCCCCCAGAATTTTTGGTTTGATGTAACTGAAATTATGGTTTTTCCAATCAACCACATTCCTTCACAGACTCTTCAAGGCAAGTCACCATATGAACTTTTATTTCAGCGCATACCATATTATTCTCTGCTTCACACCTTTGGCTATGCATGTTATCCATTTCTTTGTCTGTACAATAAGCATAAAATGGATTTTCATTCTTCCCTGGCTTGGGTGTTTAAAGGATTAAGGATGTATATGTATGACTCTTCAGAACCTAATGGTTTAGTGTATGGTACAAGGGACAAAATCTTCATCATGGTTACAGCAGGCACTTTTATAAGTAATATTTTATAATGAATAAATAATACATATAAACAAAACTATGAAAGCTTGATTTTTCCACACGTCATTTTACAATAAACAAAACTATCAAATACTTTCTCTTGATCTATGATTTTTCCACACATCATTTTACACTAAAAAATATATTTCAAATTAATATTACAAATCAAATATGACATCACATAAATTTTCTTCTACCATGGGGACAAATATAAATTAATATTTCAAATCAAATATGATATCATGGATCATCCCATAATAACATTATTTTCGAAACATACTTATCCCATCCTAGTGTCAGGCAAGTTCATGGCAAGGCAGGACCCACTCCTCGTTAGGGATGAGGAGTCCTCAAATTTCCCTGTCTTATCCTTTGTGTCGGGTGAATTCAGGGCAAGGCCCCCATTCTTCATCAACGATAGGAAATCCTTGAATTTTTCTTACCCTGTCCCCAGTGTCGAGCGGGCTCAAGACAAGGCACCCGCTCCTTGTCAATATAAACTAATTAATAATTTCCTTTTCCATTATTATACTAATTTATCTTATTAATTTGTATAATTATTGGTTCAAATTACAGTTTTCCCTTTTCCATACTCATTTATATTTAAAAATTTTCAATAATTAACAATGAAAACTATATAAGTTTTCAATAGCTTTCCAAAGTCTATCAAATGTAATAAATTTCCTAAAATCTTAAAACTATTCTAATAATTTGCAATAATCTTTTAATACATGATTCAGATGCCCACAAAATTTCTGTTTAAGCTTTCCTATTGAAAAAAAAATCAAGCATTTATTCAATGTTTAGATGAAGTGACCTAATAAAGGGTGTTACAACTCCTCGACCATCTAACAAAAAATTTTTTTCCAGAAAAGAGAGAGAGGAATTAGATATCATAGCTCAAATCATGTAATACATTTTGGTTGCCACCTTTGGCCATCTACTAATATAGGGGAATCTTCAGGGAAGGCCGACGGTGGGAAATGGTACTTTTTTAGAACCACTGCTTCCCACCATCAGCCTCGG
The DNA here is from genome assembly GCF_055504915.1 of Nelumbo nucifera. NCBI lineage: Eukaryota > Viridiplantae > Streptophyta > Magnoliopsida > Proteales > Nelumbonaceae > Nelumbo > Nelumbo nucifera. Next base: position 29,263,370 of record NC_142650.1, read on the forward strand.
CTGTCCCTAGTTTTTGATTTGTCTCGCTTCACCCCATTAAGACTTGTGCTATATGTAGATTGTAGACCCCATAATTAGAACTGAACTCGCATTTACTTTTGCTTCAATTGTGACGTTTCAATGGATGCATGCAACTGCCCACAACCTCATCCAATTGACGGAAATGTAATCATAAAATTTCAAACTTAATTGTCTATATGTATCGTTTCTTTAACTAATTAATTAAGATGCTTGCATTCAAATTTTATATGAATTTCTTACAATTGGATGCCTTAAAACGATGTTTACAAGGAGCCAAGTCAATGGCAAATGGGAGTAGTGATTTGCCATTGACTTGATAAACTTTTTTATCTTAACCCACATTTAATTGAAGACATACACATTTAACATGCCATGGCCCATGCTTTGGGCCTGTCCCTCTCCCTCCCTTGCTACATCTGTTTTTCAGATTAAATTGCTTCATACTGTCCACTTGGGTAATTCTCTAAAACCATTGTAGTCCAAAATTTAACTTGATGTATACTAGTCATCTTTCTTTCCCCATTGACATAATAGTTTATAAATCCGATAGAACACGTCTAAAACTCTAAATCCAATTTTAAAAGTGAGGGAGTGTTTCAGAACTTAGGTGAAATATCAGGAGAGGAGAGGCTTAAGTCTTTTATCCTATATATAATATTAGGTAAATTATAAATAGTTACTTTGTACTTTAGGGGTAGTGAGGCTTGAACCATCAAGTGGGATATTTAGAAATATACACTTAAGTCCAATTCTGTTAAAATTGATGTTACAACGATGGAAACATTACAAAAATGGTCATATTTAGATTTCATTTTGCTCATTGAACTTTTATTTAGCAGACGTAATTGCAATTACCAAATTTTAGAAGAAGTTTCAGCAACAAGCAGAAAGCTTTAAGGAAAATTTTAACAATTTATCCTTTAAATTATACAGCAACGTTCAATGGGCCTTAGGGGCCCAATTCTCTTTTTAGTTTCCCATATTGAATTGGCCGATACTAAAGATTGGACTTGGGTCGAGGGCCCGCTCCCAAGTCCCAACACCCTATAAATAAGGCTCAATTCAGCACTCCCCTTGGAAGCAGAAATTGGGCTGGGGCCGAAAACCTAAAAATTGTTCATTAGCACCTACGGGGGAAGTACTTATGCCTTTTGATATGCTTCTACTCAGATCAGAATTTTTAGGCCTAAAGTACAGTTGGGGTATTTGCCAGGTCGGAATTGGTGTCAATTCACGAGCGAACATTGATGTATAAAATGGGGGTTTTTAACATTTTGAGTGTTTATAAATCTACAGTAAAATTCAGAAATCTGCATTGTACCTGCCCAAACTTTTCCATTATATTTTTATACTCCATTGTTTTTCTTTTGTATCTTATAAAAAAATTTAAGGAAAAAATAGAGAGAAAAGTAATAATTTTTTCCGGTGTTGTTGAAGTTTCACCATGAATGGGAATAGGATGATGAAGACGTTGTTTTTTTCAAGGATTAAGGATGGATATGTGTATGACAAACGGCTTGGGTGTTTCAAGGATTAAGGATGTATATGTATGACTCTTCAGAACCTAAGACATGGTTACAGCAGGCACTTTTATAAGTAATATTTTATAATGAATAAATAATACATATAAACTAAACTATGAAAGCTTGTATTTTCCCTAATAAAGAATACATATTTACAGGTGAGACCCACAATTTAAGACTTAGATCCTGTCTTTTTCCAAAGTCTTTATTGGCACCAACCATGAAAGCTTGATTTTTCCACACGTCATTTTATAATAAACAAAACCATCAAATACTTTCTCTTCATCTATGATTTTTTTTTTTTTCACAATGAAGGATCTATATATTATCTGTAATTTACCCTTTAAAATATTTCAAATTAATATTACAAATCAAAATATAAATTTTCTTCTACCATGGGGACAAATATAAATTAATATTATAAATCAAATATGATATCATGGATCATCCCATAATACACGGTTTGCCTAGCCTTTTGACATGTGCGAGCTTGGAAGGATGGGGGCTATGACTATCAATTATCATGTATGGATTACCACATAATACACGCCTTGCCTAGCCTTTTGATGGCATTGGAACGTGGAAATTAAATTCGTGGATTTCGACATATTTGTCATTTTATTGGTAACGTGAGAAAATGGATTTGTCTCTTACCTATCATGTTTTTTTCTATACTGATTTTTATTAGTCTTTTCCAAGTCCAAATCAATGTGGGAGTATTTTCTTCCATAATTTTGCTTCACTCTATCTTGGAAATCATTTTTTGATCATACAGTTTGGATCGGTATCAAGGGGAAAGATGGGGAAGATGCTAAATTCACGAGAGTGATTTTGTGGCATGCATGCCAGATTTCAGAGTCCAAGTCCAAGTCAATGGGAGAGTATTTTATTTTTTCTATTATTTTTAAATCTTTCCGTGTAAAAGTCGATCCTATTAATGTTTAGTGGTTGAGGTGAAATGATTTGCCTCATCGAAACTACTAACCAGCTGGGGTAGTTTAGCTAATATGATAACCGAAAAAGGATCCATTTTTTGTTATATCTTTTAATTTTTGGTAATTTATCATATTTTATTGAAAATTCTGTTAATCCATTTTTGGTAATTTTTTGGATAATTTTTGGTAATGATGACAAAATTATTGGTACTTTATTTTTGATTATCTTCATAGCTAATTTCGGTTCATTAAATGCAATTTTTTGTTATTTATAGCTTAAATTAAAATTTTATTTTATTACTTACAGTTTTAAATATAAATTAAATAATTTTTAAAATGAAACTTGAAAGGCTACTTTAGACTATAAAATTTGAAAGGTCACTTTTGATGTTAAAAAAATTGACTAGTTAAAAAAACAAATTTTATTCATTTTAAAGCAAAATACTTAAAAAGGATTTCATCAAATTAGAGTCATTACATTAACAATAATTAATTTAATAGTAAATAATTAAAAATGATTAAGAATAAATTAACAGTTACGATCATGAATGGCAACAGGGCTGGGTTAGGTGGCAAATTGCATTGGGGCTGTTGTTGTGTAGCTTTATACTGACTGTTCTAGCACATCTGGATCGAATATCATACAGCATAATGTAGTGAAGATACTAAGAACTATACAGTGACCGGGGCCCACAAATTGCTACTTGTGACCCATAATTGAAGACTTAGAACTGTTTTTATCCGTAGCACCAAAACACTAAAGCCTGATTTTTCCAACAAGTCACACAATATTTAATTTGGTCACTCTCGACTTAGAATTTTATTATCAAACATAACGTTAAATACTTTTTCTCCAACTATGACTTTTCAATGGAGGTTTAAAATTGATTTTTTCACAATTGAAGATTTGTAACCTATTTTTCTTTTTCCACACGTTACATCTATTTACTTACTCTCAAAATTAAAAAAAAAAGACCACAAAATTGAAGACTTAAAATTAAATTTTCCACAATCTACATCTATTTTGTTACTGTCAACCTAGTAGTAGAGAACTTTCCACCAATTTCACTCTCATCTTTCATATGATCATATCTCATATTTAGTGTAGTGGGGTCCAGCGATGCGAATGGAGCTCTACGTTTACTTCAAACATAATTGATATCATGAATAGAATTCGGATAACAATTGGATTTTGAAGAGTAAATTAAACTAAAAATGATCAAAACATTAAATCTTATTAAAAACACATGAATTAAAGTGCCTTCTTATTGAATATCATGAATTGAAAATAACTTCAAACAAATTAATTTGGGTTTGACTGTATAATTGATCATTATTGGTTGGTTAGATGAATTGAGCATCTTTGGACTTTCCTTTTAATTAAAATGCCCATATTTTTTAATTTAATCCTCTCTATTGTAAGGGTAAAAATGTAATTTGAATTACAATTTAGGTTTCATATCCTAATTAAATTAAATAGGAGGGATAGCCCAGCATGAAACATAATTGACCTGGTCACAAACACCACATATCCTAATTAAAGACCAAAACTATATATCTTGATTTTTCCACAAGTCACATCTACTTTGATCATTCTCGACTTGGAATTTTACGATCAAACATAACATCAAATGCTTTTCTGCAACCATATATGATTGTTCAATGAACGCCTTTTAAAATTTATTTTCCCACAATTAAAGACTTAGAACTAATATTAATTTTTCACATTTTCCCTCAAAAAATATTTTTCACATTTTATGTTTATTTACTTACTCTCAAAATTCACAATTGAACTTTAAAACAAACAACTTTTCCACCAATTTCACATCTCATATCTAGTATAGTGGGACTCAGTAATGGGAATGGAGCTCTATGTTCACTTCAAACACAATGGATCATTTGTCGTATGCTCAATCAAATGCAAATGCAAATGCAAATGCAAGTGCAAATGCAAATGCAAGTGCCCACATCCAAAGATCCAACATAAAATTTCAAACTTACGTTAGTGTCCATGTACCGTGTTTTTAAGGACATTTGCATTCAACATTTATATGAATTGGATGCCTTGAAACGACGTTACGTTGACTTAAAAGTCATCCAATGTTAATAATTATTTACTTTGTTGAATATGTGGTACTTGTATTCATACAGTTTTGTATTTACATCCCCACACTGTACAAAACAGAGCCATCAACAGGTTTTGATACAAGTACAAATCAATACAAATATAAAGTGTAAAACTTTGTATTTTGCTTGTATTCACACTCTACATATTTGTATATGCACAGTTCATACACCAGGCTCTAGGCTCTGTTTCTATTTACACGAAATATATTTGTATTTACACTATTTTCAAATGGAGCCCAAGGGAATAAAGGTAGTAATTTGTCTAATTAGACGGCTTCACTTGTAATAACTTATCTTAGGTCTACGACTCTACATGGTTGAAGGCCTTGAAACACTCTTTTCAGAGTAAGCATTTATTGATTTTGGAACTGAAACACTTGGAAATTTTGACTCTACCATCACTAAAGTTAAAGGCCTTGAAAGAGACTGGTGCGATTATTTCCAGATCACTCTTCCTTGACTTAGTTTCAACCTGGAAGCTTACGTTTAGGCCTGAGGTAGTCAAATATATACAGATAAGCTTTATATTCTTAAGTTTTATATACAGATAAGTTCCCAAGCCTAGCCCAACCCAATCTGGGCCTCCTGACCCAACCTGAGCTCATCCAATCGAATATATACAGATTATTTTTATATTTGTAAAATAAATAATTTTTTTTTCTTATTATGTATACATGTGGACATGTATATACAAAGTATGTATTTGTGCAATTGTAAACGAAATTTATACATATTGTCAATCAATTCTATGCTTAAATTGCGCCAAAGAACCAATAGAAATACCCATATAAAAATAGATAAATAAATTATTCTAAACCTGATCAATCCACCTAAACCCAGCCCAACACAAGTTGAATCGGGTTAAGTTCAGATTGGGCCTGTTTTGATAAAACTTAGAGTTGGATTGGGCCAGGACCGAGCCTGAGATTTCCCCGCCTTTAGGTTGCATGAATCAATTCAAATCTCTATAAGCTCAAATAGCTCAAAGTCACACCAGTGGTGCTGCTGTTGGATTATAATGTATCATAAACCAACATGTAACGGCATTTACTGGAAATACTATTACCTGGACCCTCAATTTAAGCAAAAGCTGCAAAATAGCCAGATATGAGATGGGGACCAAAGTTTTGAAAGCAGGCATGAAATAGGGAGTTAGGACCACATGATGACAGTATATCTACTGTGGTTGCAGCAGATTTACTTCTTTGTTTTCTCATCTTGCTCAATCAAACTCTTGGACAGATATCAAATTTTGAACTCCCACATCTGTATTCATGCAGCATTAGTTTCTCTATAATTTTTCAATCGAGAAACAAAGGAACATTATTAGGTTCTATTGGTAAAACCTCAGGTTGACAAGCATGAAAAAACAGATATTTACTCAGAGCAGCCACCATGTGTGAAAGAAAAAAATAGATGTCAAAACTGAGGTCCTCAACCAGTCAAACTCCCGAGATTCCAGATAGCTGGATCAACATTAGGTAATAGCCATAGGTAACAAGAATGAGACTAGGACAAATTACTAGAAAGTGTGAAAACACATATCTAGCTAAGCTCACAAAGAAGGTGGTCATGTCGATGTTGTCATAAGCTGTTTGTGTGGGTGGTGGTGCTCCATGGCTGTTGTTGCAACTCTTCGTTAATGGCTCTCCACAAAGAAGAGGGTTGTCCTTATAGCTTTTTTCTGTAAATGTTGCAAATTGTCCTTTCCTCTCCACAGTCCTTCCAGACAAGTTGTTGTGAGCCACAGAGGAATCTGATAGAAATTTTAGCTCAGTCATTTGTGGAGGGATCATACCACTCAAATTGTTGTAGGAAAGACCCAAGCTCTCTATTTTTGTCAAATGTGAAAACGTTTCTGGTATACTTCCACTGAAATAGTTATGAGATAGGTTTAGGGAACGGATACCACTTATTTCCTCAATTTCTGGAGGAATGTGGCCTGTTAATTGGTTGCATGAAAGATCAATTCCAGACATAAGCTTCTAAACTTCACCCGTATAAGATTCTAACCGGCCCTTTGTTCTAAACTGGACCTCTAGCTGCATCCTGATTAGCTCAATGTGGATGCCATCTTCATCCATTCCATATTTTGGTACCCGGCTTTCATAGAAATATGAAGCTGCAAAACTAAACCCCGCCAACGGGACTTCCCAATTTATTCTACCCAAGCTCTGTTCTCTCTCGAAGGTTATGTTAATCAAGAAACAAGGTATGGGACCAGAGAGAATATTGTGGGACAAGTCCATTATGCTCAGCCTCTTTAATTGGAACACCTGGATTGGAATTGTACCTCCAAATATATATATATATATATATATTGTAATGATCTCTCTATTAATAAAATTCGTTTCTTGTTAAATGCCTGTGCAATTAATTTTTCTAACTGAAGCAATGGTTTACCCGACCTGTCGTGCTATCGGGTTAGATAACGAGTTAGGGCAATCCGAAGAAAATTTTCTAAGCATTGGCCACCCCAAACTGTCCTCAAGGGCTTAGTAAGGTTAACCTCATTGAAGCCATGGTTTCCCTGAACTGTCATGCTACCGGGCTATATAACAAGTTAGGGTAACCAAAGTGAGAATTCGTTAAAGCATTTATTACCCCGAACTACCTACTTGAGCTGTTAGTAGGGGCAACTTAAATAGTGGAGGCCGAGGTGAGTGACATTGTAGGGTATATACCTGACCTGTTTGCATGTGGGCTCCTCATTCAAATGCTTGTTGTCCCTAACGGGCTCAACCTGTTGACATATACCGAAGCGGGTTAGACGTTGTAGGGCTCACGCCCAAGCTGTCTGTGCTTTTGCCCCCCACTCCCGAGTTGAAAATAACTTGGTGAAGGGAGTAGATTTCTCCTTTTGGCCCATAATGAATAATTCGATGAGCTCGTAAACATCAATTCAATTCCTTAGGCTCTGGGAGCAACTCGCAGTCCACTCCTTGATCTTGCCCATATCGAAGAGGCGGCTGGGTCTTATATGATGGTGAGGTCTCCGCCAGTTTAATAATTTATCCCTTAGGCTCTGGAAGCGACTTGTAGTCCACTCCCCTCGATCTTTCCCATGCCGAAGAGGCAACAGGGGCTTATATGATGCTGAAGTCTTTTACTAGTTCGACACCCTTAGTCCTTCTAGGAGTGACTCGTTGTCCGCTCTCCAATTATGCGGTCATAGGTAATATCGCCTCAGATTGCTGATGTTCCATGCTCGAGGTACTTGTTTTCCTTCCAAGGTTTTGAGCTTGTATGTACCTTCCTTGAGCACCCGTTTTACTCAGTAGGGTCCTTCCTAATTCAGCCCGAGCTTACCGACACCGGGCTTAGGCACCATAACTTTGCGAAGGACCAGCTCTCCGATGCGAAAGTTTCGCTTCTTAACCCGAGTGTTATAGTACCGAGCCACTCTTTGCTGGTAGGCTACGGTCCGGATATATGCAAGGTCCCGTACTTCTTCCACTAGGTTAAGGTTGGTACATAGTCCGTCATCATTCACCTCTTCGTCGTATGCCTCCAGGCATAATGTAGACGCCTCGATCTTTGTTGGGACTACTACCTCCGTGCCATAGGTGAGATTGAAGGGGGTTTCACCTGTGGTAGTCTTCACGGTAGTTCGGTAGGCCCATAGTACACTGAGCAGCTCGTCTACTCATAGTCTCTTAGATCGGGCTAAGCGGGCTTTCAGTCCACGGAGTATGGCCCTGTTCGTGACTTCCGCCTGTCAATTTGCTTGAGGGTGCACCATCGAATTGAAATTCTGTTGCATCCCCATCTCGTTGCACCAATTCTGAAACTTGATATCTTTGAACTACTTACCATTGTCAGAGATGAGTACCCAAGGTAGTCCGAAATGGCATACTATATTCCTCCAAAAGAAGTTTTGTACACTTCGGGCCGTGATTATTGCTAAGGGTTCTGCCTCCACCCACTTTGTGAAGTAATCTATTGCTACCACCAGGAATTTCCTCTGTCCTGCTACTGGTGAGAATGGTTCAAGGATGTCGATTCCCCACTGTGTGAAAGGCCATGGGCTAGTAAGGTACTTCAGGTCGGCGGCAGGCTTGTGGTGGATGTTGGTGTACCTTTGACATTTATCGCACCTGTTGATGAGCTTGAGTGCGTCCGCATTCATTGTGGGCTAATAGTACCCCTATCGTAGTGCTTTTTGAGCGAAAGCCCTGCCCCCAAAGTGTGCGCCGCACAGTCCTTCATGAGTGTCATGGAGAACGAGCTCAGCCTTTGAGGGTCGCAAGCAACGCAAGTAGGGGAGTGTGTAGGATCTTCGGTATAGTCATCCGTCTATAATGACGTACTTGGCTGCCTGTCACTCTACCCTTCTGGTTGTGTTGCGATCTATAGGGAGGTTTCCATGAAGTAGGTAGCTCGCGAGTGGGTCAATCCAGCTCAACTCTATTTGTGCAACATAAGCTACCTTTTCTACCCCCCGAGAATGTTGGGCCGAGGTAGGTTCTCTATACACACAGTTCTCATGGTATTAGTGCTTGTGCTGACTAACCGGGATAAGGCATTAGCCTCAGCATTCTCGCACCTCGGAATTCGCTTGGTGAAGTATGACTAGAAGCTGCGTAGGATTTTCCTGACTTTGGCCAAATAACAGCCATGGTGGGGTTGTGAGCTTCATAGTCGCTGGTGACCTGGTTGACCATGAGCTAGGAGTCGCTACAGATGACAATGTGTTTTGCTTGCACCTCGTTCGCTAGAGCGAGCCTGGCTATCAATGCTTCATACTTTGCTTTGTTATTGGATGCCACGAACTCGAATTGAAGTGCGTATTCCAGCTTTACCCCGCTTGGTCCGTACAGAATAACTCCAACTCCGCTTCCTTGCTGATTACACGAGCCATCTACATGGAGGATCTAGGGCTCCTCGTCCCAGGTTGGGCTTGCTTTAACCAGGATTGGTGCTGCGCTGGTCAAAACTTTTTTTCTGTGCTCGGGCTCGATTAATTCAGGAATTGCAGTGCTGAAGGTGCATTCTGCAATGAAGTCGGCTAAGGCTTGAGCCTTAATCGCTGTTCGAGACTTGTACTAGATGTCATACTCACTGAGTTCGATGGCCCACTTTGTCAGTCTGCCCGAGACCTTAGGTTTGAGTAAGCCTTGTCTCAGAGGTTTATTGGTGAGGATGATGATAGTGTGTGCTTGGAAGTACGGTCGAAGCTTCTGAGCTGTGATGAGCAGTGCGTATGCTAGTTTCTTGATCTCTGGGTATCTTGTTTCTACGTCCTGCAAAACCTTACTGACAGATGGGTTGTTGAACCCGATCTACTTCCATTATTACAACCAAGCTGACAACCTCATCATTCACAGAGAGGTACAACTTCAAAACATCTTCCTCTTTGGGTCAAGTTAGAATTGGGATACTAGCTAAGTATTTTTTTAGCTCTTCAAAAGTGAGTTATCATTCTTCAGTCCATTCGAAGTCTTTACTTTTCTTCATTGCCTTGAAGAAGGGTAGGCAGGGTCTGTTGACTTGAACAGGAAGCGGCTTAGTGCGGCTATGCGGCCGTTTAGCCTCTGAACCTCTTTCAACTTACGAGGTGGCTCCATATCTAGGATGGCTTTTATTTTTTCAAAGTTGGCTTTGATGCCATGCTAGTTAACTATGTAACCCAAGAATTTGCTCGAGGTGACACTGAAGACACATTTGTTAGGGTTTAATTTCATATTGTATTTGTGTAAAATTTCAAAAACACATTGCTAGTCATTTGTCAAGCAATTTGAAAATCTGGTTTAGACGACCATGTCGTCTACATAGCATTCAACCTTGTTGCCAATCAATGGCTCAAAAATTCGGTTCACAAGTCTTTGGTAGGTTGCCCTAGCATTTTTCAGCCAAAAGGGCATGACCTTGTTATAGTATAGGTCTAATTCGGCAATGAAAGCCATTTTTTCTTCATTAGCAGGGTCTATCTTGATCTGATTGTAGCCCGAGTATACATACAGAAAACTCAACAACTCATGCCCTGAGGTCACGTCCACTAGACGGTCGATCTTAGGGAGCGGGAAACAATCCTTTGGACAATCTCGATTCAAGTTGATATAGTCGACGCACATGCACCATTTATCGTTGGCCTTTTTACCAAAATGGGGTTAGCTACCTAGCTCGGGTAATGGACCTCCCTGATGAAATCAGCTATGAGAAGTTTCCCGACCTCCTCGTTGACTATCCTCCAACGTTCTGGGGCAAGGTTGCATTTCTTCTGTCTAACAGGCTTGACTATGGAATCAATATTTAATTTGTGAGTTATTACCTTTGGGTCTATGCCAGGCATTTCGGCCACGGACCATGCAAATATTTCTAAATTTTTGAGTAAAAAACCTACCAACTGAGACTGAAGACGTTTCTCGATTACTGCCCCGATCTAGAGAGTTCTGGCCAGATCTTCTTTCAAGGTCAGGATGTGAATCGTCTCTTCGGTTGGCGTGGCTCGCTCCTCAGGATACTCCACAGGCCGCTCTAGCTTGACATCATCCGCCAACCTGGCTTTCTCTTTGAGGGCCACGATGTAGCATTTTCGAGACTTGAGCTGGTCACCCCATACTACCCCTACCCCGAAGTCCATGGGGAACTTCATGGCCAAATAGTAGGTAGACACCACTGCACGAAGTGCGTGGTTGATGGGCCGCCCTATGATGGCATTGTACGGGGAGGGAGTCGCGACCACCAAGAAGGTATGCTTAAACCTCGTGATGTTGGGCCACATGCCAACCTCCACAGGTACTGAAATTCGTCCGAGGGGCTTGACTTCTTCTCCGTTGAAGCCCACCAGAGGAGTACTCATGGGCTGGATGTTGCTTTCCCGGACCTGTAGCTTGTCAAAGGTGTCCTTGAACAAGATATTGGCCATGCTTCTTGAATCTACCAAGACGCGCCTAACCTCGAAGTCACTGATCTTCATCCTTATGACTAACGCGTCATCGTGGGGGGTACTGAATCCCACGCACATCATCCTCAGTGAAGAATATAGGATCTTTGGGCCACGGCCGCTTTGGAGGGTTCTATTCCTCCCATTCCAGTTCGCGGACTGCAGTCCTCCTTGCTACCGAAGAGTAGCCTGCAACAACTGACCCGTCGGTGATCATGTTGATTACCCCGCAGAATGGTCTTTCTTTAGGCAGCTACCTCTATTCGCTCTACCTGCTGCTGGACTCGGGAGCATCTCTCTTTTGCTCCCCCTACCGATCTGCTTAGTCCTTATTGTTTTTCTGTACAAAATTCTTCAAATATCCGCGACGGATGAGCTCTTCGATCTCGTCGTGGAGATTCATACAATTTTCGGTGCTATGACCGTGATCTCTATGAAAATGACAAAATACATTTTTATTCCTGGTGGTGGAGTCCCCTTTCAACCGGGGTGGCCACTTCACATACGAGGCATCCTTGATTGCCATGAGGATTTTCCCACGCTTTGCGTTGAGGGTGGTGTAGCTAGTCCTTTCGACTGGAGGAGTTTGGGAATGTCCCCTCGACCTATTTCCTCTCCTGGTCAGTGACTTACTTTTCCTTTGCTTGCTGTCCCCGTCATTCGGGGCATCACCTTCTTACCTCTTTTCGATTGGATTTTCATTTTTTCTGATTCATTTACTCCTCTGTCTTGATAAACTGGTTGGCGAGCTGGAGGAACTTGGTGATGGCCTTGTGCTTGTTGGCCACTACGTGCCATTTGAACTCTCTATGAGTAATGCCTCTCTGTCGCCATAAGACTTACAATAGGATCTAAGTCGGGGATTTGCAGGCAAGCGTCATTGAAGCGCTTAATATAGCTTCAAATTGACTCCCCCTCTCTCTGGACTATACTGAGGAGGCTTTCCTACAACCTCGGGCACTTCTTGCTAGTGATGAAGTGCGAGGTGAACATCTTCACGAACTGCGCCCACCCATTGATTGTTCCCGGCACGAGGTTTCTATACCACATGCAAGCTACCCCTTGAAGGTCGTGGCACATGCAAGACTCGTTATCCCCTGCTAAGTGCATCTAGGACTGGAAGGAGTCCACGTGATCGTTGGGGTCGAATGACCCGTCATACTTGTCCAAAGGGGGCATCTTAAAATCCTTTGGGATCGGGGTTGCCAGGAGGTCGAGGGATAGTGGAGACGACTCAGAAAGGAGTGGAGTCTTTGTAGCTCCCGAGCTTGCCTCTTCTTTAACTTTTGGTTGCTCGATCTGGTCGGGAGTAACGAGTTGGCTTGGAATTCCAGCTTGACGCATCCTGCAACGTTGCTTCTACTGCTTGGCCGGTTCCACATTAGTGCTGCTAGCTTCGGTGTGGTCAGCCCCGGTGTGGTTGTGAGGTAGCTCAGATTGTTGGCATTGGATGCTATGGATGGAGAAGCCTTGTTTGGAGTCTACAACCAGAACCCTAAATCGGTTCCTTGCAAACATGCTCTCCTGATGTGATGGCCTGGGCAAACGGCCCTCTTGGGCTGAGAGCTTCCCGATCTGTTCTCTGAAACAAGAGTCGCTTGCTTGTCACTCCTTCTGCGAGATGAGACTTGACTCCCAAGGGGGCATGGAACTTGGGGAGTTTGTCCCCGGTGAGGAGGGCAAGAGTTTTGACGAAGGGATCCACTTTGCTGTGGTTGCGGATTCTGAGGTAGTACCGGCTGCTGGCCCCACTACAATGAAGGGAACTGCTGCTAACACTGCAGCTGGTAAAAATGGTACATAACTTGCTGCTAGTAGTGTTGAAGTTGCTGGACTTGTTGCATCTGGGCTTGAATGGCCCGTATGCATTGTACCAAGTCATTTAGTTGGTTTTGTCCAACTGCGGGGGGAACCACAAAGGGTTTGATGAAGGTAGCACCCACCACAGGGGGAAGTGGGGCATTCACTGGCTCAGTAACTTGGGGTAGGTTCAATGTGGGAACCCCAAATGCATTGAGAGGCACGGTGAACTGACCAATACATACAGTGGGGACCTAAGGTTGCCCCCTAGAGATGTTCATTTCTCTATTTTTCCCAGCGTTGCTGGAAGATGCAATTGACACAATATTGGATGCTTAGCAGAAGGAGGCTTTTTGAAGCGTTTCCCATAGACTGTGCCAAATGATGGTGCACAATTTGACTACTCCTAGCTAGAGGTGACTTGGCTTTTAACTGATGACGGGCTTGATAGATCTACACAAGGATAATCAGAGAACCTGGGGGGTCCACCCGGTGAGGTCGCTTCGATGCTTAAATTAGTACTTGGTTGTGAGCTGATGAGAGGTTTAAGAAAGCAAGAGAGCTAGAAAGCAGAGATTATGCATACCTTCACCCCTGGGGGTTGGGGTCTTTATATGCTGGAGTTTGCACGAGTTTGGTGGAGTAGGTCCTAGATTTTCATTGTGATAGGATCCGTTACCATGTTAGTTAGGGGAAGCGTCTCCAACTGGTAAAGTTCCACATTCCCGCCTAAACCAGGGAGTGGGTGAGAAAAACTAGCCGTTATAGAACATGATCCCGTAAGATTAGGGGTACAGCGGTGGGGTCCTTGGAGTGACCCCGCGGTGGCCTGCACCACCTGAGCTCGCACTCATCAGACCCGACCTGATGCGAATACCAAAGTGCTTTAGTACCGAGGTACCCTTGTGCTGAGGTGGTCTGGCCCCGAGGTAGATCCCTCTTGAGGTGATCTAAGTGTACAGGCTTGGTTCATTGTAACTTGGCACGACTATACTTACTACGACCTGGTGCCGAGGTGATCCTAGTTCGGGGTGGTCTAAGCTAGGAGTTACTCCAGTTCGGGATAACAGGACACCCAGGATTGCTCTACGTCGATCTGACCATGCTGAGCTGTCACTTATGCCAAGTCATGTCCACGTGTCGGACTGATCATGCTGAGTTGTCACTTATGCCGAATCATGTCCATGTGTCCCCTTGTTACGAGGTTGGGCCAAATCTCCCTTCATCAGGAAGCATTAATTTCATCTATCTAGGATGCATCAACTCGACCACTTGTATCATTCTTAGGCATTACACGAGTTAGGGTCTTAGGTTTGAGTTACGCTAGTAGCACTTTTTTTTATTGAATTTGGCTTGTTGTCAAACTGAGGGTTGATACACTTCCATATCAGATTGTATCGGTCGATACTGCACGGTACACACTGATATGATAGTGTATCTTTCCAGTCATAGCGTATTCTGTGCCGGTATAACCTGATACTGATACAACTCCATATTGGTATAACGTATCAATATTTTAATCCTTGGTACTATGTAATCTTTCAAATATGTATACGAAATTATAATTTGTAGACCATTGTTTTAGTTGGTAGTGAAATCTCCATATTTCTTGATCCTAAATCTTATTGATTCCACACTCAAAGTCTTTTAATTAGCAGGCAATGTCACCTATAGGTAGGTTATATGTGGCCCAATCTGAATCAAAGAAAGATTGTAATCTAGTTCAATTTTTGAAGGCATTTGGTAAGAATACATTTGTACATTCAAAATGATAATAATTATAAATTCTAAGACATATTTGCATTCAAAATGAGGGAACGATTGCAACCTAAATTAGATGCAAACTTTGCACTCAAAATTGATCAATGTAAAACAAAAGTGATCAGTGTTTGTGCACTAATCACAATCGAAACCATTTTTTTAGAATGCAAAATCTATTAATACAAAGTTAAACCAACTTTATATTTTCATGAAACATGCATATTTGTATTTGCATTTCTTACTATCACAAAGTAATCAGTCATGATAGCTATAAATATAATCCTAGCAAGTGCACTAGTTATCGAGTAGTATAAAAATATCGTTCCCACGATGATTTAACAAAATAAGTATTAGAACTACAGCTTTCCCTAATTATTTGGACAATCAAATTTTAGATTTAAGAGTAAAGGCTACTGAAAGACAGAAAAAGAAAACAAGAGCAAGAGTACCAATACTGAAGTATGCAACGATTGACTGAATTCGCTAGGATCTTTGGTCCGCCTAACCATTCCAATGAATAGTAATATATGAGATTATCCAAGATAATTTGTCATTCCCATAAGCTGAAGTTTTTCCAATTTTATTCAATATTTTTTCTCAAGATATATCAAAACTACTTTTATCAGGTAACCCCTCGATCTCACGACTAGAGTTCTCAAGATAGAAATGCATTAAGTTCAAAGAAAAACTATTACATTCAGATGAATCATGTGTATATACCCCTATATACCATTCAATTCACACCATGAATTATTTGGTCTGTTATATGAATTCCTCTCTCGATTCATTCACATAAACCTAATCAATTAAGAGATGGTCACTCCTAATAGCATTAAGCAAGATAACTCATAGACTATATGGAAATCACGATCTTGGAAAAATCAGAATAAAAATATATTCATTGTTATGATTAGGCTTTCCACAGCCCTAGCTACAAATAAATTAGTTCATACTAGAGGAAATAAAGCAAACAAGAGAAAGAAAGAACTCATGGTGCCGCCCTTGGAGCTGAGATTTCCCCTTCTTCTTGCCGCCACCTCCTTCTTGCGGTCTTCTTACTTGATAGATTGGTTGCTCCTCTGCTTCTTGATACCTCTCTAGTCTGCCCCCTGTCCCTTTATATAGCTTAAAGGGGAGGGGGTGGTCTCCAACTCCTTCTTGGAGTTTATCTTTCAAAAATAGAAAGTCCTAGTCTAATCCTACTCTTATCTCTTTATCTAGTGAACTCAATCTCTTTATCTTTCTAGGATTACATCATAAATTTAAATCTGGTAGGACTCTTCTCAGTTTTTGTTCTTGCATTCGTATTACGCTTCCTCTGCGAATTGGGCTGCTGCAAGGCTTTTCTACAAGTTGGGCTTCAGTTGCGAATTGGGCCTTCCTATGAATTTGCCCTGACTTCGGGCTCGGATTTGACTTCGATACATGCTGAATTTGCGAAATCCCAAAACATGAAAGTTGTATTTTCCTCTCTTATCTTTCCAGTGAGTCTTGAATCAGCCCAATCGGATATCGGATACGAGAGTTAGGCCCAGATTACTGAACAGTGGTGAAACTGTGAAAAATCATCCGATTTGCCTTGCTTTTCTCCTGATACCTTCTTTCATGCCCTGAACCAAAATACAAGAAATATGAGTCCAAATAAGTACTAATTCAGTATAAAAGTCTGAATATTTGGGGATAAAAATATGATAAATTTTATTCTCATCAAGTCACATGATTTCATTTCATATATTAGACTAAATGACATGATTTCTTTTTCTTTTAATTGGTTAAAACTTACTTTTAATATTCTTTTATTTATTAAAATATTATCTGTCAAAAAAAATTGAACCCTACATAAGGGAAAGCTTTTAATTGGTCAACAGATTGTTCAAATTAAGATTGATCCTAATGCCGATTCCCCCTTGGTGTGGCAGCTTCCGAATTTTGACTATTGGAAGATAAATACGGATGGGAGTGTTTTGAGTTCTTAATTGGTTAATTCCATTTCACCAAACCGAATTCTTATTTGGAGCAATGAAATAACACTTGGGGTCATGTATGTTACAGCGGGCTTCTTTCTTATTTATTGAATCGAAGTTTTGTCGACGGTCCAATAGACTTCCAAAAGCCTTGAAAGTTTGTGGTGTAATTATTTCTGTGTATTTCACACTTTGACTTATTGTATGGCTTTAGCGGGCCCATTTACATAGTGTTGTTATCAAATTGAAAGCCCAAACTACTAAAACAGGTTTATGATTGCATGATAGTTAGAGGTGTAAATCAGGTTAAATTGCCCGTGGCCTAGTATGGCCTGGCATAACTTGATATGGCACAATGACAAATGCACCATGTTAGATTCGGCATAGAGGTTCGTACAGTGTTGGGCTGGGGGTTCAAAATCCATGGACCGTCATGACATAGCAGGACAATACGTTGATAGCTTTTGGCGGGAAGTTCTTTTTGTGTGTAAGGGATATTCAAGTTGCTATGCTATGGTTTGGCCGCCTCCTTTGGGTAGTGCTCCATGAAGGTTAATTAATTTGGTAGCCGATGCTGCAAAAAGGTAGGGGTTGATAAAGAGTTTTTTGTCACCACAAGAACCCTACAAGACACTGATGCACAGAGATGCCTAACATTAAGTGCTCACAAGTGATTGAAATTACCTTGATGGTTTTTCAGAAAACACATAAAACAAAAAAATAACAAAGAATGTGAAACAATGAAAGAAAATCAACAAATTTTAGGGTTGGATGGGAATTCTAGGGAGTAGACTTAACCCATTCTTTCTTAATTGGTAATTGCAAGCGATAGAGAATTGAGGAATTTGAGGGTACGTAACGAACAAATCACATTCAAAGAGAATACGATCCGAGATGTATTGATGAATTCTGAATTTTCTTTTCTTTTGAGAAATCCCGACCTCTGGTTAATTTCATTTCACCAAACTGAATTCTTATTTGGAGCAATGAAATAATACTTTCTCAAAAAAAAAAGAAAAAAACTGAATATACAATTATTAATTAATAAGAAAAAGATAACAGTTTGTGGATATTGTCCGTAACAAAGTAGTAAGTAGAGGTAATACAAACATCAATTAGATAAAACCAAACTCGTCGCCAATAGGGGTTTATGTAGAAGACTGCCACCAAACCCAACAACACTGTTATATAAGAAGCTATAAAGCTTATAATAAAGGTGTCCATGTCCATGTCCATGTCATCAGGATCATCAGGAGCTATTTGCATAGATGGTGGTGCCTTGGAACTGTTTGTGCAATTATTCTTCTTTAAGGGTTCTCCACAAAGAAGAGGGTTGCCCTCATAGCTAGTTTCCCCGAATGTTGCAAATTGTCCTTTTCTCTCTGGAGTCCTTCCGGATAGGTTGTTATGAGCCACATTGAAATTCGACAAAGAATTTAGCTCAATCATCTGAGGAGGGATCATTCCTGTCAAATTGTTGTAGGAAAGGTCCAAACTCTCTATTTTTCTCAGATTTGAAAAGCTTCGTGGGATTTTCCCATTTAAATAGTTGTGCGATAGGTTCAATGCACGAATATCACTTAAATCTCCAATTTCAGGTGGGATATTGCCTACTAATTTGTTGCAAGAGAGATCAATTCCAGACATGAGATCAAGATCAACACCCTTGTAAGTTTCGAACCGGAATTTTGTTCTGAACTTCACTTCTTCTTTCTTCGTGACCTTTTCACCACTCCAAACATTTTCATATCTAATTAACATACTTTTATATGTATATATATCATCATATTCAAATCTATAAAACTCAACTTCTGAGTTTCTCCCATATAAGCTTGATTCTCCATTAAATGGGATGTTATTTAAGCAAGAAGGTATCGAACCTGAGAGAGAGTTGAGAGAGAAGTCCATTATGTTGAGATTTTTCAATTGGCACAATTGAACTGGAATTTGACCTACAAATTGATTTCCTTTCAAAAGCAGGGCATTTAGAGATGAAAACCCACTAATCCATTCTGGAATTCCACCATTTAAGTGGTTATCGCTAATGTCCAATGTCACCAAGGAAGTGATGTTTGAGAATGCATTTGGCATTGGTCCTTCCAACCTATTTTTCTGAAGATGCACATGTTCCAAATTTTGTGGGCTAAAGCAAGAAGGAACCGAGCCCTGGATATCGTTTTCAGAGAGATCCAAATATGTGAGCAGATGTAGTTGACAAAACTCACTTGGAATTGATCCTTCAAGATGATTATTACGCATAACAAGAGACTGAAGACTTGATAAATTTCCCAACCATCTAGGTAGTGGACCGGAAATGTTGTTATAACTGATATCTAAATCAGATAATTCCTGGGAACCATGCAACCAGCTATCTGAAAGATTTCCACCAAAGAGATTGTGATCTAGGTATAATGACGTTAAACTAGTTATGTTTGTAATTGTAGGAAGTATTTTTCCATACAAATTATTGTGTGATAACTTAAAAAACCATAACACATAGCATCCCATGACCAAGTGCTCTGGAATTTGACCTGATAAATTATTGTTGGACAGATCTAAAAACCATAACGATTTCATATTACCGATTGATGGAGGAATTTTTCCTTCAAAACAATTTTGTGATAGCTTTAAGGTTCTCAAATTTGGAAATATGACACCGATATTTGTTGGGATTGAACCAGAGAAGTTGTTGTTAGAAAGGATCAAAACAGACAAATTTAGACAAGGATGAGAAGGAAAAACAAGAGGGCCTATAAAGGAGTTATTCATTAGATTTAGGCTTTGTAATTTGGTATTGTTTTGTAGCAACCAAATGGGAAATTCCCCCCTTAAGTTGTTGCTAGAGAGATGAACTACTCTCAACTCATGCTGGTAGTAGAGGAAACTTGGAAAAGCACCATTTTTGAATGTGAAGCCTGATAAGGCAAAATACTTCAATTGGAAGGATGGAACCCAGGTTGGATAGTCGTTGGCCTCAACTATTAGCCCGTTATCTTCACATTCAAATGACTCAAGTTTGGAAAGGTTAGCGAAGGAATGGAATGAAAATGAACCTTGGAAGCGATTATGTGAAAGAGAAAGGTATTCAAGAGAAGTGAGGCCAGCAATGAATGATGTATCAAAGATTCCTTCAAATTGATTGTGAGAAAGATCCAATGCGCGAAGGGATGTGAGATTTCCTAAACAATGGTTGACACTACCCACGAAATCATTGCCTCTAAGATCCAACTCCTGGAGGTTCCTTAATTTGCACAATCCTGCATGGTGATTCAAAGCATATATATGTAAATTAAATAATGATTCTGTATATTACTAACCATGTATTATTCAGAGAGAGCATAAGAAATGACACAAAAATAGATGAAAAGATTTTTGGTTTGCCAATAATTAACTTACCTTTATGTGGTAGTTGAGTGCCATTGAGTCCTTGAGCGAAAGACATATCTAAGAACTTGAGAGAAATCATTCCCTCCATGCTCTCGAGAAATTTGTTGTTGAGCGTAGAAGAAGATAAATCTAATTGCTCCAAGTTTCTCAAAGTATCCGATTCTATAAAGCAACAAAGTGAAAAATATTAATTTAGAAAATATTAGTGGAGGAGGTTTGCAAATATATCATTAATGTACTATCTCCAAGCAATTATATATTAATGAATCTACAATTAACATACCTTCACTGGTTATTGATCCACTCATCAATGGATTTCCACCGAGATACAATTTCTTAATTACCGGTGCAAGCAGACCAATATACTGTATAATCGTTGTGTTAAAATTGTTTTGATCTAAGTGTATTTCCTCCAACTTGTTAAACCTTTTGAGACCAGAAATACAAGCTGAAAACGTCAACGCAAACTACACGTTTATGTTAAATAATTTCAAAGTAGCCAAAAATATATCTAATAATTACGTAATTATGAATTTTATGGTCGAGATTATTTAAGATAACATATGCATTAATCTTAATATACCTTCGGAAGGAGTAAGGTGTGATGGGGCCCATCTCTAAATAAAATGGATATAAATTGTGGCATTTATGGCATGTTCCACTTTACATGAAAGCTGCGTTTGGGAGTGTTTTTCCTTTTCTTTTTTTCACACAGACTTTATAAAAGGGCTTTTTCAATACAACGTAAATGGATGCACGTCCATGATCCTAGAAGTAAGCTTTGCCAAAAGAGCTTTTGTACGTACTTTGGATTGCTTGAGCACTGCCATTGAATCTATTGTGACCCAAATCCAACATTTGCAAGTTCTCCAGACCGGCTAGTTCTGCACATCATTAATCATTAATGAAAGTTGAGAGTATAATATATATATAAACATAATATGGGACTCATCTGAATTCAATATACCTTCAGCAGGAAAGTTCCCTTCCAATTTGTTATAACCGAGAGACAGACTCTTGAGGGATTTGAGGGCACCCAAAGACGGCAGGATGCTGTTGTCGAAATCATTCCAACTCAAGTCGAGAACCTCCAGCCTCTTTAATCTACCCAACGGTTCTAGCCCTGCAATAAGAATAAATACATCCATCCATCTCACTCTCAACGGCTGGATATTAATTATAGGGTTGTGGATTTTAGAGCCATCATCCTCCAGCCTCTTTAAGCTTCGCCAAAAGAGCTGTTGTACGTACCTTGGATTGCTTGAACACTGCCATTGAATCCATTCCAACTCAAATCCAACATTTGCAAGTTCTCCAGACCGGCAAGTTCTGCACATCATTAATCATTAATGAAAGTTGAGAGTATAATATATATATAAACATAATATGGGACTCATCTGAATTCAATATACCTTCAGCAGGAAAGTTCCCTTCCAATTTGTTAACACTGAGAGACAGATTCTTGAGGGATTTGAGGGCAACCAAGGAGGTAAAAATAGTGTTGGTGAAATGATTATTACTCAGATTCAGAATTTCTAGACTTTTGAAGCCTGAAAGAGTTACATTTCCTCAATGTTATATATATGTCATGCAAAACAATTAATGTACTAATAAAATTCATTTTGCGAAATTAAAGCAATGTAAATGTAAGCAAAGTGTATAAATAGAATGAAGAGAAAAAACATACATCAAGAAACCTGAAAACGGAAGAATTAATATAGTTGAAGCAAAAAAGGATTAATTAATTAACAAGTATATATTTGACTTCATTCTTATTAGTACATGTTCCAAATACATGTAAACAATGGAATTGAAGCATTTCATTAATTTTATAGAAAATACTTTAGCTATTAATAATTACAAATTAATTAGTAGCAAGGGAACACTCAACACAACCTGACATCATTCTTACTCACAGCTAAACTAATATACTAATTAAGCCTTGTAAAGACTATACCCTGTACGTCTACCTAATCCATGCTTCAAACCCCTTAATTATAAAGATAATAAATTGGTTAGTAATTCAAAATAAAATCAAAGAAGGCAATGTCTTAATTAAGCAGAAAAGCTTCTTGTAAGGATTAAATTCTCTAATTGTTGGTCGGATATATCATTTTAACATCACGATGTAAGACTGATTCGCAACCTTGTCTATACTTGTCTAGTTTACAAACCATGGGACGGCAAGCCGTTTTTCCTTTTCTTTTTCTCACACAGACTTTATAGAAGGGTTTTTACAATACAAGGTAAATGGATGCACGTCCAAGATCCTAGAAGTAATCTTTGCCAAAAGAGCTGTTGTACGTACCTTGGATTGCTTGAACACTGCCATTGAATCCATTCCAACTCAAATCCAACATTTGCAAGTTCTCCAGACCGGCAAGTTCTGCACATCATTAATCATTAATGAAAGTTGAGAGTATAATATATATATAAACATAATATGGGACTCAACTGAATTCAATATACCTTCAGCAGGAAAGTTCCCTTCCAATTTGTTCCGACTGAGAGACAGATTCTTGAGGGATTTGAGGGCACCCAAAGACGGCAGGATGCTGTTGTCGAAATTGTTATTACTCAAGTCGAGAACCTCCAACCTCTTTAATCTACCCAACGGTTCCAGCCCTGCAATAAGAATAAATACATCCATCCATCTCGCTCTCAACGGCTGGATATTAATTATAGGCTTGTGGATTTAGAGCGATCATCGTCCAACCTCTTTAAGCTTTGCCAAAAGAGCTTTTGTACGTACCTTGGATTACTTGAACACTGCCATTGAATCCATTCCCACTCAAATCCAACATTTGCAACTTCTCCAGACCGGCTAGTTCTGCACATCATTAATCATTAATGAAAGTTGAGAGTATAATATATATATAAACATAATATGGGACTCATCTGAATTCAATATACCTTCAGCAGGAAAGTTCCCTTCCAATTTGTTATAACCGAGAGACAGACTCTTGAGGGATTTGAGGGCACCCAAAGACGGCAGGATGCTGTTGTTGAAATCATTCCAACTCAAGTCGAGAACCTCCAGCCTCTTTAATCTACCCAACGGTTCCAGCCCTGCAATAAGAATAAATACATCCATCCATCTCGCTCTCAAGTCTCAACGGCTGGATATTAATTATAGGCTTGTGGATTTTAGAGTCATCATCATCAGATTTCAATAGCTAGCTAGCTGGCTCAATATGTTGTCTTCTCTCTGTGTCCTCAGCTTTGTTTTTATTACAACTTACAATTCTAAGCCTATACAAAAATTAAACAACGAGCCTAAACCATATATAATGTGTAACGTGAATATCGCCCAAATAAAGTTCCAAATCAACGAGCGGCAACCTTTGATAGACTCTTTCCCCCAGCTATAATGTGTTGACAGTCATGGTTTAATCACCTTTCTTCCCTCAATTTATAAAACATTAAAATCAGGAATGCTTTCTTTTTTTTTTTTTCCATGCATATATATTTAAAGTAGATGAATTGAAAGACGACTATAAAACAACAAATTGCAGTTTTCTTAATTAATTAGCAATACCTTCATTGTCTGCCAAACCTCCAAACCGGTTTTCAGATAAGTCAAAATGTTGAAGCTCTTGAAAGGGAAGAAACAAGCTGGCATTTAGAAGCCAATTTGGTGCATCATATGATGACCGACTTCTGGTATAACTGAGAGAGAGTTGGATGATTCTGCCAGTGGTGATATTACATTGAACTCTCTCCCAGGAACAACAATCATCATTATCATCGTCCTCAACCCAAGTTGGGAGACGGCCGTAAGAAGTATCATCATCATCAGTCCATGGAACAGAAGCCTTGAAAGCTAAAAGAGCCATCTTCTCCTCCTCCAAACATGCCATTGATTCATGATGATGATGATGAAACTGATGAAGCAGCAGCACAACAATAACCCATGCCCGTAATGTTCTCATCCTCAAAGCCCACTCCATGATTTTGAGAAATGGATGGATTTCCCCTGTTCTCATCCCCAGCATAACATGCAGGATGATTTAATTGAAGAATAGGGTTAGCAATTTATAGGTCTGGGTTTAGCGTATGGTACAAGGGACAAAATCTTCATCATGGTTAGAGGAGGCACTTTTATAAGTAATATTTTATAATGAATAAATAATACATATATACAAAACTATGAAAGCTTGTATTTTCCCTAATAAAGAATACATATTTACAGGTGAGACCCACAATTGAAGACTTAGATCCTGTCTTTTTCCAAAGTCTTAATTGGCACCAACCATGAAGGCTTGATTTTTCCACACGTCATTTTTCCACTCTACCCCATCTCTGTCCCATCCTAGTGTCAAGCAAGTTCAAGGCAAGGTGGGACCCACTCTTCGTTAGGGATGAGGAGTTGTGTCAGGCGAATTTAGGGCAAGGCCCCCACTCCTCACCAAGGATGGGAAATCTTCGAATTTTCCTTACCCTGTCCCTAGTGTAAGGAAAAGGCAAGGCACCCGCTCCTCGTCAACCCAATATTTATTTTGATGACAAAAATGATCAAAATGATATATTGAGTATCAACCACATGGTAAATTTTTAAAAGTATATCAAATTGTCTTTAATTTTCAAAAGAAAGTAATTTTATGAAAATTTTGGAAAATTTATTACATTTGTGTAATTTTGAAAACTTGCTCAATTTATTTTTAAATTGTTATTAAATAATTTATTTTCTTTTTAAATGTTTACTTATAGAATTACACTAATTTATCTTATATTTGCTAATATAAAGTAATTAATAATTTACTTTTCCATGATTATACTAATTTATCTTATTATTTTGTGCAATTAATGGTTCAAATTACAGTTTTCCCTTTTCCATACTCATTTATCTTTAAAAATTTTCAATAATTAACAATGAAAATTATATAATTTTTCAATAGCTTGCTAAAGTCTATCAGATGTAATAAATTTTTCTAAAATTTTAAAAATATTCTAATAATTTACAATAATCATTTAATAGATTGTAAATAAACTTTCAAAACTTTTGTCAAAGTGCAATATTATATCTTTTAATTTCTAAAATGTTATTTTGTGAAAATGTAGTTTTATGAAAATTTTTGTAAATATTATGGAGATTTATTGAAAATTAGTTTAAATTTTTATGAAATAGTTTACTAACAAAATTACAATAATTTATCTTTTATTTTCCAATATAAATTAATTAATAATTTCACTTTCCAACATTATAATATTTTATTTCCTGCATTCAATTATTAACTATAATAACAATAATAACTCAAATTTTATTTTTTTGATAATTAATAAATATAATTAACAGTTTTATAGAAA
The DNA here is from genome assembly GCF_055504915.1 of Nelumbo nucifera. Lineage (NCBI taxonomy): Eukaryota > Viridiplantae > Streptophyta > Magnoliopsida > Proteales > Nelumbonaceae > Nelumbo > Nelumbo nucifera. Next base: position 29,289,081 of record NC_142650.1, read on the forward strand.
TTAATTAATGGGTTTTCAATTTTTATAAAATATTTTTAATTAGCATAAGTATAACAACATTTACCCAAAATACTTTAAAAAGTTATGATGAGTTAATTACTGATAGTGTTTATTAATTTTTGGTAATTTACTAACTATATTTATTAACTTTTGATAATAACATTATTTAATATTAATTGAATATGGATTTAATTTTAATTATATTTAGCTATTTATTAATTAATATAAATATTTAAAGGGGAAATTACTTTAAACCCCCCATATAGAAGGAAAACCTCCTAACACCTTAATGTTGAAAATCCAACTGCTGAAAACCAATAATAAAAACAAAATACCACTGCAACCCCCTCTAATCGCAAACATGATATACACCACCCATCTCTCAATTCTTTGACCATAAATCCCATATGAAACTCGGTGATACAAATGCCCTTTATGCAAAACTCTCGATACATGATTCAGGTGCCCACAACTGAGTCTTTTGTTTTTTGCTTGTAAATTATTTTTTTTTTATAAAACAAGTTGTAAATTAAAGGTGCACGTATGAACCCTGTAAATTTCTGTTTAAGCTTTCCGGTTGCAAAAAGAAAATCAAGCATTTATTCAATGTTTAGATGAAATGACCCAATAAATGGGGTTACAACTCCTCGACCATCTAAAAGAATTTTTTTTCCAGCAAAAAGAGAGAGGAATTAGATATCATAGCTCAAATCATGTAATACATTTTGGTTGCCACCATTGGCTATCTACTAATATAGGGGAATCTTCACGGAAGGCCGATGGTGGGAAATGGTACTTTTTTAGAACCACTGTTTCCCACCATCAACCTAGGCCATCAGGCCAATGGGTGATCGAAAGGTTTCCAGATGCTTGGTGGGTGAGTGGTAGTAGGAGAGAGTGGATTTAAGGGCCATCGGACCCCTTTGCACCCATTGGAGTGGCCTCCAGGTGATTCTGCCATTTTCGAGAAGCGGTCCCAGAGGGGGGAGGGGGAGGTGCCCCAGCTGAATAGGGAAGGTCGATGGTGGAAAACAATGCTTTTTCAGAAACACCATTTCCCACCATTGGCCCGATCCCGGGTCGATGGGCGATGGGAAGGTTTGGGATGCTCGGTGGGTGGCAATAGGATAGAGTGGGTTTGGTGGTCATCAAACCCCTCAGCACTTGTCGGAGCGACCTACGAGTGATTCTACCATTTTCTAGAAGCGGTCCCAGAGGGGGGGGGTACGGGGGTAAGCAAGTGGTGGAACCACTTCCATGTGATGGGGAGAGGGCTCCTGAATGTCCCCCAAGGAGGTAGAGATGCCCCGAGCCAACGAGGTAGATCGATGGTAGGAAACTGTGCTTTTTCAAAACCATCGTTTCTCTCTGTTGGCTTGGGTTGTCAGGCTGATGGCCGATTGGAAGCTGTCGAGATTATCAGTGGGTGAGTGCTAGTAGGATAGAGTGGGTTTGGTGGCCATCGAACCCCTCCGTACCTGCCATAGCGGCCTCCGGGTGATTCTGCCATTTTGGAGAAGTAGTCCCAAAGGGGGGCATGGGGGTAAATGGGAAGTGGAACCACCTCCACAAGGCGGGGAGAGGTTTCCTTGACGTTCCCAAAGGAGGCAGAGATGCCTTGGGCCAACGGGAAAGGCCAACAATTGAAAATGATGCTTTTGCAAAACCATTGTTTCCCACCATTGGCCTAGGTTATTGGGCTGATGGGTGATCAAAAAGTGTCTAGATGCTCAGTGGATGAGTGGCAATAGGAGAGAGTGGGTTTGGTGGCCATCGAATCCCTCCGCACCCGTAGACAAGCGGTGGAACCACTTCCATGTGGTGGGGCGAGGACTCCAAAACGTCCCCAAAGGAGGCATAGATGCCCTAAGCCAACAAGGAAGATCAATGGTGGGAAAAGATGCATTTTCAAAACCACCGTTTCCCATCATCGACCTAGGCCGTTGGACGATCAAAACGTATTTGGATGCTTAGTCTATGAGTGGTAGTAGGAAGGAGTGGATTTGGTGGCCATTGAACCCCTCCGCACCGTTGGAGCAGCCTTGGGTGATTTTGCCATTTCTGAGAAGTGGTCCTGTAGGGGCGCGGGGATAGACGGGCGGTGGAATCACCTCCACATGGTGGGGAGAGGGATCCTAGACATCCCCAGAGGAGGCATAGATTCCCAGGCAAACAAGGAAGGTCGACGGTGGGAAACAATGCTTTTTCAAAACCATCATTTCCCACCATTTGCCCGGGCCATTGGGCTAATGGGCGATCGGGAAGTGTCCAGATGCTCGATGAGTGAGTGGCAATATGAGGGAGTGAGTTTGGTGGCCATCTAACCCCTCTACACCCACTTAAGTGACCATAGTTTGATTCTAACATTTTCGAGAAATGGTCCTGAAGGGAGGGCGGCGGTAGATGGGCAGTGGAACCACCTCCCTATTGAATTCAAGGTCTTAAATTCTGATCAGATATTAGATCGGATTCTAATGCATAATTTTACTAATCAAATCGAATTCATATTTTGATGAACCTGATCTGAATTCAATCCAATTACATCCCTAATTTTGAATCGATGTCATGCACGTACAAATTTAAACTCCGCAACCCATGAACTAGCATATAAAACATGTAATATATATTAGTAGATGGCAGATGGTGGCAGCCAAAATGTATTAAATGCTTTGAACTATGATATCTAATTCCTCTCTCATTTTTTCTCGAAAAAAAAAACTCTTTTTAGATGGATTGGGGAATTATAACCAGTGTTCAAAAACACCAATTATTGGGTTACTTCATCTAAGCATTGAATAAATGCTGGATTTTCTTTTGGCAATAGGAAAGCTTAAACAGAAATTTACTGGTTCATACGTGCATCTTTAATTTACGAGTTGTTCTAAAGAAATAATTTATAAGCAAAAAAAAAAAAGTAAGTTGTGGGCCTCTGAATTTTGTATTTAGAGCATGGTTTTCAAAACCAGATCAGACCAAACGGTCGGACAGGAAAAACCAGGAACTGGTCACCTGTTTGGTTCCGTTTTCCTCCAAAACTGTTTTTTCCCCAAAACAGTTGATTGTGGTCAGCAAACCGCTGAACCAGCCAGTTAACCATTCAAACGGTTCGAACGGTTTTGACTGTTTTCCAATTTTTAAATTTTATACTTTTTTGTTAGAACGGGCTGGCCATTTGGGTTGTATGGTAAACCACTCGAACTGATAATCGGACCCCTAACCGGTTCAATCACTGGTTTGCTTTTAAAAACCATGATTCAGAGTTTTTCATAACCAGTGTTCAGATCACTGGGTTTTGTATGGGCATTATGGTCAAAGAATTAGGAGATGGCTGACATATCATGTCTTGGGAGTAGATGGAGGTTGCAATGGTATTTTGGTTTTAGTCCTAGGTTTTAGTGGTTGGATATTCTACATATAGGTGCTAGGATGTTTTCTTTTTGGGAAGGGGGTTCAAAGTCATTTCCCCTCTTTTAAATGAGAGAGAGTAGATATAGATTGGGGGGAGGTTTTAGGAATTGATTGGGGAGTGGGGTAACAAGAAAGGTTTCTAATGGCCGAGAGGAAATATTTTAGGAGAGAGATTCTAGGAATATTTTTTAGGTAGTTAGGTTGGGAATGGTGATATGGCTTAATGAGAGTGGTGGGAAGGGGAGAAGAGAGAAAGGAGAAGGTGGGGGTAATGGAGCACGGATAAACATGTTGACATGGAACATTTTGTTATATAGTTTTTTTATAAATTAATATATACACAACCATTAATATTTTATTTTTATTAAAATCTTAGAAAAAATATATTTGAATTATTAAATTAATTATTTTATATTATTTTTTTAATATTTAACATTAACAAAAAAGGTCAACTAAAAATTTAATTCTTAAATGTTTAGTAAATAATATTTTTATTTTTATAAATAGTAAATATGTTATTATAAAATATAAATTAAATTATCAATTAATAATTTATAAAAATATGTAATTTTAGAATATTTCAAATCCATCAAAACATCTAACATACATATCACATGTACATTAGTAATATTTAATTTCTAAAATAATTAATTCATGATTAATATTTTTATTTATTTAAATTATCATTTTTTATATCAATCAATATAGATTCATTTATATTAAATTCTCTAAAAAAATGTGAATAATAAATAAGTTGACCTGGTCAATGGTGACAAAGACTAGCTCAGGCCGGCCCCAGCATAGGTCCCGACAAAGACGAGAACCATGTAGATGTTTTCAAGGAAAAAGAGGTAGCTGTCCCTAGTTTTTTATTCTGGCTTCACCCCATTGAGACTTGAGCTATATGTAGAGTGTAGACCCCATAATTAAAAATTTAGAACTCAAGTCGCATTAACTTTTGCTTCAATTGTGACTTTTAGTGACCAAATGTTTCTGGTATAATTGAGAGAGAGTTGGATGATTCTGCCAGTGGTGAGATTACATTGAACTCTCTCCCAGGAACAACAATCATCATTATCATCGTCCTCAACCCAAGTTGGGAGACGGCCGGATGGATTTCCCCTGTTTCAGCTTCTAACTCCCCTCTCCTATATATAGCTAGCTGTAATTAGAGCAAAATGAATAATAATCTTTGTGGTCTACATATTACCACAAGTTCTACATCTTATAGACTTGAAGTAAAATTGGAGTCTCTTTTGTTCCTGAAATTTAAGTGATGGATAGACGTAAGTCCCACGCTTTAGCAATATATGGTCATGCTTGCAAAATGAAAAGTCGTAGTTATTTCTTAACCAGAATGGTATTGTCATGTTCAATCAACTTTTCTTCCTAAGGCATAAGTGTTTCACTGTCACCATATGGCGAGGAACTATTCGGATAAGTCATTTTATGTTTTTTATCTATATTTGACTTTGGGTTTGCAATATATTGTTTCCAGTGAAAGTCAGTTTGGTGGGGATCGGTTTTAAAATTCATTTTTTTATGCTAAATACCTGATTTTGGCAATTTTTCCTACATAGACCTGCTTCTTGGTTCATGGCACTAGGCTATTTTATATTAGCATCTCTTATTAAAATCAAATCTATCAGAGAAGAACATATTTAGGTGTTTCATTTTCAAAACACCAATTTGTTTTTGAATTTTAGCTTAATTGGTTTAGTTTTCAGCCTCAAACCACCATTTTCACACTTTTCTTAGCTTTTCTCATATGACAACAATCAACTGAATGGTGAAAAGCATTAGTAGACTCCAATTTATTGGAAGAAAATTTTAAATACCTATGCAGCAATTGATGTTCACCAAAAATAACAATTCTTCCACCACGATCTTACTTTAGAGCAACAATCTTAATTATCTATATTTATGACCTTCAAAACATTTGGCTTTCACTAATGTTGTAATTGTGCTTTCTTGGCCAACCGGTGGTGGTTCAGTTGGTAGATTAATTATGGTTAGAATTTCAGTCACTAGATAATATTGGATTCTCTTGATAATGGAAATTTGTTCTGACTACTGGGACAAATCAGTCTTTTGTCCAATGATCACTCCTAAGCACATGACAATATCATTCTGGCTACTGGGACAAATCTGAATGGATTTAAAGACGTGGATTCAAATTTGAATTCTATCGGATGCGGATTTAATTCGATTCAACATAGCTCTTCTTTGAGAGAAGCTATTTATCTATTTTCTTCATTTTTTGTATTTTTTTATTTTCTTTTCTTTTAAAAATATAAAACAATAATCATTCCTTATCTTGATTAGATTAAACAACCAATGAGTTGCACTTTCCCAAAACCTAAATAATCCTTTCTCCTAAAATTTCTCCTAAACTACCTCCCCCACTTTCTCCAAAATTATCACTAATTCCTATTTACCTTCTAAATTATCTCTAATTACTATTTATCTTCAAAATTATCTCTAATTTAGTAGAGACTTTCTCTCCTAAATTATCTCTAATTCCTATTTATCCTCTCCCCAACTTTTTATCTATATCTATCTAAATAAAATTTGGATTAAAAAATATAAGGATTACTTAAATATTCTAACAAAATTATATAATAACTTTAAAATATTTATTAAAAACACAAACAATTTTATATTTTTACAAAATATATCACAAAATTATGTACTGACAATTTAAATTATATTTTTTTCAGATTATCAATTTAAATGTTTTTCAAATATTTAACAATATGTAATAGCTTTAAATAAATAAAATTTAAATAATAAAAGTTTTTAAATATTTTATAGATTATTTAAATATTTATCATAACTAGATTTTAAATAGTTAAAACAACAAAATTATGTAATAAATTTAAAAAATTTCTTCAAAGTAGAAAATAATTATAACATAATATTGAAATTAATAATAATTTATTATTTTTACATAATATTGTAAATAACTAATTTCACTTATATCAAGTAATAATTCAAGAAAATAACTTTCAAAAACATTAATATTTATTAATAATAATGTTAAACTCTTAATCTGTATTTATTATATAATTATATATACTAAAATTAATATTTTTTGTTTTTCAATAATTATTTGGTTTTTTGTGATAAATGTCTTTTCAATGATTATGTATAAACTTATTTATTTATTTTTATTTAACAGAAAACTTTCAATAATTATTGGAGACTAAACTACTATTATTGAATTTTTGTAAATTTAATTTATTGTACTTATTGTATTTTTGTTATAACTTATTGATTAATTAATATTTATCAAAGATTAAACTATTATTTGAGATTGTACTATCTATCGACTAAGTTAATATATTTTTAGTACTTATTGTATTTTTGTAATTATTGTAGTTTTTTCATTATCAATATATTTTCAATAATTGTGTGTTTTCGCTATAAATTTTTAATAATTATTGGAGATTAAACTATTGTTATTTATCGGAGATAAAACTATTAATTTAGCTAAAATTATGAGTGTTCATGAGTTTGTTCGGACTAGTCGTAGGCTATTTGGCCAACAAAACTCTCAATACATGATTCAGATGCCCACAACTGAGTCTTTTGTTTTTTGCTTGTAAATTATTTTTTTTATAAAACAAGTTGTAAATTAAAGGTGCACGTATGAACCCTGTAAATTTCTGTTTAAGCTTTCCTATTGTGAAAAGAAAATCAAGCATTTATTCAATGTTTAGATTAAGTAACCCAATAAACGGGGTTACAACTCCTCGACCATCTAAAAGAAATTTTTTTTTTTCCAGAAAAAAGAGAGAGAAATTAGATATCATAGCTCAAATCATGTAATACGTTTTTGTTGCCACCATTGGCCATCTACTAATATAGGGGAATCTTCAGGGAAGGCAGACGGTGGGAAATGGTACTTTTTTAGAATCACTGTTTCCCACCATCAGCCTAAGCCGTCGAGCCAATGGGCGATCGGAAGGTGTCCAAATGCTTGGTGGGTGAGTGGTAGTAGGAGAGAGTGGGTTTGAGGGCCATCAGACCCCTTTGCACCCATTGGAGTGGCCTTCGGGTGATTCTACCATTTCCAAGAAGCGGTCCCAGATGGGGGCCCAATGGTGGATGGGCGGTGAAACAACCTCCACAGGGTGGGGAGAGGGCTCCTACACGTCCACAAAGGAGGCGGAGATGCCACGGCTCCTACACGTCCACAAAGGAGGCAGAGATGCCCCGACTAAACAGGGAAGGTCAATGGTGGAAAATAATGCTTTTTCAAAACCACCATTTCCCACCATCAGCCTGGTCCTAGGCCGATGGGCGATCAGAAGGTGTCGGGATGCTCGGTGGGTGGCAGTAGGATGGAGTGGGTTTGGTGGTCATCGAACCCCTCCGCAGTTGTTGGAGCGGCCTATGGGTGATTCTACCATTTTCTAGAAGTGGTCTCGAAGGGGTTGAATAAATGCTGGATTTTCTTTTGGCAATAGGAAAGTTTAAACTGAAATTTACTGGTTCATACGTGCATCTTTAATTTACGAGTTGTTCTAAAGAAATAATTTACAAGCAAAAAAAAAAATACTAAGTTGTGGGCTTTTGAATTTTGTATTCAGATAATGGTTTTTAAAACCGGATCAGATCGGACGGTTAGACTGGAAAAATCGGGAACCAGTCACCTGACCGGTTCCGTTTTCCTCCAAAACTACTTTTTCCCCCAAAACAGTTAATTGTGGTCAACAAATCGCTGAACCAGCCGGTTAACCGTTCAAACGGTTCGAACGGTTTTGACTGTTTTCCAATTTTTTAGAATTTTTATTTTTTTGTTAGAACGGGCCGGCCATTTGGGTCGAATGGTCAGACCACTCGAACCAGCAATCGAACCCCTAACCACTTCAATCACCGATTCGCTTTTAAAAACCATGATTCAGAGTTTCTCATAACCAGTGGTATTTTGGTTTTAGTTCTGGGTTTCAGTGGTTAGATATTCTACATATAGGTGCTAGGAGGTTTTCTTTTTGTGGAGGGGGTTCAAAGTCATTTCGCCTCTTTTAAATGAGAGAGAGTGGTATAGATTGGGGGGAGAGGTTCTAGGAATTGATTGGAGAGTGGGGTAACATGATACGTTTCTAATGGCCTAGAGGAGATATTTTAGGAGAGAGATTCTAGGAGTATTTTTTAGGTAGTTAGGTTGGGAATGGTGACATGGGTAAATGAGAGTGGTGGGAAGGGGATAGGAGAGAAAGGAGAATGCAAGGTGGGGGTAATGGAACAAGGAGAGACATGTTGACATGGAGCGTTTTGTTATATGTTTTTTTTTTTTATAAATTAATATATACACAACCATTAATATTTTATTTTTATTAAGATCTTAGAAAAAATATATTTGAATTTTTAAATTAATTGTTTTATATTATTTTTTAATTTTTAACATTAACAAAAAAGGTCAACTAAAAATTAAATTCTCAAATGTTTAGTAAATAATATTTTTATTTTTATAAATAATAATTTTTTTATTATAAAATATAAATTAAAATATCAATTAGTAATTTATAAAAATATATAATTTTAGAATATTTTAAATCTATTAAAACATCTAAGATACATATCGCATCTATATTAGTAATCTTTAATTTCTAAAATAATTATTTTATGATTAATATTTTTATTTATTTAAATTATCATTTTTTATATCAATCAATATAGATTCATTTATATTAAATTCTCTAGAAAAATGTGAATAATAAATACGTTGACCTGATCAATGGTGACAAAGACTACCTCAGGCCGGCCCCATGTAGATGATTTCAAGGAAAAAGAGGTAGCTGTCCCTAGTTTTTGATTTGTCTCGCTTCACCCATTAAGACTTGAGCTATATGTAGATTGTAGACCCCATAATTAGAACTGAACTCGCATTTACTTTTGCTTCAGTTGTGACGTTTCAATGGATGCATGCAACTGCCCACAATCTCATCCAATTGACGGAAATGTAATCATAAAATTTCAAACTTACTTGTCTATATGTATCCTTTCTTTAACTAATTAATTAAGGATGCTTGCATTCAAATTTTATATGAATTTCTTACAATTGGATGCCTTAAAACGACGTTTTCAAGGAGCCAAGTCAATGGCAAATGGGACATGCTTTGGGCCTGTCCCTCTCCCTCCCTTGCTACATCTGTTTTTCAGATTAAATTGCTTCATACTGTCCACTTGGGTAATTCTCTAAAACCATTGTAGTCCAAAATTTAACTTGATGTATACTAGTCATCTTTCTTTCCCCATTGACATAATAGTTTATAAATCCGATAGAACACGTCTAAAACTCTAAATCCAATTTTAAAAGTGAGGGAATGTTTCAGAACTTAGGTGAAATATCAGGAGAGGCTTAAGTCTTTTATCCTATATATAATATTAGGTAAATTATAAATAGTTACTTTGTACTTTAGGGGTAGTGAGGCTTGAACCATCAAGTGGGATATTTAGAAATATACACTTAAGTCCAATTCTGTTAAAATTGATGTTACAACGATGGCAACATTACAAAAATGGCCATATTTAGATTTCATTTTGCTCATTGAACTTTTATTTAGCAGACGTAATTGCAATTACCAAACTTTAAAAGAAGTTTCAGCAACAAGCAGAAAGTTTTAAGGAAAATTTCAACAATTTACCCTTTAAATTATACAGCAACGTTCAATGGGCCTTAGGGGCCCAATTCTCTTTTTAGTTTCCCATATTGAATTGGCCGATACTAAAGATTGGACTTGGGTCGAGGGCCCGCTCCCAAGTCCCAACACCCTATAAATAAGGCTCAATTCAGCACTCCCCTTGGAAGCAGAAATTGGGCTGGGGCCGAAAACCTAAAAATTGTTCATTAGCACCTACGGGGGAAGTACTTATGCCTTTTGATATGCTTCTACTCAGATCAGAATTTTTAGGCCCAAAGTACAGTTGGGGTATTTGCCAGGTCGGAATTGATGTCTATTCACGAGCGAACATTGATGTATAAAATGAGGGTTTTTAACATTTTGAGTGTTTATAAATCTACAGTAAAATTCAGAAATCTGCATTGTACCTGCCCATACTTTTCCATTATATTTTTATACTCCATTGTTTTTCTTTTGTATCTTATAAAAAAATTTAAGGAAAAAATAGAGAGAAAAGTTGTAATTTTTTTCGGTGTTGTTGAAGTTTCACCATGAATGGGAATAGGATGATGAAGACGTTGTTTTTTTCAAGGATTAAGGATGGATATGTGTATGACAAACGGCTTGGGTGCTTCAAGGATTAAGGATGTATCTGTATGACTCTTCAGAACCTAAGACATGGTTACAGCAGGCACTTTTATAAGGATTAAGGATGTATTTGATCAATTCTTAGATTCCTATATTTCTCTCCTACATGCATGCAATCGAGTAGGAGGAATTGCATTTCTCCGGTATTGAACTTTTGTCCTCATGCCCATCCACGTAGAAAATTTGGCTTCCTTCAGCGGGCCCTGTCCACTACGTTTTCAAGAAAGAAAAAGTCATTTAATAGAATTAATGCTCATTTAGAATCTAGAATTCTAGATAATGAAGTTTGAATATAATGGGCTTTAGGGCTATGTTGGAATAAAGTAAAATTGAAATCTTTTTTTCTTCCTGAAATTAAAGTGATGGATAGTCGTAGTTATTTTAGATGACTTAGAACCAGGGACTCGTCAACGGTCCATATATGTATGACTTATGCCTTTATGAGTCATGGCTGTCCATTATTGGACCATTTTCTTACATTTATGTTTGTTTGGCCGATTAGACGACTTGACTTGAAATACTATGTTTTTTTTTTCTTCTTTATTGAATTTTTGTCCTCATACTCATAACCCACCGTCGTAGTTATTGAATTTTTTTCTTCTTTATTGAATTTTTATACTCCATTGTTTTTCTTTTGTATTTTATAAAAAGTTTAAGGAAAAAATAGAGCGAAAAGTTATAATTTTTTCCGGTGTTGTTGAAGTTTTACCATGAATGGGAATTGAATGATGAAGACGTTGTTTTTTTCAAAGGATGGATATGTGTATGACAAATGGCTTGGGTGTTTCAAGGATTAAGGATGTATATGTATGGCTCTTCAGAACCTAATGATTTAGCGTATGGTACAAGGGACAAAATCTTCATCATGGTTACAGCAGGCACTTTTATAAGTAATATTTTATATTGAATAAATAATACATATAAACAAAACTATGAAAGCTTGTATTTTCCCTAATAAAGAATACATATTTACAGGTGAGACCCACAATTGAAGACTTAGATCATGTCTTTTTCCAATGTCTTAATTGGCACCAACCATAACCATGAAAGCTTGATTCTTCCACACGTCATTTTACAATAAACAAAACTATCAAATACTTTCTCTTGATCTATGATTTTTTCACACGTCATTTTCCTTACCCTGTGCCTAGTGTCGAGTGGGCTCAGGGCAAGGCACCCACTCCTCGTCAACCCAATATTTATTTTGAGGACAAAAATGATCAAAAGGATATATTTTGTATCGACCACATGGTAAATTTTTAAAAGTATATTAAATTGTCTTTAATTTTCAAAAAAAGTAATTTTATGAAAATTTTGAGAAATTTATAACATTTGTATAATTTTGAAAACTTATTCAAATTTATTTTTAAATTGTTATTAAATAATTTAATTTCTTCTTAAATGTTTACTTATAGAATTACACTAATTTATCTTATATTTTCTAATATAAACTAATTAATAATTTTCTTTTAAATTATTATACTAATTTATCTTATTAATTTGTGGAATTATTGGTTCAAATTACAGTATTCCCTGTTCCATACTCATTTATCTTTAAAAATGTAGTTTTATGAAAATTTTTGAAAATATTATGGAGATTTATTGAAAATTATTTTAAATTTTTATTAAATATTTATTTTTATGAAGTAGTTTACTAACAAAATTACAATAATTTATCTTTTATTTTCCAATATAAATTAATTAATAATTTCACTTTCCAACATTATAATATTTTATTCCCTACATTTGATTATTAACTATAACAATAATAACTCAATTTTTTATTTTTCGATAGTTACGAAATATAATTATAACTTTTATAGAAATTAATTAATGGGTTTTCAATTTTTATAAAATATTGTTAATTAACACAAGTATAACAACATTTACCTAAAATACCTTAAAAAGTTATGATGAGTTAATTAATGATAGTATTTATTAGTTTTTGGTAATTTACTAACTATATTTATTAGCTTTTCATAATAACATTATTTAATATTCATTGAATATGGATTTAATTTTAATTATATTTAGCTATTTATTAATTAATATAAATATTTTAAAGGGAAAATTACTTTAAACCCCCTATAAAAGGAAAACCTCCTAACACTTTAATGTTGAAAATCCAACTGCTGAAAACTGATAATAAAACCAAAATACCACCACAACCACCTCTAATCACAGACGTGATATACGCCACCAATATCTCAATTCTTTGACCATAAATCCCATATGAAACTCAGTGATCTGAACACCCTTTATGCAAAACTCTCAATACATGATTCAGATGCCCATAACTGAGTCTTTTGTTTTTTGCTTGTAAATTATTTTTTTATAAAACAAGTTGTAAATTAAAGGTGCATGTATGAAGCCTATGAATTTCTATTTAAGCTTTCCTGTTGCGAGAAGAAAATCAAGCATTTATTCAATGTTTATATGAAGTGACCCAATAAACAGGGTTACAACTCCTCGACCATCTAAAAGAAATTTTTTTCTAGAAAAAAGAGAGAGGAATTAGATTTCATAGCTCAAATCATGTAATACATTTTGGTTGCCACCATTGGCCATCTACTAATATAGGGGGAAATGGTACTTTTTTAGAACCACTATTTCCCACCATTAGCCTAGGTCGTCGGGCCAATGGGCGATCGGAAGGTGTCCAGATGCTTGGTGGGTAAGTGGTAGTAGGAGAGAGTGGGTTTGAGGGCCATTGGACCCCTTTGCACCCGTTGGAGTGGCCTTCGGGTGATTTTTCCATTTCTGAGAAGCGGTCCTAGAGGGGGGGGGGGGCATGGCAGTGGACAGGCACTGGAACAACCTCTACGAGTTGGGGAGAGGGCTCCTACACATCCACAGAGGAGACAGAGATGCCCCGGCTAAACAGGAAAGGTCAATGGTGGAAAACAATGCTTTTTAGAACCACCATTTCCCACCATCGGCCCGGTCCCGGGCCAATGGACAATTGGAAGGTGTCAGGGTTCTTGGTGGGTGGTAGTAGGATGGAGTGGGTTTGGTGGTCATCGAACCCCTCCGCACATGTTGAAGCAGCCTATGGGTGATTCTACCATTTTCTAGAAGTGGTCCCGGAGGGGGGCACGGGGGTAGATGAGCGGTGGAACCACTTCCATGTGATGGGGAGAGGGCTCATGGACATCCCCAAAGGAGGTGGAGATGTCCCGGGCAAACGAGGTAGGTTGACGGTGGGAAACTGTGCTTTTTCAAAACCATCGTTCTTCTCTGTTGGCCTGGGCCGTCAGGCTGATGGCTGATTAGAAGTTGTCGAGATGCTCAGTGGGTGTGTGCTAGTAGGATGGAGTCCCCTCCGCACCCGCCATAGCGGCCTCCTGGTGATTCTGCCATTTTGGAGAAGTGGTCCCAAAGGGGGGCGTGGGGGTAAATGGGTAGTGGATCCACCTCCACAAGGTGAGGAGAGGTTTCCTTGATGTTCCCAGAGGAGAAAAAGATGCCCCGGACCAACGGGGAAGGCCAATAGTTGAAAACGATGCTTTTGTAGAACCATTGTTTCCCACCACTAGCCCGGGTCATCGGGCCGATGGGTGATTAGAAAGTGTCTGGATGCTCAGTGGGTGAGTGGCAGTAGGAGGGAGTGGGTTTGGTGGCCATCAAACCCCTCCGCACACGTGGACAAGCGGTGGAACCACCTCCACGTGGTGGGGCGAGGGCTCCTAAACGTCCCCAAAGGAGGCATAGATGCCCTGGGCCAACGAGGAAAGTCGACGATGGGAAACGATGCTTTTTCAAAACCATCATTTTCCATCGTCGACCCGGGCCATTGGATGATTAGAATGTGTTTGGATGCTCGGTCTGTGAGTGGTAGTAGGACGGAGTGGGTTTGGTGGCCATCGAACCCCTCCGCACCTATCGGAGCAGCCTTTCGGTGATTCTTCCATTTTTGAGAAGCGGTCCCGTAAGGGCCCGAGGATAGACGGACAGTGGAATCACCTCCATGTGGTGGGGAGAGGGCTCCTAGACCATTAGCTCACCATCTACATTATATAATTTCCTTTAAATTATATATTTCATTTACATTATATAAAATATTTTTTACTTATCATACTTGATTTTTGTTTGTCTATGGTATCATTTGACTCAAACCATTAGCCCACCATCTAAAAATAAAAATTGTTTGATTTTTAGGTTGACATTAAATTTTATATTATAGTTCCATCATTGATAAAATTATTTCTTATATATAAAACTTATTTTTGTTCAATATAATGAATGCACAATATTAGAGACGTACCCAACATTTTATTTTTATAAATATATAACATTAGATATGTGCCCAAAATTTTCTCTATCTTTTTTTTGGTGATTCTTTGTATTTTCTATTATTAAATGACTATGACATCATTTCATTTCTAGGTAGATTTTGAATTTGGCATTCCATTTTCATCATTAATAAAAGTATATATTACATTCTATAGTTATTTATTTTAATTTTTTATTATTTAATTATGACATTTTTTATTAATTCATTTGACCCCAAATGGTCGAATTGCTTACCCACCACTGGAAGGGAGGGAAATGGTTTTGTTTTCAAATTACTTTTCAAAATATTTATTTTTATACTATTAAAATTAATATTATGGATTTAATTTTAAATATAGGATTTAATGAGAGAGAATAGGAAAATATTTTTATTTCCAATTGGTTTTAAATTTTACATTCCATTTCCATCATTAATAAAAACATTTCTTATTTATCATACTTATTATTATTTAGTATGTATGCTAAAAATGTTCCTAATTTTTTAATTTCTATTTTTTTCATTTTATCTATTTTTTAATTCTATTATTTAATCGTGGCAACATGGATTAGCCCATTTGACCCAAAATGATTTAATTTGTTACCACCACCTAAATGAAAACACTACTTTTTCTAGGTAGATTTTAAAAGTATACGCTTTTATGTTATTGGAATTATTAATTTATTAAGTATGAATTTAATTAAAAGAACTTAATGATGAAAAGAAACGTAAATGACTTAAATATATGATTCAATGAACATGAATGCAAGTTAATAACTTAAATGTTGGATTTAATGAGAGAGAATTGAATGCTTTGAATCTCTTTAAGTTACCTCTTTTCAATTCATTTAATATCAAGAACTGATTACCCTATTTGCCCTTATTTTTTTATCGTAAATTTGAATATAGAGGGGTAAATTCTATTCTTAAAAAATTCAAAAAATATTCTTTAAGGCCATTGATGCTTTTTAAAGTAGTATAGAATTTTTGTCAAACTAAGCCCTAAGATATAGTTAAGGAAAATGGTCAAGAGAACTTTACCTTCAGCTGATAGAGTCCCATTGAGTCCATTATTGCTCAAAGATAAGACTTTAAGAGATATCATAACCCCTATATTTTGAAGAATACTTCTGTTGACCGTGGTGGATGCCAAACCTAGGACCTGCAAATTGCTTAAAGAAATAATAGAGGAGAGTCCCAGAATCTATGTATAAGAACACAAACTAAGGAAAGTACTTTGAGTGATCGCAACTTGAATATCAATTGAACCATTCAAATTATTCTTACTAAGATAGAGTATCTCAAGAGATGAAATGTTGTAAATGGATTTAACCTCCTAAATATTGATCCCAAAGGCGTGTAATTGCAGATGAGATTGATGAAGAAATACTTTCATCTGGTTATAGAATTCAAGAAATATAGAGGCATCTATTTCAACAATCATTTCATATATTAGACTAAATGACATGATTTCATTTTCTTTTAATTGGTTAAAACGTACTTTTAATATTCTTTCATTTATTAAAATATTATCTGTCAAAAAAAATTGAGCCTTGAAATTTTGTGGTGTAATTATTTTTGTGTATTTCACACTTTGACTTATTGCATGGCTTCAACGGGCCCATTTACATATTCTTGTTTTCAAATTGGAAGCCCAAACTACTAAAACAGGTTTATGATTGCATGATAGTTAGAGGTGTAAATTGGGTTGAACTGCTCATTGCCTGGTTTGGCCTGGCACAGCTTGATACAGCATAATGAGTAATGCACCGTGTCAGACTTGACACAGAAATTTGTGTCGTGCTGGGCCAAAGATTCAAACCCATGGGCCGGTATGATATAGCACAACAGCACACTGATAGCTTTCGGTAGGAAGTTCTTTTTATGTGTAAGGGATATTAAAGTTGCTATGCTCTGGTTTGGCTGCCTCCTTTGGGTAGTGCTCCATGAAAGTTAATTAATTTGGTAGCCGATGCTGCAGCAAGGTCGAGGTTGATAAAGAGTTTTTTGTCACTCCAAGAACCCTACAGGATACTGATGCACAGAGATGCCCAACATTAAGTGCTCACAAGTGATTGAAATTACCTTGATGATTTTTTAGAAAACACATAAAACAGAAAAATAAAAAAGAATGTGAAACAAATAGAAGAAAATCAACAAATTTTAGGGTTGGAGGGGAATTCTAGGGAGTAGACTTAACCAATTCTTTCTTAATTGGTAATTATAAGCGATAGAGACTTGAGGAATTTGAGGGTACGTACCCGAAGATAGGCAAGTGTTTACAATGAGATTATTCTCACTCAGGTCCAGAACCTCTAGACTAATCTATATATATATATATATACCAGCAAGTCACATCCAAAGAGAATACGATCCGAGACATACTGATGAATTCTGGATTTTCTTTTCTTTTGAAAAATCCTGACCTCTGGTTAACTCCATTTCACCAAACTGAATTCTTATTTGGAGCAATGAAATAATACTTTCTCAAGAAAAAAAAGAAAAAAACTGAATATACAATTGTTAATTAATAAGAAAAAGATAACAGTTTGTCAAACTATGAGACTTGAGTTGGAATATAAACATCAATATTTATGAAAACAACACAAAGTTAAAATTTGTGGATATTGTCCGTAACAAAGTAGTAAGTAGAGGTAATACAAACATCAATTAGATAAAACCAAACTCGTCGCCAATAGGGGTTTATGTAGAAGACTGCCACCAAACCCGACAATACTGTTATATAAGAAGCTATAAAACTTACAATAAAGCTGTCCATGTCCATGTCATCAGGAGCTGTTTGCATAGATGGTGGTGCCTTGGAACTGTTTGTGCAATTATTCTTCTTTAATGGTTCTCCACAAAGAGGAGGGCCACCACATGCCATTTGAATTTCTTGTGAGGAATTCTGTGATGAACTGGTTGATGAGTTTGAGGAATTTTGTGATGTCTTTCTGTTGAAAGACCCAGCGGTGAGACTCACGGCAGCAAAAAAAGGGCATAACTCACAAGGAATTCAAATGGCATGTGACGGCCGACAAGCTGAAAGACATCACAGAATCCCTCAAGCTCGTCAACCAGTTCATCGGAATCGAGGAAGAGATGAATCAGAGAACCGACAATACAGTAGAGAAGAGAAAAAGAGATGGTTACAATACAGTAATGACAAGAATAAAAGAAAAAAAAGCAAGTCCCCAACCATGGGAGGAAACAAGTCTGGGAGCCGATCTCCTTTGCGATCTCACAAGTCAGGTCAGTGCTCCAGAACTCCACCTGTTGAAAGGACGAATTACACACCCCTCAATGCTAAGGGAGGAAAAATCCTGATGGCCATCAAAGACTCCTCCTTTGTCAAGTGGACACCTTGGTTGAGGGGAGATCCCGCCACCAGAAACAGGAATGTCTAATGTCACTTTCACAGAGACCACGGGCAAAGTACGGAGAACTGTAGAAATCTTCGTGATGAGATAGAAGAGCTCATCTGCTGAGGGTATTTGAAGAACTTCGTATAGCGAGAAGGAAGAAATTAGGCAGACTGCCAACCAGACAGGAAGGTGGACTAGAGAAAGAATGCCCCCGAGTCCAAAAGTAGACAGAGCAAGCATCTGCCATGTTAGTTGCCTGAAAAAAGCAAGGAGTAGAACAAACTTCAACATTACGGGGTGCACCTCGACAGCAGGATGAACTTCAGTTTGTGAACTAGAAAGCGAGGAGCAGAACCCTCCAAAGTGACCTAGAATTGAAGAGCCAATTTATTTCATGGAGGATGATGCGCACGGGAGCCAATACCCTCAACGACTTCAAAGTCAAGCACGTCCTAGTGGACTCAGGTAGTTCAGCCAACATACTATTCAAGGTCGCCTTCAACAAGTGCAGCTCCAGACAAGTAACCTAAAGCTGACAGATACTCCCTTCGTAGGCATCAGCGGCGAGGAGGTCAGACCTCTAGGGTGAGCCTTAGTACCCATAGAGGTCGGCACGTGGCTGAATATTGTAAGGTTCAAGAATGCATTCCTGGTGGTCGCAACTCCCTCCCTTTACAATGCCATAGTAGGTCGGCCCATTACACATGCTCTACGTGTGGTTGTATCTACCTACTACCTGGCCATGAAGTTCCCTATGGACTACGGGATAGAGGTTGTGTGAGGTAATCAGCTTGAATATCGCAAATGCTACATAGCTGCCTTCAAGGGGAAAGCCAAACTAGTGGCGGACATCGAGCTCGAATGACCTATGGAGTATGCCGATGAGCGAGCTATGCCAACAGATGAGACGGTTCACATCCCAGTCTCGACTGATGATCAAGCTAAGACCCTCCAAATTTTTAATTCAAAATTTAGATATATTTGCTTGGTCCACGACAGAAATGCCCAAAATAGACATTAAAATTTTAACTCACAAACTAAATATCGATCCCTTAGTCAGGCCAGTTAGATAGAAAAAGTACAACCTCGTCCCGGAACATTGGAGGATAGTCAATGAAGAGGTCGGGAAGCTCCTAGCGGCAGATTTCATTAGAGAGGGCCATTACCCGAGCTGGGTAGCTAACCCAGTTTTGGGAAAAAAAGGCCAACGGTAAATGGTGCATGTGTGTCGATTATACCGACCTGAATAGAGCCTGCCCAAAAGACTATTTCCTACTGCCTAAGATCGACTGCCTAGTGGATGCAACCACGAGGCATGAGTTGTTGAGCTTCCTGGATAAATACTCTAGTAACAACTAGATCAGGATGGACCCTGTAGATGAAGAAAAAACGGCCTTTATAACTAAGCTCAAGTTGTACTGCTATAAGGTTATGCCCTTCAGACTAAAAAATGCTGGGGCAACCTTTCAATGACTTGTAAATAAGATTTTTGAGCCGTTAATCGACAATAAAGTTGAATTTTATATAGATGACATGGTCGTTAAGACCCAATTTTCAAAATTTTTATTGAATGATTTGAAAATTTTTTTTGAAGTCTTACATAAGTACAATATGAAATTAAATCCCAACAAGTGTGTCTTCGGTGTCACCTCGAGTAAATTCCTGGGTTACACAGTCAACCGACGTGGCATCGAAGCCAACTTGGAAAAAATAAAGGCCATCTTAGATATGAGACCACCTCACAAACTGAAAGAGGTTTAGAGGCTGAATGACTGGATAGCCGCTCTGAGCCATTTTATGTCCAAGTCAATGGATCACCACTTACCTTTCTTTAAGGCTATAAAAAAGAGCAAGGACTTTGAGTGGATTGTGGAGTGTCAGCTCACCTTCAATGAGATAAAAAGATACCTACCTAGTACTCCGGTTCTGACCCGACCCAAAGAAGGGGATATTTTAAAGATGTACCTCTCCATGAGTGACGAGGTGGTC
This sequence comes from Nelumbo nucifera, assembly GCF_055504915.1. Taxonomy (NCBI): domain Eukaryota; kingdom Viridiplantae; phylum Streptophyta; class Magnoliopsida; order Proteales; family Nelumbonaceae; genus Nelumbo; species Nelumbo nucifera. Next base: position 29,309,390 of record NC_142650.1, read on the forward strand.
AGCTTAGTACTGATAAAAGAGGTAGGTCGGGTCCAATGACCCATCTACTATGTTAGCAAAGTTTTGTAGGATGCTTAAACATAGTACCCGGAGATCGATAAATTGGCGTATGTGCTAGTCATAGTAGCTCGAAAGATTTGTCCATACTTCCAAGTCCACATTGTCGTCATCCTCACCAACAAGCCTCTGAGACAAATCCTGCTCAAGCCTAAGGTGTCTGGCAAATTGACGAAATGGGCTATCGAATTCAGTGAGTACGACATCTAGTATGAACCTCGGATGGCAATTATGGCCCAAGCCTTCGCTAATTTCATGGCAGAATGTACGTTCAGCACTACAACTCCCAAGCTGGATCAGCTCGAACACACGGTGGAAACTTCAACCAATGCGGCACCAATCCCAGTTAGAGCAGGTTCGACTTGGGACAAGGACGCCTGGATACTCCATGTTGACGGCTCATCCAACCAACAAGGAAGCAGTGTGGGCATAATTCTGTACGGTCCAAGTGGGGTGCATCTGGAATACGCACTCCGGTTCGGGTTCACAGCATCGAACAATGAAGAAGAGTACGAAGCATTAGTCGCCCGGCTCACTCTAGCAAAGGAAGTAAAAGCTAAGCACCTTGTCATATGCAACGACTCCCAGCTCGTGGTCAATCAAGTCAGTGCCGAGTATGAAGCCCACGACCCCACCATGGCTACTTATTTGGCCAAAGTTAGAGAGGTCCTGTGCGGCTTCATATCTTATTTCATCAGGCAAATCCCGAGATCCGAGAACACTGAGCCAGACACCTTGTCCCAATTAGCCAACACAAGCAGCAACACCATGCGGACCATGTACATAGAGGACTTACCTCAGCCTAGCATTCTTGGGGGGCAAGGAGAGGTCGCTCTTGTAGCACAATCAGAGCCAAATTGGATTGACCCACTCGCAAGTTATCTGCTTCACGAGACCCTCCCTGCAGAATGCAATGCGATAAGACCTCAACACAACAATAAGTCCCAGTCGCCTCTTCAGCATCCCAGTTGCCTCTTCGGCATGGGAAGATAAGTCCTAGTCACCTCTTCGGCATAGGTAGACAAGTCCTAGTCGCCTCTTCAGCATAAGCAAATCAACCCTCGTGCCTAAGGCATAGATAGTTTGGGTATAAACCCTACAAAGTCTAGCCCACCTCGGCGTATAACAACAGGTTGATCCCATTTGAGGTCAAGCCCGATGGCTTAGCTCTAAGGGACAACCAACACCTAAGTGAGAAGGCCGCATGCAGACAGGTCGGGTATATACCCTACAATGTTCGCCCACCTTGGCGTACAGTATGCAATGTTACCCCTACTCTAGTCTAGCCCATTAGCTCGATAGTTCGGGGTAACCTACACTTGGAAAAATTTTATTTCGGTTATCCCTACTAGTAGTCCAGCTCATTAGTTTGACAGTTCGAGGTGACCTACACATCTTTACTCCTATTTAGTAGTTCGGGAGTTGTTCATATTTAGAAAAGTTTGCAAAGGATGTCAAAATGTTTATATTGCATTGATGTCAAGTTTTGAGTACAAAAAAAAAGCAGAAAAAGCTTTCACTATGAATCGAGCTTGCAGGCTCAGGTATACATCATCAAGGATTAATAGGCACCTACCTAGTCATCATGAGGCTCCTCACCCCTATCGGAGGTTTCAACAGGAGGGTCCATCTTCATGCAACTCTCACCAACACTGATCTCCTCGACGTCATCGAGCAGGTCGCTGTCACTTTCTGCATCGGAATCCAGATCCTCAGCAGCTTCAATAATCATTTCCTCAGTGACCCTTGAAGTAGTAATGGCACTAAGGTCGAGCTAAGGGAATTCATGTCGGGTCAGCCACCATCTAAGCTTGAAGCCTTTGCGGTAGCTCTCTATCTCCACCTCGATCATTTCCCTCCGAGACTCCTCTGAGGCCTTGTATTCCTCGATGGCCTTGACCTTGGCCCTCCATTGTTTGAAGGAGTATCTCAGTCTGCTCCTTTACATGGACCTCGAGGTTCTCCACCTCCCTCTTCAATGCTGCCTTCTACTCTGCAAGCTCCTCCTTCTCGAACATCAGTAGTGTAATCAACTCCTTTTTAGCCCATGCATCCTCCTTCAGCTGGTTTACTTCACTGCAGGCTAAATTAAGCTCGACGTGAGCCTTGTAGGAAGATTCCTTAGCTACGAGAGCCCGCTTCAGATGCACCTCGAACTAGTAAGTCAAGGTGTGGATAGTAGAGTTCACCTGCCAAGAGAAGAGAACAAGCGTTAGTACATAAAAAACCAAGTACAAGATCGAAAAAGACAAGTCAGAAACTTACCACTATGCAGTGGGTAGCCGCTCATGCTCTGAGCTGAGTGACCAACAAATCAGCCTAGCTAGCAACCTCCTTGATATGCACATTGCTTTTGCTCTTGAGAAGGCTGTATTTCGGAGTTAGAATGCTCTGAGATGCATCATAATTGCCTGAAGAAGCGGCAGCTGCAGGGGTAGGCTCCAAAGACATTGCCTCCTTGGGCGCGCGAGGCAGGGAGAGCTTCCCGGATTCCTCCTCTACCAAGTCAATCATGGGAGGTTTCTCGGTGGACATTGGCTGCTCAGGCTTTGGATCGGCAACCAGCGGAGACTCAATGTGAGCTCTTTTGGTAGCTCGCTTCTTCTTCCCCTTCTTCATGCTACCGAAAAGTTCAGTCGCAGGGATTTTCATGATTGTTGCAACAAAAGGAAATCATTAGAAACAACACCAAAATAAAACAAAGGCAACATAGTAAATAGCAACCTACCAGGACTCAGACTGGCCTGCACGAGCTTCTCCTTGGTCACGTAGTCCACGAACTTCAAATCGAGCTCTGCCCAAGATTGGAGAGCTTCTTTTGTCTTCAGGTCCAGCTTGACACTGGGGTCTTGGATGGCCGCCCTATAATGGGTTGAGAAAGGCCACCCCTCAATGTTGTGGACCACAAAGTAATGCCTTTTCCAGGCCGAAAGCTTGTTCGGGAGCTCATGCAAGAATTTATAGCTCGGACATGGTGACAGGTAGTAAGTTCGCCTATGTTCGGGCATAACACAAGACGAGTTCTTTTTTATGGGAAGAATGGAGGAAAAAATATCAAGGTCGAGAGGAAGGTTGTAGTCGTGGAAAAGGGAGATGGTTCCTACTATGTTATGAATAGAGTTCGGGTGCAGCTAGTCAATGGTAATGTTGAAAAGTTTTACGACCTCGACTATTAAGGGATGAAGTGGAAGATGAAGACCAGCTATGAACTGTTCCTCAAAGATCACGATTTCGCCGTGACCGTGCTCCCAAGGGAAGTTACTTAGGGGAATACTGTAGACTAGGTCGTTCGAAAGCCTATACCAGGTTACCAAGGGCAGGAGCCTGTCCGCCGTCATTGTCAATGTGCCAAAGTAATAAGGGGACATGTGGACACGACCTGACTAAGGGGACACGTGGTTTGACTCGACCTAGTAATAAGGGGACATGTGGACACAGCGTGACTAAGAAATGACAGCTCAGCCTGACATGCCTAGTCTGCAATAGATCGAGCTCGGATATTCAACCACCTTGGTACGGATCACCTCGAGACAAGGTCACCTCAAAACATGGTCATCTTGGGACAAGGTCACCTCGGTACAAGGTTGCAACAGGATCACCTCGACCCCAAGGCACTTCGGCATTCAATTCAGTTAGGAACTAAAAAGCATCAACTCAGGATACCGACTCGGACAACTACGTGATGATCCCGAAAATCCCTCCAATGGATTCCGAACCTCACGGGGTCACGTCGCGTAATGGCAAGCCTTATTTCCTCCCCACCTGGTTCGGGTGGAATTGATAAGCCTTATCATCTAATAATGTTATCCCCCAATTAAAGTGGAAACAGATCCCATCATGATGAAGATCCCAGAACCGATCTACAAAACCCGCCAGGACTCTACTATATAAAGGCTCCAACCTCGATGGCACAAGGTACGCGTGATTTTTCTGCTCTCTAGCTCTCTAGCTCTCTACACTCTCAAAGCTATTCAGCTCGCACTTGATTACTAACTTAAGCATCGGAGCGACCTCACCGAGCTAGCCACCCTGAGTTCTCTGATCTTATTTTGCAGATTTACCTAGCTCACCGTGCGACTAGAAGCCAGATCATCCTCCAATAGGGAGAAATCAGATCGCGCTACATCATTTATCATAACTAGATCTTAAATAGTTAATACAACAAAATTATGTACTAAATTTAAAAAATTTCTTCAAAGTAGAAAAATAATTATAACATAATATTGAAATTAATAATAATTTAATATTTTTACATAATATTGTAAATAACTAATTTCACTTATATCAAGTAATAATTCAAGAAAATAACTTTCAAAAACACTAATGTTTATTAATAAATTTATTTATTTTTTGTTATTTAACAGAAAACTTTCAATAATTATTGGAGACTAAACTACTATTATTGAATTTTTGTAAATTTAATTTATTGTGCTTATTGTATTTTTGTTATAACTTATTGATTAATTAATATTTATCAGAGATTAAACTATTATTTAAGATTATACTATCTATTGACTAAGTTAATATACTTTTAGTACTTGTTATATTTTTGTAATTATTATATTTTTTTCATTATTAATACGTTTTCAATAATTGTGTGTTTTATAAATTTTTAATAATTGTTGGAGATTAAACTATTATTATTTATTGGAGATAGAACTACTAATTTAGCTAAAATTATGAGTGTTCATGAGTTGGTTCGGACCGGTCGTAGGCTATTTGGCCAACAAATTGGCATGGTCAGGTTCGGGAGTTGGTCAGCTGAAGCCGACTGACCTTTTGTAAAATCTGACCCACTCAAGTTGTATCGGTTAGTTGATTTTCACAAAAGGTCAATAGGTTCAAAATATTTAAAGTTAAATTAATTTTAAAAATTATAATGCAATTGTAGGTACATGGTGGTCACTTAAACCATCAAAACAGAGGAGGTGTCAAACTAATACTATGTGAATGCTTGTAAAGAGTCCATAACTCTTCGCACATCTGCGATGAGTTCATAACTCATCACACATCTGTGATGAACTCATAGCCAAAACAGGTTGCGATGAACTTTAGATCCGTGTTAACTTGTGATGCATTTAAAACCATCACAGAACCATGATGGGATCCGGACCTGTGTGGACTTATGATGAATTTAAAGTCATCAAATAATCGCGATGAGCATAGACTCATCGCAGATTTGAAACAAGTAATAGAAATACATGCATCGTTAAATAACGCGCGTGATGAGATACCCCATGAGCCTAATGAGGGTGTGCAAACTAAATAGTGACGTCACCCATGCCACGTCTTTTCAAAAGGGTCACGAAAGGAAGTAGCACACATGTATTATGAGAATCCTCACATGAAAGGAAAGCTTGTCCTAGAAATATCTCATAAGACACGTGGTGAAACCCTAACAATTTCCCTAACAACTAACACCAAATCCAAGATTTTGTTTCCTAATGGGAACTAAACACTTTTGGCTCCTTCCTTTCGGGACCTTGGGATCTCTCTCTATAAATAGGGATCAATTCATAACGAGATAATCATTCTATCACCTCATTTAACCGAGCCTTTAGCCTACCTCCTGTACTCGGCTTTCTTTTGTCCTTCAAGGAGACTCCCGTACGTAGCTTAACCACTTCACTCACAACAATTATTAAAAAATAAATAAATTTAAAAATTAGATTTATGAAATGAAACATTTTAGACTAAGAAATATGGAAAATTTCTCACTTTTTCATGGTTAGGTCACTCGATTTTAGTCGATTTACAAATGGCCAAAGTGAAACTGATCCAACTTGGTCGAATTGGGAATTTTTTGAACCAAAGCCAACATAAAATACTAGAAAACCAACCAACTTGGGTCGAGTTAATCAGGTTGTCGGTTTCATAAGTTTGATGAATAAACCTAACTGAAATTAATTATTGTTATTTTTGTATTATTAAAAATTTATTAAAAGTAGTATATAAAATATGAATAATTATTAATTATTTAAAAAATTAAAAACATAAAACAATTGTATACTCTTATGTATTTATATTAGGGTCATTTACGAGAACACACCTTATTGTTTTACATATTTACTTAAACCTACCCTATAGTTTTCATTTTACTAAAATATCCCATATATTTTATAATTTATTTACTTAATCAACCTTTCATTAAGGAGTGTTTGCTTTGCCATTAGGCCCATGATTTTTTATTCCAAAAAATACCCTTAGCACTTTTTTATACATAAAACAAAATTGGCCAAATATAGCTAATAAAGTGATTGATCGTGTCTTATTAAGGGCAAAATGGTATTTTTTATTTCTATTTTCTTTTGATTAAATTTATTTAAATGAACATTAGGGTCAACACTGTCATTTTCCACTATCATCTAATGGAAGATTGATCAAATCTGATGCAAATTACAAGTGGTGTTTTAGTAAAATTCTAACTATAGGGTAAAGTTTTAGTAAATCCATGAAACCATAAGGGTATTTTAATAAATGACCCTTTCTATTATTTATCTTTTGCTTAATAAATCCCGTGCGTCGCACAGGTCCCCGCTAAGTTAAATATTTAATAAAACTAAATTTATTAAAAACTATTTGTTTATATTCAATTAACAATAATTATTTTTTATAAATCAACATTAAATGAAAAATAAAACTATTAAATCTTTCAGATTTCCCCGTGCATCGCACGGTTCCCTTCTAGTTTATATATTAAAATTAATAAATATTATAATATACCAGAATCTAGATTTTAATAAACTCGGTTGGATCAAATCCGAATCCAATCCCCTGTTATTAATCAAATGTAAATTATAACATTCGAATTCGATCCGATTACAAAAATATATGATCGAAATAATTGGATCGGATATCGGATTGGGGCTAAAATTTTTGTTATCATCATTGACAAGCCAAGTGGCCGCCCCTCCACCTAGAAAAGTTTGGGGGTAAAAAACAACATAAGATAACAGACTCTTTCCTTACACAATCAAAATTGAATTAGAAAAAGGAATTTTATTAGCAGATAATTTTCTCAAAAGTAATATTAGACATACATAGATGGGACATGGTGACAAAGGCCATTCATTTAGATTCTGGAATCTTCTCTTCAAAGGATTGATTAGGAGGAGACTGACATTTAATCCTCTATCACTTCATTTCTTTGGATGTGTTTGCCTGTTTGATGCTTTTGGCGTTTGAATTGAAGATGAAAATGCTTTAGGTTGAAACATCATTCATACTTGTTAAATTGAACCTCGATCTTGTTGTGATTGACATCCCTTTGGGACGATAGTGCTAAATTGGCCTGTGTGAGATGCGCTTAGTGAAGAACAGATCTGGACTCCTTGGGATAGAGGGTATTTAAAATCCTATTGGACGATAGTGCGAATATCGCTTTGGGGCTTCACTCAGTTGTTGCTAATGTAGGGACCTTTCTGCAAAGTTTTAATCAATTCTTAGATTCTACATTTCTCATACATAAGGGAGAGACGGGAAGTTTTGACAGAAAACAAGAAAGAGATAGGAAGTTGAGAGAAAATTCGAACAGGTTGCAATTTGTTTGGCCGATTAGATGACTTGACTTGGAATAAGTCACCAGATGTTCAATGGGTTTGTCGCAGGGTGGAATAAGTCCTCTTTTGTATTTACCATACTAGCATTTGACAATGGATAACAAAATAAAATCCTAAGGTGGCCTCTCCTCGGCTCCTCCACCGAGAGTAAATTTTGGGGTTTAAAAAAATGTTGCAGTTTATTAGTGAAAATTTAAATTGAAGAAAAACCTATTATCTGTATACAACTATATACATACCTTCACTGGTGATTGGTCCACTCAGTGGATTTCTACGGAGATATAATTTCTTAACTGGTGCAAGCAGGCCAATATACTGTATAATTGTTGTCACTTGAGTGTAGGTCCTCCAACTTGTTAAACTTTTTGAGATCTGGAGTCAAAATAGAAAACACCAATAGAAACGACAAGTTTATATTAAAAGATTTGAACACCTAATCAAAGTAAATAGTTTCAAAGTAGCCAAACTCTAATAACATTTACTAGCTAGCACTTAATTAATGATGAAGGTAATCAAAGAAAGAACTATATATTACAGTATTATTAGTTGATTATCTAGGAGAAGTTGAATGGAACTATTATTTAGCATATCAGGGACCTAGAAGACCGGCCGATAGCTTAAGATAGCTTTGCGTCTTGAGAGCCCTTACGATAGGTGAAGATAGTTGATATAAGTGTTCTTGGGGTTCTTGGTTGGGGGACAGCATGAATGAAGTTGGGGGATGCCAACACCATTGTTGTTGATCTTATTAGCATTTATCAGAGGGAGGAATTTTTCGGTAGGTGTTTAGTTGGTTCTCTAGTGGCATCTAGATATGATGTGGGAGAGGTGGAGTGGTGTGGAAGTGTCAGAAGGGTTTTTAGATGGCTCTTTATTAACTTTTCATCGTCGGTTGAGGCTCTAGGATTGTTGAATGTCAGAGTCACTTTCTCTAATGGTTATAGACGGTGATGGGTGCAAATTTTTGGTGTCACTCTCCATCCTTTGTGTTCAGCTATACCTTTAAAGAAGTCAAACTCGCTTTGGGTGGGTTTATTAAAGCTGACTAAGCTAATCTCTCTTGGTTAATATTAGACTCAATGAAGATTTTAATTTTGAGTAGAGAAATTGCTAATATTCCAAAGACCATTGAAGTGGTGAGTTATTACTTTGGGTGGTTGTTGAGGATGCACAGGCTCAACTGTCAAGTTGTCTGGAGGGGTGCTCTCTAGTCTAGTTATGGGCCCAAGATCTTTAATTAGGTGTGTTGGAGAGGAGATGCACGGTGTAATGAATTTTGAATATAGTGGGCTTTGGGCCCATTTTGGAATAAAGTAAAATTGGAATCTCATTTCTTCCTAAAATAAAAGTGATGGATAGACGTAAGTCCCACACTTTAGAAATATATGGTCATGGTTGCAAAATGAAAAGTCGTTGTTATTTCCTAACCAGAATGGTATTGTCATGTCCAATCAACTTTTCTTCTTAAGGCATGGGTCTTTCACTGATCACTGATCATCAGTACATTGATTTGGAGTTCTTGATACTAAAACTCTATAAATTTAACAACTTATGGCATGGTTACTGAGTCTTTTTAGTTTCTTGATCCATATTTGACTTTGGGTTTGCAATGTACTGTTTTCGGTGAAAGTCAGTCTGGTGGGGATCGGTTTTAAAATTCATTTTTTTTTTTATGCTAAATACCTGAATTTGGCAATTTTTTCTACATAGATCTGCTTCTTGGTTCATGGCACAGGGCTATTTTATATTAGCATCTCTGATTAAAATCAAATCTACAAGAGGAGAACATATTTAGGTTCTTCATTTTCAAAACACCAATTAGTTTTTGAATTTTAGCTAATTAGTTTAGTTTTCTTAGCTTTGTCATTTTAAAGGACCAGAATGGTATTGTCATGTCCAATCAACTTTGTCATTTTTGGTTATCTTCTTAGCTAATTCCTGTTCATTAAATGCAATTTTCTGTTATTTCTAGCTTAAATTAAAATTTAATTTTATTACTTACAGTTTCAAATATAAATTAAATAATTTTTAAAATGAAACTTGAAAGGCTACTTTAGACTATAAAATTTGAAAGGTCACTTTTGATTTTTAAAAAATTGACTAGTTAAAAAAATAAATTTTATTCATTTTAAAGCAAAATACTTAAATTATTTTATCAAATTAGAGTCATTACATTAACAATAATTAATTTAATAGTAAATAATTAAAAATAATTAAGAATAAATTAACAGTAACGATCATGAATGGAAACAGGGCTGGGCAGGGATGGGGAGCCTCTCCCCATGAAAATCCCCATCCCCGTCCCCACTAACAGGGACAAGGTTATCCCCATCCCTGTTCCCACGGGGATCCCCATCTCCCGTGAATTTTTATAATGTTAACCATTTTTTTGTTTTTTATTTTATTTAAAAAAATAAAATTAAAATAATTAAAATTTACAATCCTATTAAAAAAGATTCAACCATATTTTTAAAAATATTAATATATAGATCTATATGTACATATATACATATATAACGTATCCATACATATACACATATATTAGTGGGGATCCCACAGGGCAAGGATCGGGGAATTAATCATTTCACATAATTAATTTACTTAATGAATTAATCATTTCACATAATTGGCTTAATTTACTTAATTATCATAATTTATTTAATTAACTTTAAGACATCATATACGATTGAAATAATTTGCTTAATTAACCTTATTAAAGTGGCCTTTCCAAATGTATGTATGCTTAACCTGGCGTTTCCATCAGAGTTTGAGGGTAAACATGACAGGCCCCTTTTCTATGAATATATCTACATGCAAATTTAGATTTCAGATATTGAATGCCATTGATAAATTAAACCAGAACATCAAAATAGTATATATTATTAATATAATCGAGTAAAATACAATAAACAACACGACTTGAAATAGCCTGATAGGTATATATAAACTACTTTTATATGTATATTGTCTGAATCAAGGCTGATCCAATAATATTGATTGGCTTAAATGTACATCGTCTTACTATAGTGAAAAAAAAAATTATTGTTTTTACACGATTATTTCCGGCTAGTCATGAAATAATATTTTTTTCACATACAAATTTATGTAGCACAAAGTAAATTAAAACATACACTCCATGCATTACATTTTAAACTGATATTGAAAACTCTATAATATCTGATTAAATGATTTAGGTGACAAATTTGTACCAAATGTCCTACAACCACAGTCGTGTAGACTGGTAGATTGCATTGAGGCTGTTTTTATGTAGCTTTACTGACTGCTTTAGTACTTCTGGACCAAATATACAGTATAAATGTTAAGAATTATATTTAATTAGCGGGGACTCGTGTCATGCATGGAAAAATCTGAAAGATTCAATAATTTTATCTATTACTAATTAATTAATAAATTAATAATCAAAATTTTCTATTAATTAACAAAAAATATTCAATGTTATAATTAATATTTGAAATTTTAATCCGTGTATTTTTCATTTAATGTTGAGTTACAAAATGAACTTATTGTTAATTTAATTAATATGGACAAATATTTTTTAATAAACTTAATCTTATTAACCATTTGTAGGAATTTTAATAACAACTATCATTTTCATTATTTTTAAATGAAACTTTGATTGACTTTAAATAAATAGAAATAATTACAAAAGCTAGCATTTTTATTAATTTCACTAATAATTAACAATTATGTAGGATTGGCAAAGGGGTGGAGCACCCCATCCCTGTCTCCGCTCCGCAGTCAAGACACTCTACCCCATCCATGTCCCATCCTAGTGTTAGGCAAGTTCAAGGCAAGGCGGGACCCACTCCTCGTTAGGGACAAGGAGTCCTCAAATTTCCCTGCCTTATCCTTTGTGTCGGGCGAATTCAGGGCAAAGCCCCCACTCCTCATCAAGGATGGGAAATCGTTGAATTTTCCTTACCCTATCCCCCATGTCGAGCGGGCAAAAGGCAAGGCACCCGCTCCTCGTCAACCCAATATTTATTTTGATGACAAAAGTTATCAAAAGGATATATTGAGTATCAACCATAGGGTAAATTTTTAAAAGTATATTAAATTGTCTTTAATTTTTTAAAAAAAGTAATTTTATGTAAATTTTGGAAAATTTATTACATTTGTGTAATTTTGAAAACTTGTTCAAATTTATTTTTAAATTGTTATTAAATAATTTATTTTCTTTTTAAATGTTTACTTATAGAATTACACTAATTTATCTTATATTTGCTAATATAAACTAATTAATAATTTCCTTTTCCATTATTATACTAATTTATCTTATTAATTTGTGTAATTATTGGTTCAAATTACAGTTTTCCCTTTTCCATACTCATTTATCTTTAAAAATTTTCAACAATTAACAATGAAAATTATATAATTTTTCAATAGCTTTCCAAAGTCTATCAGATGTAATAAATTTTCCTAAAATTTTAAAAATATTCTAATAATTTACAATAATCATTTAATACATTGTAAATAAACTTTCAAAATTTTTCTAAAAGTGCAATATTATATCTTTTAATTTCTAAAATGTTATTTTATGAAAATGTAGTTTTATGAAAATTTTTTAAAATACTATGGAGATTTATTGAAAATTATTTTAAATTTTTATTAAATATTTATTTTTATGAAGTAGTTTACTAACAAAATTACAATAATTTATCTTTTATTTTTCAATATAAGTTAATTAATAGTTACACTTTCCAACATTATATTATTTTATCCTCTGCATTCGATTATTACGATTATTAACTATAATAACAATAATAACTCAAATTTTAATTTTTTTGATAATTATTAAATATAATTATGACTTTTATACAAATTAATTAATGGGTTTTTAATTTTTATAAAAACCGTTAATTAGCATAAGTATAACAACGTTTACCCAAAATACTTTAAAAAGTTATGATGAGTTAATTAATGATAGTATTTATTAATTTTTGGTAATTTACTAACTATATTTATTAACTTTTGATAATAAAATTATTCATTGAATATGGATTTAATTTTAATTATATTTAGCTATTTATTAATTAATATAAATATTTTTAAGGGAAAATTACTTTAAACCCCCCCTTATAAAAGGAAAACCTCCTAACACCTTAATGTTGAAAATCCAACCGCTAAAAACCGATAATAAACCCAAAATACCACTGCAACTCCCTCTAATCGCAGACGTGACATACACCACCCATCTCTCAATTCTTTGGCCATAATTCCCATATGAAACTCAGTGATCTGAATGCCCTTTATGGAAAACTCTCGATACATGATTCAGATGCCCACAACTAAGTCTTTTGTTTTTTGCTTGTAAATTATTTTTTTTATAAAACAAGTTGTAAATTAAAGGTGCATGTATGAACCCTATAAATTTCTGTTTAAGCTTTCCTGTTGCGAGAAGAAAATCAAGCATTTATTCAATGTTTAGATGAAGTGACCCAATAAACGGGGTTACAACTCCTTTTTTTCCAGAAAAAAGAGAGGAATTAGATATCATAGCTCAAATCATGTAATACATTTCGGTTGCCACCATTGGCCATCTACTAATATAGGGGAATCTTCAAGGAAGGCCGACGGTGGGAAATTGTACTTTTTTAGAACCACTGTTTCCCACCATCAGCCTAGGCCGTCGGGCCAATGGGTGATCAGAAGGTGTCCAGATGCTTGGTGGGTGAGTGGTAGTAAGAGAGTGGGTTTGAGGGGCGGTCCCAGAGGGGGGCGCGGCGGTGGACGGGCGGTGGAACAACCTCCACGGGGTGGGGAGACGGCTCCTACACGTCCACAGAGGAGGCGGAGATGCCCCGACTAAACAGGGAAGGTCGATGGTGGAAAACAATGCTTTTTTAGAACCACCATTTCCCACCATCGGCCCGGTCCCGGACCGATGGGCGATCGAAAGGTGTCAGGATGCTCGGTGCGTGGCAGTAGGATGGAGTGAGTTTGGTGGTCATCGAACCCCTCCGCACTTGTCGGAGCAGCCTACGGGTGATTCTACCATTTTCTAGAAGTGGTCCTGGAGGGGGGCACAGGGGTAGACGAGCGGTGAAACCACTTCAATGTGATGGGGAGAGGGCTCCTGGACGTCCCCAAAGGAGGTGGAGATGCCCCGGGCCAACGAGGTAGGTCAACGGTGGGAAACTATGCTTTTTCAAAACCATCATTTCTCTCTGTTGGCCTGTGTCGTCTGGCCGATGGCCGATTGGAAGCTGTCGAGATGCTCGGTGGGTGAGTGCTAGTAGGATAGAGTGGGTTTGGTGGCCATCGAACCCCTCAGCACCCGTCATAGCGGCCTCCGGGTGATTCTGCCATTTTGGAGAAGCGGTCCCAAAGGGGGGGCGTGGGGGTAAACGGTCAGTGGAACCACCTCCACGAGGTTGGGAGAGGTTTCCTTGACGTTCCCAGAGGAGGCAGAGATGCCCCTGGCCAACGGGGAAGGCCAATAGTTGAAAACGATGCTTTTGCAGAACGACTGTTTCCCACCATTGGCCCGGGTTGTTGGGCCGATGGGTGATCAAAAAGTGTCTGGATGCTCAATGGGTGAGTGGCAGTAGGAGGGAGTGGGTTTGGTGGCCATCGAACCCCTCCGCACCCGTAGAAAGGTGGTGGAACCACCTCCACGTGGTGGGGTGAGGGCTCCTAAACGTCCCCAAAGGAGGCATAGATGCCTCGGGCCAACGAGGAAGGTCGACGGTGGGAAACAATGCTTTTTCAAAACCACTGTTTCCCATCGTCGACCCAGGCCGTTGGACGATCAAAACGTTTTTGGATGCTCGATCTGTGAGTGGTAGTAGGACAGAGTGGGTTTGGTGACCATCGAACCCCTCCGCACCCGTCGGAGCAGCCTTCAGGTGATTCTGCCATTTCTGAGAAGCGGTCCCGTAGGGGCGCGGGGATAGACGGGCGGTGGAATCACCTCCACGTGGTGGGGAGAGGGCTCCTAGACATCCCCAGAGGAGGCGTAGATTCCTCAGGCAAACAAGGAAGGTCGGTGGGAAACAATGCTTTTTCAAAACCACCGTTTCCCACCATTTACCCGGGCCATTGGGCCAATGGGCGATCGGAAAGTGTTCAAGTGCTCGATGAGTGAGTGGCAGTATGAGGGAGTGAGTTTGGTGGCCATCTAACCCCCTCCACACCCACTGAGGCGACCTTCGGTTGATTCTAACATTTCCAAGAAGTGGTCCCAAAAGGGGGGGGCGACGGTAGATGGGCAGTGGAACCACCTCCCAGTTGAATCCAAGGTCTTAAATTTTATTCAGATATTAAATTGGATCCTAATGCATAATTTTACTAATCAAATCGAATTCAGATTTTGATGAACCCGATCTGAATCCAATCCAATTATATCCCTAATTTTGAATCGATATCAATCAAATATGCACGTACAAATTTAAACTCTGCTGCCCATGAACTGGCATATAAAACATGTAATATATATTAGTATATGGCAGATGGTGGCAGCCAAAATGTATTAAACGCTTTGAGCTACGATATCTAATTCCTCTCTTTTTTTTCAGAAAAAAAAAAATATTCTTTTTAGATGGGTTGGGGAATTATAACCGGTGTTCAAAAACACCAATTTTTGGATTACTTCATCTAAGCATTGAATAAATGCTGGATTTTCTTTTGGCAATAGGAAAGCTTAAACAGAAATTTACTGGTTCATACGTGCATCTTTAATTTACGATTTGTTCTAAAGAAATAATTTACAAGCAAAAAAAATACTAAGTTGTGGGCCTTTGAATTTTGTATTCAAATAATGGTTTTTAAAACTGGATCAGATCAGATGGTTAGACCGGAAAAATCGGGAACCAGTCACCTGACCGGTTCCGTTTTCCTCCAAAACTGCTTTTTCCCCCAAAACAGTTAATTGTGGTCAACAAATCACTAAACCAGCTGGTTAACCGTTCAAACGGTTCGAACGGTTTTGACTGTTTTCCAATTTTTGAAAATTTTTATTTTTTTGTTAGAATGGGCCGACCATTTGGGTCGAATGGTCAAACCACTCGAACCGGTAATCGAACCCCTAACCACTTTAATCACCGATTCGCTTTTAAAAACCATGATTCATAGTTTCTCATAACCGGTGTTCAGATCACTGGGTTTTGTATGGGCATTATGGTCAAAGAATTAGGAGATGGCTAACATATCACGTCTTCGGAGTAGATGGGGATTGCAATGGTATTTTGGTTTTAGTTTTGGGTTTCAGTGGTTAGATATTCTACATATAGGTGCTAGGAGGTTTTCTTTTTGTGGAGGGGGTTCAAAGTCATTTCCCCTCTTTTAAATGAGAGATAGTGGATATAGATCGGGGGGAGAGGTTCTAGGAATTGATTGGGGAGTGGGGTAACATGATACGTTTCTAATGGCCTAGAGGAGATATTTTAGGAGAGAGATTCTAGGAATATTTTTTAGGAAGTTAGGCTGGGAATGGTGACATGGGTTAATGAGAATGGTGGGAAGGGAATAGGAGAGAAAGGAGAATGCAAGGTGGGGGTAATGGAACAAGGAGAGACATGTTGACATGGAGCGTTTTGTTATATAGTTTTTTTTTATAAATTAATATATACACAACCATTAATATTTTATTTTTATTAAAATCTTAGAAAAAATATATTTGAATTATTAAATTAATTATTTTATATTATTTTTTTTAATTTTAACATTAACAGAAAAGGTCAACTAAAAATTTAATTCTTAAATGTTTAGTAAATAATATTTTTATTTTTATAAATAATAAATATATTATTATAAAATGTAAATTAAAATATCAATTAATAATTTATAAAAATATATAATTTTAGAATATTTCAAATCTATTAAAACATCTAAGATACATATCACATGTACATCAGTAATTTTTAATTTCTAAAAAAATTATTTCATGATTAATAATTTTATTTATTTAAATTATCATTTTTTATATCAATATAGATTCATTTATATTAAATTCTCTAAAAAAATGTGAATAATAAATACGTTGACCTGGTCAATGGTGACAAAGACTACCTCAGGCCGGCCCCAGCATAGGTCCCGACAAAGACGAGAAGCATCTAGCTGTCCCTAGTTTTTGATTTGTGTCGCTTTACCCCATTGAGACTTGAGCTATATGTAGACCTCATTATTAGAACAGAAGTCGCATTTAGTTTTGCTTCAATTGTGACTTTTCAATGGATGCATGCAAGTGCATGCCTTAAAACGATGTTTACAAGGAGCCAAGTCAATGGCAAATGGGACTTGGGAGTAGTTATTTGCCATTGGCTTGAATATCAAGACCAAGTCTTTCTTATTTTATCTTAACCCACATCTAATTGAAGACATACAAGTAGTGATGGTGCATCTTCATCTTACGTGTCCATGTCTGTTGGGTAATTTTCACATTTAACATGCCATGGCCCATGATTTGGGCCTGTCCCTCTCCCTCTCTTGCTACATCTGTTTTTCAGATTAAATTGCTTCATACTGTCCACAAAAAAAAAAAAAATGCTAGTCTATATTCAATAAAAAAAATGCACAATTAACGTAAATTACATGGAAATCAAATGATGTACTGATAATTTGATACAACTCCACCTTGAATGAGATAAGGTGACATCATGGTGGGGACATATTAATAAATCTAAGGTCATGCTTCCACATCTTAATTCCAAGAATGACGGCTACTAGATTATGTCATGTAGTTGGGAAGAAGAGGGCCACATGTAACTAGATGAACAGTGTTGTGTTCTTTTCTAGTTCATGAGATTACATCCTACCCATTTTTTCAACCTTCAGATTGGGAGAAATCACAGTTCAAAGATTCCTTCATATAATTGTGTGAAAAGAGGCACAATATTGGATTTTTGAAAAAAATTAACAAAATTTAGTCATATGTTGATGGATTTTTAATGGAGGGGAGGTCTTTATCAAATAATATCATATGATGGGTGAGGTCTTACTCCAATTTGAGAAGAGAGTGGAAGTTTTAATATTTTGGAGAAAAAGCCAAGGGATGTTTAAGTCTTTTACCTTAAGTTGGCTCCGTTCGTTTTCACTTACTTAGGTAAATGAATTTATCTAGGAAAATGTTTTCTAAGTAAAACTTGTGAGGGTAAGTTCAATCCCAATGTTCTTGTGTGATATAAGCTACTTACCAAGTAAAAAGAGAGGTAGGAGGGAGGAGCATTATCAGCGCACGAGTAAGTTATTTACCCACCCTCCAAAAGGGTATTAGTTGTTGAGGTAATAGGTACTCTCCGTTATCTTGACTTACCGTGGGACCCAATATAGTAATATGTGAATGTAGAGATGTGTGGTCAATTGCCTATTTAACCAACTTGTCCCTTGCTAAATACCAACAAATAAATAGTGCTTATGATGATGGGCATAGAGACTTGGGAAATTAAAGTAAAATAAATAGATTTTAAAGGTGATGTAAACTCTTAGTTTGAGGGATATCATTTGACTCCCTAAACTGCACAATCCAACTAAAGTGTATTTAAAAATATTTACTTGAATGTTACATCAAAATTTAAACAAATCACATTAAAGACGTTATATGGTCTACTTACTATTTATTAATTCACATTTTAAAAATATACTTATCATAAGTGATTTTGACTCTTTTACACAGAAGGAAAAAGTGGTCTCACACACTCACCCCGCCCGACCCCACCCCATAGGTGAGAAGCCTCCATGGCGATACCATATTTCTTCTATTTCTACAAGAATGACTACTACTATAAAGTCATGTAGAAACTATCAAGAAAAGGAAATTTGCTTTGGGTGTGTTTTCCAGTACCGATTTGAAAAAAAAAGAGAGAAGTTAGGGTAAATTTTGTTTTTGTTCCAAAAGCTTGGATGCCTTTCTTTAGTTTTTCTTACATTTTCTAGTATCGTTTGATATGAAATGCTCCCATCTTATGCAGGTTTGGATTTCTCTAGAGTTATTTCATGGAATCGTCCGTAGACTTTTTGACTTGCTTAATCAATATCTGTGTAGCTTCTTTGTGTAAAGTGTGACAATTAGAAAAAACGCAAGTGGTTTTAATTGATGGTATACGACTAGGGTGTCTCCCAGATGTGGTAACTTATAATAAATTAGTTGTGGCAATATTTGTTCATGGGCTGGGTAGCCTGCCTAAACTGCCTAATCCTAACCCTAAATACTTAAAAAAATTTCTTTTCATTCTCCTTTTTTACTCTCACTCTCAGAAGCGGCTCTCATTTCTCCTTCTCAACTCTCAGAACCAGCAAACCTAGCTGTACCTGTGAACTTAGTCACCGGTGGTCGACACCACTAGAAGTAGTCATCTCTTTCTTCGGCGATGATGTCTCTCTCCCTCTCTCCAGCCAGCACCATTTTCATCTTCTTTCTTCTCATTCTCAGTTCTCTCTCTTCTTAGAACTAGGTCTTCTATCTTCTCAGTTCTCTCTCCTATTGTCGATTAATTGGAGTTGATGAAGCATACACAGTTCTTGGTAGAACGAGGGAAGTTGGGATCAACCCAGATGCCATTACTTACAATGCTTTGATTGTTGGTGCCACCAGGTATCGCTTACTACCACTATGTCTCAATTTGTTCGAAGAAATGCTTTAAATGATATCATTCTTAACATATAGAGTTACAATATTTTGATGATCTGTTTCTTTAAATCTGGACAATCGGTAGAAGCTAACAAAATCTTCTGCGATATGATCCTAAGCAATGTTTCTCCATCTCCAACTACATATAACACCATAGTTGATGGCCTATGTAAATCAGGTTTTACCGTTAATGCCCTTAGGTTATTTAGGAACTTACAACGGCATGGATTTCTTCCCAAGTATTCACACTAGTAAATTAGGAACTTACAATGGTTATTCAGGAACCAACAAGAGGACTTTAGTAATGCTTAGAATTATTCACACTAGTGGATTTGGGGAAGAAATCCATCTATTTAGTCACTCTCAAGTTAGAAACCTATTTTTTCTTTTTTCACACGTTACATCTATTTACTTACTCTCAAAATTGAAAAAAGGCCACAAAATTTAAAGCTCAGAATTAAATTTTCCACAAGCTACATCTATTTAGTCACTCTCAAGTTAGAAACAAAGAACTTTCCACCAATTTCATTCTCATATTTCAAATCTCATATTTAATATAATGGGGCCGAGTGATGAGAATGGAGCTCTATGTTCATAAAAAAGGGGGAATATTCTCGATTAGTACCCTGTACTTTGTCTCTAGTGTTACTTTGGTCCCCAAAATTTAAAATGTGACAATTCAGTACATGTAGTGTGTGTTAGCCAACATTGATGTTCTTGCCAAAGAAGTTGGGATAGCTTGTTTCAGCTGATAAGGTTATACCCAAAGCACATGCAGTGTGTGTTTGGTTGAAACACTAAACCCGAACCATTTTTCAGTTATGTCCTATACCTTGGAGATTAATGGAAAAACTGAAAAGTTACATATAATCCCTACACTTGATTATAGTATTGTACTAGGTGTTGGATTGGGCTGTCTTTGATATGCCAATTAATGAAATCTATTGAGGGTCAAAACCTGAGTGTGTTGGGACAGTCTAAGAATTCACTTGGGTGGATGATCATAGTGATAGGATCGACCACTTTGTTGGACAAAGTGAATGATAGGGCTTACACTCTCTCTAATGGAAACCTAAATTATTGGTAGTGGATTTCACTTGTGTTTAAGATCTGGTTTTGCAAAATATATTTATATGATATATATATTGTGTTTTATGAAAAATGTTTGCAAAAGGTTTTAATTTCCGGATCCATCCGAGCAGAGAATGTTACACTATAGCTTACAATCAGGGTAGATGTCCTATACTATCGGACAATGTTGTGATTATTATGGGCCGAGATGTTAAGTATAAGAGACCATTAAAGGTTGATTACCTAATGGGCTTTATCTTACTTAAGTCCATTATCTTTGGGTTTTTATAGGATGGTTGAATTCAAAGATCGTTTAAGTGTAAATGTTGGGCCTATATTGAGCCCACAGTGATGTGATTAGGGGTTCATTGCGTTTAGCAGTGAATTTGGCCAAGGCTTTTCACAAAGACTGGGCCGAACCCATGTGGACTTATGTGAGGTCATCACATGCCATACAAATTAGCCCTAAGTTGCCCATGCAACACCTTTTGGTTGTGAGCCTTATAGCTGATGAACCTAAGGCCCAAAATTAATATGATTAATTAAACTGCCACATGTTGTCATGTGACATGGGGTGAATCTCGATATGGAGAATCAAATCTTATAAATAAACAAGGTATATCTCTAATTAGAGTCCATATTTGTTTTAAATCTGGATTATTTCTTAATTATATTAGGAGATAGTTCCATAAGAGGTTATAAAAAAGGAGGGGGCGGACCAGTCTAAGACAACTTCATATTTTTGTAGTTTCTAGTTCTTTCTGCACCCTTTTGTCTCCTAGTTTTTTTCTAGTTTGACCTTAGCTATCTAAGACTAATATAGATAAGTTTTCCCTCTGACTAGTTTCCAGATTGAATGGCTCAACCATCCGGGTCAACTGGTAAAGCATAAACTCTAAGAAGCACATCTAAAGCTGATCATATTGAAAACTCTCAATCTGAATTAATGATTAGGTGGCAAATTATTTTCTTCATTTTGAGGAGAAAGGTGTGTAGGATAAGATAGATGCCATTTCTTCTTCCTTCTTCCTACTGTAAAGTAGGGGGAATGAATAAGATATACACTATGCAGAGAGGGGCTTAAAGGAGAGAACTAGGGTTTTAGAATTTGTCTTCGCTTCATATGTGAATGATGACAATTGGCCTTTTGCCTCCTGCTATTCTGCTCGTCAATGGTGGGGTCATTATTTGTATATCTAACGGCTAGCGTCAGGATATTGGTTGATCCTGATTCATTTATATTCGGATTCAAATCGAACATCCGTTCAATTTATATAGAAGAGTCTAGATCTCCTGCCAACAAAATGCATTCCAAACCCCTATGGTCCTACCAAGTACAACCCCTATAGTATTACATTGGTAGGGTGTTAGAATACCGGATTGGCCCGATGATCATCAAGAAAAAACACCTTAAAATGAATCAATATAAGGAACTTAAGAGCATTTCCTGATTCAATACAACTTATTATGTTAATGTAGACAATTGAAAAAAATTGGGAGAAAACACAAAAAAAGCTTCATTTAATCATCTAATTGATTGTTCCATGATGAAAAGAGAGAGGTTAAAAAAATCCATTCCTCCCTTCAATTCAAATGGTATCATAAAAGTGGCATTCGTAAAAAGGGAGAAAAAATAACGAAAAACTAGACAAGCCTAACATTAGAAGCCTCATAAAACTCTGAAGCAAAACTTTTGTTCACCACCCAATCATCTGGCCAGTTGCCTTCGGCTATGTTTGGTTTCAAAGAAAATTAAGAGACAAAAAGAAGGTCCGAGGAAATCTCAAACAAATTTTGTGAAATCCCTTGAGAAGTTTTCCCCAACTTTTTTTATCTCTCTTATTTTCTTTCAAACCAAACACAGCTTGGTGAGTGTGAGAAAATTTCACTTCCAAGACAGCATCTCATATTAGGTCTTGGCAGCATTGAATCATATTCCTTTATTTTTCCCAATCATTCATTAATTCCACCCTTTGTTTAAGGCCAACCCAAGCTCAACCCTAAAATATAGGCCTAAGGCCTGTGCCTGAGATAGAGGTGATCATGGGCTAGGCTGAGTTACTGATTCCGGACTTATGAATATTATATATGTATAAAATATTGAATATATAAATACTGAAAACATCCTCATTTTTTTAGTTGGAGCTAGAATTCCTTTCTTCATGTTTGTTAGCACTTCGACATCAAGTGCAGTTAACTTTTTATGAAATTCCCAATGATGCCCTTTGTTACCTCTTTGCAATGGTTGATTGTCTTACGTGGATACAAACAAAAGGCACCCTTGAATAGAGGACCTTGTTTATTAAAAGATCTGTTTTTTGTAGTCTTTGCAAACACTATTGTTTTTGTATATACATAAACAAATGTGAATGTGAAACGTACCCTTCTTCCATTAGATTTATGATTTCAGATTATTTTTAATTAATTCCCAAGCAGGTAATAGGTGGATTAGTGGATAGATGCAACTCCATTGGTGCTAAGTTTTCACTGTTTCAATGTTGAAGAGAACGGGTTTTTTTCTCTAAAACCAATTTAGTCCAAAATTTAACTTGAGGTATACTACTCATCTTTCTTTCCCCATTTGAGATAACAGTTTATAAATCTGATAGGACACGTCTAAAACTCTAAATCCAATTTGAAAAGTGAGGGAATGTTTTAGAACTTAGGTGAAATATCAGGAGAGGTTTAAGTCTTTTACCCTATATATAATATTAGGTAAATTATAAATAGGTACTTTGTACTTTAGGGGTAGTGAGGCTTGAACCTTCAAGTGGGATATTTAGAAATATACACTTAAGTCCAATTCTGTTAAAATTGATGTTACAACGATGGCAAAATTACAAAAATGGCCATATTTAGATTTCATTTTGCTCATTGAACTTTTATTTTACTCTTTTCTTTTTCATATGAAATCATCTTTATGCATCTTTTCAACAAAGAATAAAAGCATTTGAATGGAACAACGAAGAACAATGAAAAAAAAGAAAATTTGAATATGGGCATTTTTGGAATTTTACTCTCAATGAAATGTTAGTTGGACTCAAGGTTACATTTCTAAAAAATCAGGATACTAAAATGTCACACTTGAAAGTTTAAGCCGTTAATTCACCCTATAATATTTTATAGGGTACCTGTCTGTAATTAATTCACCCTATAATATTTTATATGCCGTTAATATGTGTATAAAATTTATTTTATGCAATATAGAATATAAAAATAATATATGATATGTATTATAAGTGTATCGTATGATATGATATAAAATATCATATGCAATATAGAATATAAAATATCATATGATATGATATATGTATTACAAGTGTCATTTTTATACTTTATAGGTTTCTTGCACATTATTTTTGCTTGCATTAATACACATTTTTCCAGCATTTTCCCTGCAATAGATTTTTCTCTTTTTTATTTCATTCGGCCCTTGCCATAGATATAGAACCATGTGGGTTTATATGAAAATCGTTGCTTTTCTGGAAGTTACAACTAACATTTATATATGTATCAATAAAATGTATATATAGAATTATACATACAACCATGAAGTTTATAGGCAACCCAGATGAACAGCTAGTGGAATCTGTCTGAACTAAAGTTTCTTGAAGAGGTGATACATTAATCAAGTAGATTAAACCACAACCGTCGCCAGCTGTTGTTAATATAGAGAATTCCAATAAACCCTATCAACACAGTAGTATATGAAATTCCAAAGCTCAGGTAGAAGCTGTCTGTGTCCATGAAATCTTTGTCTTCTCTCTCATTATTAAATGGGGTTGGCTCAAGTGTTCTGCAACTTTTCTCTAATGGAGATCCACATAGAAGGGGATTGCCTTCATAACTGCTCTCTTCAAATGTCGCAAATTGCTTCCTATCTGGAATTTGACCAGATAAATTGTTATGCGCCACACTGAAGACTGCTAAAGAGTTCAGGTTGCTTAGTTCTGAAGGAATAGTCCCAGCCAAGTTATTGTAAGAAAGGTCCAAGCTCTCTATCTTCTCTAAGTTTGAAAAAGATGTAGGAATGGGTCCAGCTAAAAGGTTGTGAGAAAGATTAAATGCACGAAGTCTTCCTAAGTTCCCAATTTCAGGTGGGATGTCACCTGTTAATCGATTTGATGAGAAATCAATTCCAGTCATGTAATAAAGAGAGTTGCCCTTGTAATTATAGGACCTAGTCTTTGTTGTGAACTCCATCTCCGTCACCTCATATACAGCAATATAGCTATAAAAATTAACTTGGTACAGATCCAAATCACCAGATTCCTTCACTAGACTTTGAAATGAATATGATGAGTAGATTGGAGAACCCTGTTGGAGACGATATTTTCCAGATCGAAAACCTACCTTGAATGTTAGGTTAGATAAGCAAGAAGGTATAGTACCTGAAAGATTATTGTGAGAAAGATCCAGTATGGTTATCTTGGACAATTGACACAACTGAGTGGGAATTTTGCCTTGGAAGTTATTTTCATCCAGAAGTAGAATGCTCAAACTCTGTAGCTTGCCAATCCAATCTGGAATTCTACCAGTCAAATAATTTTTTGCAATGTTTAGTGTCACCAAATATGAGCTTTTGGAGAAAGCAGTTGTCATTGGTCCTGTGAACCCATTTTTCTGAAAACGTGCATGAAATAAGAAAGGTGGACTAAAGCAATCTGGTATAGAGCCAGAAAGATTGTTCTCAGAGAGGTCTATAATTCTAAGATCATTAAGTGAACAGAACTCAACCGGGATTGGACCTTCAAGATGATTGTTGGTAATTTTCAGTGCCTCCAATGATGACATGTTTCCCATCCACCACGGCAGCTTGCCGGATATATTGTTATGACTGATATCCAGTCTCTTTAGCTCGGAACTGTTAGACAATATATCTGGAATCTCCCCTGTAAACTGGTTTCCATCTAAGTAGAGGTAGTGCAAGCGAGTCAAGTTGGAAAATGATGGAAGAATTTGGCCCTTTAAGTTACAATTTGATAGCTTAATGAGCTCCAATGAGGTGTAACCCGTTGCCAAGTTTTCTGGTATTCCTCCCAAGAAACGATTGTTCGACAAATCTAAAGCCTGTAGCCTTTTCATATCTCCCAAAGAAGAAGGAATTCTACCTCTAAGAGAATTGCTTGACATATTTAGCACCAATAAATTTGGTAGAATTGTGCCAATATTTGTTGGAATTTCTCCTGAAATGTGATTTCTAGAGATATCTAATATGGATGTATCTCTATTAGGATGGGATGGAAGAAGAAACTGACCTGTCAAGGAGTTGTTCTTTAGGTTCAGAATCTCAAGTCTTGTATTGTTTTCCAGCAACCAATTTGGAAATTCTCCTTCAAAGTTGTTATGGGAAAGATCAACTACTCTCAAGTCATATTGGTATTGAAGAAATTTGGGAATAGAACCAGACAATCTCTTGATGGTGGAGTTGGAAAAAAGCAAAATCTTCAACTGGAAGGTTGGGACCCAAGGTGAGTAATCGGTTTCCAGTACCAGTTCATTGTTGCTGTTTGCAAATGCTTCGAGTTTGGAATGGTTAGCTAATGAGCTGAATGAGAATGGACCTTGAAAGCGGTTATCAGATAAAGAAAGGTATTCCAGAGATCTGAGACTAGTAATGAGAGATGAGGAAATGTTTCCACCAAATTGATTGGAAGAGAGATCCAACACACGAAGTGATGTCAAGTTTTCTAAGCATGAAGGAAGGTTCCCCTCAAAACCATTCATGCTAAGATCTAGCTCCTCAAGGTTCTTCAATGTGCATAAACCTACAATTATGAATACAGGTGATCACAGTAATGCACTCCTCCAGTATTTAAGCAAGGCTATGTTTGGTTTGGTATTTAGAAAATAAGTGTAACAGAAAGTTGAGGAAAAGTTCTTGAAAGCTTTCATTGCAGTGCAAATCTTGATCATGCACAAAATTTGTACCCATCAGTTATGTTTTCATTTGTTTTTGTAAGTATAATTTGCGTTCCTACCTAATACAAGATATATACCATTTGTTTCTTTTGCATTCACTGGCAGTGCAAATACTGCATACCAAAAACTGATAAAAAATTCGCGCCACCTTCCTCCTACCTCAATTCTTTCTCATATAAAGTGGGCACCACATCATTTTGCATCCTACCTTACTCCTAGATGGATAACCCTCCTCTTACCTCCATTCTCTGTCATGGTCATGTCATTCTACTTTTTTTTATAGAAAAGATAAATAAGAATATATCCACAAAGAAAAGAGAAAAGGAAAATACAAGAGGAAAAGCTTAACCACAGAAGATCCCAAGACCACCCAAGGTTGGATCCACACATAAACCCACATAGACACAGCAAGACAGATACAACCAAAAGACAGAAGCAAAACAAGAATAAAAACCCAAAAATACAAGATAATGTCAAATCTGAAGCAAAAGAAAACCAGAATTTACATTCAGCCATTTTTGCACTCCCATTCATTTACACCAATGCAAATTTCATTTGCACTGGAACCAAATGCAACCTTAAGAACTTTCTCTCAATTTCTCTTACTAGTAATTAAGCACATGCATGTGAGAAATTTTTAATCATATAATTACTTGAATTTTAGATATATCATAGTTAAGATAGAAATTGAAAATTAAGAAAAGTAACAATATGATTAAAAATAAACTTAAATATTTATTATTCAATTATGATATCATAGGTTTCTTTGAAAAGTTGGATCATTGACCCACCATTTAGATAATAAAATAGTTTTTCTATTGGATTAGTTTTAAATTAGGAAAAACTATAGTCAGAGCCGGCTGTATATTTAAAATTAGGCTACAAGTTGGTCCACAAACCAACAAAATTCTGACAACCGACTCTACATTTCAAATTATAAAAACTCTCACCATGTCATCAGAGGCTTATGTGGCTATTGCCAACATGGGACTCTTAATCCATGTTGGAGACAACAAAAAGCTTATACTAAAATTGCCCTTTAATGTTGGGTGATTAGAAAATTAAAAAAAAAAAGGCTTTTAGTTTCTCTCTTTCTCCCTCACACTCTCTCACTCACAATCATCTTTATCTGCTCAACGACTATGTGATTTGAAAATAAATAAAAATGGTTTTTGGCTTCTATATTTACGTTCTCTATATCAATTTCTCTAATTCTCTCTCTATATATATCATTCTCCCTCAATCTCTCTCATTCTCTTTCTCAGTCGATCTCTCATTCTCCCTTAATTTCTACCATTCTCCCTTAGTTTCTCTCCCGCTCCCTCTCTCATTTTTTTTTATTTTCTTACACACTTATATGGTATTAATCAGATTGTATAAAAGAACATGAGACCACCTTGGTATGGCTAAAAAATTATTACACAAATTTGATAAAAATTCACAAGAAACTCTTGGCTATGAAATTTACACCAACTGGAGAACGATAGAGATTGAGGGAGAAGGAGATATTGACCGAGAGGCAAAGTGAAGGAGAAGAATGAGAAAGATTAAGGGAGAATAGTAGAGAGAGAGAGAGATTTTGATTTGGCTACAGACCGGAGCTGAGAAAGTGGGAGAGACAGAGGAAGCGGGAGATTGAGAGATGATTGTGAGAGTGAGAGAGAAGGGATGGAGATCGAGAGACAGAGGAAGTGGGAGAGAAACTAAAACCTATTTTCGGTATAGGTTTTTTGCTGTGTCCAACATGGACTAAGAGTCTCATGTTGGCAACAACTACATAAGCCTCCAATGACATGGCGTGGGCTTTTATAATTTGAAATGTAGAGCCGATTGTTAGAGCTTTGTTGGTTTTTGGACCAACCTGTAACCTAATTTTAAATGTACAACCGACTTTGACTATAAATTTTCCTTTAAATTATATATTTCATTTACATTATATAAAATATTTTTTACTTATCACACTTGATTTTTGTTTGTCTATGGTATCATTTGATTCAATATAATGAATGTACAATATTAGAAATGTACCCAATATTTTATTTTTTATAAAGATATAACATTAGATATGTGCCCAAAATTTTCTCTATCTTTTTTTTTTTTGATTCTTTGTATTTTCTATTATTAAAAATTTTATTATTTGACTATGACATTATTTCATTTCTAGGTAGATTTTGAATTTGGCATTCCATTTTCATCATTAATAAAAATACTTCTTACATTCCATAGTTATTTATTTTAATTTTTATTATTTATGGCATTATTTATTAATCCATTTGACCCCAAATGGTCGAATTGCTTACCCACCACTAGAAGGGAAGGAAATGGTTTTGTTTTCAAATTACTTTTCAAAACATTTATTTTTATACTATTAAAATTAATATTATGGATTTAATTACAAGAATTTAATGATGAGAAAAAGATATCTTAAATATAGGATTTAATGAGAGAGAATAGGAAAATATTTTTATTTCCAATAGGTTTTAAATTTTACATTCCATTTCCATCATTAATAAAAACATTTCTTATTTATCATACTTATTATTGTTTAGTATGTATGCTAAAAATGTTCCCAATTTTTTTAATTTCTATTTTTTCATTTTATCTATTTTTTAATTCTATTATTTAATCGTGGCAACATGGATTAACCCATTTGACCCAAAATGATTTAATTTGTTACCACCACCTAAATGAAAACACTATTTTTTCTAGGTAGATTTTAAAAGTATAATCTTTTATGTTATTGGAATTATTAATTTATTAAGTATGGATTTAATTAAAAGAACTTAATGATGAGAAGAAACAAAAATGACTTAAATATATGATTCAATGAACATGAATGCAAGTTAATAACTTAAATGTTGGATTTAATGAGAGAGAATTGAATGCTTTGAATCTCTTTAAATTACCTCTTTTCAATTCATTTAATATCAAGAACTGATTGCCCTCATTTTTTTATCATAAATTTGAATATAGAGGGGTAAATTCTGCCCTTAAAAAATTCCAGAAATATTCTTGAGGCCATTGGTGCTTTTTAAAGTAGTATAGATTTTTTGTCAAACTAAGCCCTAAGATTTAGTTAAGGAAAATGATCAAGAGAACTTTACCTTCAGCTGATAGAGTCTCATTGAGTCCATTATTGCTCAAAGATAAGACCTTAAGAGATGTCATAACCCCTATATTTTGAAGAATACTTCTATTGACCGAGGTGGATGCCAAACCTAGGACTTGCAAATTGCTCAAAGCATCTAACACTACAAAATGGAGGAACAATTAAAAGAAATAATAGAGGAGATTCCCAGAATCTATGTATAAGAACACAAATTAAGGAAAGTACTTTGAGTGGTCGCACCTTGAATATCAATTGAGCCATTCAAATTATTCTTACTAAGATAGAGTATCTCAAGAGATGAAAGTGCGCCAAGAGATTGTAGAATGCTTGTATCGAAACTATTACCACGTAGATCTAGAACCTTCAGCTTCTTTAGGCTTTTGAGCCCTAAACGTCAGAACAATAATAATTTCAGAAACATAGGTGCATGTAATGAACCAAGGAAACCTACATATATTATAAGAAGATTCAAAATATTTTGATTATTGATTTTATGCTTCCAAGCTTTTGATGTGGTTTAGAATGTCGTGAACTTCAGTAGTAGTTGAACTAGAAGAAACAAGCTGGAAAAGACGAAAATAGCCTGAAAAGAGGAGATGGGATCAGGTCCACCCCCCCAGCCATAACTTTTGATCTAGGCACCAAAATGACAAATATGATATAAGGATTATATGTATTTTAATAAGAATTTCTGTTTTATCCATTGCTTTTCGCTATATAAACCTTTAGATTATGTTTGGTTTGATAGGAAATAAGAGAAAAACAGAAAATGGAGGTTAAAACGTTCATAAAATTCTTATGACCTTTACTTCAAATTTCTATTTCTCTCTTACTTTTATCAAACCAAATACAGTATTATGTTTTAGAATTTTATCCCATACAGCACATATATAAGGCTGCAACTTAAAAGTCAGGTTGAGTTGGGCCAAGCTGATGCTCGGGTTAGGGTTAGGGTTGAAATTCATGAACCCAACTTTACTTTGAGTTGCGTTAGGGTTGACCCCTTGGGCAACCTGAACCCAACTCTATAGTACATGTCATATATAAATACATATATTATATATCATATATCATATATAGATTTGCTTAGATGCATGATAGTTGTTTAGCCCCCATCACATACTATCATGTCTTTAAGATAATCACTTCACTTAATCCTAATCCAAAAGACTAAAACCCTAATAACATATTCTATTCTTCCTCTCCTCTCAGTCATTTCCTACCTATAAGTCATAACTCATAATAAACTAGTCATTTCAAATGCTTACTTTTCTGTGTTTTATTTTACTAAAAGAACTAATAAAAACATCAACAAACAAATACTAATAAAACATAGATCAATATATGTAGTGAAATTTGAATTAAAATATGCGATTGACAAGTTCTACAAGATTTTAAGGAATGGGAAGAAGGTTGGGTTGGGTCCAACCCGAGCCAACCCAATCTGAATTTGGGTTGGGTTGGGTTAGGGTTGAAGGAACTTAGTTAGGTTTAGGGTTAGAGAGATCGGATTGGGTTAGAGTTAGGGTTGGGGTTTAGAACTTAGGGTTAGGCTAGGGTTGGCCCCAACCTGACCTAACCCAGCCCGACTTGCAGCCCTACACATATATATATATTTTCTTAGGAATGCAAATAAGTTGGATCAGATCCAATTTGAATCTGAATCTGATCCGGTAAGAGCCGAATTTGGATACCTCCATTGATCCTAACAAATCAGATCGGACTGGAAAATTCGATTTATTTAGTTAACAGATCGAATTCAGATATACCCCGATCCAATCTGTTAGCTATAAAATATTATATATTATATGTATATGACATATATATTTTACATATTATTTATATAATTATATATATCATATATTATAATATAGTATTCATATTATATCACAAAATTTTTTATTACAATTCTAATCAGATCAGATTCGAATTGGATATCTATTCAATTTCGAATTCGAATCATGTTCTTGAAAATCCTATGGATTGTTATCGGAATCGGATCATTCAGATTTCTCATTGGGTCGAATCAAATATACCCCTTGCCGAATCCGATCCGATCCGTTTCAGCCCTACTTTTTCTTTTCTTGTTTGGCAAGATTAATTCGCTTTAACTTAAATTTTATTTTCTTTCCGCAGGGGGGGTTGGGTTTGGACTTTGATGCCACATGTGCATGCCAAATTGACATGTGTGGTATATGGTGTAGTGTCACATATCCTATGGATCATTTATACGTGGGTAAATTACAGATTGCCACTATGTACCCTAGTGGTAGTGACACTTAGCATCCCAAACATTCATTTGTGGCAAATACCAATTAAAGCGGGTTGTGCCACCCTTGGGCTAGTACGACCCAGCACGATATGGATTGTGCTAAGCAAGCCTGGTCATTGTAGCAACTTGGCCATGTCACGGCCTGACCCATATCCCTAGATCATGTTAGGCTTAGGTTTTAAGGCCCACAAGCTAGCATGGCATGGCACGAGAATGTGGGCTATGATAGCATGACCCATGGCCTAGCATGGCACGTTGGCACACGCACCCGCATAGTGGCCTGGCACAGCATGACACAAAAATACCCATATAGTTACTTTTGACCAAAATGTTTATTTTACAAATTTTCTCTTCATATTAACCACTACCCCAAATTCTACCGATTTCTTTTTCGAAATTGATTTATTTTTCAAATTTATCCTTTATATCAATCACACACAAAGGTAAAGCTGCACCTGTAAATTCCTTTTCTTTTTCTCATAAAGTCTGTATTGTTTTTTCTGTAGGAACCAGCCTCAATAATAATTGCATGGTATTTTAGACATTTTCATATCTTTTGTTAGAAGATTCGAACAGAGGGGGTCTACTTGCAACTGTCATAAAGTTCAAGGGATGTGATTGAAATTACCAAACTTCAGGGGGTATTGAAGCAACGGTCAGAAACTTCAAGAAAAGTTTCAGCAATTTGCAATTATTTCAGTTCAATTAATTCATTTTTTAGAAATTTTGGTTTTGGTTTTCAGAATTGAAACATGGTTAACCAAAATAGCCAAAAAATCGAAACGAAAATTTCATTTTTGATTATTTCGATTTTTCTTCAATTCAATTTGTTCGATTTTCATTTTACAATTTTGATTAAAAAACTCTATTTGTTGGTTGAATTTTAATCAATTTAATAAATCAAATACTCACTCCTGTAAATGAGTATAGCTGGTTTTGTCTACTCTTGGGACCCTTGTTGGGTGAGTTGTGGTTCTTGGATGGTTTTCTTCTGTCGGTCCTATCGTGATGGTTCAGTAGGTTTTTTCCTGGTTCTTAAGCTCAGGTAGGTGGTCTTTTCTGTTTTATTTGTATAGCTTTGAGCGTCCACTTTAATTTTTTATTGTTGGCTGTTACTTTTTGTATATCTCTTTCTCCTTTTAATGCAATTTTTGTTTTGCCTAATTGCCTAATTGCCTAATTGCCTTATATGTATGTATAAATCCTTACTTAAAGTATAACCTATAATAACTTGTAAAAAAATCAGGGTAAAATACTTAAATATGAGATCACATCTCCGCCCCACAGCACATCCCGCCTCGTGTATTGGGAATATCTCCCGATAATGATATCAAAACCGATGGTATCATCATCGAGAGATGCTCCCAATTCACGGCGGCGATATGCTGTGGGGCATTGTGAGGCGGAGGTGTAGACTTAAACATACTTTACCACCGTTATGTTAAACAGTTTGATCACACAAAAACAATTTTGCCCTGGCTAAAACATGTATAGGCAGACTCAAACCCTCCTTGTTTTTGAATGATTTCCCTACGAACTGAATTTAGAAATAAAAATAATCTTAAAACATACTCTCTATGTGGAGAAACACGTGAAAATCCTAATTTGGTAAGAGGATTATTTCAAGTGTCCTATAGCAGTGATTGATCGATATCAATTTGAATGATAAGCATGTTAACGTACAAAACAAACAGATGATTTTCATTTTTTTATAAAATTTCAAACGTAGCTATGGGTTTGCTGGTCACCTTTTTTCTTTTGGCCAATCACTTCTTTGATCGATAGATG
This sequence comes from Nelumbo nucifera, assembly GCF_055504915.1. NCBI lineage: Eukaryota > Viridiplantae > Streptophyta > Magnoliopsida > Proteales > Nelumbonaceae > Nelumbo > Nelumbo nucifera. Next base: position 29,342,755 of record NC_142650.1, read on the forward strand.
GTGAAACTAATTCAAAAGGAATCAAATAAAACTGCCATGGCCCATGGGGGACTGTGCAGGTGGGTGGGAGATAGGTTTTGTCGACTGACCCATTCAGACATTTAGTCGAACAGATAGGGGATCAGCTATTTTCCTCCGATTCAAACCACTTTAGAGAGGTCACCAGCTATTAACAGAAGGGCAAAATTGTTCAAAATTTTAAATAGGTTGCATGATGTCATATTTAATGGTTATTAACGTTTTATTTAGAGAGGTATGTTTAAGTTCCGTGAAGTCAACCCACAAGGTATTTTAATATTATAAAAACACAGGATATGTTAAGTCAAATTATGAAATATGGGCGTAACACAATATAGATCATCAATGAAAAGATAGATCATAAGAATTAATAAAAACACAATATAATTTTTTTGTCTACAAATACACGAAGTGGATTTTCTCATACCTGCAACGGTTGGGAAACTGCCAATTTCATTATTACCCAGATTTAGCACCTCCAAGTTGATCAAACCAGCCAGTTCTGCACACAACACAAGTAATTAAATGCATAGAAAGAACCACCATTTTATAACTAGTTAATAAAAATCAAGCTAGATTTGAGAGATACAACCAAATATATACGCACCTTGAATATGAGTAGATTCAAATATAGCGTTATTACTTAGATTCAAAGATTTAAGGGATGATAGCATCTTCAGAGATGAAAAGACTGTATCATTAAGGGAATTCCAACTTAGATCAAGCACCTCCAAATTTCTCAATCTAGACAATCTCTCGAAACCTGTAGAGCAATTGAGAAAGAAAAACTCATGCCAAACAAATTCAGAGTGGTTAGTTTGCAGATAACATTTGCAATGTGCTCAGAGAAATGTGGTACCTTCATTCTCAACCCAACCAGAAAGCAAACAAGAAGATAAGTTGAGACTCTGTAATTCTTCAAAGGGAAGAAACAAAGAGGCGTTTAGGTTCCAGTCACCCTGCCTTGCTCCGCTAAGTGAAATCTGGATAACTCGCTTTGTTGTGTTGTTACACTTGACACCCTCCCACTCACAACAGTCACCCTCTTCGTCATCCCAAGTTGACAAAGAGGAGCCATCAGGCTGAAAGATTGAAGTTTTGAGTTCCAACAGAGCGACCCTCTCTTTCTCCAGGCACCCATTACTCTTATGAACCTGAAACTCAACAACAAAAGCAAGCAAAACCCAGAACCATAACCACCACCCCATCTTCTGAGTTCGGATTACTACAGTGCTTGTACATACAAGAACTCTCTACCTCCCCAAGCGGGTACACTGCCAGTGCCACCAACATTGCAATCCATTTATGGACCAAATGAACTGAATCATCTTCATCCTAAAATGTCAGACGAAATGTTAGATCCTTTTCAATCATCTGAACCATCCAAATTTGACAATTATTGGGTGTGAAACCATCGACGTAATTGAAGTTGGGTCCACATTTGATCCATCAATAGAGTGTAGGCCACAGAAGTTGCCTAATATCTTCCAATCAGAATAGACATTGTTGTATTCGCGTCGGAAAACAGTAGATGCCTCTTGACCACTGATCAAGTGACCAGATTTCTCTTTCACGATTCACGAGTCATTTTGGTATTTCTTGGTTTAATGTCGGCCCTGAGATATATGCTCTTTAGGTCTGGTCATGAGATGTCATGCTTGCAATGTAATGGTTTGGATCGGTTTGGAACTTCTGGTCGAATCTGGAATCGGAGTGGACTGCCTATCAAGTCTGACTTGATTAAACTAATTAAGATTTATGATGACCCATGATATAAATGGATACTAACAATTTAAATTTTTAATTTTGATAATATAACCTTAAAAATACACAAAAATAGTAAACTATTTATATGTTTTTTTACTAGAAAATAAAACAAGTGTTTTGGCCAAAACTATATATTTATCTACTATCCTTAAAAGTAGAACTGATGTATCGGTTTCGGTTTTTGATATATTGTTCCGATTTTTATAAGGTTGGAACCAATCCTTTTCATAGGCCACGTTGAGCTGACAGAATACATTCAAGCCCGATCTGACCATTGGGCTTAGGTCTTGAGCCCGAGCCCAACCCTCATATAAATTCTGAAACTTGGGTCCAATCCCAAGCCTAGTCAAAAATTTGAAAACAGGTTTTTTTTTCTTTTTATTCAATAAAAAAATGTTTTATTTATATTAAAATTCCTCAAAACCCAAAAATAATATTGCAATATATTTTTTATATATTTTATTATATAATATATATTATGAAGTCGGGTTCGGGTTGGACTTCACGATACCAAACGGTCATGGACTTCACCAGGAGTGTTAGCATCCATTAGTGTTCTTTTTACAATCACCAGGAGAAAGGGTCATGGACTTCACGATACCAAACGCCCCAGTAAACCTTCGGCTAAATACCGGAAAGATAGCAACCAATCAAATGGTTTTATCTTAAAGACTGGAGCAACACAAATTAAAATTTTTTTAAGAAAGGTTGTTATTTATCAAATTGATGGAGGATTTTGATTGGTTAAAGTTATTTTGATATTTGGTGGTATGGTTTTTACTTTTTTTTTTCTTTTCATTTCACTTATTGTAGCACGCTTGGTGAGGGTCAAAAAGCTGTCAACAATTGGATAAGAAATTTTGGATTAGGGATTATAGATTTTACACTAAAAATAAAGTCTCAATCAAATGGGTTTTATCTTAAAGACTGGAACAACACATTAAAATCTTTTTAAGAGAGGTTTTCTAATCTTAAAAGACAAATTTCATTCATAAATGGTTAGACTATGCAAGCCAGGAAAAACGACCAACAACAATAAAAGAAAGGATAAATTTCTTATAGTTTAGTTAATTAACTAAGTGTACTCTTACACACATGCGTCCTCTGGGCCGGAACCCCGGAACCCCACTCTCTCCATTCTCAGACCTCCACCTCTGCCTCTGTTTCTGGTCTCTCTCTCCTTCTTCATGGAGGCGAACGATTGAACCAGAAGTTGCAGGTTGAACGACAATTCCCGATCAGGTACACGGCGGCGGAGGAAGTTGCAGCGGAGCGGAAGTGACAGCATCATCTCTGCTTTATCTCAGCAGGGAGACGGTGCTTCATCTCATTCCAGCAGCGGAGCGGAAGTTACAGATGCTTTATCTCATTCCAGCAGTTGCAAGTTGAACGGCAATTCCCGATCAGGTACACGGCGGCGGGGAAGTTGCTTTATCTCACTCCTCTCTCTCTCAGCTTCTCTCAATGTGAGTTGCAGGCGAGTATCCAATACCGGCCAAGGCATCTGTCAAACCAGATTGAGAAACCATCATGTTTCTGTTACAGTTGCAGCTGCAACTGAAGAAGGGGTCGTTTTTGAATTGCCTGGAATATAGTTGTTTTCAAACTTATATCAGTTCAAAAGATGGTCTGTTAAGCAGTTGGCTAGTCTGTCAGTCCAGTTGTAATGGTTGTAATGCCAACTATATTAACCGCACTAGTTAGAAGCTCGAGTTAGTTTTTTGGTGGATCAATCCTCTCCCTCCTTTTCTCTCTCTTCCCTTTCCTTCCCTTCTCCCCTTTCCTCTCTTCCGTTCTCTTTCATTTCCTTTCCCCTGCAACTCGTTGAAACCAAGCTGTAACGGGGAAACCGAATATAGGTCGATGGCGACTGAAGGAAAATAGACAAGTTGTAGAGTTTCTGGGAAGTCTCTGCCATGGTGGCTCGGTCTGACGAGTTCTGGGGTGAGAGTGAGAGACCCCATGCGCTTTTATAAGCTCAAAACCGCAGACGCAGAGGCCGTGAGAGAAGGAGATGAGTGAGAAAGGTACTGTAACTCATTGCAACAGCACTCCTCTGTTTTCGTTTGAAGGGGGGTCATCGCTGCCACCGCTGCAATGAACACGGCATATTGCCTTCTAAATTTCTCGCTCTCTTTCAATACCGACTTCATGGACGTGAAACTGATCGCTTTCTCGTCATTGCCGCAATTGAAACTGATCTCAATCTCTCCCCTGCTCCTCTATCATCCCATGTTCGCATATTAGCTTGGCGTTCATCAGATCAACACCCGTGGTTTACAGCGTTCATCTCTCGCAAGGCCTCTTTTGCTTTATCCGCCATCAAATCCGTACAGATCAAGGGGTTTTCATTGTTGCCGTTTCATCCCTTTGCATTATCCACCATCAACTCGACGGTGCTCATTGTTGCCATTATTATCAAAGGGGTTTATAGGTGCAAAAATGATAGAGATACGAGTGCTGAGATCTTCTAAGAGCCACTGAGTTTGAAAAAAGATAAAATAATTTTTTTGTCACTAACAGTAAAGAAAATATTAATCTAATAGAGATAGTGTTAATCAATTTTCAAACAATAAAGATACACTTAGTCAATTAACTAAAGCATAAGTATAATTTAAAAAATTTACCCTTTATTATAATATTCAAAAGTCAGAAATGCCTCTTAAAAGTTAAGGAGACCGGAATTATATGACGTAGTAAACGATTATTCGCAAATGCAGAAGATTTTCTATATATGTTTAGTAGTATTCGCAAATGCACTATATATGTTTAATTAGAAGAAAACATGCTTAACTCCACTCTTAGTCTCTTAGAAAAAGATAGGCATAGGCTCCATATAAATCATTGGTTATAAATTTAATTTCCTAAATTAAATAAGAAATTCAATCAGATTTATCACACAAGTGGTGAATCTCAAACAAAATAAAAAGGACAATTTCCCCTTAATTAGTACAAGGTGATCATTCATAGTACCCCATGTAAATGGAAATTTAGAGTCCAGACGATGAGCAGCACTTGATGCTTCTGCTCATTTTTCTTTTCTTTTTTTTTTTTGTTTATTTGGTGATACAAGGTTCACACTAATAACTCCTCTCCCCAAAAGTAAGTGGTTGTGGAATCGAACATGCTGGAATAAACCAGCTAATATACCAATTGAGCCACCTTTCATTTCCTTGTAAAATGTTTGTAGGGTTGCAAATGGTTTTAATTCATTCAAATTCAAATCCGATTGACTTTAGTTGGATTTGAAGATCTATTTAGATTTTAGACATAATCTGATCAATTGGATCTGAAATTATGATATGCCGAATTTAGGATTCACATAATAGCCCACTTTTACAGACTGCCCACACTGTAGCAAGCCGTGCCTTTCAGACCCGGAACCCTCAAAAGATAAGCCCAGCAGGGCTTGCGGCATGAGCCCAAGAGGAACAAGCCACGCTGGGTTGGGCCGTAGGTGACACAATTTCTTTAGAAAGTTTGAAAAAATTGAAAAAATTAAAATAAATTAATAATACAGACAAGAATCTGAATTAATTCTATATATATTTTGATATATACAATTGTTTATATATATGAAATAATAAAATTAAATTAAAAAAAATTACAATATATATAGGACGTGGGCACGGGCCTCAAAACCCAAATCTGGTATGGCCCAAGGGCATGAGCCCAGCCCAATTACTATAGTGAAGAGCCGTGCTGCATATGGGCGACACAACCCACTTTACAGAGCAACGGGAAAGGTAAGATAGCGGAAAAATCATTGACCAATTAAATATATCCATATCCACAAAAACAAATGAATGGAATTTGAGTCTACGTTTCTGTGGGATATTGGATGAGGGTGTTATTAGTATGCATAGATAGAATGATAACCTTTACACGGTTAATATGGAGTTTTCAGTAAAATAAGCCCGATGGAGAAAAAGAGAACTCCGAATACCGAATGTTTAACAAATAATGACATGACTCGACAAATGGCCATCTATGCATACAAGTTATCACACTTCTAACAGTTGAGAAATGGGGAACAGCTCAAAGTTTTAAGATTCCTTTAGAAACAATCTGAAGCCTTTCTTTTTTTTCCCGCTCATTGAAAGGTATTTTTTTCTTGTTTTTTTTTTTTATTATATAATACACATTTCATGGAATCAGCAGTGGGGCAGAGCAGAGTGCATCAGTATTTTCAACCCGCCATTGATCAGACTGTTGAACCATTCAAACTGTTACCTGGTCATAATTTGACCAAAAACCAAAGACTTGGTCAAAATACATTCAACCCATCACACTAGGTCATGGATTACACACTACTTTAAAGGCTATAGCTTTATGCTCAGTTGTCCGAGTGATTTGTATGTTCAATTGGACCAAAAAACTTTTTTGACCTCAAATACTCATTTTTAGCAGTTTTTCTAAATAACTAAAAATTAAAAACTAAAATAAAATATATAAACTAAACATAAAATAATATATATATACATATATTATATAAAATATAATTATAAATCATTTTATTCATACATACGTACATAAACATAAAATACTGAGGTTTCACGGTCTAACCTGTTCAACCCTAACATTTGAACCAATGACCCGCTACTTAGAGGCAAAAACAGTTCAGCCTGAGTCAGTTTTTAAAAACATTAGGGTGCCATGCCAAATAATCATCTTTGCTAATACTGGGTTATCGGCAGTCGAGAACCATGGACAGCTATCAACAATTAAAATTTAAAGCCCCGTTTGGTTCACAGGAATGGGTTATTCTGATAGCAACTGTTTGGTTGGGTAGAATCAAAATCACATTCCCATTCCTATTTAAATGGCATTCCCCCATTTGATGGAATGGCCACTGCCCCTCCCTTGGAAATGAAATCCCATTCCAGCTTATTGCAATTCCCATTCCTGAACCAAACAGACTGGGAATGGACCATTCTGATTCTGATTCCGATTCCGAGTCTGATTATGAATCAAACGGGCCCTAAGTTTTAAAAAATATATAAATATTATCCTCTGTTCAAGTAAAGAGGATTGACTAAAAACCAAGGCATTTCCACTCCACTCAATAATCGCACTGTAAATTTTCTTTCTTGACAAAGATTCTTCAGATTACAGATTCAAGACAATCCTTAAATAATTGCCTGCTTACTGTGAGAGAGAGGGGGGGAAAGAGAATGCAGCTCTGCAAAAGGGCAGTACATTGCATAGGTCATCCAGCAAGATGGAAATGCAGAAAGGCATTTATGATTTCAACCAGCCTGGCCCAATTCGTCCCTTCATGATCAGACCATGCATCCAAGCTTATGAAAGAACTAGTTAATTGGGTTTCTCGTGCACGCTGGGGTGCTGTTGAAAGATCCAAATTTTATATTAACCAATTCGACAAATCACTTACCTAGTTTACTGGGATATACTGGCCGTTCTACACCAACTGGCTGGTTGGTAAGATTTCCTGCTGGTTGTAGCGGAGACTTGGGATGAAATCCCGCATGCACAAGGATTGGGGAGTTTATGGATTTGGGAGCAAGTACCATATATTCTTAATAAGGGCCAGGTGCTATAGATCCGCTTAGCATGTAGGTGGTTCCAAAGCCCAAGTTGTGGCTAAATGGGCGATACTGAATGATGCAAATTCTAGCACATCCGTGGTTTTGGGTGCCAAGGATTCAATCAGCAGCAAAAAATTTGATACTAAGCTCTAAGCCATTACTATTCACAAGAACCACATAGCTGAAGTTTAATTACAATGCCTACTCAAGTGATAGCCATGAATTACAAGAAATAAGAGTGATGAAACCCCGTATAAAAAGGAAAAGTAATAAAACTGCTTTATAAATATTATGCATAAAGTAGAAACCAAACAGCACAAGGAAATAATAGGACAAAAGAGAGGTAGAGTAGGTTAAGTTAGCTGAAAACCCATACTTCCAAATGCGCAAGTGGTGAAAAAAGAATATAAAGAATAAGGGTCTTTTGCCTTCATTGTGTTGTTACACTCTTCGCTAAATTCCGTGGCTGGTCGACGTTGTATCCCCTTAGAACAGTAAGATGATATGCCAACAACTGCCAAGAGACAGATGGTAAGTTCAAAATTCATCAAAGAATGTTACAACAAAAAAGAAAAAGCATAAGATTCTCCATAAAATTACATATGTAGGCTTGCATTTGGGCTAATATAGATATCACTGACAATTGTGGAGGAACAATTTTCAATTTGCTCCACAAGAAATGAAGAATTCAACTAGTAAGCCATATGCTGAAGATTTTTTCACACCAAAAAAATAATTCCTGAATTTAATATCATATATAATTATCTTAAAAAATAAAAGATAAACACAAACATGATAATAAAACAAATTTGTAGTCAAGTAGTCATTGATCAACATAATTAACACTTGATCATCACAAGAATCTGCATCATTGGTATGGACCAAACTAGTGAATGATGCAGGCTGTATTGCCCTGAACAGATAACCCAGTTTTAACTAGTCATGAGTAGTCTATGCTTTAAAGCACTGTAAGGAACTGAAATGAGTTTGCATGCCATGACATTGTCCCAGCAAAACTTAGCCGCATACTGTTCAGAAGACTTTGGCTGTTTTGACTTGCAACATGATAGTTGTATAAATACATATAAATTTGGTCAAACTCAGGCTAAAAGAGAGAAGATTAAACCAGAAGTAAAAAACGCAGTACTTAATATATGACAATTTCAATAAATTGGTGTCATCTACACCCTAGTTACCAGCCAATCCTTGGCAAAATGGAAAAATATAGGACTGACAAGCATGAAAACGAGGCTTTGTGTCTAAAAGCAGCCACTTCATGCAAAACACAAAAAGAATGCCATAGGTTCATATCCAATCCCTCCCAAGATCCTGGATAGCCAGGAACATCATTGGGAAATGGCCCCTCTCTACACCTTAGTGACCAGTCAACCAACCGATAGCAGAATCTGAAGGACACCCACCAGAAACAGTAACTTAAACTCCCAAGTTTACAGGTTTCATTCCAGAGGTTTACTGGATTATGGGCCCATCCACTAGGTTCAGAAAAAGCAAAAAAAATAAAAATCAAAATTTCAAAAGTCACACACCTGGGCTGAGGCGCAAGGCGCATCAAGCGCACACCTAGGCACACCATCCATGCGCCTTTTGAATAATAATAATAAGAACAACAACAACAACAGCAGCAGCAGCAGCAACAACAACAACAACAACAATAATAATAATAATAAGTTTTTTGTTTCATCCAACATTCCAGCATCATCCTAGCAACATTTCATAAACCCCTGCGCACCTTATACCAAGAAAATAAAACACGAGAAGACTGTCTTTTCAACACATCTAACAAATATACAAGGTTTACTATGCAATGATTTCAATGAGTAAAACCAATCCTGGGAAAAGAAGTGCACAATATAGGCAAAGAATCCACTCCAAGTGAACATCCATGCACATAGAAAACTTAAAGCCATTATCCAATGTTGATCACAGCTAGATGGGATCTTTTTTAGGTAATAAATAAAAGAGAAAAATATATTAAGAAGAAGAAAGTACTGAAGTACAATAATAGGTGATAAGAAGTCACCAACAAAAAAGGAAAAAGTGACCCCTGAATCCAACCCTTAAAATGCAAAACCCCACAATCCCCCTTAAATTTGACTTTCAACTCCCCTCCCCCCTCCCCCCATATTCCAACACCTCTTCCCAGTCTCCAAGGGACAGAAAAGTAACTAAATTCAATTAGAGTTGCCTTCTCCTACAACTGTCCCTTTCTTCTTGAAGAACTGGGGCCTTGGGAGGGGTAGACTGGATACAGTCCTAACCTTCGACATTCTTTTGTACAAGTGGCTTCCCTCAGACTCAAACCCGCATTCTCATGCTTGCCAACCTGAGATTTCACCATTAAACCAAATAATGGCCCCCATGCACAAAGAAGGCATGACATGGGTTCTGTATGATGACTTGTATAAGAATGAATTACAGTGATTTTCCAGCCTGAGATGTCTTTTCAACACATCTAACAAATATACAAGGTTTACTGTGCAATGACTTCAATGACAAGTTCTGTCTGACTATCTCATCCCACTGGGAACCAAAACCAATCCTGCCAAGGGAATATTCTAAAGATGCAGGTGTGATTTGCAATTGATTGCCTGTTCTTAGAGGACATGAGTGTCGAGGGGAAAGATTGCCAGCGTTCCACAACAGTGCCGGAGAAAGGCATTTCAGGTTTGGAGCAGACTGTCTTCTATTGGTTTTTGTCTCAAATTCTGATTTGTTTCTGGGGGGATATGGAAGTGGCAGTGAATCCAATGAGATATTCTTGAAAGACTTAAGGTCTTGAACAGAAGTTTGGTTGGGCAATTTGTGAATTCTGATGCAGATGTAGAAAGTGTTGGTGACTGGGTGAGCACTGCATGGCATCCAAGTATGCCATTCCAGGTTAGGAAGCTGAATTCCGGATTTTTTTCTCTTCACATTCAGTTGTGAAGCAGAGACGAGCGATATTTTGAGAATAACAAAACCAGTTTCGCTCTCCAGAGCTTAGAATCGGACATTGGAATCCTCTGGTTGGCACTATCAGGAATCTGGGTCACACAAACTTGGTAATGGTTAAACATTTTTGGAACCCCTTTGCACATCTGATCCTTCCAAACCTTTAAAGCTGTGAGGAATGTTTGTGGGAGATACAGATTTGTGGATTCTCGAACAATTTCCTGGAGGAATCTTGCTGTTGCTCGCGTTCTAGTTGAAGTCGACGACATTCATTCGGCCCCATCTTCTCTTGTCCTCCAATTTGCTGGTGAATGTTACGATTTAAGACTTGTAGTAGAAGGCTTCCAAACCTTTAAAGCTGTGAGGAATGTTTGTGGGAGATACAGATTTGTGGATTCTCGAACGATTTCTTGGAGGAATCTTGCTGTTGCTCGCATTCTAGTTGAAGTCGACGACATTCATTTGGCCCCATCTTCTCTTGTCCTCCGATTTGCTGGTGAATGTTACGATTTAAGACTTGTAGTAGAAGGCTCGTATCCATCGAGATGGGTTGAAAATTTAGACTTAAGAAGGGAGGAAGTGAGTAGGAATTCACAGTATTTTTCTGGAAATGGCGGGAAGATGAATAAACAGGCTGAAGGACTCGAGGTTGAAGGACATTTTTGGAATTACAAAGAGTTTGTACTGCTGGAGACAGTTTGATGGATTGCAATAATTATAAGGGTAAATTTCCTAAACTACCCTTATGGTTTAGCTAATTGACTAAGTGTACCCTTACTATTTTAAAATTGACTGACGCTATCCCTACTGTTTCTGACAATTGACTAGCTCTACCCCTACTGTTAGCATCCGTTAATACTCCGTCACGATCTATGCACATGTGACTCCACATGACCTATAAATTTATTTTAAAACCCAATATTACCCTCATCCCCTTCATTTCAACATGGCATCGTTTGGAAAACCTGCTCCAGCACCCACTGAACATTGATCCTCACCGTCACAAAAACCCAAAGGCACATTATCGATGAGGTCACCTCACCCGTGACAGTTCCCAACACCTGTGACTATTTTTGCCTCTTGCGTAAATTCAATTCAGCTACTTTCTCACTTTCTTCCACACTCACGGCTCTCAGACTCATCAGAGTGTTTTATCTTCTTCCTCAAATCCCCTGAAGTTTTTAAGAAATGCCCCTGCAAACAAGGAGGACGAGGTTTCCTTTTTTTATCAGCAGCAAAAATACAAATTAGTGCCTAAAATTGAATCATTAGATCAAGAAGCAATGGAAAAAGTAAGTACAGGGCGATTTGAAATCTTTGGGAAAAGCTCCAGAAACCTTTCTTTTTAAGAAAAATAAGCAAAAAAAAAAGAAAAGAAAACATATATCTTTTTTTTTCTTCGTTGATGATAGAGTAACAGAAAATGGAGATCACAGTCCTACAGAGGTCCCTACACAAACTAGCCCCCCTTCTTCCATCCACAAGCTACTATCCCCTTTGCCTACTCATCGTCATCTTCATCTCCACTCTCATCTTCGTCCTCCTCATCATTCACTTCAGACTTCAACTTGTCCGACTCTTCTTCTTGTTCAGCTGTATTTGCTCCTTCGGCCTTCTTCTTGTTGTATGCCTGAAAGCTCTTATTGTACTCACTCTTCCTCTTCTCTGCTTTGGCTACATATGGCGCCTACTTGGCTTCCGTCATCGATTTCCATTTGTCTCCACCGGCTTTGCCAACAACAGAGACTGATTTGTTGTTAGGGTGTTTCTCCTTGTACTGCTTCCTGAACTCTTCCATAAAACGAAAAAGGCACTTGCAGGCCTTTTAGGTTTGTTAGGATCCTTAGCTGCCTTCTCCTGCTTCCCTGCTTTCTTGCTAACTTTATTGGCTCCGACGCCTTTCTTCTTTACAGAAAGCTTGTTGTCTGCCTTTTTAGTTTCCGCCTTCGATTTACCTCCTTTCATGGTGAATCCTCCTTAGGGTTAGGGTTTCACAAGGAGTGAGTCAGAGATAGGAGATTATCGTTTGATGTGTTATGTTGCGTGTGTGTGAGAAGGGGAGGAGGACAAGGTTTCCTAGAGTAGTTATAGAGAGGGACACAGATACAGAAGAAAGTTCATCCGAAGAAGAAGAGGAAGAACAGGGAGTGGTGGAAGAAGATGTTACCGACAACGAGAATGGCGAAAAAGTATAGAGAACCCTCGTTGCTTCCCACTTGCCCCTGTTTCAGATCCGAAGACTTAGACGACGAAAGTTTCATTTTGAAAATTTGAAGAAGAATAAAGGGCAAAATAGTATTTTTGTCTTTCTGTTAACAGACACTACTGGTAAGGGATGTATTAGTCAATTGTCAGAAACGGTAGGGATAGTTTTAGTCAATTTTGAAACAGTAAGGGTACACTTAGTCAATTAGCTAAACCATAAGGGTAGTTTAAGAAATTTACCCTAATTATAATACTAGTAAGTCTTTGGGAAATGAAGTAAGTGGTGGGGCACATTCGGTTTTGCTCGAGAAAAGTATTGAAATGGGAGATTCTTTCGAGGGAGGAGGTGGTAGGGAGGAGTATTTATTTGTGGGCCACGTGGAGGGCCAAAAGAAAGGAAGCATGGGGCAGGGTAAAGGAGAAAAACTTTAGCTATTGGGGCCAACAGACTATACTGTTGAGAAAATTTCTGGAAATGCAACGTTACCACGAGAATGGGTAAATTAGTAATTACATCTTAATTTATTTTGACTAAAAACCAAAGCATAGGTGTGAATTGGTGAACTGCCCAGAACGTGCCCAACCCAGAAATTGTCTCAACAGCCTATGCTGTTGGGTCCCAACAGCCAAAGTTAAGTGGGGAAGCTTCAAACATTAGAAAAAGAAGAGATATTTTAGGAAGGGAGGAGGTATGAAGTCTCAAATGGGGCCCACACCCTGAATGCAAAAAAAAAAAATAATAATGGAAAGGTTTCTAGAATCTCATATCTAAAGCTTAGCAGGAGATTTTTCATTTGCTTTAGACATCAAAAGTATAGGGAAACAAGGAGTAAACTCGAGGAACAAACGAGAAGGGAGGATTGAAAGCTGGGTTTGGCAGATTTTCAAATATGACTCTTAACAGTAAGAAGATCATTCCAAACGAAGAATCGAAAGCTGATGTAGGAGAAGCTCTACAAAGTGTTTCTAATGCTAATTGTGTTTCATTTCCTTGCAGTCAGTTGGCGGATGACTCCAAGGTGATCTTAGAAGTAGAGGAAGATAAAGGGGTGGAAGCCATTTTAGCTCAGGAAGGTGACTGCAACCCTAGCCAGAAGCCTATGAAGGTTGTTGGGGAAGGGTGTGAAGAAGCGAGTTTTGGGTTAAGGGCGCAGGAAAAGGAAGCTGCGAGGGGGGTAAAGAGGGTGAGGTGGGAAGAGTGGTGGAAGTAAGAGAAGAAGGGAGATCGCCTATTGTTGCAGGTGGTAGGGACTGTAATGAGCTAGAGAGATCAACTGCCAATCTTGTTTTTTTTTGGATCAGCAACACGGAAGGATAGTTAATTTAAAAAAGTCATGTACAACAAGATGCTATGGGCAGACAAGCAGTCTGCAGTATCCCACTAGATACAACATCAACTGCCAATCTTTTTAGTTTCGAAGAAGTGGTGATCGGGAGGTTAGGGGTGAATATAGGACAAAGCAGGAAGATAGACATGAAGACATTGGACAGCACAGAGAATGTGATCACCAGGAAAACTCGAGGTTCAAGAAACACTTAAATTATCCATGTAAACAAAGTCTTCTCTCGAATGAAACTAGGTTTGGTGGGGGCAGGTCCTCCTAATAATTTCAAGAAGGTTTATAAGATAAAAGGTCTGACAAAAGCTGGGCTGGTTATAGACGACATAGGCGGGTTTGGGTCTCAGATTCTTAATTCTCTGAACCTCAGGTGGATGATGCTAAGCAAGGTTTGGAGATGTTTCCAAAGAGAAGTCGGCAAGGGAAGGAGTTCAACCAATTGAGGAAAAAGTGGATAGAAATGTAGAGATTGGCAAAAAGCTTGGTCTGTTCTTCTGGGGAGGGGAGGGTTTTGCTAGGAAAGCTTTTGAGGAATTTGAATGGAAATGGAAAGAAGAGAAAGTGAAGAAAGTGGGTATTAGGGGAGGGGGAGAGAAGTGGAACAAAGAAAAAAAAAGTCGGGAGGAAAGGCCCGCAGAGGAGTTTGAGTAGAGGACAATCTTGTTAGAGTTATGCTCCTCCTTAAGATGGAGGCCTAAAGGTTTTCTGACCCAGGGGTATAGGGTTTTTTTTGGTTCTCTGTTCCAATTTTTGTAGTCTGTTTTAAGGTGTGAAGTTTGTTTTAAGGTCTAGATTGTTTCTGTTTTTCTTTTGGTGGTTGAGTTGATGTCTCAGTGTCTGTCTTCTCTCGGGTGATTTCTTATCACCTTCTTATTGTTCTTCTTTCTTTTTCTTTTGAATTTAATTCTTACTTATCAAAAAGAAAAAAAAGAAATGGAAAAGATAGTTGACAAGGAAAATGATTACAGCCCTTGTTTCTTCCTTGGAGCAAAGAACTAACCATCAGAAAGGTGAGACATTTTGCATGAATGAAGTGACCACAATCTAGAACTCATATTAAGGCAAGACCCTAGAGACTCTAACTACCATTTTATCCTGCAGTTTTTAAGGGTTTTTTTTTTTTAATAGGCATTACAAGCATCCCACAGAGAGGCACAAGATGCTACCTCTCATACAAACATCAAAATATAGTATCAAGAATCAATTACAACTGAACCCAATACAAACTGTCCCTATTTACCCTTTGTTTAGCTAACCCATCAGCTGCTCTCCTAACACAAAGAAAATCCAAGTTCATCTTTTCTAGTTAGTCATTTAAACTTAAAACTTGTTCATCTCATCTCTAAAGCACCAGGTTATAGATTCTGGATCCTTCAGCCAACCTATCACCAATTTTGAATGAACTTCAATCTCCACATTTATCAGGCCCATCTCACTTGCAATCTGTACCCCTCTCATTGTAGCAAGAAATTCCACCCTAATGGAATCCCCCACTCCCACTGGACCGGAAAACAATGCAATGATATTTCCTTCTTTGTTTCTCAACACCTCTCCTATGCCTGAGGACAATTCCACCCTAATGGAATCCCCCACTCCCATGGGACCAGAAAACAATGCAATGAGATTTCCTTCTTTGTTTCTCAACACCCCTCCCATGCCTGAGGGGCCTAGGTTGCTTTGACTACTCCCATCAAAATTTAGTTTTACAAGTTCTTCAGCCGGGGGTTTCCATAAGGTCTTTTCATTTTCCTTTTTGGAAGAGCTTCTGGTTCTGGCCACTACTTCCCAGTTTCTCCAGATATCATCAAAGGACCAAAGCAAGAAAGAATCCAGCGTCCTAAGCCAATGTCTCACCCTTACCATTATGAAATCTCTTGTCGCTTCTTTACATCTCTCCTTTCCTGAAAAAAATATATATTCTAAGGTTTCTTTCTTCCCACAGAGTCCATATTACTGCTACTCTAGCACTTCTCCACATAATCCTTCCCCTCCTTTTAAGTTTGTTGTTAAAAAAGTTATCTTCTCCATACCTATACAGCTTTAGCAGCCATCCAATAACAGCTGAAGTAGCTAAACTGAAAACTTATTGATTTGTCTTTTAGTGTACAAAATAATTTAATAATAAAATATTCAAGGGTATGGAAATTAGTCCAACTTAAGTAATTAAGGAACTCAGCCTCTTTAATAATTTACTTACTAGTTACTAAAGCATTAAGCATTAAACCTCCTTAACAATTTATTTAGTTAATCAGTTCAGTCAATTCGGCTGTTATCAAATAGTCTTTGTAAAGAACACTGATGTGGTCCCCACAGTGTTCGTATGGCAGCAATATTTCTGTTAGATATAACAGTGTTAGTTGGTAGTTATTTCAGCTTTATTCTTAGTTATTTCTTATTCTATTTGCCATGTAAGCAATAAGGGCAATTCAGCCCTTTTACAGTTAGCCAATAGTTATAAATACTAAGAGAGGATCGGCAGAAATTATGACCTACTCCCTCTCTTTTCTGAAACTCTCTTCGTGTACTTCTTTTCTTCTTCTCTTCAATTTTTCATCCTTTTTTTCTTTTTAATTCAAGACTGATTGTAGTCTAGATCGACTACTTGGTATCAGAGCCGACCTAGGAGCTCTTATGCTAGTCTGATTAAGCCGACTGCATGAAAATCTCCTAGGTTTGGAAGTTTTTTCAACAATGAAGGAGGACCAACTGATTCTTGGAGGTTATTGGTAGTGTGTGGCTGCTACTAAAGAGATTGTAGAAGTCTGGGAGAGTTCCAATAGTCAGGAAGAATCAGAAGAAGCTTCAGATCCTCACGATTAGGGTTTTGCATCAGCCAGAAGGTGGCGGCCAGAGATTTTTTCATAAAGTAAAAAGGGTTTTTTATTAATTCTTGATCAAGAATGGACTTCAAGAGTCAAGGGTAAGGTGTTTTTGGGACTAGCAATTCTGGTAACATGTTTGAGAATACCTTTCAGATTACAACAGTTAAGTTTGATGGATCAAACTACCTAGAATGGGCTCAATCGGCCATGATGGCCATTGGGGGTAGGGGAAAACTGAGCTACTTGTTGGGAGATGTGAAAGAACCAACTAAGGAGGACCAAACCTATACCAAATGGGTTCAGGAGAACTATTTGGTTATGACATGGCTGTTCAACTCTATGCAGCCACATATCAGTAAGAACTATTTGTGGGCGAAAATAGCTAAGGAAATCTGGGATGTCATGAAAGAGACCTACTCCCAACCCCTAAATGTTGCTAGGGCTTATGAACTGAAATGTGAGGTTAACAACCTTAAGCAAGGAGAGAAACCAGTCTTGGTTTACTTCTCTACACTGAATCTCTGTGGCATGTAATTGACCACCTAGAAACACTTGAGTGGGAAAGCCAGAAGGATGCACAGACTCGTAGAAAGCAAGTTGAGACTAATGGGGTTTTTGAGTTCCTAGCTGATCTAAATCCCGAGTATGATATTGTGAGACAGCAACTACTGACAAGGGACAGTGTGACCCTATCACAAGCCTACTCCTTAGTGCACAATGAAGAGACTAGGAGAAAGGTTATGATGCAACATCAGCCCTTCCCACCAGCCTTGGCAGCAGTCAAACATAAGTCCGGGGGTGATACAAAGAGGGATATAAAGATGGAAGACAAGCGGGATCTAGTAATATGAACATTGCAAGAAACCCAAGCATACTAAAGACACCTGTTGGAAGCTGCACCCTCATTTAGTCCCAGCAAAACTCAGGAACAAAAGGGGTAATGCTAATATGCCTGTTAATACTAATTGTGCCTCCTCATTGGGCACAAAAGGCACACTCCTAGACACCCTAGCTGCTGTCCGGGCTGCCTTGACTCAGTTGGAAAAGGAAGTTGGCAATTCAGCTCAATCATCTCAGCCACCATCATCTCCCACATCAGCTTTTGCTCATTCAGGTACTCGGGCCTCAGCTTATAATGATTCAGCTCCAGGTAACACTAAACCTTGTTAGGTAATAGACTCAGGTGCATCTGACCATATGACTGGCTTGCCATTATTGTTCACTACCTATCACTTATCTTCTGGCAGAGATAAGGTGTTCATCACTGATGGTTCCCTTGTTCCCATTTTTGGAAAGGGAGACATCAAGTTGTCTAATGCCATATCCTTATCTTCAGTTTTGCATGTTCCTAAGCTTAATACTAATTTGCTTTCAGTCAATAGCATTACAAAACATCAAAATTGTTCAGTAACCTTTTTCCCTGACCAATGTGTTTTTCAAGACTTGGAGACAAGGAAGGTGATTGGGACTGGCCGTGAGACGAATGGGATCTATCTGCTTGGAGAGATTTCACATTGGGAAGATAGGAAGTCTTTTGTTTCTCAATCTGTTAGTCAGGTTATGCTTTGGCATAATCGGTTGGGTCATTTATCTTTCCGGTCTTTGAAGAGTTTGTTTCCTGATTTATTTGAGTTTGTTCAGATGTCCAATTTGAGATGTGAGAGTTGTGAGCTTGCAAAGCATTGTAAAACATCTTATTCACTGAGTAATAAAATAAGTAATAATCCTTTTGATATTGTGCATACCAATGTTTGGGGTCCTTATCACATCACTGCTATGGGGGGCACAGATATTTCTTGTTGTTAGTTGATGACTATACCCAGTTTTCTTGGGCTTACCTTATGAGTTCTCAAGATGAGGTTCCTACTTCGACCCGGATCTTTCATCAGATGATTTTAACCCAACTTGGGGTCAAAATCAAAATCTCCAAATCCGATAATGCAAAAGAATACTTTGCTAACCAGTTAGCCTCCTATTTGCTTGACCATGGGATTATCCACCAAAGTACTTGTCCTCATACACCACAGCAGAATAGGGTTGTTGAGAGGAAGAATAGGCACATATTGGAGGTGACTAGAAGCATCATGTTTAACTCCAATGTGCCTATTTGTTTTTGGGGAGATGCTATTCTTACAGTAGTGCATCTCATTAACCGAGTTCCTTCAAGGGTTCTTGACATGAAGCCTCCATTTACCCTCCTATACCCTGATAAAGACTTGTTTACTGTTCCCCTTAAAACCTTTGATTGTACTTGCTTTGTTCAGATTCTTAGACCTCATCGTTCTAAATTTGATCCTAAGGCTTCCAAATGTATTTTTTTCGGTTATACACAAACTCAAAAGGGATATTGCTGCTATGAACCCACTTCTAGGAAAAGATTTGTCTCTATGGATGTTACTTTCTTCGAGGATGTACCCTATTATCCTGGGGTTTCTCCTCAAGGGGAGAGTAGTGAGCGTGGGGTTAACTCATCAGAAGTTCCTTTACCTGTTCCATTGAGTGACGAGGGATGTAATGGGGAGGGGTGTCAGAGGTGTCGGGATTTGAGAGTCTACCACAGGCGGTGGAAGCTGGTTGATTTCGGTCATCAGTAGTCCAAGCTAGCCCTAGTTCCTTCTGCGGATCCAGATCCAAGTACTACAGTTCCTTTATCAAATCCGGGTTCCCACTGAAATACCTTCCACTGTTGAGCCCTTACCTCCTTTGGATGACCTTGACCTCCCCATTGCAATCCGTAAAGGCAAACGGCATTGCACCACATCCACAGCCCACTGCATTTCCCAATTCTTGTCCTATGATCACTTGTCCCCCTCTTACAGGTCCTTCCTCACATCTATTGCTGATATTCAAATCCCCAGAATAGTGCAAGAGGCCTTGTCAGTTCCTGAGTGGAAAGATGGTATGAAGGTTGAAATGGATGCTCTTCTAAGGAATAATACTTGGGAGCTAGTTGACCAACCTAAAGGGAAGAAACTGGTTGGATGTAGATGGGTATTTACTATGAAACATAACGCTAATGGTTCCATTGAAAGGTATAAGGCTAGGTTAGTTGCAAAGGGATTTACTCAGACTTATGGTATAGACTACTTGGAGACTTTTGCTCCAGTAGCAAAGATGACCACTATTAGGGTTTTATTGTCCCTTGCAGCCAGTTACTCTTGGCCCTTGTTCCAGATGAATGTCAAAAATGCCTTCCTTAATGAAGACTTGTAGGAAGAAGTCTACATGCAGTTGCCTCCTGGATTTTATGATGCAGACACAGGAAAGAAGGTTTGCCGGTTGAATAAAGCTTTGTATGGACTAAAATAGTCCCCCAGAGCTTGGTTTGATAAATTCAAACAAGCCCTTGAAAGGTTCAGTTGTGTAAAGGCCCAGTCAGACCATACATTGTTCATTAAGAGAGTGAACTCTTCCTTGACCTTGCTGTATACGTGGATGATATTGTAGTGACAAGGAATGATAATGGTGAGATTGAGTCTCTCAAACAACTCCTTCATCAAGAATTTGAGGTGAAAGATCTGGGAGAACTACGATACTTCTTGGGCATTGAGGTAGTTAGATCTAAAGATGGGATTTTTGTTTCCCAAGGAAAGTATGTTCTAGATTTGTTGGAAGAAACTAAAAAGTTAGGTGTTAAGCTTGTGGATACACCTATTGAACAAAATCACAAGATCAGTGCAAAGAGTGGAGAGCCACTTGAAGATAAAGCTATGTTCTAGCGGTTAGTTGGAAAACTCCTCTATCTTTGTCTCACACGACCGGACATCAGTTATGCGGTCAACGTTGTTAGTCAATATATGCACTCTCCTAGGACTACTCACTTACTTGCAGTTGAGAGGATATTAGCATATTTGAAGAGGTGCCCAGGTAAAGGTATACAGAATAATAATCACATGAAGATAGAGGTTTATACAGATGCTGATTGGGCTGGGAGTATTGATGATAGAAGGTCTACCTCTAGATATTGTGCTTTTGTAGGAGGTAACCTGGTCTCCTGGAAGAGTAAGAAGCAAAGTGTTGTTTCTCGTTCTAGTGCAGAAGCTGAATACAGGTCCATGGCTAATGGTGTGGCTGAAATCCTATGGTTGAAATCACTATTTGAGAAGTTGGGTATTGATTATGAGAAGCCCTTAATGTTGTATTGTGATAATCAGGCTGCTATTAATATAGCTCATAATCCGGTACAGCATGACAGAACTAAGAATATTGAAGTAGACCGACATTTTGTTAGAGAAAGGGTTTCATCTCAAGAAGTGTATCTTCCGTATATCACCTCCACCATGCAGCTTGCAGATCTTCTCACCAAGGCTGTTCCAAGGAAGAAGTTAGAGGCAGATCTATGCAAGTTGGGAATGACAAATATCTATTCCCAACTTGAGGGGGAGTGTAAAGAACACTGATATGGACCCCACTGATGTGGTCCCCACAATGTTCGTATGGCAGCAATATTTCTGTTAGATATGACAGTGCTAGTTGGTAGTTATTTCAGTTAGTTATTTCAGCTTTATTATTAGTTATTTCTTATTCTATTTGCCATGTAAGCAATAAGGGCAATTCAGCCCTTTAAAAGTTAGCCAATAGTTATATAAATACTAAGAGAGGGTCGGCAGAAATTATGACCTACTCTCTCTCTTTTCTGAAACTCTCTTCGTGTACTTCTTTTCTTCTTCTCTTCTCTTCTTCTCTTCAATTTTTCATCCTTTTTTCTTTTTAATTCAAGACTGATTGTAGTCTAGATCGACTACTGTCCTCATTCTAAATCTTATTACCAAATTAATTGACTGAGATTTATTTTCTCCAATGAAAAGGTACGGATCCAGACCAGATAATCCTTGGAAATCTCAAGGAACAGAGCCTAATGAACTTGAAAAATGTTAGTATATTTACTAGAAGTTTCCAAATGAAAGAATTCAAACCAGATTTAAGCAACTGCAAGTATTGAGTACAAGTTGACCCCTTCCTAAAGAATTTAAAACAGGTATGTTCAGAACTACCTAATTACAATATCACTCGGAAGTAAAATTCTTGTAGCCCAATGAAATACTTTAGCATAAAAGTTGAGCATCAATTGAACCATATAAGTAATCCCAAATCCCAATCCATTACCTTAAATAAAATATCCTAAAATAAGGCATACACACTAGGACCGAGGTTAGAAAACATTGCCCTCGTGAATGAAATCATTATTCACATGCTAGTGGCTTGTAACAAAGAATTTTGCATCAACTCACCTGCAATGGGACAATGTTTACTACAGGCTGAATGCAATCCACAACCTGAGGAACTTCAATCACACGGCATGATCCACCAGGACAAACTAATGATGCCTCCCCCTTTGAACACATAACTATCAGACGACCTTTGCGTGCGTGAAGCTGCTGGATAACAGACTGCTGCTTGCTGCAGTAAAATAAAGATGCAAATATCAGAGAAAAACAAAATACAAATATCAATTGCATATTTCTTCACCTGATTCAAGAAGAACTAACCTGAAGCAAGCATCATGGGTAGCAATAACAACAATGGGAAGATTTTCATCCACAAGTGCTAGAGGACCATGCTTCATTTCACCAGCGAGTATTCCTTCACTGTGCATCAGCGCAACTTCTTTCACCTTCAAAGCACCCTCCAGAGCTGTTGCATAGTTGTAACCTCTTCCAAACACAAGAAGCGACTGCTCAGACATTAATTCTTTTGCTAGATCCTTCATTTCCTGGTCAAGTTTTAAAACTTCTCGGACTTTACCTGCATAAAGAAATGAGAACACAAACCAACTTAATGGCATATAAACAGGAAAAGTTTCAGAGGGTATGCAATTTAAATGGAAGAAGCTTGCAGAAACATACTTGGAAGTTCAAATAGACCATCTATTATAGATTCTCTTCTTGTTTGATTGGAAATTGTATCATCTCCAATTGCTAGAGCCAACATAACCATTACTACAATCTGACTTGTGTATGCCTGTTGAATTATGATGCCAACCACATTATATATCCACAAACCCAAAATGGATAAAAATCAAATCAAACAATGTAGAAAGATTTTTTTTTACCTTGGTACTAGCCACACCTATCTCACAGCCGGCATTGATGTGAACACCACAGTGTGTATTCCTGGCTATTGCGCTGCCAACAGTATTTGTTATGCCCACACATAATGCTCCATTTTCCAGTGCATACTCTAATGCAAGCAAAGTATCTGCTGTTTCGCCAGATTGACTAACAAATACAACTGTATCTTCTCTATATATTGGACCCAGCCTGTCCAACAAGTCACTTGCTATTTCCATTGTAACAGGGATACCTTCAGTTTAGAAAAAGAAAAAATTGTAGAAGAAAAAGTTAATACATCATAAACTCAAAATTGAGAATCACACACACAAAAAAAAAAACATCTTGGTTCAAACATCTCACCACAAAGCTCTTCCAGAATGGGTCTTGAAGCTAAGGCAGCATTATAGCTTGTACCACAACCTATAAAAACAATCCTCCTGCTTCGTCTAATTGTTTTAAGGTGATCCTTAATTCCACCCAAAAGAACACTCTTAGCTTTGCAAGATCCTCCACGTATAAGGCGCCCCCTCATTGTTGTTGTTAAAGACTCTGGTTGTTCATGAATTTCCTTTTGCATGTAATGCTCATACTTTCCTTTATTTATTTGTTCTACTTCCATCTCAAGAACAGACAATGCGCGTTGAACTGATGCAGGTCTAGTATGACCACCTTTACTTTTACCCTTGTCATTATCAAACTTAAGGATAGTTACATCTCCATCCTGCAATTATGATCATCAAGAATGAGTACATCCTGATTTCATAAAATGGCCTGAAAATGAATATAAAGTAGAAAGCTAGGTGAAGAAATTTTTCATACAGTGTGGTCTCATTAACAGCATATGAGAAGGCACATGCAATTTCTATGTCATGATGTTTATAACCTTAGAATTAAGGATAAAATACACAGATCATGTGTCGAATCTCATCAAGCATAACCGACACTAAAATATAGTCTTTTCATCTCTTTTAGTAAAATTAAAAAATTATTAAATAAGAAATGTACAAAACAAACTCTCCTCTGTGAAGTTAAGAAACAATTTTATTGCCTCAGCTTCTATTGAAAATAGAGAAAGAAAGATAAAGTCATCAACCTTCAAATTGATTTTCAGATAAACCATTTGCAATCTTATTCGTATTATTGTTAATAGTTCCCTACAAAAAAATAAAAAATCTAGAAAATATTTACATAAAAGCTTAGTTAGAAAATTCAGAACAGGGCAAACATAAAGTGTAAAAAAGTTCATTACCAGTTAGATTCAAATAATATAAATAAGGTAAATGATTCCATCAAATAAAATTGGTGCAAGAAGATCGGTTACAGATATATACATACACCTGATAATTAATGAAGATGTGATGAGAAAAAATAATACAAGAAGAGAAAGAATGTATCGTGGAAGAGCGAAGTTGTCAATTGAGAGCAAGATTATATCTCTCACAACCAGCTATTCCCCTTTTTATATTAATTGCACAAAAAGACACTGTTATTGCTGGTCAAGTTTTCAAATAACAAGAATTCTAATACATTTTTTAGTTTAATAGCTCCAAGATGAAAGGTGTTACCTTTTCTTGAAATAAAAAAAAATAACAATCATGAATACATATAATCAAAATAATCACGAATACATTCAAAAGTTTCCATTCTTTTGGCAATTCAACTTTTTTCAACAATAAAGAATATTTATTGTATATGTTTATTATATGCATATTTGCTATGTTAACATTCTCAAAATCAACATGAAAAGCAAAAGAGAGAACAAGTTTGCATCTGATACAAAGAAAAGGGACTACCTTAAGATGTACCACTTCACCATCTTCGATAACCAGAACTTTCTTTGTGTGCTCCACAAGGGCTTGGGCATCACTAGAAAAGAAGAGTTCCTTGGGCTGGCCACTATTTGTGAGGAATTTGACATCATGAAATGATGCACCAGTGCCTTTATCTTCATTTAATTCCTGTTATAAAGATATCATGCTTTTAAAACCAACATCTCCACAATAAAGTGATTCTAAGTACATAAGAAATAACATGGTGTTAATAACCTTTTGATAGGGTTGTATAACAAAATATATAATAAATTGAACACATTGCTTCATACTATCTACAAAAGAGTATTTCAAAAGCAAAAAAAAAAGAACATGGTACATGCAAAACAAAACATCAAGTTTCATATCCATAAAGCCTATATCCTGGCATACAAAAACAAAACAACCATAACATTTACAAGAACAGGAAAAGTCAGCTACGATGCAAATTCACATATATCATTTCCGGTTTCAATCTACATTTAAGTAAAGGAAATTGTGAAAAATAATGTGGAATTCAGTATGTCAAAGAAAGTACACAACTCTGAAAACAACATCAATTAACCTTAATTTTATCATATAAATTACTATCACAGACAAGCAAATTGTGGTTACAAAAATGTTACAGAACTAAAAAATACTAACTATTATCATAAAAGATTTATTTAAGGCATCCAAGTTAAATGAGGCTCAATATTTGCCAAAGCAGAATAGTAGTATACAAAAATAACTTACTTTAACACCTAAGAGTAGTGGACTACCACGTTTGCAAGCAATCAACTCATTTGGATAATGCCGACTTTTGAATATGAGCGCATATGCTCCTTCAAGATGCCTCATGACTTCAATGACAACTTGGCTAAATGTCACAGTCTGGTCACCTGCAACAAAAACACATGAATGGCAAAACAAGATAATAAATGAGGGAACGTATACACACAATTCTGTCTATATGAATACATTTATGATGAACAATGCCATATTCCCAAAAGCTTGCTTTGACCATACAAGATGTGAACCCAAGCCACTAACTTGATGTTAAATATCACATATTTCGCTCTTGCCTCCAATGGTCAAGAGTCAATCAAGAGAGTAAAATATTGCAGGGAATCACTACATAAAGCTTTTTCAAATAAAAATTACCTTCTCCCTCATTTGCCTTGTCAAATACAAATTTTGCAAGCTTTGGAATTACTTCTGTATCTGTTTCAGACTCAAAGGTAAATCCATGTCGAACTAGCGTCTCCTTCAAAACCTGATCATGTTCAAAATAAAAGAATATTTCAGCATTAATTCTTACATGTTTAACCTCAAACTTCTGTTATGGATAAGTCAATGAGATCAGTCAGCAAGAAGAGAACATCATTAAATTCTAAACAGCAGGATCTTAATTTAATGCACAAGAAACTCTTGCTAAAGCAAGTGTATACTAGTTTTACCTAATTTTCGAACAACAACAAAATTATCTTCGCTCCATACAATTTCTAATTTTAATATGTTCAAATTAGCTCTTTCCTACTGAAAACCTTAATGTCAGGTTGGATGGAGTTGCATGATAACACATGAGGAAAGTAAATCAATCAAGTCACCTATGTATGCATATTTAATATTAAGATTGCCTAACTTGACAGTCAAATTGAATGAGCTTTATGGTAGAGATCTGGTGGAGACAAAACTTAATAGGGAGAGATTGGAAGTAGTGGAAAAACAAGAAGACTAAATTGACTGGCCCTTTTAGGCTTCTGAGTTTTTTTTTCTTAAGATAAATAAAATAAAATAAACTTTATTAATTAAAAAAGGAAAGAGATTATACAAAAGGGTGATAAGAAATCACCCACCAAAACAAAACCCAGTCAGAAACAAAAAAAAAAGAAAAAAAAAACCATAAAATAGAAAATCAGCTCTATAAAGTCCAGTACACCCTGAGAAATCCAAACAAGATACAGCTACAAAAAACCCCAAAGAAATATCACGCACACCCCTCCACCAATAACTAAAATAGATAAGCAGGAACTGCAGGTCCAACACCCTTCCAACCCCTGCCAAAAAAAAACAGAAGAAAACCTCTCGATCCTCACCAGCTATTTCCAACGAAAAACACAACTCAAGATTTATCCATTTTCTCTGCATATCCATTGTCTAAAACGTAGCTCTCACTTCTCATCTGAAAAACTTTCTTTGTCTTCTTCCCCTTCTTCTTTAGTCCCGTCCCAAAAACTCCCAACTTTAACCTGGCAAAAGCTTTTGAGACTTGCATCCTTTGATTAGTTTTCCCTCTTCGAAATCTTCTTACTGCATTAGGAATTTTCTCCATCTTCGTGTAGGCCTCCGTTCTTTCATTGATTCTTTCTAATTCAAATATTGCATTCTTTTCAAAAAATTGAGCATCAATCAAACCTTCCCCTCCCCAACATCTCCATCAACCTTCACAATCCCATTCTCCTCAGCCCTCCCAGAATCAGAATCACCCACCTCATCGTCTGAATTTAATATTGGGCTTCTGAATTCTCATATTCAAGAAGTTAAAACCCAGGCCACCATGCCAGATAGATTTCTCCTCATAATATCTATTTTATCATATTAAGGGGAAGCAATTTTTCCTGATTTTAGCTTCTGAATTGTTGGTGTCACAGTAAAAACATGAACATTTTCCAAGGCCTTAAGGCTCCTTCATAAATTCCAATAATGGCCTCAAAGGCATACTATAAAATATAAATTACTACTGACCCCTCAAAAAATTTTTAAAATCTCTAAATTTTCCCACCAATGGTTTGTTAATATTCAAATTTAATAAAGTTCTCAGAGACTTCAAAAACCCAAATCCCTTTTTTTCTCTCTCCTTATCTTTGTCCATTTACAACCAAAAAGCATCCACAAGAAGAAGCATTCATTGATAACTTATAAGCTTTTTAAGCCCCCCAAACACCACATAAGGCTGATTAGGTCAACTAAATGAGAAGGTCATCTAAGAGTACCAAAGGGAGAAGAGGGAGAGAGGGATCTAAGAAACCCACTTAAAGGAGGTGCATGGCGATTGCTCTTCTGTGACTGTCTATTCATGCTTATGTGGTTGCATGCATTGTTCTGGTGAGTGTCTTTAGTGGCTGGACTTTGGTAAGGAGGGGTACTACTTTTAGTTGGGCTTTCTTCATATTTGGGACCTCTTTTGCATAAAAGTTGTGATGGTGTTCATGGGAATTTTAAGAGTTCCTTTGAGGGGATGGATTTTTTGAGGTCAACTACTCCTTGCTGTTTCTGTTCTTTTGGTTACTGTTTTCTGCTAAATTTAAGCTTTAACAATAAAATTCAAAAAACTAAAACTAAAAAGAAAGAGGTAGGAAAAAATTAAAAAATAAATTGTTTAACATGGTATTGATGTTTAAGAAATAGTGCAGATTTTAGAATCAGGCTTCTTTAGGTCTCACATAAAACGAAAGGAAATGAACACCTCCCTGAAAATTGTTATTTCATGGTGTTTCCGTTGCATGTAGAATAGCAATGAAAAAGCAAATATTTTCCAAAAATGAGTAGCACATGAGACTACATCGTGTCAAAAGAAGTGCCAATAGTTTGGTAGATTCTTTAGCCAAACAAGGGGTGGAGAGAATCAATTGTTTTGGGCTAAGTTGTAAGAAAAAGTAAGATCTTGTGGAGAGAGAAGAGGGTTTATCTCTCAATGACTACTTTATAACTTTTACTTTTTCTTACTTTCTTTAATTAATAAAAGCAACGGTTATTGATAAAAAAAAAGTTGAAACCTCTGGTGAGGCATAACTGGTCTCCTGAATATTTTCATTATATCTTACATGTAAAATCCTAATATCAAGTAAAATGAAGCTTTGAGGCATATCACTAATGAAAGACAAGTTCTTCTATATAAGAGAAGAGAGAAAAAGCACAAAACCTCATAATTAGTAATAACACCGTTATGAACAACCAAGAAGTCATTTTCAGAGCCAGAAGACTGTGGATGGCTATTCCTAGGAGCTGGTTCTCCGTGTGTTGCCCATCTGGTGTGTGCAATTCCAGCATGAATAGGAAATGATTCCTCCAAATTCAAATCCGTTGTAGCAACCTCTAAAAACACCAAAAAAAAAACACAACAATTATCCCCAGGCCAGCAAAAAGAATTTTGAAATAAAAGAACAGAAACAACAAAATAAATAAATACTAGGTAGAAACCAAGAACTAACTTGAGATCCCAAGGTAAAATTAGAGAAACAATTTTATTAGCTATCAAAAAGGATTTTATTGCAAAGTTGTTATCATATACTATCTTTTATTTATAAAAAAATGCAAACAAAAAACTTATTATCACAGACATGTTACACCTAAGTGGGGTTGATAATACAAAAATGCACTTTTCTGTTCTGCTCTAAGGCCTTATTTTATGTTAAAGAATGAGAATATAGATCTTTGCTCACTATATGAGTTCATTTCTTAACCGGTTTTCCACTCACCCATCTCAACATTCGTATTTTTGCCCCACTTTTTTTTTTTTTGGCATATTATTTCCTGATAGGGCAACATTCTCTTCAACCTCTCCCCCGATTATTCAACCAAGGTAATGAAACCAAAAAACGAAAATTCCCCTCTCAATGTTCTCCAGTAAAGATGGTTCTGAGATAACTTGTTCTCTCCAACCAAACAATCCTTGATGAAGAATTTGAAAAGGGAAAAATCTTAAGAGTTAAAACCAATCGCCTTTTTCTCTCAGAATCTGCCATAAAACGTCAACGGAAACCCGAAAGTGCTAGAAATCGCCTTTAAATCCAAATCATGTCTTCTAATGTAAACAGAGATTAAAAAAACGGCATATTCAAGAAACAGCACAAATATCAATCTAGGGAATCAAGCAAAATCCAAAATTTCGCTTTTCTTCACAAAAGAAGTCCGAAGCAATTACCTTCGTAAACCGATCTAACGAGCGAGTCGATGTTTCCTTCCTGGCGAAACACAAGCGGTGGAAGAGGTTTGCATGAATTCCCGCAATGATCCTCACAACCCACATAAAAATAAGAAGAATCGACAGAAATCCCAGCAGAATCGTAGCCTCTGTACTCCAATCGCCTCAAGCCATTGAACAGAACTTCGAGAATGTACCTTCTCTCCCGGGCCACGTTGTAGTTCAAGTACGCAAAAATCCCACACATTTTCTCGAAATTCCTCCTTCTGCTCTTCTCTTCTGTCCGAATTCAGGAAAAGAGATCAGAGAGAGATTAGAAGAGTAAAAGGGAGATAGGCACATTCAAAGGAGAGAAAGGAAGAGGGAAACGATGGCGGTTTCCTCCCACGTTCCAGTACGTTTCTTCGCGCGAAGTGGTTGACGAAAACGAGACCGGAATGGATCTTCTGCACTTCTTAGCATGCACTTAAAAGCTGCACCTCTCATACAATTCAAAACACGTCATCATCGCACGCCATCTGTATATGTATATGTATATTAAAACAAGAAAGTGAAAGAAATTTAGTAGAGAGTTTTTCTTCTAAATTATCTTTAATTTTTATTTATTTTTTTTGTTTATATTTATCTAAAAAAGTTTAGATTAGAAAATTCAAGAATTATTTAAATATTTTAAAACAATTATACAATAAATTTAAAATATTTATTAAAATATAAAAAGATATAATTATTATATTTTTTCATTATAAATATATTTTTAATAATTATGCATTTTCACTATATATTTTCAATAATTATTGGAGATTAAACTATTGTTATTTATTAGAGATGAGACTATTAATTTAGCTGAAATTATGAATGTTCATGAGTTGGTTTGGTTCAGTCATAGGCTATTTGGGCAACCAAATTGACTCGGCCAAGTTGGGGAGTTGGTCAGCTGAAATCGGCTGACCTTTTGTGAAACTGACCCACTTAAGTTGTATCGGTTTGGGTCAACTTTTTTGTTTGGTCAGTCGGTTCAAAATATTTAAACTTAAAAATTTAATTTAATTTTAAAAATGACAGCATAATTATTAAAAAACAAATTTAAAAATTAGATTTATAAAGATGTAAAACATTTTATACTAAGAAATATGAGAAATTTCTCACTTTTCCATATTAAAAATTATATTTAAATATATATAGGTCATTCAATTTTGGTTGGTTTACAAATGGCCAAAGTGAAACTGATCCTACTTGGTTGAATTGGAAAATTTTTTAACCAAAACCAACCTAAAATACTATAAAACCGACCAACTCAGGTCAAATTGATCGGGTCGGTCAGTTTCATCAGTTTGATGAATAAACCTAACTGAAATTAATTATAGTTATTTTTGTATTATGAAAAATTTATTAAAAATAGTATATAAAATATGAATAATTATTAATTATTTAAAAAGTTGAAAATACAAAACAATTGTATACTCTTATGTGTTTCTCTTAGGGTCATTTACTAGAATATACCTTATAGTTTTACATATTTACTTAAGCCCATCTTATAGTTTTCATTTTACTAAAACATCCCATATATTTTACAACTTATTTACTTAATCAACCTTTCATTAAGGAGTGTTTGTTTTGCCATTAGTCCCATGATTTTTATTTCAAAAATACCCTTAACACTTTTTTGTATAGAAAACAAAATTGACCAAATATAGACAATAGAACAATTGTCCATGTCAATGGAAAAAATGATAATTTTATTTTTATTTTCTTTTGATTAAATTTATTTAAATGAGCATTGGGGTTAGCACTGTCATTTTCTAGTGTCATTTAATGGAAGATTAATTAAATCCATTGCAAATTATAAGTGGTGTTTTAGTAAAATGCTAACTATAGGGTAGATTTTAGTAAACCCATGAAACTATAAGGGATATTTTAGTAAATGACCATTTTTATTATTTAGCTTTCGCTTAATAAATCCCATGCATCTAAGGGTGAGCATTCGGTTTATTCAGTTAAAAACCGAACAGAATAAGTCGAAATTTTAAAAATGAAATTAAAAACATAAAAAACCAAAACTGAAACCGAAATAACCGAAACTGAAATTTTCGGTTCAGTTTTTGGTTAAAACCAATTTTTAATAATATATAATCTATTATATACTATATATTATGAAATCAAATTTCAGTATATTATATATTATATTATATATTACATATAATAATAAAAATTTTGGTTAACTGAAATTCTAATTTCAAAAACCGAAAAAACCAAACCGATTTAACAA
This sequence comes from Nelumbo nucifera, assembly GCF_055504915.1. Taxonomy (NCBI): domain Eukaryota; kingdom Viridiplantae; phylum Streptophyta; class Magnoliopsida; order Proteales; family Nelumbonaceae; genus Nelumbo; species Nelumbo nucifera. Next base: position 29,374,441 of record NC_142650.1, read on the forward strand.
AAAATCGAAAAAGCTAAACCAAAAAAATCGAAACCGAAAATTTTGGTTCAATTATTCGGTTTTAACCAAATAATGCTCACCCCTATGTGCATCACACGGGTCCCCGCTAGTAATGTTTATAATGTGCAATCTAGATGTCGTTTGACAAATCTGAAGTCTGATTTGTGATATTTGAATCTGAAATTTGAAAAAAAAATAGAAACATTTTCTACGTTTTAGAGATTTTAAAATGATATAATCTTTAAGTTGGGGCAACTGTGAAATTTAATATTTTACCCTTGAAAATGAATTGATAATATTAAAAAGAATAAAAAGGTTATCTATTATATAAAATATTATTATATCTTTAAAAAAAATAGTAATAGTTATTATTTAATTAATAATAAATATTGTTTAAATAAATAGTAAAAAAATTATAATATAATAATAAATAATACTATTATTTATAATTATCTATATATTAAAACCAAATGGAGCTCATACATTTCTCATGTGTTTGTGTGTGTGCCTCATTAAAGCACCAATAAATGAAATGAAAAGAGACTAACGAAGACGTTTGGGAACAAAAACATTAATATTGCATTAGAAGTACAGAATGGACTATGGAGCTCAACGGTCACCGGGGAGCGAAACTTGAAGCTGCAAAAGTGAAGCACCATTGAAAATAAAAATAAAAACAAAAACAAAGGGTATATCTTCTATTGCTTTTGCCCTAGGTAAGGTAAATCATAGGAAGGATTTTGAAGGAAGAAAGTTGGAGATGTCAAGTAGGGTTGGTCAGCCCAGTACGGAAATGACTATGGAATTAGCTCAACACAATGGTTGGTTGTATAACGGGATGTGAAAACCAATATCATTGAAAACGCCCCAATGCCAACCATAAAAATACATGGAATGGAACCTACATCCATCATTCCATCTTTCACCGTGGGCTCTATTCATTTTATGATTGGCATGGCATAAATAGCCATCACGTTTACGTTTCAGCTAATCGATGTGATTAGATGAATGCAATATATGGTTGTTTAGCATGTCATGGAACTTAGCTATGAGATCCAAACACCCCACGCCAACCAATCATGCATAAAAATACATGCCACTCTTTCACTTGTGGTCCCATGCATGAATTTTATTATAATTGGCATGGGGCATTATCATCGATTCAACTAATCCAATTTAATTACTTATGAGATCAGGTTAGCTGAACACAATGCATGGTTGTTAACAACCTATGACAGCACCCCACGCTAGCCTACCCATGGGAGTATTATCATTGATTCCACAGTCTTGCTAAATTAATTACCATAGTGTTCAACTAATTCGAGTTAATTAATTATGAGATTGTATTAATTGAATGTAATTAATTGTAGTTTAACATGCTATGGAGCCTATGAGAACGCCCCGCACCAGCCATAAAAATACATGGCGGGACTTGAATCATTCAATTCAATCTATGAATTATGGGCCCCATACTAGCGTGGGGCATTAATTTCATTGGTTCCATATATAGCCCACTAAATAATAGCCATTACATTATCAGCTAATTAACCTGAGTTAATTATGAGATTGGATTAGTAATGTAATGGTTGTTTCGGTTAGGAAAAAGTACTCGAAATATTCATTGAATAAAACTCAATATTTACAATGTAATGATTTGGTGGAAATGTATTATCTAATTAAAAATGAACTAAAAAATCATTTTTTTTAGAAGTTTGGAGATGATAGATCTATCTCAGCATTTGTGGACCCATGGGTGTCTCAACTTGAGAGCAACATCCTGGCTAAAAGAACTAAGAGTCCTGAACATGAAAGTGTGTGAGCTAATCATGGATCATCACATCTGGAATGCTGACCGCCTCAACAGCCTATTTGAAGAAAGAAGTGCCAAAGCAATACTAAGTATTCCTTTGATGAACATGCAACATCCCAATAGACTTCTTTGAAAGAATACAAGCAATAGAGAATTCACGGTAAACTCAACTTATCACTCACTCCTAGAAACTCTACTCCAAACACAAATAAGCCCTCTAAGCTGACCCAAAATCTGGAAAAGCTCATACTCCCACAGATGCCAAACCTTCATGTGGAAGGTTCTCTATAGAGATGTTCGAACTAAGACAGAAATATAGAGTTGTAGGAGAAAAGAAAAAAACTGGGTGCACATTCTGTAAAGAATCTCTAGAAACCTAAGAGCACCTTTTCCTGCAGTGCTCTCTCTCTAGGGCAGTCTGGATTCAGACTTAGGTTGGTTTGGTTCCAAAAATCTTTTTGAATTCTGACCAAGAAGACCTAATTCAATGGTGGTGACAACATAACTCCCATTTGGAAAATAAAGTGATAAAGTATAACTACATTGCAAAAATATGTGCCATCTTCAGAAGCCTATGGGATGCAAAAAATGCTCAAATATTTAACAAAGTGAACCCAGACCCTCTTCAAATATTGAGAAAGGTTGAAAATTACTACAATTATAAAGAACCCGGGCATAAACTCCTCAATCCATCAGATCCTCAATCAAAATGGGACTTACAACAAGCTTATTCCTCAAACTTTCCGATCATTCTTGTTAATGCCTCATGGAATCCATTCACACAAACTACATCTACTGGTATATATATGTTCACTCACAGGTCTCATCTTATCCTTGTAGAAGGAGAACCATGCTTGGCAAGATCCCCAACAACAACTAAGCTTTGGACAGTGATTAGAAGACTAAGAAAGTTTTTTGTATGGGTGTAAAGACATGTTTTTTGTTTTCAGATGCTAAAGCAGTGCTAACGAAGCTCAAAAGGAAAGACAAGCAGATACTGTGGGACCAACAAGCACTACAGGATCATATTTTTGAACTTCTTTTTTTGAAAATATTAAAATCTTGTATGTAAAAGGGAATGTTGTTTTGCTAGCCCATAAACTAGCAAGGATAGCTCGACATATGAACCCTTTTTTAAATAGTTATGCTAGCTCAGTAAACTGAACTCATCTTTTTGTAGAACCATGTAAAGGAATCCAAATGTTCTCTTAACTTTCCCTTTAATGAAGTCCAGTTTTATCTTTGCAAAAAAAAAAAAAAATTCTAGCTAGAATATTTAGATAACTACTTATCGTTATGTATGATTAGACCTGTTCATGGGCCAGCCCGGCCCCCGGACAGGCTTGAACTCGCAAATGAGCCCACGGGCTTAACCTCCGGCCAAATTCGAGCCGGACTCGGGATTTGCCAAAATAGCCAGACCCGACCCAACCTAACCTATAGACTAAACCTAAAAAACCCTAATATCCTCTTTCACCTCTTTTCCCTTAGCCGAACCTCTCTTCTCTTCACATCCTCCTCAGTCCTCACACTCTCAAGTAGCCACACAACCGGTGAGCGGCGAACATTCACCGACGCAACAACTTCGGCGGTGAGTCCTCTCCTTCTCTCTCTCTCTCTCTCTCTCTCTCTCTCTCTCTCTATATATATATATATATATATCTTTCTTTCTCTCTCTCGTTCTTCTTCTCACTTCTTCTCTTTCAAATCTCAGACACCGGCAGGGCGATGAATACAGGCACCAGCGGCGGTAGTGAGTCTTCTCTCTCTCTGACATGAACTGACACGTTTTTCACTGTTAAAATTGCAGCTCACCGCGAACTCAGCTCCGGCAAACACAATCACTAGCGGTTTAGTGTTTAGTGTTTAGTGTTTACTATTTACATAGTCGAATGCTATTGTTTGTCCTAAATCTGAATGCTATTAGAGATTTGTTAGAGAATGATAAAAAAAACATGATGCATTAGGGATTCACTATAGATATTTATTGGCTTAGTTTGTCTTTCAAAAGTGCTGAAAGTGTTAGATGGAGAACATGTTTTATATATTTTGTTTGTCTTGTTCAGATTTTTTTTTATGATTTTGGAGGAACATGAACTTGAAGTTATATGAATTTAGTTTTGTGTATCATGCTATTTGTAGGAATATGAAGCTATATGATTTGGTCTCATGTGTTTTATTTTCAGGTTTTCCTTATCTTATATGTTTTATTTCAGGTTTGCCTTGGTTGTATAGAAAAAACCAAACAATAGATAATATATTAAACAACCTTAAAGAAGGTTGTTGATTCACTTGATTGTAAGAAAAACATGAAATTAAAATGAATTCTTTGTAGGAGTTAAAATGGATTATCATATGTTTTATTTCAGGTTTGCCTTGATTGTATAGAAACAACCAAACAACAGGGAATGTATTAAACAATCTTCAAGAAGGTTGTTGATTCATTTGATTGTAAGAAAAAAAGAATGAAATTAAAATGGATTATGTCCATTTGAATAGATTTTTTAATTTAAGAATGTAAAACTATGCTTTAAAACGTAGAAGAAAGGGAAAAAAAACCATGTTGTAGGAAAAAAAAAACATCTGAAGTATTGATAAAAAAAACCATCTGAATTAAAATAGATAATTTCCATTTGAATAGGGAAAAATCCCAATCTTTTTATTAGGTTAGGTTTCGGGCTTTTTATCAGGGCCGGGCTCAGGCCCAAATTGTAGGCCCATTGGTCGGGCCGGGCTTGTCTAACAAATTTCTATTTATGAAGAATAAAAACCCAACCCGGCCTATGTAGGATTCTCCAATACCCCTTCCCCCAAGTTGGGCATGGTTGTGGAAAAAGCCCAACTTCAATTCACAACAGCTCTGCCAACGTCAATTCACACCAGTCGGCCCGGAGCCCATGACTTGCACATGGGGATGAGGTTAAACGTGGAGAGAGGTAATTGATTGATGTGGACAGTGGACTCACAAGTCACAAAGAGAGAGGATGAGATTACGCTCATTACTTGTCTTTAACCTTTGACTTTGAGCAAGTCCCGCGCAGTCGTGCCACCGCTTCAAATCTTTCAACACCTCGACGGAAGCTTCAAGAATCCACACATTTTTTTCTTCAGACAGATTAGATATTTAAATAGGGTCAACTCTCAACCGGTCTACTTCTTACTTCTTAGCACCAACACCGGATTCTAGTGGGTGGGACAATTATGGCGTGCGTCCCGTTTGGTATGGGTTGGGATATGATGATCTATATCTAAATCTAATGGTCCTGATTAATTTTATTTATTCAAATAAGACAAATTTCAAAAACATTTAACATTGACTGGCGGATAATCGCACGGATAAACACCAAGATGTGATCTAATGGTCAGTAACCTTAGCACGCAGATCTGGTGTTGTATGGATTTAACGATCCAAACCCAAGAAAAAAAATATATTCCAGTACTAGGCGGCCATACAGCAAAACACAACTTTGTGTAGCCATGTAGGATGCCAGGTGGGAGCCAATTCGGCAGCCCATGTCTAGAAATGGTCAGGTGCTGGCGTTTCTACCAATTCGGCCAACTTTCAACATCTGTGTGACCGTAGCCGTACGTGTTTTCACATTAAACACTTTACCATACAAATTTTCTAAGTAAAATCACCAGGAGAAAGGGTCACGGACTTCACGGTACCAAACGCTCTCGTAAACCTTCGGCTAGATACCGGAAAGACGTGATACGGACTTGCAACCAATCAAATGGTTTTATCTTAAAGACCGGAGCAACACAAATTAAAATCTTTTTAAGAGAGGTTGGTATTTATCAAATTCATGGAGGATTTTGATTGGTCAAAGCCATTCTGCTATTTGGTGGTATGGTTTTTACCATTTTTCTTTTCATTTCACTTATTGAAGCACGCTTCGTGAGGGCCAAAAAGCTGTCAACAGTTGGATAAGAACTTTTGGATTAGGGATTAAAAAAGTAATATAGATTTTACACTAAAAATAGAGTCTCAATCAAATGGTTTTATCTTAAAGACTCGAACAACACAAATTAAAATCTTTTTAAGAGAGGTTTTCTAATCTTAAAAGACAAATTTCATTCATATATATATATATATATATATATATATATATATATATATACCATACCTGGGATACTCAAATTTAGCATATTTTGACAAAAATATTTATATTTTAAATCTGAAGGTCCATTTGATTCATAACCAGAATCAAAATCAAAATCGGAATCCTTCAGAATTGGAATCAGAATGGTTTATTTTCACAATCAATCTATTTGGTTCAAACAGGAATAGAAATAGGAATTAAAATCAGTAGGAATGGGATTTCATTTCCAAGAAAGAGACAAGGAATGGCCATTCCCTCAAATGGAAAAATGCCATTCCAACAGAAATGGGATTGGAATTCCGATTCCACTCAATCAAACAGTTGGAATCGGAATAGTCCATTCTGATTCATATTTTGGGCCCCTATTACTGTGAAGCAAACGGAGCCTAAATGCTTTTACAATATACCAAAAGGTCACATTTTAGAATATCAACAAAGGTGTGGTGAATTCCAAAACTTGTCATTTCAAAAACACCAAATGAGGCCTAATTGCCTAGAATACACCACATTACTTCTAAAATCATGAGTGTTACTTATTATTAGTTTATTACCCCATTATCTAGGCTACTATAAAAAAGTAGGAATATCTCTCTAAGGCTTTTGGATTTTTCTTAACTAACATACCCTCTTTCACAGTGTTTTAAAAACCGACCCGGAGGCCAAACCATTTTTGCCTCTGGGTCATGGTCCCGTGCCATGTCAATGTCTATACATATATATATTACATATTTTATCAATAAATAATATACAATTATATTATAAACATGATATATGTATTATTTTATATTTAATTTATGTTTTTAATTCATTTTTTATATTTTTTATATAAAAATATTAAAAATTGTAATTTGAGGCCAAAAAAGGGTTTTTCTCATGAAAATAACAAGGCAAGGTGCCTTTGGCTCCTTGGGACGCATAGATCTCAAAAAGTTACCTAAAAAAAACCTTAATCGAAGATTGAAATGCAAAGTTATGGCCTCCTGAAGTTTGCATACATAGTTACAACCCACAACCCAGTAACTGAGTCATTGGGTTGACGACTCAACTGTCCGGGTTGATGGTTTTGTTGAATTTTCAACTGTTTTTGGGGCAACACCAGGTTTTATAATAACTAGACCCAAAAAGTCAACTAGGTGATGGTTCGAATTGTTTGATGTCAACAATGGGTTAAAAACATTACTCTTTTGATACTACTATTTAGTTCATTATATTCTCTCTCATTAAATTTCATATTTAAGGTATTTGATCCATTTCTCTCTCATTAAATTTTATATTTAAGGTATCATTGTTTCTTAACATTAGATTCCACCGGTTAATTTACGAAAAATAACTTTAAACATATAAAACCTATATTTTTAAAAGTAATACTAAAACCTTAAAATAGATAAAAACAAAAAATGAAAAATCATAGAAAACTTTGGACATATCTCTCATTAAATATTTAAAAAAAAATAGAAAACATACAAAGAATTATTGAGAATTACAAAAAAAAAGAAAAGTTAGACACATCTCCAATATTATATAATAATCTTACTAAAAAAATAAGTGTGATAAACAATAATATTTTTATTAATGATCTACATGAAATACAAAATTCAAAATTGATCTAAAAATGATCATCATAGTAGGTCAATGATTCAACCTTTTGGATCAAATAGGTCAACCCATGATGCCATAATTAATTAAATAATAAATATTTTAAAACATCAAGACACAAGAAAATACAAAAAATACATAAATATTTTGTAAAAAAAGTGAGCACATCTCTAACGTTATATATTTATCATATTGAAGAAAAATAAGTGTGTAAAAATAATACATATTTTTAGTAATGATGGAAATCAGTACAAAATTTAAAATTGACCAAAGAGCAAAATGAATTTTCCATTCATGTGGTAGGTCAATAGTTCAACCATCTAGGTTAAATGGGTTAACCCATTATTTCATATAATAAAAATTTAATAAACTAGATAAAAATACAATAAGTCATAAAGATATAGAATTTTTGTAGAAAAATATGGTTATATCTCTAATACTATATATCTATCAATTTAGGGGTGGGTTTGAGCCAAGTCGAGTCGAATATCAAGTTATTTGAGCTTGGCTCACCAAAAAACTATGAAGCTAAGCTTGACCTCGAGCTTGATTCAAGCTAGTCTTGAGCTAGAATTTGACTCAACTCAAAGGTTCATAAGTTCAAGCTTGACTCAGATCGAACTCAATTGTGAGCCAACATTCTATAAAAATAAAAAATATACATATAAAAAACTTATGAATTATAAAAATATTATTATTATACATATAAAAAATAAATATTATATTATATATAATATTCTGTATGTGTGTGTGTATATATATATATTATATAAAATATTGATTAAGCTTGCGAGCCTCACATGCTGAGCTTTATTGGACTTGTATCAGCTCAAAGCTCAATTTAGACCTAGCTAAATCAAACTTTTCACAAGTTGAGCTCGAATAGCTTGATTTGTGTTTTCGCTATCTATCATGCTAAAAAATGTGATGAATAATTATTGTTGATGGAATCGAAAAGAGAAAATAATTAATGTTTAACCATGATCCCAGAGGTTCAATTTTCAATTAACTAGGTCAATGTGTTGCTGACTAAGTCATGCTTTTTTTATAAGCAAGCAATACGGTGGTAAATGGACCCAAGATCCTAGGTGATGGGTCAACCAATCTCATGACTAGTTGGTTTGATTACAAAATATAAAACACTGCTTAAAAAACCAATGTTCTAAACATTGATTGGAACTACATTTTCCTTTCAATCGGACAATTTAACATGTGATACCATAAGTTAAAATAATAAAAATAAAAATACAGAAAATATTATAAATTTTATAGAAAATTTAAACGTATCTTTAATATAATATTCTCAACACATTAAACAAAAAAAAAAAATGTGCAACAAACGAGAATTAATGGTAGTGGAGGTTAGAATACAAAAAAATGCAAACTAATGCCTTATCCATAACCTGTTCACATGGTCAAATAGGTTAGTAGTTCAACCATTTAGGTCATTTGATTGTTGACTAAGTCAATGTCTTTTTTTTTTCTTTTTGGTAACAAAGTGATAGGAGTTAAAACATACTTAGAAATTTGTTTGAGTGATAGTTTGACTATTTAATTCATCTACAATTGTTTAAAACATTGATATCAACAAGTTAGAAGAATTGAAGCTAGGTCTTTTGGTTGGAAAGACAATAAATTCACCAATATAACATGCTTCAATTACTTATCTTTATTACATTGGTTTTGATAAGAACACTAAAATTATTATTATTATTATTATTATTATTATTATTATTATTATTATTATTATTATTATTATTATTATTATTATCATCATCATCATCATCATCATCATCATCATTATTATTATTTGAATTTGTCACCTATGACACACATGCACATTTACTCATTTAGGGTCCATTTGATTTTCAATAATAGGTGCTTGGAATCGGAATCAGGATGGCCCATTCTAATTCCTACTCTTTGTTTGGTAGGAATATAATTTTGATTCCCGTTCTTGGGGGAATGGACATCCTAGGCCCCCCTCCCTAGGGAATAGGATTCTCATTCCAATGTTTATATCAAGAAGTAAAGAACTCATGACAAAATTCCCCTTAAATCCTAATATTAATAAAATATTAATAAATTAAAAATAACAAAAAATATATTAATTATTAAATATAATAATAAAGTATAAATAAAATATTAATACAATATAATTAAATTAATGACAAAACATTAATAATTAAATAATAAAATATTATGAAAGTAATAATGATAATAATAATAATAATAATAATAATAATAATAATAATAATAATAATAATAATAATAATAATAAGATGATGATGATGATTATAAGAGTATACTAATAATTAAAATAATAATAAAATATTAGTAACATATTTATAAAGTAATAATAAAATAATAATATATTATTTATTAAATGATAATTTATTCATAAATAAAAATAATAAAATATTAATAAGCTAATAAGAAAATAATAATAATAATATAATAATATAATGATATTTTAATAAAATATTCATAAATTAATGATAAGTACTAAGATATTAATTAAGAAAATACCAATAAAATAATAATAACAACGTACTAATAAAATAATAATTATATATTCATAAAATAATAAAAAATAATAAATATATTGATACAAAATTGAAAATTTTCAATTGATTCCAATACCTAATTGAGCCAAATAAGCATACAAGTGATTTTGATTATGATTCTGAGGGATTTCGATTTCAATTCTGATTTCAATCCTATTCGTTAACCAAATGGACCCTTACTTTAGCAGATGTTTTTTATTCTCTCTAGCACTTTTTAAAGAACATGGGTATAAATACATGTATTATTGTCGTAGGTATTGCATTTATTAAGGCAAGGCCCCACTTTATTACTATTTAACTGGTTTTGGAAGGAGGCCCGACCATCTAGATCGCTAGAAGAAGCAACCCTTCCATGGGGGGTATCTTTTTTGTTTTGGTATTACAAATTACACATTTTAGGAGAATTAAGAGTAGTAATAGGATGGATGACCTCTTGGGAAGTCCTCGTGTTGCACCCCAATTTGTTATAAAAAAAAAAGTGAACTATAGGTGGGGACAGAGAGAGGTGCATTGCATATGAGGTCATTTGGAAAAACACAAAGTAAGCATCAACTACTGGCTCATCAGCCAACCAAGATATCTAGGGGAAATCAGGATTTGCTCCTCAAAAAGCACACCTCAGAGGGACCTCACAGCCCCATTCCACCGTGTAAATGGGAATATCTCTCAATGAATAACAACACAAAGGACAAAAGATGTTCCAAATACATGGTGGGATGTAGCTGTAAGGTCCATGTGAGGTGCACTTTGTGAGGAGCAGATCCAGACTCATCTAGGGTCGTAGGGATGGTAGGGATCTTTTATCAATAAAACAGTCCCAACATTGTCCCTACATGCCACTGCATTTGCACATTGGGAATCCAGCATACTTTCCATGAATGTTTAAAACATGAACTTCACATTTTAAGATTTGTAGAAAAAGATTTTGAAATTTATTAGGCACTGCGTTTGAGGCATCACAGTGTTTACATAAATAGGTAAGTGAAAAGAATAAAAGTTGGGAAGATATGTACAAATATTAACAACTGTACAATAAGTAAAAGAGGTCGTTCAGGCAGACATTCCATTCCATCACTCAGTATAGAGACTGTAAATCCTCTTTTATAACAAAGGTTCTGCAGAAGTGTACTCATTAGTCCATCAATACAATCCTTAATAAGAATTGCTTGTTTATACTCTCCATGATGAGTACCTGAAATATTTTGGCGATATTTCACTGGTGAAAAATATCCCAGCTCCCACACTGTTTGATCACTCATTTCTAAGTCGATCAATATCTTGGAGCCGTAAATTCCAATAAACCTTGATGGCCCTGAATAAGTTAAAAGAGTTAAAACATCCCTGCAAAAGAGCAGTTCTTTGCACAGTTCATCCAGCATGATAACAATCCAATGAGGCCTACTTCCTCTGTGGGCTGTGCAACATCGCTTTCCCGTCTGTGTAGAACTCTTACAAACTCATCCGAACTTAGACTCCCATCTCGATTCGTATCAAATACATGGAAAATGATGTCAATGACATTGTCAGAGAGAGAAATTCCACAAACCTGGTACAAAATTTTGAAATTAGAAGAAATGAGATGTGGGAGATAAAAAAAACCAGTGCCAGGAATTGAAGGATGAGTTAAGGAGTGATGGCGGTAGCAGTAGTAGTAGTAGTAGCACCTGGGAGGCAGCTCGTTGTAAATCCTTCTTTGTCAACAAACCATTTACTTTCCCATAACTAAAAATAGCCAAAGACAATGGCTGCAATTGTTTACGTAGCTCTGCAAAACTCATGAATTCCTCCAATGTGACGCGGTTATCCCTGAGTTGTGGTTCATTGTTTAATTCATCAACACGATCAAGAAACTTGTTTATATGGCTCATATCGGCAGATGCAACCATTGACAAGGCAAAATCCTTGGCTGATATTGTTCCCTGTGACATGCAGTCATAATGGGCAAACTCCAACAGCAAAATCTGTAATATTAGGAAGGAGTACTTATAAGTCATAGAAAACATGATGGGTAAAGATCCATGTAACCAAATAATGATGATTGAAGAATACACAACAGAAACTAGAAGATAATAGACAATGTAACCATGGCTTCGATTTCCCTTCAAATATCTGCTGCTACAAAATATCAAAAACAAGACTAGCTTCCAGAAACCCCCTTGATGCAGGAGAGTACCAGCACCTTAACTCCTAAGAAAGATGGATTTAGATTTAGACACAAATTAGTATCTAAATGAGCCACTAATCCGAACTTTAGTTGGATTGACCATGAACATTAAAAGAAAACTAGAATTATGGATATTTCCAACAGTTCTGAACATGTAAAAGGATGGAGGGTACATGTGGAGAGAAAGACAACTGCCATGGAAAGATGAAGATAATTTTGTTGGTTAATGGAATGTCTTGTCCAAAATCTACAAGGACGGTGATTCTCAATTGTAAAAAAAAGAACTTTTTATTTATTTAACCTCACTAACAAGTTTACTAGGAGATTGCCTTTGCAATCATTCACATGGCAACAGAACAGTACACCCCAAACCAGTGCTAGGCTTGGATATCACCTATATAAAATGGTAGAAAATCCATCTTGAAAAACCTACTTCAATACCAAGAGTCCATCAAAAGATTGCACCTTGTTATTTCCCCACATTACAGCCTTATTACATTTTTGAGTTGGTGCAAAGTTCCCATGCTTATTTTCATAAAGGAGTCTAATCATTATATGCAGGGACCTTGAGCTCAAAATAACCCAGTTCACCACATTTCGTTTTTTTTTTTTTTTTTATTCCCAGTTCCTCCTTTGTATCCCAACTAAACTTTTTTTCTCTCAACATCCCAAACATTTATTCTCATTTCATTCATGTGGAACACCCCCAGAAAACACAAAAATAAAAAGGAAAAAAAGGGAAAAATTCTCTACTTCACAGTAGCTTGATCTGCTACTTTTAGTCCTTTGCACAGGTTAAAATGACTGGGTCATGGTTAACTATAATCAACAAAGCCTACATTGGAAAGAATCCACAAGAAAATATATTTCTAAAAATTCCTGAACAACTTAGTTTTGAACTGCAAGAACTTAGTTTAATTATTTAGTAAACTAAGACTAAATCATAGCATGGGATAAGATAGTTTCCAAAATGTAATGTGAAGCAGGCACCCAATAAAATGTCCAATACAAAAAAAAAAAAAAGGAATCTAGAAATGCTACATGCATCAAACAACCATTAGTGCATATTAACCAAATCACAAGGAAGAAAAGGGAGATATACCTCATAATGCAAATCCCTCAAAAACTTGACAAATTTTTCATGCTGGAGGCATGACTTTCCTTCCTTGCCAAAGAAGTACTCCAATAGACCCCCATTTTCAACAGACTTCCCAATTTTGAACCCAGTCCGCAGTCCATCCCTGTGACGAGATCCTTGTCTGTTATGTGTTCGCATCAAAGCCATCACCTTCTTAAACTCCTCCCTGTCTATCTCTCTGGAAATGAATGTAATCAATCAGTACTAAAGGCATTAACAAAACCAAATAGAAGCCCACTGGTAGATAAATGTAGAAATAAATATGACTTGTCTTGCCGATTAATAAGAAAATGGTTAGATGCCTCAAGCATTTTCTTTAATGACTAGTAAAAAAAAAGTTATTCATACATAAATATAGAGATAAAAATGGGAGCCCAAAACCGAAAAGAAACTTTATAATATACCACTCTCTACACAAAAAACAGCGTGTTGATTAAAAGCACAATCTTTAGGATTGAGGCCCTTGAAGTCATTAAGCCCAAGGACATTAAATAAATACATATTGTATCCATTGATTTCAAACTTCACTAGATAGGATCAAATGTCAATATATACAAATAAATTTTGTTTTAGCAATACGAAATAAATCTCAATTACTGTATCATGTAACTCATAACAAAATTAACTCCATAAGGTGAAAACAACAAGATTATATGCTTCCATTACACCTGTTCTTGGTACAAGTCATATTTACTTTTATCAAGTTAAATAAATTTAAATATAAAGGTGATCAGTATCATTGCCCAACATGATAAACTTCCAAGATTGCAATACAAGGCTTATTCTTAATGATGGCCTATGACACCTGGATATAGCAACATTCTCATGGCTAGAGTAACATTCTTTGTAAGAACAACATATAAATAGTTACTTCATATAGCATAGGTATCAGAAGCACAATTTGAAAATATCTTCATCCTTAAACTAAAAAAAGGCAGGAAAGGAACTTTGCACGGCTATAACTCTACTTAATTCTTGATGTAAACATGAGATAGATATCCTTTATTCTCAAGGTAAAATGCTTTAAAATCACAGGATACATACCCATTGTCATCAAGGTCAAACATTTTGAATGCCACAGAAAAGCTTGATTCTGGGATGCTGAGTAATGTAACAAAAAAGATGTACCTGTTACAGTAAGGAATGGATGGATTGGTCCCAGAGCATCTCTAAATTAACAAAACATTGATAGAAGATTAATCCTTCAATTGAAACTGATCTATGACAAAATCAAGTCCTATTACTGATATTTGGCAATACAGAGATCACAAATTGACAACTCACTCTGCAAAAGATATAAGTCCATCGCTATTAGTATCAAAAAGCATAAAGAAATCCGAAGGAGCACAGTACAACTCGCCAGGAGTTCTCTCCCCTCTCCTCTCCCCTCTCAAATACCCTTCTCTAACACGATTTGATTCAGATGGAGGAAATACAGGAACAACTGCTCGCATCAAGTCTGCTGGTGTCATAAATACTTCCCCTTCTGGAGACCTAAAAGATGCGAAGTACTCAAAAATCTGGAAAAAAAGACACGGTGAAAGAAGGTATTAATTAGAGAAATACTCCCAAAACACATAATTATAGTGACAGCCTATTTAACTCAAATCCTATTCCATATCAATGGCAAGGACATTGACAAAATGCCAGCTTACGATGGCTTAACCCCCTTCAGAAGGCCTCTGGTACAAGCCAAAATCTCATCTCCTCCTTAGCTAGTAATCTGCAAGGAATTGGTAGATGTTTGGACCCATATAAATGAGATATCCATGCTGGATGCCAAAGATCTTACCTTTCTATCCGGATGAAGATATAATCAAGGACCTCCAATAATGACCTCAGAATCAATCTTAACAAATGAACCAATGCAAGGTGAATAGAGTTTCTGTTGCCTATAAGGCCAGTAAAATACAACCATAATGCACCAACATGGTTCTTAGAAACCTCACATATACCTCATCTTCCTGGGTAACAATCATAACATCATTAGTGCTGGCAGCATGTACTTGACATGACCACCAAATTGATAAAGGCTAAGTTGTAGAGTGATGTGTCACTCCAACAACTTTTAGAGTATACAAACATCATTAAAAAGTGCTAAAAGGACATTTGGAATTTCCGGGCACAAATTTATATGATACATTTACTAATACAACTCAACTCAACTAAATAAAACCTTGTCCCAACTATACGGTGTTGGCTACAAGAGTCCTGTACTACCATTCTGGTCTATTCAGTGCCATATTCTTTTATCAGTAGTTCAGTTCAATATTAAATTATAGGACCTCAAATGATTACATTGACTATTACACAACTACATACATATAGTGTCAGTTCCATGATCTACTGAAGAGTGAAGACAAGAATCCCTTCCTGAGGACTACAACAAAATTTCTCATCTTCAGTAATCTTGGTCACTGCAATAATTTTACTATGTTCTCTTAATATAACATACAAACACAAAATTTAGCAAATATTGAACAGGTAAAACCAATTCTACTATAAAAAACCCTCATGTGCATTAGTTCCAGAGAACAAGGGCTTTGTTATAGTGCTTTTGTTCTCTAAGTTCTGCATGTTTATTCACCACCACTAGCATATAGTAGTAACAGTACAAAGCGAGAAGTTATAATAAAACAGCACTTTGGAAATTTCCGGCTTATTGTAATAAGACACATGTGGGCCCTATAGAAAGAACCAACTGTAGTCATGGTTCCTCAACCATGAGAAAGGACAGCCTAGATACAAATCAAAGGAGTTCCTCAGGAATTTCATATGGCCAAATCAGTTATCTCAAAATTCCTTCAACGGTAAGACCAATTAACACCTTTGAATTTGATGTTCGCAAAACTAAGAACTAATTCAAAACTTGCTGTTTTACAATTCTCCTATTTCTATCCCTTCATCTACTACCCCCTTGACATAAAAAATTCCATATGGTACCCTCCTCATGTGAAATGGAACTTAATAAGTAGGAGGCAGTGTACTATCTTGATTAGAATAACACTGGTATTAGATGGTTTTTACATGGCATTTTATCACGAATTTTGGGACAACAAAAGAGGAGACTTGATAGAAGTGTTTGATGATTTCCACAACTCAGACAATGTTGACAGGGCAATAAATCAAGCTTCATCATTGACATAATTAATAAAGAAGGAACCATGAAATAAAAAACTTTGGTCCTGGGTGGTCTACATAATGTCATTGTAGAAGTGTTATCTTATAGGCTAAGAGGGGTCATTGGTGAAGTCATTTCCCTTGGCCAAAGAATTTTTGCTGATGGAAGATAAATTGTAGATAGCATTCTGCCTCTAGCGACAAAGACACAGTTGTGTTTAAAGACCCTTTAAAGGGTTGGAACCATGTCATTCAAATACCACTTTGTAATTGAGAGGTGGAGGAAGTTGATTCCCTATTTGAGTCCTTAAATGATGTTTATGCCTCCCCAGGAATTAACTGAAGGTTATAGTAACTTAACTCCTCTAGTTTGTTTTCCACCAAATCTTTTTTTTTTTTCTATTACAATCCATCATAGCCAGTCTGCAGCTAAACCTTTCCCTGGGAAAAATTTGGTTCTCTTTTGCACCTTTGCGCATCCAAAGGTTGCCTTTTCTTAGAAAACAACCTAGTGTAGAATTAATACTTCTAATTTGATAGAAAGGGAAAAAAAGAGGATATCCAGACATGTATTCATCATGTGCCTTAGGAGTGAGGAGTAATCAACCCATTTACTTCATTTCTAAGTGACTGGGAGATAATGGCATTTCTTCCTAAATCTGGTCGGACTTCAATTTGGGGCTCCAGTGATGAGGAGTCATCAACTTATTTACTTCTTCATTGCTCAGTTACTGGGAGCTAATTCTATTTCTTCCTAAATCTGGTTGGTCTTCAATTTGTGGATCTAGGAAGCTTTATTGGCATGCCCTTATAATGCAAGAGGCACAGCCTGGATCTAGGAGCAGAGTTTATAGGAAGGCAATCATTTGGGTTTTCATATGATTGGTTTGTCAAGAAACCATTTAAGAATAAGAAATCATTAATAGTTAGTTATCCAGTCTAATTAAAGTTATACATATATTAAAGGATATGGATACAAAGTAGCTTCATACCAAATCCAAGGAAGCTTCATCCTAAAAGATTATTAAAGTTTCCTAGTGTCCAAAAAGAACAAACAACTTAGAAGGGCCATATGTTTCAATTCTCAAAAAATTAAGACACATAAGTTATCATGCTGATAAAAAAATGAAGATAAAACATTCTTTCGGTCATTACTAAAGTTCCTGTGATGTTGATACCTTTTCTGGTGGGCTTCTCATCCTTATGCGTTTTTCATAGTTAAAAAAGACTTTCCTTCTATATGCCTCTGCAAAACAAATAGAGCTAACTGTAAATAACAAATAATGCATGGTATTAATAAGACCGATATTGTCGCATCATGATCAGATAAGGAACTATTTCTTAGTGGAATGGTAAAACCTCAGGAGGCTGACAAGCATAGAGTGACAGGTAGAAACTTCTTGAAAGGACCCTGTTCTAATAACTCATTAATGTTATAGTTACACAATTTCCAACCTAATTTACCGAAATGAAACAAGGAGAAGTTACTTTAAACATATTAATACAGTGACAGTTGGACCAACTCAGATCTAACAAAACATTTGCTCTTTGTAGAGGAAATGCATCGAAACAAAAATTTACTACGAAGGAATTAAAATCAAGAAGAACGAAAGGAAAATACCTCCAAAGAGGAACTTAGATGTCTTCTCTTGCGCCACATGACGGAAGGACGAATGCGTTGGATGCCGCTCCTCTGCAGTATCTTCTGGCGCGCAATCAGCTAAAGAGATGGAAGAATTTGCAGCAGCAGAGGAAGACCACAACCAGAACCCAAGACTCGAGCCCAGAACGACCCCTGAAACAGACCTCAAGAAAAAACCTAGTACAGAGTCTCTCCGCTTATCGTCGTCAATGCTCGACTCGGAAAACAAGCTCGCCGATGAAGAAGAAGCTGATCCTCCTGCTTGATTCGAAAATGGGCGAATGTTCAGCCGTTGGATTCCGATTACTCGGCGGATCGACGGTGAAGATCTCGTCAGCAATACGCAGGAATACATAGTATGATTCACCTGATTCACACGGAGGGAGCAAGAACGATTGCTAATAAGGAGAAGAATAAAAAGAAGCGCGAGAGGAAGAAGAGAGAGGTGAGGAGCAGAAACACGGACAGCGTGGAGATTTGACCGGGAAAACCGGTAGTTCCGGTTAGTTAATTGTAAGGTTTGCAATGGTTTGATTCGAAAAACACGCAGAGTCCGCAGATTTTATTTTGGGCGGTTTTTTAATTTTAACGGTTAATTAGTTGGTCTACGTTGACTCCCATCGTTTCCGTTTTCGCTGTGGCGCTTCTCCGGGAGTTCCATACGAGGATTTGACATCTCCGTATCTGAAACATACACGTGTATATGCGATAAAGGTGGATCCTTTTAGAGAAATCAACGTCATCATCGAATGATGTCTATGCTGTCTGTCTCATTAGAGAGATATGGTTGGTAGTCCTATTCTCGTGTGTTGACGTTACTGCATCTGCATGTATCCATCCACTAAAGGTGCTGAAAAGACATTAATACCCTTCAATGGACACGTGTAAAAAGTATTACTATATCACAACTCTTTTGCATTTACAAGTTGCATCCCACTTATTTTATTTTATATATATAGGTGCTCATTAATGTCGATATTATATATAGAAATTTGATTTCTCGTTTTCTTTCGTAAACACAGAATTAGATTAAATCAAATACAAAGTAACAGTCCTTTTTAGATAACTTCATAACTCCCTCACCCAGCTGGGGAGAAAACTATATTTTTTGACTAAATAAAGTTCAGAATATCCTTAGATAAGAACATTGCTTGACGAGCTGCTTCACAGCCACCTTCATTGATTGCATCCACCAAAATTTTACTGTCACTTTCTATAACAAGACCTGTAGATTGCATGCTTTTAATGAGCTTTAGATTTTGCAAGATTTATCTATTGCCTTTAAGCCTTTTCATAGTTGTGGATTGCTTTCACTAGTATAACTCCTTCCATCTGGATTGCCTTTAAGCCTTTTCATTGGTCAATGGGATTTTGGCTTTCATCCACCAAGAATCTCATTTTTTTTTTCAAATTTATATGAGGACCAAAGAAAGTTTATTTTTTTGGGTATCACTTATTCAGTCTCGTAAGTGATACCCATCTCTTAGGTAGTTAAATAACTTTTCCATGTAGGAGGGAAGTTGCCAACACTTGAATGGGACAAAAATGCCCTTTTTAATAATGGATTTTTATGACTAAAATGGTCATTGCCTTATTTACATGATAAATAAAAGAACATGGATAAATGCACTTACTTGGGTAAGCGCTTCCTGGGGAAAACTTACCCAAGTAACTGCATTTACCCGGATAAGTAACTTTCCAAAAAGTGAACAGGGCCTTAGGGTAAATAGTGTCTCCAGTGGAACTATTGATTAACAAATCATACGTAACTAAAGTCATACATTCCATAACCCAATTTATCCACTTTTCTCCAAACTTGAGCTTTAAGAGCACTTTCCTCAAAAACACCCACTCAACTTTATCGTATGCCTTATTCATGTCCAGTTTGAGAGCCATTAATCTCTTTTTCCCTCATGTTTTCCTCATAAAATCTATTACCTCAAGCAATTAGAATGTTTTCCTAGATTTGTCTTCCTGGAGAGAAGGCACTTTGGTTCAAACTAATAAGCTTAACTAGGAAAGGTTTTAATTTGTTCACTGGGATTTTTGAAATAACCTTGTAACTGGTATTACAGAGGTTGATTGGCCTGAACTAAACAGAATTTTCAGGGTTTTTAACTTTTGGAATCAAAGCAATAAAGGTGGAATTCAGATCTTTTTGTAGCTGCCTTGAGTGGAAGAAATTTTTGATTGCTTCTACCACATCTGCCCCTACAAATTCCCAATACTTTTAATAGAACAAGTTGGGGAAACCATCAGGCCCAAGAGCCTTTCTTGGGTTTTTTTTGAAAGAGTGCCTCTTTGATTTCTTCTTCTGAGACATCTTTTCCCAAAGAAGCTCTATCATTTTCATCAGTTTTACCTTCAAGGTGTGCAATTAAGTTTTCCATGTCCCTTGGATTTGAAGATTTAAGAATTTTAAAGAAGTGCTCAAAAAAGGTTTTTTCTATTTCTTCTTCTTCTACCCAAGTTCCATCTTTATTTTTGATTATGGTAATTCTATTCTAATCTCTTCTTCTTTTGACTGTTCCATGGAAAAACTTAGTGTTTTTATCCCCATACAACAGCCAGCTGACTCTTATTTTTGGTGCTACATAATTTCCTCTCTTTTTAATAGAACTTCCATTCTACCCTTTAGGTCTCCTAGTTTTGTTTTTGTTGTTGTTGTTTTTTTTCTTTTTTTTTTTTTAAGTTCCAGCTGAGACCTATCTTTTGCTTCCTCCCTCTCTAAATCAGACTGGACTTCTTTTTTTAGACATGACAAAAAATATCCCTGTTCGAGATTCTTAAAGCTTTTTTCAAATTTTTTGCTTTCTAAACATGTATAGATTGTGAGGTACCACTCTTTTGTCTTTCCCAAATTTCTTTATATAGGATTCACAATCCTCATGGGTTATCCACATCTCTTCAAGCTTAAAGGGCCTCTTCTTCCAATGCTGACTTTCTAGGTGTTCAAGGCTAGGGGATTATGGTCTGAACCCAAAGAGCAGAGGATTTTGCATTTGACCTTTCGAAAAAGGTCCCACCAATCTCTGTTACACAAAGCTATAGCTAGTTTGTCTCTAATGATGTTAGCATCCTCCCTCTTGTTTGACCAAGTAAAGAAAGGGCCATGGCTCACTATCTCTTTGAGTCCGCACTCCCTTAGCAGTTGTCTATTGCCAGAGAGATAGCTTTGACTACAGACCCTTCCTCCTTTTTCTTCTTGGGAGAAAGTTAGGTTTAGATCACCTAAACAAAGCTAAGGGTCTTTAACAACCTTTGCCAACCTCCTCCACTTTCTCTAAAACTCTCTCTTGCAGGCTTTCTTGGTTCCCCATAAGATTAGGGTACAACACCACTTCCTACACAACTCATCAAGAATCTAAGTGTGTATGAAGCTTTCATCTTTTAGGCCACTACTAACACCTCTTGAGTCCACACCCCAATAAAGCCAATCCTTAACAAAGTTCAATTTTTTTTTTGGGTAAAATACAAAAATCTCCCCTATAGTTTCATTTTAACAAATAACTCCCATGAACTTTTGAGAAACTCAACAAAAACCTCCATTCCGTTACTGTTCTAGACGGAAAATGCTAGATTGGTGCATCATTTTTTTCCAAATACCCATTCTACCCTTTAATAAATTATTTTACATACAAAATTACTGAAATATGTTTTTTGTTGAGTTAAAATGAGATTATTTCAGTAATTTTGTATGTAAAATCATTTATAAAAAGGTAGAATGGGTATTTGGAAAAAACTGGTGCATCAATCTAACGTTTTCCGTTTGGAACAGTAACAGAAGGGAGGTTTATGTTGAATTTCTCAAAAGTTTAGGGGAGGTATTTGTTAAAATGAAACTATAAGGGAGGTTTTTATGATTGTTAGAAACTTCAGGGGAGGTTTTTGTATTTTACCCTTTTTTTTACAATTAAGAGAATGTTTGCTTTTTTTGTCTTCTGGGTTTCTCTGAGGGCACAAATATTTTATGGGTTTTTTATGATTCAGCCCACCCCTAGGTGGAGCTAAGATTTCTAGGGGTGGACTGAATCCTGTCCGTGGATTGATGTCAAATTCACAAGTAGGATGTGGTTTATAGGGGGGTGGGGGCTACTTGTAGACTAGGAGGGGTCTACAAAAAAGATTTCTAAGGGGGATTGAAATCCAAAAATCCCTATTTTTATTTGGGCTCTGGGTTCTGTTTTGGGACAAAACCCTAAACCTACTTATTTTTAATCTCATAACCAATTTGTGTACTTTCAGATAAATTTCTACATCCCTTTCTGTTCTGATCTAAAGCCTAAGAATTTTCCCCTAAGCGTAATATTAATTTTTTAAAGGCTCCGTTTGGTTTGTGGATGGGGATGAGAAAAAGGGAATATTCAAAAAGTATTCATTTTTCTCTCATTTGCTTCAAGGGAAATAGAGGATGGGATGAGAAAAAAGTTGGATGTGAGATCCCAAAATTGTGCAATTGGGGTTTCACCAAAACAGTGCAACCCCGGTGGAAAAACTTGAGAAAACTCGAATTTCTTCATCTTCATCCTCTGCCCCGCCATTGCTGCACCACCGCTATTGGGTTTTCCCTTCTACCTTCTTCCGCCACCACCTTCACTTTCTCCTTCCCTTCTGGAAACCACTACCACTATTGGTGTTGCTGCACCACCGTTGCTGGTAATCACCACCATCACTGCTACTGGGTTTGCCCTTCTACCTTCTTCCACCACCATTGTTGCTGGTAATCACCACCCCACCACCATTGCTGGTAATCTCCTTTGCCCTTTTACCTTCTACCGCCACCACCGTTGAAGATGTTTTCGCCACGATAGAACCTAGATCAGCGCAAACACAGATTGGAGGTTTTCTGCCAAGGTAGAACTTAGATCGGATATTTTGAGTTTGCTAATTTTATCCATTCTTTTTAAGTTGTAGAAACAAAAAATTACAAATCTAATGAACAAATCAAAAAGGCGATGCAAGAGATGAGAGATTAAACATTAAACATTATTCTAATATTAGAAATCTAAGATACACCAATGAAGCAAACGATATGGGATCTGAAAGAGATTTAGATAGAAATCTCTTTAACCAACCGCCTCCTTCTCAGCTTTATCCAACCACCTCCTTCTAAAAGTCTCACACTCCCCTATCATAACAATGTATATATACGGTGGACTTTAACCTAATCTTTATCTAATGGTAAAAATAAAAGTAATACTATATTTTACATCTTACTAATTTGACTCGCTCAAACTACACAATTGAACCGCCAACCTTGAAACCGAAAGCCAAAGTCGTTCCATTTTTTTGGTCAGTTTTTAAAACCTTGATTTTTGTCAAAAGAAAGTTCCACAATCTTTATTCGTATTTTTAATAATAGTGTAAATATAGAATTATAGATGTGTTCAATTTTTCTATAACTTTTTTGTATTTTTGTGTAAAAATAATTCTAATATGTCATACTTACTTTTTGTTTAATATGATAAATATATGATATTATACATGTGTCTAAATGTTTTTCTTTTGCAAAATTTATGTATTTTTATTTTTGTGCTTTTATATTTTATTAATTTTTATTATTTATTTATGACATTAAAGGTTAACACATTTTACCCAAAAGTTGAACTATTTATAATTAATATTTATATTTCGTTTTTGGTCAGTTCTAAATTATTTATTTCATTTTAATTATCAATAAAAATAATTCTTGTTTATTACATTTATTTTTTAATTTGATTAATAAAAATATTACAAATGTGTCTATTTTTTCCACATTTTTTTGTAGTTTTCTATATTTATTTCTATTTTAAAATTTTTATTACCTAACTATGATTTCATATGTTAATCAATTTGATTTGTATTGTTGAATTGCTTAGCCACCACTTGGATAAAGAATGGTTTTGTTTTTGAGTCAGTTTTAAAATATATAGGTTTATATTGTTAAAAATATTGTTGTAGATCTAATTAGTAGCATTTATTAGTAAAAAATAATTTAAAAATATTGGTTTTAATAAGAAAAATGGAATTTAATACCTTAAGTATAAGACACAATGAGAGGAGATTAAATGAGATAGAAAGTAATAATTGAAGTTAAATTTTCAACCCTTACGGTTAGAGATGGATTAAATACACAAATATGGTTATTTTAGTAGTCACCAAAGTTGCCTTTAAAGTTATAATAAAACAACTTTTATATCCTTTCTCTAACAAATAAATAAAGGGTAATTTTAGTCCAAAAAAAAGTTTCACACTACATCCACACTGCTATATATAGTATAGATTTAGTAACATCTCTATGACTAAAAAGTCCAAATTGTAAATTAGCCATACCATTATATAACTGGTTATATAATCGATCACAACTAAACATGCTAGTGTTATGTATGTATGGAACCCTACAAAACATTGGTGTATTCACTTGTGGTTGGGTTATATAGCTTGGTTCACATTCCAATGTTTGCAACAGATCCTGCCACCTTCCATAGACCCTACTAATCATTGTTAATTTGTTATATAGACATTGGAAGAGGTTCCCTAGACCTTATTGAACTTTTAGTATGTGTTTGGTTTTATGGGAATCTATAGATGCGGTGTTTCAAAGATAATCATTTAAACGAAAAATATTACTTTAAACATTTATTGTTTGGTTGAATGTTTCATGGCCGTTTCAAGAAAGACCCCATAAAGCTACCTTCCACCTCAGCTTCCAGGTAAGCATTTCATTTCAATAAACATTGGGGCGTTGGGAGAAACCAGAATTTGAAGTTCCCCCTAATGCCTCATGCACATAAATCCAAGCGTTTTTATTTTAATGTTTATTAGATAAATGTTGAAACCAAATAGTGATTTCATGCACAATAAATGCCAATGCTAAAGTGACTGATGTGGTGATGTTTTTCCAATAAACACCATAGAACCAAACATAGCATAAATCTATGGGGGCATTCTACAACATGAATGCTTTTATTTTCATTTGTTATTGAAATCGCCACATCACCTATAAAGCAAAACATGTTTTTGAACTCTGTTTATGCTTTTAAAGATGAAATCAAGATGGTTTTGTTTCAAAAAGCAATACATGTTTTTAATTTGAAACTAATGTAGGGTGATTTGACCCGACTTGGTAATAGGGGGACACGTGGACACGACCTAACTTGCAGGCTGACAGCTCACTCCTATGCACCAAGTCTGCAACAGATCGAGCTCGGATAACCGAACCACCTCAGGGCAAGTCCACCTCGGGGCACGATCACATCAGGACCACCTCAGTCTCTAGGCACTTTGGCATTCGTACCAGGTCGGATCCAAAGGGCACTAGCTCGGGTAATATTGACCGACCTCAGCATGGCAACCCCGAAGATCTCACCACCAGATTCCATGCCTTACGGGATCACGCCTCGTAACAGCTAGCATTATCTCCCCCATCCGATCGGGCGGAAGCGATAAATCTTATCTGCTGGCAGCGTTATCCCCAATCAACTCGGAAACGGACCTCATCGTAATGAGGATCCCGGAACCACTCTACAAAACCCGCGAGGACTCCACTATATAAAGACTCCACCCCTCGGGGGTGAAAGGTATGCGTAATCTCTGCTCACTAGCTCTCCTTCTTTCTAAGCTACCATTAGCTCACAAGTTACTGACTTAAGCATTGGAGCGACCTCGCTGGGTAAGCGCCCCCGGGTTCTCTGGTTCACCTTTTGCAGATCTACCGAGTCCGTCGTCTACTAGGATCTAGATCACCACCAGCTGGGAGCAGCCGGATTGCGCAACATCATTTGGCGCCATCTATGGGAACGATACAAAAAGCCTTTCCTCAAAAAAGCATCCATTGTATCTTCCAGTAATGCCGGATAGAACGCTGACATAAACGTCTCTGGGGGACAACTTCAGGTCCCAACCATGTGCATTGGACAGTTCATTGTGCCTCTCTCTGCAAATGGGGTTCCAACACTGAACGTGCCTCGGGTCATAGCACCGGTGAATGCCCCACTCCCTCCTACGGTGGGTGCAACCTTTTCTGAACCTTCTGTAATTCCCCCTGTAGTTGGGCAGAACCAGATCGATGACCTGGTACACTACGTGCGGGCTATTCAAGCCCAATTGCAACAGGTCCAGCAGTACCAGCAACAAGTCTTGCATCACTTCTATCAACAACAATACTAGCAGCAGTTCCCACTGCTGCAGCAAAATCCACAGCTAATTCCACCTCGGCATCCGGCAACACAGCAGAACAAGTCTCACCGCCAGAACGATCATCCTCCTCGCCGAGGAGAGACCTCCCAGATCCAGAATCCTCTCAGGAGCCAGGTCTCGTCCTATGGCAGGAGGGAAGGACAAGTCACTCCTCCCGCCTCGTAGCAAGTGAATAGGTCGGGAGACACTCAGCCCACTAGAGCTTCTTCACCTCGGCCTTTGCAGCTTGAAGCTCTGCTCGCAGGAAACCGGTTCGGGATTCTGGCCATAGACTCTAGACAAGGCCCCTCTGTCCACAGCAACTGCCTTCAGTAGTCCGAGCAGCTCCAGGTCGGAACAGTGCCCGACAACACGGAAGCCAGCAACACTAATGCAGAGCCAGTCAAGAAGTAGCAGAAGCGACGTCATAAGGCTTGCCGAGCTGTGGTTCAAAGTCAACCCGAACAACCTAAAGGCAAAGAAGAGGCGAGCTCGGGAACCACGAAGACTGCTCCCCTCCTCTCTGTGCCATCTCCCTTGTCCTCCAAGCTCCTAGCTACACCAATGCAGAAGTACTTCAAGGTACCTCCGCTGGACAAGTATGACGGGTCATTCGACCCGAACGATCACGTAGACTCCTTCCTATCCCAGATGTACTTAGCTGGGGCTGATGAACTTGCATGTGCGTTGCCTTCTCCACAACCTTCAAAGGAGTGGCTCGCACGTGGTACAGGAACCTCACACCCGGGACGATCAAGAGTTGGGCGCAGTTCGTGCAAATGTTCACCTCGCACTTCATCACCAGTAAGAAGTGCCCGAGGTCACAGGAAATCCTCCTCAATATAGTCCAGAGGGAAGGAGAGTCGATTCGAAGTTATATCAAATGCTTCAATGACACATGCTTGCAGATCCCCGGCCTGGATCCCGCTGTGAGGTTCACAGCAGCGAAGAGTGGCTTCACCCATAGAGAATTCAAGTGGCATGTGGTAGCCAACAAGCCCAAGGACATCACTGAGTTTCTCAAGCTCGCTGATTAGTTCATTGGAATAGAAGAAGAGATGAACCAAAAAAGTGAGAACCCAACGGAGAAGAGGAAACGAGATGGCGATGCCTCGGCCAACGGGGACAGTAAGTGAAGAAAGGAAGAACCATCCAGGGGAGGGAACAAGTCAGATCAGCATTCTCGAACTCCTCCGGTTGAAAGGACGAACTACACGCCCCTCAACGCGAAGCGAGGAGAGATCCTCATGGCGATCAAGGACGCCTCATATGTGAAGTGGCCACCTCAGTTGAGAGGGGATCCTAATACCAGAAACAAAAATTTATATTGTCATTTTCATAGAGATCACACTCACAGTATCGAAAATTGTAGAAACCTCCGCGACGAGATTGAAGAACTTATCCATCGCGAATACTTGAAAAACTTTGTACAAAAAGATAATAAAGATCAGACATGTCGGCAGGGGGAGAAGAGAAGAGATGCTCCTGAGTCCAGCAGAAGATAGACTGAGTAGCCGCAGAGACAACTACACGAAGAGAGACCCATCCACGGGGTAATCCACATGATTACTGGCGGGGTCTATTGTTGCGGGCTGCATCTTGGCAGCAATGAAGACTTCAGCTCATGAACTAGAAAGAGAAGATCAAAACCCTCCAAAGCGGCCAAGGCTCGAAGATCCTATATTCTTCATGGAAGACGACGCACGCGGGATTCAATACCCCCATGATGACGCGCTCGTCATAAAGTTGAGGATCAACGACTTCGAGGTGAAGCGCGTCTTGGTTGATTCAGGCAATTCAGCAGACATCCTGTTAAAGGACGCATTCGACAACCCCTGAGCTGGGTAGCTAACCCCGTTCCGATAAAAAATGCCAACGGTAAATGGCGCATGTGCGTCGATTATACCGACTTGAATTGAGCTTGCCCGAAGGACTGTTTCCCACTCCCCAAGATCGACCGTCTAGTGGACGCGACCTCAGGGCACGAGTTGCTGAGTTTTCTGGACGCGTACTCAGGATATAATTAGATCAAGATGGACCCTGCCGACGAGGAAAAAATGACTTTCATAACCGAACTAGGCCTGTACTATTACAAGGTCATACCCTTTGGACTGAAAAATGCTGGGGCAACCTTCCAAAGGCTCGTAAATAGAAATTTGAGCCATTGATCCGCAACAAGGTTGAATGTTATGTAGACGGCATGGTCGTCAAAACTTAATTTTCAAATTGTTTAATAAAAGATTTGCATTGTGTTTTTGAAAATTTGCGCAAATATAACATGAAGTTAAACCCTAACAAATGTGTCTTCGGTGTCACCTCGGGTAAATTCCTGGGTTACATAGTTAACCGACGTGGCATCGAAGACAACCCTGACAAAGTAAAGCCCATCCTAGATATGAGGCCACCTCGTAAATTGAAGGAGGTTTAGAGGCTAAACAGTCGTATAGCCGCTCTGAGCCGCTTCATGTCCAAGTCGACAGATCGCTGCCTACCTTTTTTCAAGGCAATTAAAAAAAGCAAGGATTTTGAATGGACCGAAGAGTGCCAGTTCACCTTCGATGAGCTCAAAAAATAACTAACCAGTATCCCGGTTCTGACCCGACCCGAGGAGGTAGATATTTTAAAGATATACCTCTCTGCAAGTGATGAGGTAATTAGCTCGGTACTGATAAAAGAAGTAAATCAGGTTCAACGACCCATCTACTATGTCAATAAAGTTTTGCAGGACGCAGAGAACAAGGTACCTAGAGATCGAGAAGCTGGTGTATGCGCTGGTCATCACAGCTTGGAAGCTTCGACCGTACTTCCAAGCCCACACCGTTGTCGTCCTCACCAACAAACCTCTGAGGAAAATCTTACTCAAGTCCAAGGTCTTTGGCAGATTGACAAAGTGGGCCATCGAACTCAGTGAGTACGACATCAGGTATGAGCCTCGGATGGCGGTTAAGGCCCAAGCCTTAGCCGACTTCGTTGCAGAATGTACCTTCAGCACTGCAGTCCCTGAATTAATTGAGCCCGAGCACAGAGAGGAAGCTTCAACCAGTGTGGCACCAGTCCCGGTTAGAGCAAGGCCAACTTGGGACGAGGAGACCTGGATCCTCCATGTAGACGGCTCATCTAATCAGCAAGGAAGCGGAGCCGACATCATTCTGTACGTGCCAAGCGGGACGAATCTGGAGTACGTGCTTCGGTTCGAGATCGTAGCATCCAATAACAAGGTGGAGTACGAAGCACTGATAGCCGGACTCGCTCTAGCAAGCGAAGTACAAGCCAAACACGTCGTCATCTGCAGCGACTCGCAGTTCGTGGTCAACCAGGTCACCGGCGAATACGTAGCTCGCGACCCCACCATGGTTGCTTATCTAGCCAAGGTCAGGGAAGTTCTGCGCGGCTTCCAATCGTACTTCTTCAAGCGGATACCAAGATCTGAGAACGCTGAGGCCGATGCATTGTCCCGGCTAGCCAACACAAGCGACAACACCATGAGGACCGTGTACATAGAGAATCTGCCTCGACCCAACATTCTCGAAGGGGGGGGGGCAGAAGAGGTTGCTCCTGTTGCACAAGCAAAGCCGATCTGGATTGACTCACTCGCAAGCTACCTGCTTCATGAGACCCTCCCTGTAGATCGCAACGCGGCTAGAAGGGTAGAGCAACAGGCAACAAAGTATGTCATAATAAATAGACGGCTGTACCGGAGATCCTACACGCTGCCCTATTTGCGCTGCTTGCGACCCTCAGAGGCTAAGCTCATTCTCCACGACACTCATGAAGGGCTGTGTGGCGAACACTTGGGGAGCAGGGCTCTCGCCCAGAAAGTGCTACGACAAGGATATTACTGGCCCACGATGAAGGCAGATGCACTCGAGCTTGTCCATAAATGCGATAAATGCTAGAGGCACATCAACATCAATCACTAACTTGCTTCCAATCTGAAGTACCTCACCAGCCCATGGCCCTTCGCATAGTGGGGAATCAACATTCTTGGACCATTCCCGCCAGCGACAGGACAGAGGAGATTCCTGGTGGTAGCAGTGGATTACTTTACAAAGTGGGTAGAGGCGGAACCCCTAGCAACAATCACAACTCGAACTGTACAAAACTTCTTTTGGAAGAGCATAGTATGCTGCTTCGAATTGCCTCGAGTGCTCATCTCTGACAACGGTAAGTAGTTCGAAGATATCAAGTTCAAGAACTGGTGTGCCAAGATGGGGATACAACATAACTTCACTTCGGTAGCACACCCTCAGGCAAATGGGCAGACGGAAGTCACGAACATAGCCATACTCCGCGGACTAAAAGCTCACTTAGCCCGAGCTAAGGGGCTATGGGTAGATGAGATATCCATCGTACTATGGGCTTACAGAACCACTGTCAAGACCACGATAGGTGAAACCCCCTTTAACCTCACCTATGGCACGAAAGCGGTAATCACAACCGAGATCGAAGTACCTATATTACGCCTAGAGGCATACGACGAAGAGGCAAACGATGACGAGCTCCGTACCAACATCGACTTGGTGGAAGAAGTACGAGACCTCGCATATATCCAGACCGCAGCCTACCAGCAAAGAGTGGTTCGGTACTATAATTCCCGGGTCAAGAAGTGGCACTTTCGTGTCAAAGACCTGGTTCTTCGAAAAGTTGTAGTGCTTGAGCCCGGTGCTGGTAAGCTCGGACCGAATTGGGAAGGACCCTACCGAGTAAAGCGGGTGGTCGGGGAAAGTACGTACGAGCTTGAAACCTTAGAAGGAAAACAAGTACCTCGGGCATGGAAGAACGTCAGCAATCTAAGGCGATACTACCTGTGATTGTCTAACTGGAGAGCAGACTGCAAGCCACTCCCAGAAGTCTAAGGACTAAAAGTGTCGAGCTGATAAAAGACCTCAACATCATATAAGTTCCAGTCGCCTCCTAGGCATGGGCACATAGGACCCAGTCGCCTCTTCGGCATGGGCATACAAGACCTAGTCGCCTCTTCGGCATAGGCAAATGCTTCTAATGCCTAAAGTGTAGACACCTCGGGTGTGAGCCCTATGATGTCCAATCCACTTCGGCATATATCAACAGGTTGGGCCCGTTAGGGACAACCGACATTTAATGAGTAGCCCATGCACGGACAGGTCGGGTGTATACCTTGCAACCTCACTCACCTCGGTGTTCAATATGTAAAGTTGCCCCTACTAATAGTCCAAGTGGACAGTTCGGGGTAACAAACACTTAGATAAATTTTTACTTTGGTTATCCTTACTTGTTGTCCAACTCGGTAACTCGACAATTCGGGCTAAGGCCTGACATAGTGAGGACTCCGGAATCAAGATCGGGGAACTTCTGCCGCACTAAGTATTTGCACAGCTTGAAGCCGGAATGATAGGAACTCGCTCCATACTCGACCTGGAGATCGTGGAACTCCGAGGATTCCTTGAAGCGTTCGACAGCGTGGCTTCTTTCTTCAACTTGTGCCTCTTCGATGGCAGTCTCGAAGACCTTAGTCTGCTCCTGGATCATCGCTTCGAGACTCTCGTTCTCCCGTTGAAGCTTCGCCTTCTCCTCGGTCAGCGTCGAGATCTGCTCCTGTTGCTTCAGTTTTTCCTCGGTCAGTGCGGAGATTAGTTCCTCGTGCTTCTCCTTCTCCTCGGTCATGGCCAAAATCAGCTCCTGCTGGCCTCAAGCTCCATTCTTGGCCTGAAGTATTTTGCCCCGAGCTATGTTCAGTTCGTGATGAAGCTCACGTGCCTTTTCTTCGGCTTCCAGAGCCCGCTTCAGACGAATCTCAGATTGACACCTCAATGATTGAATGGCAGAGTTCACCTAGAAAATAAAATTGAGGTAAGTAAATTTGAAATTAACAAAGAAATAAACTGTAAAATAAGATACTTACCACCATGCAGTAACCGGTAGCTCGGGCTCCGAGCAGGGCTATAGACATGTTAGCTCACTTCGCGACCTCGTCCGGGAAGACGACATCCCTGCTCTTGTGCATTGCGAGCCGAAGAGTCATTATGCTCTCTTTGGAGGACTTGGACCTCGGTGTAGAAGTGCTCTCCGACCTTTGAGGTTGGACGCTCTCCTGCTCGGGTACAAAAGTGCTCCCCGGTTCATGAGGCTGAGCATCCTCATCCTAGTCATCGTCCAGGTCCACTATGGGAGGTTGAGGATGAACTTCCTCCCTGGGAAGCTCGGCAGAGATCGGCTCCACGGCCAGGACCTCGGGTGGAACTAGGGGCTGAAGGACCGGCCTCCCGGCGAAGCTTCTTCGAAGCCTTCCTTTTCTTCCCTCTTTGAGAGCTCTTGAGAAGGTTCTCGGCATCGACCTCCAACATGGTAACTACAAGAGCAAAGGGTATGCTACAAACTAAAAAGGACCTTAAAAAAAAAAAAAAAACCAAGGTGGAAACCTACCAGGAGGGCTCAGACCAGCTCGCACATGCTTCTCCTCGGCCAAAAAATCTTTCATCTCGAGGCCGAGGTCCCTCCACGAGTTGACGACTACCCTAGTTTTTGCATCCAAGCTCACCCCGGGATTCTTGGTAGCTACCCTCCAGTGGGTAGGAAAAGACCACCCCTCAGGATTTCGGACGATAAAATACCTCCTTTTCTAGGCTGGGATCTTTTCCGGGTAGCCGAACAGGATTTTGAACCGAGGCTGAGGTCAGATGTAGTAGCTCTGTCTGACGTCCCCGCGCAGACAGGCAGAATTTCGCTTGATTGCACAGGTCGAGTTGAAGGTGTCTAAGGACAGAGGCCGGTTGTAGGTGTGGAACAAAGAGATAGTACCAACTACATTTCGAATAGAGTTCGGGTGTAGTTGGTCGATGGTAATGTTAAAGAACTTAACTACCTCTATAATGAAAGGGTGAAGCGGGAAGTGCAGCCCGGCCGCAAGCTGCTCCTCAAAGACCGCGAGCTCATGGTGATCATGAGCCCAAAGATATGAACCTAAGGGAAGGCTAAAAACCAAGCTATCGGGAAGACGATAGCGAGCTACTAGGTACATTAGCCTATCAGAAGTTAGAGTAGAAGGACCGAAGTCGTTTAGATCCCGAACTCGGGAAGAAGATGCGGCCTCCATTCTAGAGGACGGACCCTCTTCTTGAATCTTGGTCTCCCCGAGCCGAGATGGCTCAACTTTGGGAGCGGAAGCTTCTACTAAAGACTGAAGAGGGGAGTCACCCTGCGGCGAGTTGACCTCCCCAGCAGGGGCCGCGTATTGCACCACGACACCCTCGACCTCACTAGAACTACCTAAAAGCCTATCTATGTTAGAACTAGACATGATTAAAAATCAAATGAAGAACAGGAAAACACGGACTCACCGGAAAGAATGATGACATCGGAAAACAAAGAGAAGAGCGAGCTGAAAGACTCCGACGCGACCTCAGGAGAGCTCTATCACAGAACTTGTGGCGAGAAAAATGAGTCGTGAACCCCCTATTTATAACCGCTATGTCTGAGAACTAACGGTCGAGATCGAAGCGATCCAACGACTCCTAGGAAAACCGGCTGTGCGACCCCCAAGGATAAAATCGGTTTAGCGCATTTTTTGACGTTCGCGGAGCTTATAGATCGTGTGACATCCGCCCGTAGGCCAGGTGCGACCTGGGTTTTCCTGGTTGAGCCGGGTGGCCAAACAGGTCCGACCCATGAATCATCTGCCTAGCTGCCCAGACCTCGGACCAAATCCACTTGTCTCGTCATGAACTCCCTGCATCGGGTCAGGACCCTTGACTTGGGGAATGGGGGGCAATTGATGTAGGGTGATTTGGCCCGACCTAGTAATAGGGGGACACGTGGACACGACCTAACTTGCAGGCTATCAACTCACTCCTATGCACCAAGTCTGTAATGGTTCGAGCTCGGATAACCGAACCACCTCGGGGCATGATCGCATCAGGACCACCTCAGTCTCAAGGCACTTCGGCATTCGTACCAGGTCGGATCCAAAGGGCACTAGCTCGGGTAATATTGACCGACCTCGGCATGGCAACCCCGAAGATCTCACTACCATATTCCACGCCTTACGGGATCACGCCTCGTAACAGCTAGAATTATCTCCCCCATCCGATTCGGGCGGAAGCGATAAATCTTATCTGCTAGCAGCGTTATCCCCAATCAACTCGAAAATAGACCTCATCGTAACGAGGATCCCGGAACCACTCCGCAAAACCCGCGAGGACTCCACCATATAAAGGCTCCACCCCCCGGGGGTGAAAGGTACGCGTAATCTCTGCTCACTAGCTCTCTTGCTTTCTAAACTACCATCAGCTCGCAAGTTACTGAATTAAGCATCGGAGCAACCTCGCCAAATAAACGTCCCCGAATTCTCTGATTCGTCTTTTACAAATCTACTGAGTCCATCGTCTACTAGGAATCGGATCACCTCCATCCGGGAGCAAACTATCAAAACAATGATTTAAAAAAAAAAGCATGCAGATTCTATAGTGTAGAAATTATATGATTTATCTAACATGTAGTAAATAGTCAGATGAAAATATTTTCAAAACCAGAAATTTAAAACATATTTTTTTTTGTTTTTTAATGAAAAATAATCTATTTTCAAACCTTATGAGTTCGAGTTATTTTTGAAACTAGCAACAACAACACTTCAAGTTGTAAAACACCCCCGTAAGAGTATCATACAAGAAAAACTGACTTACACATCAATTCTTTTAAGACCAATCCTATATTGATGCTTTGAACCTTTGGAAACTCTTGTGTGGGAGATGAAGACTATGCCATATTATCTAATTAATCTTTCAAAATAATATTATATAATTAATCATATTATGTGCTGTCATTATCAAAGTCTATTTGTGTCGAATAATTTGTCGGAGTAGGTAATTCTTGATGGCTAGACACACAAAAAGATAAAGAAAAACAAAATCATGAATGACTACTTTTCGGGTCAAGTCAATGCGCCCGTCTGTTTTTATTTTTAGATACCGAGAGGATATGAGTGAATTAAATTAATTAGTATGACAGTTGAAAATTTGACATAGTCAAGTGGGCAATGGAAATTCGGTGATGCTCATCCAGGGAAAGAATAATGGTGCTATAAATGGACTGTAGTCTAATTCATTATTCATTAATGTCTCTGTCTTTGATAAATACCTCCTTCGAGCCAACTCAAGTCAATGCCTCCTTCCCTATCTAATCCGATTGGTGAGATACAATCCCCAAAAAAATAGGAAATTGTGAAGTTAATATGTTTTCCTTCAATTTTAAGGCTCAATTTAAAAAGAGTATGTATAAATACAAAATTATAGAGTATAAAATCTTGTATTTTAACCCCCTGTACTTTGTTTTATAACAAAGACACTTTCTGTACTATATCGTGAACAAAAATCCCTTCTGTTAGTTTTCCCTTAAAATTCGCTGTTGTAATATTTTTTAATCCCTGTATTACCTTTGTAATAATGATTAGGATTCTCTCCTTTCCTCTCTCTTCTTTCCTTTAACCTTTCTTCTTTCCACCCAGAGAAGATTAAGAGACAAGGTTCTAGCGGTCAGTGAGCTTCTGTTCCAACAGATGATGATTAAGAAAAGAGGAGAGGTAACGTGGCGAGAGTGGAGAAGGGGGAGGGTTAATGATGTTGGTAGTCTGCAATAGAAGAAACCGAAAGACAGAGAGAAATGAAGAGAAGATACAGAAACCGAGATTCCAGGACGGAAAAGATCAAGATGACCGCCCAAGAAGTAGAAAAAGAGCAATGGAGGTCTATAACTAATAAATCTACCCGAGATAAAAAAAGAAGTCAATTGCTTCGAACCCATAGTTCCGTGTAGACACATTAAAGTAAGGTTTATGTAGCGTGTTTTACATGGCTTGGGCTTGCTTTATTGAATTGAACGTCTTCGATTTGAAAGCTGTGATAAACAAACAAACTGTAAATGAGCAAAAGCGGAGGAGAGAGAGAGAGAGAGAGAGAGAGAGAGGGAGGGAGGGAGGAGGAAGAAGAAAGGCGTCTTCTGCGACTCCAAGTCGAGGGTTCTAGTGCTCAATATATCCGGAGGTGGTGGAGGCGGCGGCCGTGGCAGCAGCAGCAAAAGTAATTTAGAAGCTTTCTCTTGTTCCAAAGTTTCTCAGTTTCCGTTTTATGGGTTTGGAATCAGGAAGAGTTGCTCTGTTGGTCGTGGAAAATTGGGGGAAAACTCTCGCGGGTGCTGGGGAAGCTCACTGAGGTTAGGGTTTTGTCATTGCTGTTTAATGATTTCACGGGTGTGATTCCGGATGAACTTTGGGGTTTGCAGAAGTTAGAAGCGCTTGATCTAGAGGGAAATTCGCTTTCTGGAACTTTGCCGCTCAAATTTTAAGGCCTGAGGAGGTTGCGGGTCCTTAATCTCGGTTACAATAAGCTTGTAGGGGAGATTCCTACTTCTCTTTCCAATTCTATAGGCTTACAGATATTGAACTTAGATGCTATAACGAATTGAACGGGACAATTCCCCAGTTTCTTGGCAAATTTACTGAGCTGAAAGGGCTGTACATGTCTCTTAACAAAGGGGAAGGAGAAGAAGAAGAGAGATAAGGGGAGAGAGAGAAGAAAGGAATTTTACAAGACTAGTATGGGGATTAAAAAAATATTACAACGGTGGATTTAACGGAAAGATAACGGAAGGGTGTTTTTGTCTCACGGTCGTAGTACAGGAGGGTGTTTATAATTTATCTTTTATATTATTTTGTATATATTTATATTTGTACTTTTTTTCAAATTAAACTTAAGTCTTAATTTAAAAAGAGTATAAATATAAATACATAGAACGTAAAACCTTGTATTTTGTATTATTTTTTATGTATTTAGAACTATGATAAAATTGAAAAATAATATTAAAAAATGGCATTAGAGGCTCTAGGATGTAGGATGGTTGTCAAATAAGGGGAAGTAGAGTTTAGGTTCTAATACTCACTTTTGGGATGTTTTAAAAACTAACCCAGAACTAGAATTGCTTGAAAATCGGTTTTAGAGTCAGCGAATGCTAGTTGAACAAGTTGCTTATTTGTGCTGGGATTACATAATAAGTGGCAAATAATCGCTTATCTGTATTTGGTGTAAAAAGAGTGAATTGTTTTCAAAATATGTAATAAAAGAAAGCAACCAGGAGTAGCTTGTTTTAAGCACTCTAATTTTTTGGGACAAAATTGTCTTCATATTTTTAAATCCCATCAAGTGTCTTTTCCATTTGATCTCTAACATGAACCAGCAAAGGCGACATGTGACTCCAAGCTGAGAAATTGTTCTAAATGCATTAATCTTTTCACTTTTTCTTCATTTTTTTTTTCTGTTTTGGACAACTCTTCAAGTCTATATTTGTCATTTCCACAAAAGTATATACATACTGATTAAGTGTCTCACCAAGTGGTTTGGAAAAAATCTCCCAAACAGTAATAAGTAATTATTTCCAAACATGAATGGAAATGGATTTGAATTTAAAAAAGAAAACTTCCCCTATGACTTTTCAATAAATTTCATATTTAAAAATATTTATTTATTAGAAAATGTCAAAAGATAAAGGGCAAAATAGAAATTATAAAAAATTGACATGGAAGAAGAGTAAAGAGAGGAGAGGCTTTTGTCGGCCAAGAGATGTTTAAGTATTTTGGTGAAATATGAGGAAAGACATTATGAGATAAAGCGTCTCCTAATTTCAAGACATTCTGTTCTTACTAGTTGCAGAGAGAGAATACTGAGAGACGATGAAGGCGGTTCCCAATTTTTCTTCATTGTTAGCGTTCACATTCATCTGCAGCTCCATTTATCTGTTATACTTGGTCGATATATCTCAAGCTCAAACTACCGATCCCATTGAAGGTACCTCTCTCTTTCTCTCTAGTATTTGGTTGCTGGATCTATGATAAGAGCCAGTTCACTAAAAGAATACCGGCCTAAGCACTTGGTGAACAAAAAATTTTGGTCCTTGTTGGATTTTAATCTCATAAGAGATTAAATCTAATGGGTTCGATTGGTCAATTACATGAGAAACTACATTTCTGCATACTTGATTAAAAAATTAGATTTTTTCTTATAAAACTCGGTTTTGAACTTGTCCTACATTGAAAAATTATAAGCTATGACTGTTAACCACTTTTTATGTTTAAGATGCTTCTCTGAACCAGCACCTATATTTTCTTCATACCTCTTCATAAACTATTTAAGGAGCATGAATCACACTTCAAAAACACAAATGTTCGAAATCCACTTTCTCTCTCTTTCTCAATCCGGTCTGCTACAGTCTCACACAAAGTTTCTTCGGAGATTCTTCAATTTTGTTGGTTGCAAATTCTCGCCCAAGGCTCTGTTGTATCTTGGGAATGGATTTGCATGTAACCTAACAGAAAATTCGGTGAAACTGAATGGGGGCAAATAACGTTTTAAAGATAGTGTCTTCAGATGTGCATCAGAACTTCTCCTCCAAAATTATAGGGACTCCATTTTCCAACAGTCCTCATCTCCGGTGAATCATGATCAACATTCGTTCAATGTTTTTGATTGTGATTGTAATAACTCCGTTGTCATTGGCCTCTAGGTCTGCTGGTTACCTATGAATTGGATCCATTGCTGGATCCTGGATCCTCAGTAGGTTGAGCTGGTGGTCGAAATTATTTGGAGACACAATATGGTTTTCAAAACTCTTCAAATAAACAAGAAAAAAAATATGTTTTTTTTATAGATATAAACTACTCTAGCTCTTTATGCTTAAATCTTAATATGCTGTTTTAATTTATTACTGAGCAATACTATAGCTAGATTATAGGGTAGCAGGACGATCTCGATCGATTGTGGATCAGGTAAAAAAAACATAACTGATTCGCCTGATAATCAAGTCAATTAAGTTGAATTGAGCAATTTCTGTTCTTCAAGATAAAAGAACATTGTTCTTTTTCTTCTTTTGAGATAGAAGATTATCAATATCATAAAATAAAATAAAATAAAATAAAGGGGTTTTTACAGCTCAGTCCACTGTTATAAAATAAAATAAATTATTTTTTGCCAATCTGTACGTACTTTGGGAATTGGGGTACTGAAATTTAACTCCCTGAACTTTCATTTGTGAATTGTGACAAAGACCTCTTAGCCACTCTCAACTTTCAGATCCAGCACTTCCCCCCACCCCACCCGTTCCCCCCATTAATGGGTTTGGCAGTACAATTAATCAGATCCAGTATTTCCCCCCCACGCCACCCCACCCCACCCCATTAGTGGGTTTGGCAGTACAATTAAGTTACGAAAATGTATATTCAAAGTTTTGTGATCTTTTGTACTATTCTACCATTCGGTATTTTTTTTTCTTTTTTCTTTTTTCTTATTTGTGTTTTTGTTATTTTTTTTTTGCAAGTTTCTACTTTTTCTTTATTTTTTTATTTTTATTGTATTTTATTAATTTTTTATAAAATGGTCTCATAAAATGATATAATAACAGTTTGGGATTTTAGAAATATTTAAACATATGCATGACAGTGAGAAAATTACCTAAATACTGAGGAGATAAAGTAGTGGAATGTAAAAGTTCAGATGAATCTTTTCCCCAAATAAAAGCTTGGGGGTGTTAGAATGACATATATAGACAGTTGAAAGCTGGCCCTACATTGTCACATGCATCTACGATGGATAAAATTTCAAAACATGAAAATCAAACTATTAACAATGAATTTGTGGAGATCACTCTAGCGCCACACAGGCGCCCCACGTTCACATCTAATCCAAGCAAGCATTGGGAACATCTTTTGTATTTGTTATGAGATCGGATCTACTTTTTACATTTCACGCCTCACAGGCATTTCACATGCACATTCAATCATACATTCGGAACATCTCCTGTACTTATTAGTTATTATACACGGGAGATATTTCCAATACACGTTGAATGTGCCTGTGATTCGCTCATTTGTGAGGAGAAGATCCCGTCACACTTGTTATTGGGAAGATGTTAACAATATATGGTTGGGAAGCATGCCGTGTGGGACACCGATGTGAACTGGAAGTTGTGTGTTTTTCTTTTAGGGTGATTCTAACTTGTAAAATAAAATTGTAATCATTCATGTTTGGTGAACGTCCCCTTAACCTTAAGAAGTTAAAATAAGTCCGTTTTAGGAGGGCTTTTATCTTGATTGAGTTGCCTTGATAAATATACTTCAAAGATGTTGAGATAGCTTCACCATAAAGTCGGATTTTGCAGTTGGGGTTTTACCAAATAAGACTTCACGTCATTCCAAGGAGATCAAATCAGTCCCCCACAAGAATAGGGAGGCTGACATATTGGGCTCCTGTGAGGGGGTCATGTCTCGTGTGAGGGGGTCATGTCTCGTGTCTTCCTACTTTGATACCAAGGGGTGCAAACTGCGAACGCAAATAGGGAGGCTGACATATTGGGCTCCCATTCACAACTGGGCCCATTAAAAACTTAAAAATTATCAATTCACTCGGATCCAAATTGCACCCCAACATTTACCGAATCTGTAATTGTTACTTGACTTTTTTTTTTTCTCTTCTTTTTTTTATCTGCTTAGGTCAAGGGTTGAATCATGTGGTTAGATTTGCCATATTACTAGCAGCTAGAAGTACCACATGCATGCAAGCAATATTTTGGCTGTTTGGTAGCTTTCTTCACATGGCATGTTATCCCATCTGGGTTTGTTTGATTTGCAGTTCGAATTGAAATAATCTATTACTCTTATTTGTTTGATTCAGATGGGAATCAAAATCAGAATAAACTAAAATGAATTCTTATTTCTAAGGGGGAGAGAATGGTCATTCTCTCAAGTCAAATGAGGAAATGACATTTCACGGATATGGGATTCTAATTCCACCGAACAAAATGATTAAAAGTAGAATGGGCCATTCCCATTTTAATTCCATACCCTTTTTTTCCTTGCTTGTCATTTTAACTAAAACAATAATACTTGCAATTTGCAATTGCTCCTCAATTCCAAATTCATCATCTAAAATAGCCATAAAATGGTTTACTTCTATTTGGGTGTCTTGCTTGTTAATCAGTTATTCAGTTATTTGTTATTATAATATTTTTAAAACGTCATTGATCCAGACAGCAAGGTTCAAAGTATCGATACGTATCAGTACATATTGGTTGATATGTATCATTTTAGGACCCCTCCGATATATGCCCCTATAATGAGTGTATCAGGGGTTTGACCGGTTCAGGGGTGAAGGAGCCCTAAACCGCCCCCTGAACCAATTGCGAAAAAATAAATAAAACAACAAAAACAGTATCGAATTGCCCGATAGCCTCTCAAACGTATCAATATTTTGAGCCTTACCATACAGTCAGATCATTTGGATTTAAAACTCTAAATGATTGAACCATTGACATGAAAAATGGAGACTAAAACAACTCCAATTCCAAATCACTTTTTTAAAACCAACCATTCTATCTTATGTTACAATTAACTAGAGACCATACCATCTGAACCACCATCACTTGGTAATAAGCAATATTTTGACTTTAAAACAACTCAAGCAACCATATAAAAAGGGGGACATGCATGGAAGGAAATAGAGAGCATACAGAGCGAATAGGGTTTATGGAACGAATACTGGTCTAACTTACGTAATTTGATTTTTATATCACAGCGAAGGCTTTAAACTCAATTTTCCAACGATGGCAACGATTCTCATCGGATATCTCAGCAGTCAGCAATGGCTGGAATATAAGTGGAGAACTGTGTAGCGGAGCCGCTATCAATAAAACAACTGAACTGGGAAGTACAAACTATAATCCAGGGATTCTATGCGACTGCAGTAGCAATGATGGAACCATTTGTCACGTGACACATCTGTACGTCTTGATTAATTCTTATTTCTCTCTTTTTCATTTTTTTTTTCATATTCTAATGGTGCAGAGAATGCAAAGTTTACCTATAAATCGGCTTTATGTCCATGCATGAATACTGCTTTACAGCAAGTGGTATCAAAATTGACGATCCGAATGAAAACATCCGGGTAATCGAATCGATCAGGTTATGTTTTCTTTTTTTCAAAATTTTGGTTTTTAGTTAAAAAAGCCGTGATTCATATATATATATATATATATAATTTTTACATATATTAAATATATTATCTATATTTTTAAAATATATGTCATATATCTTATCATATGTTTTTATGATGGGTTCGACAATCAGACAAGAAAGATATCATAATGGAAAATCTTATAGCCAATTAACCGGTATAACAAAAGAGGTGATCAATCAAGTGGTATTTATTAAATTCAAGGGGGTGCTTTGATTGGTCAAATCCCTTTGGTACCATGTTTTTTAGATATCATAGATTTTCATGTTTATAATATACTACTAAATGTGCACGTGCATTGCATGTGCCAGTTTCAAATGATGATGATGATAATAATATTTTAGTATTTTTTATTAGAACTTGTGTAACAAAAAAATGATAAAAGCATGATGTACTATGAATATGTTGTCTTTTAACTCAAATACCTAACTTTAAATGTTTTTATAGTTTTTATCAATGGTTTCAACTTGTGGTTGAGCCAAACAATTGGGTTTATTAGCTTGTCACTTTTTGAGTATGTTTTAAACTAATTTTTTTTTTTTGCAAAAAAAAGAAAAAGAAAAAACATTGACTTGGTGAACAATCAAATGACCATTATTGTTGAATCACTAACCTATTTGCCCGGGTTAATGGATCACAGTTAAGACATCAATTTGGTTTTTTATATATTATTAGTCATTTCCATCTTTACTAATAACAATTCTCATTTTTTCAAACATGTTTTTGTTTAATATAAAGAACATATAATATTAATGACATATTCAATTTTTCAAATTTATAAAAAATTCTATATTTTTATTTTTAATTATTTAATTTAAGACATAATAAAAGTTACTTATTTACAGGAGAAAATGCAATTCCAATATATTGTTTAAATATTGATTTTTAGTATTATGGTCAAATCAATTGAATAGATTGATTAATCTGTCATCCAATTTAAAACCATTTAATTAACCTAGTTAATTAAACCATTGAACCATTTGACATAGTTAGTGGGGTCATGTGTTAGACATTAGTGCCCTTTATTTTTTTCCTAAATTTTATCCCATTTTCACCATTAATGAAAACAATTATTATTTATCACACTTATTTGTTTATATGATGAATATATAATATTATACACTGTGTCCAAATTTCTACATTTACTAGAACATTATATATTTTATTATTTAATTATAACAACATATGTTGACCCATTTGACATGTACATTTGCACAACTAACCCACCACTTGGATGGAAAAAACTATTTTGTTTTTTCAGTTGATTTTAAGTCATGTATTCAATTTCCATCATTAATAAAAGTAATAATTCTTATTTTCATGTTTATTTTTGTTTAATGAGATAAATATATAACATTATATATAAATGTATCAAATTACTTTATTTTTGTTTAATGTGATGAACTAAAAGGTTAGATTGTTGATTTGCCATGTACATATGAAAATGGTTTCATTTTCAAATTGGTTCTAAATTTTGTATTTCATTTATGTCATTCATAAAAATAACTCTTATTTATCACACTTATTTTTGTTTTATATGATTAATATATAATATTATAGATGTACCCAAAATTATTCCATAATTTTTTTGTATTATTCTACTTTTAAAAATTATACATCATGGGTTAACCCATTTGACTTGAAAGTTTCACTTCTCATCGGTTTTAAATTGTATATTCCAAGCCCATAATTAATAAAATTATGTCTATTTTATCATGCTTGTCTTTATTTTAATATGACAAAGTTTCTTTATTTTTTATATTTTTAAATTTTTATTATTTATTTATGACACCATGGAATTATCCATATGATTGAACTATTTGCCCACCAAATAGATGAAAAATATGGTTTCATTTCTAGGTTTATTTTCAAAATATAAAATTTCATTCTATTAATAT
This sequence comes from Nelumbo nucifera, assembly GCF_055504915.1. Classification (NCBI taxonomy): domain Eukaryota; kingdom Viridiplantae; phylum Streptophyta; class Magnoliopsida; order Proteales; family Nelumbonaceae; genus Nelumbo; species Nelumbo nucifera. The sequence goes on from NC_142650.1 coordinate 29,418,661, forward strand.
TATTGTGCATGAATTTATTAGTGAAATCTAATAATGAGAAACAAAAGTAACTTAAATGTTGAGTTCAATGAGAGAGAGAACAAGATTTATTTAATGCCTTAAATAGGAGACTTAATGAGAGGTAATTAGATGCATTTAATAGTATTGTTGTAATTACACTTTCTGCCTTCTCAATGAAGATGAGCCAAATTCAAGAGAAGGGGTATTTTAGTAAAAAATTTCCAAAATCTTAATACTTTATATATATAGTAAGTAGACCTGTTCATGGGCCGGGTGGCTCGACGGGCCGGCCCGGCCCGGCCCGACCCCTGGACGGGCTTGAACAGGCTTTTTGGCCCGCAGGCTTAACCTCGGGCCAAAAAGCCCGGCCCGCATAAAATTCGAGCCGGGCTCGGGCTTTGCCAAAATAGCCCAGCCCGAGCCCGGCCCGGCCCGACCTATAGTTAAACCTAAGTAAACCCGATCCGACCTATAGTTAAACCTAAGTAAAAACCTTATGTGACGTCCATTTGAATAAATTTTTTGATTTGAGAAGGTTGTTGATTCACTTGTAGGCCCATTGTTCATTTAAATAAGGGAAAAAACACCTGAATTAAAATAGATAATGTCTATTTGAATAGGGAAAATTTTGATTTTCTTTTATTAGGTCGGGCTTCAGGCTCGGGCTCGGGTTTCGGGCCTTTTATCAGGGCCGGGCTCGGGCCCAAGTTCTAGGCCCGTTGGTCGGGCCGGGCTCAGGCTCGGGCGTATTATTTTTCTGTTAATGAACACTAAAAGCCCGGCTCGAGCCCGGCTCGGCCCAGCCCATGAACATGTCTAATAGTAAGTGGGCATGTGCTTTGTATGTGGTTGTATTGAGTTGTGAAGTTTCAAGTATCATTGACAGGCCTACTAGCTTGGCTATGTTCATCTTTTTGTAGTATTTTATCTTTTCGGTGTATCTTTTTTTTCCATCTATAAAAAGTATAAGATTTAAATAGAGGGAATTTAATGAGGTGAAAAGTAGTAGTTCAATTTACAATTTAAACTAAAGTTCAATGTATCAAAAACTTCGGATATGCATAGATAGGGATGAAAAGTCAAGATATGCATAAATATTTAAGGAAATTCAAAGATATCTTAAAAAGTATATTACTAACAATAATTACAAGTTTTAAATGATTGTAAATAAGTCATTTAAATGTAAAAATCCATAATTTAATGGTGTATATAGTGTGAGATATTGGGAAACAATTAATAAATGTTGAAAATAGATGAAATAAATAATTTTATTAAAAAAAATCAAACTACAATAATTTTAATCTTAAAAAAGATGGAATAAATAACTGAACCAATTAATTGGTTAATTGGTTGATTCAATTCGGATTGGTTTGAAGTTATACCTGTGGAACCACTATTTTCTTTCTGAATGGGGCTGTGGAAAATGTGGGTTAGGGCCTGCTTTAACATATGAACCACAATGGTGGGCTTACTAATCTGAAAAGTGATATAAACATTGGCAAGAATATTACCTTATATTTTTCCAATTGCAAATAAATTGTGACAGAGTAAATGTTTGAAAGAAACACACCATTTTAATTACTCACCATATTACTCGGTAAAATTCTATGTAGGTCCATGGTAAATCGTTTCGCCATCAAATGGAGAAGTAAATTTAATCTCGTTTATACTAATCTATTTCACTTAATTTCTCTCTTTTTTTTTTTTTTTTTGACAGGAAAGTTTATGCAAAAAATGTGAGGGGAAGAATTCCAGATGAGCTATCCAACTTGAGTCAACTTACCTATCTGTATGGCTTCTTGTTTACTCAACTACCTTTCTATTAATCTTTTTTTTTTTTTTTTTAAGTTTCTAAAGTCATTTCCATTTATCAAACCCCTCCCCCCCGGATATCTCAGTAACAATTTAGGAGGTGTTGAAGTCAAGCAATGCTGGAACCTAGTACCATATTTAGTTAGGATGTATTTCAAATAAGGATTTTTTTTTATCATTTAGTTGGCATGATCTTTGAGTTGGGAGCATTGGCATCTGCTGCTTAGCACACACTGTGCATAAAACTCTACATAACCAATTGTGAATGAACACAACGATGTTCTATACACATGACCAACGATGCTGTGAGTAGCAGATCCAGGAAAGGGAGGGAGGTTGGCATAGGAGTAAAACAATTCAGGAATGTTTTATAGCATAACCTTGTGTTTGATGTGTGTGTATAGAGAGACTGGATCTGCTTCTCACGCAGGGCGCCTCACACGGACCTCACAGGCACATCCCACCATGCATTAGGAACATCTCCCATACTTATATTTTATTACTAACGGGAGATATTCCCAATGCATGGTGGATGTGCCTACAAGGTCGGTTTGAGGCGCCCTGTGTGAGGTAGGGGTGTCCACGGTTCGGTTAACCGAACCATGTCTCTTTTTTGTAAACTAAACCGGTAGTATCTGTTTTTTCATTTTGCCAAACTGAAATCGAACTGGTACCACCGGTTAATCGGTCTTCTGGTTTTGATTTTTAATCGGTTCAGTTCTTCGGTTTTTTGGTTTTTTATATTTATAATATATATTATATTAATATATGTATAATATTATATTATAAATAATAAATGATATATAATATATTATAAATATTTTAAAAATATATAATATATTTATAAATAGATCATTGTAAATATAATATAAGTATATATTTATATATATTGAATATATATTTATATAAAATACATAAAAAATATGTGACATATATTAAAAATATTTATAAAATATACATATAAATATATATACCGGTTGGTTCGGTTAACCATTGGTTTTTTTATAGGTTAACCAAAAACTGAACTGGTCCTTCTGTTTTTCAAAAATTCTGAATCGAAACCAAACCGACCAATTCACTTGACCGCATTTTGCGGTTCCGTTTTCTTGGTTCGGTTCGGTTTTTCATGGGCACCCCTAGTGTGAGAAGCAGATCCCAATTTGTGTATGGGGGGGGGGGGGGTCCTACCAAATGTTTATGGGCTCATTCGTGTGATGAGCCCAACCTGGACCAACCTAGGAAATTATTTTAATAGCAAATAGAGGGGAACCCATGCTATGCGCGAACTTTGTTAAGTGAAAGCAAAACAATGGAAATGCATAATAGCAAATACATTTTCTATTAATTATTCATAATTTTCTGCTATTTTCTATTAATTTCTTGAAATTATCATCTTTTCCCAAAATATTGATAATCTATGTTTGACTATTTTCTTAATTAATTTCTGTTCATTTCTAATAATTTATCACAATTTTTGGAAATTATTGGTAATTTTCTGTTATTTTGGTTAATTTTTGGAAATTATCATATTTTTCTGAATATATTGGTAATTAATTTATCATATTCTTGGTTATCATATTATCTATTTCTATTAATTATCATATTCTTTATTATAATTTCTGTAATTTTTGATCATTTTTATTATGAATTTATTATAAAATAAGTATACAATATTTTAACAGTAACTCGATAATTAATGTTTATTTAGATTATTTTTTGGTAACCTATCATATTTATTGGAAATAATGTTAAATCATTTTTGGTAATTTTTGGATAACTTTTGCTAGACATTATCAATGTTAATTCATTTCTGTTAATTATTGGTAATTGGTAATTTTGTGCTATTAATATTAATTTCTAGAAATTATCATATTTTAAGAAATATTGGTGTTTGATTTTTGGTTATTTTCTTGGCTAATTTCTGTCCATTTCTACTAAATTATGACAATTTTTGGTAATTAAGCAAAAATTTCTGATATTTATAGCTCATATTATATTTAAATGTACAATTCAAATTGAAAATATAAATTAAATATAATTGCTGTTAATCATAGTTTAAAACTTAATTATATTTGTTACAGTTTCAAATATAATTTAAATGTAATTGGTGTTAATTACAGTTTGACAGGATATTTATTTTCAATAATAAAACTATAAATTATTCAAAATAATAATTATTTTGTCATTTTGTAATTTAATTTTAAATATATAATTATACTTAAAACTTAAATTATATTTAAATATATAATTCAAATATAGTGCAAATTTAACATACAATTTAAATGTAATTACTGTTAATTATAGATTGAAAGTGAATTTAATTTGAATAATATAGTTTTTCTATTATTTTTCCATTTTATAATTTATTTTAAAAATTATAATTCATTGATAATTAAACTTACAGTTGAACTATTGATAATATTTAATTTTAGAATATAACTACTCTTAATTATAATTTAAAATATAAAATTAAGTTATAACTTAAATTATATGTATGTAAAATATAATTTAAATATAATTACTGTTAATTATTGTTTAAAACATAATTTAAATATATTTTAAAATTCAACAGACTTTAGTTTTATCAATTATAATTAAGCATAGTTTAATTCTAAATTATAACTTAACTTAAATTTAAATATAATTTATATATGATTACTGTTAATTACAATTAAATGTAATTTAATTTTATATTTAAATAATTATACCATAATATTAATTAAATCATTGGGTTGGGCTCGACGAGATCAGAAAGATGATCCGAACCGATCTATGCCAAAGTGGATTCGAATCGGATCTTGGTCGAATACAAAAGCCCGACGCATAGATCTTATCTTCTTGACCCGGGTCGAGCTATAGTGGTTGCTCAATACAGTGACCATGGTAGCCAAATAGAGTCATTTCTTTCACTTAGTTTAGGCATCCAAACTAAAGCAAAGATGTCGTCAGCCAACCTTTGCATCAAAAACCGACCAAGAAAAGCTAGATTCGGCCAATAAACTCTTTATTTTTGTTTCAAATTCCTCTATTTCTTTCTAAATGTTTTCAAACAGAACCTATGTTCAGAAATTGATCAATAAATGAAATAGATGCTCGGAGCACATAACTTTCAAAAAGATCCAAGAGATTAAGTGGGAGAAAGAAAGAACCATCCGCCCCTTGCTTTATGGTGATTTTCCGGCCAACCAATGAGAGAAAAACAATGAACAGATGTGATCTTGATTGCATTAATCTTGTAAAATTAATGGAAGCTTGTGTTAATCTTGATCGGATATTTATAATTTATTATAGAAGACTTTAGAATGTAAGTTACAACTGAATTGTACACGTGGACTCTAAAACAGAATTATACATGTGGATAACAGATTCTGTAATATTGCCCCCTCAAGTTGGAGATGGAGGAGGAGGACAAACACCCAATTTAGATTTTAACATGTGAAATTGATCATTGCCCAAGGCCTTGGTGAAAACATCTGCTGGTTGGATTTTGGTGGGAATATGGGAGGTAGCAATAGGCCAAGCTTGGATATGTTCATGAACAAAGTGATAGTCAATCTCAACATGCTTTATTCTCTCATGGAACACCTGATTGGGAGCAATATGTATGGTTGCCTTATTATCGCAGAAGTCAGTCATGGGCTGAATATGGCTTAATCCAATATCATGAAAGAGTCTCTTAAGCCAAATTAGTTCACTAGTTAGAGAAACCATGGAACGATATTCGGCTTCTAAAGAAGATTTTGAGATTGTAGGCTATTTACGTGTCTTCCAAGAGATGGGTGAAGAGCCCAACATAGTGAAGTAACCTGTTATTGATGCCTAGTGACAGGACATCCTGCCTAGTCTGAATCATAATAGTCACAAATGACTAGGTCATTGTTGGTAGGAAGAGAGATACCATGATCCGTTGTGGACTTCAAATATCTAAGAACATGAATTGCAACATCATAGTGAGCTTGTTTAGGCTTGCTCATGAACTAGCTGAGCACATGCACTAAATATATGAGTTCAGGTTTGGTAATTGCTAAATAGATCAACTATCCAACTAATCTTCAATGGAAATGGAGGTCCTTTTGCAAGAGTTAGTTGTTATTATTGAAGCATAGGAAAGGAACTAGGATGACACCCTAGCATGCTCATCTCAAATAAGATGTCAAGAGTGTATTTTCTTTGGTAAAGAAAGATACCATCTAGAGTCCTGGAGATTTTAATGCCAAGTACAAAGTTCTCCAAGGTCTTTAATGTGAAAGTAGTTATTGAGGTAATTTTTAAGTCTAGCTATGCAATTAGAATCATTTCCGGCAATGGTTATATCATTGACATATATAGGAACTGCCAAGAAACTATTTGGCCGAGAATCAACGAACAATGTGCAATCAGTTGTAGATTGAAGAAAACCATGATGCTTTAATGCGTTAGCTAGTGTGTTAAACTAGTTGCACAATGCTTGTTTGATTTCATAGATTGATTTTTGAAGACGACAAACTCGTGTGTCACCCGTTGGTAAGAAATCCGAAGGTGGCATCATGTAAAATTCTTCATATAAGTCACCATTTAAAAGTGCATTACTTATGTCTATTTGGTGAAAATCCCAATGACGGGCTGCATCCAAAGCTAAGAGACATCTCACTATAACCAATTTTGCTATAGGAGCATAGGTGTCATTGTATCAACTCCAAGGGTTTGGTTATAACCTTTGATGACTAATATAGCTTTGTAACGATCAATAGTCCCAATGAAGGTCACCTCTCCAAGTACTATTCCTTTCCACCATTGAATGACTAGAAGGTTGGGCTTCAAACCCAGCCTCTTTCTGAGCACGCCTGAATAACTTTGTAATTTGTGCTTCAACACTTGCAAATACCTCCACCCACTTTTGTTCTAAGTTAGCATTGCATTTGAGCACCATTGCCCCTCCTCACCAACTTAGAGACCAATGTAGACCCATTGGCTTTGTCTACACATGCCCAATTCTCGAGCTAGACCACTGTATGTGATCTGTTATTATTCATCTTTAATCCCATTGAGCAACCAAACCACAACACCCTTGATATAGAACACGCTGAACGGAAACATGATCTATAGTTTCATCTAAAAATCCACACATCGGGCAAAGATCATCGATTTTGTTGGATCTTCTGTCAATAACTACACTTATTGGGATCATATTGTAAGATTTCAGGAAATGTAAAATAGAATGCATTGATTAATATGAGAAATACAACCACATATTTATAAACTAGAATCAAAGATCTATTGCCCAATTAGCCTAACCTGCGGGGGGGGGGGGTGAATCTCTCACTCTTCTTTCTTGATTTTTCTCCTTTCCTAGACTTTGGTGTGAATCTACTGAGGTAGATAAAAAGCATTGTAGAAAATTGAATAATTTAAGTGTGTGAAATAAAAACAGTGATTAGAAGAATAAAAAATCCCCAACCTACATCATTTCCTCAAACAACCTCTGGAAAATTTTACTAACCAACAACCTCTCAAACAACCTCAGTGAAACCTTTACAACCAGCAGGGCTTTCGGGTGCCTACTAGACCTGGATGAACATCCTTAGACCTGAAAGTACAAGCAAATAGTCCAAGATGCAAAATAACACTATAAATACTCTAGGCTCAAATGGGTTTTTCCTATCTTTTAGACCGAAGGGTTTTCAAATTTTCAGCTCATATGGAGCTTAATAGATCAAATCTTTTGATAGCTCATGAACCACTCTTGCTTTTCTTGCTAAACCCCTTGTTTATCACATAGTTGCCTTCACTTTCTTCCTTCTTATAGATTTTTATAAGAAAAATAATATAGCTATTATTTGACCTTTATTTGAACATTGAAGGCTAATCAATCCTAGGTTGGAAGGAACGACCCGTTCCTCGACATGCCGAAAGGACAATGTGATTCAAATATTTGGATTTCAGCACCTGGGTCCTTAATTCACTCTTGGAGATTAAAAGGCACCACATCAGTATCTAAGCTTTATGTTTTAGGATCACATTCCTTATCATCACACCCCTTTCCTCTTTGGGGCGCATCATGGAGCTCCAATCCTTTGGATAAGGGTGAATGATTATGGTCAATCTAGGCTTAATTGTAAAATTTGGGCTTAAGGTTCAAGTCCGATTTTTTCAATCCAAGCTCAGTCCGTACTGTAATTTGATGTATTTGGGATGGGATGGACTAGGCTCGAACTGGTTTTGGGGTACTCAAGGACTAGATTCGGACTCAATTTGAAAATTATAAAACCCTGAATTCTTAGGCCTGAACCCAACACAAGGACTGAAAATCCAAGTCCAGCTCATGTAAAATTTTAGACTGAATTGGTTCAAGCTTTGGCAGGACTAGGAGTGGCAACGAGCTGAGCTTTTTACGAGCTGTTCGAGCTTGGCTCGGCTCGGTTTCAATTGAGCTCGAGCTCGAGCCTACTAGAGCTCGGCTCGTGAGGGTTGCGAGTCGGCTCGAATATATTTAAATATATATAATAAAATTATAGAAAATAATATATATATAATAAAAATATTATAATTATTAATTATTATATTTCTTAATTTTTAAATATAAAATAAAAATTTTTTATATATAATTTTTAATTTTATAAAATATTTTTTCTCAAAATCAAGCTCGAGCCGAGCCAAAATCGTGCTTATGAATTTTTTACTTGAGCCGAGCTCAAACTCAAGGTTCTGGCTTGAACCGAGCTCGAGCTTATGCATTTTTAACTGGAGCCAAGCTCAAACTCAAGGTTGTAGCTCGAACCGAGCTCAAATCTTGTAGAACAGTTTCGAGCTGAGCTCGAGCCTAATACTCATCGACTCGGCTCAAATCCACCCCTAAGCAGAACCCGTCCAAGTTGCAACTTTACCCTTAAATGTATCGATTTCTTCCCATCAACATCACCCCATCAGATGATCAGAAATCTCTCTCCAACTTCTGGATCGAGTTGCAGAACAACTTAGAGAATAATTCCATGCGCATTTAGTAGGCTGGTATACGAATTGTCTTAAAAAAATCAAAGACTACTACCACGTCAACAAAATGATGTTATGGTTTTAGGGTAGCACATAAATTTTCGATGATGTGCTCAGATCACTCGTCTACTACTACCGCTACTGATACCAAATTTTATTGTTCTCTTTTTTCTGTTTGCAGGAATTTGGATCAAAATTATCTTACAGGTTCCTTACCAGCATTTCTTGGCAACTTATCCAAATTGCAGTACTTGTAAGTCAAATTCCATAAGAAAAATAAAAAGGAGAAAAGAAAATTGATTCAAAGGGAAATGCATAATTAATGTTGAAGTACAAATCCATTATCTTTTGAGATTGCATAATTAATGCAATTACTTCGTTTTATAATTTGCGTTTCTGACTATTAATTTTTAATTCTCACCAGACAAGTTGGTATCAATGCATTATCTGGAACCATTCCTCCGGAGATTGGAAACCTTAAGGAACTAGTTTCATTGTAAGATATTCTCATACACTTTTTTTTCCTTTCAAGCTTAAGGCTGTATTTGGTTAATTCATTCTTAAGGCTGTATTTGGTTCGTAAAAAAAAAGGGAGGGGGGCTTAAGGCAACTGAACATGTGCAAGCTTATCAAGCCTTGCTTGTACAAGTTTTCACATCTTTCCCTTTCTCTACCTTTTCTTTTTGAAACCAAACACAGCTTTACTTTAATTGATTGAAATGAAACAACGAATTACAAACCACATATTAATCGATACCTAAAGCTGTTTCGTGCTTCTCAGTCTCAGTTGAAGGGTGAGTGGGTAGAGGAATCTCAGTCCTGAAGAGCTAGCTGAGTGCAACCCTTCGAGGGAGGGCTTTTCATGTACGAACTTAGTTTTATAATTTTTTTTTTTTAAATATAAAACATCATGGAAAGAGCCACCCCACATTATCCATGGATATTAGATTAGATTCCATAATCTTCTTTGGACAAAGGTACAGAATTTTTAAAAAGAAGAAAATTAAAAAATGTATAGGACATTGGAGGCAGAGGAAGAACCGATAGAAACCAACAAGCCCAGCCAACAAAACCATCCAGCCCATTTCGATCACCACTATAAAGTTCTCCTCCCTCCTAAGATAATTTCTTCCAAAGTACATGCATGGCAATACACTGCGAGTACTATTGCTTGGATTTCCTATCAACCACAATAGCTCAATGTATCTTCTCAATTCAAATGGATCTAGTTCTTTTTGTAACCAGAACTGATTGTTCATATATTGATTTGAGGAATAAAATGACTATAGATCATATCTCTTGCAAGTTTTCTTCAAGGAAATAATTAAAACCTCGAATCTATAAGTAGTAGAGAAAATTCAAAGAAAATCATATTCAACTTTTTGAATTCAAGCTTGTATAACGGCCTATTTATAGGCAACATTTAGCTTTTTCGAAATAATAAAACCACCAAAAAATAGTAAAATTTCTAATTGGACTCAAACTCTTTTAAAATGTCATATTTTACTAAAAATAAAGCTTCCTAAACAAACTTGGATCACTTAGAATATGCTAAATTGAACAAAATGTAAAACTTACTATAAATTAAACCTTTTAGAAAAGTCCACTTTTGTGGGAAAAAATGATGGATTTTGGTAGGGGTGTCAATGGACCGGTTTTGGGTTGGATTCCATCCAAATCAAAATTCATTTGGATGAATTGGACGGACCAATAAGACATGTCGAATTTGGATGGACTGGATGGACCAATATGACATATTGGATTGGACCTGGTCCGTCCATAAAGAATTTATATTGGGTTGAGCCAATATCTGTCCATTGATAGAAGATAAGAACATAGGTGTCAATGGACCAGGTTTGAATTGAAACCAATCTAAATTAACAGGAATTTGAACAGTTGGACAGTCTTTGGACTGGTCCAAAATATTTATTGGACTGAATTGGACCAGATCCATTTGCAATGGACTCATATTGGACTGGACCGGATTGGACCAAATCCAGTCCAATTGACACCCCTGGATTTTGGGTCTACAAGCACATAATGCTCACTGGGATGATTGCTTTGACATATTAATGGACGCTCAAGTCAAAAGTTATTGATTCTTGAAGTTGTAGTGCTCTTTTGGCTTTTCTTTTTTGTTTTTTTTTTTACTCATGATCATGGGCTTCTAACAACCTTTCAGATACCTTGAAAGCAATCACTGGGATGATTGCTTTGACATATTGATTTTTTACTCATGATCCTGAGCTTCTAACAAGTCAAAAGTTATTATATTATTCAATGTGTGATATGTATCCCATCATTACATGTATATTCTCATATGAATGAGTTTTTACACACATCTAATTAAGGGGACACTTGGACTGATCATGTTCAAGAAAGTTGAGGGAAAAGTGTAAGAGATTTGGACCTGAATAGAGTTGCATCTCTCTCTCAGACACACACACACATCAGAGAATAGATTACAATCTAACAAATTTGGTTGATTGCCACAGTTGATAAATCAACTAAGTTTTCAATACGATGATTGATTATTTTCTTAATCATTTCATGATAAGATTATTGAATCTTGGTTATAAATTCTTTTATCTCAAATTTGTCTTTTATATAGGGCTATTGGCTCAAATAACTTCTCTGGAGCATTTCCTCCACAAATTGGAAATTTAGTCAAGCTCAAGGAGATGTAAGCTCATTTCTATGCTTTAATTAGTAAAGGGGAAACCAAAAGAAAGAAATAGCTGACATTTGATTGTATTGTTTTTCTATTATGTAGTTGGATGGACAGCTCAGGAGTGGGTGGTGAGATTCCTTCAACATTTAAGAACCTAGTAAACATGGAAACTTTGTAAGAAAATTGTGATTTTGACTAATTTGATTTAATTTTTAATTAGCAGTTAGGTTTTTAAATACATCATATACTTAATTTTTCTATTAAATACCTTTTTGGATGTTAGGTGGGCGTTTGATAATAAATTGTCAGGAAAAATACCAGACTTCATTGGGAATTGGACAAAGCTTACTGCTTTGTAAGCTGAATTATCTTTAATTGAGTAGAAGTGTTGAAGTTTGACCTGCCATAGAATTCTGTCTTGTTCGTTGACTGTAGAGTAAAGTAGACAGCAAGAAGTAGGAGAGGAAAGAAGAAAAGAGAGAAGAGAGAAAAGAGAGAAAGGCTGGTTCGAATTAGGGAAAAAAGTTAATCCCTTGATTCGGCCAGACCTATTATTATATTATTGACTTATTGAAAAAGACTTGAGTGCCCTTCTTTAAGTAAGAGGCACTCGAACTAACATAACAGTACACATCAGCATTCTCAACAAGTACAAAGACTGAAATACCCCTTCACTAACACCACTAACACTCCCCCTCAAGCTGGTGAGTATATATCATATAATCCCAGCTTGTTACATATGTAGTCCACTCTCCCCCGACTCAAGCCTTTTGTAAACAAGTCTGCCCACTGGTTTCCCGTACTAACATATGCAGTTTCTATCACCCCATTCAGCACCTTCTCTCTCACAAAATGACAGTCAACTTCGATGTGCTTGGTTCTTTCATGAAACACTGGATTGGAAGAGATATGAACCGCTGCCTGATTGTCACAGTAGAGCTTCATTGGAGTACTGATGTCATATCCTATCTCCTGTAGAAGGTTCCTCAGCCACACTAGTTCACAAGCAGTATGTGCCATGGCCCTATATTCCGCTTCTGCACTGCTTCTTGCCACAACTGTTTGCTTCTTACTTTTCCATGTTACCAGGTTACCCCCCAGAAAGGTGCAATAGCCTGTGGTAGATCGTCTATCAGACATAGAACCTGCCCAATCAGCATCGGTGTATCCTTCTACTACCAGTTTTCCACCACTTCTGTACAGCAAACCACGACCAGGAGCTCCTTTCAGATACCTCACAATCCTTAGCACTGCATTCCAATGTGGGACCAAAGGTTTCTGCATGAACTGACTCACCACACTAACCGCAAATGAAATATCTGGCCGAGTAATGGTTAGATAGTTTAGTTTGCCTACAAGTCGTCGGTATCTGCCAGGCTCTTCAAACACTTCACCTATATCACTGCTCAGCCTCGTATTTGTTTCCATAGGTGTCTCAGCCGGTTTAGTACCCAACAATCCTGTTTCTTCCAGTAAATCAAGCACATATTTCCTCTGGCACAAATTAATGCCATGCTTAGATCTTGCTACCTCTATGCCCAAAAAGTATTTCAACTTGCCAAGGTCCTTTGTCTGAAAGTGTTCCTGTAGGAATGCCTTCAATCTGTCAATGCCCATTTTATCATTCCCAGTCACAACGATATCATCCACATACACCACCAATATTATTTTACCTGCCGAAGAGTCAAGACTGAAGACAGAGTGATCAACTTGGCACTGTTTCAGACCAAACTTCTTGACCACCTCACTGAACCTACCAAACCATGCTCGAGGGGACTGTTTAAGTCCATAAATAGCCTTCTTAAGTCTACATACCTTACCATCCTCCCCCTGAGCAACAAACCCAGGTGGTTGCTCCATGTAGACCTCCTCGAGCAAATCCCCATGCAAAAAGGCATTTTTGATATCGAGCTGATGGAGAGGCCAACCAGACATAGCTGCAAGGGAGATGACGACACGAACTGATCCTATCTTAGCAACCGGGGAGAACGTCTCCGTGTAGTCAATGCCATAGGTTTGGGAGTACCCTTTGGCAACCAGCCGCGCCTTCAGGCGCTCAACACGACCATCTGGCAAGTACTTAACACTATACACCCACTTACAACCGACAGCCTGCTTCCCAGGAGGAAGAGCGGTGAGATCCCAAGTGTGATTATGATGCAAAGCAGAGAGCTCTTCTTCCATAACACGGCACCACTCTGGAGAGGTAAGGGCTTCCTGGACATCCTTAGGAACAACCACGGAGGATAACAAAGATATGAACTGGCGATGGGAAGCGGAGAGGTGGGTAAGTGAAACAAAATTGGAAATAGGGTGAAGGGTGCAAGTACGCTTACCTTTCCGTAAGGCAATAGGAAGATCTAGGTCGGAGGCTGGTGTCGAAGCTGGAGCTGGATCTGTCGACGGTGATGAAGCTGGAGGAGCTGCAGCCGGTACACGTGGGCGATGTGTATACACGTGACGGATGGGTGGACGGTCAACCAATGGTGGCACCGGAGGCAAGGACGTAGGCATGACTGGAACCAAAGGAGGTGGATCAGCCACAGGAAGAGGAAGAGGAGGTGGTGATGTGGGGGAAGCAGCAGCACCGGACCCCACGAAGAACAGAGTAGACTCAAAGAATGTAACATCAGCACATACCAAGGAACGACGAGAACTAGGATGATAACACTTGTACCCTTTCTGAGTTCGGGAATAACCAAGGAAGATACACTTCAGGGAACGTGCATCTAACTTGTCAGTCCCGGGACTCAGATTATGAACGAAGCAGACACACCCAAATACCCGAGGAGAAAGCGGAAACGGAGACATGTTGGGGAATAAGACACTAAAAGGAGAACGACCATCAAGGATAGACGTGGGCATCCGATTAATTAAGAAACAAGAGGTGAGCATTGCATCGCTCCAAAAAGTTTTGGGAACATTCATGTGGTGCATGAGGGAGCGTGCCGTTTCTACAAGATGGCGGTTCTTTCTCTCAGCAACCCCATTTTGTTGCGGAGTATAGGTACATGAAGTTTGGTGTATAATTCCATGGTGGTCCAAGTATTCTCGAAAAGATGAGGACAAGTATTCACGACCATTATCAGAACGGAAAATTTTGATGTGAACACCAAATTGATTGCGGATCTCAGCATAAAATTTCTGGAAGATGGAAAATAATTCACTTCTTTCTTTCATTAAATAGAGCCACGTCATTCTTGAACAGTCATCAACAAAAATAACAAAATATCGGTATCCATTATATGACATCACTTTATAAGGACCCCAAACATCTGAATGAATTAAAGAAAAAAGACTCGACACACGGTTATCGACCCTAGAACGAAAGGGAACACGATGGTGTTTCCCAAATTGACAAGACTCACAATCTAAAACAGAAAGTTGACTCAATGAAGGGACTAAGGACTGCAACACTTTCAGCGAAGGATGACCAAATCTACAGTGCCACTGGAGAGGAGAAATGGATGACTGAAGAGCCGTTGACGTTCGTCCACCACCATCAAGATAATACAGTCCACCGGCTTCATGCCCTCCACCAATCTTCATCCCCGTCTTGAGATCCTGAAAAACACACATAGAAGGGTAAAAAGTGATGGAGCACTTAAGTGACTTGGTCAGCTTACTAACAGACATAAGATTAAATGGAAGCTTAGGTACATATAAAACAGAGGATAGGGATACAGGGTCTAGGTCAACATTACCAACACCACAGATAGATGACGTGGAGCCATTAGCAAGGGTAACAGATTGTGATGCTGAGCAATGAGTGAGAGATGAAAACACACCTAGAGTTCCCGTCATGTGATCGGAGGCTCCAGAGTCAATAATCCAGGGGTTGGGTGTGGATGCCAAACAAGCCATACCTGAGTGTGCAAAGGAAGCTGTGTTCTGCTGCGACTTGGATTGAACAAACCTCTCATACTCATCACGAGGAACACTCACCATCTCCTTGCCTGGACCATCTGAGGGAGTAGAAGGCATCGGGTCAGCTGACCGTTTCTCCTGTGTAGGGCTGAAACTGGTGTCACTAGTCATGGCATGGTTGGCCCACGTCGAGGGAGGACCATGTAAGTCATAGCAGTAGTTAATGGTATGTCCATCCAAACCACAGTGAGTACACTTCCGTGGACCCGAGCCACGTCCTCTACCACGAGCTCCCCCTGAATCTCTGCCTCCAGTACGACCACCACCACGGATGTGTGTAGATCCACCACTACCACTCCTGCCAGGCTGGGTTCCTCGAGTCCCACTTCTGCCACCTCGGCCTCTTGACACTGCAAATGCTGATTTATCGGAGACATTAGAGTCCATAGATCCAATGGAAGCCCTCCGAAGACGAGCAAACACCTCCTCTAAAGATGGAAGAGCAGATCCCCCTAGTATCTGGGCTCGTACTGGTTCATACTCAGACTTCAGCCCCACCAGAAACCGTGTTACATCAAGCTGCTCTCGCTGTTGCTGTTGAACTTTGACATCTGAAGTGAGAGGATGATAGACATTTAACTCATTACGGATATTCCTCACATTGGCATAGTACTCCTCAAGGCTCTGATTTCCCTGTTGCAGATTGAAGTAATCCTGATACAGTTGATATACCCTAGTGGTATTATCCTGACCTGAATACAGTTTCTTGGCATGATCCCACACCTCTTTGGCTGTGTCAAGAAACATGAAGTTCACACTGATTTTGGGTTCCATACTGTTCCACAACCATGTAATGATCTGTGTATCTTCCTGTTCCCAGTCTTCATACTCCTGAGAATTAGCGGGGGGTTTCTCCTCTCTTATATGCTTCACTTTCTTCTTCGCCTTCAGAAAAACCTCTACAGACTTGGCCCAAGGGACATAATTCTCTCCATTCAGTTTAATGGAGGTCATTTGGACATTCAGGTAGTCAGTAGATATCATGACACTAGGTTTACTATCACTGTTATCTGCCATTGCCGAACTCCCTTAATTCTGAGCACTGAATTAGGAGCACTACACACTGCACACTACACACAGACACTTCATCGAAATCTGCACACTGATTTCAACAGCTGAGAACTGCAACACCACAAACCCTACTCACCGAAGTCTGTACACTGATTTCAGCAGTATTAAATGTTGAAAACTACAACACCACAACCCCTACTCACCGAGGTCTACACACTGATTTCAGCGATATCAAAAGCTGAAAACCACACTTGTAACACCACCAACATTAATCCACAACTATAGGAAGCTTCACCATTAAGTAGACACTATTGCCATTCGAATCACACACAAACCAGAATAAACCCTAGCATAAACCCTAGCATACTGCAATCTGAGAACCCATCATGCGAACTGTACTACACCTCTCATGTATTCCATAACAAAAAAAAATATATAAAAAAAACTTTACCTCATCGCCTGAAGGCCAACCATACGAAGGGCTGAGACACCACTGCACCACACGTACCAGCCCTAACTAGGGCTTAGAAACCACAGCAACCAATCACCAACGACACAATCGGAGGCATAGAGACCTCCTAGGGAAGAGGGCGATCACTCCTTTTCAGCCCTTTTCCCAGTCTCCAACTCACAACTGAGAACCCCAAGTGAAACCCTAATTCGAATGCGCAGAAGGCAGAATTCTAGCAAGTCTGATTTGGTGAACCTGGCTCTGATACCATGTTGAAGTTTGACCTGCCATAGAATTCTGTCTTGTTCGTTGACTGTAGAGTAAAGTAGACAGCAAGAAGTAGGAGAGGAAAGAAGAAAAGAGAGAAGAGAGAAAAGAGAGAAAGGCTGGTTCGAATTAGGGAAAAAAGTTAATCCCTTGATTCGGCCAGACCTATTATTATATTATTGACTTATTGAAAAAGACTTGAGTGCCCTTCTTTAAGTAAGAGGCACTCGAACTAACATAACAGTACACATCAGCATTCTCAACAAGTACAAAGACTGAAATACCCCTTCACTAACACCACTAACAAGAAGTTTATGCAGTTTGTGTTTTTCTCTGAGTATTATAAATTTATCTATGTAGTTAAGAAGAAATTATTAGTAGCAACACATGACTTATCACTTATAACAATCCTTTACATATGTAGAGCTTCTTTAATTTTACATTTAATTGATAATTTCTTGATGAAATAATTAATTTTTGTGTAGGCGATTGCAAGGGAATAATTTTGAGGGTCCAATGCCTTCTAGTCTCTCTAAATTGGTTTCTTTAACTGATCTGTAAGCTTTTGCTTTTTGTTATTCCTTCATTAGATTTTTCTCATTAATGTAGTTGTTTCAGTAACTGTTGTATATTATTGTATAGGAGAATAGGTGAGCTATCTAATACAAGTTCAACAATGGATTTCATTAAAGATATGAAGAGTTTAACATCATTGTAAGATACATTTTGTCCTGATATGGTAATGTTATATGTCCAAGTTCTTTTTCTACTAGTCACATTCATTTAATATGAGGTGCCATTTTTCTTAGAGTTTTGAGAAATTGTATGATATCTGGCACTATTCCACCGTACATTGGAGAGTTCCAAAATTTGCAATATTTGTAAGTAAATATTTTTTATTTGATCAAAATTCATTTGGGTACCTGTGTTTGTACAACAAAATCATTCTACTTAATTATTTTTAGTAAAAGTAAAAGGGGAAAGAAATGTCTTTACTGATTTTGTTCAAAACCTTTGTTTATTTGGTGATAGGGATTTAAGCTTCAATAATTTGACAGGACAAATCCCAAACTCTCTATTTAATTTAAGGTCTCTTCGATGCTTGTAAGTAACAAAGGAGTTCCCCTCCATCTTTCAATAGATATCAACTTTATTTCCATACAATTACCTTTTAGTTTTTGCAATGAACAGGTCTCTTGGTAACAACAGCTTATCAGGCAGTCTTCCTGCTAAAACAAGTAAAAGTCTTATTGTCATGTATGTCCTCATAACATAACATATAGAATTTACTACCTTTCCAAATACTAAAAACAATTGGAATTCTTATGATAACACAATTAATTTATTTTACCTTTGCATGATTTGCACACTAATATTCTTCCAAATGTTTTATATGCAGAGATTTATCATACAATGAACTATCAGGAAGTTTTCCTTCATGGGTGGTGACACCAACTCTTCAAGTGTATGTCCAAGAATGTTACTATTTACTTTTCTAGTTTTATCAAACTA
Organism: Nelumbo nucifera; assembly: GCF_055504915.1. Lineage (NCBI taxonomy): Eukaryota > Viridiplantae > Streptophyta > Magnoliopsida > Proteales > Nelumbonaceae > Nelumbo > Nelumbo nucifera. The sequence goes on from NC_142650.1 coordinate 29,437,281, forward strand.
CTCTCTTTTTAATTAGTTGAATACTCCTTTCTTAAGGAAAAGTTTATGAATAATTATAAAGGGACCTAGGAGGGGCAGAGAGACATAAAATTGAACCCTTGAAGACTTCATGAGGAATACCAAGGGTGATAGTATTTATTTGTTGTCATGGATCTATTAACTGCTTTCATTTATTTATTTGTCAAAGCTTTTAGTTCCTCTCTTGACTTGCAAACCTTCTTTTTTTCACTGCCACCTAATCTTTGGTTCTAAACTTCTTTCTCCATACATGTAATTTCCTTTTTATATCTTTCCCTGCTTTGAGTTTTTATCATTATTGAATTGGACCTCAACATCTTGGTTCTAAGTTTGCATCATCACTTGGAAGATAGTTCATACTTCACTACATGAATATCTTTCACTAGTATGACAAGACTTAACCCCATGTGATATTGATATCTCTTTGTAGGCTCTCACTAATCCTCCATCCATTTTTATTCAATTTTTCCACCTTTATGTGTTGATCATTATTCAATTATATTCCCCTCAAGCTACTAGTCATATTGTCTTAGCTTGCACTCTTTACATTGTATTGCCCAACCATCACATCCTCAACGTGCTCCACCACCACACCACCAACCTAAGCTAACCCATCTTAATCTAATGTCTCGATACTCACTAGCATGGTTTTTAAAACTGGACCGGACTGGAAAAGTGGGAATCAGTTCTGTTTTACCTCAGAACTGTTATTTCGCCAAAAACCGTTGATTTAGTCAGAAACCGTTAATCCAGGTGACTGAATCATTCATTGGTTTTGACTATTTTTTAATTTTTGTCAGAATAGACCATCTATTTGATTCGAATGGTCAGACCATTTGACCTAAGAACCGGACCCCTAACCAGTTTGTTGTCCGATATGGTTTTAAAAACCTTGCTCACTACTGAAGTGACATCTACATTATGATATCAGCAGCAACTCCACACATCATTACAAATATTTTCTTGATCATTATTTTTAAGTTAATCTTCCTTAACTTCTATGTCATTTTGAACCTTCTTCCAATAACATGGTTTTATAGAAGCATTTTGATGAGCACCTATAATAAAAATTTTTGTCACCATTTTGCACCACTTGGTATGAGTTTTGTCATGTTGGATCACTCTTCTAATACCATCGTGCTTATCTATTGACTACCTTGGCTCACACCAAACTAGCCCTTAAATATTACAGTGTTATCCTCTACCACAACCCAACAAAAATTTTCTTTTATCATACAACACACATTCCCCAAGGACTGTCACAAAACAACTAATTATTGCATCCATCAGTTGAAAGATTTTTTTTAGATTTAACCTCATCACTCTCTTACTTTAATCTGTAACATGCCATATTTTTTATTAATATCTTACTTTTCCATGTTTATATTTTTTTTTACCTTTCAACATTTTTATTTATCATCTCTAAGCTTATTATAGTGAGCAGAATAGAAGATTCTCATATTAAATCTTCTACCAAAAATCCTCTCTCGTAGTTCTTATCCAAACCCTTGAAGGGTTTTCTTTCAACAAGTTGACCTCTACATATAGTCTTGCTTCTGTAGTACAAGTAGGACATTCCCAATAACTCAAGTAATGAACTTCAAATAATTCTCATTGTATAGATTAGATTCATTCGAAGATGGGGATGGTTAATCTTAGAACAATAGAAGGATCCAACCCAAATCAAAGTAACGAGACTATTTGAACACAATTGAAATTAATTTTTTTTTTCATCATATAAAAAACTTCCTTTTAACTTAACTTTGAGAAACTCATCTTCTTTGAAAATCGGTTTAAGATGTACCTTGAATCCAAGGAGGTAATAACAAGTATCCCTTGGAAAATTGGATTAGGATAGTTTGCCCACCTTTATTTCTTTAAACGCCAACTTCTGCTTATCACTTGCGGAAATTCCTACCAATAACATAGTATTGATTATAGCTGACATCTATCATAATAAAATGTGCAGGAATCTGGTAGCAAACAACTTCATATTTGATAGATCAAATAGCAGGTTAGTTATCATATTATGAAACCATCAAAAAGCATTTTTAATTAGTCAATTGCATGGCTACTAAGGAAATACATCACTTTGTTATATATTATGTTCTCGCTTCTCAGAACATTATCATTGTGCATACAGTGATTTTGGAAATTTGAACCACGATGTAAGCCATCTCTTTTTCCTTCCACTTTTGTTCATTTAACATTTCAAATGGTGCTTTATAACATGGATGCTTTTTCATCATTTCATTTGATTTTGAAATTTTCACATCAACAAAAAAAAAAAAGAGGCATGCTATTAAATTGTACATGCTTTTGTTTTGATAAGTGAAAACAAGTTGGTTTTATTTAAAAAAAATCTTGTTTTTGAAACCTTCAAAATGATGGTTTTTAAAATGAAAAAAAAAAAAATTGAGTAGAGAGATATTATATGATTAACGAAACATGATAATGAGAACATGCTTTTCATGGGAGAAATTAAAGAGCACTTTTCTTTTGTTTCAGTTTTGAAAAGAAAAAAAGCACCTATACAACCAAGACCATGTTTCCAAGTTTGTTTTAAGAACCAATTTGTTTTTAAATCAAATGGTTTTAATTTGTTTTTGGAACTTTCAATAATTCATATTGGAGGATACCCTTTAATTAGGATCAAGTAGAGTGTTTTTCAGAAAACACCATGGTATAATGGTGGTGTTTTATACAAGGATATATGCCCTAGAATTACTTAATTAATAATGGTACCTACATTACTTGTTAAGAGGTATATATTATCCCAAACAAATTATATATATATGTAAGTGCACTTAGTTGAAAATAAACTAAAAGCATACTAATTGATTTACTCTCTTGTAGTTTACAATTTTTCAATCAAGTGTGGTGGTCCAGAAATGGCATCTTCTACTGGAGTAGAATTCGAGAGAGACAATGAAACTCTTGGCCCAGCATCATATTTTGTTTCAAATATCAGGAATTGGGGAATTAGCAATGTTGGACTATTTAATGAAAGAAAAAACCCTGAATATATCCGAAGTATCAATTTAGCACAAATCACAGGAACTTTAAATCCTGAATTTTTCCTGACAGCAAGGCAATCTCCAGGATCAATAAGATACTATGGCCTGGGTTTAGAGAATGGAACCTACAATGTGCAATTACAATTTGCGGAGATAGTATTGGATGATGCAAGCTCTTTCACTTGGCAGAGTCATGGCCGACGTGTTTTTGACATTTATGTACAAGTATGTATAACTTTTATCGTTGTTCTTGAGTTCAACAGTACAAGCATGCATTCATTAATACAATATTTACTACATGTTATTAAATCTAGATCTCAACCAATTACATTAAAAGATATCTTTACTTTTTATTGATTTATGTTTTACAAAATATAATTTTACGTACTTTGATGTTTAATAAGATATGAACAAAAGATATATTTGGTCTTCGTCTTTTGTTGCACATGGATGCACTATAGATTTTGCCTTGTATTTCATCTTTCTTTTGAAAGGAAAGCAACTTGTTTTTGTTAAAAACTAAAACACAGTCTAAGAACATGTTTCAACTTTCATTTTTTTTTTCTTTTGCCGATGTGACACTTTTACAAACAAATGAAAACAAAAACATTAATTTTATAAAACAACCCCAAGATTTCTTTTTAATATTGTTGAAGTTTGCAATTTAGTTATTCTTCTTCTCTTTTTAAATACCCTACATTCACTCGTAATGCAAATTATTTGCATGGAGTAGTTCAACTATTACTTTTTTTTTAAAAAAAAAACTGTGAAAACAAAAGTATAAGAAAGCAATATATTTAGTAAGATCAACTAACTAATGTCTTATTTATTTTATTGATTATATATGAATATATAATTTGTCAAAAATCATACATACTTATAAAGCGCGGCAATATGATGAGTGCTCCAGGGAAGTCTACGGTCAAAAGATTTTGATATAAGAAAAGAGGCAGGTGGGGTCTCTAAAAGAGTTGTTGAAAAGAACATAAAGGCTCAAGTGTCTGAAAACTTCCTCGAAATTCATCTCTTTTGGGCCGGAAAGGGTACGTGTTGTATACCTAATCAAGGTGATTACGGGCCACTGATTTCAGCCATTAGTGTTACTCCAGGTAAATTATTGTAGAATTGAAATGTGAATTTATAGTATTGAGCTTGAATATGTTGTCAACTGACTAATGATACTGAACACTCAGATTTCAACCATACTGTTAGTGGCGACCAACCTTTAAAAAAGAAGGAAAGGACTGGTTTGATTGTCGGTATTGTAGCTGCTGTTGTTGCTGTTACATGCTTGTTGATAGTTTGTGCAATCTTTTACTTTTACTTGAGAAGAAAAAATTCAAGGTCTAACAACAAGGAAGGTAAATTGGCAAATAATGTAGAGTAATAATAGTTTTCCACCTTTTTTTGACTTTGTAATGAATTCTTGGTTTGAGGTGTCAATATATATTTGAAAAAAAAAATTAAAGTTTCATTTCAGTTTTATTTATTGATTTCATAATTTTGATGAAAGTTCATTTCCTAATGCACAGTAGATGTGATTTCATCTAAACTCTGCTCATTGCTAATAAAAATACAAAAATGTTTGAGCAAAATATGACAGAAATAGTAACCATGAGAACTAGTATACTAATTTTTTTGCATATAAATCTGCAGAGCTTCTAGCAATTGGCCCTAAGGCCCACATTTTCAATTACTCTGAGCTAAAAGCTGCTACAGAAGACTTCAATCCTAAAAATAAGTTGGGAGAGGGGGGATTTGGATCAGTTTATAAGGTAAGATGCATTTTCTTTTCTTTTTTGCAAATTCATAATGCATTGCACGTAGCATTGTGTAATCAAAAGATTGAATAAATCATACTTATCTTGTGGAATGAGTATTGGAAACTTAATTTAAGAAGAAAGAAAAGAAAAGTAGTCAAAAGTGTGGAAAGAAACATGGAACCAAAGGAGAAAAAGAGAGTGACATGTTGTTTCTAGTGTCACAAAATAGGCCACATAAGAAAGAATGCCATGGTTACAAACAATGTCTTCAAAAGAAAGGTAGCATCCTATCTCTAGTATGCTTTGAGTCCAATTTAGCTATTACCTATCAAACACTTAGTAGTAGGTTGACATAGGAACCACCATTCACATTTACAAATTCCTTGCAGGGATTCCTAAACCAACGAAGGATTAGTAGTCATCAAAAGACAAATTCCACAGGAAATGGGGTAGAATTTGAAGTCAAAAACCTTTGGCCTAGTTTGTTTAATTCTCCAAAGTACTTTTGTCCTTGATTTAAAAGATATTATTTTTGTTCCCTCAATGACGAGGAATTTAATTTCTATTTCAAAGTTGAACTAATTAGGTTTTGAATTTTGTTTTTATGATAGATCTTTGAGTTTATTTTATGATTCTCAACTTGTCGGTTTCAATTCCCTAATTGATGGGCCTTATTTACTTGATCTTGATTCCATCTTGGCTCAATCTCTTCTTTTCTCAAACGCTGGAACCAAACATAGCCTTGTGGATTATAATTCTTCTATGTTACGGCACAAACGTCTAGGCCATAAGTCTAGAGAAAGATTAGAAAGGTTGGTCTAGAGGGGATTCTAAACACACTAGAATTTTCTTATCTTAGTGTTTGCATTAAATGGATAAAAGGAAAATTAACCAAGTCTAAAAGAAAGGTGCTACCATAAGTAGGGGTGAGCAGGAAAAACTAAGAAACCAAGCCAAATCAAACTGAAAAACCGACCAAAATCGAATTGAAAAACCGGTTAAACCAAATTGGTTGGTTCGGCTTTGGTCCAGTATTTTTAAAAGGCCAAAGGTACCAGTTTGCTTTCAGTTAACCAATATAGAAAACCGGAGGTTATTCAAACTGACCAGTATACATATAATATTTTATATATATTTCTGATTTTCTATTATATATTTATATACTTTTTATAATATATAGTATAAATATTAAAAAATCAAAAAACCGATGAACCATACCAATGGTTAACTGAACCAGTTAAGCAATCGGCTTCGGTTCAATTTCGATTACTGGTTTTCCAGAAACCAATGATACCTGTTTGGTTCCAAAAATAAGCCCACAGTTCGGTTAACCTAACTGTGAGCACCCCTAACCACAAGTAACGAACTTTTAGCATTAATCCATATAGATATTTATGGTCCATTTGAAAGAATGTTAGGATCCATCGTATGGACGCCAAAAAGGTTGCGGAATGGGTGGGCGAATTTCAAAAATTTCCTACATTTCTTCCAACTGGGAATCATATTCCCTAAATTTAGAATACAATATTCAAGGATCCTACTTGAACCATAACCGAACCAGATTTGAACCAAAAGACAAGGGAGGAATTATACCTGATCCAGAGAAGCAGTATCTCCCAAAGTTGGTGTTCATGGCCAAAGAAGACACCAAGATCCGCTCTTGCTGAAGATGACACAGCAACTGTAGAATGGAACCAACAGAGTGCGTCCTACACACTGAATTCTTCAGAAGAATCCTCTGGAAACAATGAGCACCGAACTTGATCAGTTCCTTTTGCAAAACTGATATCAAGAACTGATTTCTTGATTCTTCCCTCACACAGAGATCGAACTGTGCAGTGAGTGGCAGCTAGAGGAGAACTCTGGAGATGAAGATGGCGAATGCTGCTTTTCTTCTCTCTGGAGTGAATGAGATCCTATCTCAATTCGCAGGAGGTTTTTCTTTTCTAAAACCCTAGGTTCGAATTCTGTTAATTCTCCTTTGGGTTTCTCCTCTTTCTTCTTGATTAAGAAATCTCCTAATCCCATTAGGAGTTATCCCAATCCAAATCAGCATCTGGATAGGGGATGATCTTAATCCTATCTGCAGATTAGGTTAGCATACTCCTGATCTTATTAGGAGATCACCAAATTCAAATCTCATTTAAATTTGGTCTCTAAGAGTGGATTAGGTTAAAACCCTAATCCTTTTAGCTAACCTTAATCTCAGATCCGCCCCATAAGTGGGTGATCATATCAGCCCAATTCGAAATGGGCTTTTGGCCCATTAAGTAATCAGTGCTCAATTAGTTTCCAATTTGTTGCCCAGTTGGGGTTCTTTGTATGGCGTGAGACCCAAACATTGATCTACACACCAGCCACATGGGTTTGGCCCAACCTTTATTACAAGGCCTAGTCGAATTCACTAGAAAGCCTACTGAACCCCTGAGCCCATCATATGAACCCTATGGGCCCAACACTTACACTAAGTGGTCCTTGGGCCAAGCCATCTTATAAAAACCCAAGGATTGTGGGCAGGTGCAAGATTAGCCCATCAGGTATTATCCTAAATGGCCTTACACTTAACCTCTCAGCCTATAATGATCAAGCACTGCCCGACAAGAGAGGACCTCTCCCTCGGCTGCAAGGAACAGTGCCGCATTCTCTACTCACATGGACCCCGGGAATTAAAACCATTTGCAAACAACTTGAAACCGAAATTATCTATATATATATATTGCAAAACAAAATTCCAACGATTGAAATCAACTGCCGGCAGTTTGGTTTCCATCAGAGAGAGTGCATTCCCGATCATTACCTTTGTCCAACAAAGGGGCTGATCCTGTCACTATGATCACCCACTCAGATGATTCTCAGGCTGTCCCAACATACCCGGGTTTTGATCCCCGCTAAGGATCTCACTGATTGGCATATCAAAGACAGCCTAATCCGACACTTAGTGAAGTATCATAATCGAGTCTAGGGGTCAGGTGTAACTTTTCAGTTTTGCCCATCTATCTCTAAGGTCCAGGGCAATGTTGGAAATCTGGTCCGGTTCAAGGATTCGAGTAATCCCATACTGCATGTGCCTTGGGTCTTACCCTGGTGGCCGAGACAGGCCATCCCAACACTTGGCGGCACACCAGTATCAGCCTTGGTAGGATAAATCTCCCCAGACTTATCCAATGGCTGTGAACATTTAAAACTAACACGAGTCTCATTAAGTGTTCAGTTTTAGGGTCTTACACAGAATCACACCACACAACATGAATCAAACATGCACTTTATTTATTTACACTAAATGTCAAAAGTACATCAAATTGGATTGGAGCTAAGGGCATACAAAACTGTCCAACACCATTCCCTACTCCTTCTTAGGGTTGGTAAAGGTATTTCATTACCTTTGTAGAAAACTTTTCCCGTTATGGATATATTTATTTATCTATCCTATAAGATGCTCTAGATGCATTTAAAATGTATAAAATAGAAGTTGAACATTAGCTTGACAAGAAAATTAAGGTAGTTTAGTCTAATCATGGTGGTGAATACTATAATAGACTTAGTGATATTAGATGTAACCTAGGCCATTTGCTATATTTTTGCAAGATTATAGTATAGTTGCATAGTACACCATGCTAGGTGCCTCTAAGAAAAATGGTGTAACTGGTTGGAGAAACTGCACCTTGAAAGATATGGTGAGGAGCATGATAAGTAATTCTACCGAACTAGAATCCTCATGGGCTTAAAGACTGCAATATATATCCTGAACAGAGTGCCTTTTAAGGCTGTATCCAAGACTCATTTTGAGCTATGGATAGGCAGAAAACCTAGTTTGGGTCATATTCATGTTTGGGAATGTGCTGTAGAGGCAAGGATATATAACCCACATGAAAGAAAATATGATCCCAAAATAGTGAGTTGTTATTTTATTGGCTATCCAAAATGATCAAATAGGCTATAGGTTTTACTTCCTATCTAATAGTGCCAAAGTTTTAGAAACCCTGAATTCTTTGTTAATTGAAGATGGCAATGATAATGGGAGTGTTGAATCTCAACATGTGGTAGTTGAGAAAAAACCAAATACTAAAATTAAAAACACCTCACGTAAAATCCCTGTTTAACTGACATTAATGCTATTATGAAGGTTACAAATTAAGAGAGAAGAACAACTATCCTAGATGATTATATAGTTTATCTACAAGAGAGTGACTATGATTTTGGCGTAGAAGGTAATTTGCCAACATTTCCTTTAAGTCAGTGGTAGCTGAAAAGGCTCCTTATGGTTAGACTCCATGTAGGATGAGTTAGAGGGACTTAAATCCATTAGATGCAAATGGGTATTTAAAGCATTATTCAAAAGGTAAAGTTGAAAGTAAAAAGCTAGACTTGTAGTTAAGGGTTTTACTCAAAAGGAGTGCATCGAGTATAAAAAGACCTTTGGTACTTATAGCTCATTTTGATTGGGAGTTAATCAAATGGATGTAAAGAATACATTCTTAGATGATGACTTGTAGGAGGATGTCTATATGGTTCAACCAGAAGGTTTTGACACTAAAGGCAAGGAACTTTTAGTATGCAAACTTCAAAAATCCATCTATGGTTAAAACAAGAATCAAGACAATATATGGTATCCAAAATTTGATGCAGTAATTCCTCAAGAAAAGAAATCTACATGTTTTGGCAAATGCATTCATAAAGGGGTACACTTGTCAATTACAGGGAACACTTCTTGATGGGAGGATTGTGGCTGTGAAGGAACTTTCAGTAGCATCCAACCATGGAAAGAGTCAATTTCTGACGGAAATTTCTACCATATCCGCAGTTCAGCAACGAAACCTAGTGAAGTTATACGGGTGCTGCATTGAAGGAAATAAACGGCATTTGGTTTATGAGTATCTTGAAAACAGGAGCCTCGACCAAGCACTATTTGCCTGGGAACAGCTAGAGGTCTAGCTTATCTTCATGAAGAATCAAGGCCTAGGATTGTACACAGGGATGTCAAAGCTAGCAATATTCTTTTGGATGCTAAGCTGAATCCTAAGATTTCAGATTTTGGTTTGGCCAAGCTGTATGATGAAAACAAGACCCACATTAGCACTCGTGTTGCAGGGACAATGTAATCTATATTTTCTTCAGAGAACTGACTTGAACCATTCTTTTGTTCTTATACAGTAACATTCTTGGCTCTGGTTTGTGGTTTGTTTCTGCGCAGTGGCTATCTAGCACCAGAATATGCTCTTCGTGGGCATCTAACAGAGAAGGTTGATGTGTTTGGATTTGGGGTGGTCACTCTAGAGATCCTTAGCGGGCGGTCGAATTCAAACAGAAACACACACCCAGAAAAGATCTGTCTTCTTGATTGGGTAAGAGAGAAAAAACAAATTATCTATATATACTTACGATTCTTCTTTGTTTTCGATTTCATCGGTAGTAGCCAGTTGATTCAGTAACTTGGTAATATCAATCCTTATATAGTTTTACTTTCGAAATCATCCAGGCATGGAGTCTACGTGAAGATCACCATGAATTGGAGCTGATGGATTCAACACTAAATGAATTTGATGAAGAGGAAGCTCGCCGAGCTATAGGAGTAGCACTTTTATGCACTCAAGCATCACCAACGCTGCGCCCATCCATGTCGCGTGTTGTAGCCATGCTAGCAGGTGATGTTGAAGTGAGTGCAGTTACAACTAGACCTGGTTATTTAACAGATTGGCAGTTCAATGACATTACCGGCAGCTTCACGAGCAATGTTTCTTCGACGACAACCGCAATGTCAAAATCATCTGAGAGTGGATTCAAGACATCATCATCAACCTCAGGCACAGTGCCTGATCCATCCCTCTCCCCATTGAATGTTTCTCAGCCGATGCTCCATGAGTTTGGAGAAGGAACGTCATTATTATAAATCATATTCTTTAATTTTGAAGTGAATTATCTACTAGCACAAATCACCAAGTAGTTGCATTGCAAATGATCTTGGGTAAAAGAAATAGACTTTATGCTTTTGTTTTGAAGGACAAAATCAAATAAAAAACCATCTATGTTATTTGTAGTTCAATTTCTTCAGTAAGAAAACCTCTGAGTTTTGGTCTTTGAATATCAGTAAGTCCAGAGTCTCAGACTTGAATAGCTTTCATTCCATCCAGATTTTGTAATAGATCTACATCTTGGTTTGAATGGAAATAACACAATCCTTCTGTAATCTGTGTAGACAAAGGTTTGGAATAACAGATATAGGCATTTGTCTCAAATTGATGGTCGAAAATAGTTGAAAAAATATTTGTATTTTTGTTTTTCTTTATATAAACTTATATTTTTATAAATTTTCAGAAATTAAATCTCATTCGGATATCCAACATTTTAAACGATTCAGATTCAAATTAATGTTTGTGAGATCAAATGAAATCGGATTTACTATTTGTACTATCGGGTCGAATTTGACTATACCTCAATTTGAATCCGGTTCGATCCGTTTGCATCCCTAGACAATCAGGCCTAACAGAATGGCCATGAAAGTGAAAATTGAGTAGTACTAATAAACGAGTTTGTGTAATTCATGGATACCTCACTCCACAAGCAAGATGGGCTCTACCATGTCTGTATAGGAAATCCAAGAGGATTTTGTGGACGGGCCTGAAAATTTAATCCAGGCTGGGCACATCCAACCAGAAAAGAACTATAGCCAGAGCCTGGCTTGGCCTAGAAATCCAAACAGGTATCAAGGCCTGAGCCTGGCCCAAAAGCCCTCTGGGATGGGCTTAGGCTCGGCTTACGTAGGGCTCAAAAGACCCTTTGACAAGACAATTTGATGCTTCATTCAAAGATGGTAATAACGATATAACTCTGTTTGAGGATCTTTAAGATCTTCATGAAGGCATCTATAAAAAAGAAAAAAAAAAAAAAGAAAGACTCGCTTTACGTGAAGGAAAATTTTCAGCTGATTGGCTGGAGAATAGGCTGCAGTGGACCAATGAGGTCTTGTCTTGGACTTCTAAAATTCAACTTGACCACATCAGCTTTTATGATTCTCAGGGGAAGACTTTCTTTTTTTGTTTTCTCAACAGTATCCGATCTGAATTAATCAAAATTTTTAAAATACAAAAAAAAATGTTAATAACTTTTCAACTTTTATAAGTAATAAATTAATGTAAATATAACATACTGAATTTATTGTATATAATATATAAAAATATACATTTTATAATTTTAATTATAATTATATAAATCTTAAATATTAAAATCAATAAATATTACAATATAATCGGATTTGGATTTTAATCGGTTGAGTCAAATCCAATCCAATCCAATTATTAATCAGATGCATATTGCAAATTTTGTATTCGATCCAATTATTAATTGAATGTAGATAGAAAAATCTGAACCCGATTTGATTACATAAATACAACATCCAAATCCGAGATATTCAGATTGAATGTTAGATCACATTCAACTTATTCACTAAAAACAAAGCAAAGAATCATTCAGTTCATCCACTTAAGCCATTATAAGGGGGACTGGATCTAATAGGCACATCAAAATATTTATCAAGTGCTCATTTAACGTGTTTACAACTTCGTGCTTACCTCATCCGAACCCTTATCAAAGGGGCCCTTAAGAGGACTGGAGAATCTTTCCTTGAAAGCTTAGTGGATCGGATAGGCAAATTCAACCTATCCTTGAAATGATTCCAAGCAAATTTCTAAAGCAGTTGTCAGAATATTTGTCTTGGAAAGGATCCTGTAATTCAAAATGATTGCAAATTCACTATATTACTTTTTAAGTCATGTTTTTTTTTTTCTTTGTATTGAACTATTGATTACTTGTCTTTGCCTCATAAGAGTTGCAATTCAGTTCTTCTTGATATAATACAATACTTTTTTTAACAACATTAATAACTATTCTCAAAAGTGATAAGAACTGATAGTAGGGCTTGAAACCACATCTCATCTGAGACTACTCAGTTAACGTGCCAATTAAGCCACCATTAAGTTGGCAATTCATGTCTTTTTTTTGGTGGTATAAGAAAAACATAAACAAAAAAGCAGAACCAAAAGCTAATATGGTAGTTCCCACCCGAAGTGTGAAAGACAAATTCATGTTTTAACATGAATTTAACTCGGCACTGACCTACCACAGAAGGCGGGAGAAATCCCTGAATCTTATAATCATAATATCTTTATTTTTTTTTTTTTCTTTTGAATGGGTTATAAGCCAGATTCATTGTATGGTTGCACCAAGCAATCACGGTTTACAATACCTAGCCAAAGTGTGGGCAGCCACAATACTATTCCTGAGAGTGTAGGAGACCAAGATTGAGTTAAAAGGAAGGAGAAGGTCGAACACATAAAAGTTGAAATTAAGGTATCAGAATTGGGTTTAGTATCGGATAAGTTGGATACGGATACGAATACGGAAATGTTTTGAAAATGCATGGATACGAACGAAAAATATAAAAACACTTGAATATGCTAGTGAAATGCATACAAATCACATAAATACGTTAATAATATTAAACTAAGCTGAATTATCTATGAATAAGATATAAAGACATGAGAAATGCATACTTCAATAGGTTATATGAAGAGAAATATTATAATAAACAATACCAGGATTCTAGAACATTCAAACATTGTACAATAATTATCATTCTTTCAATTTTTATTAATTTTTGGGAATATTTATTAATTTAGTATTTTATTTAAATAACAACTATTTTTAAATAATAAATATGTTTTCATTTTTAACATATAATATTTTTATTTCACACATAATTGTAAAATAAAACAAATAAATCATTAAGGTAGATAAAATAAATTATATTTAATTTTTAGTTTTTATTAAATATTTTGGGAAAATTAAATCTTAAATTATTCGTTTTAGATTTTATAATTATAATTTTCTGTTTTCTATTAATTTTGTTGGGAAAATTTATTTATTTAGTATTTTTATATAATAACTATTTTTCAATTAATAACTATGTTATCGTTTTTAACATGTAATCATGTGTAAAATAAAATATATAAATCACTTGAGGTAGAGGAAATATATTATTTTTATAATTTTTAGTTTTTATTAATGTTTTTTGGAAAAATTAAATCTTAAATTATTTATTTTAGTTTTCATAACATTATTTTTAACTTGTATTAAAGATGAAAAACAATCCAAAAGTACTCAATGTACAATTTTGTCAAGCTAGACATGGATACACCTCTGTGTCGGTGTGTATCGGACTGTATCCACTAATACGATGTGATACGACTCGATACAAAGGCATATCGTATCGATACGCATGACTCGTAAGATATGTATCTAATCGTATCATATCCTGTATCCATGATCATGGATACGGATATGATATGCCTTGTATCGAGAGTATCGTATCAATACCTTTGGTCGAAACTAGTTAAGGGGGCTTTGGTCAATGCATGACTTTATTTATTTTAGGGTAAATGTAAATTGTTGAAACCTTCCTTGAAGTTTCTAGTTTCTGGTTGTTGCTGAAACCTTCCATGAAGTTTGATAATTGCATCCACCTTCCTTACACTTTCTAACATAATTACAAATAAACACCCTTTGTTATAAGGGTAAATTTCTTAAACTACTCTTATGGTTTAGTGAATTAACTAAGTGTATCCTTATTGTTTGAAAATTAACTAAGGCTATCTGTTTTTAACAATTGACTAATACTTCCTGACCATGTTTATCCATTAACGAAAGAATTAAAAAGACTATTTTACCCATCTTTCTTCTTTCAATGTTCAAAAATTGGATATAGTTCCGGCTATAGTAATCGGTTGATTTTCCAAAGGACTCTTTTGCCGGTTGGAGCTACCCCTATGTCTCTCGACCTGGCGCACAATCCATCTTTCTCCCTGTCATCGCCCACGGTGTTGGGATTACCAATTCAACTCAATACAAACAATTTCCACTGACAAATCTCCAGACCATAGAGTTACGAGTCGATTGAAAGACGAGAATATCAGCAAGAGCGAAGAAAAGGATAAAAGAGGACCTGTCAGAAATTTACCAACCGATATATTCGAATCTTCAACACCAGAAAACCACTTCGTCAATCTCCAGACTGCTTTGGCGCATTCAAGGCCCTTGTTTCTAGATTAAAACAAATTGAATCACAGCTAGTAATGTCAGCAAGAGCAAAGAAAAGGATAAAAAGAGCACCTGATATCTCAGAAATTTACCAACCGATATAAACAAATCTTCAACACCAGAAAACCAATTTGTCAATCTCCAGACTGTGTTGGCGCATTCAAGACCCTTGTTTCTAGATTAAAACAAACTGAACCACGGCCTATAAATCGATCCACCAGTTATTCACTTATTCTGAATTCTGAACCCGCGGAGCTTTCATTCAAGACCCTTGTTTCTAGATGAAGACAAACAGAATTACAGCCAGTAAATCGGTGTATCAGTTATTCACTTATTCTGAATTCTGAATTCACGGAGCTTCTGAATTCGATCCGGTTGATCTCGTCAGAGAGAGAGAAAGATTTCTCAGTTCAATGCTGATCGTGAGAGAAATCTCATGCGAATTACAAGTTTACAACCGCATGAATCTCCGTGAACGGAAATGATATATATACTCTCTCTCTCTCTCTCCTGTCTCCGCTCTCCCCAGTTCCACTGCCTCTCTCTCTCTACCTTCGTTCTCACCTGTTCCACCACCCCTCTCTCTCTCTCGCTCCCTGCCTCTGCTCTCCTTTGTTTCACCGTTCTCTCTCTCCATTTGTAGAACCTTTATTAACGATGGGTTTTGATGTTTATTGATACAGCGATGGCGGCAGAAACACCGCCAAGGAAACAGTGAGAAATCACCGAACGTTATCGATGTTGAATGTAAGGAGAGGCAGAAGAGAGAATCTGAATGAAGTCCTCCAGCCTGTGTCACAATAGAAACCGAAGACACTCTTCCATCTCTCCTACCTGTAGGGTACTTTGTTAGCTAGAAAGTTCATGGCCGGAAATTCGGGCCAAGTTCATGAAGACGATAAACCAATTGAACAGAAGTCTTCTATTGAGGTTGGAGACCTTCAGAAGTATTCAAATATGAAGGAAGGGGAGGGAGAGTCACGAGAGGACACGAAGCATAACATTGATACAGATGCCGGTGCCGAATTTATAAGAAGGGTAAGTTGGGTACTTTTGAAAATTATAGCAGTCACATAATGGCCATTTGAATGGTTTACGACGGAACGTTAAGCGTAAGGGAAGTATTAGTCAATTTTCAAACAGTATAGGTATACTTAGTCAATTAGTTAAATCATAAGGGTAGTTTAAGAAATTTACCCTTGTTAGAGGCATAAAAATATTCAAAATACCCATATATTTACTTTAGACCAAAATGTTTATTTTCTAATTTTTCTATTCATATCATATGAATGGCCAATCCAAACCCTTCTAATCTCTTTTTTTGAAATAGATTTATTCTCCAAGTAGGGGTAGCATTAGTCAATTTTCAAACAGTAAGAGTATACTAAGTCAATTAGCTAAATCATAAGGTAGTTTAAGAAATTTACCCATGTTAGAGGCATGAAAATGTTCAAAATACCCATACAGTTACTTTAGACCAAAATGTTTATTTTCTAATTTTTCTCTTCATATGAATGGCTTAGCCCATACCCTTCCAATCTCTTTTTCTGAAATAGATTTATTCTCCAACTTTACTTTTCATATCAATGACTTAAAGGTAAAGCTACAACTTTAAATTCTTTTTTTTTTTTTTGTTGTTTATAAAGCTTGTATTGTTTTTTTTTTTTTATGTAGAAACCAGCATAAATAGTAATTACATGGATATTTTGGACATTTTCGTGCCTTTTATTAGAGAATTCTAATAGGAGTCTACTTGCAACTGTGTCAAAAAGTTCAGGAGAAGTGATTGCAATTACCGAATTCTGAGGAAGTTTCAACAATGGTCAGAGGAGGTTTCAGCTAGCTATTTTAAACAAAAACAACTGCTAAATCAGCAAATTCATAATATTTTGCTAATGTGGTAGTTTTTGTTTTCAAAAACAAACCATACATATCACCAATGCTCCCTTGAATATACAAATTTCAAATATCATACTGTTGTGTCATTATATAAATATTGCAATGCAATATAAAATCTAAATACAAGTTTTTTCAATAGTTTAACCATTGGAACCATCACTTGACTATGATTCTAGGTTCAGTTTTCCTAAATTTCATAAAAACTGTTGACTTGATCTAAAACCATCTAATCCAAAGGCAAAAAAAGGTTCAGCCTCTAAAACATTATCAAAATTAAGACTGCTAGCTAAAAGGTTTTGGACCCGTTTAGGGATGAGCCCAAGATTCAGCTAAGGCATAGACTATTTCAAGAGACTGAAGCATAAAACCCCTCAAACAACTGACTGTCAGCTGATTTAGGCTGTCTAAATTTTTCACCAAACATAGCTTATTAACGAATTCAAATCAGTCCCCACGAGATTGCCTCCCACAACATCCCACCACACATTTTCGCCGTGTATTGGAAACATCTCCCGGTGATAAATTGAGTAATAGACTAATAGCCTTTTGTCAGGCACAAAGCGATCAATTTATTCAGGTCCTTGTTGATGTTGATTAGATATATTAAATCTCAAAAGAATGTCTGTTTTGTCTAAATAAGTCCATATGTTTCTATATATTCCGGTATGGGCATAAATATCTTTAGGGCACCCATTCACTGATTCACATGCCCAAATAGACTGAATTTTTTAATGGGTCGAATTTTTGACAAGGATGTAGTAGATCTAGTAACTGGAAACCAAAGGGATTTGAGACCCCTAAAAATCAACAGGGTCATTCTCAATTAGTTTGGATTTTAGTCCAGAGGAGATGGAGGGGGAGAAGTCACGGGAGCAAACAAGGAATCGGTCCCAACCCTTCCATGTGACCCACATGGCCTCAGTGAGGACCAGACAAAGACCCATTTGAGCTCTGTAATTTATTTCAGAAGAAATCAGTGCATGAGACGAAAGAAGAGACAAATTTAGGTGGTTGTAGATTACTACTGAATTGGATTTCTTTATACCCAACATTCTACTGTTGATTTTTCCTATCCCTGCTCCTTCCATTAGCATGGATTCATTCACTATCCATCAAATCATCACTTGGGAAGCTCTAATGCAGTAATGCTTTCTCGTTTACTTAGACTTGCAGTGTTCCCATCAGTTCACTGATAAACATCAATTGCACTAACAGATGAAGTCAGTGAGCGTGACTGCTAAAGAACTCTCACAAACATATAATACTATAATAATGCTAAAAGAAACTTACTACATGCAGTTGATCTAAACCCACCAAACAATGAAGGGCCAAGTCAAAATATGAATTGTCAGACTATAGACTCTCATATGTTTGCTTACTACATCCATATTCATATTGAGTTATATTCATAGACAGTATTACTTTTGTATTAGAATGTTGACCAAGCTCAACAGCCGTTAGATGGAGAATCAAATGCTCTGATAAGGTGAGGTCAACCTCATAAAATCCAAAAGATGGGAAGCTAGTAGCACTGTCTGATGCTACCTGGGCAATCACATGGTACCAAATCTTGATATATTAAAATAATGCCCTAAACTAACATTAATTTTATAGGTATTGGGGTTATCTATCAGTAAATACATATTAAACCAAAAGTTGGTTAATGGTGGTAGCCTAAGCCATTACTATAATCAAGAGTCATGTACAAACCCTAACCAACATAAATACATGTCTCATGGCTCCCCTAGCCCAAATTATTTTTTCAGGTTAAAGTAGGTTCAGAGTTGGTTGTCGCCCAAGCACCCATATACTTGGATGTGACTATGGTTACTTCATAATTATAATCCACTGTAAGTTTCCTGAATCACGTTATCAGTTGAGAGGGCCATGGTCTGAAAATATCTCAGAATCATTCAATCAGAATTCAGAAAGCATTTCATCAATGGAAGGTATGCACTGAAGGGGTAGATCAAACAACTCTAAAATTTCACATGGAGCCTTGTGAATTTTGGATCACAAGTTTGCTTTAGACCAACCAAATCAAAAGGAATTCTTCCAGAAAGTGATTGAGAGTTTGAAATTTAGTTTCTTTTTTCTAACCCCTTCCACTATACACGGTCCTCTAGAAAGTGGTGGCTCCCATTCTATTCTTTTTTTCCAGGCCGTGATTGATGCCCATCTTTTCAAAAGAAACCCTTAGACCTTACTCCTGAGAGTTTGATCACGTACGAGGGTCCCATGCAACAACTTTTTACTATCACTCATTCTAGTCTCAACCACCCAACAACTTACAGACTACCTTTCATTAGTCTTCACCTTCCCTTCTGCTTTATATATCTTGGCTCATCTTACACAGATACCCATATCACAGCCATGGATTGGTTTGCTTGGTTATCCAAAACTGGCCTCGAGCCTTCGCTTGTGTACGAGTATGGCCTTGCTTTTGCTCACAATGAGCTCGAAGAGGAGGATATAACTTACTTCAACCACGAGTTTTTGCAGAGCATGGGCATCTCCATCGCCAAGCATAGGCTAGAGATACTCAAGCTTGCTAAGAAGGAGAAGGGAGGAAGCCCGCATCTTGTGTCAAGGTTTCTAGCAGCAATCAAGAAAACCAAGAGGCGTCTTTCCAATTACATTCGCACTTGGGCTCATCGCGATGAGTCTGCACTAGTTGTAGTGCCACAGCCTGCTTATGGTAAGAGGTGGAAGGGAGCCATGTTGAAGAGGAATAAGAGGACGATGACGCTCAAGCAAGGAAGGTTGATGTCGCTCAAGCCAGCACCTTTGATGCTCACAAATGGAAATTCAAAAGATGCAGCAGGTCCTCCCATTGATAAAGGGGCAAAGGCTCCTGTTCACAATCTAGGCAATGAGGAGAAGGTAGGTGATGACGGTTACTGGTCGACAGCAGTCCAGATCAGGTGGGATACAATGTTTCAGGATTTGAAGCCCACATGAAGTTCTCCTCCTTTGCCCTCCTCTGTTCAAATGGTGAGAGATGGTTTTTTGGTTCTACCACCAGAAGATTTTTGGCTTGTGTGTAAGACTTCTTGCTTTTTTTTTTTTTTTAATCCTTATATGATGGGTCGAGTAAAGCTAAAGACCCACTTGAGCACCGCCAAGGGTCTGTGTGCGTATGTCACGAGTGTCCACTAAAGTATTTCTTTTTTTCTTTTACTTTTTTCATGAAATTGGCAGCAAGACCAAAATTTTGGTTTGCAATTGAAATTATTAATAAGACATGTGCTACTTTACTAACAAAGATCAATCCAGCTTTAAAAAATTGGTGATGGTGGTGGTCGGTTTTGAGGCCCAGAGCTCTCTAAATAAATGAACTTGAGAGACGTCATCAGTCTAACCAGTAAATTCAGACTCCATTAATAGTGATTTTCTATATTAAAAGTTCAAGGACTTGAAGGGATAGTCCCTGACCGAGTAATCCAAGGAAACCAGGTTTTTCTCTGTGACTCATCCATGAATCAGTCGGGTATTGCGTGATCACTGGAGATCAGAAGAGCACTCTATCAGTCAACAGACACAGAGCAATTGAAATTGAAGCCACTTTGTCTAAATAAAGAATCATTCTGAGCATCAAATGCGGCATACTGATTGCAGTCATTGAAGGGGGTGTTTTATTAGTTCGCTTTCTGCATGGGGAACCTGTGGACCATCTTTGGCACATCAGGTATCTGATCAACAATTGCAGTTCATTACAATAGCCCCATGGATTCTCGGTTTCATACGCCCCAAGAGCCACAAAGAAGCATCTCGTCTTCTTGAGAAATAGGTTACTAGCTTCCCTTCTGATTATTCTAGGTTCATCTCTCCGCCGGTTTGTATTCCTTATTTAATTTCCAAGTAGTTGATAAATGAATTGGGGCTTCCAAATAATATCCAGGCAGGTCTTTCGGCATCCAGTGTAACATTTATGCACTTGAAATGTGCAATGGTAATTTCAGCTGAGTGATGAGATGCTCCCAAACTCACCCTGAAACCCAATAAAATGGGTAAATCCGAAGCTTGGCTTACTTTGCCGACACAATATACAAAGTCCAGACTGAGACATGGCATGGGACAGTGACTGATGCTTAGGGAGTAAAGGGAGAATGCAGGAATGAAAATAACAGCTGAAGCAACGGCTGTAATGCCTTCAGTAGGCAACAAGCTTGGGATTATATGTTTGTAATTTTCTATGTTCACCTCAACAATAATAACATACTTTAATCGATCTATCTCAAAATTTACGTCCATATATAACATTTACAACAAGTTGGAAACATGACTTTCTACACTTGAAACATGGTAGATACATCTAACTACAACAAAAAAATAGTCCCTTTGATTATTAATCCAGAAAAACAGGAACACTTTTTCAGGGAAAACTGGAGCTCTACCATTCCATCATGTTGAACCTTATAAAATGAACAGGAAAGACATAGATAATATCAATGATTTGAATTTTTGAAACAGCTAGAATGACTTGAAATTTAGGGCTGTAACTGAAGAAGCTAAGCTGAAAGGTGCGCCCTCAGTGGTTTTACGGTTTTGCCTCAATATTAATATTCCAAGGAGATAGCGAACTCCTAGCCCTTCATTAAGATGATCTCAATGGTTTGAATTTTGAGGGATCCGGAATGAACCTCCAGAATAAAGCATTTGATAAACAGGTTTTATTCTCATAGTCAGGATTATGCTCAGTATAGAGCCTAGACCACAAACACCAGCTAGAACCAGGAAGGTTAACCTGAAGCAATTAGGACCAAGGCAAGAGGCACTAGAGCCTAGCAGATTCAAACCGTGCTGCTTTGCAACCTCTTTGTCATATACATAACCTGCAAGCAAGGCCGAGAAGAGGAATGCACCAAGAGGATTGCCTAGCAACATGAAATTGTAAATAATACCAAAGTGTTTCAACCCAAAAAGCTCAGAAGCAGTTGGCACCATGATAGAGAACTGAACCCCATAGCAGATCCCAAGTAATGCAGTCGCAGCATAGAGGGTACCATTAAGAGCTGAAGCAAAAAGAAGATATGTCACAATCATCACTACTTGCGTGCATGTCATCCATACTGTTCGAGGGATCATCTTTGACCTGTAACAAGCAATATCCAATGCCATATAAATCTGAAGACCATAAGAGATCACAAGGAAATACAAGTGCAGACTGGAACTTTGTGGGTTCTACCTCTGTAAAATGTACCAAATGGTTTATGGCTTCAACAACATGGAGTGTCCTATATAGAATGACTTTGTATTGGTGCATAGCACAAATATCAGAACTATTTAACACCCTAACCATCCAATCAATTGATTCTATTTCACAAAGCTTACAGGCTCATAGATGAGAGACTGTCCAGTCAAGATGGCTTTTTGGGCTATATTCCACCAGCACAATGAGCAAATACTTCCTTTAGTGCATAGTTGCATTTTATGCTATTTCCTCGTAAGGGTGGGGTGGGGGCAAGTAGTAAAGCAACATGAAAAATAAATGCTCAGAAACAGTACAAGGAGAAATAGTACTGACCTAACAAAATGCTCAGAAACAGCACCACCACCAAGACGACCCACAAAATTGCAAAAGCTGAAGAGAGACAACAGAATTGTTGTATCATTGACGCCTAGTGCAGTCCCAATTTGTGCCAAGTTATTTAGAACAGTTACACCAGACCCAACTCCAAGAAAGTAAACCAAGAAGAGAAGCCAAAAGTCTGCCTTTATAATAGCTTCTCGGAATTTGAAATCCTCCCCTCTCTTGGGTCGCCTCCTCTTCTTGACAGCCCCCTCCCCTTCAGCCAGAAGTATGTCAATGTCTGAAGCATCATCGCTTTCTAGGAAACTTCCAACATTTGTTGTTGATGAAGACGGAGTTAGCAATGGCTCAATTTTGTCTGAACCATCTTCTCCTGGAAACAGAGAATCTGAGGAACCAACTGCATGGCTATGTAATACAGGTTTCTTGGGATTAGCTCGGAACAATGACATCTTTACAGGGATTGCAAGTGGTGCCATAAGAAGCAGAACCATTACAACAACAAATGTATAGGAAATGGGAGAACTTAGAGAAAGCACATCAACCAACACTGTGGTTATAAGAAGATAGATGCCAAGAACAATGCTAGCAGCTTGAGTGAAAAGAAAATGGCCATGTTCAGCAGAGTCTTCACCAGAAGCTGGAGTACAAGGTCTAACAAAATACAGCATTGCCAAGCAAATTACTGGAAGACCAAGTGTAAGGAACAGCAAGAGCTTTGAAGCAGAGTTCAGAAGCACTGCACTGTAGATTTCTGTGTATACTGCAGCACTGATTCCCACATAACCTTTGAGAATACCTGCAACAGTTCCTCTACTAAGAGGGAAGTTTCTCATGTTGGTTACAAGCACGCCAGTTCCCAACCATGCGCTGCTATTAGTGGCAATACAAAGTGCAATCCATAACTGTCATATCATAAAAAAGAACTAAACTGTGAGGCCAAAACCCAAATGCATGAAGCTTGGATTTTAGGCATTCTAAGACCATATAAGAGGGAGGATAATTGCACAATTTGGGATTTCCTGAAAGCAAAAACTGTGCAATCACTGTGAGAGACCGGCATCCAGCCACACATCGGGAACTTATCCATGCTACAATCAGTGACTACATTCGAATGTTAAGTAGATTAAACATACAGGTATATGAAATATTCCCAACGTTCAGATGGATGCCGTGCTCTCAGAGTATTCACATGGTTTTTGCTTTCAGGAGATCTGAGCTCTAATTGCACAAAATAACTTGCTAGGAGAAGATGTCCTTGATCCATGTAATAGCTTCAATCACTAAAGCTTATTATCAAAGGATAACTTATTCATGCTACAACCAGTGATTACATTCGAATGTTAAGTAGATTAAACACTCGAGCAATGCAAGTTAGGCATAAAATATATGGATTTATAACATACATAATAATGAATGCCTATTGATTACAGTAACACATCTTGACTTGCAAGGATATTCTTTGATTCTAGCCTTTGATAAACATTTCTTGAGTCCAGTCTTTTGTCAGAAAAGATTATTAAACGAATTCTATTGCAGAAAAATAATGAAAACTTCCATTGTTCAGAAGTACAAATGAAGGAATGAAGGAAACAAAGTACATGATACATAGCCAACACATTATAGCATCAAGATCACATAGAAAAGAATACAAAAAATATTGCTGTTTGGGTCAAGATCCCTCCAAAATCCAAATGCAACTTAGCTCTCTCGAACCCCTCTCCACCCAACAATTGCAAGTCCATTAACTGATATAGGGGACCCGACCGAATGAGCAATTCAGCCTAGAAGCTAATGTCTCAGCCTCCTTAATAACATATCTAAAGTTCTAAACATCTATAGTCCATCAGACTATGAGGCATCCATCCAACCACCACCTATCAATTACCTTCCAAGCCCAAGGAGAATCCATCTTGAGACCATTAAGTGATGAGGAGATTCCTGCTCTTATCCTCCAGTTGCTTTCTTGGAATTTTTTTTCAACAGAATTTTTTGTAGTAAATAAAAAACAAAGATTTTATTGATAAAAAAGATGAGTACATCAGCTAGGGTGATGAGGAATTGCCACAATTTAACTCTATAAACAACTCAAAAAAAGTATACAAAACTATCTTTGCCTTAATATTTTCTCTCATTGTAGGCTAGCGAGCAAAATATCTCCAGGGGTCCTTGGTTCCACTATTTTAATTTTGAAAAGCCCAAAGAAAAATCTACCAATTAATTTGGAGAATGGACAACCAAAGCACAAATGTAACACATTCTCCCCTGCAGCTTCACACAAGTAACATCTTCCCATCAATTGGATGTGTTATGGGCCCGCGAATAGGATCTCGTCACGGGTCAGTCCACGGGGAAAACCTCCTGCTTGGCTCGGATCTCGTCAAGCTCGGATCAGTTCAAAAGCTCACAAGTTCAAGCTCGGCTCGGCTCAAGCTTGATTGCAAGCCAAGCTTTTTCTAAAAAATAAAAATTATACATATAAATTTTCTATTTTACATACAAAAATTAAGAATTATAAAAATTATTTAATATTATACATAAAAAATAAAAATATTTATTATATTTTGATCAAAATGATTTATTATATATAAATATTTATATGTATATGTATGTATGTATGTATGTATCTATGTATGTGTACGATTAGGCTCACGAGCTTTACGAGCCGAACTTCACTAGGCTCGAGCTTGGCTCGATTACCAAACGAGCCTATATATCGGGCTTAAGCTTGGCTCGAAGCTCAGTTTAAACCGAGCCCAGCCGAGCTCAAATAGCTCGTGAGAAGCTCAACTCGTGGCCACCCCTATTTTTAGCCCTGCAAACCCATTCTCATTTCACCAAATGCAACACAACCTAACTAAGCCTATTTTTTCTGGTTGGGTTGGGTTAGGTTCACGTTGGCCCAACCCAAAGTTACATCCATGATCAATATGCATCAGTCTGGAAATTAGACAAGACTCACAGTTGGAAGAATGAGAAATGAACGAGTAAATCGAATTGTACTCCTAATTGCAATCAAAAGAGTCAAAACTATTTGCTACAATCTTGATGTTACTTCAACATATCAGATATGAATGTTCTGCTATTGTTGTTATTTATTTAGTGAACCAAAACACAAGCACAGATTGAGGAAAATTAAGGCATAGAATCATAAGGGAAGTGTGATATGTGAAACATATTAGCGACCTTCATTAAAACTAAAATCTCCAATTGTATCGCTCACCCAAGTATCAATGGCTCCTCTCTTCACAGCATAAGGAGCTTAAGTGATCATTCAATTTGAATTACGGCCTTATGGATCAGTTAGAGACTTAGAGGGCAACATTCACTTGTTTCGTTCTTGCTGTATTTTATTGTTGAGGGCATTCAAGGGAAATCTATATAAGGTTTGCTAACCAGGAACAAAAAGAAAAAGTCACTTCCATGCTACTGCAGGGGTTTCTACTGATTTACAAAAGCTTGCTCTGAGAAGAGAAGTATCTCCCGCATGGTTCCACTAGCAGCCCAAGTATATAGTATATACAGAAACTACTAATGGAAATTGCAAACGGCAAAAAGTTGTTTAAGAAGATTCTAAAAGGAGGATCTAATTTGCAGAAAACCTGTAAGATCTCAATAACATGCAAAAGGTTT
Organism: Nelumbo nucifera; assembly: GCF_055504915.1. Classification (NCBI taxonomy): domain Eukaryota; kingdom Viridiplantae; phylum Streptophyta; class Magnoliopsida; order Proteales; family Nelumbonaceae; genus Nelumbo; species Nelumbo nucifera. The sequence continues at coordinate 29,463,233 of NC_142650.1, forward strand.
CAACTTTCGATCACACAAAATCGGCCACAAATTACTCTATAAACAACTGAACCCATTAGGCAGAAACTCAACCAAAACTGAATTACCAATCAGTCCACCAAACCCAGTCATCAAAATCTGAATTATTAAAAAAAAAAGAAAAAAAAAACTCGTTAACAAAATTACCTCCATCCAACCAAATTCAAATGATACTTGAGAAGAAAGAAAAAATGTTGAAAGAAAAGAAAAAGAAAATTAAATGAACTCACCAACCAGAAAGGCAAAGACTGAACAGTTTGGCTTACAGCAAGCCAGAGAACTCCATAACCCAAAAGGCATGATAGAGTACCGATCAACAAAACAACCCAAGGGGGCAACTTATTGCAGACGACACCCGGAAGGAGACCAAAATTCTCTCCGATATCATTGGCAACTCCAAGAATGGTCAGCTGCTGCTGATTGAAACCCAGTACGGATTTCAAGGAAGGCGAGTAGAGAGGAAAATTGTAAGCATTTCCAGCTGCTACCTGAACCCAGACAGCAGCTCCGAGACCGATCCATGGAGGTCTACTCCCAGCTTTCAAAACCACCATTACTGAAGAAGAGAGAACTACCAATCAGCTTCAGAGCCCTGACTGTCCTTTCCTCTCTTTCCACTTCTTTTTAACGCCTAAACTCCAAGCTAAAGTCATTACCTTCCTCCACGCCTTTGTTTTTTGGTTTCACGCCTTCTGTTCTGCCTATTACTGACATGGTGGAGCCAGTAAAGAGGAGTTCACATCTGCGCCCCACAACGTCCTACAGCATATTCCCACCGTGTATTGAGAACATCTTTCGATTGTGGTCTATCATCGAGAAATGTTCTAAATACACAGCAGAGATGTGGTTTGGGACGTTGTAGGGTGCAGGTTCATCTGAACTTAAAAGAGTGCTTCCATCGTAGTAATTAATTAATTAACTAATACAGGGCTCTAAATGGCTGGATTCAAATCGGTTCTATTTAAATAAGATTACCATCCTTCGAAATTTTCGATCAGTACTCTCTGTATTTTGGCTCGAGTGATAATTTGGTCTTCGAATTTTAAAATACGATTATTCTGAATTTTTAAAATGTAAAAATTTAATATTTAAATTTTAAAATGTAATAATTTTGTATTTGCCGTTAATTAGTTTATTAATTAACTGCTAAATAATATTTGAAGAATTAAAAAATTCTTTAAAAATATTAATCTAATTTTTTTTATTAATTATTTAAACATCCTAAATTTAGATTCTTGTAAATAGTTATTAATTTTTTGAAACAGAAGAGACTAAGATTTGAGATCGTTTACGAACCCTCCGTATTATAGGGTTAGTGACAACAAATACCCTTAAAATTTAATTTGCCACAAAACCTCCAAAGTTTGGCCGTTAGACAAAGACCCTTCCGTTAGCTTTCTATTAATCAATTTGAAAAAAGATTCTACTTTTAATAATTAATTTTACCTTTTTCTTTAATTTATATAGTTATGTTCACCACCGTTACTATGTCGTCCTCGCTGCCCCGGGAACCGATGGGTCCATTACAGAAATCGACATCTCGTCTTTTCGACAGCCAGACTGCAGCGGCATCCGATTTCTGTTGTGCAGCAACAAAGGAACTTCACTCATCCAATTTTCGACGGCCGGATTGCAGCGACATCCGATTTCTGTTGGGCAGCAACAGAGGGACTTTGCTCATCCGATTTCAATCTCGGACGGACTGCAGCGGCATCTGATTTAGAAAAAGGTAATTATCTATTTTCTTTGTAGAAGTGATAATTGATGATTCTATTTGTGTTTTGCATCGAAAGATTGGTTATAACTCAGGAATTTCCCGAAACGTGATTCGCTGATATCGTTATCTGCTTTCTTTCATTGCTTTGAGGAAAACGAAAACCACCGAGCGAGAAGGATCCAGGAGTGAGAGACCGGAGAAATGGGTTCCCAGGAGAGATGCCAAGCTACGGAAAGTCACCGGCTATGCGCTAAGGAAGCACAACCGCCTCTGCTAAAGCTGCTGTCGAGAAATCTCTTAACCCCACAACAATCGAGTCCTTCATCTTCCGTTAATTACTCTGTTTTGGGATACTCCACTTTGTCGTCATATTCGGCGGATTTGAACTCGGCGGCAACCAGAGCGGAGGGGTCGATGAAGGTGAAGAACAGGTGTGGGTGCTGTAACAAACGAGTTGGGGGTGAAACCATCTCTCTCTGATTCCAGGAGAGAAGAAGAAGAAGATAGAAGTTGGTGAGGTGTAAGATGGAAGGGGCGTCTGCGAATCTATTGAAGGGGTGGAAGGGGTACTGGAAGAGAAGAGAGTACGAGCGGCTGGACAGGAGTGGCCATCGTCAAAAGGCCCAGGTGGAGCTTACGACGGTACGTCTGAACAGAAGTGGTTCTGGCGTATCAGGATCACGTCGAAGCTCCGATTCATCCACATCCCTTCACCCAAGAGGCTTCTCATACGACTTCGAGATGCGTACGTGAGGATGATGCATGGGTTCGCCAACTCCAGCGTGTTCAGTAGTGGGTTTGGTGAGGCCGTGGGGTGGGGCGGTCGGAGCTGGGTTTGCGAGGCCACCCTTGAAGGAGTACTATGAGGCGATGCTGGTTCAGATCTAAAAGTCGTTGATGGCTGAGGGACAGTTACTGCCTCGCGACGCTGGGAGACTTAGCTGTCGAGAGCATGAGGTTTTAAGAATTAAGAGAGAATGGAGAGACAAAAAATAGAAAAAGTTTAATAAGGTATTTTAGTAATTTAATTTTAATACTTTCTTTTTAATGTCAAGAGATATTTCACAATGTAAAAATTTAAGGGGTCTTTGTCGCAAATTAAGGTTTAAGGGTATCTGTCACTGACCCCTGACCCCATAGTAAGGGCCTAGGGAGGTTCGTGTAATTTATCCAAAATTAAAAATGATCATAATATTGTATTTATCAATAAAATAAATTAAAAATAGTTCAGATAATATACTTTAACCCCATCTTATGAGCCCGGTTATTTTATAATATATTTATTTAATATAAGTTTATATTGTTATCCATAAATTAAAAATGAATTAATTTTGTTAAATTCGAATAAATTCCAACTACAGCCTCTGTAAAGTTACATGGGTTTAATCATGTGGCTCTATTTTGATAAGGGCACCAGAGGTAGGAAAAATGAAAGGAAAGGTAGGTAAATGAAAATGTCTATGTATCTTCTTCTTGTATAGAGTATACGGAACCATTCCCAGTCTTCTGATTCAACTGTCTGATCCGCTCCGGTTATGAAACCCTGGGACTGAGATAATAAATATTATGCCATGGGTGGAAAGAAGCATTCTTATGCGACTCTTGCATGCTTCACGCTAAACATATACACTACAAAACCAAAATTATAGGTAGGAATCCTACCTATGACCTATCTATTGATCCACTTTTAGAAAAATCGTGTCTGGACTGCCGTTTGAAGTTGGTGCTGCTGATTGTTTCAATAATCAGTGTGAGCCGAGCCAGCAATACGTTTCAATAATAACTCAAAATACAGACCACACAGTGGTGCCATAAGAAGCAGGACCATTACAACAAGAAATGTATAGGAAATGGGAGCACATCATCCAACACTGTGGTCATAAGAAGATAGAAGCCAAGAACAATGCTAGCAGCTTGAGTGAAAAGAAAATGGCCATGTTCAGCAGAGTCTTCACCAGAAGCTGGAGTACAAGGTCTAACAAAATACAGCATTGCCAAGCAGATTACTGGAAGACCAAGCGTAAGGAACAGCAAGAGCTTTGAAGCAGAGTTCTAAAGCACTGCACTGTAGATTTTTGTGTATAGGCACACACCGTATATTTGTATTTGTGCGTGGGTTGGGTCCACCCAATAGAATCAAACCGGTTCTGAATTTTGTGCCGAGTCCGAATCAAACCAGTTTTGAGTTTTGTGGCGAGTCCATAGTTCACTGGTTCTGTTAGAGCATTTCAAGCCAACTAAAAATATATAAAGGTCTCATGATTTTTTTTTTTTTATTTTATATTTAAAAGGTTAAATTTCATATCAAATATAAGATGATTTTAATTAAAAAACTCTTGTTTTATCAATTTCTTTTTTATGGTAAATAAGCCTGACATCAGAGAGGATGACAGTTTACCAACCGAGGGCTGTGACACATTAGTATGTTAGCTGGTTTGTTCCAGCGTTGATGCAGTATCAAATCCCATAACTATCACTGCAGGTACTGAATTGTAGTTCAGAATCAAATTATTATTATTATTATTATTATTATTATTATTATTTGATAAAAAAAACCTAAAAACCAACAAATTATCACTCATTGATCGAGAATTTTCCCTAAAATAAAAGACAAACAAGTGGAACCTGAAAGTAATACCCGAATCGAAGTTGTATTATTTGGTCGGCACGCCTTGATTTAATGGATGTTGACATTAAGCCCATATGAACATCAGACATCCTGTCTCTAATAACATATACCACTTTTTTTAAAAAAAATCTCTCCATCGTTTCTTCAGGTCCGTTCAGGATATTTGTTTATTGAATTGTTTTGAGCCGTGTCAACAACAAATTCAGATGCGAAAGAACTGTCAACAGTTTTATTCTCTTAACCACAAGATTTGATGTTGGGTGGGTCTAAATTTCAATACAAGAAATAGATTACATCTTCATCGTTCAAGCCTTATATAATTTATATGGTGCCGGTTATATAAATTCTGACCATTCTGTCCATTATTGAATTATGAATGCTTAATTCCATCATCACGCTTTATACCGTTTATATGGGTTGGTTATACGAATCCTATATTTAGCAATTCAATTCTGTTTATTATCATGTGGCTCATATTTATTAATTATTATTTAATCATGAGTATTTAATTTGATCCATCTCATAAAAAATAAAAATAAAAGGGTAAATTATAAAGACTCCTCTTGACAAAGACCCCCCCTGTACTTTGTTTTGAAATAAATATCCCTTTTGTACTATGATCATGAAATAAAGACCCTCTTTCATTAGTTTTCTGTTCAAAAAAATGGTTACAATATTTTTTAATCTCTATATTACCCTCTAACAAAAAAACACTGTTCATCTTTCCCGACCTCATACACTAACAGTAGCGGCACTAATCTCATCTACCTCGTATTTTTTCAAATTTCTCTCTTCAGATTTTTTCAAATCCAGAGTGCACTGTTCATGATACACTAACAGATCTGGAGGATAAAAATCCGGTACAAATTAGCAGCGTGGCATGGGACAACACCATATTGTAAAGTACAGTCACAAGTTCAATCTCAAGCAATGGGCTGGTGGATAAACTCCCCTGAGATACGCATAAACAGCATACGCGTTGGGCTCATTCAACCTATTCCACAACTTCACCCGATCCCCAAAGCTCCTAAATCAGATTTTCGCAAAATACACAAAATTTTCCCTGCAACAGTAAGCACCAACAAAATCAAAATCCCATTTTCTATTTCCAGTCAAGCTCTCTTCACGATTTCATCACAAGATTTGTAACAGTGAGACACAAGCACAGACTTCCCCAGAAATTTGTGTTTTATAATTCATAAAATCTAAACGAGATTCAGGTAATTAGAGAAACAAATGTTCATGGCATTACTGTATTAGAGGGTTCAGCCATTTCCCATATCTGTCCTCCAGTTCTTGTAGCAGGTCGTGATGATACAAGGTCACAAACGGTTCGATCCCTAACGACACAAGCCTAAATTTGTTACAGACAATAAGAACACAGGAGTCTTAGGAGATTGTCTATCATACTGTTAGAATTCTAGTCTTGAGGTATATCAGAGCAGATTTGGTGAGAATTAAATTCCAAGTCTCTGGCTCACCTCTCAGTAGGAGATTGTCTATGAAACCATTATAGAACGCGATCCCCGTAGGATTAACGTCTCCAAACCTCCCTCCTAGCAGCTTAGTTAAATGGGATATATCATTTATGAAGAAGGTGCATATGAAGTAGGTGCAACTTGTCTATGATACTTTTATAGAATGCGATCCTCGTAGGATTTACACTAGTGCACTCTGGATTTTTATTCTCCAGATCTATTAGTGTATCATGAATATAGCACTCTGGATTTGAAAAATATTTGGGAGAGAGAAATTTGAAAAAATCTGAGGTAGATGAGATTAGTGCCGCTACTGTTAATGTATGAGGTCGGGGAAAATGAACAGTGTTTTTTTGTCAGAGGGTAATATAGAGATTAAAAAATATTGTAACTAATGAAAGGGATCTTTATTTGATGATCATAGTACAAAAGGGATATTTATTTCAAAAGAAAGTACAGGGGGGTCTTTGTCACAGACCCCATAGTACAAAGAGGTTCTTTATAATTTATCCAAAAAAAAACAAGAAAAAAAGTTGACCCATGCCCTTTTTTATCTATGCTGGCCCTTCTAATCTCTTCAACTTGCAACATCACCTCTTATTCCGGGTTCTGTCTATACATGTGACCAAACCAGTATGGTATATTTTCTCTCATCTTAAAATGTTTCATATTTATTTATTTTTTAATTTTTAAAAATTAAAAAATCGTGTAGTAGGAAGAGATTGATGTGGACAGCTGAATTTTGATAGATACATATTTCGTTATCGAAGGATGTTAGCGAAGAATTTTTCATGGGTAAAAACACTTAGGCTGAGTTTGGAAGAAATACAAATACATAAATTTACACTTAGCTGAGTGTAAATTTATGTATTTTATATTATTTTGTATGTGTATTTGTATTCTTTTCAAATTGAGCATTTTAAATTTCTCTTTGTTTTCCCGTGGTTATATTGGTTTCTAAAATTTTTCAAACGAAGGATTTGAGTATTTTTCACCGTTTTCACAATCAAAACATTGTTTTCTTTGTATTACGAATAAGAATCAAGAATAAAGTGAAAGGGTTTTCAGCATAAAAGTGGATGCATTATGAAAAAGAATCAAGAATAACAAAGATTTAAATGCGAATATATATATATAAAGCAGTGTTTCAATCCACCGTTGAAACATCACCCAGTCATGATTATGGGTTTGGTTCTCATAAAATTTGTCTTTTGGTAAACATTTGTCCGACCAGGTAGTTGAACCATGACCAGTTCAACCTAGTCAACAGGTCATGGGTTGCACACTCAAGTGCAAACTTCACGAAACTATAACTTTGTGCTCGGATGTAGAGGTGTAAACGAGTCGAATCAGGCAATATTCGGAGTCCAATTAGAAAATTTGATATTCGAATTTTATTTGATATCTGATGGATATTGAAAACTAATATTTGAATTGGAATTCAATCAATTAATTATTTTAGGTAATTAATAAATATATAAAATAAATATTTTATTTATATAATTTAATTTATTATATATAAATTATATAAAACATTTTAATATTTTATATATTATATATAAGAGTTAAATAATCGATCGAATTTAGATATTAATCGAATCAAATTAGGTCATATCCAAATTCGACTAATTAGATATTTAAATTATCCTAATTCAATTCGATTATGTCAAATCTCGAATTCAAAATTGGATTTTTGAATATGGTTGACACCCCTACTTGGATGCCCAATTGGGGTGATCTTTTTTCTTTTTATTTTAGACAATTTTTTGATATCCATGTGTTCCAAGTTGACGAAGGCATCATCTCCCATTATTTTTCATAAAATAACCCTTTTTCGGCCTCAAATCACAAATTTTGGCATTTTTTATAAATAAAAATTAAAAATCGAACAAAAATATAAATTAAATATAAAATAACACACATAGATCATATAAAATATAATTATACTTTATAAATGCATGTTACACACACTTGCACATCTAACCTGCGACCCCGAAACAAAAACGAATCAACTTTCGGGTCAGCTTTTAAAACAAAAGAAGAGACACACGAATCATGTGGTTTGGCATTTTCAGCCTATATATCTCGAGAAGATTTACTAAATTTATTAATTTTTTCAACCAACAATACAGTTGTAACAATAAGAACCTAGTATTTATGAGCCCGTTTAGTGGGGCTTGATTGAGCTGCACTGACTGAGCTGTAAGGATGTAACTCATTATTTATAGGGAATGGGGATCAGACTTTGCCTTTGCAGCGCGGATGGTCCATGACATTGCTCTGTGCCGTGATAGTTAGGCTTTCTTGGACCAAAGGTATAACGTACAAACCCTTATTTTGTTGGGAGAATGACTGGTCAATTCGGGTCAGGATTTTATAGTTTTATTGTACAAGGGAGATGAATCCTGACCCTGAATTGACAGGCAATATCCGGTTTATAAGGGGCTATTATTTCATAATTCGTACTTTAACCCTATTTTCTTTTTCTTTCACTGCTTAAACATTTAAAATTGCCAATCGCCCCTAGTTCAGTTGATCACTCAGCATCCCTCCCTTAATGACGTGCACATTCAAACCTGTGGAAGGCAGACTCCCATAGTGGGCCCGTGCATGCGTTCCTATCGTTACTAACCCATTAACCCAGTGCATGTCAGGCCAGGTTAGGTTGGGTTAAATCAATTCAGGCCCAATTCGAGGTTCTGAACCGCAGTCCTAATTCTAATTTAACCTTTCTCCCAACCTCATAAAATCTCCAAATTATTTTAATGGGTAAATTAGAAAGACCCCTTGTACTATGGGTTGGTGACAAAGAACTCCTTACCAAGGTTCAAAGTATTGTTTCGTATCGACCGATAGTATTGGGAGGCCATTGTTCCCGATACATCCTTATAGGGGGGTTGTATCAGTTCAGGCCATGGTTCAGAGGGTAGTCGGGATTTTAACCAACCCCTCTAAATCAGTTTTGAAAAAAAAAATAAATAAAAAATAAAAAAAGCACCGACACTGGCCGATATGTTGGGTGTTGATATTTAAAACCATGCTCCTTACAAAGACCCACTAAGCTTTCATTGTGCGACAAATACCCCTTTAACCATTAAGTCAGATGACAGAATATACTAAATTACCAAAATACCCATGAAGTCTTTCTTAATTTTCTTTGCATTGCCCTTTTCTCTTAAAAAAACCCTTTTCCCTTAAAAAAAATTATTTTCTCTTAAATTATCAATCCAATCCAATAATTCCAATATCTCATAGCTAGTCATGCTCGAAGATCAAATGTAGGGAAAGCTTCACTCTTTGCCTTGAATGATCGTCAAAATCCTTGCAACCCTTCATGGTTTCAATTTATTTTTCTCTAAAAATTACAATAAGGTCTTCTACGCACCTAAAGATAATGGTTTACAGATCCTCCTCATTTGCTTTGATTCTATTTACATGGAGTTCTTCCCTTTCATATGGGATTTCTAGTGTTTTTAGTTTGGGGATTTAAAAATTAAGAAAATGATAATTTGGGAATTTAAAAACATTAATAGTTAAATATAAATCTTTTTTGAATTTAACTGACAGAATACGAGGGGACCTTTGTCTAACAACTAAAGTTTAGGGAGCCTTTGTTGCAAATTAAAGTACAATGGGGTATTTGTCACTGACCTCATAGTACAAGGTGGTCTTTGTAGTTTACCCTATTTTAATCTTTGATTAGGAGAGACTTAAACTCAACTTATATGATCATATATTGATCATACTTTTTATTGGTACTATTAAGTGTGCATGTACTTTGCACGTGGTAATTCAAGATGATGATAATGATACTAAATAATATATCCAAAATTTTCTATAAACTTTATATATTTTTTATTTTTTTGTTTATATATATATATATATATATATATATTGTTTTTTATTATTAATCAGATGTAGATTGCAAATCCAAATCTAATTACATAAACACGTCATCCAAATATGTGATAATCAGATCAGTTGTGAAGCTTCAAGTATCATTGGTAGGCCTACTTGGATAGATTATTCTTTTTATAATATTTAATCTTTTTGGTGCAATATTTTGTTCATTTATCAAAAATATGTAAGATCTAAATAGAGGGAATCGAATGGAGTGAAAAGTTATAGTTCAATTTACAATTTAAACCTTATAAATAAATAGGGACTAAATTCAAAAATAAGTATTTTAGTAAAAAAAATTCCACAATCTTAATGGGATTTTTAATAGTAATGTAAATATAGAATTATAGATTATTCAATTTTTCTATAACTTTTTTGTATTTTTTGTGTGAAAATAATTCTAATATGTCATGGTTACTTTTCTTATTATTGTATTGGGCTTTTTACAAAAAAAAAATAATAATAAAGTTGGATGAATTTACAAAACTGGATACGATTTAAAACATGTTGTGAAAACAGTGATCACTGATCAGTACATAAAGCAAATTTTTTTGACCAAGTTGACCCTTCTTAAAATAGAAGTTATGGTAACATTGTCTTCCTCACGGAGCGAAGTCTTGGTTTGCAAGCAAGACTTTACCAAGACTTGAAGAGCCTCTTGTATTCCCAACAAAGTCGCTTCTCAATTGTTAATAGCTTTGTTTTGATCTACAGGAAGCACAAAATAAAGACACGTGGTTGCACCATTTGATGGAACCCCTTGGAGGAGCTCAAGTGGATCACCATCACCGAACATCGCTAACCCATTTTATCGTGTTATTTGGTTTCCTTCTCTGTTGATATAAATCATATGCAGTCTTGTAGGAACAAGTATTATTGGTCTTAAGTTCCTTTCCTGCAATGGACATGAGATCCTTCGATAGCGAGACCCTAGTTTTACCTTGGTCGTCCTGCTCTTGGTACACACAATGGAACGTTGTGTCATCGGATCCGCAGTGGGTCCTCACGATGTAGAGGAGCTTGTATTTTGCTTGATGCCTGTCTGAGGACTTATTCGATAATAGAATCGCCGATCCACCCACATGGAACAGGCAATTAGGTATTAGCATTAATTTCTTGTTCACAAAACATCAGTTCTGGGTGTTCACAATGTTGACGATGACGGCACAAAGTGTTGCAGTGAACTTGAAGCATGTCCCTGGCTAAGTCGATGGCGATCACCCCAAAAATGCATCCCCATGTTAGACAGTGTATGCCCTTAGTTCCAATCAAATTGATGTATTGATGCATCTATTGTAAATGAATAAAACTACATAATTGATTCATGTTATAATTGGTGTGTTTCTATGTAATTACCCTTAAACTGGACACTTATAAGACTTGTGTTAATTTAGATTATTTTCAGCCATTGGATAGACTTGGGGAAGTTTATCCTGTCAAGGTTGACACTGATGTGCTGCTAAGAAAGTTGGGACAACCTGTCTTAGGTGCCAGGGTTGGACCCGAAGCACATGCAGTGTGTGTTTGTTCAAAATACTAAACCCGGACCAATTTCTATTTATGCCTTGGATCTTGGAGACTGGTGGGCAAAACTAGAAGGTTACACATAACAGGCTCGATTATGGTACTGCACTGGGTGTTAGATTGGGCTATCTTTTATATGCCAATCAGTGAGATCCTTTGGGGGTCAAAACCTAGGTATGTTGGGGCAGTCTGAAAATTCACTCGAGTGTGTGATCGTAGTGACAAGATCAGCCCCTTTGTCGGACAAAGTGAATGATTGGGATTGCACTCTCTCTAATGGAAACCAAAACTATTGGAAGTCAATTTCAAACTTGTTTGAGATTTGTTTTACAAAATATATTTATATGATAATATATATATATATATATATATATATATATATATATATATATATATATATATATTATGTTTTAAGAAAAATATTTGTAAAAGGTTTTAATTCCCGGGACCCATCCGAGCAGAGAGTGTAACACTGCACTTTGCAGCTAGGGGAGAGGTTTGATCATTAAGGGCTGAGATGTTAAGTGTAAAAGACCATTTAGGGCTGTTTACTTGATGGGCTATATACTACTTAAGTCCATTGTCCTTGGGCCTTCATAGGATGGCTAGACTCAAGGATCATTTAATGTAAATGTTGGGCCCATTAAGAGCCCATATTGATGAACTCAGAAATTCACTATACTTGATAGTAAATTCGGCCAGGCCTTTTTCACAGAGACTGGGCCGAACCCATATGGGCTTTTGTAAGGTCATTGTTGGGGTCCCGCGCCATACAAAGTGAAACAAATGGGCCAGAAATTACTTAGGGACGCGAGCCACTTGCTTAATGGGCCTAAAGCCCATGAATAATTAGATTAATCAAGTAGTCACATGACAGCTTAAACAGTCATGTGACTTGGGCGAATATAGGTTTGGATAAGGGTATGGAGCACCCATTAGGATAATAAGATAATTCTTATCCACTTAGAGTCCAAATCAAAAAAAAAGATTTGGATTAGGAACCTCCTAAGCAGATTAGGAGTGGTGCTCCTTTAGGTTTATAAATAGGGAGGAGGCGAGCTACTCCAGATATCACACTACTCTTTGTTCTTGCCACCCTAGAAGCCCTAATTTGACCTCCACTTCTTGGATTGATATTGACTAGTTCCCTCTCTGATTTTTGCAAGAAAAATACAGAGAAAATTCATGCTCACCTCCCTTGTTCGATCTGAGGTGTTGGATCACAGTTTTGCTGAAAACTGTATTGTTGAACCAGCTTCAATTCAAGCTGTGCCATTTTCAGTGGAAGCTAGTTTTGGAACTCTCTTTGGGCGTGAACTACCACTTTGGGAGCTACATTCGTGGAATCCGTATCAGGTATACTTCTCCCTTTCTATTGGTTTGAAATATGGTCTGGTTTTGGTGCACGAATGATCCTAGAAAATAGCAATTTTTCTAAAACAGAGAATACGATTTCTGGAAGGTAAAAATTTTTTTTGAAATTTCACCCAACCATCTAGCATGGTTCGGCCATCTATATGATCGATTTCCCTTTCCTTCACCCCGTTCCACTAAAGTTAAAGATCCTAATATTACCTCTTAGCTTGTACTTGTTGATAATCATGGTGAATAACGAGGAGGTCAGATTAAACAAGTTATAGATCACGACTAGTATACCGACGTCCTTAGATTTCACGGAGGTATTGGCGAAGAGGCTTTCTAGAGTGCCAAACATGACTTGCTCAGCTTCCTCCCTTGACTTAGCCATCGTCATCCCTGGAGGAGGAAGACAATTTGATTTGTTGATTTAATACGGGGCAATTTGGTCAAGAAAGAATTATTTTTTGTCCCACTCACTGTTTTTGTCATATGTTTCAAAATGTATCTAATTTTGTAAATTCATTAAACTTTATTAATTTTTTCTCAAAAAGTCCTTTTGTATTTTTATATTTTATTAACTTTTATTATTTATTTATGACATTAAAGGTTAATATGTTTGACATAAAATTTGAACTATTTCATTTTCATTACTAATAAAAATAATTCTTGTTTATTACACTTATTTTTTTTAATTTGATTAATAAAAATATCATAAATGTGTCTAATTTTTTCTACATTTTTTGTAAGTTTTTGTATTTATTTATATTTTAAAAATTTTATTAGCTAACTATGACTTCGTTGGTTGATCAATTTGATTCGAATGGTTGAATTGCTTAGCCACCACTTGGATTAAAAATGGTTTTTTAGTCAGTTTTAAAATATATGGGTTTATATTGTTAAAAATATTGACATAGATCTAATTTAATAAGAAAGAATGGGAGTTAATAATTTACGTATAAGACTTAATGAGATGGGATTAAATGAGGTGGGAAGTAATAAATGCAATTACATTTTCAACCTTACCTTTAGAGATGGACTAAATACACAATTATGGACATTTTATTAGCCGTTAAAGATAGCATTAAAATTGTACCAAATGACTTTTTTACCCTTTATCAAACAAAAAAGTAGAGCATAATTTTAGTCCAAAAAAGTTTCACATTGCATTCACACTTTTATATATAGTGTAGATTTTGCATATACATTGATCTACTAATAAATTGTCATCAAGGTTAGGACTCAAGAGTGAAGAGAAATGGATTATGATTGACACATATACAATAACAATAATAAAAACATGTAGAGGTTGGGTTAGGTTGCCTGAGGGGTCATACCTAACCCAATCATCAACCTGGCCCAACCAAATTTGACTTTTTGAGTTTGGTTTGGACTAACATGGCCCAAGTTGCAGCCATATCTAGCCATAGCACCATACCCCTATAAGGTCGAAGCTTGATAAAATCATCATCAGCCAGGATAACAATGTTATTGGGCTAGTCTATATCTATATTATAAAGATAAAAGAGGGAGAGGCGAGGGCCCTCACCACAGGCCTCACACGTAGGCCTCTCCGTTCTCAGCACTTGCATGTATGCGGCTTTAAATGCTTTAATCAATAAGTTTTCGCATTTATTCCACTTCCTTTTGCCTTGCCCCACTTTTTATTGAAGTCCACATTCCCACTTTAGTATAGGCTCTTCTTTTTTGCCCCTTTTTTTCTTGAGGTCAGTTTTCCGATTTTAATGTAGGGTATGCTTTGTATTACCAACGGTTGCAAGTAACTTTAAGAAATCTCTAAGAGATTGATTCTGCGTCCTATTAGTAATGGTAGAACACTGAGTTTTAATCTTTAAGAGGTCAGTTTTTCAATTTCGTTAGACTCTTACTGAGTTTTAAAAACTCTGAGTTAATTTGAAGTTAATGGTTGCCTGCATATATGCCTCTGTAGATTCACCGTTATGGAACTTAGTTTACCTATTAACATCATATCATTCACTCAAGCCATCTGTGGAGCTAAAGTCATTCGCTCAACTGAGCTATATTTTTCTCTCAAAGTATTTCTGGGCTTCTTTCTACTTTTCTAGGTTTCCAGATTGGGTTTATGTTTATTGAAAGCCTAGAGATAAGATCATTTGCTCAACTTAGGTATATTTTTAATTTTACGTTTCTAGGCTTCTGTCAATGCATTTCTAATTTTCTGAGCTTTTTTCCAAACCTAATTTTTCCCATTACTTACAGTCTTTTATATTTTTTGGGCCTCTATCAACATCTTTTTTATATTTTTTGGGTTTTTTTGGTAAACACATTCTTAATTTTCTATTAATACATTTCTAATTTGCTTAAATAGCTACTAATTTTCTCCCATTTCTCCCAATACTTGCAAGTTGTTGGGTTTATATTTCTTGGAATTTACTCAAGAAGTATCCTCTACCATGATTAAAGAGTAAACCAACAATTTCAAGTACTTTTCTAAACTCTATTTAAAACTTTTCTAGATCTTTTTACACACCCGGTTTTTGTGTGCATCGGTACTTTTGAAGTGGTTTTTTCTAGAACTTTAGCATTTTCTTTAAATATGTGTTAAGAAAAGCATTTTGTATGCATTTGTACTTTTCTAAACTTCATTTTAGCATTTTAGAATGTCTTACCACCACTTTTCTAAACTTCAAACCAAAGTCCTTCTATTTTGGTTCTCATAACCAGTCAAAGTGGTTTTCTGGATGTCTTTCGAAGTTGAAAGGAACCATGAGACATCAAAGACCAACCTGTTCCTGCAAACTCAATGGGTGAACTAATATAAAGAAATCATTGCTTCTCTGTTGTTCATTCTGTAGTATAAACACATGTGGTCAATTTGTTGCTTTTATCTATGACTTTATTTTCCCACTATTAATTTTCTTAAACATGTAGGTAAGATTTCAGTAATTCTCTTTGGATTATATTTACTTGACAAAATCTTAGCTTTTACATGCAAGTGTTCTGATCCAAGATATTTAGAAATACCAAATTTACTAGTTCTGATATGATATCATGTTTGTATATTTTGGGATTTGTGCCCCAAATGCCTTTGAATGTGTGTCATATTCATTTATGGGTTTTTCATTGGTACCCATGTATGGTGTGCTTACTTGATGTAAAGACCTAAGAACAAAATTTCCATGATATTTACCTAATTGGCATCTTATGGTAAAAAAGAAAATAGCACTCGATTTAGGTACATTGAAAAATTATTCTGTAATCCATAGCAATTTTTCCTTATGATCAAAATTTGCTGACACAATAATTTACACTATGAAAACCTTTATTACTTATATGTAATTTGAAGCATTTGGGTGGGGGTGGAGTCTACTGGCTAGACTAGGGCTTCATCTATCCACTTAGTAGGTTGGGCTTGACCAATCATTTTGATGTTCATATTTGAGAAGGATGTGCACATGTAAACACCTTTTGCAGTTGCATCACCATGGTCTCTCTCTCTCTCTCTCTCTCTCTCTCTCTCTCAGTCCCATTATCTAAACATGATCCCCCTCTGTTCTTATTTTGCAAAATAAATGGATGTAATTGTTTCCCTCTGCTATGTCAAAAGAAAGAACTATTTAGATTATAATTTCTAGTGTTTTGCTGGTCATGCAGACAGTTACTTTAATTTGGTAAGTACCCCATGTTTATTCTTTTGCAATTTTTTTTCTTCTATTTAAATAATGATCTCAACTTTTTCTCTACATTCTTCTTTTATGTACATAGATGTATGTTGAGTTGCAATTTCAATTTCCACTAGTGCAAATGTGTAGGTTCTTCACTATTGCCAACAAAATATGGACAAGGGGACTTGGGCAATCGTTGATTTTCCAATGGATAATTTCTATGACAATATTCAGCTCCATTTTCCTAGATACAAAGATGACCCTTTGGTTGTATTACCCAGGATATGCCTAAAGGATACACTCCAAGGTGAGATCTAATATTCCACTTCAACTGATATCGTACATTGTTCTCATCTTTGTAATTATATATATAGTGTTTTTATCATCCATGAAATTATATATTTTGTTTTTGGGATCCTAATTTACTCTTAGAAAAGGGTTGTTTAATATTCATTTTCCCCCTTCCTATGTTTTACTCTTGCAGTTGCATTTGTGAATTAGTAGATTGAAGTTGTATTAGATATATATTTGTAGGTTTTTATTTACATTTTGTTATAACGTCCTCTTACGTTATTTTTTTTTTATTTTTTTATTTTTTATATTTATATTTTTATAGAGGAATTGGTTTCAAGTAGAAATTTGTCATCTATTCATCTTAAATGAATGGCGCCTTATTGCCTCAGTGTGTATGTTATATGCCCCAGACAATCGCTAGGTTTGGTTCCCTTGGGTTTAGTTTGGAAGGAGTACAAATGCAAATATGTAGAGTGCAAAATCTTATATTTTGTATGTATTTGTACTATACATATTTGCATTTGTACTCTTTCCAAACTGAGCATTGGGATTTGTGGGAGGCTTAAGATCTTTGAGGTGGGTCATGTCTCCAATTGCAATTATCTATTGTGCTAGCTTCCAAGTTCTATTAAAAGTATGCATCTACGTTGGGTTGTGAGGTTTCTTCTTGAAATCGATTAGTCTTCTCAAACAGTTCCATGTTTTTGGACCTCTTTAGTGATTGTGAGCATATTGTGATGGAATGAATTCTTTGGGTGGTGGTGTGATCCTAGATGATTTTTGGTGTTGTGGTGGTTCCTATGATTGTTTTGGATATGGAGGCAGGAGAGGATAGTATGTTTTGGGTATGTCATGTGCCTAAAATATTTTGAAACTATATGCAAATAATAGCATGGGCTTTCTAGAGCATACATACATATAATTGTTTTTTTAGGAAACTTAATCATCATTCTATCACATCTTTGAGCAAATTCACCAAGTTTCCCTACCAATGTGTAAGTGTAAGGCTATAAGACTCAGGGATGTGCCAGTTATCTAAAAAATTTGTATTCATAAAACTTTTTCGTTCTACCACAAAGTTAGTAATATATTCAAAACTTCAAGAAACTTGAGGTCCTATATACATAGATTGAGAAACTAATCCATTTGAAGGAGTTAGGAAATTTTGTAAGTTTCCACATTAAAGCCTATATCTTAAATTGGACATCATTAAACTTATATCTATAGGTTACTCATAGTAGATGTTCCCTACCCCTTAACCGTATATCCATGATTGCTTCTTATTCATGTGTTTGATCAATAACATAATTTTATTATTTTAGCTTTTTAAAAATAAATCAAAATATTTTTTTAACCTTAAACATCCAAATAGTCCTTCAATTAATATATAAATAATTAAGTTTTCAAAATATTGTATATTTTTTGTAATAAATATTATAATTATTTAAATGAACATTTATCATTTCATTGCTTCAAGTTTTGACTTTAATATATATTTTCGTTTTTTTTTTTTACTTTGTATGTATGTCATGTATAAAAGATATTATTCCATTTTAAAAAATAATATGATGATACGGAAACGGGTCAACATTTTTTTATATTTTTTACGGGCGTCTTGCTAGTATGATATACATGCAAATTCAAATGCACTCTTTTTTCTACTTGTCCGTTTATAACCAATTTTTCTTGTAATGGGTTGCTAGTCAGAAATTTCAGTTAATTAAGGAAAAAGGTAACGAAAAAAGGAAAACCTATACAATATATGGGTTTTCCTACCTTTCCTTCAAATCAAACAACCTTAGGCTGTGTTTGGTTTGAAGGAAAAGATAGGGAAAGGAAAGGAAAGGTAGGGAAATCTTTACAAATCTTATGGGGGCATTCTTTTTTGGGATTTTGAGATGAGAGAAAGTTGGTCAATGGGATTTTGGTTCCCATTGACCAAGAACCCCATGTTCTTTTTTCATATTTATGTGGGGACCATGGAAAGTTTATTTTCCTGGGTACTCCTAGGTGGGTAAATAACTTTCCCACCCAGGGGGAAGTTTGCCAAAACTTGAGTGGAAAAAAAATGTCCTTTTTAATAATAGATTTTTATGGCTAAAATGGTCATTGGCTTATTTACTTAGAAAATAAAATAACATGGGTAAATGCACAAGTAATTGCATTTACCCGAGTAAATAACTTACTGAAAAGCGAACGGGGCCTATATGAGTTTCTCTACCTTTTCTTTCCTTTCCCCATCTTTTCCTTCAAACCAAACATAGCCTTAAAGAAAGCCAATAACCCAAATAAAGTGTCTCAACCAAAAAATATATGGAGTAGTGTTTATGTTTGCTTAACTTAAACAAGCTGGAATTTTCCTGGCAAAGGAAGATGGATTTGGAATTCTTTACTGTATAAGTATGGTGTTGGAAATTTGGGTAAGATCAGACAGAAAGCTCCAACATGGACTCTGAGTTGTTTTGGATTTTATGTGGACACCTAACCTTTCATCTCAGTCTATTTAGTTAGTAAAGCCCACTAAAGATTTGTCTCCAAACCTAACCATTTTGAGATTGGGACCACAGTTTTATTTTGCACCAAATTTCCTAAGCATGATCCACCTATAAAGTCTCAGTCCATCCCTTTCAGTCTTTTAAGATTCCCATCCATTCTAGCAAATAATGCCGCATGGTTAGATGTCTCTGTACAAATCCATATAAATTGCTTTGCACAAAGAAACGAAGAAAGAGAAGAAAAGAACCCAAATAGAGAAGTAATGTATCCATTCATCAAAACGTAGAGAAGATATTGTTTAATAGAAATTTAACCATTCTCACCAATCACCATGTTGAATTCGGTTGGTTTCGATTGGGCCTAGGCCAAATAGTTCAGTACATGCCAGATAGATCCATAGGCCTCTGTTTGCTTGTACTTTGTTTCGCAAATTTTTGTTTTTGGTAATCAAAGGAATCATTCATTAATAAAAGGATGAAACATCCATATATGGACACAGAAGAACAAAGACACGAATTGAAGGGACTGTTTCAAACCATGACCCTTTTACACAGGAAAAGCCAACAAGAAAATGAGCTAAACCATTCGCCTTCCTACAGGTATGAGAGAAGATAACTGAAGAAGATAGCTTAAGTTTTTCAGCCAAAATATCAACAAAAATAGGCCAGATCTCGCTAGAGGGGAATGCGTTGAGGAGTTCAAACAATTAACCAACAAATGTTGACAGAAAGAAAAGCAAATGCAATGGTCTTTCCCCACCAACTTGTCTAACCGTAGACATGAGAGAATGGCTTGATGAGCTTCAGCAAAAAGCGGTGATCTTAATTGGATTTACAGCAGATGACGAGGCTGCTACAAACTGTTTCTTTCTTATCATCAAAAATTGCAACTCCAGCCCCTGCATAAGCACTCGACAGAACATATGACGATGAACAGCTTTAGAGACTTTGTTAACAGGGTCGGGCTGGGAGCAGCTAGAGGTGTCCGACAAGTTCTGCATCTGTGATAATAACCTGTTCACCCCCTATCAATACAAGAGGATGGATCAGAGGTCTCATTTCGCAAAATTTAATCTGTTTCTACTATTCCATATTTGCCTCAGTCTGTTCACTCTAAGGTGAGGCTCGGGTTTGGCTGCACTCCAGATCTCTGCTATCCACTAACTTCTCCCACAGAGCACCTGTCATGTATTGGATATGGGAGCATCTTCCTAATGCGCAATGGGTAGGGATGTGACAACATATTATGGATAGCAGATCCGAGCTCGCTTGGCTGGTCCTGGGCCTAGTGTTTGAAATGCCAAGTTCAAGTTAACTGGGCTTGGTACATAATGGGCTTTGAAATTGTAGGCACATTCAGGACCATATGTAAAATATAAAAGCCCATGCTTAGCTTGCTTCTGGCAAAATCTGGGATCAGGCTGAACTATGGTTAAAGGAACATTTACCCAATATATTGATCCCAGTTATTTGTAGCATTGGGAGGGGAGACTGGAGTCACTGGACACAGACTTAAGCTTATTTTATGCACAAAGAGATTGCTTTCAGACTTCAATCTGTGTTTTGACGCTTGTCACCATGAAATTTTAGCGCAATGGCCACTAAAATCTATGAGGAAAAAAAAACGGTTAATACAAACTACAATATATTCCAACTTTTGTTTATTAGGCTCAGTTTGGAAAGAGTATAAATACAAATATGTAGAGTGCAAAACCTTACATTTTATATTATTTTATATGTTTTTATACTGTACATGTTTATATTTGTACTCTTTCCAAACTGAGAGTATAAATGCAAATATGTACAGCATAAATGCATACAAAATAATATAAAATATAAGGTTTTGCACTCTACATATTTGCATTTATTCTCCTTCCAAATCCAAACTCAGCACTAGTTGAAAACAAGGATGAAATTAATTGTATCGTATATGTATGGTGTACATCGATACAAAATGATTGATAAAATTTAAAACTTTAGAAATGTAGCCATAGCCCTTTAATGATTATAAAATGAAAAAAAAAAGTTAAAAAAAAAAGGAGTATTGGTGATATCTATACATACTAATAATACCTTACTCTGAATATTGTTTTTTTCATATTCCCTCGTCTACAAGGAAAAAAAAATTATACCCTATAAAGTGTAATATTTTATGGTTTCAAACAATAACACGAAAACATGCACAAGGCAGCAATGGGTTTTCCTCGTATGTTATATCATATGATGTTCACTTATTAGTTGTGATCGAATCATCTATTAACCAGTTTTGATGCCCCTTATAATTTGCCATCTGCTCTATATTAGGATTATCAACACCTACGGGTGCAACTTGGGTGGGTTCAATTTTGTCAATTTTTTAATGGGCCCAGGATGGAAACCCAAGCCCATCCAGTGTAAAATCTTCAAATTGGTAACCCAACTTAAAGCCCCATTAACACCCATTGGGGCTGCCAATGGACTTAAGACCTGATCCAACATCCAATCCAATTAAGATACTGAGGCCATCATGTTTGGGAGTGCTTATTTGGGCGGCGACCACACCATTAAGCACTTATTGGTGTTTGGAAATAAGTCTGAAATAAGTGTTTATTTTAAAAATAAGGGCTTATTTTTTTAAGCTCAAATTTCCAGCTTTTTTTAAGTGTTCATACAATAAGCACTTATTCAAATTTTTACTCCCAAAATTATCCATGGTAAATTTTTAGAATACCAATTGTATCCTTTTATAAAAGCAATTTTACAAAGGCACTTTTATAAAAGTACTTTTACAAAAGTAAAGTATTTTCATGGAAGTACTTTAATGAAAGCACTTTTACGAATATACTTTTATAAAAGCACTTTGATAAAAGTACTTTACGGACAAAATTACTTACTTTTATGAAAGTAGTTTTATAAAAGCACTTCTATCAAAGTATTTTTATTCATTCACTTTGTATTGGATGTTTTGAAAATTTGAAAAAAAAAGGACAAAAGAGTCACAATTGCTTATTTAAGAGGTTATTAGAGAAAAAAACACCAAATGCCTAAGATGAAATAAGTGCTTATTTTTTTAAATAAGCACTTGAAAAAGCTGAGTTCCAAATGTAAATAAGTGTTTATTCTATTAAGCACTTATTTTTAAGCACTTATTTTTAACATAACCACTTCCAAACATGGCCTGAGTCAATTAGATTTTATAATATATATCTACATCTATCTATTTATCTATATATCTATAATTAGATTTTATAATAAGATTGGTATGTTACTTGATTTTCTCAAACATTGATGCAGAATCGATTCCCGCAACCACTGATTTGGGAAAGGGGGTTATTAGTCGTGTGTGTGGCACCAAATACCAAAAGAAAAAAAAAAAAAAAAAAAAAAAAGTCTATCTATCTATTAAATCCAAATCTGATAAGATTTCATATTGGATTGGGATTTCAATTTTGAGTAACCGGTAACCAGTAAGCAGATCAGATTGGATATGATCTAAATCCGACCGAATTACAGCCCTAGCACCCACTATTCAATGGTTTAGCTCCCATCTTGAAGTTTTAATTGGAACAAAAGCCATCTCAAAATCTCATTCAAATTTAGTGGACCCAAAAATTTAGATTGGATATGATCTACCCCGTGTGTAGTTCATTATTCATGAACCCAAAAATTAAATAAATAAATAAATAAAAAGAAGAAGAACTGTAGGCTAGCTTATAGAAACTAAAATGAAAAAAAAAAGGACTCTATCCATCTTGGACGTAACAATCATCTTGACTTCTTGAGACAGCCCCAATCAAGCTAAAGCAAGCTTTTGTGTTTGGTTTGAAGGAAAAAGTAAAGAAAGGAAGGGAAAGGCAAGGAAATTTATACAAAATTTGTTAAAATTTTCCTACATTTCCCTTCCTTTCCCTACCTTTTCATTCAAACCAAACATACAATTAGTGTATCATCAACTCAGCATCCATAACCATTACAGATTATAACCTGGGAAGCATAACTTGGCAAGCAACTATAAAATTTTGGTGGGAAGGAAAATGCGAAACCAACGTCACTATCCCATCTTGTATTTGCTTATTAAAGAAAAAAATGTAGTTCTCCCTCTGACCCTCTCTCTCTCTTTCTGTGTGGATCTGATCTGACACTGTGACACATGATAGTTGCATTTTTGGAGCTTGTCCTTTTCTTTGGAGAGTTTGCCATCCTTTTCTTTGTGTTCAAAATGAAGGGAAGAAGAGTTTGGGAATTGGGAATGGTTGTCAAATTGAATTTTGACAAGGTTTAAATCATCTTAGACCTGGCAATATAGATGAAGACCCAAAATTCCCCGAGAGTTCACTGTATGAATTGGCCTGTGTGAAATGTCAATTCTTTCTTTTCCCATCTGCCCGAGTCGACTCTGGGTTTAGGCCCATTCTCCCTCTCCACTATTGGCCCAAGTCTCTGGTCCACTGCTTCCATTAGAGTACTCTCATTTTTCCCTTTTATGATTTCTTCTCCCAACAATACCTCTAGCTCTAAATTACCTTATTCTGTTCATTCATTAGCTATTAACTATCTCAAGTGTCAAATTGGCCATAAGGCCCAATTCATTTTTTCTTTCAAATAAAAAAAGGATCAACATCTGGCGGTCCATTTGTGGGTCCTAGAATTAGATTGGTTAGGCTTTGTTGGGCTGCAGTGCCCAAGTGGGATACGTTGTTCACGCCCTGAAAAGACGGGGATTGGAGGGCGAGGGACCCACATTAACCGACATGCAACGACGGTCAAATTCTGCACCGACGACTCCATTTGAATACTACGTGTTTTAGTACAACACTGCCATTGCATACTCTCTGATTGAAACTTCCGAACTATATAAGTTATAGTTATTAACAAATAATCCAATAAGAACGACTCAAAAGTTGGTCAGATTGGATTTAATCATTTAGACTATGGTGGGTTCCACTGATTATTCCAATCTGATGGTGTTTTAGTTCAATCAGAGTTGAGCTTACGACTCAAACTTGTACCACCAAGGTTGCGCTTAGATCCGGAAGGGTTTAGAATTAGAGGCAGAATCGGATTTGTCAAATCCACAAATCTTCAGACTTCAACGTTTGGGTACCTTTCTTGGGATCCTGAAATTCAAAGGAGTTGATCATTTTTGCAAGAAGGATGACTCACTGAGCAAGTTCACATCGAGTAGGGCATAAACAGTTTGATAGTGTTTCACCATCAATTAGATAAAACTTAGAAGCTGATACGAATAACATGAAGTATGTGTTTGGAATCGATGCAGTTGTTTTAGAGCTGAGAAATTGTATGGATGAGGGTTTTTTATATTGTTCTCACAAAAAATGGTTTCCCTTTTTTGTTTGGCATCCATGCTGCCACATAAGATGTATTTTTGAGGAAATAGTACCGGTTTTATTTGATATCAGTAATGGATAACTGTTTTCAGTGTTGATCTATATTATCTAACGTCCAAAATGATGTCACATCATTATATCATTGGCAACAATAGCCTGTCTTTAAAGAAAACATTAAATTCGACATCAAACCACATTTTCTCAATTTTCAAGACATGGTTTAAAACAAGAGCGTCACTCTTTTTGATATAGAACCATTTTCTAGGGCAAGCCTTGGTGTGCATGTAAATTATGAATCACATGCAATGGCGGTCCTTAGATTATGAGCTTGGCCCATCAAAATTAGAAATCAATAGCTATATTTAGATTAGCTGAATGCGATAGGATGTGGTAGTAATGAGGGTGCATCTCAGTTTGAACTACACATAAGGTACATTATATTGCAATTTCTCGTTCATAATTAAAACACATGGATCAACCCACACCAATAGATTGAATGATTGCTATTATTAAGACAATTTATTTAGAATTTTACCGACAATACATCCACAAAAAGTGTTTCATTTTGTGGTACAACCAGCTGATCTGCATATAATTTAAATGCAGTACTTCAATTTTGACATCCTCGATTCCCCATTTCATTTTGGTGCCAGATGGAGATCCCTCCTCCATCCTCCTTCCTCTGATTGATATCCCCATTTCGTTTCTTGCATAAAACTGGCTGCTTTTACACTCTGACTTGCATTTTAATACTGCAACCCAGATTTTGCCATTTTACCAAGCAACGTCACTTTTATAACAGCTAGGGTGCAGTTTAGACGGGCCTGGCCGAATACAATGTAATATAAATCTTATGTTGATATTTTCAAGACACAACAAAACAGTCAAATATATAAAAATCTATTCACATTTGATCTCGTTGAGATCAAGAGTTTTTTTTTTTTTGTGGAAGTACAAATGGGATAAAAGGTACAAATTTTGTATAGGGTTTTGATTTGCAATAACTTCTTTTTTTTTCTCTCTCTCTCCCTGTTTTATAGAAGTCTTCATTTCTGCTTAAACAAACACGCCTCAACAAGAAATTGATTATTTCTATTTAGGCAGCGTTTGGTTTGAAGGAAAAATAGGGAAGGTAGGAAATGCTAAATCTTGTATAAATTTTCCTACTCTTTCCTTCAAACCAAACATAACTTTAGTGATTAATCAAAACTTGAAAGAGAAAGAAGGCAAGTAAGAGAAGGAAGAGCCTAATGCAAGCTGACCAAACCCATTCCATTATCCACGCTTTGTGTCGGGAGGTTGACTGGGTTTGATGGATATACTTGCTGTCTTAAAGTCTTAATGGAGATGATCACTTAGAAACAAAGGATATAGACTGATTTTGACTAATAGCTAAAATTGTTCTAGAAACAAATTGATGAACATCTAAGTTGTACCATGGGAATTAATGATTTGTTATAACAGTCCGTTTAACTATTTTATGCAAGGTTTTTAAAATCGAATCACACAATGAATCGATCAGGGGTCTGATTCTCGGGTCCAATTCTTTAATGGTTTAAACCGAACAGACAGTTCATTCTGACAAAAAAATAAAAAAGAATAAAAAAATGGCCAAAACCGTTGGATAGTTCAAACGGTTTTATCACCCAAGTCAACGATTTGTTGACCAAATCAACAGTTTTGGGGTAAAATAGACCTGACTAGTTATCGGTTTTTCTCATCCGATCATCCGGTCCAGTTTTGAAAACCATGATTTTATGTATATATAAATTAAACATCAGCATTGTTTATGAACCAAATTTTATATTTTAGCTCCATTTTGTTCACAATTGTAATGGAAAAAATTCTCCTTTTGACTTAAACTTCCAAATCTTGTGCAGAAGGATATGTTTATTATGCTGGGATTTTAACTAGTTATTTCCATTTCTATCAATGAATTCACACTTTTATTCCCTGAAACGATTAATAGGTCTTATATGAAGAAGCCCAACCTGGACTTTACCCAATATCAAGTTGAGATGCATCCATCTGAACCTAAGAAAAAAAAATCTATTTTTAATAAAGACTGGTGGAATTGTGTTTATTAATAGAGTTGACTCAGCCTCCTGGTCCGACCCGATATTGGGTCAAAATAAACAAACTAATAATCAGCTGGCTAATGGGTTGTGAGGTCCAACAACATCAAGGAATTCTGCTCACCATGTTGTGCAATAATGCACCCACTAAATAATAATGAATGCTGAATTATATTGATGAACAACCTCTCTGATGTGGGGACACTAGCAAAATGTCATGTTTCAAGCAGTGAGGATAGACTTCAGAGGTGTAACATCCCGTGAAGCTCTGAGACTCTATGAACGTGGGATGCTCGTTCACCTAACACTTGAGACACATTCAATGAGATGAAAACATGGAAGTATCGGTCAAGGTCAGGGTCCTTTTGCACAGTGTCTGTATTAGTAAAACAGTAATTGGCCTGACTCATGAACTGATTTATACTCAGTGCAATGTGAAGATATATGAATCCCTTCAGAGTTGTCATGGGGCTGAAAAGCATTATACAGTGCAATCGTTTCTAGTGAGCTTGAAATCTCCTGAACCAACACTCTACTCAAGAGAAGATGGCAATGTGCACATGGATGGTTTGTCCTTGCAAGAAACCCATTGAGAATTTTTCCATCAGGACACAGATATATGGACCCAGCATGTACACACTCAGCCCATTAGTGCAAGTACTTCCATTGGTTTTCAGCCAACTCTTCATACACAAGTCACATGGTTCTATGGGCTACTAATCAATCAAATATTGGATGGAGAGGTAAGGCTAAATAAGGAAATTAAAGACCAAAGTAGTCCCAAGGGTAAAGCTCATGAGGGTATTTTTCACACTACACAAACCAGCTCTATCTCTTCACATTCACTAGCAATGAACCCATACCAAAAAACAGAAGCTAAAAAGCAAAAAACAGTTCTGTACAAACACCTGGAAGAATCCTTATTTTCTCTATTTAAACTAACTCCATTTGCAAAACTGTTTTTTCTTAATTATTTGGTTATGCCACAAAAATCTTGGATCTTATCCTCTCCATACATTACAAATAAAACCAAGAAACAATGGATAAATTAGCAGAAATGCAATTGTGGGGAGCAAATTTCATGTGAAGATTATTAAATTTTGGATTAATCAATAGTTGCTGGAATATACTTAGTATCTACTCTACCAGTCTACCAACTAACTGATTGATTTTATTTTTTTTTTGAAAGCGAAGCCCTAACTAAATGATTAATGTTGCTAGGAGCTGAGCTCTATCATTCATATATTGCACCTTTGATACTAATTGGGTGATATACTATTACTAGCCATATAACTTATGGACGACAGACTGACCATCCGATGGTCATGGATATGCATGCATGTGATCCACATGTAGGTGTCTGCTGCAACTTGATAAAGGCCTTAATTCACAAACAGCTAAGCTTAGTTTTTATTACATATTATATATTAGACTTGATTTAACTAGTTTTTGTTCTCACTGAATCCAATTTTTTGTGTGCCACAGTTGTTTTAGGTTATGTTTGAGAGTGCTTAAAAATAAGCGTTTATTCAAAATAAGTATTTATTTAGGCCATTAAGTACTTATTGGTATTTGAGAAATAATCCTTATTTTTTTAAGTTCAAATTTCCAGTATTTTTTAAATTTTTATACAATAAACACTTATTCAATTTTTTTTCCAAAATTATTCCTAGTTGAATTTTATAAAATTACTTTTATGAAAATACTTTTGTGAAAGTACTTTTATGAAAACACTTTTAAGAAAGTACTTTTATGAAAACACTTTTAAGAAAGTACTTTTATGAAAGCACTTTTATAAAAGCACTTTTATGAAAATACATTTATGAAAGCATTTTATAAAAGTATTTCTATAAAAGAACTTTTATAAAAGTGTTTTCATAAAAATATTTTTAAAAGTAATTTAATAAAAGTGTTTTCAAAGGGTATATTTTAAAAATTTGAAAGAAAATGAAGACAGAATAGTCACAAATGCTTATTTCAGTGCTTATTAGAGAAAAAGATTACCAAACGCCTGATATAAAATAAGTGTTTATTTTAAAAAATAAGAACTTGAAAACATTGTGTGCCAAATGCAAATAAATGATTATTCGAATAATCACTTATTTTTAAACACTTATTTTTAATTTAAGCACTCCCAAACATGGCCTTAAACACACTAAA
This sequence comes from Nelumbo nucifera, assembly GCF_055504915.1. NCBI lineage: Eukaryota > Viridiplantae > Streptophyta > Magnoliopsida > Proteales > Nelumbonaceae > Nelumbo > Nelumbo nucifera. The sequence continues at coordinate 29,491,853 of NC_142650.1, forward strand.
CAGGGCTTTCTGTGACATGAATCTTTAATATAGCCAACCCTGATTTGACAAGTGACCTTCTAGACTAGCCACATACATATCTAGTGGTCTCATCCATTTTAATTACACACTTGTATATAGAGTGGTAATTAACAATGGGTGCGCCTCCATTGGATACTCCCACCTACGCGTTTAGCACCCATTGGATTAAAAATCGAAAAATTTACTATTTTTAGCTTTCTGATTTTCAAGCAAAGAGTTGAGGTAAAGTATGTTTGATTTGATAAAAAGATAAAGAGTTGAGGTAAAGTTGTAAATACAAGATTTAAAGATATCATATCCTATTTGTATTTACACTTATTTTAATCTGAGCATGATACAAATATGTTCAATGCAAAAACTTGTATCTGCACTCTTTTCATATGAAGCTTTGGCTGCGTTTGGAAATGATTAGACCAGTTTATGGGCCGGGTGGCCCGACGGGCCGGCCCGACCTGGCCCCCGGACGGGCTTGAACAGGTGTATGGGCCCGTGGGCTTAACCTCGGGCCAAAAAGCCCGACCCGCAATAAATTCGAGCCAGGCTTGGGATTTGCCAAAATAGCCCGACCCGAGCCCAGCCCGGCCCAACCTATAATTAAACCTAAAAACTCTAGTCGAATACCCCTCTTTTTTTCACCTTTTTCCCTTATTTTTCCATCCGAACCCTTCTTCTCCACATCCTCTTTCCCTTCTTTATATTCTTTTTTAATGTAAATAAATTTTGAATTTATATTCTTTTATTAGTGTAAATAAATTCTGATTTATATTGATTATTGAATAGGGAAAAATTCTAATTTTTTTATTAGGTCGGACTTCGGGCTTCGGGCTTTTTATCAGGGCCGGGCTCGGGCCCAAGTTGTAGGCCCGTTGGTCGGGCCGGGCTCGGGCCTAACATATTTCCATTAATGAAGAGTAAAAGCCCGGCCCGAGCCCGACTCAGCCCGACCCATGAACAGGTCTAGAAATTATGCAAATATATAAAGTGTAATAGTCCATATAAATTGTAAAGTTGGGTTAGTTTTGCACTGACAAGTTTACCTTCTTACCAAACATACTTTTAGCTGTAATGGACGCAAACATGAATTTCAATAAAGCATATGCCTTTTTTATCAAAAACCCACTTGAATGCAAATTTACTTCTTTTTTCTTAATATACTTTTATATCTTATTATCAATGTAAATATGTATTAAAAAATGTGTTTCTATCATTTGTCAATGTATAAATGTAATATTGCTAAAAACAAACAAAAGTGAAACAAAGTGCAAATTTACGCTGAAGGGCCTGAATAGGGATTTAAACTCTATTTACATTGTTTCCAAAGGCAGCCTTTTTAAAATGCAAGATTCATGAAAATGACAGCATTTGTATTTACACTAGACATATTTATATTTGCATCTTTACAAATGGATCCAAAGAATTTTATGTTTAGATGAATTCTTGAAAACTTTATATTTTGCTCTTTATTTTCTATCAAACCAAATACAACATGAACACAGTCCTTTGTTTTAAAATTCAAAACATCTAGTGATTTTCCTTTCAATTCATTGGGCTGCCATCTCAACTGACACATGTCAAGATTATAAAAAAAAAAAATAGCCACAAGTTGTGCCATGTCATAGCTAAGATTCCTCCTTATCCAATTGGTGTACCAAGACCGAATTCCAACATGGCTAAGTACATGCACTAGAGCCATAGCTAGAGGAAAAGGCCAAGATCGACCACGCTTGAACATGTTGTCAATTGAGGAAGCAAAAGGACAGGACAAGCTTTCATGTGGGTGAACCAACCCTAATACTCTTGCAGCCATTATGACCTATTGTCCCACACTGTAAGACCCCATTTCAATTACCTACCATTCTTTGCATTCCAACTCTTTTCATGCAAAACTGAGGAATCCATCCTCAGCTGTCCTTCGACATTTTCCTCCGCCTTCATTAAAACTATTGATGGAGAGTCCTGGACAATGAACCGGTCCAATTCATGTTATATTCAAGTGGTCCAGTATGCCTTGCTCCAAACAGAAACCAGTTGGAAGCACACCCGCTTTGGTTCCCATAAGAGCGGGGTGCTATACGCTACGCCCCGTTAATGGGCTAGAATCTCGATTCGGTCCTCACAAAATTTGTGTCCACATCGTCTTTACAACACTTACAGTCCTGCATTTAGAATATTTTCCTAGGGGGTGGCTACGATCTGAGTTTTTCATCAGTTATTCGAGTTCAGCTCGTGAAAAGTTCAATTCAACTCGATTTAAACTGAGTTCAAGCCTAATAAAGTTCAGCTCGTGAGGTTCATAAATCTAATATAATAAATAAATAATTTTTTATCATATACATACATATACTTATACTTATACATATACATATATAAAATAAATAATTTTTATTATATAATAATATTTTGTATATAATATTTTTATTTTTTATTTATAATGATAAATAATTTTTATAATTCTTATTTTTTTGTATATAAAATAAAAAAAAAATTATTTTTATATGTATACTTTTTATTTTTTAGAAAAAAATTTGGCTTACAGTCAAGCTTAAGTCGAGCCAAGCTCGAAACATGCAAGCTCTGAACTGAGCCAAGCTCGAGCTTAAATCTCTAGCTCAAATTGAGCTTAAGCTCGAACACAATTTTAGCAAGCCAAGTTCGAATAGTCAAGTATTCGGCTCGAATTCAGCCCTGCATTCTCCTGTAAATGAAAAATATAAGATATTCCAAATGCATGACTGCAAGTATTGTGAAGACAGTGTGAGGATTGAATCCAGTCCCACAGGGTTAGTGGCACCACTAACCCTTCCACAGGTTTGAATCCACCAATCTGCGCCTCCTCAAGGGGAGGGGTGCTGAGCATGGTTTTCAAAACCAGAATGGACCAGACAGTCAAACCGAAAAAATCAGGAACAGGGCAGGTGATCGGTTTCATTTTTCCCCAAAATCGGGATTTCTCAAAAAATCATTGATTTTGGTCAGTAAACCACTGACCCAAGCAGTTAACCATTCGAACGATTTTGACCTTTCTAAATTTTTTTATTTTTTTTTGTTAGAATCGTCCGGCAGTTCAATTCAAACGATTGGCCTGTTTGACCTGGTAACCGGACCCTGACTGGTTCAGTCTCTGGATCGGTTTTAAAAACCATGGTGCTGACTGCTGAGTGACCATCTAAACTATTGGATCATGTCATCAGCAATCAGGCCAGAAGGCCCAGAGCTTGATCGACCTAATCTGAAGTTACATGGACTTTATGGTGGTGGAAAGACGAAGGAAATCATGATTTTTCATAGATGGCCATTTTAGGCCTCAGGCCTCTCACATGAGGGGCAATAGTGACAGAGGAGGTTTATGCCAGTCTGGAGATCAAATCCAGTTCTCTTTATTTCCTTCAATCACTGAATGGGCTGGCAGACAGACGCTTAATGTGGACATTCCAACCGACTTAAGGATCTAGTAACCGAAAGCAGCAAAGCAGAGAAACTGCTGATGTTGTGTTGTGTTAGGTTGTAGGCTTGTAGCTAATAAATCAGCTTCACCCAACGCGTTCAAGGTAAGCCGATAAGGTCTGAGTCGTTGGGAAGGATCCAACCTTGTCATGTGACTTGCTTTGGATTTTTTTGGGCTATTGAGCCCACATAAGGCCCAAGATGTTGAAATCTTACATAATACCCCTCCTTTCACTTGTGGCCCCTATATGAAAGGAAATGCTGGGTGTTGTTTTCTAGTAATCAACAACATCATAGCATTTTCTTTTCTTGTGAAATGGAGAAAACTTAAACAGAGGAAAAGCAATCTACTTAAAGGGATGGACCTCTGCTTGTTTTGAGAAGTCCACATGACATGCCCAGAAAACTTTGCCACTTGTCCCAAGCAATCGTCTTCTTCTGATGCAATGAGTAGTGTAGGGCTGAGTTGGACTGCAAGATGAACACGTCATTGATCAAAAGAGTCCACTGTTTGATGAACCATCTAGATTGGCCACAAATAGCAGAAATAGGTGGTGTCCCGTGGCTTCATCTCACACTTTCACCATAATCACACAGATCATGGGATTTTATCTTTATGTAGATTAGGCTCCAAAGCCAGAGATTTTCTCTTTTTTTTTTTTCCTTCATCATTCTCTTCTCTTACTTGACAAAGTGATCAGCTGTTTGATTACACAACCTACAAGAGATTTTATGAACTTTAGTGGAATCTCTTGCCAGTGTAATGTCTCCCTTCATCCCTTGTATAGTTGTATGAGAGAGGGGCCCCCCTAATGGATCAATTGAAAAAGTGTTGGTCCCAGATATATTTACAGGAGCAGAAGGGTCAGTTGATGGATTGGAATAAAGCTGGGTGGACCAGGACTAGGACACTTTTCAGTATTTTTTTTATTAAAAGACTTGGTTTTAAGTTTTAACTATTGAATTGAATTAATCTTAGATGGGACTTGTTCCAATGCTCGGAAACTTGGAATCTAAGGGCAATTTGATGGATGGCTCCTGAAATGAAATGAGGGACCCTCAGCAAAGGAAAATCCATCAGGATTCAGGGAACAGGTTGGCCCCGGGACAGTAATTTAGGAGATAACTCATAAATGGGGTGGGGCAACACTCTAGGGACCTGTATCAGTCTGGGAAGGATGGCAATCACTTCATTCGTCTGTTGCTTGTTTCCCAAGAAGCTAATAAAAGTTTGAGATATTTTGATGCCATTATTTTGAGAGAGATTTCCATTAGCAACATATATAACAAACACCTATAGCAAAGTAAGTAACGATGCTAAATATTACTGGCTGTGTTTGGATCAAGACAGAATAGGGAGCAGAGGCTGTGAGAGTTCAACTCAAGGTTCCAGATTTAACAACTAGCTGTGTCTCATGGTGGAAACTGAATTAAAAGGATACCAGATTTTAAGCAATTCCATTGGTGCTGACAACTGGTTGGTTCGGGTTTGGGTCTCTCAAATAAATAAATGTATAGACCAGTTTCGAACCAGACCATATTAGATCTATAATAGCAGCCCAGAAGGCCAGAACCGAACCAATTATTAGTCGGATGGGATTTGACCTGACAAGACCCGTTTATAATTGCAAGCGATACCTTCAATATGCAATTTGAAAGTTAACCTACCAATCTCTTAAGTTAGCACATAATCGATTTTGTTCTTAACTGGTCCGGAACAATCGAAACCGTTCTCAACCCCACTGTAATTAACCCAATCAATTACAATCAGGAAATGCAATAGTAATACAGGCGTTGGTCGATTTGGTTTGGTTCTGGCGGCTCCGCCTGACCCATCCACATCCCTATATGGCTAAATCCCCTGTTCAAACCATTGAGAGCAACGTGTTGTAATGAGAACGGGATCCGGGTATGGATCCAAATTTAGCACTGACCAATGAGAACGGGATCTGGGTATCATGGATCCAAATTCAGCACTGAATCTGGATTTTCTTTACCGAAAAAGATCAAAATTGAATCCATTGAAACCAGTTAGGTCTCAGGAGAACAGGTGCCAGCGCGGCAGCGCATACGATCTTCCAATCTATCAAAGGAAGGTCTTCAGGCAAGAGCCCCGCCCTTCAGATACATGGCACTATAAAATTTCAATTAATAGAATTTTACAAGAGATTAAACTCTTTCTTAGAAAAATCTATCCACTCACAAAAAAAAAATGTTATAACTCCATTCTTTTAAATATACCATCTTAATCCCTAAAAAGTGGCTATTTCAAATGTTATGATAGTAATTAAATTTTATTCAAATATAACCATTTCAAAAGTAACGATTAAACAAATAATTTAATTTAAAATATTTAAAATATTAAATAGATAAAAATAAAAATAAATAAAATTCATAAAAATGACTAAACAATTAATACAAAATGGTTTGTGTTTCATTCTTTTATATAAAATAATTTATTAATTGTAAATTAAATTTAAATAACCTAATTTAGCTTTTAAAAATAAATTTATCAAATAAATAATAAATACCAATTAAAGTGGGTCATCGCTTATAAATAAAACCTCATTTGATCTCTTAAATCATAATAAAAATAACATAAATTAATAGTAATTTTCAAACAAATTAGGTCAGAATAGATTGTCAATTACAAAATGTAAGTCCATACTAATTTTTCTAATTTAATTTTTTATAGTTAAATAATAAATTTCAAATTAAATAATACAATTATTGCCCCTTACTATGAAATCATTCTATAGATAAAATGTGGTAATTCTCTTAAATCAAATAAAAATTTTAAATAAATGTTTAATATAAATAATTTAAAATTTTGAAATAATTCAAATTAATGACCTCGTACTTAATACGAGGATCATTCCTAATAAAGAAAAAAAAAAGGCAAAACATAGGGCGAGCTCAAAAACCATAGGGCACCAAAGTCTAGAAATTTCAAAAAAAGAAGAGGGGGAATGTCATTAATAGGGGTTGGCATTTCAAAAAACCAGGATGAGGCTGAGGCCAAGGCCCTTGATAGCGAAGGCTTCGACAGATAAGATAGGAAATGCTAAAACATAATTGCAGATTTGGGTCACCCTCCGTTCACTTTTTATTGTTGGATTGTGGGCCCCGCGCCATGGATGTTTCATGTTTTATCTTCTTCACACAAACCGTACCTCTTCGAAACCGCCTTAATTCTCCCGCAGAACTCTCCCCACCGCCGCTGGTTTTGTCAACACAGGCAGCGCTTCAATTATGCGCTGCGCCCCTGTACCTGCCTTCCTATCCTAATTTCCAACGGTTTCGGATAAATGGGTCCCACATAACCAGTGGTCCAGGCAAAGAAGGATATGTTTTCCGTTCCTCGAGACTCTTTTTTCAAAATAAAAATTAAAAGTAAAAAAAGCGCGAACAGGGTGCTCTTCCCTCCGGTGAATCCGAACTCGGGAAGAAACAGGGTGCTGGCGCTCTCTTCCTCTTGAATTTGAATCTCCAGTCCACTGATCCATTTTAATGTATTCAAGATACTTTTTTTATTTATTAATTTCGCCCTTATCAAACTTTCTCTAGCAATAACGACCAACTGAATGGAATAAGGTGACGGATCCCACATATGAAATCCGACACAAGATTCCACTTGGTTGTCTTGGAGGAAATTCTTGTGGGTCCCTTTTATAGAATTTATTTTTATTAAATAATTTTTAATTAGTTAATTTTAGATTTTTATTTCAATTTAGGTGCCCTTCGGTGGTTGGTTCTGTCCATCTCAATTCTCAATGTGAAAACACTTAGTTCATCTCAATTCTCAATGTGAAAACACTAGGATTCGTTCTCTCACTTTATAAACTCCAGCAAAATATTCAAACTAAGGAAAGTCTTCAACGAACCTGCAAGCTGCAATAAAGAAAAGAAAACATATATAAATCATCAAAAAATATTAAAATAATACAAATAATAAATAATAAATACGTAATTTTACCTTCACGAAACGCAACCATGTATACGAATACTAATACGACGTATGTAGAATTCATGGTCCAGATAGCATGCACGTAATACTGAACACGTCAAACCACACGGGAAACTTAACGGGAAACGGAATGGCGAATGTCGTTCTGCAAACAAAGATCACGGAAACCACTGAGAGATGATGACGACGATGGTGCCAAACCAGTTCTTGCAAACTTAAACCAATTTTAGTGAATTAGTCTCTGATGGAGGTGAATCTGCCAGTCAGATTTCTTTTTTTTTTTAATTTTAGCTGTGTTTTAATGAGAGGAATTTTACTCTCTGATAACTCCTTCAATAGCCTTCAATGGCTGCAAATCTGTATATACAAGGGGAGTATAGGGAGGGGGATGGTCCTGAGTGGAATTTTTGGGCCTCCGAAGTACAAAAATTCGGGGGGTTTCCCTGTTTAGATCTGCCTATTCACCTGTCAGTCGATCCGCCTTCCTTTCCCCATCAGTTTGCAAAACCAATCTCGCCGGAATCTGACTTCGCCGAACCGGAAAACTGAGAATACAAAACATTTATAGGAGGACCGGGTAAGGGGCAATATAATAAACGAACCTGCTTAAAGGATTATAAACCCTCGGCCTTCGACATAAACGAAAGCCGGCTTGGCCGTGGCTGGAACGCCGCTCTTCTCCTCTGGTGGTGAGAAGAAGGTCGGATCAAAGCAGCCAAGGCACGTTTAACCCAATCGCCCTCAACAGTCCCGATCCGGACTAAGGAATTCGTCATAGCCGACCGCCGCGCGTTCAACCGATTAGACGGATAGGACACCGCATGGTGGTTGTTGAAATTCTTGTGGAGACTGCAACGAAACGACCCCGGGTGAGTTGTAGGAGAGCACATGCAAGTTTTCTTCTGAGAAGACGGACCGGACAACGGATTGCTCTGCTTCTTCACGACCTGATTGCGAGGGGAAACGGCAATCGACCTGCTCGGCGAAATCGAACGACCAATAGAGAATCGAACAGACGGAGACGGTGGCGCGGGGCCGTAGAGATTAACGCGCGTCGGGGAGGCCGATCTATGGAAGAAACCAGTAGATCGAGAGGAAAAACTCGAACTTGAGGAAGCGAACGCCGATGCAGATGACGACAGAGTCGACGAAGAGAATCTTCGAGAAGGAGGGATCGAGCAACGAAACTCGTTCGATACGGAGAGGACTGGTCCACTGGATCTGGTTCTAGAAGAAGATGCCGCCATTGTTGAGAGTTGAGAGAGAAAGCTTGTAAAACAGATGCGTAAAGGGAGAGAGGGAAAAGGAGAAAAGAGGAATCTTGCTCTTCAGAAGGGCCCGTAGGCTCTCTAATTTGGCAAACTTTGAGCACCTGAAGCGCTCTATTTATAGAGAAATGAGAAGAGTAGCAGTAACGTCGGTTTTTAGGGTTTCCTTGCTTCTTCTCGTCTAACCTAACCAAACCGGCCGTTGAATTGGTTAAACTGAACGTGAGTTAGAATTCTGGATTCGGATCCAACGGCCGTTGAGTTGGTTCACCAGCCGAGCTTTTCGAGGAGTATAAAGCCTGCCAGTGCCAGACTGTAACGTACACAAAATAGAAATACCCCTCATATATAATTAAATTACAGGAATACCATTATAACTTAATTGACAAAAACACCCTTACTTTTAAGTAAATATACTTCGTACCGGTGGCTTCAACAGTTGGATAAGAGCGCTTTGGAAAGGAATTTATAAATAAATAAAGTAGATAGTTTTGCCGAAAGAACATGCATAATTTGGGTGCACAATTGCACATGATGACATGGGCCAAGGTCCACTCAGCAAGAAGATGACTCTAGTCTAACCATTTATTGATGAAACTACCGCTGGGCCGGGACTATAAATTAGGGCAACGGCTCACCGGAGTGGGTCCATTAAATCTCATGGTTAAGATTATGAATCCATTAAGATATTTATGCCTAGGTTGGTCTCTTAGTTAAGGTCATGGGTTTTGGATTTTGGATGGCTTTTCAGTGGATTCTGGGCATGGGATTTGGGTTGGATTGGAACCGAAGCTTGTCCAAACAGTGGATGGCTGGATGCCATCTGATGATGTTACGTTTGGAATGGGTTGGGTGGAAGGTCAGATTCCGAACCTATTAACCCACATGGAAGGAGGTTAAGGTGGGCCTATTTGTTAACACGATATCGTGTCATTCTATGAGTCTGCCACGTGACAAAAAGAATCATAATCCTCTAGATTTTAGGTCTTGTTGTGGTTTGGTTTGTATTTACCATAAATGGAATGAATTTAAAGAAGAAAAGCACGATACCAAATCCAAGGATGAAGGACCCCTACGTCAAATAGACAATTTGGCTTTCTATCTTCAGTCTTTTCCATTTGTTTGCAGTGCAATTTCATATGCCTTAAATAGTTAATACAAATTCATGAGAGTACAAATGAAAAAAAAAAAGACCAAGTTCTGAACTTGGGTTTTACTTTACATTGCTTTAGATTTTATCCATGACATTGACAGAAACAAACAGAACTTTTCTGATTTTGCGCCACCAGTGCAAATGAAATTGCACTACAAACAAATGTTAATTCGAGTTTTCAGTGGGGTGATTTTAGGCACATCTCGGTCTTCCGGTCTTTTTCAGAGGAAGACACCAGAGCAACATCTCATCTGGTCAAGAAAGACTCCGGAGTCAGTCGCCTTTGTTGAAAGGGCTAGTTTAGGAATTTCACACGGTCCAAGTCCTTACAAAACTAACGGCATTCAAAATTGATTCCTTGCTTCAACGCTGGGAAAACGGCTACAGAAATATTGTAAACTGCTTAAACCACACGCACTTCCCTACCTTGCGCCGTTTCGAACAAACCAACTATTTTGGAAGTTTCTCTCCCTTCCCTCTCTCTCCCTCTCACTTTCTTTCTTCCATTCAAGACAAACCCGCGGAGAAGACACGTCGCTCCCGAAGCCCCCAAGTAGTATAGACTATAGACTTTTTATAGACTTTTGACAGCGTCTCCCGAAATGGCTAGCTGTCCTTCTCTTGGCTAACATTCATAGAATTAATATTTTATTCGCCATTGCCATGGAATCTACCGACGTGTGCTCCACTGCTCCTAATTCTTCTGGTATTCCTTTGTCGATATCTGCCGCTAAGGAGGATCCTTTCTTTACTTGTTTACTGCTGCCAAGTGACTTTGCCACGTGGCAATTACCCAATCAGTTCTTTTATTCACTTGGCTGGCTTTTGCTCCCGATGCAGTGTATTTGAAACAAGTGTTTGTTTCTTATTAGTTGTGTTGTCTGTTTAATGTCTTAAGGGAAGGAACTTGGGTTTATTAAAATCAATTACGGTGGAACAAGAAGTCGATTTTCCCGCCAATAATAGACCTCAACTTGAAGTTGAATCATTACTAGTCTTATTTATTAAGACGCGTGGCTGTTTTAGATGGAACACGGATCTTATCACTATTCAATCTCGTAATATTTAGAAAAAATTGCCTTTATTTATGTAAAACTAATTTGCATTTATTGGTAAATTTAGAAATTTGTTAAAGAGTTCAAGTCTAGGATCTGTTTGGTTCAAGGTCAGGATTGGAATCAAAATCTCTAGAATTGGTATGGGATTTCATAAGATATGCGCAACTCTTAAAGAAGATTTTCTTTTTCTTTTTCTTTTTTTTTTGTCAAAACTCTCAAAGAAGGTGGGGTTTAAGTCACTTGTCTTTTTTGTTTTGGCATGCTTGAGATTCTCAATTCCCAAGGAGGGAGGAGGAATGGGAGTTGGAATCTCATACCTCTCAACTAATGCGGGGACTTAAAATAGGCCATTACAATTCCAGTTTCCAAACCCCTGTTTCTATGATGTATAATTTTAAATTCATTTTTAGTTCATTTTATCAATAATGTATAATATTAATAATTTAATTTATTAATGGTATTAAGGCCAATGCAATTTTGTGTAGTTAATTAGGCATGTTATACTTAGGGGTGGCAATTTATAATCCAACCCACCTAATCCATCCATTATCTAATCCACTCAATCCATTCATTTAAAAGGGTTGGGTTGTTGATAACCATTGAGTTAATCATTATAGATATAAGTATTAATTTCTTAGCCTTTTTTTAATTTTCTTCATTTGAATTAAATAATTTATAATTAATGCATTAATTTTCTATTAATAATTAACTAAATTTAGTTTTGCCTTGAATCAATATACTTCACCCAACATAAATCCAAATCAATTTGACCCAAGCTTGAGTTTGGACCAATTCAACGCAGTCTCACCCGATCCAACATATACTGATCCGGGTCGACCTGAATCTGAAATAGACCCTGAGCGGGATGGTTTAGTGCCATTTGCTTTGTCCAATTTGGGCTGTTTGGTCCAACCAATATTCACACACTCCAACCCGACCAAACACAAGTCAATCCGGGTCAACCCGATTCCAAAACGTTTTTGGGCAAGATGATTCAGCCTTCGCGTGCTTTGCCTGATCTGGACCGTCCATTTGACCAATATCCCACACGCCGCAACCCAAATTCGGGACCGACCTGATATGGTCCGGTCCAAGTCAATTCACCATTGACTGAACCAGTCCAGTCCGACTAAATTGATCCAGATCTAAATGGTTCAGCCACCTTTGAACCTAAGTGGTTTAAGTTGGTCTGACCGGTTTGAGCATAAGTGGTTCGGTCAAACTTGGAATCCAAACATAGTCAAATGGCTTCATTGCTTGTGTAAAAATAACATGCATGTAATGCAATTTGAACATTCACCACTTGTGTAAATAATAACTACAATAACCATCAAGCTATAACCAACTTATTTGTTAAGAGAGAGAGTTTATTTTTTAAGTCCATGAATGTGAGATTAATGGGTTTGGGCAGGTTGGATTGGGTTAAAGTGAGTTTGGGTTGAACCCTACCCATTTAATTTTATATAACTGGGTCATTAATAGGTTGACGGATTAGATGGATTGAGTTGAAACTCAATCTAAACCAAACCCAACCCAACCCACCCAATTGCCACCCCTAGTTATACCCTTGTCTTATTTGGTCTGTTTACAATAAATTGGTTTTCTACTAGAGTGAACAATCTCGAATTGGTTAGATAGGCTTGGATTAGTCGGCACCTTTATGTTTGTAAATGAGATCATTTGGGAGGAATGCAATTATAGATTCAGTGCATATTTTCACTCTCATTCAGTTTTGCTAGTGTTTGGTAAGAGTACAATGTGTTGGAAATGACAGTAAATATAAATATCAAGATCGGTTTGTACTGATTATTTTTGTATTTTCAACTCTTACCAAACGGAGGCTTATGTGCAAGCAAAATTCAAAGTATCATGCATATCAGTTTTTGAATCCACCAATACACTAAATACTGCGAGTTAGTAGGACACTTGGGCACTTTTGAGGGTTAGTACTCTAAGACTATCGCCCCTCTGAATCATGTAACATACAATTCAATTTTGTATATCATGCGTATTGATTCTTTGAACTTTGTGCGTAAGTTGCCATATATTATAAAACCAAGGTTTATATAACCTATGGAAATCTCTCAGCATAGAAATGGATTAATTGATGTCACCCATCAATTCTAATTAATCGATAATTGTTTAATAAACTTTTTCTTTTGGAAGAGGTAATCCATGAAAAGTGGGCCAACAAGATCCAAGTGCTGAATTGTTTAAAAGAATTATACCCCAAAGCTCCCATCCACACACATATAGTGCTTGTGTAGGTATTTGGTTGGGAAGTGAGACAAACAAACCTCTGATCTTCATGATTTAAGAAAAAGTAAGTAGTGGTTGGAAGTGTGGAGAAGAGATGAAGCTGTTGGAGATTAGGGGATCATGTCATGTATATGAGTGCGCTTAAACTAAACAAGACCAAAGTTATATATTCTTCTCATATCAGTCACTGACGTGGTTATCACTAAGCAAGTGGAGAAATGAAAAGCTTTAGGAGTTGGTTAAGACATCAGAGAAATCAAAAAGGATCAAGAGCAGAATAAAGAAATAGTGAGAGATGAGTGTATTGTTGAAATGCTGGACCACCAGATTGGCCTCTAGTGCCGCCCAGCTTCTAGCTGAAATGGAAAAAAAGGTGAACCATGTCATCATGATGTGTATGGTGTCCTCATTGGTTATAAGTCAATTATCAATATCAGAATAACTCCTGTGTAAAATCCCTTACTAGCAATATACAAATGTCCTAGTGGCAGAGCATTCAGTCTCCTTCCACTCTTTGTTTTCCTTGTTTGAATTGAAGGGGATTTTGTCCTTCTTTTGGCTTGATTGTGTTGAGAGAATGAAAACTTATTCTAGATCTCTCCTAACATCTAAAGCTTTTTTAGGTTGAATTATCGTTTGAGATGGTATCAAAGCCTGGTTGAGTGGTTGACTAAGTGATTTTGTGTTCAGCCCGATTCCTCACAATGGCCATTTTCTTTTGCCAGATTCCTTTGGATCATGTTCTCTGGGCGTAAGTTGTTGGAAACTTTCAGACATGACCTCGTAGGGTTTGGAATGTGTTCCTTCTGATGGATACAATAACCAAAAAGAAAATTCAATATTTTGTGTTTTTACTTCAAGACTTGATCCAGTGATCTCCTAACAGAGACATTAGATAGTTGCTTGTATAGGCCACAGCAGGAATCTAGGATATATACAAAAAATTAAAAGATGGTTGATTTCCAAGCATCATCTACTCTACCCTTTTATTTATTCAATAGAAAAGGATTTGTCATGTGCAATAATTTTCCATACTATGTATGTACTGATCAAGATTAGATAAAGGACGAATTCAGTAGTAATAAGTTAATCAAGCATACGATTTATCCATCAAACAAAGCCTTATCCCATCTGGTTGGATAAAAACATAAATCCGATTCCACTATTCAACTAACATCACTCATCATTTTGGGTTTTCTAAATTCTGTGTGCTCGATACCGCCAAGCAATTCCGCTATTATTTTTATAAACTTTTAAGCAACTTGCAAAAGTAAGTTAGTTGTTGTTGATGGAGGACTGAGTGTCTAAATGCTACTTACCAGTAAAATCTAAACCCACACCTAACATTATTAACAGGAGTCTCATCTCACCAGAATGGCACCAACTTCGGTGTGGCCCAAAAGGGAATTGAATTCTGCCCTTGACCGAATTGCATGAAATTCAAATTCAATTGACTGCATTTGGCAAGGGTGTAAATGCAAAATTGAAGTGAACTTGCATTCCGTTTAGTGTTTCGCAGATGTTTGATAAGAATACATTTTCTTTTACTAAAAGCAAAATTAAGTAAATTTGTTTTTCCAATTGGTTTTGCACTCAAAATGAAAACAAAGATTGCTTCCAAAAGTTGGTCGATATAAAACTGACTGATTTTAACCGTGGGATTTGTGCTTGCACCCATTGCAACCAAGAAAGAGACGGTAATTTTGTGGGTGCAAAACCAAACCAGGTCGATATAAAACATTCACTTTTTGCACTACTCTTCGCTACATAATTGACCAAACAAAAGAAAACTGAAAAATGTGTTGGCTTTCAAAACGGTTCCCAGTTCCATCTCCAACCATGCAAGCATAAACAAATGAATTTGGAAGGATCATCATTTTGAAATCGTAGCCGTAAAGATTTGCAGCTTCTCATGTTCGACCTGTAATCTAGTCATAACTCTTGACATAAGCAAAGGTTTCAACTTTTTAAGAGACCAACGGGCTTTAAACTGAGGGTGGTATCTATGGGCCCAAAGGCACCCAATAAAGACAGCCCACAATTTGACTTGCTCATTTTCTTGATACAACCTTCTTCCTTCAAAAGTCAGCTTTGGCTTTGGGACCAAGAAACCACTTGTGGCTTGTGAGATTCCACACATTCTATTTCATAAGTATAAAGGCAGCCCAAATTAATTGAGAAGTTCTAAGCTTTCTATTTTTCAAAACCAAGTCCAAAAGATATTTCCGTTCGTCTGCTCTTGCTGATGAGTGATTGAGTGATGGCGATTATTTGCTTCGCTTTAGTTTTGTTAATATTACAATTGGTTTGATTAACTTTTTGTTTATGTATTTTAAAAATCCTTTTTTTTTTCTTTTTTCTTTTTTTTAAATAACTTGTTGCTTTGTCTTTTAATAGATAAAATAGTCATATAATAAAATACTTAGAGGTACTTAATGACTTATTTCACTAAAGAATAAAGCAATAATTCATTCAGTTCAGCCATCATCAATGGAACTTTAGACAATTACATTCTATTGATCCATCACATTCATCAGCCTTGAATTTATTATTATTATTATTATTATTATTATTATTATTATTATTATTATATAGTTCAAAATTAATAAATCTAATAATTTTAATCTATAAAAATATATTATATATGTACCAGTTAATTTTTATTTTATAATTTTTTTATTTTTTTCTTCATTTTAAGCATGATAAGTCAGGCTCGGATTAAATCTAAATCCCATCCAAAATTGATATATCGGATTTCAGATAATTGGATCTGAATTAATCGACCCGATTACAGCCCTACGCCACAATGGACAACAACCTGATATCTTACACAATTAAAAAAAATCAAGACAAACTTTATATTTAAACAATGAATGAATAAATTTACAAAACAACCTTGTACTTGCCATACATTAAGCCAACTAGGGGGTAAATAGCATTTTCTTTTTCTTTTTTTTTAATATTTTATTTTTTATATGCAGTGGTATATAGCAGTTAAGGTCTTAAGGAATTACCATTTAAGGGCTTTCTAATTAATCTTATATCTTATCTCACTTTACCATTAAAAAAAAACCTCATAAGTTATTCTCATTATCAGGCAATAAGTTATAACAAATGTTATGTTAGGGTTGTTATAATTTAGTACCAGTATTTTGGGGTTTATGGAGGGGTAGTACATAAAGTCTATGGGCTAGAAGAAACCATGGGTCCTACCGAAAACAAAACAATCTGTGGGTTTCATACCGTGGGCTTAAGCTGAATACCTTTCTTTACTATTTCAATTTATTCTGCCTGATTTAACATTTACAATACCAGAGAGAGAGAGAGAGATGCTTCCAGACGTGTTAGCCCCGATACTAGAAAGAAGCTCATGAAAGGCCCATTTACATAAGTTTATTAGCCCATGCCCACAGCCCACTCTACAATCTCCTCGAAGGAGCCCCGACCGTTCATCTCTTACCCCACATTGCACTGACCAAATCATGGTTTTCAGAACCGGACCGGACCGGACAGTTGGACCGGAAAACTGGGAATCGGTTTTTTGCCAAAAGCCGTTGATTTTGGTCAGCAAACCACTGACCCAGGCGATTAACCGTTTGAACGGTTTTGACCATTTTTTATTTTTTATCAGAACAGGCCGACCGTTCAGTCCAAATGGTCAGACTATTCGACCTGGGAACCGGACCCCTGACCAGTTCGTTCTTCAGGTCAGTTTTAAAAACCTTGGACCAAACCATGAAACCTCTCATTCCAAATTGCCATTCCAGGGGTCAAAAGCAACACTACACATTAGAGGACTCTGTTAGAATTGACACATTAGGCCACTCTAAACAGTTTCTGCAAATTTCTCAACTGCCAAACGGAACCCAGTAGGATAAATTCTCACGACTTTTACTAATAGTTGCTATCTCTAGAAGGGGAACATGGGCACTGCTTAAGAACCCACACAAGTTTTTTGGGCTTTATTGGGTGAAATATTGTGAGGCCCATTTTATCAACACAAACTCCTGAATGAGTTTACTAAGCTCTCCCCCAGGCCCAAAAAATGGATAGACTTTACCAACCTAGGAATTAATGGTGACCAACCATTAATTAAATGCTTCTCAACTAATGAAATCACTGAATCCAAAGAAACCCAAGTTGCAAAACAAGGGGCGAGTTGCACTAGGGTTCCGAGTGAAGCAGTAGTAATGAATTCTACTTCATGCAAGCAACAGCCATGGCCACCAAATGTCCCTCAAATTATTGCTTGTGACACAGTAGACCTTGATGGGATGGTCATCATGGACCAAGTTATCAACATTTTATTAGATTTGGATGCTTTTAACAGGCTGTCCAGGCGGGGGGATTTAGGAGGGATTGATGCTTCCAATGGGCTGGGTCCTGGCCAGGCGGGGGCGTTTAGGAGGGGTTGATGCTTCCAATGGGCCGAGTCCTGGCCCGGTGGGATCCTTTCCAAATTCCAAGGGACCCTCTTTCTACATTGTCAAGTGTGCATGAATTACCAATACTACTTTTTTGTGTTGTCACTATTAATCTTGTTTTAGTGGACAAAAAGATGCCGAATTTTATCATTTTATGTGTTGATCAGGAAAAAATAAATGGAATCTTCCACTATCATTTTCGACCCACTCGTGGCTGTGCGCCTGTGCCATGTGCATTTGTTTTGGCTATAGAGAAAGGAGGACCAACAGGGGCTACACAAACTAAGAAGAGGTAGAGCAGCTTCTTGCATCGTAAATCACAACTAACAACAGATAGAATCCTTCCAACCAGTAGTGATGCCAGAACTCAGGACTCATTTATCAAAAAAACTCTGGCCTCAGCTTCGATCAAGTAAGCATCTAGATTTTCCTCTCTCTCACAATCTGTGGAGAGTACGTTTGCATGTTTGGATGCCAGCCGGGAATGAAATAATCTTATTGTCGTGTTGCATTTGCATTAGAAAACACATGCCTGCCATCAAAAATAGGACCATTGCTTGTAATCAAGAAAAGATGTTGCGAGGAATGGACCCATTTTCATTTCTTCTTTTAGGGTTCGGTTAATGCAACTGAAAGCAAAATATCAGAACATTGTACTTAACGTCATAACACCATTTTCGGCTTTCTGTGGTAAATTGAAGGATAGACCAGTTACTGATTTTCTGAACCAAATTACTTGCAACTTACAGCAAATGAAAAGAACATATTAATAAAAAAAATCCCAAACAGTATTTAATCCTTCTAACGAGGCCATGAGGGCTGAGTCACTCAAGAGAATTCTCTCACACTAAACCATCCAAACTAAATATATGAATAAATCTCAGGAAAGAATTGATGATGAATCTAAACCCTTTTCTTCTCTCAATTTGCCATTAAGATACTCATCATACGTGAAATGTTGTGTACATGCTCTCATATTTACATAAACAACTACAAAACAGAGAAAATTAAAAAAATTGGGGTGACAAAACAACAAAACTGATCGTCTATGATAATCATGAAACTGTGACACCACCACTGTTACTATTCATCAGACAAAACCTGGTTGGCTTGGGCTGGAAATTGCTTCTCCTTCGCAGATCATGCTTCGATGGCTTGATGATTTGCATGAGGAATTCCTTTAACAAATTGGGCTTGTCGACCATCCTCCAGTCTGATCGGTTTGTAGTGGAATTGGAGACAACATGAACTGAAGATCGGGTATAAAGCTTGCGAGAATTTCTGTGCAGACTACACCGGAATGAACCTGGGTGATTGGTGGGTGAACACAAACATGTACGAATAGCAGGGTTTTGAGGTTTTGAGTTTGAAGATACATTTCTTGACGCCATGTTTTTTGTTGATGATGATTTCGTCTCAGAATTGGTTGATCCCTTCTGGGTTTTTTGTTGAACTACTCGAATGGGTGACGCAGGTATGGGGGGATTTATATGAACTCTTTTTTATTCCAAGGACCTTAATACCCCCTACTTCCCACCAATTTTACTGAAGATTGTTTATGGTTAATTGGTTATCGTAAATTCGAGGTTATGGGCATGCAAGTAATTTAACCCACTTGGGTATCTGTCCTTATCACTTCAAATGACCAATTTAGCCTTGAAATATCTTTTAGAATTTTGAAACCCAATTGAGTCATCAGCCTCAGGGTGGCCGAGAATTCATCCTCAAACGAGTCTACTCATCCGAGTCATGATTAGACTCGGTGGGTTAGACCCATCACCCCCAGTGGATAAAATGGTACTTTGATGAATGAACCATAAACCCATTTCAAAATTTTGAATAAACAAGCTAAAATTTATTTTGTTTTAGAAAAAAAAGGAGAAAAAATTTGTTTAAAAAAAAACGTAGAACACTGGTTTTCATCAGGTCGGCAGACAGGAAATCAGAAATGCAGTTACCGGGTAGGGTCAGTTGATTCCGGGGGGCGGTCTATCCTTTTGTTTTGTTAGTTAGCTTACACATGTAGACGGAGAAATTAGAAGGTTTAGTCAGTACTTGACCAAACAACACCTTATCGATTAACACTTGGAGCGAGAAGTGGACACCAGTGGAGGGGCTGAATTTGATCAGATGTAGACACTTTACCAAACCCAAGACCTCAGGAATCAAATTATTCCACATTTAATAATAATTAAACAAATTAATAAAACTAATGATACTCCCCATCTCGATCTTCCCCATAAAGGGCCAAGTGTTCTGATCCCAAGAATAGAAAAGAGAGGAAAAGAAAGAAAACCTAGTGCTGGGTTGTCTTTCTTCCTGTGCTGTGGGCGGTGGAATACTTGTTTTTCCAGTTTCCAAGCCGATTCATCTCTTTTTTTCAGTTAAAAATTCATTGCCCAGAAGAGCATTTTAACAGTAAAAAAGGGATAAATCCTAAATGCAGCCTAATTATATGTCGACTGACACTGATTGATGGTTAAGGATGTGATTTCTGATGGTTTAATCATGTGCTAACAGTATTAATGGATTCACTTTTTCTTCTTTTCGAACTTTTCTTAATCACAATCAGTGGGCCTGCTTAAACAAACCTTCCTTGGACCAAGATCCATGTAACCAATGATGATTGGATCAGCCCATATTGATCGACTTTATCGATTTATAAAAGATTCGAATGGGCCCACAATAAACGGTCTTGCACCAGTTGGCTGGTCACCCTAATTTCACTCAACTTGTTTTTGGTACATGGAGCCTTGCAGAGAAATCCACTTTTCTTTCTCTTTATGGGGGTCAGGGTTATTTGAGGTGAGGGTAGCGGCAAGTGGTATCCTCCAGATGCCAAGTTGGTTATCCAACTACAACTCTACATATATTGTTTTTAATTTTATTTTATCCCTTGTGATAGATAAAATTAAAGGGCCAGTGGTATAGATAAAAAGGACATGAATCGAAGTGATATGAAATGATTTTCTTTTCTTTTTGATTGAAGCCAAAAGGCAAATTATCCAACTAAATCAACAGAGTAATTACATGTCATCTAAAGACAATAGATGGAACAAAGTCTGGAGCAAAAGACCAAAGGATCGGATTTGTCCTTAGAGCAAAGTGGGCCAGCCCGTGGGCATCTCTATTACAGGACTGTGGGGTATGAGACCAAATACAGGATGAGAATTTTCTTGGGATTTGTTGATTTACAATCTAGGCTTGTTTGTATTTCGAAAAATTTATTCGTATAAATGCAGTTATTTGGATAAATTTTTTTTGAGAAATACTTCTTGAATAAGTGTATTTATTCATATTCTTTTATCTCTCATTTAAATAAGATAATAATCATTTTAGTTCTAAAAATTCATTATTAAAAAGGGCATTTTTATCCTATTTAAGTGTTGACAACTTTCTCCATAAGTGGAAAAGTTATTTACTCACCTATGAAACGGGTAAGTGATACCCAAAATCCAAGTGTTGACAACTCTCCCCTCTCAAAATCCAAAATAAGAACGCCTCCTAGAGGGTTGGAATGTGCGGTGTGAGATGATGTTGGTAGAGGGTTGGAATGTGTTTTATTGACAGGTGATCCCAACTCAAAGTAACAAGCTCTCCAACGGGGTTCTAAATCTGACGAGGGGACTTGGATAAACGGCCTTTGGATCACTTTCCAAGACCACTGGATCCAAGGAGATGGATTTTGAAACATGAA
Organism: Nelumbo nucifera; assembly: GCF_055504915.1. Taxonomy (NCBI): domain Eukaryota; kingdom Viridiplantae; phylum Streptophyta; class Magnoliopsida; order Proteales; family Nelumbonaceae; genus Nelumbo; species Nelumbo nucifera. The sequence goes on from NC_142650.1 coordinate 29,513,144, forward strand.
GCCTTTCGAATAGGGGTGATCATGGGTTGGACTGGGCTTTTCGCTTATGATAAGTGGAACTAAGTTATAACTCCAATAGACCATATATAAAGCATGGCCCAAAATTTGCGGGTCTGATGTGGGCCTGGGCTCAAGCCGGGCTGAAATGATTACCCCACTTCCAGGATTGTTTTGAATTCTGTTTCTTCAGCGGAGGAGAAAGCCACCGTTGCAGCTATGGCCGCTATGAAATTTCCTAACTCATCCTGAGCAACAACACCCACCACCGCTTTTGATGGAGTCCAAGATCCATCCGTATTGATTTTTATTTAATCATGAGGAGGCTTGGTCCATCTAGGAAGGGTAATTTGAGATTGATTCAAATGGGAGGTAGGATCCAGGTCTCTCACACGAGCTTGATTTGACAGGACTGTGGGTTAATCTTTAGGCCAAGTTTGGGAGTGCTTAAAAATAAGTATTTATTCGAATAAACACTTATTTTGGATCAGAACCACACCAATAAACACTCATTGGCATTTGCGAGATAAGTCCAAAATAAATGCTTATTGAAGAAACCCAAAATTTCAGCTTTTTTAAGTGTTTATATACAATTATGGATCAAATTAAAAGCTAGTGTGGGCAATTGCCCACCCTGAGATTTGAAAATGTTTTTTATGTATATGAAGAAACTTAGGCCCTGTTTGGCAAGTCTTTTTGAAAGATTTTCTGGGCTTTTACCAAAAATGGTCTTTTTCTCTTTGGCTACTAAAAGCCCACTAGACCAAAAGACCCTATACGACCAAAGTGATCTAGATATGAGAAGCTCAAAGCCAAGCTTATGGTCTATTTGGATTTCTCAGCTTTCTGATACTTTTTTGACCAAAATTCAACTGAGAGAAACTCTCAACCCCCAACAACGGAGAAGCATTGGCACAGGTCTATTCTTGTTCTCCTCTTCTTCTTCTTCTTCATAATTACTGATTGTGATTCGCTGTTCATTATATTCATGTTCTTCATTGTGTTTGATTCTGAATACATTGTTTGAATTTGAATTTGAATGTTTTTCATATACAATTACTAACTGTGTTTGAATTTGAATGATTTTATATACGTATTGGTAGATACACACCTTGTTTGATCATAAAATTAATAGAGGATGATTGTCAAGCTCTTAAACCATATATATGTTTATAAATTCTTGTTAATATGCATTCGATCATTTCCTTGTTTGATCAATTTCATTAAGATACATACCTTTGATATTTGCCAGAACATAAGACAATGAAAGAATTGTGGAGACATCCATCATGGATAGCGTTGCGATGATTCCTTTGTTGACCTGTATGTACCGTATTTTGTGTTTTAATTTACAGTTTTTGCTCTGTCGTCTTATTGTTCTTCATAGTCTTGGTTAGGAAAAGGTAAATGTTGTTATCCACGTATCCTAATCACTAATGTATATTTCTATGTAGAGGTAGATTCTTCGTCTATTCACCAAACTGGTTGTTTTTCCTTCCTAAACACCAAATAAGTAATTAGCAATATTGTGTGTCTGCCCCTGGTTTCATGCTTTTCTATTATACCATTCCTTTACTACACAAAGGACTAAGAGAGCTGAGTTATTTTTTCTTTTCCACTCTGATCTTGATGGATTAAATTTATATAACTAAACGGGTAGTCATCACAAATGTTTGAGAAATTCAATAAGGCTATGTTTGGTTTGAAGGAAAAGGTAGGGAAAGGAAGGGAAAGATAGGGAAATTAATACAAGATTTATAAAAGTCTCTTTACCTTTCTCTTCCTTTCCCTACCTTTTCCTTCAAACCAAACATAGCCTTAGGAGTTCGATTTAACTCTTTTTTTTTTTTTTTTGTAGAAGATATAACTCCAATTTTTGTGTGTACTTTACCTTTTATTCTTGATGTTGTTCTTTGAGTTTGCCTGTTTGTGGAAGGGGGTTTGCAGATTAATGACTTTTGTCAATAAGGATAAAAAAAATAGATTAAGAATACAGAAAAGGAGCTCCAACCTCTACTACACTGGGAAGATGTAAGACTGATTTTATTCTACTCTCCAATATGATCTCATCTTCGTATGTCTAGTTGACATTCAGGTCAAGTGCAGACTTGGTGACAGTTACTCTGAATACGTGTTAGTAGGAGTTGGTGTCATACGATATGATATTGATATCTAAGTTTAATTTGATGTAAATTAGCTTTAAGTGATATTGATTTCATATTATCATATTTTTATATTGAGTGAATCAAGTTGTCAAATTGGAGAGTCAAACCATTCGATCTATTTCCCTTACAACCTACACAGTCCTCTGTTCTTCGAGCATAAGCAATTTGCTTAGCTTTACATCCGTTCCAAGGTATCATTTCTAATACATCTGTGGGGTAGGCTCATACTCATTGAGTACATCCTATACATGTATCATAAATCTTTACTAAATGTGACATTAGATCTTTAAATTTTTGTGAACGTCATAAAATTTCGATCTAGTAACCGATATCAACATCAATAGTTATCTATCTATTATCTATATAGCTAGATTCATCGGAATAATTTGTGAATGAAGTAAAATTTTAAAATTGAATAAATAACAATAGAAAATTGAAAAATCAAAATTTTTAATTTCGAAAATGGAATATCTTATCATTCAAATTCAATAAAAATGAATTAAATTAAAAAAATGAAATTCATTCGAATTCTAAACTAAAAATGAAACTAATTAATATTAATAATTAATTCAAATTTCATATTAATTGAAATTTTTAATTTCATATTATCATATTAATTAATAATTATAATTTTTTTATCCAATCCGTAGGAATCAATAGAAAAGGCAAATCCCTTATGATACACCAGATCCGGCTCGGTTATTGATAGAGTGACTAGATCTGCCATTTCTTGAAATCTCTCTTCTGATTCAAAATCGTGGTGTAACGTATATCCCCCCTGTTCCGGTCATGGAATAGATAAAATAAATCAAAAAATGGATTTTTGTTCAAGAATGAAATCTTATTGGAACTGTCCATATCCGGTTCATCCTTCGGAACCATATTACATCCCAGATCTGATGAAATAGCTTATTAACTTCTTTTTCTCTTTAAAATTTCTCTTCTATTACTAAGGGTGTAAACAGACCAAATTCAAATCGGATCAGGCAAAATCCGAATTTGAATCCGATTAAATATTTGAATATTTGGTTTGATTCAAGTTTGACTAATTAATTATTTTAGATAATTAATAAATATATAAAATATATAAATTATTTATATAACTTAATTATTATATATAAATTATATAAAATATTTTATATATAAGAATTAAATAATCTATCGAATTCGGATATTTATCAAATTGAATCAGGTCATATCCAAATTCGAATCCGATTAACTATTCGGTAAGAATAAGATATCCAAATTCGACTGATTAGATATTTGAATTATCCGAATTCAATTTGATTATGTTGAATATTAAATTAGAAATCGAATTTTTAAATACCGTTGACACCCCTATCTATTATAATTCAGTAAGTATGGAAAATTTTATTGGAATCCCTTTCTTTCGAAAGGCCATAATACATATGATCTTAGGACCAACCGATCAATAATGAGGTTCACTCACTCACTGGTACCGGTCCTAAGGGTAAGGGATCCTTAATGAGGTGAGATCTCTTTAGTTAGTGGCTTCCTTGTGATTGTGGCACTGTTCATTGTTAAGGTTGCTAAAATGTGGAAGAGCAAGTCAACTTCCACTAGCTGTGTTTTTCAGTACTACTCAACTAGTAGAAGAATTAGAAGAGCAAGCCTGTACTAAGTAATTCATTGAAGTTGTTGTTCTCTTAATAGCTTTCACAAGTTATGCCACATAATAAATTATTAAAAGAACCAACCTTTTTTTCTTCCTCTTCATCACCTTTAGTTTTCTTTGGCAAACAAATCTCTGCCACAGAAGAAGACAAAGGTTTTGGGAGATAATTTATCACCACCCCAAATTGTGGCTAGCAATAAAAAAATAAAAAATTCAAATGTTAAATTAGGAAAACTTGGGGTTTTTTAAAGGTAAAAGGATGAGCAATATTTTGCAATCCCTCAACAGATTATACAAAAGTGCTTCATAAAGACACATATATAAGTTTGAAGCCATGATGTTGCAAAGTATATATCCATGTAGTTAGGCACATATCATGTCCAACATTGGTAAGCTTGACTTGTAAACTAAGCAGGAATAATAATTTCCAAACTATAGAATGAAATCTAGGAAGTCAGCTACTGAACTTGTTCTTCATTGCTTACAAACCCTATGAAAATAATCGTGCCTCAGAAAGTGGCATTTATACTTAAATTTCTAGTTTTTGAAAACAAATATAGGTCAAGTTTAAAGAAACAAATCTAAAACACATTTTTGCCAATATAGCGAAGGGATTTAGTAAGATCTACTAAGAACATTTTTTACTGAAATTTATTTTCAGTTTAGGAACCCTAACCCAAGAATGTAAGTGTAACAAACTTAATTAATGACTCCAACAGTGCTTTTAAGCCCTTGCTCTGCAGTTCGTTCATAAGCTTAACCCCATAATAATTTCTTGCAGCTTTATGTGACCTTAGTTCTTATGCATAGAAATCTTTTTTTTTTTTTTCTTTTTGGTTCATATTCCTATGTATAAAGATCTAAGATCATTGTACCTTCCTCCATTTAAGCATCATAAAAAAGCGAATAGATAATTTCTCACATAAGCCTTTTAAGAGATGCCATCCTACTAGTAGATGAGCAAGACTCTAGAAGTATTTTCCATGGTACAAATTTTGAGAGTCCTACACCCATTAAATGTGCTCCAAACTCTTCATTAAGCATTACATTGCTGGCACGAATATCTCGATGCACCACATGTGGCTTCACTGTGTCACGTAGGAATCTGTAAATAACAAATGCAGAGTCAGAAATATTAGAAAACTTATTAGGCACTTATAAAGCATAGGTTTAATATCCTACTCATAATAGAGATGCATAGTGAATGGTATTGATAAGCATTTAGGATGGCATTGCAAGGTAAATTGGTTAGAATTGTCTTTGGCCGATTGTAGTGAAGACTTGGAATCGAATCCCACTTGCACTGGGATTGGGGGTGATATGGGTTTTGGGTGATGGGCTACCCCCTATTGTGTAACTCCATTAAAAAAACAAAAAAAAAAATGACATTAATCTCTAATTAAGAATTGGAAATAAAGAGATAGGGCAATCACATCATGAAACCACCATAACAAGGAAGTTAGAGATAAAACATACAAATAGGACATTACTGAAATCAAAGCTACATTTGAGCTCATATGAAGAAAAAAGAGAGAAAAAAATGTCATTAAGAAATAATGATGGAAAAAATTTAACATTAATACTACATCATCTCTGACACATCCACCAAAATCAACTCAAATGTATTCTTATTATAGAAGTCTCTAGGCTCATCACTTGCTCTTAAACCCCCACCCACTTTTTTTTCTTCTTTTCATACTGGTAGAAAGATATATTGTAAGTATGGAGACCCATATGCCACAAACACCCAAGTACAACCAAGTTCTATCACTAGGCATATAAAAAGCATAGTCAGATAAGAAAGGCATAACATCATTCAAAATTGGTTTGCATCAGGAACCGTTACAGAGTTGCCATAATCCAACCAATTGTGAACAGAAATTTCATGCAAATCAGAATGTGATGAGAAAAGTTTCAAATAGAATTAAAAGCCATTATTAACAAAGCAACTAGAAGTGAACACAAATGGTTAATCAAGAAAAGGATTAGCATGCACTTCTGAAGAAAAACACTAAGTGCTACAATCCAAAACTAGAAGGAACAGTTGCAGTTTCATGTGCAAATTTTTATACCACATAAGAGGAACAGTTGCAGTTACAATTCTCATTCCATTGTCCATTCCAAGCTTCTCCCAAGTAAAACCACTATTAGAATTGAAGCCTTTTCCTCCAACCTAGCAACCATTGACTATAGTGCTGCAGAGTTTTCTAACAAGGATTATTTATGAGTTGATGTTACTGTTGCCAAGCGTCCATTATACTCCTTACACATTTAGCTTCCAACTCATTCCAATAAAAGGAGCTTGCTATCAATCCAAAACACATACTTTTATTGGGGATGATTTCCCAACCATCAAAACAAAGTGCTATTAACAAAAATCCACTTAAGATAAGCAACTCAGAATTTTAGAAAACACTAGGAAAAATAAGAATTTGCAGAAGTTATTTCCATAATCAACAATCAAACGCATAAAATTCATTACTATATTCAAAATCTTATAAGCAAGTAAATCTTCAAATCTATCAAATTAACAAGAACAATGCATTGCTTCAAGAATTACCTTTGTAGTATATAAACAGACATCATGGTAGGTTTGGTCAACTATGTGGTTGGTATCAAAAAAGGAAAACTTTTCCATCATGGCATATTGTATCATTTACTAATTTTACTTCAACAATAGATGTTTCTTGAACCAAAAACGGTATGGATGAATACTACATATAATGCTAGAATTCTAGTTCTTTTATGTTACAATTCAAAGGAATTAAGATTTCAATGACAAACATAATTTTACTTCTTTGTACAAAGATAAACACAGTGGTGAACAATAACATTCATCCATTTATGAAATCAGGATCTTCTCATGAAGGATTCTCACTAATTTTAAAATCAGAGAATAATTAAACTAAAAATTAAGTTAATAAACTCAGAGATGTATCAATTATTACATTGTACAATCTCCTATTAATAGACACTATTTGTTTATGTTACTTTGTTCTCTCAAAACTATTCTTTCTTGTATTTTTTTTCTTTTTGCTTTCATTAATAACATTTTACTATTTATAATAAAAATGAAAAAAAAAGAAATGAAGGCTTGACATTGAAGTCAATCCTTCATATTCATCATTTCATGGATAGAGAACAACAAATCCTTCCAGGTATGGGACCTGTAAAAGAGAACCCTAATCAAATGGTAAGTTTTGTTACATCCACTAGAGCCAACAAAGTAGACAAACAATGCATAAAATAAAATTATTTTGCTAATTTACACATATATGATACCATATTTGTGTATAACAAATATTTTGGTGCTAACAAATATTTCCTAGAGTAACAAAATTCAATATCCGATTGATGCACTCTTGAATTTTCTTTTAGTTATTAACTAGTTAGTGTTTTTCTTCTTTTTTTTCTTCTTCTAGTTGTTAACTAGTTACTGGTTATTTATAAAACATTTCTAAATAGTTTTCTTCCATATAATCTTTTATAGATATTGTTTTAATGAGGTCTTAATTTATGAGCCAATTTCATTATTTCCTTTTTTTGTTTAAAACATAAGCAACACTTAGTTCAACATTTTCAAGATTATAATAAGCATTTTTACTTGCTTAAGGGCATTATCATAACAAGTATGGTTTCATCACCCATTTAATGGTATTAGTGTGTGTGATATTTTATTAGTTTATACCTTTTGATTCTTACAATCCATTGTTTTTTTTCTTATTTTTTTTTCTTTTGGTTTGGTATATGAATGACTATTAGGCTCCATTTGGTTTGTGGAATGGGGATGAGAAAAAGGGAATATTTTTCTCTCATTTGTTTCAAGGTAAATAGGGGAATGGGATGAGAAAAAAGTGGGATGCGAGATCCCAAAATTGTGGAATCAGGGTCGCACCAAAACCGTGCAACCCAATGGAAAAACTTGAGAAAACTTAAGTTTATTCATCTTCATCTTCTACCCCGCCGCTATTGGTGACCACCATCAATGCTACACCACCGCCGCTACTAGTAACTTTTGCCACTGTTGGTAACCACTACCTCTACTGCACCACCGCCGCTGCTGCACCACCACTACTACTAGTAACCACCATTGAAGATGTTTCCGCCATGGCAGAACTCAGATCCACGCAAACACAAATCGGAGGTTTAGTCGTGGAGTTCTCTCTCTCCTTCCATTTTCCTCTTCTCTCTTCTCCCTCGTAACAGTGTTTTCCTATTATTTTTCTATATATAAAACCAAACAATGGAAAGGTAATTTTTTACACTTTCCCATCCCATCCAAATCTTCCTACAAACCAAACGGAGCCTTATAGATGCTTACTAGTGTGATAAATAATATTATATTTAATAGTGCATCAATTAGACAAGTGAATTAAACTTTGGGCCAAAAAAACATATTAATTGATTTGTTGGTTGAAGAAGTCCAAAAAGGCAGGATGACTGGAGGGTGTTTAAAGACCAGTGCATGGAATGAAATTAAAAATGAGTTTTTCCACTAAACTTGAATTGAAGTTTTAACGCAAAGTCTTTTAGCAATAAGATTCAAGAATTAATGTTTAGGTATAAAGAGTTTTCAAATTTGAGATTTGGGTAGACAAGGTATGATTGGAATGAAGAAAAACATACGGTCATAAAATCATTAAAGACATGGGGCATGTATTTAGCGGTATAACTCAAACATTTTTTGGAAGACTTTTATATTGTTTGTAACTTGGTTTTGAATTTAATTATTTATATCTCTTCTTTTTGTTGTTAGGTTATTTCTACAGCTAAGAGGTTCTGCACCATGGGTTGTCCAGAATATGATCATCTCAATGTGATATTTGGGAGGACAATTCCTATTGGTTGGTCTGCTACCACATTGGCACATAGGGTGTAATTTTCTCTAGATTTCAAGCAAATTATATTGAAACTGAACAATTTATTGAGGATGTGGTGAATGAAAGTGATGATATTATTGCTGATATTGTTAAAATTTTTATTTCAAATGCTAGGAAGGAAAGTCGAAAGAATAAGACATTGGACATCGGTGAAGTTATGCCATAATTTATTGAACTTGTCAATAAAAGAATAGCTTCATTGGTATCTGTGTTGAATGCAATAGTTAAGAGAATGAAAAAATAATTAATCGCAATCATGATGGTAGATACAAACACAACAAAATGACTAAAGTATCGAGATTATTGTAAATTTTATAAAACGTTTTACAAGCCATTTACAAAAAATGGTATTTAACACTGTCATTTTAACTTAGGAGGAAATGTATTACTAAGATTGTGGCATAAACACAATAGAATGTTTTACAAGCCATTTGCAAATTTTATAAAATGTTTTATAAGCCATTTGCAATATTACTAAAGATTATTGTGGCATAAACACAATATTACTAAAGTATCGGCATTACTACAAATTTTATAAAATGTTTTACAAGCCATTTGCAAAAAAATGGTATCTAACGCTGCCATTTTAACTTATGAAGAAATATATTACTAAGATTGTGGATAGGAAGCTTAGGGCACGAGAGACTAATTTATTTTATTTTTATATTTTGTTCACTTAGATATATTAAACTTTGTTTCTTATTAATGATTGCTTTAAATGCAACTTGATGAATGGATTTTAATGAGATTATGGATTCCTTTAAAAATAACTTAATGAATATATTTTTTATCACATTATATATGATATTATTTCTTATTGATTGTTAAACATTAACATGTGTTCAAGTAAAAATTGATGATACTATAAGTTAAGAGCAACTGTTGCATATAGTCATAAACATCTTAATATAACCTTATTATATACATTTACAAAGAAATAGAATGATATTATTTAAAAAACACATTATCATGACAACTTATTAATTGGACCAAACTATTTGTATAATGTTATTTAAACAATGGTAAAAGATATTTAGAAATGTTTAAAATGCCCAAATGAGTTGATCAATTTGATAGCTTCTTTAAGACAGAGAGATTTAGTCAAAGATAATCAATACGTCTTTACTAATAAACAAGTTTGGATGACATTGAAGATAATTTAATACAATAAATCGCTTCGAGATACAACCGATTGTTTTTACATTTAGGGGAAACATTATCTCGATACTTTAATTCTGTATCGAAGGCTTTATGTGAATATGGAAAAGAGATTGTGTGACTAAGAGACTTTAATGTTGTTTTGCCTGAGATTCTAAACAATTCTAAGTATTACCATGGTTTGAGATAACAATCCACATATTCTGCTTATTTAATAATAATTAATTTTTAGTAAATTGCATTTAAATTCTCGTTGTATATATTTTTATAAAAATGTGTTGGTGTAATAGATGACACAAATGTTCATGTATGCGTTCCAACTGCTAACCAAATTCCATTTAGAGAAAAAAAAATATTAGTGATAACTTAAAATGTGATATGTTCATGCTCACTTGACATGCTCTTTATATTTACTAAAAGGAATTGAGACATATCACTTAAAAGATTTCATGAAAAGAGGGGATTGTTCAAAAACTGTCAAAGAATAATTCATTTTTATACCATGTTTATTAAGAAATGCAATAGAATGTTGCTTTAGCATTCTAAAAGTAAGATTTCCAAACTTGAAATTGATGCCATCATATCCAATGTAAAAAGCAAATATGAATTGTTTTTGCATGTTGTGTATTGCATAGCTTTACTAGGCTATCATGTATACAAGATGTATATTAGAATGAATTCTTGGAGTCAAAAATACCAATTGAAGGTGGGGAAATGTTTAACAATATTTTTTAAACAACAATTAGTATTAGATTCCAAGCTTGTAGACAAATCAAGCTAAATAGAATTAGTACAAGATGAAATTATATTGTAAATGGCAGAACATTACAACTTAAAAGTAACTTGCTTTAGACAAAGGACATTAGGAAAAGGCAAACAACATGATTAATGTTATTTTTTCAAATATGTTGTGTTTTTATTTGATGAATGTATTGGATTATTTGTGTTGAACTATTTATTAGAAAGAAGTATTAATATTAAACTAATTACATATATTGAAATATTATTTGTCATATAATAATCTATGTGTAAATAAGGATTACATTGTTATTTTATATAGGAAAATACATGAGTGGGGCCCATTTTAATATTTTGCATAGGTAAATGTGTAAGTGAAACCAACAAATAATATTTGGATTTGATGATACCCGAATGGGATCGGGAGAAATTAAACTTAATGATATTATGGATGTTGATGATATTATTATCCTTGGTCATAATTTTATGCAAGATATCACTTATATTAAAGATCTTACAATTTTTCATAGTTGGTCAGGGCAAGATATGGGTTGCAATAAGTCTTTAATTTGCTTCTCTCCTAATGTACATAGGCATAGTTAAAGAATGATGATTTCTTCTCTACGAGTTAGAGTAATGCGTAGTCGAGAAATGTCAGATGCTTTCACATGCTAGTTGAATTTTACTTCTTAAATTAACCATTTTTGCCTTATCAACATATATAATATCCACTAAATTGTTGTCAATTAATTGTTTTGACTGTTTAAATGCTATTTTAAAGTAATTTTAATGAGAAATTTGTGTTGATAAGAACCATCTATACATAAAGAAGTGGGTCTCTATAACCACAAATAAATCCAATGGTGGGTTGGGCTTTAAAGAGTTTCATTGTATAGATATTGCACTTATTATGTGACTATGTTGGTGATTCTTAACAAATCATTGTCAATTATGGTCAGGCCATTGAGAATACTGATCATTGATTTTTCCAATATGTTATCTTTGTGGTCGGGCCATTGAGAATATTGATCATTGATTTTTCCAGTGCGAGTTATGCATATTGTGTGGTTTGTTTCACCTTTGGCCATCCACATTGATGCCCATTCTACTTGAAAGTTTCATAACTGGTTAAGTGATTGCTTTACTAAGGAGAGCCCTTTTGATCTCACTACTCTCTTCGTCTTTGTTTAGGATTCTATTATTCTTTGGCATATCTAAATATCTAGATGTAAGATGGTGATGGAGCAAGTTCAATTTAGTCCCATGCAAGTTGTCTATGTGACCAAAGCTCAAATTTCAACACTTCAAGATTCTATAATCCTTTCCTCCATGCCACTAACTATCAAAATTTCAAGACTCTAAAAATCTAGGTGTAACTAGTTAAAAACCAGTTTATTCGGTTATAATCCCTTCCTCCATGCCACTAATTGAAATAAAATCATAGACCTAATTATATTCAAATAATAACTTAAAATAATACTAAATTATTTTTAATAAGTTAAAACATTGTTAACTAATATTATTTTATTTATTATCTATCAAATTTATTATTTCAAACACAAAACATGATAAAAATTACAAGAAATTTAAAAAATTATATATTTCAATAAAACAATAAAGTTTGAATCTAAATCAATTTTGGATAGGTAAGAACAAAAACAACCTAATTATTAATTGAGACAATCATGAAACCATAACCGTTATAATTATGTTCAATCAATTTAGCTCCATTAACTAGACCCAACCCATTGGTTCAACCCTAGTTTTTATTAAATAAATTAATATTTATATAATAATTTATTAAATTGACCAAAATAAATAAATGAATAAATAAAAGTTTATTGAGATGGGACTAGTATAGGCTATTTCGAACTAGATTCGATCAACTGGCAGCCCTAAATTTTGGGTTCAAGGGGAGAGAATAATTTGTTAGTAAATTATTTCTAAATAGATTAATAATTTAGTAAGATAAATAAATAAATAAATAATTTTTATTAAAATCTTTATTTCAATGTCAAATCACCTTTATTTTACTGATTTATAAATAATTTATTTACTTTTATTAAATAAATAAATGCTTATATAATAATATTATTATTATTATTATTATTAAATGATTAAATAAAAGTTGAGATGGAGAATAGTAGGAGAGAGAATTAGGTGAGAAAGAAGATGGATGACATTTTATTTTATAGGATTGCATAATCGTAAATAATTATGTGGCACTTCTATAATTTTTGAATGTGAGAGTCAATTACATTTGAATGTTTGTGTTATATGTGGCAGTCCTATAATTTTCGAATAACATAGAAGCAATTACATAATGCAGTAAAGGGAGTAAATTTGTCATATATGTGTCACTCTTATAATTTTCCAATCCCATATAATTACTTGCATTGGAATGTTTGTCTTATATGTGGCAATCCTATAATTTTTGAATATCATAGAGGCAATTACATAGTGAGGTAAATAGAGTAAATTTGTCTTAGATGTGACACTTACCGTAATTTTCAAATACCTTAAAATCTATATAATGAAGTTTGTCTTAATGTGGCATTTTTATAATTTTTTGAGGTCATTTTCACACATTTCATGGTCTTTGTATGTGGGATATGGATTCTTGGAAGGAGAACGCAAGACCATACACCTATTTTATTGTTAGGATATATAAATATCTTTAGAAGTATAGATGCATTTCCCTAATGTATCTAAGTGTAGTACCCATACATTTGCACAGTATCCTTGACTACAAGATAAGTTCAGTTCATCGATGGAATCAGTAAATCATTTATTGACTTGCTTAGATTCACATGTCGCCATGGAATATGCAAAATATGGGTTGGTTTGCCAAACAAGTACAAGAACACAAAATGGGCTAAAATGACCCATGTGAAAGCTACAAAAATATTCCTCAGCCGAGGCATTTGATAACAAGAACATGCAATCAATTCTCGGTTTCTCACAGAATAGTGATAGATACCAAGTTGACCCAGTGGACCGACCTCAGATCTGCTTCGTGTAACCAACCGCCCAACAAAAAAAAAAAAAAAAAAAAGCCTCAAAACTCCTCTCCCCCCTTTTCAGAGGTACTCTTGCATCCTTGCCGTGTACGTGCATGTTTTATTATTAGGCAGTGGCAAGATTTTTGTGCGCCATGATCACAGCAGATGCCATCTCGATCCAATGGGTAAATAATACTCAGAGAACCTCAAACCACCCTGAATTCTAGTTTGGGTTGTCAAATGTATCACATACAAAAATACAGATGGAGCACCTGAGTCAAAAGAGCAAATAGCCGCCCACCTGCTATATTTCATCAAAGAACTTCCATCAGAAACTTTACAAGGGGAATGCAGCACTCTCAAGCGTATTTGTCGAGCATGACTACACACAGGTAGCAGCATTCAGACACTATGTTGGTAAATTCTGTTCATGGAAAGGATTAATGCAGCTTCACTGTATTTCGCACGGATAAAGCCCATGAGAAAGAAGCGTAGCATCATATACAGATGTTACAACTTGCTAATATGTATATACACAACCTGAAAGGCTAAAACCAAATGAAAGAGAACAATATAGCTTACCCAAAAAAGATAGACGGAACTAGAAATTTTCTATGGGAACTTGTCATCATAATATCCTCCTGATCTGACAATGACCTGTTTGGTGTATGCTCGGTGCCGCCTCTCTCTAGCGTAAACCACCCAGAATATCAAAGAGAGCATCACAGCAACTGAGACCATGACCAAGCCAACATAGATCCATTCACTGTATCGTGACAGACCAGGACAGTGATTTGTGGTTATGGATTGGAATGTGTCACGTACAAAGCCACAATCTACCAGATGAACTAAGAATGGACCATAATGGTTCAGCCCAAAGCTCACATTCACTGCTGCTGCCATCTGGTTGTAGTACTCTGGGGTAATACGGCCTACTGTGGTACAAATCCCATCTGATGAAACCTGACACTCATAATTCTTCCACACCTGCAAGAAAAAGAGAAGAATCATATATATATTTTTCAAGTTGGTTCTTGTGCTTAAAACTGTTGGTTCTTTTGATTTACCTGTGTGGCATTGTTGAGATCCACTTCCCCAGTGGCGCATTGCCGATCAGTGAAGTCAGGAAGAAATGGGTTGCAGAGAAGAGGCATCAGTGGACCAGATTGATTGAAATAAAGAGGTCTGAGGTTGGGCGAGAAGTTGACATTAGAGATACTGGTGATGACAGCGTTGATCATGTTCACCAGTTGGATTGTAACTTCCTTGGTTCTAATCAAGGTTTCATTGGCAGTTGCTTCATCCACACAAGGAAGAATATCATCAAGGGCTGTATGGGCAGTTGGGTGTGTCACCCACTCGGCCATTGCAACACATGTGTCTCCAGCCACACTAGAACATAACATTGAGGATAAGTGGATTTTCCAGTTAGAAGCAACCAAAAGGCACAACATAACCAACATAATTTCAAAACTGCACAATCAAGTATTATAAATACCTCAAAGTTTATTATTTAATGACATAGGCCCAAAGCCTAGCCTGGGCTGGGCTATATACTCCATATCTTAGGTTCTAAGCCCAAACTACTTTTGTTGTGTGTGGGTGTCTATTTAGACGAGGGGGGTGCTCCAAAGGTTAAGTCTGTGTGCAATCCACCCCTCCCTATCCTATACCCCAAAGAGCTGCAACCATTAACTCATATTCATAACTTCAATCCTGGTAAAAGAAGTTAATCTGATGAATGCTAAGGACTTTGTCAAATTGCCACATTAGTAAGGTGCTTTGGCTACTACAAATAGTAATCTTGATTTTTACAACGAATAGCAAATTTCTAGAACATTAAAATTTAACCCTACAAGTCTACAACTACTTAATGGCTTTTCTTCAATGTAGCTCCTACTTCACCACCACCCTTTTTGCACATCAGCCCTTATTTTCCACAAGTTATCAGTCTTAATGTTAAACCTTAAAAGACTATAAGTATTCTGATTGACAAAGCTTCCCACAAGGTTTAAAATCCCGATACACCTATTTAAATGTTTTTTAAGTATTGCTTTTAATAATTAGAACATATAATAATATTTCCAATACTCAATTTTTAAAGAATTAAGAAAGTACAAGGGTCAAAGTACTGACACACCCCTTCTGCTATATCGGAGTGTAGACATATTTTGAACCTTGGTTTCCCATGAAATGTACCAAATTCCTTCCAAACGCCCACTAACTAATGAAATACAAGTTCACCTTATCTTGTTGCAAAATGTTATTTTTATTGGCCATTCTAACATCGTAGCTTTTTCCTCTTCCCTAATATCACCTTATCTTGTGAATGTTCATTCACAAGAAAACCATCTTTTTTCCTACTACTTAGTTAAAAAATCTGCCTGCTCCAAATAACTTAATCATATCCAATGTTTATCTTTAGACGAAGAAGGTAACACTGAACTAGGAGCCTTTTCCTTTTTTTTTTTTCCTTTTTTTATAGTCCATGAATGGAGCACTTAAACCAATCCTTCATCCATCCAAAACATTGCTACCCTTAGAGACATATGAATAGAAATCCTTGTAGTGTTCTTGTAAATCTAAAAGCTTGTTATCAAATCAGCTGAATTATTAAGAGAGAGAAAGTTTACTTGTAAAGCCTCTTTCCTATCTCCTTGAAAAATGTTTCATAGACCTTTGTTCCTTTTCTAAATAAACTTGATCCACCACACTAGCATATCCTCCAAACATTGTTAGTTGTAGACAGACCTTCTTTTTCTCTAACATTGGTTTTAAGTGGACATGTCCTTGAAACTAAATAGTAACAACCAATAAGTTCTATACATTGCAAGGAACAGAGGAACTCCCATCCTGATCCTTAAGTAAGGCTGCAACTTGGGCCAGGTTGGTCCTAACCTAACCCGAAAAAGTTGGGTTGGGTTGGGTCGGGTTGATGTTCAGGTTAGGGTTAGGATTGAAATTCATGAACTCGACTTTATAGTACATGTCATATATAAATATATGTTATATGTAATATTACATTCACTGATTTGTTTAGATGCATGATATTTGCATAGCCCCCACCACATAGTATCATGTATTTCTTTTAAGATAATCACTTCACTTAATCCTAATCAGAAAGACTAAAACCTTAATAACATTATTTTGTGTTTTTATGAAAATTTTATTCTTCATCTCCTCTATGTTGTTTTCCGTCCAAAAAAGATTTATCGTAAGCCATAACCCATAAATAATAATAAACTATAGTCATTTCTAACACTTGTTTTTTCTGAATTTTGTACCAAAAGAACAAAAAAAAAAAAAAAACATCAACAAACAAATACTAATGAAACATAGGATTAATATATGTAGTGGAAGTTGAGTTAAGATCTAAAATCGAGAAATTCTATAAGGTTTTAAGGGATGGGAAGAAGGTTGGGTTGGGTTGGGTTAGGGTTGAAGGAATTTAGTTAGGGTTAGGGTTAGGATTGGGTTGATTGGGTTGCAGATCGGGTTGGGTTAGGGTTAGGGTTGGGGTTTAGAACTTAGGGTTGGGCTAGGGTTGGCCTCAACCCAACCTAACCCAGCCCAACTTGCAGCCCTATCCTTAAGCATCCCACAGAGTGGGAAAGTCCAGCACTGGATAAGTGCTTTCATATTCTAAAAAGATACAAAAGTAGGTAGAATTTTATTCATACATTTCAATGACTAACCTTTACTTAATCAAAAGAACATGAGGCTAGTGTCTAAGTTTTAAAATGAACTTTATTTGATTTTTTTTTCTTTTTTGAATTTGATACATCCGTTCCACCCTTCTTGTACTTCGGTGAAAGATATTCTTAGAGAAACAGATAAATCATGACGAGCAATCTTGATACTCAGGCAGCAACAAAATTGTCAATGGAAAACTCAAGTAGAGTATGGATATTAAATGTTTATAGGCTGGATATAGATGATAATTGACAAAGCTACAGCCTGTGGGATGGTATTTCAGAGTATGAGATCAGAAGCTGGTTTTTCAATTGTGAAAGATCAAAGGTTGTCACATTTTAGGGTCCATTTGGTCGCAGTTGGAATCGGAATCAAAACCACAATCCATTGGAATCAGAATCGGAATGGTCTATTCCTCCCACCTGTTTGGTTGAGATGAGAATTGGAACCCGAATCAGAATCAGATGGAATGGATTCTCATTGCCAAGGGAGGGGGAGGGAATGGCCTTTCCCTCAAATGGGGGAATGCCATTCCTCCAGCAATGGGAATGGATTCCAATTCCACCCAACCAAACAGTTGGAATTGGAATGGTTCCAGTTCCAATTGCAGACCCCTATTCCCGTGAACCAAATGGACCCTTAGATATCACTCTCTATGAAACAGATCCTATGCCAATGAAAACTAAAAAGCAAAGCAGCAAATGACAATACTAAATGTGATGATTTTTTCTTCCTCTTCTCTATTTAAACGTCACTCCCTTGAAACTTTCAAATTGATCTTCTGCACACAATAAAGGCAATGAAAGTTGCACTATATATATTATGTGCCATCAAAAACTGATTCTGCAAGTCTGTTGTACTTGCTGGTAAAGATTAATTTTTTTTTTTTTTTAACAGCATTGCTGGTAAAGGTTCTTATAGAACTCCTTGAAAAAAAAAACAAAAATATCAGTATTCAACCACAGCTGTTTTTACTTTTTGTTAAGAAGATAAAAACTAAAGGACCACATAAAGGAGATTGCTGCACAAGATGCAGAACACTTTTGATTAAAAAAAGCCTTGTCTGAAGATTAGTATATGGGGCCAGATACATGAATCCTGTTTCATGAAACCACTTTTTTTTATGAATTTCACCCAACCCACTCTATCAAGGGCAATATCCGCTATTAAACATTAAAACACCTAAACCCACTCTGTCAAGGGCAATATTTTTCTCAACACTAAAAGAAAAATAAGAACTTATTGAAAATATAACAAGAATTCACCCAGATATAAATGGACTAGTTATTGAAAATGTAATATGACAGAACTTACTTGTGAAGAAGAAGAAATGTTCCAGACAAAATAAATGTGGCTGTAACAAGAATCCACCCAATGACCACCAAGCTGCACAAATTAAACATACAATATCTAGTAAGATACTTGATGCTCATATGCTTTCAAGTTCAAAGAAAAGGAAAATCAAGTCTATGAAGTTCTCTCTTACACGGATACAAGACATTGCATGCCGAGAATAGAAAACACTGCAACCAATAATCAAAATCATGAGACCACAAGTGAAAATATATCATATAATTGGAAAGATGTAGCATAATTCAGAATAATGGACAAGACCATCATACTTACAGAAACCAAGAAATGCCAAGAGAAGCATTACAGCAGAGAGTATGATAAGAACCAGTCTCCTGCAAGAGATAATAAGACATCAACTCAGCCAAAAGAACAAGTCGCATGGTCATTAATTGCATTTGGGAAAGAAAGAAGATACAAAGCCGCTTGATTACACGGTATCCAAGACATTCTGTATCCTATAAGAATTATCCAGCGTCTTCTCTTCAAGAGTGGCAGAAGCAAAATTGACCTTTGTTCCAACATCATCAATCTTGGTCTGAATATCAGAAGGTAGGAAAGCCTGATTCACTCCAATCTTCTTTGCATCAGAAAGATAATCTGATACATTTCTAAGATCATTTGCAATGGTATTTGCCAGATTCACAACATAATCCAGTGTATTTGTTGTACTGCTGTGAAATTTACTCTGCCCTGTGTACAGAATAATGCATCCAAGGCTGAAACCATGAAAAACATCATTGATGAATCACACAGGATCAACTAAAACATATATAATATTAAAAAAAGGAAACAACCAACAGTTAAGGAGACTTACATTGCAGCTATGGTGAAGAGAATAAGAAAAATAAGAGAGCAAGCATAGGCTGCTTGAGAATAACCATAAGGCCTTCGATGACAACAGCAAAAATATAAAAACATGAGCAATAAGCAGAGCCCGAAGACCACGAACCAGATTGCAGCAATGGCAAACAGGGGAGCTGCAGTAAAACCTACAGACTAAATTGGAAAAGAATTTTAGGAAGAGAAACAAAAAAGGCCGAAACCCAACTTCAAAACCAATAAATCGCTGCTGAGATAATTCATCCAGGATTAAAGAAACCCATGATTAGTCAGATGCAAACACAATCCCAAAATTCACAACCCGTTAAAGTAACCAGAAAACATAATAGAGAATTGTTTCAAATTTCCACAAACTGATGAGCCAACACAAGCAAGCCAAAGCCAGAGGAAGAAAAATTATTTGGGATTCTTAAAAGCCACAGCCCACAACAAACAAGCAAAACCCAGATGAGGTAAACGTTTGAGAATTCGAGAAACTCACAGCCCAATAATGTTCTTCACTGATATTCCATCCACCGGTATAATGCCTGTAACCATCAAGAGGGTCTGTCCTGTAAGTTCTCTCTTTAGCTAATACAAGAGACGAAATGTTGGCATTTGTCTCCTCGACAACGGGCCTCGTCCACCATGAAACCAACCCACCATATTCCTCATTCATCACCCCTACACGAGAAGAAAGAAAGAAAAACTTTTAATCCAAAACAAACAAGCTTCGTTCTAAGAAAGAAAAATGTACTCCAAAAATCAACCACCTTGCAGAGAAAGAGAATGGGAAAAGAGAAAATGTACCTGTTATGGGTGTCGTTTGGAGATGGTGAAGCTGAGAAACCCCATGAGAAAACGAGAAGAAGGTAGAAAATATGACGAGAAAGGCAGGAAGGAGAAGGAAAGCCTGTGATCTGAAGCGTAACATTTTGGTTGTCGTTCCTCCTTGTTCCTTCTTCCGTCTCTGGTTTTGTTCAGACAAACAGCTCGGAGACTCTCCTCGGAAAGCTCGGTTGTAACAGAGGAAAAAGATCGATAAATACTTGGGAGACAGGGGGGTGGTAGGAATCTCTTTGCATTCAAATTGGGCTGCCTGCCGAGTTTTCATTAACGGTTAAAAATAAAAGAGGAAAAGAGAAAGGACATTGATCTTTCACTTTCTTTGGTATTAGCAATTGTCTTTTACGAAAATACCCCTTGAATTTGAAACGACAAAAACCGTAGAATTCCACATAATGACATGAATACCCTTACCAAGTACTAATGATGACACACTCACGATGGGAATCTATACCTGTCATTATTATTGTTGTTCGATTTTCCGGCATTTCCGTCAGGCTGGTACGGTGTCCAACAATCGGTAGAGATCACATCTCCGCCACATAGCACATCCCCGCCGTGTATTGAGAATATTTCTCGATGATGACATCATCGAAATTAGTGTTATCATCGGGAAATGCTCACAATACACGGCGGAGATGTGCTGTGGCCTGTGGAGGTGTTGTGAGCGGCTCCTGGTGGGGCGGAGATGTGACCTCCAATCGGAAACTCGCAAAAAGTTTTGGCCTTGCTTTTGAAAACATTCTTGCGAATGTCACTTTATCAGGAAAGTTTCATGGGGTAAAATAGTAATTGCCCCTATTTACTTTGACTAAAAAAAGATAGATATGGGCGTAAATGGGTGAACTTACGTTGCTCCCAACAGCCAAAGTTTTCCGGTAACTTGAGAATTATGGTTCCAGATTTTGTTGACGTGGCAGCTGTTTTAGATGTTGTTTGGCACCCATGGCTTTTTCCTCAGCTAAATGCCAGTTGAGGGACATAAAAGCGTTTATTACAAAATCGTAGAAAATGATGTTTAGTTGGGTCGTTTAATTGATAAATGTGTCTCTCCATTTATATGAGTCATTTATCAGAAAAATGGCAAAAATGATGCATTTTCGTTTTCAATGGAGTTTTCTTTAACTATTTAACTTATATGGTGCCTATTGGTGTTGAGGTGTTAAAAATTATTTAAAACAGATTTTATCTTAATTTTCGACACAAAATCGTACAAAAATTTGTTAAACAAACACCATTGATACCAAACATATTCTATTTTTAAAAATAAAATCATATAGACTGTTTTTTTTTTTTTTTTGGTTTTAAATATCAAGCTTTTCTAGACAAGTACCTCCCAAATTACAGGTTAAACCAATAAATTAAAGATGACCCAGTTTAGTTTTCTCATTTTATATCGGATCCAGGTCTTGAAAAATGGCAACAGTACTAATTTACAATGGCATCTCCTTAGACCTCAAATAAATAGCTAAAAAAGTTTTTTTCCATATCATATTTTTCCTTTATCAAATGTGAACCCAATAAATAAAACATGGATAAGCATAAAACGCATTTCTTATTCTTTTGATAAAATAATAGAATTCTTTTCATAAATATTTTTATGTTAGCTTTTGCTTCTTCTTTTTTTCAATCAAAAGTAAGCTTTAGTTGAAATGTGAAAGTCATCCAAACGACTCCTTGCAGGTAGAGTTAGAATATATATTGAAATTGGATTTGAAATGGAAAGGATTCGAACTCCGGGACCCATCACATTCACAGCACTTTATGTGGACCAGCCAAAATGATTTGGCTATCCACTCAAAGGGGTACGAGTGTACGACAGACCTCGTAATTATAAAACGTGGACTTATTTTTTGGGGCACTGCGTAAGGGTAGTTTCGTCACAAAAATAATGCTCGAATCCATTTTGCCGGGTGATTGGTTGGCTGACGAAAGCAGTGATGGGCAGTTTGGTCAACTAAAAGATAAGAGGGATATATCTAATATCTAATATTAAATATTTTATAGGGAGAGAGCGGGAGACGCCGAGACGGCCGACGGGAGAGGGAGAGAATCAGAGAAGAAGAGGAAGCGAGCGAGATTCGTGTGGACCGAGGTAAAATTTAGCCTTCCATAAAACCCGAAATCACGGCCTTTCACCTTGGCTAGGTTTGTGGGTCCATCTTAAAAAGTCAATTCATCAAATTTAAGGTGGAGTCACACATCAATACCTCGAGGACTCTGATTAACGGCCTACGCTAACGGGTGTACTGTGAATTTCCATTACGTGTCAGACAAATGAAGCTCGTCCCCATAATAATAATAGTTACAGTACTTTCCTTATTTATTATGTAGGGCCCATCTCTTTTCAAATTTGGAGAAACAATCACTGCCCAGTTGGCCTCTTCAATAACAAGCAAACGTGTATAGTTAGTGATTATAACTTGTAAATGAGCATGCTTGGACGGGCCCTAACTAATAACTATGCATTCATTTCTTTACAAAATTTTACAGATAATCCACACTTGCCTTGAGCACTCAAATAAACTAAATTCAGTTCAATCATACATATATAGGAGAGGGATCCGTGCGATTTCTGGCATTTGTTAAACGAAAGTTAAACAATCTATATCTATATTATTTTAAAAAGCATAAATAGCCTTAAAAATATTTTTGGAATTTTTTAAGGATAAAATTTATTTTTTAATATTTAAATTTATTGATAAAAATTTGAGCGCAAGTAGGGCAATTGGTTCTTGATATTAAATGAGTTTAAAAGAGGTAATTTAAAGATATTTAATGCATTCGATCTCTCTCATTAAATCTAACATTTAAGTTATTAACTTACATTTATGTTCATTGAATGATATATTTAACTCATTTTTGTTTCTTTTCATCATCAAGTTCTATTAATTAAACTCATACTTAATAAATTAATAATTCCAATAACATAAAAGCTTATACTTTTAAAATCTACCTAGCAAAAATAGAGTTTTCATCTAGGTGGTGAGAAATTAAATCATTTTGGGTCAAATGGGTTAAAATCCATGTTGCCACGATTAACTAATTAAATTAAAAAATAGATAAAATGAAAAAAAAATAGAAACTGGAAAAAAATTGGAAACATTTTTTAACATACATATTAAACAATAATAAGTATGATAAATAAGAAATACTTTTATTAAACTCTTGTAATTTAAGATATATTTTTCTCATCATTAAACTCTTGTAATTTAATCCATAATATTAATTTTAATAGTATAAAAATAAATATTTTGGAAAGTAATTTAAAAATAAAACCATTTTCTTCCCTCCTAGTGGTGGGTAAGCAATTCAACCAGTATTCTATTGTATGCCCTTACAAATTAACCTACATTTAAAATATGGAGTGGTGTCATTTCAAGTGGGTACCCCAACTGTCAGTACAGTTGGGTCCCACAAACAGTATTCTAAAGATATATGGTTTATGATTGGTTTGAAAGGATTACAAGCAAAATGAAAATCTTTATGCTTAGGAGTTTGGTTGGGATAGTGCTTTTGAATATGCTTTTGGGTACAAATACAATGTTGCTAATTGATCCTTGCATGTTTATTTGGTTCGATTGTTGAGTTGGAGAGGACTCCATTCACGTTCAGTATTTACCAGTCAAATGATGGAAATGAGTAGAAAATATTTCTTTCTCCATGTGCTCTACTTGGATCTCCAGCATGTAAGGAAGTCCCTTTAATGAGAGTGTTAAGGTGTTCAGCCCAGCCCGCTCCAAAGGTTTAATGGGTCAGGGATTTGCGTTGCCCCAGCCCAACATGGCCCATTTACAAAAAATACATACACAAACAGAAAAATGCTTCACCAAGGGCAAGCATGCCCTGGTTCATTATTCTCATTGAGGAAACATAATTACAAAGATGAAAGAGGAAAGAGATAAGGGAAAATGGGACTTTCTATTTAGAAAGAAAGTTTTTTTTTTTCTAATTGGCCTTATCAGGCTTCAAAAATATATATATATATATATATAGTCGATAGGGTGCAAAATGAATCCGATTTGAAGAATTTATACTGCATTTTCGGGATTTTAGGCTTTTAGACCAAGCTATTAAAATTTTAACAATTTTCCAATCCGAAGTCGATGAAATTCGCCAAAATTATACCCTAATAACTGGGAGCTTTGGAGATAATACATATAGTGCTTAACCATCTTCTTTGTTTTGGGGGTTTTGGAAGAGTCTGCTACATATGAATGGTCCTTGTACTCGTTGAACCAGGAGATCTAAGCACATATATTCTCTGCATGAAGCAAATGCTGCCAATGGGAGGAAGGTGTTCTCCAGGACAAAGAAAAAGATGGAAATTTATAATTCCTCTTTAATATTATTATAATTTACTAATAGTATTCGTTAAATCATTGATAAAGGTAGTAGGCTTAGGACCACAACATTATTTTTTTTGACTAATATTAGAAAATAATGGACTTTTTTTAACTATTATTTATCTCCATTGCAAAAGCTGCTGACCCAATTTTACTCAATTATAATATCTAATTTTTGGTACTAAATAATTATTATACAAATTAAATATCTAAACAATTTCTGTGTTGAGAAAAAAATAGTAGTAAATAATGAGGAAAAAACAAGAACTGTATACATGGCCGTTATGACTGTAATAATGGAAAATAGTGTATAAGCTTCCTACCTTTATAACTGTCTTTATTTATTTATTTTGCTGAGGTCTTTGTCTTTATTTAAAACCTACCATTTTTTTCTTACAAAACATGTGAAATATCAAATATGTGGTTGCAAAATCAGGTTATCGTTTTAAAGCCAAAAGATTAAACTTTAAAGTACTGTCTTTTATTAAGGTTGTGTTTGATAAGCTTCAGGGTTTGTATTTTTTAAAGCCCAAAAGAAAAAGCCCGGATTTTAGGCTTTCTGTTTTGGGGCTTAAAAGTGATTTTCCTTTTATATTGATGTGTTTTTAAAAGCATCTTTTAGAGAATACTGAAAACACTTTTTTAACTTATTATTGTTTCTCACAGCCCAAAGCTCAAAAGTGGGAGATTATCCAAACAGGGCCTAAATTATTGCAAAGGGTATAGAAAGAGACAACCATAAACCATTATCATAATGGACCATGCCTGGCAATCTTATAATAAGATATACAATCTAGGATTCAAAAATTTATAACTCGTTAGTATTGTTAATTATTTCTTGCTTTTCTACTCTATATCTGTTATTTATATATAATATTTATTTATTTATTTTTATTTCTACTCTACCTATTATTTGTATTATTTTCTATATTTCCATTTTCATGATAACTCACTACAGTAGTTGTTTCTACCGTGTCAATGACATACACATTTTCATCAAATCTTTTATGACTTAAGCAGTACTTAATTTGTTTGCAGTTACAAAAATATGCTTATCATTTTCAAGATATTTGGCAATAACATCATTCATGGTGGCTTGCTCCGTTTAACTTGTCTCTACAAACTACTCTTCTTTGTCCATGTCATCAAATACCTACTCCAAATTCCTTTGCCTTAAATTCGTTAATCACTAGATCCCTTTGACAGGGATTCGAGGGCGTGAGGACTCTCTCTTCCCTCGAAATGTAGTGCTGTAATTCTGGACTCATGAACCAGGGGATTGGATGCAAAATTCAGATATTAAGGTTGGGTTTGGTTTGAAGGAAAAAGTAGGGAAAGGAAGGGAAGCCTTTACAAACCATGTATAGGTTTTCCTACCTTTTCTTTCAATCCAAACATAATTTAAAGACCTAAATTTTGTTTTAAGAGACTAACTTCAGGAGGGTTTTCCCCTCTGTAGAGTGATTAAAAAAATTCAGAACTCTTTGTGGAATGAGTCAGAATATTAATGATTATAGGAAGGATGAGAATTGTGGAATTAATTTAAGTTGGTTCCTTGGCCTTATTCTCTCTCTTAGGATTCATGTCATATGACCATATGAGAACTTGGTAAGAAAGAAATTTTATATGAAGGGGAGCATGGGGATTGACTTGTGATATAAGGGATGATTTATTTAGGAATGTAGACACTACTTTATAGCTATACTATTATATGTTAATAATAGCAAACTACTTCCTACCTTTTAGGTGAAGTCCAACAGACTTTCTCTCATATAGAATTCAAAATTTGGATATAAAAGTGTAGTTCAAATAAATTAGCTAAAACAATCCAGGTCAGCAAAAATAAATTGGTGAAAACAATTCATTTTGCTGATGTGGCAATTGTTTTTGTTTTATGAAAAAAAATCAAAATCATACATATTGGCCAACACCCCAGAAGTTGTTTATAAAACAGAAAACCTCTTAACCATACATCCAGTCTCCTCTTCACTCCTTAGTCTGCAAGTGTCTCCCTCTACCTCTAGTCTAAGCTTCTATGGCCTCTATATGCTCTCTCTCAAAAACCTAATATTAGCTTTGTGCAACACTCATTCCCTTGACTGCTTTCTGAATCTTGTGTACCGCGAATTCTAAATTTGGTATTGCTCAGTTTAGATTATTTGGTTTGCCTTGAAGCATATGTATGTCCACTAACAATAAAAAAGAAAAGAAAAAAAAAAAAGTCTTGCAAGTTGCAATATGTACAGTGTCCTATCTACTCGAGCATTTCATGAGTATAACTTGTCATATATATTTCTTTGGCTAACAAGAAAGGAACTATACTAGAAAAAGCTTAAAAATAAAGAAGCTTTATACAACTAAAGAGAAGGAATAGTAAGCATCACAGAAACATGTATCGCTGCACACCCTCTCCAAACCATACTCTCCCCACCCACACAATGATGATATCTGAACTCTAAAGCAATCTGAACGCCCCTACCCCAAAATTAAAAAAAAAATCCGGGTGGGATCTTATCTATACTTACAACCCGAACCGAGTATCTGAGTTCCCAACATGGTCATCACTATAAGACTACTTGTGCCCAGTAAAATGGATCAATTTTGGATAGTGAACCCGTTAGAACAACTAGCTCTACATCTACTACAAACATATTGGGTGTGGAAGTAAAATGTGCAAAGAGGCTTGACTGGTCAAAACTGAAGGTTTAAATCCCCCCCCCCCCCCAAGCTCTCTGACGAAATTGTCTGTGACGGTCAAAGTCAAAGGAAGTCCCTTCCCTTTCAGGAAATTACTTTTTAGGACGTCCATCTCCATGAGTAAGGTGATAAAAATTGGAGGGTACCTCTTTAACTAATTAAGAACATTAGCCCTTTAATTTAATTCAAAGCTAGCTTTAAACTAGTATATTAAAATATAGAGACACGAGTGCACTCCTCGAGCATCCAGCTGACTTTAACTGTTAAACTGCACACATGAGAAATTGGAGATTTCTCGTGTAAATTGTAGTTGATCATTGAAATAGTGAGAAAATAATCATTGTATCATTCAATGCCTAGCTAGATATATACAGAGATAACCTGGTTATTGAGTTCTAATATTTCCCAAATTACAATTGGCTTCCAACTAATTGGATTAGTATCTTCTGAAAGAGGACTTATACAGGGAATTGATGACACTTGGTCTCTCTCTCTCTCTCTCTCTCTCTCTCTCCCTCCACTGGTAAATTAATGCACCCAAGTAACAAAGGCTAGAAAACCTTCTTGAACCATTCAACCAATGGAGGTTTGGTTCTTTGAAAAGTGAAAATAAGCGAGGAAAGGAAAGTTGTGGAAAATTTTATTATACATTTCTTGAGAAACCACAACTTCCCTCTTTTCCATTTTTTTTACTAGCCAAAAGCACCTGAAGTTGTCATTACGAATGAGCCAACAACGGAAATTGCATAGTCTCAACTCCCAAGTGGAATTGCTT
The DNA here is from genome assembly GCF_055504915.1 of Nelumbo nucifera. Taxonomy (NCBI): domain Eukaryota; kingdom Viridiplantae; phylum Streptophyta; class Magnoliopsida; order Proteales; family Nelumbonaceae; genus Nelumbo; species Nelumbo nucifera. The sequence goes on from NC_142650.1 coordinate 29,541,249, forward strand.
TTTAGCATTTGGAATCGGTGCAATAACAAAAGTACTTAAAACAAAGTTTTTGAATATTAGATTGCTGGGGACTGCAATCCAGTATCCAGACCACTCCTCCAAGAACCCAAATAGCCGGAGAGAGAGAGAGAGAGGAACCATACATACTTCAATTCTTGATTCAACCCACGACCCACCCACCCATTACTTGACAAAGTAACAGAGAAAATGCTAAAACTAAGTCTGAAATACCCAGTTAACGTGAGAAAATGAGTTCAGGCATCAGGACGTACTTCCAAATTCCAACTTGAACTGATATATTAAATATTTAAGAAAGCCTCCGAGAAATGTACAAGCGTTAAAACTCGGAATTGGGAATCACGTGATGCCATTAAGACAAACCCCCCGACCGACTAATTAATTTATGATTAATAAAAACTATCTAAAGAAAGAGAGAAAGAGAGATGAAGAAGAAGATTAGAAGAAGAAAGTGATGAGGCAATTGATGAAGTCAGTTAAGAAAATAAGGAGAAGAACTGAAGAGGTCTTGGCAATTAAATTACTCTCTCTAACACAGAGGGGACCTATGAGGAATGCCTTTTCTTCTACTAATGCTTGTGGCCATGTCCTCGTCTGAAACCCTACCAGCTGACCGTGCACACACGTATAACCCACTACTTCTCTTCTTTCGAACAAAGTCTGTGCATGCGACGCTCATGTTCTCGGACGCTGATGACCCTGAAGACGAACTCATGGGCTCGTCGCAGTCCACAATTGTCGAACGCGGCGTCTCATTGGTCATTTCCTCCTCTCCGGCATACTGAGAGACTAACAAGTCTGGACATAATTGTAACGAGTTACATGTCCTCAAATAAGGAGAGAGATCCTTCTTATGCTTTAATACAAAGTCCACCTGATGATAAACAGCAAAATTAACATTAGAACACTACCCTTTTACCACAATTCAGTACTCTAATATCCAGTAGTGAAATTCATGGTCCAATTGCAATAATTCTTCTGAAAATGAAATTGTATAAAGAAGAGAAGAGAGAATGTAGTTTATTTTTTACAAAAATTTCAAGATAATGAAATAAATAAACAAAAACCCTTTATAATTCTAAGGGTCGCTAGCTATTACCTTGCACCCCAGAGAGCAATGGATGTAAGGTTCTTGCAGGCTCCGGTCGCAGGAAGTGCAGTAGTTGCCTGAGCCCTTGAACTGCCTATTCTGGGGTCTCTTCTTGATGAATATCACTTTGGCGCTATTGATGGTATAAGCCTAGAAGAACACAACAATTAACAAAGAAAAGAGAGAGATAATTTAACCAATATGACCCAACAACTACTAGTAGTTGTTGATAGTCCTTGAACTAATTTACCTGCACATTAGAGCAGTCTATGAGCTTCTCCAGGTCTTCCAGTCGAACCACGTCGTGATACACATAGCGGCGAACTTGAACGAGTCTGTGGTATCTGTGAGAGGGCAAACAGTGGGGGCAAATACTGGTGCAACAATCCAGACACAGTATATTCTTCTCATTCTTCTTTGCAGTGTCATGCGTCGAACACCCCACAAAGAATTTCTGTGTGTAGAGGGCTTCTAACCACGCAGGCTTCTGAATTCCCTGCAAAACATCAGCATGAATTCGATCAGAGGAAAGAAACAATAAGACAATAGCAATTCAGTCAGAACCAGTGGAACATGAGTCCCTACCATGATCACATCGATCGACGCGACGATGACAGTGCTAATGGCAAAGAGAGTTCTTCTTGCACTTGGTTATTAACTGAGGTCACTTATAAAGAAGAGAGAGAGAGAGTGAGAGAGAGAGAGGGATTTGGGTATGGAGATGGAGAGTATTTATGGAGGGTCACAAGAGAAGGGGCATATATTTATTCCTTGGTGAGATACACTACACACTTTGTCAAGACTCAAGAGGGCTTGGTTGTAGGGGAGAGTGAGCAATAAAGAAAGAGAGTAGGAACGTGGGCGCTGTTTCCTGTCTTCCACTCTCTACCCTTTAAACTATTTCTCATCTCCTTGGCTCAAGAGCTCTAATCTAAACTAATCTTCATAATGCAGTTGCCCAAGAAAGAAAAAAAAAAGGCTGTTTGATTCTTCTAGCTTAGTGAATTTGTGGTGGAGCTAGCCATCTTTGCTTGAAGCCTTGAACTTGAACTCTTTTCCCTTTTCATGTAGAAAGTCTATCTAAGTATACTCATTATCCTTCCAATTGGCACAACAATGACCGTCTGATCTTGTCAGTAGGGTAAGCCAAGGCAATTTGATCAACTTGATCTTATACAATTATCGAACCATGCATATATAATTCATCCATTACCATTATCTCTGGAGTCTTATATATATAAAAAGATGGTGAGAGGTCAAGGTAAGAACTGAGTCCACAGGCTTGACGGGCGTGATCTTTAATTAAAAGGAAATAGCAAGGTCCGGGGACCCACAGGAAGGAAGGTGGGTCCCGGACCATACCGGAAGCATGGCACAAATGAATTAGTGATTTGCATGCTGAGGAAAAGCTAAGCCAAATCATGCACGAGAAACCTGGTTTCGGGGCGTCAACCATGGCAACATTCAACCACTCCACTACCTGCTGCAACCATGCTTAGTAATTCAGCTTTGTTGCTTAACAATCTTGTTTTGTTTTCCATTATCTTCCTTGTAAAAAGATGAAAAAGAAATAATGAAACGGGTTTCTGTTGAAAAATATTACAGACAAACACCACCTTGAAACTACTGACTTTATTAATTAAGCTCGTAATGCTAATTTTGTGGAGACTTTAAGGCGCCTCTAGGTTCTAACCAGAGCTAATTATCTCGAGTTTATTTCAAAAATGCCCCTCTTCTGAGGGCAGTGATTGGAGCACATCACTCATGTTGAGAAGACAGAAGATACCACTTAGGTATTAATTAATAAATAAGGCACTTCCGTGTTTTTCTGAGAGTGCCCTTTTTTAGGGTGTGACACTGTGCCCAAATTGACACTCCCCTACAAACTTCAAAATCAATGTTTCTTTGGTAATTGGTATTCCTCCTGATCAACCCCAGTCATCCAATTTCATGTTCAGAACTCATAAGTCAGAGTACCTTTCTGCTTGGACTTCGTCATCAGTTTCTGAATCCTTGGGGACGCATGTCAACTAACTCAAACACATCGATTTCTAATGGCTTCTCACCTTCCTGTGCTTATAGTCTTTTACATCCGTGAACACTTCTTAAAGGCTGGAAGCCTGGAAATAACATTAATATTTTTGTGAAATTCTTTTTCTTTTTTTAGAATTCTAGATTCTATTTAGGATTAGCCAACAGAGGCATTTTGTTCGAGTTCTACATGTCTCCCACCTATATGGGATTGACTATATGAATCATGTTTAGTTATTCCCTTTTGTTCAGTGTCATTTTCATTGTTACAGTATGGTGTTCAAATCATTTCTTACCATTCCAACCCAAGTCCTTTTCTGTATGTCCTAATTCTTCTAACCCCTTAAACTTGTAAGTTGTAATGGATCTTTTCTTTGTGTGGGTGCTGTAGATAGTCTTTTATACATGTGACCAGTCAATAATTAAATCTCTTTAATTATTGGATATCCTACCTGATGGGTATCCGTCCAGATGGGGCGATTTTTTTTTGCTTGAAATATGGGTTTTAGGACGGGGGACAGGTATTGGGATTCTACAACCCATATAGGTATAGATAGGATACAGTATTAGGCTAAGCCCAACTCTCTCCAATCGGTATATTGTTGGAATTGGAAAGCATATAAATTTAATAATATTTTGAATTGTATGTGAATGACCATTGATAGTTTATGTGTTTTTTACATGTCTTAATCAAATAATTAGAAATTTTATTATTTGTTTGTATTATTTTACTTATTTATTGCTTATATATAACAAGAAATAATAGGAAATTCTACGGGTTCTAGACCCAACCTGCCCCTACCCTTGAATGCAAGGAGGCTAGGATTGGAAAGGGTTTTACATTTTTATGTGCGGAGGGGGTTTGGATTCTCAAAATCCAACCCGCTATGAGTTTTAAGTCGGATATGGGTTGGGAGGTTTAAGCATATGAATAGAGTCTAGAATTTACAAAACCCTCTCCAAGCCCACCTCGTTGCCATCCCTACATTTTATCACTTATTAGAGATACTCCAAATTAAGTTACTTAATATGATTACATTTCTAACATATTCTTGAAGTAAATTCCATAATCCTACCTGATTATGGAGTCCACCTAACTTGATTGTAGAATTTTGGGAAGTAAAATTTCCGTAGAATTCTATCAAACGGCCCTTAAGCTAGAAGAACAAGATCATGTTTTGCTACTGAAGCTTCTTCAGCCGCAGCAGATCTATACCCTTATAACTAGTTTTATTTTATATCACCGAAGACTGGTTTTACTTTTCTATGTTACATGTTACATGCGTGTCTCTAGCGCATTTCTTCTTTAGTTGTGGTTTTCTAATAATTATTATTTACAAAGCTTCCTCTGGTTAGTGTTTTAATTAAAACTCGGCGTGGAGCTTGAACTGTATTTCCCTTTTTTTGGTTAAAAAGTAAAAACTGTTTTTCCAGGAGTATAAATGCAAATACATAGAGTGCAAAATCTTATGTTTTGTATTATTTTCTTGTATTTGTATCATACACATTTATATTTTTACTCCTTGGGCTCAGTTTGAAAGAAATACAGATACAAATATGTATAATATAAATACATACAAAATAATAAAAAGCATAAGGTTTTACACTCTACAAATTTGCATTTATACTCCTTCCAAACTGAGCCTGGTTCAATGGATTAGCAGCTTAATCATTCAGGTGAATGTGGGTCAACCAATATAAAAAAATTAAGGCTCAGTACCGAAAGAGTACTGATACAAATATATATATAGTGCAAATACAGATTATAAAATATTGTCGTCAAAATATGTATAAAATATAAAGCTTTGCACTGTATATATATTTATATTTGTATTTTTTCCAAATTAAGCCAAAAAAATAAGAAAAAAAAACGAAATTAAGGGTACAATTAGGGTCAATTTGAGTCGGGATTTTGTTAAAATTGAATTGACAAACCCAAAACCTAAACCTGATGCAGTGTATGTTCTTCATCGGATTCCCGACTTGGACACCTAAAAGAAACGGCCAGATGGGTCAATGGTTTTGAATCATCAAGTCAATGCTGGTGTTTCGTAAAAATAGTGGGTTGGAGGTTGACCCATTTGGCTTTTTTTTACCCTGTGACCAGGTCTCCGATCCGACTGATGGATTGAAAACAGTCTGCAACCATACAATTCCCACGATTAATCTTTCAATTTAAGAAGTTTATTTTTAGTACATGGTAGAGTCAATTATTTACAAAAAAAAAAGATAATTTTATAAATTGTATAAAAGAAAAGGAATGTGGAGCTTCCAACGGAATCCATCCATTTCTGCCATATAGACAGACGCTGCAGCCAATTCAGAAGGATTCTTGGACCTTGTATTAGAGTTTCTCCCAATTGAGAATAGCTTTTTTATTTTTAATTTTTTAATTAATATCTTTTTATCAAAGAAGGCTTATTTTGTACAGTGTATCCACACGTTGAGAATATTGGTAATATAAAGTACAACTGATGTTCCAGATATACAGCTGGGAATAAACGTGCCATTTGAATTAGGTTGGAATAAAACTTTGATGAATTTTCAGTGGGCCCAAAACCTAATTCGAGTCAGATATGGTTGAAATTCTTTAAATCGGTAATCTGACTTGTAGCCCTATGTATAAAGGAGAGCACATCTACGGCGATAGTGGTCGCATGCAACTCCAATGAAACGTCAATACACCACTCTTTGAAATAAATAAATAAAGAAAGAAAATCGGTTTACATCATGCCCTGAATTAATTGTATTGGCACATTATGTTTTTTTGAACGGTTGCAAGAGAATGCTGTGACCTTGATTTGATTGCAGGAGATGTGAACTCATGTGTCTATTTAAAATTTTAGATTAAGTCTTTTTTTTATTCCTTTAGGCTGTGTTTGGAAACTAAGTGTAAAAGGGTTTATATAAATTGTAAAGTTGGATTAGTTTTGCATGATAAATTTATCTTCTTACCAAATAGACTTTTATCTGTAATGGATGTAAACACAAATTCCAATAAAGTATATGTCTTTTTTATCAAAAGACCAATTGAATACAAAATTATTTCTTTTTTATTGATGCACTTTTACATCTTATTATCAATGTAAATATGCATTAGAAAAAGTGTTTTCTCTCATTTGTCAATGCATAAATATAATGTTTCCAAATATAGGCAAGTGAACTAGAGTGCAAATTTACCCTGAACCGGGATTTACACTCCATTTGCATCGTTTCCATACACAGCCTACAAAGATAAATATATAGTGTAAAACATTGCATTTTATACTATTTTGTATGTATTTACACTGTACATATTTGTATTTACATTCTTTAGGCTTAGTTTAGAAGGAATACAAATGCAAATATGTAGAGTGCAAAACCTTGTATTTTTATTATTTTTCTTGTATTTATACTGTACATATTTTGTACTCCTTCCAAACTGACCATCAGTACAGGATGATGAGAATTAATAAAAGGTTTCAATTATGATATGGAAAAGATATAATATCCGAAAAACAACTGACCAAAAAACTAGAATCATAAACACCATAAGGTACATAGTGTTATTTATCAAAATTCATGAGTGAGTTTTGATTGATCAAAATTGTTTCCATACCATATCTTTTCTGCATCATAGATTTTTCCCTTAATAAGGCTTTTTTTTTTGAATTCCCAAGTTATTATATTTAAATTTTTGGGGTCAATTAATATGGCAATTCATTTGTTAGTGCTTGTTTGTCTCTTGTTTTGCCTCGGCCGGTTGGATGTGTTGGGTATTGAATTCTGTTTCCTACAAAAAAAATGTTAGCGTTCTATGCTGGGTTTTATTTCCATGATCGAATGTAGCTCAGCCTCTTATAGCTGTATTGTTCATCTTATAGTTGTATTGTTCATATTTTTAATTAAATAAATGTTCCTGTTAGCCATAAAATTAAGAAAATTTCTTTGGGTCATTTGGGGAAGCTAAACAAATGACCTGGGAGCATATTCCCTTGTATAAATATTTAAACTTGAATGTTTATATAACACCACAGAAAAATGGTTGTGTATGTGTTTTTTTTTTTAAACCAAAATCAATAATGCTTCTTGAATTTATGATTTAAAGAATATGTTTTCATATGATTATTTGGTATCATGTTTCATTAAGTTATATAATATATATACTTCAAAATTATATTTTATTTTTAAAACCATTTTCATGATAATCTCATAAACATGAAACATGAATTGTTTTTTGAAACATAAGGTTCAGTTTTGGAAAATGGACAAATATAAATATGTAGAGTGCAAAACCTTGTATTTTATATTATTTTGTACATGGTTTTAAAAAATGATCTGCAAATGGAACCATTTTGATCACCGGTTTTTGGGTCGATGGTTCAACCGTTCGGTTCAAATGGACGGTCCGTTCCAACAAAAATAATTAAAAATAAAAAACAGCCAAAAATCATTGAATAGGTCTACGGGTCAACGGATCGTTGACTGATTCAACGGTTTTTGGCTAGGGATTGGGCTTGGGGTAAAACAGAACCGGTTGCCTAGATGGTTCTCGTGCTGAACAGTCCGACCATACGAGTCAACGGTGGTTCAAAAACCATGATTTTGTATGCATTTACACTCTATATATTTGTATTTATACTCTTTCCAAACTAAGCCTAATGGACTTGTTTTTGTTTCAGAAAAACAGTGCTACAATATTTGTTATTTTTTTCTGCCATAAAAATTTTAAAAACAACAAATGGAAATGAAAACATTGACCATGTACACACCCCCTACAAGCATAACTAGGTAAAATTGAATAGTTGCAAGAAAAGCACATTCAATTCAATACCTAAAAAATATATGACAATAAAAATGTTGTATTTTTTCGAATTTTTGAACCACAACCAAACTTATCCGATATTTAACCAAACAAAATTCAAACTGAAATAGAGTTCAAATCAAACGTAAGCTCATAGTCAAGCCAAAATAAGACTATGTCGAGGTTTGACTCTGTTCAGTTCGATTACACTCGGAGAGAATGATTAACTGTAAACTAATAAAATGGCGAGAGAACAACAGATTTCAAGAGAACCATTGATTGAACTAAACTGTTCCTCTCTCTCACACACACTAGTAACACAACCCCAGTTGGCTAGTCCAATGTGCTAGGGTTCTAAATTGCAATTATCTTGGGTTAAATCTCCTTCCTTTGACCATGGTCTGGCCTTGGTAACTGGACCTGTGGATTAGAAAGAGGCCGACTTCAGGCCTAGTTGAGACTGAGCCAAATAGGCCGTTAATAGGGATGGACTCCCCATGCATCTGTCTATATGAGAATGAGAAAACTATTTCAGAATTCAGATGCATGATGAGTTTTAGAAAACAATACAATCATGGTCAAATTTCAAACAAAACCTTTTATCCTAGCCCAAGACCAACAGTTCCCTTCCCTTCCCAATAGAACCATCACCACCTGAGCTCTAGCGACTACGTGCTCCTGCTCCTTGCATCACCTCCAGCACATGTCTGAGTCAGATCACTCTTCAGAATCCCATGGATGAAGCCTTCATCTCATGTTTCTTTGGAGCTCGAGCCTTTTAGCAAAAATGGGTTTGCTTGGGCTTGGGCTTTGTGGGGGACCATGATGTCATTCACCTTTTCCATGATAGTGTGGTCCCCTTCTAACCAGCTCGAATTCCCTTGCAGCCTCTAGGTCTAGCCAATGAACGTACATGGATTCTGTCCAATGAAAATATCTGGCCCTTTTAGCCCATTAAATCGAGGGTGTTCAACTGTTCATCATAACCATTGAGTAAATTGACAGTCCTTGCCATCAAACCAACTCTGGTTGTTGGCCGTTAGATGATCAGAACTCCTTATCATGGGCTCATGGCTAGTGTTCGTCTCACGTGTAAAAAAACAATAAGAAATTGATATATTGCTGCCCGATTAGATACTAGGAGGGAGGTTAGCACGTGACATGTGATGGGGAATGTACTTGTTGATGCAATATTATATAGTGAAGCTCACGTGCAGGGGATGGAAGGGCTGAGCCCCAATTAAAATCCAAAGTTGAAGCATCTCGAACTGATCAAATATTCTCTCAACCAACCCAAACCGGCGCAAAGCCCAAAACCACTTTCAGCGTACAATGTTTAGTTTTTTGTAATTTTCTTTTCCACTTTGTTGTTTAGGTGTTTCTAGTCAAAGGTCAAAGGGTGAGCAGTGCACGAAGGAGGCCCAGCAAAGGCAAAACTTAAGAGGACTCAGCGTGCAAGGCGCACGAGGGGATCCACAGAGATGGACTTTGGGTTAGCCTCACTCACATGGCTCATTTCTTTCTATATGTTTGGCCTTTTCAAGGACTGAAATCACATGGCAGATGGCACCCCTTTTGGGGAGGCTTTGCTACTTTGTGCTGCCTCTGTTCCCACTTGAAGCACCGAAAGGAATGAAGGTGGACGTACTTTCACCGACTTTATCTTTGCTAGTGTTTCACCCATCAACTCTCTAAGAGTGCCACCCTGACTCACTCCATGAGTGGTTTTGATCCACTAATTGTATGATGTTATATGTTTGGATCCATTTAGATCAAATTCCAATGCTTCCTCTCTCTATCTCAGAGCTCTAAACCAAGTTCAAATTTGATCAGATTGAATACAAAAATGCTCAGTTGTGTCCCATTCTTCAAACTGATGAGTAACTTGATGCAAGTTTGAGAAAGCATCAAATGATCTAAATTCTTTTTGCATGGAATTCAGAGATACTCAAGCCAAGTTGGTTTTTATGTTGGATTGGATATTAATCAATTTTGGTTGATGAAGTTGACAAAGGACTAGTCCAATCAAAAGTGGATCTATTCGTGATCCATATCCAGGTTAATTTGATTGGATTAGGGGGAGAAAGAGAGAGAAACTGTTATGCCAAGAGGTTGGGCTCAATACAAGTAGGGTTGCAACTGGGTACCCAACTTTCACGGTTCCACCCCCAGATCCTAGTTTGACTCAACCCAAAACCCAATTTGGGTCAGGCTAACACGACCCAAACCTGACACCCAACTAAGTTTTTGATATACCTAACACAGTAGGGTTGGATCAAGGTATGACTACCATTTAACACGACCCAGGACCCAGATCCATTGACAGACCTATAACCCAAGTACCCAACGCTGATTATTCATACAGAAGAGATAGACTGGTCCATAAATTAGGTAGAACAGATAATCAGAACTACGTCTTAGTATACCATACCCACTGCAACAGATGAATAGTGTAACCCTGGTCTCGACCTGCTGCGTAAAAACAACTCAATGTCAAGCAATCACCATGTGGACTGTGGAGAGTTAAGGAGCTACCAAGCCATTTACCATGCAAGAATAGTTAAGGTCAGAGATGCTGCTATATCACAATGGGGCTCAATAAAAGTGGAATGGCATAATAACATTCATATTGCTAAATGGATGAAGCTTCATTTGGATTTTGGCAGTTGACTGCAGACTCTAATGGATGGAATGTTAACAGGGAGTCAGTGATACCTGAAACAGATCGAGGCATCCTTGAACCAAAATGAAAAGAAAGCTACTGGCAAGATTTACTTGTGCAATCAACAGAACACTGGTCACCCTGATGCCAAAAATGGCCATTGGAGGAGAGTTTTGTTCTCTGTAGATGTGCCAGAGAAGGAGGAGAGGAGCGGGGGATGTCTCAAATGAAAAACTAGGCTAATCACAACATTGATCAAAATGATGGAACTAACTGTTTTTATCTGATTTCATCCAAGATACCACAGCATCAATTAAGATAAAGGAACCAACTACTCTAATCTGATTTCCTTGGGCAATTGCAATGGTAAGGCCACTATATTCTCACAAAATGCAACAATACACATGGGACCATTGCCCTCAAGAATTTATGAACCTTGAACTCCTCTCATAGCACCGATGGCCCAGTAATCGAGATGGTTGCATGGCCTTTCCCTCCATTTAGGAATTAGATGGTGCAGGATCAAACCCAGGAACACACAAGCTCTCCATGACCTTTCACCATTGCAGACACCCTGGTCCAAACCAATTTTGAATCAACAATCTACATGTTCATGTTCACAGTCCTCTGCAAGAACACCCTTTTTTTTTGCATCCATCTTTATCCTTTTCTTTTTTAGGAAATTCTATCATTAGGTGGAGAGAAGTCATACATTACCTAAATGGTCTGAAAAGACATACACAACTAAACAAAAGTAGCAGAAAAGAATCAAAGAAAGATGACCACAGATATGGCATTCAACAGAGAGGAATGGGGGAACAGGATTCATGCAAGCCAACACCATATAGCTGGGACAAGGCTTAATTACTTGAGATGAGTAATTATATTAATGACTAATGTCGAACAAGAAGTTTTAACACTGCTTTTTCGGTTAAACCACTCAGTTCAATGGTCCTTTTCCACAATTTTGATTCAGTTCATGGAATGAGCTGTTAAAGGTTCCAGTTACAGTTTGAGTTCAACGCAGCCCAACCCTACATACTGAATTCTAAAAGGTTCAATTAGAAGATTAAATTCTTAACAAAAACCAACCTTGCTTCAAGCATTGTGTGCAAAGAACATGATGGACTATTGCCCTTTTGCTAGCATAATTGAATGGTTTTGATTTGTAATAAAAGCCTTTTTTTATAGGTAATTTGGCCTCATCAGAAATCAGGTGAGCCACCCACAAGTAAGACATTTTTGGTTTCAACTTTCAAGCATCCAAAACCCTATAAGGGCATTTATTTATTTATTTTGGTATTTCCTGCGTTCCTTTGAAGTTAACAGCAGAATTGGGATGTTTTAAGGATCAGGACAAACTGAGTGGAGTTTTAAGGATTTTTCCCAAAATTTTATTTCATATTTTTAACAGACAACTATTAATTGAGAGAGAGAGAGAGAGAGAGAGAGAGAGGGCCTTTTAGTCAAAAGAGCGAAACGGATAGGAGAATTTGAACGCTCGGCCACAAAGCCCCTCCCGACCATAACAGTCGAACGTGGGATAAAGAGAGAAAAAGTAAACGGATGATCTGCTGAATACCTCTCATATGGCTGCCACCAATACCTTCTTTCCTCTCATCCCCTCACTAAAACAAAGTGTTCCCTCCCTTAATCCATGGAATTCCTGCAAACACATTTCGAGTTCTGTCACTTTTCACTCCATCTCAAATTTGAACCAAAGGCACGATGTTGCAGTCTCAGTCGCCTTTAATCCATCTGGGAATTACGACCTTTCATTGTACGATGACGAAGATGGTAAAAGCTTTCTCTCTTTTTCTCAACAACTTTTTTCCAAGTTTCTGGTTTAATATTTGCCTTCTGAAATATAAATGCGCAATTCAGTTCAGTCTATTCATTATTTTGTTTTATTTCATAACATCCTGAACTTTATGTAATCGGGCCAGTGAACAACTAGGTTGATTCAATTTTATAAAATGATTTAAACAGTGTTCCCCAGTTTGAGTTTGATATAGCTCTGTGCAAGCCGAATATAAATCAAGCAAGTAACTATAAATTTAGAATTTCATAGGTCTGAAGCTGGGTCGGGTTACTAGGCTTACACAGAATTGTAATAGATCCAATAACAATGTCAGATGACACATAAGATAAAGGGTCACTGAGACTCATATTAGAACCCGTGAATTTTACTAGATTTAACTATATTGAACTTTGGTTGTCAGATACTCCGAAGGTGGAACCCCCAATGCCTCCCACAGAAGGGCGTTTTGATGTAGTTATAGACAATGATATTATTCAGCGTCTCGATATATCACCAGTAATTAGCTCACTTTCATCAGGTAAGTAAGCATCCGTTTGTGACTTTTGACTCTGTGAGGCTTCAGACCAAGAATCTGAACTCTTTATGATCACTGAAAACTGTTTTTACAACTTTACATATTTTAAGCTCTTATAATGGAATTTCAAAGAATTCCACCTGGAAAATCCCTGCAGATGGTGTCTTTGCAGAGCCAAAAGAGCTTCTTGAACGGAAAGTTGGTTTTACCATAAATTATACAAGAGAGGATCCATATGATCCTCGTGAACTATCTGAATTCCCAGATCTAAGACTATGGTTTGTGAGGCTTGATGCTTCTTATCCATGGTTGCCTGTTGTATTGGACTGGCGAGCCGGAGAGCTTGCTCGCTATGCAGCCATGTTGGTTCCTCACCAGGTACTGAATTACTGATTAAGTCAATTAACTTATTTGTTTGTTAGACAATTCATTAGATTTCTAAGGTCCCAAGTTTCTTTTGGCAGATGAGCATGAGAATGGGTGTTGTATTCAACCCAGAGGCATTGGAATTGTTTGCAATGAAGAAAGCTTTTATTGTGTACTCTTGGTTGAAGCAACATAAAATTCCCAAGTCCAAGTTGAAGACAAGGGACATGGCTAGAATGCTTGGATTTGGTATAGGGGATGAATTGTTTGATCTGATTGATGCACACCCCATTTCTCCATCATAAGCTGAGAATTTCTGTAGTTCCAATATGTGGGACCTTGCATGGATATCCAATTCCCAGCAAATTTGTGAAGCTCGTAAGTACTGGCATTGAGGACATTGAATTTGAGAAACATCCATAAGATGCAACAAGAAAGTTAGAGTGGAAGGACAACAGAGAAGTGAATGCAATCCTTTTCAATAACAAGTAGAATGTTTTGATGACTGAAGTATTGTATTGCTCTTCACACCAAAAAAAAAAGGCAAAACAAAAGAAGAATAGGTATCATTTTGTTTGACAGAGTATAATATACTTTGCTATTCTTTCTTGAATTCTTAACTACAAAAGAATTCATGTATGTTTTACAATAAATATATCTCGTTTAAATGAAAGATAGGATTATAGGAAGATGAGGATTTCTCTTTGTTCGTCTCTTTTCCTTATAATTAAAGGGCTTCAGCAACATTAAGACACCATTGGGAATATAGGAATTCAATAACCTATAACTCATCTGCATTATAACAGTACCATAATATTACAGTTGATGGATCAAACTGAACCAAACATTCAACTACTATAGACATATAACCAAATATCTGTAATGGATATAAGATTGAATCTGTACATATCAACCATATCAACCTTTTGTTTTTGAACTTATATGAATGTATGATAGGCCTTTCATAGATCCAAAGTTGTTATCTCACAACAACCCAGAAAGGCTATTGCATAAATGCTATTTTAATTGCTGTTTCTGTACTTACAACTTTATCTTTTCAATGTTAAGTAACTAAAGATGCTTCATAATCATGAGGACTAGAACTTAAGGTGGGTGTTCTGTTGCTATGCATATCCATCTTACCCAGAATACTTCAATCTTCAACAGGCAATCTGCAAATGCACATAACCATGATTATTTACCACTAGAAGATAAGGAAACAATGAAATATAAGATTAGGTCTAAACAATAAATTCTTATGAGATGAAAACCTTTCTGTTAAAAGGGAAGAGGTTGTGATGTAGAAGATGGAAAAGCTTGTGGACTATGAGCTTCTGAATATGTCAGATTCGGAGGTAATTAAACCAGTGGATTTGCATACAGGACATAGATTTTTGCATCTCAACCACTGTGTGATACAAGTAGTATGGAAATCATGGCCACATTCCAGGTTTCCCAACTCATCCTCCCCCGTGTATTCCTCCTGTTTTTAAAGCAAAACATTTTCACATTTCATTTCCAAAGTAATGGAGATTAACACTTCCATGAAAAGTACTCAGAAGGACTAACTACCTGGCAAATACTGCAAGCTTCTTTTGGACCATCAATTTCTGAGAATTTAATGTATCTACTTTTTTTAAGATGATTCATGATTGCTTCTTCAGAAAGTCCTGTATTTACATTCCCTATGTGCTCCTCCAAAGCCAATAATTCCTATGAAGATCAGTGATGGCAGAATGTAAGAAATAAAAACAGAGCATAGTCAACTATGTAGGAAAGGTTCATAGGATCACCTCATACGACATGTTATCCACATCTAGCCTCATATCTCCATAGTGGTCATGCAAATTTTCTATATCAAACAAGGGTGACTGGCTAAGAAGCAAAGTGTCCTGCTCATGTTATCAATGTATAATTGTAAGAAAATTGGAACAGATAGAATTATTAAATGTTATGACTCTTGAAATATTAAGAGTATATTGAATTACACATGGGAGGGAGTAAGCGCCAGCATGCACCAACAAAACATCAGCATCAGAAAAAGAAATAAAATATCTGTGCAATTTGGCCAGGTTGGACCAGGTTGAAGTAAACCATAGGCAAGGGTATCTCAACCAAATCTGGCCAAACCTGAGCCCCAACCCGATGACCAGTTCTTAGAATGTATTACTCTAAGCCAACCTGGTTAACTTGGCTTTCATAATCAGATATAGTCGCTTTAGCCCAATAAATGCATGACAAAATCCTGAATTAATTACCTTTTTTTGTTCAGAAACACAGAATTTCATTATAAAAGTTGACTGGTATTATATTAATGACCTTTTTTTTGTTCAGAATTTCAATGTATAATTGTAAGCAAAGTGTCCTATTATAAAAGTTGACTGATATTACCCAAACTTTAATGGTACTTAAGGATTAGGTATATAATAGTGCATACATGTATAGAGTCAGGTTCAGGTTTGGTCAAGTTTCTTTAGGCCTCGACCCTAACCCAGCCATCCAAAATGAGGTTCGGTTCATCCCTATTTTTGCCAATCTGATTTTTGAAGATTTCAACTTAACTGGCCAAAAACCGGGTTGGGTCAGTAGGGTTCAAGGTTCACCGGTGCCATGTCGCACCCCTGACATACAATAAACATTTGACAATTGCTATGTTGTTTAGTGTTTGATTCTTCTTCCCAAAATGTAGGTTAAATTGGTTTTACATTCTCATATTATAGCACCAAATTATTCTTTGCATGCAAGGAATACAAAAAGCTCAGAGTAGAGCAATAAAAGGCCCAGTCTCTTTCCCATTTACAACATATTGCCAAGACAAAGGATGGATGATAATCTTCAGGGGAAATGGTTATTTCAGTTGCCAATATTGTTAATTTTAATTAATGACACTCTAAGACCATCTCTAATTTACTCATTTTAAATGTGAAACTTTTACTTTAGTTACTCCTTTAAGGTAAGAAAATATCTGAATAAAAAAATCCAAATCATATGATTTGTCAGGGAGGATGTCACTTATATATGTTTCTTAAATTGAAATTAGGGTAAATTACAAATACGTACCCTGTACTTTGGGGGTAGTGACAGATAGGTACCCTGAACTTTCAATTTTAACACCGAGTATCCTGAACTCTCAAAAATAGGCACTTACATCTATCCTCAAAAAATACGCTTTTCATGTATTTCTGAGATCATTTTGGATGTATTCCGTCAATTCCCCATTTTGAGTTTCTACCACTACTGAATTAATTTCGTCAACTTCTTGGTTCTGAGTTTGAATCACTTTGGATGCAGTTTCTATTTCACAATGCTGAAATCATTCACTTCACTTGTAAGGCAATACTTACCCAAAGTGAGACTGATAAATCTTTGTAGGTCTTCACTAACCTTCCTACATTCCTCTACATTCAAATTTTCCACCTCCATTTGTTGGTCATTTTCCACTTCCCATATAGTAGCCATATCATCCCACCAAGCTAACTAATCAATCCATCATGATCTAAAGATTCTTGATCCTTAACAGAAGCCCCATTCTGCACTAGTATATCAACCTCATTTGCCCCCACACTTGCTTCCTTACCAGTATTTTCTTGATCATTGTTTCTCAACTACGTCTTCCTTGACATCTTCGCTATTTTGAATCTCCTTCCAATCAACAAACTCCATTATAGTCAAAACGTTATAGCCATCTTAGACCATTATATTTGTTTCCATTGTGTAGTTTGCAATCATATCATCTCCGAATTTTCTTGAGATGATATGACGAATTATCAACCAAAGGTGAATTCGCCTCTATAACAATACCTACATCATCGCGAGTGTCCACATGAATTATTGATCTTCCCTCGATGTTATGCACTTTAGATTCAACGACACATGTAGGCTAGAAGACTTAAGAGGCCTCTTTTGCCTTCATCTTCTGAAACGTTCCACATAACCACATCCCTAGTCCAATCTTTCTTCTTCTTCTTCTTCATAAACAATAATAATCGTCTCTGCCATGGAGGATCCCTAGTTCTAGTTTGCAGCATTGAAAAAGCAACAACACCATAGTGACCGACCAAGGCTGATAGCTACCACAACTAAACTTGGCTAGTGGTGCATCCTGACCATAAAACACTATGGCTAAATTGGCTATACAATTATTACCCTACAGACATGTATGATTAGTACATCACACTAGCAGTGGTAGTAAATGCATCCTAGCAACCCCATGAAGCACAAAGTAATATAACTACATCTGTTGTAGTAGTTGTATACCCTTTCTGAATAGAATATAGGGTGGGTGTATGTATGTGTGGCATGTGGGAGCTCCATGCTACATACAATTTGGCAAAGTACAGAGCCAAATGAGTTTAGTAAGCATAATAGAACATTATGTGTACAAATTAGTGCCTTGAAGACCTAAATGGATTTAGTAGAGATAATGAAAACACCATTCTCATTGATGTGTCATTTTCTAGGCTCCTTGATTAGAATTTAGCTACTACCAGTCCTAGATGATCCAAATTTGATGAGATGGAGATTTATGTGGGTACATTTCCTTTCCTGCAGCATGCATGGTTATCCCACAGGGCCACAATATTCTAAAGTATATTTCCTGTATCACATGCCTCTAGAATTTATTAGTTAATAAAAATACAAAAGAGAATGAATGTACTTAGTGGAGAATATTTGATGACATAAGAGGCATTAACTCCAAACCTCAGATGAAAGCATGAATTGTCTATGACCACTAGCTGTTATCCTCCTTAACAAAGCTGAAGCTTCTAACAAGTCATTAGCCAATCTATGCATAAAGACCACTGACTGCACATATCGTTGTGTCAAAAGATCAACATCATTCTGTAGCCCAACTTCTTCATCTGTGGAAGAAGCAGCTTGCCCATATTGAAGAGGAGGAGTATTTCTACTCTGGGAGTCATATCCAGTATCAGCAAGCAAGGGAGTCTGGACCACAACAGATGGCCCACGAGGGATTCGAGAAAGACTAACATGGTGGCAAATAATATAGTTGAAAGATGATGGTGGTAGTCGAATTCCTGAGTTTGATACAAAATGAGAACCAGAAAAGATGCTTCCAATATGCTTAATTATATTTGATAATGTAAGATGTGAGACTTCTAGGGTGCCTTCAGTCAATCTCCTTGAATGGGCCTTTGATAATGAAATCCGTTCCCTTCTGTAAATGGATACAGCATTTGATGAAATAATGACCATTGAACTATTTTCCGAGCATGATCTGACAGACAACATATTTTGTTCATAATTTAATATATTGCCTGAATTTTCTTGCTGTGAACTTGTGTTGGGTATGTCTGATGTTTGGTCAACTATGAGTGACCTTCCAATTAGGGATGACCATGTCTGCATACCACAAATATAAAGTAGCAAGCCAAAAGTCAGTGGAAAGACTTAATGAAGTAAAAATAATTAATTAATTAATTTTATTATAAATATCTTGGTGTCTGGTGATGGTGAAGGGATATATATACTATAATTTTGTAGTAATTATAGTATAATTTTGTAGAAAACAAAAAAGGAAATTGATCAAAGCTATTTAGGGAATTAAAGGATAAAAAGTGGAGAATTCGGCTTCGATCAGTGCATGTCAGTGCTCATACCGTTCAAACAGCTATGATTAATAGCTCACAGATACATCCCACCATGCATTAGGAGCATTTAATGTACTTATACATGTTATTATTGATAAAAGATGTTCTCAATGCATGATGAGATGTGCATGTGAGATGCCCTATCAGTAGGGGAGACCTATGATTAATAGTTGGAATGGTCCATTTCTATGGTTTGAGGAGGTTGAAATCGAGGAGGTAGTGTTTGACATGGATAAGGATAGAGTTCCTGGCTTAATGGATTTCTCATGTTACTATACCAAATCTATTGGAGGTATTTGATGATTTTTACCAGGCAGGGCTTAAGGCAAGGATGCCCACTTGTCCCTATTACTATTCACTTCAGTTGCTGATATTCTTAACTAGTAATTTCATTGAGAAAGCTAAGGATAGGAACATAGTAAAACGGTTTGGCATTGGAAAGAATGAAGTCCTGGTTTTTAACCCCCCAACTTGTAGGTAGGGATGTCAATGGGTTGGATTAAACGGTACACCTGATTAGGTTCAGACATATTCGGGTTCAGGATTGGGTTAGAGTTTTGATTCTTCAACCCATGGGGTTCAGATTTTAGTTGACCCAGACCCACCAGGCCAAGTTATGGTACTCCTGCATATATACAGGACATTTTTATAACTTTTTAACTCCTAATTCTATAGCCTTAATATTTAATTTTTTTTTTCATGTTGATTTTGGTTTTATTCTTTTTTTAATGGAAAAAGTGACACCTTAAAACCAATAAAACAAATTCCAGTTCCAACTTAAATTAATGAATTTTAAATTTTCGGAATGTGTTATAAAAAATACAATTGAACAGTTGTGGGTTGGGTCGGGTCGGTATCAGGTCACCTGAGACTTATACAGTCGGGCCAGCTTAGGGTTGAAACAAATCCGTATTGAACCCGATAACACTAGTGCATTTTTCGACACCATGAAGGAGAATCTTGGACCTCTTTTCTAATTAATGTTAAGTGGATTTTAAGAAACAAGTGGACAAAAATTTGTGAAAATAATAAATAATGACTCACATATATGGTGAAAGCCTTGTCAGGTTCAACATAAAGCAACGTTAGCCCATCATTCCCTCGAAATGAACTCAATATTCCACCCAGTGGCTGATCAGGAACAACTTCAAATTTCTTTTGCTCACTAGACTCACAATTGTTGCCATGAGAGCAGCTTGGAATGTTGCTACTTTCTTCAATTCTTCCACGTCTACATGTAAAACAATTACACAATTTATGCAATTGAATCCAATTCCTCATTCAATGCAAAAAACAATAATAATATCGAAAAAATAAAATGAGAAAAAAATGGACTTGGACCTGTTCGTGTGCAAGGTAGCCCAAGGAGCACCACACCTAACCTGGCCCATTCTTTATCAGGTTTGGATGAAACTTTAGGTCTATAGACTCGAGCTCGGGTTTTCTTAAATAAGTTTGGCCCAAGCCCCACAATATTACATATAATAAAAATATATATTGATAATATATAATATGTTAGTTTATTAAATTATAATCAAATTAATATAATGTTAGTTTACTAAATTACACATAAGTAGGACTTTTTATGTTCAGGCCGGGCTTTGGGTTTGGGCCTAGGATTCAGGCTTTATATAAGGAAGGGTTGGGCTCAGGCTCAAGATATGGTCAGGTCCAATTTGGGCTCAAGTCTGAATATTTTCTATTAATAATGAGGCAAAGCCCTACCCAACCCGCAATCAACAACAATGTTTTCGTACCACAATTGACCCAGATGGTTAGACCATTCGGCTCGGGAACCATCCAGGCAACCAGTTCCGTTTTACCCTAAATTCAGTCCTTCACCAAAAACCATTGAATTGATCAATGACCCGTTGACCTAAGTAGTCGAACTGTCACGCAATTTGATCAATTCAATGATTTTTTGGTTTTTTTTTATTTTAATTATTTTTAATTTTATAATGTTTTTGTCAGAACGGATCATCCGTTTGAACCCAATAATCAAACCGTCAACCCAAAAACCGATGGTCAGAACGATTCCGATTCCAAGTCGGTTTTTAAAGCATTGATCAACGGATCTAATTGTGCTTGCTTGGAATGTTGCTTTTTAGATAAATTTCTTGTAGATAATCAAATAATCTCACATTTGAGCATAATAATCAAGTTGACTACAATACAAAATTTCTGTCCAACCACTCATAAATTGGTTCCAACTCTGAATTTGGGAAACAGAAAGAACATAAATTGAAAACAAAACAAAACAACAAAAACAAAATTCAGCTGACCTATACTGAGCAATATGTTCTAAGGGAAGCACTGAATTCTGTACTATTTTGACTTGAAAGCGTGGAAAATAAAATACAGAAGCATCACAATTTCTATGTTTGTAATTTTGTTTCTACACAGTTCTTTTCAAAATGCTCCAGAAACTGAAAGTCCAATAATCAGACGTATGTGTTTTTTCAGGGATATCAAACTAATGGGCTTAACAAAAACTAGCATACCTGAATCGCTTCGGAGGATTCTTTCGAGGTGGCATCTGAGGAGAAGGTTGATGCAGGATTCTATTACAGAGATGAATGTGAAAAGAGAAGAACAAAGGAATGAGTTGAAGATAGAAATGGACTTGTTTAAAAAACAGAGCAAGTTTTATCGTGTGTGAATCAAATTCAATATAGGAGGGAATTTAGTTGTAGTTTGTTGGGGTTTAGCGGTTATAGTTGCGACGGCTTTGCTTTGTAACGGAAATTGGGAATTGAGTGATTTATATGCAGTGTTTTAAAATCCAAGCCGGAGGCTAAATCATTTTTGTCTTTTTTTTTTTTTTGCAAAAATAATGAGACGGATGAATATAAAAAAAAATAGAAATTTTATTGTTCAGTCCATCCCAACAAATTTTAACCCTATCGTATAGAATCATGACCATAAATTGATATCAAATTCATGGGCAGAATGTGATTTATAGGAAAGGCTACTAATAGGCTAGGAGGAGTTGTAATTTCAGATTTATGAAGTGGAATCTATTTTTTCTAAAATAAAAATAAAAAAAGAATCTTTAGGCAATCAAGTGCAAAGTTGAGAGCTATGTTTGGTTTAAAGGAAAATGTAGAGAAAATAAAAGAAAGATAGGTAAACCTTCACAAATCTTGTATTTATTTTTTATCATCCCAATCAGACCACCAAGTTCAAAATTATGACCTTCAAAAGATTTGGTATACGTGTAAATCAAAACCCATGATTTAATGGTTCGTACAGTTTGACTATTGGGATCAACCTGTTGAAAACAACGTTTATACATTGTTTGAGATTTTGTGATTCTGTGATTATTGTTGAGCATGTAGCTGAGCTAGAAATAGCCCAAAATCCAAAACTACATAAAATGCATTTTAGAATTTGGACCAAACACATCAAAACATTATCTAGCCATACGCATTTGATGTGATGTAATGGCAGCACTCCCTTGCAAAGTCGTGACACTTTACCCAACTGTACAACTGTAATGAAGCATAGTAGGGTTCTCGTGAACAAGAGATACAAATTAATTATATTAACAGTGGCAGGTGGAAATCCAGTCTGATGCATGGTTAGCGTTGTTTGTGTTTGATTGAGGGGTCACAAAACTCAATTACAACTAAGACACAAAACTCAAAGTCAGAACTTATATAATCGGTTCGATTGGTTCAATTCTATTGGATAGACCCAATCCATTGACAGCTTCAAGGTTAGTGTTGAGACTCAATCGATCAACGTTTAGTCCGGTTGACTCCAATAAAAATAAAATATGAATTCAAATTTATTTTGATTTTTTTCATAATTATTATTTACAAGTAAAACCAATTTAATTGAATCGACATTTTTGTCTTAAAATCTCAGAGCTAGAAAACTTTCACTTTTTGACAAGTTTTTCTTTAATTCTTTCTACTTTCTTCAGTCATTTCCTATGAGATTGAGAAAAGTATAATTATCTTCATGGACGATCAAGAGAGTAAGCTGCTTCCATCCCTCCTGCATCCCTAAGAAAGCAAAGGCATTTTCTATATCTTGAGCGTCGGAGTGCTCCTCTCTAGGGAACCACCTCAGGACCTCTTACCTTCTATGTGTGTAGGTCATTAGATCCAGTTCAACTTGCCCAATTCGACAAAGCACTTAATATGTTGCTTGTGGACCTCAATTCGAATAGTATCAACATCTAAAATCTCCTAAAATGCATACATACATACATACATATATACATACAAAATGCAAAGAAAACTAAATAATAAAATTATTTTAGATTTTTTTTCAGGTGGATTTCAGATGAGTTCAGAAAAGCCACAAAAACCATAGTTTTTAAAACCGAACCGGTCAGGGGTCCGGTTACTGGGTTGAACAATCTGACCATTCGAACCGAACGCTCTGACCATTCTAACACAAAAATAAAAACCAGTCAAAATGGTTTGAACGATTAACCACCCGGTTCAACAGTTTACTAACTAAAATCAACAGTTTTGGAGGAAAATTCGGTTTTGAGAGAAAACAGAACTGATTACCGACTGATTCCCGATTTTTTTGATCTGACCACCCGTTCCGGTCCGATTTTGAAATCCATAACAAAAACATATAGGGTTTACCCTTTACCAGCATGTGATGTCCAAACACTACAATTGAACATGTTGATGAGAAGATATGTAATAGCTCAAACTTCATACCAAGTCATTTTCGAGGCGTGATCCCTTCCACCAAAACAAAAAGAATACATCCACATTTCTCACAGCAAGAGAATTAACCTATTTGCTAACCTATAGTCCATAGATGAAAATGAATGCATATGTCATTTTCCATTAGAGATTAGAAATAACAGACTATGTTTATTTACGGTGTAAATCTGAATTGAATACAAATTTCACACTCAGTTCAGTTTTGTATTCTTCCCTATCTTTCATATTAAGTGGAGATCATTTCATTTTATTTTCTATTTGTTTCTCGCAAACAAATAACACCATCAAATTTCAAACAAAAAGTAAAGAATTTACACTTTACCTGTTTGCACTCCCATGCATGGTTTTTAAAATTGACTCAGAGACCGAACCGGTCAGCGGTCCGGTTATCGGGTCGAACGGTCGGCCTATTCTAACAAAAAATTAAAAAAAAAATAAAAATGGCCAAAACTATTCGAACGATTAACTGCCCGAGTCAACTGTTTGCTGACCAAAATCAACCGTTTTTAAAAAAAATCCAATTTTGGGGAAACTGAAACCGATCACCTGACCGATTCCCAGTTTTTCGGTCCGACCATCCAGTCCAGTATGGTTTTGAAAACCATACTCCCATGCATTTGCATTTGTATAGTGCAAAAACAAATTGAGCCATAATTCAATTTAAGACTTTAAGCAATAAAATAATAATAAATAACTTCTAGCAATCCAAAATCACAACCCTACAGTGGGTATACCAGTAATAGCAGTCACAATAAGCAAAAACCACAGGCCCAAAAGAGATCTGAAAATAATTAATTAATTAATCAATGGAAAAGTAGCAAGGTTTTGTTGATTTCCGAATAATTAATATTCAGCCTAATTAATTACTTGAAAGAGAATTCAAAAATGCAACACATCAACGGAAATGTTGTTTGTTATGCTTTCTTATGTTAATATATCAAATCTTATTTCTACCAAAGAAAAGCCAAATGTTGTGCCATTGAAAAATTAAACATCTGCTGTCGTTCGGGACGTGATTGCCGAGAATGGTCGGAGATCCAAACGGGTGTCTCTGTTCCTCCTTCCATGGCTGTCTGTTGTTGTTAATTAGGAGATAATGGCCACCATGCAGTCCTAAGGCTTAAATGAGCAAGAATTTCCTTTATTTGCCACAACACAGGATTTATTTGTTTTAATCTGTAAGCTCAAACATTGAGCTAGGCCAAGAAAGGTGGTTGGTAAGAGAATGAAAGCTCAACTGGGATGCTTCTGCAAATAGAGCTTGAGGACCCACATGAAGGCTCTCAGGCGCTACATTTCAACAGAGTCACATGTATACATGGTCAGGACCACTTCTAATGAGTTGTCTTGGCCAAAACTGAGCATGAGATGATGATCATTAAATGTTTCATATGTAACTACATCTCCAAGCTTTTTTCTTTTCTTTTGCTTATCTCCAGAAAGTAGTAATAATATTCCATGATTGGACTCATCTGATCACATTTGTTCTCGGCAAATTAATCTTTTAGGTATAAGATTATAGATTAAAACTCATTAAATGTTTATTCCAGCATCCAATGCTACAAACCTTAAAAGGGATCATTACTTGGTATAATGGTAAATTTCAGGCAGGATTCAAGCTGCTGGGTGCAGAAAATGACAAGGGTTAATATATATATATATATCCAGTCTATCCCTCCCGTTAACCCAGAACCCAGATAGTTGGGACCAACATTGGGTAATGGTCTTTAATGTCTGACTACGAACCAACCTCCTGGTGGGTGGGTATCATGCATATATCGGGCACAAACCTGGGTACAGCCAGCAGAAGGCCATCTACCACCTTGTGGCTCTGGTTAGCTTGGGACTGCTGGTTGTCTGTCTTGAATTTGAATTTGATAATGAAGTCTAGACCACACATATTCATTGCACTTCTTTCCACCGGAAGAGTGAAACAAACCGAGCCATGGCCGTTTTTTACATTGACTGAAGAGTAAGAACATAAGACCTGGAGAGTTTTGTCTTTGATATGCAAGCTGGTCGGAAGAGGGTCAAGTCGCGTCGAAATGGTCGGAAGCATGGTCGGGCAATTCATCAACAAGGTTGCCGAACAAGCCACGCCTCTAAAGACTAAGATTGTCGAGAGGATGGGATGGGATTGTACACACAGAGGCTGAGGGCGAGGTGGGGGCACATTTCCATGTGACACTACACCAGAAAACATGTGAGGGTTTCAGCAATGGTAGGGATGAACAGACAGGGCAAAAGAAATGGAGATGGAGATCAACCCCTTTTCAGCTAAATGCGATATGAGATATAAATTTTGTTGTTTGGCTAGGATGCGGGTTGAGACCATTATACGTGACAAAGTTATTGCCTACCATCTGTTTGTGTATGAGTTTGAGGATATTACTGAATGGAGATTTGACAAAGCTTGTACTGATTCTACTGAATATGGGACCCATGCATGCCCCAGAAGCCAGAACTAGGGTTTGTTTCTAATCTAATAAATTAAAAATCCAGGTTAAAAAATTAATTTCTTGGCTGACACATTTCACTGGTTAATGGTTGGTATAGAAAGAAATTTAAATCAGATATGAATGTTTTATTACTGAACCAATAAAAATATTTTTATTGGATTTCTAATAAATAATAAATGACTTTTCAAATTAGAAACGATTAGTATAAATATAAGAATTAATATTTAAAACTTTGTAAGTATTTCTTTAAAAAATTGTAGCTTCTCGCAAGTACAAATAAAAAAACCCAGTAATACTCTGTCCAAAACTCAACAAATTCCAAATCATTTTATATATCCCTGAAGAAATTTAAACCAGAAATGAATGTTTCATTACTTGGCTAATCAACAAAACATAACTTTATTACATTTCTAAAAATAATAAATAATTTTCAAATTAGAAAAAGTTAGTGTGTATATATATATATATATATGTATATTAGGGTTCAACTATGATACCAGAAAAACATCATATCTGAAAAACTTACATCCAATCAACCAGTGTTGTATAAAACTTGACCAATCAGGTGGTATTTATCAAAATTAACAGTGTGATTTGATTGATCAAAGCTCTTTCAATACCATATCTTTCCAATATCATAAATTTTTCCTAGAATTAAAATCGAGAAGTTTGTAAATATTCCTTAAAAAATTGGAGCTTCTCACAAGTATAAATAAAAAAGTAAAAATACCTTGTCCAAAATTCAACAAAATCCAAATCCATCAAAGCTTTGAGGTCAATAGTTATTTCTACATCCCTAAAGAAATTTAAACCAGAAACAAATGTTTTAATACTGAGCCAATCAATAAAAATATAACCTTATTGAATTTCTAAAAAATAATAAATATAAGAGTTAATATTTAAAAATTTGTAAACATTTCCTTAGTACAAATAAAATAAAAACAGCAATACTCTCTCCAAAACTCACCAAAATTCAAATTAATTAATTCAAACCATTTTCTTCACATACAATTTAACAATGGTTATCCAAATGATTCATAGTTGAATTGGTTGAAGGACATCCCTTCAACGCACTATAGGAAAAATGACTTTTAGCGGCAATCAAAACTGCCGCTAGAAGTTTTACCAACAATCAACAAAATGCCACTTGTGGCTGCCAGTAAAAACGAATTACTGCCCTTGAAACTACTTTAGCGGCAGTTGCAACGGCCACTAAAAGATAAACTAACTGGCATTATAAGTCTGATGCATTTTTTAGCACCACTAATTCTATATTTTTTTTCATATAATCTATATTTTTTATAAAATTATTCCTACTTTGCTTCATATAATCTATACTTTTTTAAATTATAATCTAAAGATTATAATTTTTCATATAATCTATATTTTTTAAATTATTCATCTACATTGGAATGAAATGCAAAAATCAAAACATCAATTACAAATGCAATTTAAAAGTCTATTCTCCATTCAAAACATTTGAATCACAAATTAATACTGATGTTATCTGATCTGAGGTGTTCCGAACTGAAGACACAATCAGATAGTCCTACCAATTGGACAAAGCCAAGGTGAAAGGACGAAACTGCACACCAAGATCTGCAACCAGGAGAAAGATCAGAGGCCCAAGTAGTTGTTCCCCGGGTAGGTACTCCAACTCTCAAGCTAGTAGGAAAGAGAAGGATGTGGTCGGAACTAGCAAGTTAAAATAGCATTGATGACGCAGCGTGGAAGCAATAAACCGGGCTGGCTATGCAAGTACCGGGCGAACCAAGCTTCTAGCGAAGCAAGAAAGAAAGAAAACTCTAGAGGAGAGAGAAAAGGTGGCGAAGATTGATGAATAATTCTGAAGTGTCTATTACTGAAAACAATAGCAGTATTTATAATACATCTGGAAGTCATAGAATAATTAGGAAAGAAAAATTGTAGTTGATCTAAACATCTCAAACACATAGCTAGATCGAACTCTTCTTGATCTTGGTCTTGATAGGATCGAACTCCTTGGCTGGATCTTCACCGTTGGATCTTCTTGGATCTAATCCATGAATCTTGGGATTCTTGGATTGTCTTGATCTCTGGGAAGTCTTGATTATCTTGAATTCTTGAATTCTTGATGAATCTTGAATTCTTGATGGATCTTCAATCTTTCTTGAATTATCTCTTTCTTGGATTATCCTTTGAATTATCCTTATCCTAGGAGCTGCCGCCCCCAAGGTGATGTAGGCCTTGGAATGGGCCTCCATCATTCTCCCCCACTTGGAAAGAACTCGACCCCGAGTCGTGGCTGGGATATGCAAGTGTCACCTCTAGCAGATAGCGATGGATGTCAGCAACATTGAAGGTCTTAGAGATACCCATATGCTCTGGTAGGTCCACGACATAGGCATTGTCATTGATTTCCTTCATGATCTTGTATGGACCGTACTTCCAAGGCTATAACTTGTTGTATTTTCCCATGGGAATCCTTTCCTTCCTCAAAAGACCATAACTTCATCACCGACGTCAAATACTTGGGGCCGACGATGCTTGTCTGCTGCTAACTTGTACTTGGCGTTGGTTTGCTCTAGTTTCTGCTTCACGGCTTCTTGGACGGATTGGATCTGGTCCGCCATCTGTTCTGCGGAGGCACTGACACTGGGTACTCTGGGTAGTTTTACTAGGTCTAGTGCATGATTTGGAACCTTCATGTAGACAATGGAGAATGGGGATCTACCTGTAGAACTGTGTACAGCATTGTTATAAGCGAACTCAGCCTGTGCAATGGCGAAATCCCATTGTTTTGTTCTCTCCTGACATATACTGTGAATCAAGTTACCAAGGGTCCAGTTCACCACCTCGGTTTGTCCGTCTGTCTGCGGATGGGCTGTGCTGCTGAAATTTAGTGACGAATCAAATAACCTCCATAGGGTCATCCAAAAGTGACTTAGGAACCTTGTGTCTCGATCTGATGTAATAGTCTTGGGTACCCCATGTAGACGGACAATCTCCCTGAAAAATAATTTGGCTGTTGCAGATGCATCTGTTGTTTTCTTGCATGGGAGGAAGTGAGCCATCTTAGAGAACCTGTCAACTACCACGAAGACAGAGTCCATATTTCTTTGTGTTTTTGGCAGGCCTAGCACAAAATCCAAGGACAAGTCTTCCCAGATCGTAGTAGAAACCGGTAGGGGTATGTAGAGACCAGTATTTTGGGCATGTCCCTTAGTTGTCTGACAAATATAGCATCTACTCACAATAGTGGATACATCCCTTCTTAATTTCGGCCAGTAGTAACGCCCCTTAACCGCTTCAATTGTTTTATCCCTTCCCAGGTGTCCTGCTAATCCACCCCCATGCAAATCCCTGATGATCTTCCCACGGAGGGAGGTGCAAGGGATGCACAGTTGTTCCCCTTTTATAAGGAACCCATCATGAATGTAGAAATCATCTGCTGGCTGTCGATCCATACATTTCTCCCACACCTGTTGGAAGTCTTCATCCTGGGCGTATAGGTCTTTTAGGCACTCAAAACCCACAATCTCAATACTGAGGGTCTTGATGAGGGCTACTCTTCTGCTAAGGGCGTCGGCCACTTTGTTCTATTGTCCAGCCTTGTACACAGTTTTGTATGGGAATTTGTCAAGGAAAGCAGACCATCTAGCATGCAAATCACTCATTAATTGTTTTTGCCCACTGAGATATTTTAGGGCCTGGTGGTCAATGTAAAGAACAAATTCCTTTGCAATTAAATAGTGTTCCCATGTTTTCAAGGCTCTTACCACAGCATAGAACTCTTTGTCATAAGTGGACCACTTTCTCCTGGCTTCACATAATTTTTCACTGAAAAAGGCAATGGGTCTCTTTTCTTGGGACAATACAGCCCCTATGCCAACTCCACTGGCATCACATTCAACTTCAAACATTTTATCAAAATTTGGTAAGGCAAGGACAGAAGCAGTACATAACTTTTCTTTTATGAGAGCAAAACTTTGCTCTTGTGCTTCTCCCCATTGAAATTTTCCCTTTTTCAAACATTCAGTGATGGGAGTTACAATACTGCTAAATGTTTAATAAATCGCCTGTAGAAAGTTGACAACCCATGGAAGCGTCTCACATCTGTGACATTTGATGGGGTCGGCCACTCCCTAATGGCTTTCACTTTTTCTTCATCTACTTTAATTCCTTCCTTGCTCACAATGAATCCCAAGAATAATAAATTATCACTCATAAAAGTGTATTTCTTCAAATTAGCATATTTTTTTTCCCTCAATGCCTTTAGGACCTCCCTAATGTGTCCCACATGCTCAATGATAGATTTGTTGTAAATTAAAATATCATCAAAATATACCACAACAAATTTACCAGTAAAGGGACGCAATACCTGGTTCATCAACCTCATGAATGTGTTGGGTGCGTTGATTAGTCCAAAGAGCATCACTAACCATTTGAACAGGCCATCTCTAGTCTTGAAGGCTGTCTTCCATTCATCCCCGGGGCGGATTCTGATCTGATGGTAGCCACACCTGAGTTCAATTTTTGAGAAAACCACAGTCCCATTAAGATGATCTAGCATGTCGTCCAGCCTAGGAATGGGGATTTTGTATCCAATAGTAATTTTGTTGATAGCTCTACTGTCGATACACATTCTCCAACTGCCATCCTTTTTGGGTGTTAGCAAAGCTGGGTACTACACAATGACTCATACTGACTTGAATGTGTCTCTTTCTCAATAATTCATCTACCTTCTCCCGTAAGATTTCATTCTCCTTGGTACTCATTCTGTAATGTGAGAGGTTAAGTAGACTAGCACCTAGAACAAAGTCAATATGATGTTGTACATCTCTCATGGGAGGAAGTTCATTTGGTAATTCATTTGGAACTACATCATGGAATTCATGCAGCAGTCCCTGCACTTCAACTGGAATGTTATTTTCTTCCAAGGTCTCATTCATATGTTCTCCCTTTACTACTAACAAATGTACATCATGGGTATCCTTACATTCTTTCATAAATTCAGCATGATGATGGGTAATAGTAAGAAAATTTTTCTCATTTGCTTTTGGGGTCTTAGGAATATTCTTTTCAGCCATGGGTAACAAGGTGTAGTGTATACCTTCCTTTTCAAGTTGGTAAGTATTCTTTCTACCCATATGCCTTGCATCTGTATCAAATTGCCAAGGCCTACCCAACAAAATATGGAAAGCATCCATGTCTACAATATCACAATATACTTCATCATTGTACTTACCAATAGAAAAGGGTACCTTGCAGCGTTCCTCCACTCGTACGCCGCCTCCTTCCTTAATCCACCCAATTGTGTATGGGTTTGGATGTTTTTTAGGAAATAATTGTAACATTTGTATGACATCCCTGCAAATAATATTTTCTTGACTGCTACTATCAATAATTAAATCAAATAATTTACCCTTGACAGTACATCTAGTACGGAACAATCTGTGCCTTTGAGAGGTATCTTGATTTTTCTGGGACAGCATTAATTTTCTCACAACACAGGTATACTCTTCGTGTTTGTATGGACCCTCTTCATCTTCCCCATCAGGTCCACAGTATACTTCCTCCTCCCTTTCTACCATATTAATTGCCTTCCTCCTGGGACAATCACTGGACCTATGTCCAACCTCATTACATTTAATAGGAGCAGGCTTTGCATAGGGATTATTGGGTTTAGGAGGGTTGGAAGGGTTACCTCGAGTATGTCCTCCTATAATAACCTTACCGGCGTTAGCTGTACTTGCCGGGTGAGAAGGCTGAACTGTCGGGACTGATTTGTTCCTGTCGGTCTGTTGTCGCTCCCGCTGTACCGGCGATAATTATCACTGTGTGCCTTGTCTTGGAACATCAATTCTGCTTTCAAGGCTAGGTTCCTTGCTTCCTGCACACTAAGAACCATCTGTACACCAATTTTATCTTTGATGGACGGTCTCAAACCGCTCAGATAACGGGCAGCCTACTGGTTATCACTTTCAAATAATTGATTTCTTTCAGCTAATCTCAAAAATTCAGATGTATAGTCATTAACACTACGGGAACCCTAAGCACACCATTTGTAAGATTCAAACATGTATTGTTCATAATCTGGGGTAAAAATCTATCTCTTATAAGTTATTTCATGCGCCTCCAGGTTCGAACAGGACCCCTTCCTTCTCTAATCCAGGCCTCTCTCAGGCGTTCCCACCAAACAGATGCGCCTCCCTTTAACCGGAAAGCTACCAGTTTTACCCTTCGTTCCTTTAGTATCTCCATGTACTCAAAGAATCGATCGACTTCTGTGATCCAATCTAGAAGTCCCTCTATGCCAAGATCTCCACTAAAAGTAGGAATATCTACCTTGAGTTTAAATTCATCATTATTCTTATGGGGATTGAAATTACCTTGATTGTGCCAATTTCTACCGTTTCTGTCGTTGCCGGGAAGAACTGGAGCACCACGAAATTCTAAATCATCATCACTGTCGTCGTCAAGAACTGGACGTCAGAACGTAGCATTGACGGGTGGTCTGTCGTGGTTGTCTCCTTCGATTTGATGTGGATTTTCCTGGTTCCGTGGAACAACCTCCCGTAACAAGGTTCGCAGTTGTTCAGCCATCTCTGCCAACTGTTGTTCGATGTTACATGTGGTCGTGCGCTGCTCTTCGATTGCTCTCCAAACAGCTGGGAACCCCTGATCTCCGTCACGAGGTGGGTTGCGACTGCTACCGTCTGGGTTGGCCATCTGACTGGGCGAATTCCCTGCTCTGATACCACCTGACGCAGCGTGGAAGCAATAAACTGGGCTGGCTATGCAAGCACCGGGCGAACCAAGCTTCTAGCGAAGCAAGAAAGAAAGAAAACTCTAGAGGAGAGAGAAAAGGTGGCGAAGATTGATGAATCATTCTGAAGTGTCTATTACTGAAAACAATAGCAGTATTTATAGTACATCTAGAAGTCATAGAATAATTAGGAAAGAAAAACTGTAGTTGATCTAAACATCTCAAACACATAGCTGGATCGAACTCTTCTTGATCTTGGTCTTGATAGGATCGAACTTCTTGGTTGGATCTTCACCATTGGATCTTCTTGGATCTAATCCATGAATCTTGGGATTCTTGGATTGTCTTGATCTCTAGGAAGTCTTGATTATCTTGAATTCTTGATGGATCTTCATTCTTTCTTGAATTATCTCTTTCTTGGATTATCCTTTGAATTATCCTTATCCTAGGAGTTGCCGCCCCCAAGGTGATGTGGGCCTTGGGATGGGTCTCCATCAGTTGATCTAAGCCGAAGAGATAGTGTTAAGAGGTATTCAAAGAGTGCAGTTCCAAAAGTCCCTTACCTCGAGCAGAGGATACCTATTTATAGTTGGGCGTTCATGTCCCAAATGGATAGGGCTTCCGGGGTTGTCGAGAAGAGGGCATCCACTGAGTTTTCAAGAGGTTTCCTCTTCCCAAGCAGAATTTGCTTGTTTATCCGTATGGGACATTCCTTCTTAGTCGTGCTCTTCCACTACACGTGGCATCGACATAGCCTAAAAGGGGGACAGCCGCAGAGATAGCCATATGACATCCTCGGCCATCTCAACCATCACCCAAACAAATACATATTAGTTTCAAGTTGATAAATTCTTTAATACAAATTACATCATCCATTCTCAAAATTCAAAACACTTGATTTATAAAAACTTCTCCCAAAATACAACAAAGATGAATACCTACACAAAGGATGAAATCAAACTATTAGACCAGGTCCCACATACATATAAAATGTCCAAAATACCATGTTGTTTAAGAATACAAAAATACCAACTTCAGTAATTCCCGAGTTTTAGTATAAATTGTTTTTAAAAAAAAAATACTATAGAAACCTAGTAAAAAACTTTGTCAAATTTGAACTACTGAACATGTGAGAAATATTCAAGGTTGTTAGTTGTACTGTAAGAAGTTAAGACTTAAGAGGACTTCAAATGTTAACCAGAAGGATAACATAGATGTATTGCGTAATGTAGGTTAATGGAGAACATTTCACATTTCACCCTTATCTAAACCAAGTCTTGCACTTCCTAAGCTGTTTTGCTGTGACAACATTGTTCATCTTCTCAATAGTTGCTCCCTACCAATATCAACATAAACGACAAAAGTTTCATCCTAAAAAGGGGGATAACTAGGTCATGGATGCATTCAATCTTACCTTCTAATGATGATGACCGAATAAAGATGAGTGTGGCCTGATTATGAGAAATATGTTTCATCGGGAAATAAATTTGAGCTTTAGATCCAAGGTCTCCCACTTCTTACTGCATTCTAAGAAGTGATCTATCGTTGGTGATGGCATCAGGAAACAAACTCGAGCTTAGGAATGGCAATGGAGCGGGTTCGAGGTGGGGATCATATTTCCCATCCCCGATCCCCGCTGGAGATAAAATTTGTCCTTCATTCCCGATCCATGATAGGGATGGGTTCCCCGTGGGGACCCAAATCCCCGAAATTTTTTTAAATAATAGTACTTTTTTTTTAAATTTACTTAAAATAAATAAAAATAATAATTATAAATAATGTTTTAAATATATTTTGATATATAAGTAATATGCATTTAATATAAATAACATTTAAATATATATAATCAGAATCGAGGATGGGGATTCAAGGATTCCTATTAATCCCCGTCCCCATCCCCATCCTGCCAAAACAATCCCCATCTTGATCCCATTGGATCAGGGAAGTCAGGTTCCCATCAAAGATGGGAAAAACTGCCATCCCTACTCGAGCTTCAGATCCAAGGAAGTTTGACATTGTTGATGTTGTCGCCAATTGGATGTTATTTGATGGTGTGAGAAGACTATGAAAAATTGAGC
The DNA here is from genome assembly GCF_055504915.1 of Nelumbo nucifera. Classification (NCBI taxonomy): domain Eukaryota; kingdom Viridiplantae; phylum Streptophyta; class Magnoliopsida; order Proteales; family Nelumbonaceae; genus Nelumbo; species Nelumbo nucifera. Next base: position 29,576,126 of record NC_142650.1, read on the forward strand.
AAAGATAAAATAATCGACCGATAGAGTGAGAGAGAAAGAAAATACAAATCGCACAAATGATCGATTTCTCTTTGCGAGGTGAAAAGCACATATGTGTGTGAGAAAGAGATATGAAAAAATAGAAGAGCTGAGAGGTAAAAAGCCTTTACTTTGCGAGGTTTAATATTATGGGCTAAAGACTTAAACTTTCTAGCAGCAATCGCCCATGTGCCAACTAAAAAACTGTCGTTAATGTCGATTTCTCTTCATGGTATACTTAGTGGGCCTTGCTTTGTCCCCATCCCGTATAACCCTAATTTAAAATGTCGAGGACATGGTAACCTCCATCTGAAAAGCACGACAGTTTTTAATGTTGAAGCAAAGGCACCGTTGAAGGGATCAATAATGAAATGCTAATACATCCCAAGGTGGATACACACCAATACATTTATTGATCCCTTCAACTGTGATTCGTTTATCCTTTTGCCATCATATTCTTGGTAAATGAACACTAAATTGGGTGGTATTTGAATGCGTGCTTTTCAATTTTTCATATGCAGGTATCTTCACTGATATGGTTAAAACATTAAAACAAAAAGACCCATTTGACCCGGATGTTCGAATCACTACCCACCATCCGATAAATAAACACTTCTACTTTTGAGTCAGTTTAAGACTATCAGACCATTATTAACACTTATTTTAATAATTTTTATCTAATCAAACATTAGAATATCACTTTTTAATATAAAATTATGAAAAAAAAACAACCCCTCAACAGCTGTTACATTACAACTAGACCTGTTCATGGGTCGGGTAGCCCGATGGCCCGACCCGGCTCGGTCTGCACCCCGGCCGGGTTTGGTCATATAATTAGGCCCGCAGGCCTGACTTCGGGCTTAATACATTAAGCCTGATTGTATTTCGGGTCGTGCTCGGGATTTATCAAAAAAGCCTGGCCCGGCCCGACTCAGTATTATATATTTTATAAAATATATAATATGTATTTTATATATTATATAAAATATATAAATAATATAATATTTATTAAAATATATATTTATAATTTAATATATATATATATATATTATTCTTTTCTTTATAATTTCAATCTATCTATCTCTCTATTCAGCTGCTTCAACATTAATAATAATAATAATAGTATAGGCTAAATTTCGGGCCCGGGCCCAGGCTTGGGCTTCGGGCTTTTTATGAGGGCTGGGCTCGGGCCCAAGTTATAGGCCCGATGGTCGGGCCAGGCTCGGACTCGGGCCTTAAAAAAATTTGTTAATACACAGTAAAAGCCCGGCCCGGCCCATGAACAGGTCTAATTACAACTTACAATCACTGCTACGATGAAAACAATAGTCAATTGTCCACTGTTAAAATCGATGATTTCGTTATTTTAAACCATATATTTGACAGGGTGACTCATGCCTGTCAGAGAGAAAACTGTAATTAATGACAATTCAACCTGACAATTACCAAATAATTAAACATAGTCAACCTTAATGCGGTCCTTCACAAAAGCATTTACCATCCAAACAAGATCCAGAAGCTGTCTAGCTAAGTCTAGCAAAGACGACCCAAAATCACACCCACACAAGACAAGACAAGAGAGATTGAAACTTGAGGCTTGAGAAAACAACTAACAAGTGGAGAACAGTAGTTCAACAAAGCATCTTTTTGTTGCTGGTGTGAATGCCAGCAACTTGACCCATTTATATTTCAAGATTCGGAGCTGTACTCAAGCTCCAAACAAACCATCACACACAAAGAGGAGCCCACCCCACTTCGAATCTAACCTTCTAGGCTCCAAGAAGACCCGGCCATGCAACCCAGCCATGCTTTATCGATAAAGCAAATTCAGATATTCTAAATCTGTTAAAGGGTAATCTTTCCATATAAGCTATGTTTGTTTTCGTTGTAAATGTGAATAGATGTAAAAATTTTATCATCAGTTCGTATAAGGTTTACATATGAAGTTATATGGTCCCCATCAGTTCATAATCGATGCAAACCTCCCCATTTACATTGACAATCATATCAAAAAATTATAACGGTCCACTAAAATTTTAAATCCATCCATCGAGTTTTGCATCAATGAATTTTCCACTAAAAACAAATACAACCATAGTGAAAGTTAGAAATTGGGATTTCCTGTCAATAAAATGCATTTCAACCCCTACCGACTTGATTTAACACCGTACATCTCACCATGAAATTAGGACCCATTATTATAAAATGTTGGAATGTATTTTGTTGACAGATGATCCAGACTTAAATGTTAGTGGATCTGTACATTCATCTCTACCACCACTAATCCTGTTAATTTGGCCTAGCATATATCAATAAATTGTTGATAATTAAATAGTTAAGATGACCATTCATTTTATTGGACTTTGTAAATAGTTAAGATGACCATCTTAAATAGTTAAGATGGTCATCTTAACTTTGTAAATAGTTAAGATGACCATTCCAAAACATAAGTACAAAATCTCACTAATAAATATTAGTGGACCCTACATGCATTTTATTGCCCCCACCCCCTTAATTTCTCAATTTTTTCTCACCAAAAAATATAAAAAGGGAAAATTCCTTATCAATACCCTATACTTTGGTTCGAGTTACAATTTGGCCCCCCAAACTTTTTAAAACGCGACAATTCAGTATCCAAACTTTCAAAATATAACAATCCAGTACCCGAATTTACAAAGTGTGACAATTCAATACCTGTCGTTAACCAGTCCATTAATCAGCCATTAAGCGATATTTGAAAAGTCAAAAATTCCCTTTGAATACCATCTAATTCTCTTTATCAACCATCCAAACATTGACAAAAATCTGAACACAGTCCCAAATCCTAGCCTATTCTATTCAAAAAAGTTAGGTGATTGTTTAGAAGAATCTAGAATTTGGGACTGTCCATTTTATTGTCAATGTTTAGATAATTGATAAAGAGAATTAGATGGCATTTGAAGGAAATTTTTGACTTTTCAAATATCACTTAACGGCTTATTAACGGACTGGTTAACGATAGATACTAGACTATCACATTTTGAAAGTTCGAATACTAAATTTTCACATTTTAAAATTTGGGTACTGAATTATTGCATTTTAAAGTTGGGAGAGCAAATTATTACACAAACCAAAATACAGGATATTTCCCATATAAAAATGATTCCCCAAAGTTTAAAGTTTTGTCTTTTTTGCTAAATAATTCCCCCATTTAAAGTTTGAAGTTTGAACCACAGCGTAGATGAACTGAATTCATTGGGACTTGGATTCTAAGTTTGTTGAACTTTGGAGTTAGGACCTCGATAAAAAATAGGCTTCTTCTAAACACCTTCAACCATGTATGTATAGATGCTTTGACTATGAAACATACAAGAAAAATTCTAAAGTGGATTGGACTAGCTCTTGGATCCATTGTCTTCTCTAAAGAATGTGATGTCGCTCTGTCGGCCAATATTTGTAAATTGAGAGCATGTGTGTTCGACTTTTGGGCAAACATTTTGACAATGAGAGCGTTGTGACGCGTACTCCGGTTCAGGGCGCCATATCTCTCGGCCATGTGTTTCATGTACTGAAGTGGTTCTACCATCGGACCAGCTTGATTCGACAATAAATACACAATATCGAATTTAGGGATAATCTATATTCCTGCTGATATTCATAAATAAACCCGTGCTGGACCAGATGAGCGAACCAGGTAATAAAAGGTTCGGTGATCAAAGATCCGGAAATGTATCAAAATTGGATTGACAGGCTTTTGTTTTAAATTCATCAACCGGCTCTGAGAGTAGTGAGAACCTTAAACCAAAAAAAAACCTCATATTTATTTGGTTGACTGGGTTCAACCCTAATTGGCCTATTTTAACTACCTTGGCATTCCAATTCTGCCCCCAAAATCGAATTATAAAGAAAATTGAAATAACCAAAATTAATTTTTTTTATTCTGTTTTTGGTTATTTTGGTTAAAATCAAATTTTAATTATATATACTATATTATATATGTTATAATAGATAATATATATTATATATTATAATATATATTATGGAATCAATTTTTATTATATTATATATTAATATATAAATATATAATATATTATATATTATATTTTACATATTACATATTATATATTAAAGTTTAATTTATTCGATTAACCGAAATTCTAATTCTAAAAATCAAAATCGAAATAAAAATATTTACAAACCAAATTAATTGAATTGGATTAACCAAAACCCAAAAAAATCAAACCGAAAAATCAAAACCGAAATTTTACTCGATTTTTCAATTTTAACCTAATAATTTTCACCCCTAAAAAAAAAAAACACATTACAACACGTTCCAACATAATGTGTCCGCACATCTCAGACATGTGGCCTCAATCTCATGGTGAGATATGGGGATAGAGATCATGTTGAACGGTTTTTCTGTTAGGAGAATAAGCCAATCTCCACGTTGTTGCCATACTTATGAGGACCCCGCCTTATGCAATCAATCTATTCAATCGTGATACGTGGGGCCATGAGGATGATCAAATGGCTAGAGAAAAGCGGACCATAGAAGAGCTGTCGCTGTTAGATTTGAGAGAAGTCTGTACTGTGGCGCGACAGAAGTCGCCAGATGTTTTCTCCCTGCTGAACAAAGCGAAGACAGACCGCGTGAGCCGACGTTGCCGACGTGGAACTTTGTCATGCCACGTCATTTCGTTGTAGAGACGAGATATTGACATCCACGTGGAGTGTTCAAGAAGGCAGCTAAAGACAAAAGTCACAAAACTACCAGCCTCGGTTAACGGCGACAGTTACACGAATAGGCGTCATGAACGACGAGTTTCAACGCCGTCTGTCGCCGTCAAATTTACTCCAGTTGTTCCCTTCTACACGTGGGCAGCGACTTCCCCTGAGCTGTTGTCTGCTGATGTGGCACAACTCATTTATTTCCATTAAATACAGAATGGTTGCCGATTTATCCAATGATATATTTCCATTATTCCATTTTTAATTTCTTTGGATGAAAACATAAATCTAGATTTTTGGCTGAGCAAAGAAAATGTTTTATAATTACCAAAAAGTCCGGATTAATTTATTGCAGTTCCCATAAGTCAGATCCAGCAGTTGACAATTTTAAGATTGTCAATGGGTCGGGTTTATCCAAATTAATTTTTGATTATTGGGTCGGGACTCGTTCTTTCTCTTTCAGACAGAGTGAGACCCAAATCAATTATATGTTATTTTATTACATTTTATGTTTAAAAGGGCCAATTTAAAAGAATATATAAGACAATTTTGGTTAAAATACTTGTTGTATTTGTATATAAACAATTTACTATTTATTGTCATTTTTATTAGAGTTATACTATCAAAATTAAAGATTCAAGTTGTTATAAGATATGATATACTATAAAGGCTTTAATCGATCAAAATTCTTTATGAATTTTAATGAAAATCCACCCCATTAGCTATCATTTTTAAGATGTCCATTGATTGATTATAAGTTTTTTAATATTATGTCTTTTCGGCATCATAGTCAAATTATATATATATATATATAATATATATTAGTTTAGGAAAGTCAAGTTAAATAAGAAATAGTGGGAGGGTTTGAGTATATTATAGATTTTAAAAAATAAATAAACATTTTTTAATTTTTGGAGTTGGAGAAGCATTAGAAGATAGTGATCCTTAACCTTTCAGTTCAAGTTTTGAAAGCGTCAAGAACCCACTTCACTAGTTTTTAACCCTGCCTCCACTTGCTAGTTTTGACGGAAAGTTTGGGGGTCAAGGACCCCACCAATATATTTGGCTCGGCCGCTGGGTTCAGTTCTGGGTCTATATATAAAACTGATTAATAATCGGTTCAGAACTGATCCACCCTGTCCCAAATCAGACCCGACCAATTGACAGCACTAAAACAATTTCACATCAACTTGTGAGAAATTTCCAAGGATTTGGAAATAGAATTGTTGCAATTCTGAATCAACCTGATCATGCCCGTCCAATTGGCGGGGCCTTGTGCTGATTGGGGTGGAGATGAGACAAATTACATGGCTTGGGGGGTGTGAGATGTAGTAATGCAGCATGTCTTTAGGAGACAAGAGGGGTATCCACCCTTAAGGAAATTTAGAAAGGCTTATTGTACTTTTTCTCACTTGTCCTTTTACATCTCTCCTTTTTTATTTTTTTTGTTGAGAACAAATTTGTTTATTAAGTTCATAACTTTTGGAAGAAGGGCCTATATATATGGCATTGAAGTTGTGAAGTCGGCATGTTATCCGCCATTCACCGAGTATTGAACATTTCAAAGCTCTTGGAGTGAAAGAGAAACGAAATAAAGAACCCCCCCCCCCCCAACTTCTGTCTCCCAGATTTGAAACTCCAGTCTCCAGTCTTGTTCTTCCTCTCCCATTCTTATCTTAGCTTTTCTGCAATGAGGCCTGCTTTGTTAGTCTCTCTTCTGTTACTGCTCTTTGTTGGGGCTCAAGGTATGTATGCTTTAGCTCTTGAGAACGGAAGAGTGTGGTTGTTGTTTGAACTTTATATCTGATTTGGTTTTCTTTTTGTTTGAAGGAATTCGGTTGGAACAAGGGTTAAAATCAGTTATTCAGAAGAAAAGCCAGGTGGGTATTGAATTTTCATGTTTTAACGATGAAATGAAGTCAGTTCGGAACTTTTCTGATTTCTTTTTCAGTATTCTAGATTTGATTTTAATGGCGAAATGCTTTGGTATGGTTGCAGGAGGAGATGGAAAGTAGGTTGATTGAAGCAAGTAGCGGTGGTCTTGGGGAGGTCGTTCTATGTAGAGACGGGCACTGTTCAGGTACCACGAAGAGAAGATTTTCTAGAGTAGCCCAGGAAATCCATCACAATCTACCGACCATTCATGAAGATTACCTTGGGCCTAGGAATCACAGCCCTAAGCACCATTAAAATCTCTCTACTGTACTCCATTTCTGATTCCTAGTTCTCGCATTTAGGATTGACTGAATCTGATGATAACTGGGTTTCGCAAGAAACAAAACCATTACAGTAATGTATTCTACATTCTACAAAGCAATTTCTGCTCCCAGATGAGAATGAGAAGTTTCTTTGAAGCTTCTCTCAAAACCCAGAAAATAACACCAACCAATATATAAGAAATTGCATGCAAAACATTTATGTCCTTGTTTGAATCAAATCTTAATTAGCAGTTCTGTATCTGTTGGTGCAGGGAGGAGTAGAAAACTTATGACCCAGACACTCTCTACTTCTACATCTACAACAACTACTTCAAAGGTTTGTGTTGTCACAAAAACAAAACTCAGATTCTTGCAACATAAAGGCATTAAATAAAGACCCATTCTCTTCTTTCTTTGTTCTTAATATGATCGCTTGCTCTACTTACAGAGTGTGAAGAAGAATGGAGGTACTGAAATCGACCCCAAGTCGAAGAACCACAGCAACAAAGGGTTCGGCGGCAATGAAGAGAACTTCTCCGTTAAATCATCGCCGCTGCCTGCCGAGCACGGAGGAGCCACCCCGGAGCACTATCCTGACATCATAGACATAGCGGGGATGGATTATTCTCCTGCAGGGAGGAAACCTCCTATTCATAACTGAAAGTTGGCAACACCCCTAGAAGGCTCTTTAGATAGAAAAGGAGAAGAGAGTTTGGAAAATATCACAGAAAGAAAATGTTGTTGCTTTTTTAGGGTTAGGGTAGATCTTGTATATAGTAATATATTCTATTATTTCATACACTGTTTTGATGATTGAGTACATAATAATCTAGGGCTTCACTAGTCTCTGTACCCATCAAATCTTATATTATTTGAAAGGTGCCAAAATAACATGAGTTCAATGTTTTCTTGTCTCTGGAGAGAGAGAGAAAGAGAGATATCTTTCAACTGCTTTTATAGGCGCAATCTAATGGTTTAAGCTTGTATACTGTAACTATGATCTATAAACACTATGAGATAATAACAAAAATATGCTTGTGCACTGTGCAGTAGTGACTGGTGGCACATAAAGGAAATGATAAGATGGTCCTGAGAGCTATCAATTTTTGCTAGTCCCTAAAATCTGGGTGTTTTGGACGGTTTACATGCTATAAGTCCAGGCCCAAAATTATGGTCCTCATGAGAAACTTGTTTTGCAAAGCCCCATTAAGGATTTTTGGATGGGCTTTCATGTTAGCTCTCAATGGCTGCAAGTAGTCCCTGTTATATGTGGGTTCACATGTTCTCTGCCGGGTGACACGTGCCTTGATTTGCCGACGGGAGATTCCGGTGGACCGTGAAACGATGGGTCATGGATGTAAAAGGTGAGGATGCATGTAGACATTGTATGTTTGTCAGGACTGTATCTCCTACATGGAATGGTTGAACCCGGTCCCCTCACAAGTTGGAGATTATTGGACCACAATTGTTTGTAGCGTCGCCTTCATCCATGGGCCTCCCAGCTTTGTCTTAGTTAGAGGTGGCAATTGGTTAGGTAAGGACGGGTTCAAATGGAGACAAAATCCTGATTGAGACACTGATTGAAATTGAGACATATATAAACCGGGTCAAGACAACCCAGAATCAAGTTGGGTTGGGCCCGGGTTGACCATTTTTTATGGGGATGGGTAATTCAACAACTCAAATGGGTCGGGTCAGGACTTGCCACCTAATCTTTAGATTTTTATTACATTATCGGGCCATACTTTGTTGATGGTGCAAAGGAATGGGATTGGGTAGGAATAGAGTCACCCGGTGGACCTGTCTTTGCATGTGCAACACAAGTACAACATGGGCTAAAGGAGTTGGGACAACACTTAACTTCTGAGTAAAGGTGCATGAATATGTGAATTTTCATAGAGATATTAGTAGGAAATTAGGACTATTCAGGGCTTGACATGCTTCATTATACCATTCTCCAGAAGAACATTCATTTTCATTCTTTATGGCAAAGGCTCTAAAAATCAGCATTACAAAATCCAGACAGATATAGGGTCTATTTGGTTCATGGTGGGAATCAGAACCGAAATTGACTGGAATGAAATTCTCATTCGAGGATTCAAATGGGGAATTGCTATTCCACCAAAAATGAGAATTGGATTCCATTTCTGCTCCAATCAAACGGTTGGAATTAGAATGGACCACTGCAATTCCAATTCTAGATCCCTATTCCCACAACCGCAGACTATGGACCCAACTTTTACATGTTGATGGGCTAACAGCACAACTATCTGACCAGATGGGGTCTGCCGGTCTGAAACTTCCACTGACTTTGAGATAGAGAAAGGCCAAAAGCAATTCTTGGTGAAAAATGCAGAAAGCCAGAGGTGGCTGTCGTTTTTAGCTCCCACCTCAATTGTTAAGTTGCAATTCCTTTCTTGTCACTCGGAGGCATCTATTGTTAAGTAGCTCAACTAAAGCATGAGGCCTCAGTAATGGGCCTTAAACCAATGAAAGTAATTAAGTAAAATGTTTATCATTCTTTTTTCTTTTTCTTTTTCTTTTTTTTTTCTTTTTGAGGGGGGTAAAAAATGATATTAACATTAAAAAAAAAAAAAAAAAGAGATTCACAATCTTCATTGGCTTTCTTCTTCTTCTTTTTCTTTTGTGGGAAAAGCTTATCATTCAAAGGCCCATTTGGAAGGGCTTGGGGTTTTTATATGTAGATGCTTTGACTCAGCCGTTTTCAAGAAGCTAAGGTGGAAGTGGCTTTTTGAAGTGAGCCATATAAATTGCTGCATGATGATTAAATTTTACTCTCCAAAATTTTCACCAAGCATTATTTACAGAGTTCCCCAAGTGGGCCCAACTTGCAAAGCCAAACCCAAAACCCACAATGTAAAAAGCCCTCAGAAACGGGTACCAAGTGTTTCTTGGTTTGATAAATGATGAGCCCAAAGTTGGACCCCCACCTGCTCTATCATGCAGTGCAGCTTAGGCAGGTTATGCAGTTATTTGCCTTCCTGTCCGGGGAAATTGAGTGAACTAATCAAATCCTAAGTGGGGCTCACAAAAATGTGATAAAGATCCTGTTTGGAAGTGACCCATCAACATTGTGGAGAACACATTTAATGCCACATGAGAAGGCATGGATTCAAACCCACAGAAGGGCAGTCTCTCCATGTAGGGAGTGAATGTCAGTGGGCCTGTATATGTACTCTGCCACACTCCACCCCCCTCCCCCCCGTGGGGCCAAACTTTCGTCACTTGTTCCAAGAGTGCAACTTAGAGTTGGCCCAAATTAGCATATTATACTGCATCAGGCTGGATCGAAAGGGCTCGGACCTTCGATCCAGCCCATTCAAATTTTAACAAAAGCCCAATCCAAGTTGTACTCTTACTTGTACACCCAACAAAATAAAAAGGACTTTGATATTTTACAGTGCATACCAACACATGGGTAGCCGATGACCTGGTAGCTCATTGGTCATCCACATCCCTCCCTTGAGAAGGCATGGATTCAAACCCACAAAAGGGCAAGCTTTATAGTAAGGGCTAGAGGGCCCATAGGCCCATACATGTCCGTACCTTGCGACCATTAACCCACTAACCCCGTTAATTGGATCTAGCGTGTAGAACCTTGCCCCTATAGGTGCCAAAGTCACATTACTTTGACTAAAAAGAAAAAGGTTTTTGATCTTCTACACTGAAGGATTGCATGCCAATACCAGTATTTGCGATGTACTTATTTATATTTGCACTCTTATCTAATTTATCCTTGGGTAGAGTGCAAATACAAATATGTACACTGTAAATACAAGGTGTAGAAATACCATATACAATACCCAATAATTTAAATCCAAAATTTATTCCCGATCCAAATCCAAATTATGGAAATCCAATCCAATCCATTTGCAACAAGATGGACCATAAGTACAAAATTTTCTTTATTTCCCTCTTCTGCTGATGGAGTGCATCTATTAACTTTACTACTTTACTACTTTACTACTTTAAAAGCAGGGAGCAATGCTCGGGCAGCAAAGGATTCAAGATAAGCAAAATCCAACTCATTGGTTCAAAGCTAAAACTTGGGTGAGAATATTTATATAATTTCCAACCGTTGACAAATAAGTTGAGAATAACTTGCCCAGTATAGAGATTAGCATTATGAAATTATTTTATTTTGTGGTTTAAGGCTAGAGCTCAATTTCCCACACTTTTCTAATAACTAGTAATTAAGCACATGCGTTGTTGCACATATGGATTTTTTTCCTGTTAACTACTTTAATTTTAAGTATATCATAATTAGGATAGAAATTAAAAATTAATAGTAACAATATGGTTAAAAATAAACTTAATACTTATACTAAATGTGCACCTGCAGAAATTTTAAATTACAATAAAAATTATTATTATTATTTTATTTAAATTATTTTTATTATTATTACTACTACTACTACTTGTATTCCATTTCTTTCTTAAATAAAAAAAAATTATTTTAACAGTTATTTTTATTTAATATGATGATTATAACATTAGAAAAGTTCTGAAATGTCTTTGACAAAACTCTGTACTTTTTTATCTTTTGTGTTCTATCTTTTTTTAAATATTTATTATTCAATTATGGCATCATGAATTTTTTTGAAAAGTTTGATCATTGACCCACCATTTAAATAAGAAAATAGATTTACTTTCATATCAATTTTTAATTATATATTTCATAGTTTTTACTTATCACACTTAATTTTTGTTAGACATAAATAATATATATTTGTTATATATTCTTTTGATTACTTCTACTTTTTTATTATTTTTTGAATATTTATTATTTAACTATTATATCATCGATTAATCCATTTGACCCAAACCACTAACCCACGACCCAAAAAGAAAAATAGTTTGATTTTAGGTTGACATTAAATTTTGTATTACATTTCAATTATTAATAAAATTATATCTTATGTATAATATTTGTTTTGTTATTCGGTGTATTTTCTATTTTTTAAAATTTTATTATTTGACTATGACATCATTTTATTTCTAGGTTGATTTTAATTTTGGAACTCCATTTTCATCATTTACAAAAATATTTCTTACATTTCATACGTATTTTTGTTCAGTATAATGAATATACAATATTAATGACATGCCCATTTATTTTTTTTGTATTATATATTTTATTTATTTAATTATAGCATTATTCATTAACGGATTTGACCCCAAATGGTTGAATTGCTTACCCACCACCAAGAGGGGAGAAAATGGTTTTATTTTCAAATTATTTTTTAAAATTTTTATTTTTATATTATTAAAATTAATGTTGTGGATTTAATTAGTATAATTTAATGATGAGAAAAATATATCTTAAATATATGATTTAATAAGAGAATATACCTTAGATATGAGACTTAATGAGAGATAATAGGAAAATAGTTATACTTTCAATTGGTTTTAAATTTGACATTTCATTTCCATCTTTAATAAAAACATTTCTTATTTATAATCAATGTTTTCAACTTGTTGTTGACTTGCCTAATTGAACCGTTCAAACCGCTACTCAGCCTTGATTCTAGATTTGGTTCTGTTGACCCCCCCCTTTGGTTAAAAACCATCTAACTTGGGCGGTGCAACCATTAACTTGTTCGACCTAGAAACCAAGTCGCAGGTTGCGCACTTAATTATGTCCAAACTTTTGTAAGCTATAACTTTGCACTCCGATGTATGGTTGGGGTTATATTTTTTTTTTTTGAGTAACTTTTCAAGATCTATACGTCCCAGGGGCATTATGCTCCTTGCCTTGCTATTTTTGCAAAAAAAAAAAACCTTTTTTGGCCCCAAATTGCAAGTTTTAATATTTTTTATAAATAAAAAAATTTAAAACAAAATTAAAAAACATAAATAAATGTAACATAATACATATATTATCTGTAACATATGTAAAATATAACTATGATATATGCAAAACATAATTATATTATTTATTGATAAAATATGTATTTTTACGCATAAACACACAGTGTTTACGCAGAGCAGTTTGACCTTGACAATCAAACTAGTGACCTATGACCTGAAGGCAAAAGCTGGTCGGCCTCCCAGTTGGTTTTTAAAGCATTGCTTATCATACTTATTATTGTTTAATATGTCAATTATATGATGTTAAAAACGTTCCCATTATTTCACTTTATTATTTAATTGTGGCAACAGGGATTTGCCCATTTGACCAAAATGGTTTAATTTATTATGTTATTGAAATTGTTAATTTATTATATATGTATTTAATTATAGAATTTAATGATGAGAATAAACAAATAAGCCTTAAATATATGATTCAATGAAGGTGAATGCAAATTAATACCTTAAATGTTGGATTTAATGAGAGATAATTGAATGTATTGAATATCTTAAAATTAACTATTTTCAACTCATTTAATATCAATAACTAATTACCCTATTTGTCCTCATTTTTTATCAATAAGCTTAAATATAGAGGGGTAAGTTTTGTCATTACAAATTTCCAGAAATATTCTTGAGGCTATTCGTACTTTTTAAAGTAGTATAGATTAGCAAAATTGAGGAAAACAAATAAATTGTAAGCTTTTTTTTTCTTTTTTGCTTCAAGGGCTACATAATGGGGGTAGCTCAATCCCCTATACCCATATACCCCCAACCCTGGTGGCAATGGGATTTGATCCCAAGTCTCCTCTACAACTAACAAACAACTTATTAATTGAGCCACCATCAATTGGTATAAAGTGTTTTGCATGTGGATAGTTAGCCAGGCCATCCAAATGGTTTGAATGGTTCTATGGCCCAACAATCTGGCTTGATTGCTTGTTGACGAAATTATTGGTTTTGGAATGGCTTGGGGATAGAATCAAACCAGACGTTCAACATGAATTTTTTTGTAGGTGAATGAACTTCACAAATCCTGGTTAATTTGAGTAACCAAGGGCATAGGTCAAAGAACTTGCTTCATTGTTGGCAAGACAAAGAATGGAATACTTAGAGAAATCGGCTAGACATGGCCCTTGGCTAAGTCCTGAGCGATGAGGTGGGGAACGAGGATGATAGATTCCTAAACGCGAGCAAGCTCTTTGGAAAACAAAGAAGTCTATAGAAAATCAACCCAAAAAAGAAAAACCAAGGCCCCATTCGCTTTTCGGTAAGTTACTTACCTGGGTAAATGCACTTACCCGGGTAAAGACTTACCCGAGTAAGTGCATTTACCCATGTTCTATTATTTCCCACGTAAATAAGGCAATGACCATTTTAGCCATAAAAATCCATTATTAAAGGGTGTTGGTAACTTTCCCCCCAGGTGGGAAAGTTATTTACCCACCTAAGAGATTGGTATCACTTACCCGGGTAAGTAATACCCAGTAAAATAAACTTTCCCTATTCCCACATAAATCTAGAAAAAGAACATGGGACTCTTGTTCAATAGGAATCAAAATCCCATTGACTAACTTCCCCCCTCTCAAAATCTAGAAAAAGAATGCCCCAACCAGGAGAAACTGAATAAAGTTAGGACCGGAGACATCCAAAATTCGGAAGAAGGTGCAACAAAGTTAATTGACTCAAGGCCGACGTTGAGAATCCAGGAGCTGAGAATCGCCAAAACTCTCGTTAAAAGAAATCTCTTTTGTTGAGGAAGAAGAGAGAGAGGAGGCATATTGATGCTAGTGAACTCTGAAAGTATCAACGATAACATCAATGTCATATTATTGTCGATATACTTTTTTCAACGAAGACCATCAACTAGCTTAAAGGAAAGATGGAACTTTTGAGAGACTAGAGACTGTTAGGAAAATCTTACCTTTCCAAGCTATGGAAATATGGAATCAGAGAGGAGAAACCAATGATATTCTCCTACTTACACAGGAAAGGAAAAACCAGCCTTACAATCCACACATTATTGGAAGTAGGTAGCGAGGTGGATGGGTTAATCAACGATGAGGTTCGTCAAGCTTCCAAATCAAGGATTTAGTTTGACAATGAATCTGAAGCATTGTCTGATAAAATATAAGGGGAAGAGCTTTAGGAGGTGGGGTAGGAATTGGGTTCAGATTCGAGCATCCTGACCCAGACTAGTATGGAAAACCCATATCCGAAAATAATCCTCACTTTAGATGCATCAAAAATCACGGGAAAGGAGAATCCTTGTTGATCAAAATGAAAGAGAGCTTTGCTTAATGCATCGAAGGATGAAATGGAGGATCAACACCCTCGGAAAAAAATGATGGAGAGAAATGTGGAGCTGGAAGCTATCGAAGGAGAAGTGCTAAGCTTCTTTAAAGGGGATATTGGCCAATTGCCAATAATGACAAACATATTTCTGATTTGTCTATTTTAAATTATTTGAAATGCAACAAGATGGTCTGACCCATTTACCATGTGTATTCTCTCAAACTTCTCTATCCTTAATAGACCACAAAAAATTTGGTAGCTTTGTACCTATCGTCTGCCTCAATAAAACAAGGGTTAATAGAGCTCAATTTGGGATCCGATTTGATAATAGGAAAATCCAAAAATAGCAGTTTAGGTAATGTAGTTGGGTAAAGAAAAAAAGGAAAAAAATGTGAGTGTGGGTGTTATAAAACTCGATTACAATTCTATACAAGGTTCTCTTGTGTTTTCTTTGAAAAAATTAGAAAAGTTGGTTTATGATCTATAATTGCACTAGGAAAAAGGATTTATAGAGGTCAGGCAAAATTAGTGGAGAAGTTTCTTGTGGGCCTTCCTTAGGTTTCTAAAATTGCCTGAAGGCATCATTTAAAATTTGTCCCGATTTTATGCAGCAGTCTAGGATGAAGGTTACTAGGGAAGAATCCACTCACCATAAGACAATCAAATGTTACAAAATCTTTCCATCTTCCTCTTTGCAAAATCAAAGGGTTTGGACAACTCCCTCTATGGAAATGAGAGCTCTTTGTTGGAACTGTCAAGGGTTAAGTTCCCCCTTGACAGTTTGTGCAGCGAAAGAGAGCCTAAAGAAGTTAAAGGTCGATGTTGTTCTTTTATGAAATAAAGTGTAATCTTCACAGGTGTAGGAAGAAGTTTAGGTGCTTGTGGGATTAGAATTGTTGGGGAGTAGATTCAGTAGGGCCAATGGGTGGGTTGGATTTATTCTAGCAAAAACATTTGAACATTCATATTATTACGGTTGATAAGAACTTGATCCATACAAGAATTGAAGACTCAGAATGATAAAACCCAGTGGTGCACCATTGTTTATGGTGAGTCAGATAAAAGCAAAAGAATAAATTTTGTTGAAAAACTTAACCAAATTACAACTACGTCAAAGGGAGCTTGGTGTTGTATTGGAGATTTTAATTTAATCTTCAATTTGGATGACAAAGAAGGGGGTTAAGAGGTAAGAGTTAATCGAATAAAAAATAATAGAGATTTTATGAGAGAGTGGGGTTTGGAGGAACTACGAGGTTCATGTCCAAAGTTTACTTGGACTAACAAGAGGGATCAATGTGACAACATAAAATCCAAGTTAGATAGAGGTCTAGGTAACTTGGATTGGAATGAATGGTTTCCAGATGCAATAGTCCCACTGATATCTACATATGGCTCGGACCATATTCCCATTTGCTTAGATATAAAATTCTATAAATTTCAAGGTTAGGAAAGCTTTTAGATTTGAGGAGATGTGGATTTCTCACGATAGTACACTTGTTCATGGGCCAAGCTCGGGCTTGGCTTTTGTCAAAATTCTAATAGGCTCAACCCGAAGCCCGAACCCAAGACAGTGTAAAGTTGGGCCTAAAGCTCAACCCATGAACAGGTCTACACGATAGGTGTGTTGAAGTAGTAAAAGATAATTGGTCACACGGGCAAAATGATACATGCCTTACTTTCATCAACAAGAAATTATAAGGCTAAAAAAAGTCCTAAGAAAATGGAATAAAGATGAATCTGGTAAAGTGCAAGGTTGGATAGAAAAAAATTAAGCAAGATCTAGTTGTTGAACAAAGGAGAAAATTATCTTATTATAATTAACAAAGGGTGAAGGAATTGGAAGCCCAATTAGATGATTGTCTCAAAAGATAGGAGCTCAGGTGGGCTCAAAAGTCGAGGGTAAACTAGATCAAGCATGGAGATAGAAATACCAGATTTTTCCATAACTCAACCATCAAAAGGAGGGTGAAAACAGAATATTGAAACTCAAATGAAAATAATGAGTGGATTGGAAGGCAATACCAAATTAAGTTTATTATTGAGAATCAATTTAAAAATATCTTTTCTACCTCCTCCCTATTAATATCCACCTAGTTTTAGAAGGAAAAAATTGTGTTATAAGTGATTGAAATAACGAGAATCTTCAAAAGAAAGTAACAAAGGAGGATATTAAGGAGGCCTTATTCCAAATCGCTCCTAGGAATGCTCCTGGCCCTGATGGCTTCCCAAATTTGTTTTTCCAAAATTTTTAGGATGTGGTTAAGTATCATGTGGTGAAAGAAATGTTGTTTTTCTTTAATGATGGCATCCTAGACAAATCCATAAACTCAACACTTATAGCCTTAATTACCAAAGTTAGAAACTTAGAAAATAGCTCACATTTTAGGCCTATGAGTCTGTTTAATACTGTGTACAAGATAATTGCAAAAATTATGGCTAATTGGTTAAAACCAATTATAGGTAAAATCATCTCTGAAAACCAAAGTGCTTTCATTCCAGGTAGAGCCATCACTGAAAAAACTTTAATTACCAGCGAAGTATTCACTTTTTGACTCACACTAGGGCCAAGAAAGACTTCATGGCTATTAAACTAGACTTGAGCAAAGCCTATGATGGGGTAGAATGGGATTTTCTAAAAGCTACTATGGAAAAATAAGGCTTTGGACCTAAATGGATTTCCTGGGTTATGACTTGTGTGAGTACAGTCTCCTACCAAATCCTGGTAATGGGTCCCCTTTCAAAAAAATATACCCTAAGAGGGGTCTAAAGTAGGGAGATCCGTTCTCCACTCCATCCAAACGCTGACAAAACATAACCGAAGTGGAGTTTTACACCAATCTTGATTTACATTCCTTCCAAATGCCGACAAAACTGAACCGGCGTAAATATTTAAATCAACCTTGAATTACATCGCTTCCAAATGCAGCCTTTGTAACAATGTTATTTCTACATAATTGTTAATATCTCCATGGTTTCGGCCTTTCAGGTGTTAAAGTCTACCTCTTCCTCTTTTGTACATTACAAGTCCAATTTGATCATGTCTTGGCCATTTTGTATGATTAGGACTACTTCCTTTGCCTTTTTCTTTTATACATTTCTTCAATTGTGTATATATATTATTGATCGAAATCATATATTGTGCAATTCTATTTTTACACCTATGCACAATATTCTACAAACTCAGTATTACAAAATATGATATAAATCTGAAATCATCATTTTTAATAAAAAAATGATAAAAAGGTTAATCATATTAAAGATTACACTTCTCCTTCATCATCTTGATGAGGCCTTGAATTTATGGTATTTGGATTCATTTCTCTCCAATTAACATATGTCATTTTGTCATTATACTCATGTATTTTGACCAAAGGCCCTTCCCTTTTTGTTTAAGTTCCCATGTGCACTTTAGTGCTCATACCATGCTCATTTTCTATAGTCTTAATGCTAGGAACTCCATTTCCATCATTAAAGAAACATTATTCAGCAATGTTGATAGGTTCTCCTTCTATCCATCCCCATCATATTCATCACTTTGCCCTTAACATTGTTAACTTTCTCAACAACTTCATCAAAGAGAAAATTAAGACTCACATCACCCTCTAATATGCGCATTATGTGAGATCATATTCAAGTTGTGAAATGCTTCATCAAGCTCGCTTGTATATACATGTAAGTGAAATATAGTTAATTAATTTAAAAATATTAGGTATAATGGATTAATGCAATAAATATACAAGTTAAAGAAACAAATCAACACATCATCTCCTTCAACTCATTATCAATGTAATCTTTGAGTTCATACCAATCAACTGGATCATCAATTCTATTAGGAGGGTGGATTCGGGGACTACAAATAGATGAATGCCATGTAGCATATTTTGATGACATAGATCCTGGGTTGCTTTTAGTCTCACCCTCAACAACAACAAGATTAGCACAAATAACATCTCACACTTTAATCTCTTTCTTAAATTTTGTTGTATAGTCCTTTGTACGTGAAATATGACCATGCCTTTTATATCATGGGATAGGTCCAAGAATATGTTATTTCAAGTCAAACTACTTCATGACCCTATCAAGGTAGTGTATTTCTACAATTTGAAAGTGAAGAATGCATATACGTGCACATCCTAATATGGTGCCAATTGATGCCACAATAGGAGCATATATGTCATTTGAATAAGGTTGTCATATCACCTCATTATATTGATAATGAAAATTATAAAGTAATTAATAACTAATGAAGTAAATAATTATTACTAAAAGTTCATTTTCAAACTACAAAATTTACCAAATGTTCTTTTAATTAGTCAAACTCTTGACGGAATATTATATAAAAATTGTGAAGTTCACTACTTCTTTACGACTTCCATCTCAAAACGCAAGGAAAGCATCTAGGTGAATCCACAACTTTTAGTCAGCAAAATGTAAAACGTTTAAAGGGTCATTTTTATAAATATAAAATAATTATATCAAGATAGTATTGTTGTATAAAAATGTAAAATATAAAAGTGGATATAAGAATAACATACCGTCAATAGAGTCATTAGACCACTCAAATTTTCAATATTCTTCAATACACACTTTGACCTAGCTTAATACAAATATGCCAATGCAATTACACCCATATATATTCACTGCTTTAGGTGAAAATTTCATAATGTGGTAAGTATATGATTGATACAATATTTCCTTTTATGCCTAAAAAAATGGTTAATCCTATGAGACATAGGATATAAACACAGTTATACCGTATTACATCTTCTATTGTATGCTCAATACGAAGGGTTGAAAACTGCTCTCTCAACCAAATAAGCTTAACAACTCCACTATGTATGTAACCTCTAGGATCCTTAGGGTCGAGAGCACAACTTAAGTATTGTATCAACATACCAATTGTATCCACATTATGCTTACCAATTATAGCTTTTCCTAAACATTGTAATTCCAAGATAAATGAAACATCTTCCAAAGTTATTGTCATTTTGATTTTTGGCAAATGAAATATATTTGTCTCGATACGCCACCTATCCTAGGGTATTGTTAAAAGCAATGTTGTCAAATCATCGTTGACCTGGACGGTCGGACCATTCGGACAGGAAACCGTTCAGGCGACCAGTTCTGTTTTACCCCAAACCCAAGATTTGGTAAAAAACCATTGAATTAATCAACGAACCGTTCACCCTGATGGTTTAACCGAAAAACCATTCAACCCGAAGAACGATTTGCTGCTCATATCACAGATCTGAGAAATCTCATATATGAGACTAAGAAATCTCGTATCTAAGAAACCTCTGAGATTGAAAAATCTCATATCAGAGACTGAGAAATCTCTTATCTAAGAAACCTTAGATCTATCTAACTGTCTTTCTCACGCGAGAAGGTGAGATCTAAGACTGAGAACGTTGTCGCCGTCGTCATCGTTGTTGCAAGCCCGCAAGTCCTCTTCTTCTTCTTCTTCTTCTTCTTCTTCTTCTTCTAAACTCTTTTAGTTCAGCCAACAGTTTTCTTTCAAGTTTTAACCCTTATTTTCTCTTATATAGTATGCATCTTACCCTAATATTCCAACCTAATGGATAAGATGCTCAAACCGTTCGAATCGTTTGACCCGAGCATTCGAACCGCTGACTTGAAAACCGGTGGCCATAATGGTTTCATTTCTGGTTCAGTTTTTAAAACCTTGGTCAAAAGAGAATGGTTCCATTTCCGGTTCAGTTTTTAAAACCTTGGTCTAAATACAATGATCCATTTGAAAGTTACTTATCTTCCTTAAATATTTAAACCCAACTATATCCACCATTTTCTTTTGGGTTCTATTCAACCTTCATGTGACAAATCTATTATGAGCATTTGATCTCAACAACTTTCGACTTTACAAATGAATGCACACATAACTCAATTCACATAATACACATCATATCTATATACTGACCTATCCTTTCCAAATTAATGTGACACATGCTTTTATTGCTCATATACTACTATATTAGCTGAACCTAGAGGTGAATGCATGTTGCCTATAAACGTCTTAAATTGATCACAATATGCAATTACATCATATATATATTACCATATTAGAAAACAAGTAAGAAAAAATAATAAATTCAATAAAACAATGTTAATAGTCATCTATGATTTAGTTAGCCCATATGGTAAAAAGAATTGAATAAGCATAAAGCTATACCATCATCTACTTGGTATATTGCTCATAACCCACCAACTTAATTCCTTTAGTCTATTGTTCATTTTTCTTAGAATTATTTTCACATAGAGATTTTTCAATTCAATCGAGGTTTAATAGCTAAACCATTCATACAAGTACAAGTCATTATAAACCAACTTAATCAAACAAAACCTTAAGACATTCTCAAGGGAATTCAAAGGAATAGAGCTATAAGCTTTCAAATTTTTAGGGATAAAGTCATTTAGGTTTTGTATATTTATCTTTCAAAACCTTAATATATCTACTTGGAAGTTGCCTTTGTTTCTTGAAACACACAAAAATCGCTCTTTAATAATTTTATCAGGGGTTTTTTACTAATAAACAGAATGAACTTCATTAGATATAAAGAATAAATTACAGCATCGATTTAAGTACAAATTTAAAAACAAGAAAACACCACTTATCCATGCATACAATTTAACCCAAAAAATTATCTATATACACCCCTCGTTTTGACAAAGTATTTGCCAATCCACTTTTCTTTGAACAATCTATCATTTCTTACTTCCCATAGTGTCCAAATAGTTGTTGCCCTAGGCGTCTTCCACTTAGACCTGGCAAAAATTCGACCCAACCCGTGAACCCGACCGAACCCAACCCGAAAAAACTGGGTTTGGGTCTCATATTTAGCTACCTTAATGTGAAATGACCCGACCCAAAAAAACTGGGTTGGGTTGGGTTGGGTCATGGGTCAAACCGCTGACCCGATTGCAAGTCTAATTGGGATTATTTATGCATTGTTAGAAGTTTCCACTCTTTAATTTTTTCCATTTAGTCTTTACTTTTTATTGTTTACTCTTTAAATTGTTAAATGTTCAAGTTTTTTATTTTATAATTGGAATTTTAAGGTTAATTCTTTTAATTTTGACATTTTTCATATAATTTTTCTTTATTTTTTTTAATTTCAATTATTTTTTGGGATGACCTGAATCAGCCCATGGGTCAACCCTAACCCGAACATTTACGGTTAGGGTCTATCATTTGACAACCCAACCCAAAATCAACCGGAAGTACCTTGACCCAACCCGAACTCAACCCACCTAATCCAATTGCTAGGTCTACTTCCACAATAATCTTCATCTCTTTTTTGCTTGTATAAAGAAACTTGGGCAGAACAACATAGTGAAATCATGTAGGGGTCCCACTTACAACTATAGGAAATCTCTAACAATTGTATCTTATTCCTTCACCAAGTTAATAAAGATTGTATCAAGTTCAAAGCTAGCTATTTATGGTCTTGAGAAAGGTAAATTGGATATGAACCCAATTTACCATTTCACCAAGCAATAGCCCTTGCATTAGGTTCCCTCATCTTTTCTTTTCTCCTCTAATTGCCTATATAGCATCAACAACTAAGCCACTTGGCATGATTTTCCATCAAGAACAAATTCATAATTTATGAAATTTAAAATAGAATTATGCCTAATACCTAATTGACATAAATACACTCCCCCATGGGAGTCTTATATTCTTTAGATTTTTTTTTTTAACTATAGGCAAGATTTCATAATTGGGCCAAGTAGGGAGTTCCATACACAACTTGCTCTATTTGAGAGATATGTAAGGATGATATTGTCGAATCAAACCGTTTCAACGAAGGGGAGATTATCTAGACATGCCAAGTGTCTAATCCACCAATCTACATCAGCTTTGCACTACACTTTGTATTGGTATTTTTCCAAAAAAAAAAAAAGTAAGCTAATATTTTGGATCAATTAGGGGTTGACGTTAGATATCAGTTGGTCCACTATAAAATTTGTTAGACAAATTTACACCTTACTAGGGGTTGGAAATACTTAATTTGCCTCCAAATGAACTGAATTTCATAATCTATATTGATAGTTGTGATCTCTAAAGTGACAGTATTGGGAAAAACTTTAATGTTGTACAATTCGAGGTATTTTTGAGATACACGATCGCTTTCAATGCACAAGGAGAGAGAATATAGGAGAAAGCTTTTTGTGTTGTTTCCCACATATGACACCAATCTGATGTTGTATGATTTGAGGTGTGTTGAATCGGAACGTAGGAGATAATCCTTATAACTGGATGAAGTTGAGGTAGAAGGACGAAGTTGTGCAATGAGGAGATCTACAAGAAGAAAGGAGTCAGAGGCCCAAGGATGAGGTTCTCGAGAAGGCACTCCGATGCTCAAGTCAGTAATAAGGTGATGAAGTTGGTCAAGCTAAGCTAAAGAGAGCAAGCTAGTCTGAGCCAAGGAGAACAGTAAGAGAACAAGGGAGCTAAAGAGTTCGGAGAGTTGAGTATTCGTGTTGTAGCCAGACAGGCTCTTTGTGGGGGTTAACAGGATGAGGTCGCCCACCAAGATCTTCGAGAGGCTCTGCCTTCCTCGGTGAGGGCGCTTCTCCTTGTCCGTGTAGAACTTTACTTCTCTGCGAGGTCTTCAATAACGTAGTAGTCCACTTGGGTGGGTAATGTGCTCACATGGTCTGAAGACATCGGCCACGAAAACGTCTGCGTAGCAGCTTTGGCTAGCTAGAGCACCGCCCGAACAGTGAAGAACTTAAAATGACACGACTTCCTTAGATGCCCATATATGTATAAGCACTACAAAAATTCAAATCCAATAATAAGTTATTCTTCCTTAATTTGCATTGAAATATATGAATAAAGCTAATTATCAATCCTCTATTTTTGGAACAGAATCATTCTTTCCCAAAAAAATCATTATGTGATAAATATATGGTAATAAAATTTACTACCTAAATGGTATGTTCTACCCAGATCAATATCTAAAACAATGAAAGAACAAAAATATACTTTTGTTTCTCAACTATTAATCACTTGAATAGGGAGACAAAACATTGTTTATATGTTCATAAATATTATGCCAAAATACCTTAAGTCAAGATTGACTCTAACAAATCTCAAGGCATTTTAATTAACATGAATCGAAAAGTATCACATTCATCAATGCCATTATGTTACTTATAAGTATGATTTCATGTACTTTTCCCTGCTAAATTCCCACAAATAATATTCTTAACAAATATAACACTCAAACATCATTTTCCAATACAAGGAATAGAAATTTAATCATATAAAAATATCACATCACATACATATAAAGCTATAATTGGCGTTGTAGCCTAAGCCAATATTCTTGAATTGAATTCCTGGTTTGACTAATGAGATTTAGAGCAAGCTACATATATATATATATAGAGAGAGAGAGAGAGGGAGTAAGAAAAATCAAATAAAGAGGAGAGACAAAGAGATTGAGAGGTTTATGAAGAGATAAATTGAAAAAGAATGAGGGAGAACAAGAGATTGACGAAGAGAGAGACTAAGAGAGAATGAAGGAGATTGAGGGATTGGCCAAGAGAAAGATTGAGGGAGAACGAACAATTGACAGAGAGATAGAATAAAAGAGATTAATGGAGAGAGGGGCTATGAGAGAACATGAGATAGAATGATTGAGATGAGAGAGAACATAAATATATAAACTATGAGAGTGAGAGAGCGGAAATGATATGAAGAGAGGAGGGAACGAAAGAGAAATAGAAAAACCTTGTTTTCAAATCACCCAGCATTAAAGTCAATTTGGGTATAGGTGTTTTGCTATGTTCAACATGGATTGAGAGTTTTACGTTGGCAACAACCACATAAATCTCCAATGACATGGCATGGTTTTATAATTTGAAATGTTGAACTGTCTATTAAAGTTTTGAAGGTTTATGAACCAATCTACAACCTAATTTTAAATGTATAACCACCTGACTATAACTTTCCAAGTACTTAACTCGAGTATGGATGCAAATCGAATTAGGCTGAGTTGAGAATTTATAGAATTTTGAAGAAGCCCAAGCCAAAATCAAAATTGGAGCCTAATATACTCCAGTTCTTGAAATTCTTCAAATTAGGCAACCCAGCTTGTACTAATAAACTGAGAAATAAACAATATGAATGTTTCCTTAAAGCTCCCCTAAATTGTCTAATAAGAATTATGGGGCCGTTCTATAACATGAATGTTTCTATTTTTCATTTATTTTTTAAATTGCCATGTCAGCATAAAAACCAAACCATATTCCCAAGCTGTGTTTTTGTTTTAAAAAGAAAAAACAAGTAGATTTTGTTCCAAAAAAACAATACTTGTTTTTAAAACCATCAAGATGATGGGTTTTTAAACAAAAACAAATAATGTAGTATACAAATTATGGGAACATTTGGCAAGTCTTTTTTATATGGCCTTTCCGGCTTTTCAAAGCTTGCTCCATTTGGCGATGAAAGACGAGAAGCCAAAAAGACCTATGCCCTAAAAATCTCATAAAAGCCCAAAATGGTAAAAAACTGAAAGCTTTGAATGAAGCTTCTTGTCATTCTACACCCAAACTCTTTTGGCCATCTAGGTTGTTGGAATATCTTCCTAAAAAGACTTGTTGATGGCATCTATGTAACTTATGGAACATGATATTAAATAACCAAATGAAAACATGTTTTTGGTTTCCAATTTGAAAACAATAAAACCAAGTACATGTTTATTGTGCTTTTGTTTGTGATCTTGTTTTGTTTTGGAACTTGCAACAACAAAAACAATTCAAATTGGAGAACACCCCTAAAAGTATCATCACATATCAAATATTTACTAAACCATCCCCTAATTGTTATTAGCTAATGTGGCATTGCTAGACCTTACTTCTACTAATGAACCAAGGTATTGTCTCTTAATCCACTATCTAATGACCACTCAATGCGAAGTATTGTGCAACGACACCCATTATTATATTTGGAATCCATCATTCATTTGATAAATTGGATTTGATTTCCTATTTAATTTTTTATAGATGATTTTCTATTTAATTTAGCATATTAAATCAAGTTTAATGTGTAATTAATGTCCCACTTTATCTAAAAGAATGACACTCACATCAATTAACAACTTGAAATTATATGTGGTAAATCTTTTCCTTTTGCTGTCATTCCATCATTAGTCTTATTTTTCTTGTTTTATTATTAGTTATTCTCATAGGGGTATATTTGTAATTCTTCTTTTTTACTATGTTTGCTGTCACATGCCTATAAATATCATTAGGGCATTGTCGGCCTAGATTTTTCACTCTCTTATCTTTCTCTATTTTACTCTCTTCCTCTATTCTCTTATCTCCTCCTCCTCTTCCATTATCCTACTAAATCTTTGTGAATACATAGTATCAAAGCGGTGATCTTGCAATTTGGGCAATATAAAATTGTATATCGACTTTTGTTCTCCATGCATTTTGTCCTTTTTGGAATGTAAAGGGAGAAAACCTACATTAAACTAAGCCTAATGCTCAATTTGGAAAGAGTATAAAGACAAATATGTATAGTACAAATACACACAAAATAATACAAAATACATGATTTTGCACTCTACATATTTGTATTTGTACTCCTTCTAAACTAACCCTAAAGGCTTATTAGTTTGAAAAGAGTGCAAATACTAACATGTACAAAAGTTGTATTTGCATTCTTCCTAAACTAAGCCTAAAAAAACAAGAACTTACAATTATAACCCCTAATTAAATGTAGACAATATCAATGGCAATGAAGATTGCTTTTGAGAATGAATATGAAATTGACAAAGTGCCAAATTAAAACCTAAGCCAAAGTTTAGACATATCTGAAATTAACTTAATCTTGACTTTGGATAAGCTTTTATTTGGCCTAGTTGGAAAATGCCAAACTAGAATGTAGATCATATTTTAAAAATCATTGAAATTAATTAATCCCAATCCAAAAGAAAATGTGTTGAGCATTCACTTTTTTCCTTGTAAGGTCTTAAAATACCATCTTAGACCACACATTTAGAATATTGGAGAGAACTAGAGGTGCAAGTTGGGCCAAGTTATCTATACTATATTAAATAGTGCTAAAGGCCACATCAACAACCTTCCCATGCGTCCTTTACCCATTCCTTGTGTTCTTCTTGAACGACTTCTCCTTCCTCCTTTCCCCTATCCTTGCTCTCTCATTCACTCTATCTATCACTAACAATAAATCATGTGAAAGTGGGAAACTCTCCATTATTTAAAATGAAATCTCTGTTTCTATGTAATCTATTTAATTGTTTAGTTTTTTCCTATATTTACTATTCTATACAATTAATTTGGTTGAATAGGTCAAAGGACAATTTCATAAGACTTTAAAAAAACTCCCTAAACATAACCCAGTATCTAGAAAAAGTTGGGGTAAGATTGAATATTTTCCTTTTCTTTCTTTTAAATTGCATTCAATGTTGAGTTAATTTCATTTTGAGTTCAATTTTCCTATCATTCCTTTTCTTTTGTTATTCTTTATCAATCTTTTTGGAGATACAAAAGCACAATGGATTCAAGCATTCAAAGGATTCAAATAGGTCAGTCATGTTTATGGGTGTCAATGGACCTGTCTAGTCCAAAACCAATTTGGACATATTAGACAAACCAACAAGGCCTATATTGGATTGGACCAATCCGGTCCACAATATTTATTAGATTGCATTGGACTAGTCTGTCCATAATAAATTTATATTGGATTGGGTTGGATTAAGCCAATACGTGGTCCATTGATATAAGATAAGAATATAGCTATCAATGGATTGGGTTTGGATTGAAATCAGTCTAAATTAAAACGAATTTGAATAGATTGGATGGTCTAGACATTGAATTGGACCAGTCCAAAATATTCATTGGATTGGATTGGACTTGATCCATTTGTAATGGACTCACATTGAACTGGATCAAATTGGACAAAATCTAGTCCAATTGACAGCCCTATTCACATTGTAGACTTGCAGCACTTTGCTCTCCTCCAAGAAAAACACACTTTCAGGTATATACTAGTGGCAACGGGGCCCTGTGCGATGCATGGGAGAATCCGATATCCAATATGATGATAAAATTGATTTAAAAGGAAATGTAAACCTTATATTACTAGTAAATGTGCATGTGCTTTGCATGTGGCAATTTTAAATAATGACAACAACAACATCATCAACAATTATATATATATATATATATATATATATATAGGTAGTTCATTTCCTTTCAGCTTAAAGACTTGTATAAAATCTTCTTACTCTATCGCTTATATCTATATTTTCAATTTATTGTGCTAATTGAACCATTACTTGCCTAGAGACCGATCAAACTAATTGAATAGTTACTTGATCAGGATTTTAGGTTCATTTTCTACCAAATTGCTTATTTGCAAAAAAGCATTGACTTAACCAACAACATGGTGACCTAGCTAATCAAACATTGAATCGTTCAATTTGTTTAGTAGGGTGATGGAATAGACATTAATTTTCTTTTTTTTTCATATTTTTTGTATTCAATTTCTACTATTCATAAAAATTCTTCTTATTTATTGTACCTAAAAACTGGTTTTGTTTCCAAGATGATTTTGAATACATAAGTTTTTATACTATTAAAATCAAGGTTTTTAAAACCGAGTCGGACAACAAACTGTTCAAGGGTCTGGTTCCCAGGTCGAATGGTCCAACTGTTCGAACCGAATAAACAACCCATTCTGACAAAAAAAATAGAAAATAAATAAACAAATGGCCAAAAACCATTGGACGGTTCGACCACCCAGGTTAGTGGTTAGCTGACCAAATCAATGGTTTTTGGCCAAAAGATGGTTCTAGGGTAAAATGATGCCTGGTTCCCGATTTTTTTGGTCCAGTTTTGAAAACCATGATTAAAATTGTTATTCGCAAATTTAATTAGTGAAATTTTATGACAGGAAGCAAAAATATATTAAACATATGATTCTATGAGAGAAAATGAAAGTTAACCCTAAATATGAGACCTAACGAGAGAGAATATAATGAAAATGAAAAATAGTATTCGATTTACAATTTATATCTTCATAATAGAGAGAGAAAGAGAGAGGGGTCTTTTAAGTCAAGAAAAAGTCCAAAATCCTTAAAGATCTATTGCCACTTCTTATAGATTACAAGTAATTTTTAATTCATCTACAAATCAACATGTAGCTCCAAGTGTCTAGAGTAATTAAATTCATCCAGCTAAATACTCCTTGCAATTTCAATTATAACTCATTAAGTTCTGTAATTTATAGATGTCTATTTAGACACATTGTGAGTTATTTAAAAAAACCAGACATGTTGTTTAGATATTTAAGAAGCATAAAAGAATTCCATTTTTATCCTCTTATATAATCCAACAAGAAATTAACAATGGATGACTCAATTTTTTATATTTTGATCTCATTTTAATAATCAACAACATACTTGATTTGCCCTCAAATTCAAATACAAAATCATTAACACAAAGGGGATAAATACTTCTTATAGATTTCCAAGAACTCTAGGGATTTTTAGTGATTATCCCAAAAAATAAAAGTCACTAATTTGTAAAGCCGTTTTTTAACTTGTCTTACAATTGCTCCCTTGCCTTCTCTTGGGCCTTAAAAGAATTGACTTTGAATTTTGTCAATCTTTTTGGGGGTATGTTCATTTGAACATCATTTGAAATAGAGGAATTACATTTTTATTTTCTTTTTCTTTTTCTTTTTTTTTACATGGGGCTACACATCAAGGGCGGTCCATTCCCCAGACCTGTAACCCCCAACTAGGAATGGCAATGGGGCGGGTTCAAGGTGGGGATTATATTCCCCATCCCCGACCCCGATTATGAAATTAACCCTTGTCCCTGTCCCCGATCCCCGCCGAGGATAAAATTTGTCCTCCATCCCCAATCTCCGATGGGGATGGGTTCCCCGCGGGAACTCGAATCCCCGAATTTTTTTAGATAACAATATTTATTTGAAAAATAAATTTACTTAAAATAAATACAAATTTAAATTACAATAATTTTTAAATATGTTTTGATATATATAAAATAAATAATATAATAATATATACACATAATTGGGGTCGGGGTGGGGTGGGGATCTCAATCCCCATCCCCGACCCCGATTAGAAGAACCACATTCAAAAATTATTTGATAAGGATCAAATCTTTAATTGTGATGTTCAATTTCCAATCCTAAATTTTCTTCTTAATTTTAATTGTGATGTTCAACGCTTTCTTATCAATTATGCCTTGAATAATTGGGGTACCAATGTATTTTTCTTTATTTGTTGATATTGAGATGCTCATAATCTTAGAATTCAAATTTTAAACCCTATATGGATTTTTTTTAAATGACTTTTTAAAATGGATATTTCGGATAAGACCCTCTCAAACATCTTGAGATTGAGTAGAAACTACTTATAAACCAATGGAAAATCTAACCCAAAAACCATAGTCAAAATTGTGGAACCACACTCAAAATCCACATTTTAAAATCATTAAATAGTGACAAATGAACCTACTTTAAAAATGACCAAATAGCAATGATTTTATTTAGTATTAATTAAGAAAGAGTGAGAGATGCATTTAGCTAAACACCCCATGAAATTTCAGTTATAATTTCATCATTAATTAAAAGAAAGATAAATACATCTAGCTAAACACTCCATGAAATTTCAATTACAATTCATTTAAGTAATTCATTTAAAACAATCAACAAAATATCAAATTTGTCATCAAATTCAAATATTAAAGCATTAATACAAAGGAAAAAAAATTGTCCAACTAAAATTCCATAAATTTTTAGGGGCTATTCATACTTTTTAAAGTAGTATAGATTTTTCCATTACAACGCACACTATTATATGTATATGAAACTGATGAAACGCTTTTCCATTGCATCGTTTTGTAATGGATACAAAAGTCGAATCTCCATTTCCAAATAACACATACACCCTAAATAGTAAGATAATGCAAGTAAAAAATGGCCATAGTTAAGAACCATCTCAATTATGAATGAAGAAAATTCCTAAAAGAGCACACTCTCTATGGCCCATGTCATAAAAAAAATGGTTATATATGGAAATTAAAATACCTAAAGAGGTTTAATGGACTTACTAACAGCTTGCAAATCATTAATTGTCTCAAGGATCTTAAAACACCCATGGCTTTTGCCCACAACTATAGTTAAGGGCATCTAATGACCCCTTTTCTTTCTTACTTAACAAGACCCATGCATCACACGAGTCCTAAAGCTTGGTTACACATGCCAATAAATTAGGGGTCAAAGTTAACAAAGCTCGTGCATCGCACAAGGCCTACTAGTACACCATATGCATGCCTATATATGTGATTGTTATGCAATTGAGATAGACTTTCTTGTTCTGCTTATTTTATTTTTTACAAAAATAGCAAAATATTGATTTAGTCGGCAAATCATTGGCCCATAATGTATAACCATTGAACCATTCAATCCGGTCAATGGTTAGTGGTTTGCCTTTAAAGAGAATATACAATAATTTAAAACAAAACAAAACAAAAACACTTTTATGTCTTATTCCTATTTCGTAAAGAGTCTTTTACTGAACAATGTAATGTTTGTTTTTTTCTTTTTTTTTTCCCTTTTCATTTGAGTCTTTGTCCATAAACTCCTCATTTGATCCCTTAATGGAAGCAAGGCCCTCTAATAGAGATGCAAACAGATTGGATTGGACTCGAATCAGGGTATATCTGAATCCGATATAACACTATTAACTGCAAATTCAATCCGATATGAAGATTTGATTGGATCTCATAAACATGGATTTGAATTCGAATCCGATGAGACAATCATATTTTTCGGATTTGATCCAATTCGATATGATTTATTTAATAAATAAATTATTACAAAATATAACAATTTAAATAAAGAAAAACAAAAAATACAAGTATCTTTTCAACTATTTTGATTACATATATATTATAAAAAATAAATAATATAACAAAACTACAAAAATCAATATAAATAATATATATGTATATATATCAAATAAAATATGGGTGATTTGAATGCGATCTAATTTTCCTGTTCGGATCCTATTATCTGATATGAAGATAAAAAATGGGGCTTTTTGAATCTGATAACATATGATCGGACTTTGGACTAGATTGAATCATGATCTGATCCATTTTGCACCCAAACCCTCAAAGTCTATGCAAAACATGGGGAGTGCAAATGGATCAGATCATGATTGAATCCAATAAAATTGGATTCAAATACCCATTGTCAAATTTTTAAATCAAATTAGATCATAAAGTAAGATTCATTTTGAAATTGGATCAAATTGTCACCACCCATATCCAAACCTATATATATATATATACACGTGTATATATATGTTACATATAAATAAGTATATGTTTATATATTATATATAAATATATATTTTATAAATATATTTATATTGCATATATCGAATTGAATAGGATTCTTATTGGATTCCGATAAAATGATACGAATTGAATTTAAATCAGGGAAACCACAACCAGTGACTATCATCTTGAACGGTGGACAACCAATATTGAGTCTATCATGTTCACATCAATCTCATTCCACTATCTTTAGTTTGAACTTTAATCTTCAATTAGGTCGAGTATGTTAACCTTTTTTCTAGGTTATAGCTAAGGAATTGGAGGTCTAAATTGTGCAAATGATTTGTTAATGTTGGGAAAATTAATTAACATTTTAGTTTTTTATTAATTACTAGTAAACATGTACGTGCATTTGCACGTGATAGTATCTCCAAGACAAAACTATTTATAATTCATGGGCAGTTTTTGAACAGTTATAAGTGGACAGTTTTTTGAGTGAGAATAAATGACATATATGCCCTTTTTATGCCCGTTGTATGCTGCTTAGATAAAGGGTAAAAATGTCTAATGAAAAGTACAGAAAATGGGACTATTCACTCTTTTATTAGTAGTATATATTATCTTATTTATAACATCATGAGTTGATTTCTTCATAGGCAAAAGCAATTACGTTTTATTGATATTTATTTAGAACATTGGAGTTGAGGCAACCCATGCCCAATATTAAGATTCAAACTTCAAGCACAGGCCTGGCCCAATCCAAGATCAAGTCCAAATTTATTAATATAGGCTCAATTGAGTTTAACCCAACACTAATTGGGTAAGTCTCAAGCTCGGGTTGGATTGGTCAGGTTAAAAATAATTTTTGATTGCATTTTTATATAAGCAATTTTTATTGGGCTTTGGAGCCCAATTATAATATTTACAAAAGTACACTATATAATTATGAATTTCACTACAATTCTATACAATTCAAAATGACAAATACCTCCACTCTAAAACACCTACCCCAACTGTACTGTGGGCTAAGGATTCTTAAGGTGTGCTAAACAGTCATTCTTCATAAAATTTATTAAAAAATGCATATTGAGATATGGATTGAATTGGGTTAGGCCGGGCTAAACCGAGCCCTTAACCCAAGTTTAGGTTAGGCCTGCACCTCCGTAATAGTATCCACAAAATTTGACTTTAAAAAGTAATTGCATCAAACGCGAGAAAATAAAAGTAACTAGAGATTGCTTGCGTCCGCACTGCACACCCTGAGAAAGAGAAGTAGAGAACAGAGCCAGAGCCAGAGATAAAAGGAGAATAAAGCACTTACAGACACTCTCCTCTCTCCCTCTCGAGGTTTCTTCCCTCGAAAAAAGCTCCCATTGAAACCGCCCGTCTCAGGTAATTTTAATGCTCCCCTCTTGTTCAATCAAATTGATCGATCGCCTTCTTATTTTATTTTACCTTTTTTTAATATCTTGTATGCGATTTTCTTCTAAAGATCTTTGCTTTAACGTATCCGATGATTTACCCAGAGTAGGATTTAGATGCAGGCCTTCGCCATGGTTGTTTCTGATTTTTTAAAACGTAAGCTTGTTAGTAAATTGTCGACCTAATCCGTTAAATGCGGAAAGATCTAATTTTAACCAGATTTGAGTACTGTTAGGGTTTAATTGGGTAGGATTTCAATGCGGAGGAAGAAAGTTGCAGATCGGGCTGTAACATATCGTGTGGACTTGAGTCGTTTGAGGACACCGGAGTTACTTGAAGTTCTGGTGCTTTGTCAAGTTCAATCGAGACTGGAAACTGAGCATCGATAGAGGGTTGCTGTGATAGGCTATGTTAAAAGTTCTTGAGCAGAAAAGAGTGCAAGCTGGTAAAGTTATGAATTATGGGATGAATTATTGCTATTTCGAGTACGCAGCAATGAACGATTGTAATGCAGTTCAATGTTACGTTAGTGTTGTGCACCACAATTTGGTTTCCATTGGAAATTATGAATTAATGAGATTGGTTAGGTAGTGTTTGCATCGTGAACTTCCAAGAGTAGCCCGTTCTAATCCGATATGGTAGGGTGATGGCCATCAAATTTAGTTTAAGGCAGATGAATGTGTAACATGTGTGCTGGATGCCTGGATTGTTTTGCCTCCTTATAGGAGAAGCCCAACAACATTCAAAAAATATGAACAAGGTGAAATGCTTTACATGATTAATTTACTCAGATTTGTGGACGTGTGCATCCTAGCTTACTGGTGTTAGACTTGATATGCAGCTGATACAACACTAATTGCTGCCTGGATGCTTTTATAGTATTACTGTATTAGTATTTTTAAAATGTATAAAATGGTATGATTTAGCAAATGATACCTTAAAATTTCTGTACATTTTAGAAGTTTAACTAAATTTTGCTTTGGCAAGATATAAATATTGAGCAATAATCCATTGTTTTAAAAAATAAACACAGAGGCCAGAAAATGCAAGCATATTAAATGGGTATTGTACTCTGTCATTGTCCAGAATCTTAGGAAATGGAGACTCATATCCCTTTTTGTATCTGTATTTATGTTGATATCTTATCTGGACATCACAAATTAAACGACAAAACAAGAATCCAGTGGTGGAAACATATAACAGCGGTTTTCAGGCTGAAATTTGCCCCACCAATAGAGGATGATGTGCAGATAAATTTGGAGTATGTCTGTGCACCAAAATGCCCTGTGGAAAATTCCTTTGTCGTTTGTGTCTGTTCTCCAAACGTGTCAATGACCAAATCTGTATCATGTGGAAGATTCTCCATCTGCCTTATTTGGGATGATGGCTCTAGAGTTTGAAAAAGCAGCATTACCAAGAATAGTTAAATTGTAGTTTTCTCAATTATCACCTATCTTTTCAAGGTTGTTTTTGAAACTCTCTCTATATATTATTGATGAAAGTACCCACCAGATAGTCTTTTGGACTAGTGGTAGCAGTGCTTGAGAATTATGCCTCTAATTCCT
The DNA here is from genome assembly GCF_055504915.1 of Nelumbo nucifera. Lineage (NCBI taxonomy): Eukaryota > Viridiplantae > Streptophyta > Magnoliopsida > Proteales > Nelumbonaceae > Nelumbo > Nelumbo nucifera. The sequence continues at coordinate 29,611,575 of NC_142650.1, forward strand.
CTAGAAGTGTTTATTCTGATGCATTGTTTCTTATTTTGACACAGTTTTTCCTTGTTGGTTTCTGTCAGGTGCTAATTGGCATTCCTGGAAGGATGGGAAGTAATGATGCCAACGAGTTAATGATTTCTGGGAGTGATGAGGCTGAATGTTCTGAGGCCACTGTGGAGATAAAGATAAAAACATTGGATTCTCAAACATATACTTTGAGAGTGAATAAATGTGTAAATACCATTTTTTTCATTGTTAATTCTAGTAATCATTTTTCTTGTTGTCTTCAGTAGTCCAATTTTTTAATCACTTCTTTTCTAAGGGTACAAAACTCTGATTATTATTTTTTTTGTACCATGCAATTTACTATCAGGTAGTTGCATTTTATTTCTCTATTTGTGCATTAATGTTAAGTTAAACATTTTGCTGCATTTATTTTTTATGAAGTATTTTAATCCACTAATATTTATATATCCATAAATGTGCAACTGTAGAATTGCGTATTTCTCATCTCAAATGCCACTCTTTTTATTTGTTTATTTATTCTTTGCTTGGGAGAAAAATTGTCTAGAATGCAATTATATTTCTGTATGCATGTGGTCATTATCTGTATGCGTGTGGATGGATTCTTTGTCACGGTATCTTCCATCTTCCAATGATGAAATGTTCTTGGTCATTCTTACACCGTCAAAGTTTTATCTCTCTAAAGCGGCATTGAGCTGTTAAATTTAGCATTTTGTTGTTGTTTTTTTCTTTTTTTTTTGATAATTGGTAATTATATTCAAACAAGGAGAGATTCCCTCCAAACTCTACAAAGGCTTTGCAAAAATGCTATGATGTTAGTATGTTACTATCCAAAAAAGCAGATATAAGGATCAAGGATTCAAGCCAAAAACAATCCTCCACTGATTCCTGAAATTCTTAAAGGAAAACCCTGAAAAGCTGAAAGGCATAAAAATTCAAATTCACCAGAACACTTTCAGCTTTTGACTGTTTTCTCCTTGCCCGGGACTGCATTTCTGTTCAGAGTTTCTACGATTTCACTTCCACCAAACACTCCAAGTCTCCAACAGATGGAGAAAGGAGTCAGGTTCCATATGATCCTTCCTCTTTTGCTGACAACCAAGGATGGCCAAGCTGCAACCAGATCTGTCAGCTGAAAGTGGCATCACCCAAGGGCGGTTAAGGAGCTACAAGACACATGACCAGATGCCATACCTGAGGGGACAATATATCAGGATGTGATTGGCTGATTCCAGGGCAGCATTAGTGCATTACACTCAACCTGTCAATTGTTAGGATTTCCTCCAAAATGGCAGTCCATAGAAAAAAGGTTACCTTGGAAGGAATATGAGCTTTCCTAATCCATTTCCATTGGAGAGACTCACCCCTACAATCCTGCTGAACCTCATAGTGTGAGCTAATGGAAATCCTCTTTAGCTGCAGACCATGCTTTGTGGTCTTGGGAACCTGTCTGAATTTGCATTTGCATGAGACTGATCTGCTCTAACAAGGCCATCAACCTGTCTGCTTCTCAATTGAATATACTACACATAAAAACAGGTCACCACTACTTGGCCACCTATAATTTCATAGTAATTCATCAATGCTGCCTCTTTATCCCTTGCTAATCTGAATAAGGATGGATATGATTCAGACAATGGGCTATCCCCACGTAAATGGATTTCCAAGAAGAAATTCAATCCCCCTCACCAGGAGCAAATCTGATAAATTGGGAAAACTATTGCTACCCTTCATGATCCCCTTCCATAAACTGAAGCCATAAGATGCAATGACAAGTGCTGACTCCTACCCAAAAGGAAGACTACCATATTTTTGATGAATGGTCTGTCTCCATAAACCCTCAGCTTCTTCACCAAAATGCCTAAGCCATTTTCTCAGTGGCTTCATTCATATGGGACAGATATCGAATTCATAGGCTCCCTAATTTATAAAGCACGCATACCTTGGGACCAGGCATCCAGGTGGAACTTTTTTCTCATCATTGAGACTCTCCCATAGAAAACCTCTTCTCAGTTGCTTCATTTGAGTTAAAACAGAGGGTGGAGCTTTGAACAATGATATGTAGTATATTGGAAAATTTGATTAGGCACTTTGAATGAGTGTTACTTTATCCCCTTTCGACAAATAGCCCTTCTTCCAGCTGGACAGCTTCCTCATCCTCTCCAAGACAGGATCTCACGATTCTTTTGATCTACAATTCACACCTAGTGCAGGCCCACAAATTTATAGGGTAGTGATCCACTCCTACAGTCCAAAGTTGCTACTTACTCCCCAATGTTTGGCACATTCCCGAATCCCGACAAGGTTTACTTCACTCTTTAAATTAATTTTCAACCCTGAGACTTCCTCAAAGAATATAAATAAGCATCCTAAGAAGATCATATCCTATTTCTCTGCCCTTGAAAACAGGATGGAGTAATCCACAGGTTGAACAAGGGCAGTGGGCTGACTACTTTCCCTGACACTAAAGCCTTCTAATAACCACCCTCCATGGCTCTATTTACCGTTTTTGAAAGGGATTCAGCCACTACAATGAAAAGAAATGGGGAGAGAGGATCATCTTGTCTTAATCTTCTTTTCCTTGCTAATTATGCTTTTGGGCTGCCATTTACAAGGATTGTGAGCATTGCTGAAGATAGACAAGCTTCTATCTATCCCTCAAATGCGCCCCAAAATCCATTTTCTGCAATAATTAGTCCATAAAATTCCAGTGGACATGGTCATAAGTCTTTTGCATGTCCACTTTGCAAATAAAACCTGTCACTCCTTGTCTCTTAGAATCGATGCATTCATTGGCTATTAGAGACATGCCCAAAATCTGCCTGCTATCTACAAAATCTCCTTGGGATGGAGATACAGTGGAGTTCAATACTTTTCTGTCTCTGTTTGCCAGCACTTTGGACAACACCTTGCAGATGCTCCCACTTAGGCTAATGGGACAATGGTCTTGGATATCTGATGCCCCTGCAGTTTAGGAATCAAAGATATAAAGGTCATATTGGCTGCCTCCTATATGTTTGAATTTGCAAGAAAATCCTGCAACCAGTACATGTAATCTTGGTTCCTTCCGGGGTGGACGAGAGAGTGTGGATCCCAATTGCAAATTGCATTTTTACCTGTGCTTCCTTCTTTAATTGCCTAATTCATGCAGATGATAATCCAATCTTTCCATCTAACGAGTTGTGGTCAAGCTTGATTCCCCCTAAAGTGGAAGATTTTCTGTTGGGAGGCAGCCAAGCAAATCATACACACTTGTGAGAGACTCCAAAGAAAGTGGAGAAACTGGTCAATTTCCCCTCATGCGTGTGTTCTTTGCCTAAAGAATGGTGAAAATACTAATCACCTTTTACTATGCTGTTCCTATGCTTCTTGGGTTTAGCAGTATTTCTTTTCACTGGTTGGAAGAGAATGAGTAACACCTCTTGAAGTGGTTGATTTGTTCAAAACAGGGATGATGAATGGTGCCACGCAAAGGCAGGCAAAGAGTTCTGTGGGATTGTGTAGAGCTGTCTTGTGGGGGTTGTGGTGCAAAAGGAATGCGAAAATCTTTGAAGAGAAACACAAGCAGGTTGAGGAGCTAATTGAACTAATAACCTTAAGAGCTGCGCACTGAGCCATCAAATGTAAAGAATTTTCTGTTGCATCTCTTAATGATTTATTGAGAGGTTGGAATATTGTATAGCTGGTTTCTCCACAAGTAACCCCCAAAGTCTTTGGTGTGGACTCCATTGGCAGTACAGAGGTATAATTTTTATTTCAATGGGTGCTGTTTGGGCAATCCGGGAATGTCTGGAGTGGGAGGAGTGGTGAGGGACAGTCAAGGCATCATCATCCTTAGTTATTTGGGTCCAACTGGGGAAGGAAATTCTCAATGAGGAGAGTTATTGGCTCTAATTCAAGGACTAAAGCTTATAATGATGCAAGGGTGGAGGAATGTGAAGGTGGGAGGTGATTGTCAAACATTGGTACTCAGACTCAATCTCCTTGGCAGTTCATACCGTTCGTGAGACTGGCCTGCTCTCTAGGTTAGGACCGTTGGTGAGACTGGGCTGCTCTCTAGGTTCCAATTTGAACCCCTCATTCAACTGGGTTCCTAGGAGTGCTAATACAGCAGCAGATTCCTTGGCAAGAGCTGGGGTGGGGAGTTATGCTTTGGTTTGGGGTTGCCCTGGACCAGGATGTATCCTGTAATATTTTCTCTTGTTTCTGAGTGGTTTTGGTTTTGCTTTTGAGCTTGTATTGTTCTTTGGTCAGCTGCATTGCTCTGGTGTGGCTGGCCCATGTCCCTATTTAATGAAATGACTTCAGTTATTTATAAAAAAATCTTCCCTCATGAAGTTTCCAGCATCTTTTGAAGAATGCAATTGGAAATTCCTCAGGAAACATGTCCAAAGTTTTTTTTATTTTTTTATTTTTTTTGATCACTAACAGTTTGTTTTTCTTAATTTTCTGCAGATTTTTTCCCACTTTTTTGTAGCACCAAAACAAAAATAATCATTATTGGGTTTGGGGGAGTAATAAGAGATGAGAATGGTGTTTTACTTGCAATTTACTCCGGCCCAATAGGGGAAATGGGTTCCATTAGGGCGGAACTCAAGCCAGCAGTGGTTGGGGTGCAAAAGGCAAAGGATATGGGGGTTGATAAACTGGTTATTGAAGGAGATTCCAAAGTGATTGTAAGCTGGTTATCAAAATGAGTTGCAGCAAACTGGAACTACAGAAATGAAATAAGATGTTTTGACTGGTTTTCTAGAGATTTGCAACTGGTAACTCAATGGGTACAAAGATCAGCCAACAATTATTTTGGGCTCAGTTGTAGTAAAGTATGACTTGGATTTGGTATGAGATAGCAAGGGCTATGTTCATGGCTTTTATTTTACTTGTAAACCAACAACTTCTTGTTGTGCTTGGTTGTTCTTAATTAATAAATTTTGACATATTTTGTTAATAAAAAAATAAATAAATAAACAAAAGATAGTAAAAGTCTTCTATCAGTAGGTACGACTACCTGCCATTCTGGTTTGCAATCCAATGTTCCCGCCATAGAAGAAAATCAAGAGATTAGAGTTATCCCAATCCCGTAGACTCCTTTTCCTTCTTGTCCCTTTTATTGACAAGGTGTAAAGTGTATTAACATCAATGAAAAGGGCTAAAACTCTTGCATGACATTCAATTACTAACCATAACACTGATCTGTGTGCGGATCAATGTTTTCAGATGCATAAGAGGTTGTATCCTTCAAAGTGTAACTCAAGACAAGATGTCCTCAAAATGTGACAAGGTATACTGATACTCAAGACTTTTGAAGTTTATAGTTTGTGTGGCTCGAAGTGCAGATGAACCATGCATAAAAGATGCACTCCAACCCTGAAGCATAGTCGCATATACAGTGGGGCTGTAGGGGACAAGACAAAACAAAAAATTGTGAAAATAAAACCTATTTTGGGAAGAAGAATGGGGTGGGGGGGGGTGGGACCCAGCACATATACCTCTGGTGGTGGTAGTGGGTGGATCTACTCTTGCTGCCTCCTGATAATCTGTCAATGAAGAGACTGGATTTTAGTATGGGCATTCCTATATGGAATTAGATGGCATTCTTCCCTTTTATGAATTATTGAACCAAGGTAATGGAAATGGTCACATTGAGTTGTCTCTTAGTCTCCAATCTTAAGTGTACCTTGATTTTTTTTTGATAAATGAGAGTAATTTTATTGAAATAAATATTAGAAATAGAAGCAGCCTAGGAAGAGGCACGAGATGTTACCTCCCCCAAGGACTGAATCATAAACACTAAACATGCCCAAACCTTAGATACAAATTACGAAGTAGCCCAAAACAGATCACCCCTTGACACCCCTTGCTTGGCCAGAGAATCGACCATTACATTTGCTGATCTACTAACCCACTGGAACCTAACGGTCATATTTCTTGTTATCCATTTAACTTTCTTTAACTGTAGCCCCAACAAACTGTGTCTGGGCTATTCAGCCAGCCCACTACTACCTTGGAATCTCCTTCTACTAACAAATTGTTCACTCCTAATTGACTAGCCATTTGTATACCTTGTATTGCTGCTAGTAGCTCTGCCCTTACAGAATCACCTTCATCCACTGGTCCTGAGAAAAGAGACAACATATTGCTGTCTTTATCTCTCAGAATCCCTCCAATTCCGGATGGCCCTGGGTTACCTTGGCAGCTGCCATCAAAGTTCAATTTTACCACTCCATCCGGTGGGGGTTTCCATTCAACTTGTAATTTGTTCCTAGTGGAGACTGTAGAAGCCATTGTTTCCCAATTTCTCCTTAAGTCATCAAAGGAGAAATCTGCCAACAATTGTGAAGATTGCAGCCATGAAATTGTCTTTGCCAATATACATTCCTTGACTCCAGCAAGACTCCTTTCCTTTTCTTGAAATATTCTAGCATTTCTCTCCTCCCATAAAATCTACAAGCTGGTGGCTTTGATACATTTCCACATTATCTTCCCCCTTTTTGTCAATCTCCCAAGAGCATCTGGAGTGAACAACAACTTTACTTAAGAGGGCAAGTTCCACCTGCACCCAAATAAAGAAACAACCCAGTTCCAAATATTGGCAGCAAAGGAGCACGATATCAGCAAATGGTTACAGTCCTCACCCTTCACTTTACACATAAAGCACCAATTTGGGGACAAACATAAAAAAGGTTTCTTCTTTTGCAAGTTTTCCACAGTATTGATCTTACCATAATAGGCTTCCCAACAGAACACTGCTACTTTGGGGGGTATTGGCCTTGACCAAACCTCTTTAACAGGTAAGATCTGAGAGAAAGGGTTAGAGCAAAGGGCTTTAAAGAAAGACACGCAAGTGAAAGACCCAACCAGGTTTAGAGCCCAGACTCTTTTGTCTGGGTTAGTGGGGTCCAGACACACCGAATCTAGAAGCAACAACTCTGAGACACAATGAAATTCTTCATCCCTTAACCCTCTCTGAAACCCAAAATCCCAATTTAAAGCCAAAGGGCAAATCGGGGCGGGGGGGAAGGAACCAAGAAATGGGCTTCTTTTTAAAGAGGGAGATGGAATAGAGAGAAGGGAAACGGTCTTTTAGGGGTTAAGTGCTCACCCAAGTATCCTCCCAAAAAAGAATAGAGTTCCAGAACAAGCATCGTACGTTACAAATCTGAGGAATTTAGGGAGAATGCCAGAGATAGCCTTCCAAGGTGTTGTGAGCAAAGCCCTTCGGGATACCCCCGCATCCCAACTTGATTCAGAACAACCATGGATACTTTTCACTACTTCATGCCACAACCTCTCCCTCTCCAGGGGCCACCTCCGAAGCCATTTACCTAAAAGAGCCTCATTCTTACTCACCACATTCCCTAAGTCTAGTCCTTTTTTGCTCTGACTCACCACCTCCCACCTAATCAAGTGATCTTTTTTCTCTTCACCAAGTTCCCATAGGAAGTCCCTCATCAGTTTTTCCAACCTCTTTGCCTCCTTTTTAGGAATTCTAAAGACTGACAGGAAGTATAAAGGCAAGTTGGCTAAAGTTGCTTTAATCAAAGTAACTCTACCACCCACGGAGATGTAGTTCCTCTTTCAAGCTGCCAATCTTTTTTCAAAATTTTCAACCACCGGAGTCCAGAACCTACTTTCTTTTGGATTTGCACCTAGAGGAAGTCCTAGATAGGATAGAATCCATTGAGAGCAAGTGCATTCTAACAAGGCTGCTATAGACTCCACCTCCTCTCTGTTCAAATGAACCCACACAACACAACTCTTCTCAAAATTTACCTTCAAATTTGAGGCCTTCTCAAAGTGAATTATTATTATTTTTTTGATCAATAACAACTCAAAGTGAATTATTAAATCCTTCAGATTCCTATTGATAAAAAAAAAATCCTTAAGATTCCTTACCTCTGTCAGATCACAACCTTCGCAAAAGATTATTATATCTGCAAATTGGAGATGGGTTACTGACACTCTGTCTCTACCTATTCTCCACCCTCTTAGGGATCCAACTCTATCTGCTTTTGAGAGGAGTCTACTAAAAGCATCAATGACTAAAGTGAAAAGGAAAGGCGACATGGGATCACCTTGTCTCAAACCCCTGCTAGCTGGGAAAAAATCAGTAACTACCCTGTTGACTAGGATGGAATAATGGCAACTTCCTCATTCTGCATCTTTCCCATAATTGATTCACCCTTTGCATTTTTCCTACTTTGATCCCCTGTTTTTGCTGAACCTTCTTGAACCTCACCCTTCCCTCCCTCTTCCTCTTTTCTCTTATACTCCTCCAAAAACATACAGATCTTATCCCAGATCATCTCTAACTCCTTTTTCTGTGATTCTCTTCCCCTTACCACTTCCTCTTGTTCTTTGCCCCCCTTGTCCCTTCCAATCATGGCTGCTGCATCAAGTTGAGCTGCAGGAGTACCTGTTTCAGGCAGAAAACCCACATCAGTACCATAAAACGAATTGACACTATTACTTGAATGGTTGTGGGAAGATGTCAAAAACTCTTGAGGGGAAACACATAGGGGCAAGGTCGCGGTTAATCCTTCCAAAGAAGATGACTGTGGGTTCCCATTGTGTTCAACCAATGTTGTTTTAATCCTTGCATCAGAATTTTCCTTTGTAAGTTGTCCCCTTGATAACTCTGTGATTGGTGACCAAGGTAATTCCTGTTCCTTTATTCCTCTATCAGTGCTGTGTTGCTCTAGTGAACTGGAGCTAATTTAAGAACCGGTGTCCCCTGCCTCTCCTCTGTAAAATCTGTGGTAAACCCCAAATCCGTAGGTGATAAGAGACATTGAGAGTGCATCTTCTGGGCTGAAACTGAAAATCCAAGTCGTCGTTTTCCAAAAAAAGCAGCTTGGTGTGAATGCTCTCATCACAGAGGGTTTTGGCTTTTTTCAGATCCACACTTCCAATACTTGAGGAGTCTTCAGACTCTGAATCTGAGCTACCTTCTTCCTCCATCGCATAGATCTTAACTATGTCCGTAAAGACCTGATTTACTGTCTCTGGAAAGAGGGAACTCCTTAACTCCGTTGTCAACGAGTGCTTCTTGAACCTCGGATTGTGCCGTTCCGAGGAGAAAACTTTTGTCTTCTTGCTTGGAACCCATACCCAGTTCGAACTTGCTGCTCCGCTGCTGCTAGCTTTCTCCCCTGTGAGCGGTAGAAGAGAAATTCTCATGGGAGACGATGATAGACCATTTTTTTGGTCCATCGTCCTCTCCAAACCTTTGGTCACGTGCCTACTTAAACTGGAGCATGGCACTTTAGAAATTGGGTCGACTCTTTTTAATCCGGCTGGCCCATTCGTAGGAAAAGGGCCCCTTAATTTTTGATCGGCCTGGGCCCAGCCCCCCGACCAGAAAGGACCGGTTCACAAGACTGGCTTAACCCCTGAACCTTTGCCTGCCTTAGTTCAGTTTCTTTTGAAATTTGAACTCCTGGCACAAGTTTACCTCCAATTAAGCCTCCTGTCACCGATTGAACATAGGACTTGCCATCCCTCAGCCCACCCTGCCAACTTTCCCCAAATAGTTAAATTTTTTTCTTTTCTCTCCTTTTTCCTAGTTGCCTCAGAAGACTTAGCCTTTTTGTAGTGTCTACTTTGCCTTGCATACCAAGCAACCAGGCTTGTTCTGCCCCTTCATCTTCCTCCCTTCTTCCCTCCTTCCAAAGATGGGCTTCAATGGAGGTAGCAAGCCAAATGGGGTATATTAAACCCTTTGAAACAACCTCTATCTTCCATGGGATGTCATTGAGTTTAACACCACCTAAACTCACTGCAACTGAATAGAGATCACAATCAAAAACACCTTATAATTTTGCATCACAGATTAAAGCTATTGACTGTAAAACTTCCTCCTTCCAAAGATTGAAAGGTAACCCAAGCACTTTGACTATTACATTGTCTTCAATCTCAAAGCATTTGGTGTTAGATAGAGGACACCAACCCGAGACTGTAGCAGCACCAGCCTCAGAAAGAAAGTTTAAAGATGAAATCTTTTAGGACCAGCCCAGATGCAGGCCCGGTTATGGAGAGCCAGGCCTAGGCCCAGGACACTTCGGACCCAAGTCAGCACACCCCACGACTCAGGCGAGCAGCGCCTCCTCTGAGATTTGTTTACATGCGCCGTCCATGTCCAGAGATCTGAGCAGAGTTTGTTGGGTTGTTACAAGCCACTATCGGCAGTTATAAATATTTGTAGCAATCAATTGAGTGGCATGAATGAAATAGTTCAGAGTTTCTCTTGTCTCTCCTCTTCTCTTTTCTTTCTCTCTCTCTCTCTCTCTCGTTCATTTCAGGAGGGTGAGCTCCCTCGAACCAGCTCTTCTTCTGTAACATGACTAGCAACCCTATCAGTTGGTATCAGAGTCTAGCTTCCATGCCGACGACCAGAACGACGGTGGCTGAGGAGAGGATTGACCGAATCGATGGGGAAGTGCGACAGACCACCAATGAGTTGAGAGACATCAAGGAAACACTCTCAGCATTGGTTGGTTAGTTCGAACGGCTGTTAGTGGCACCCAGAGCTTCAGAGGTCGAGGGATCCAGTAGTAGCAGTGGAAGCCGGTGAGGTGGAGTCTTCCTTGTCAAGGCTGCCAAGATCGACATCCCATTGTATTCAGGTGATGACCCCGTTCCCTGGATATACCGGGTTGAGAGGTATTTTGAATTTCATGAGACCCCTATTGAGCAAAGAGTTCCCATTGCTGCCATTCACATGGATGGCGAAGCAATTATGTGGTACCAGTGGTACCGGAAGACCCATCCCCAAACCACCTGGTTGGATCTCACTAAGGCTCTACGAGTGAGGTTCGGACCCTCTAGCTATGAGAACTTCAATGAGTCCCTCTCTAGAGTAAGGCAAACGGGAATGGTAAATGACACCAAAACGAGTTTGATGGGGGATTGAGGGATGATATCAGAATTGAAGTAAATACCATGTAACCAGCTGCGTTGGTTGCGACTGTTGGTTTAGTCAAATTACAAGAAGAAAGGCTGGATCGGCTCAAGAAACTGGGAAGGTTTACAGGACCTCAAGCGGGCCCATTACAAAGGAACCCCTACCTGAAAATTGAGCGCAATCCGGGCCCCTTACTTCCAGTAGAAAGCCTTATGTGCCGATTCAGCCAAGCTTCTTGTGAAAGGAAGAGGAGAAAGTTGGGGGTTTCAGCAATAGACGGAGGAAAGGGAAGAAAAGGAGAAGGTCGACTAGGATAGTCAGTCATAACCCTAGCCGCCAGCCCCTCATTCTATTTATAATTAACTTAAATATGCGATATTACAAAGATGCCTCTAGTGGGGCGGCAACTCAAACTAAGTACTTACAATTCTTTTAAAAATAAAAAACTAATGGGCCCAAGGCCCAACAACTTCTTAATTTAAAAGAAAACAATCTAAACATAAATCGGCCCACTCAACACTCCCCCTCAAGTTGGGAATAGATGTCATACATTCCCCACTTGCGTAGATCATGTTCCAGCTTATTCTTTGCAACACCTTTTGTGAGAACATCAGCAAGCTGTAGATCAGAAGAAATGTATGGAAGACAAACTTCTCCAGAAGTTACCCTTCTAAGTGCTCCTTCAGGCAGACCCAGATTAACTATTTAGGGCACATCATCTCCGACGGCCAGGTGCATATAGACCCAGAGAAGATTGCTTGCATGGTCGCATCGGCTAGGCCCAACTCCCACGGGCCCTCAGGGGGTTCCTTGGGCTTACTGGGTACTATCGTTGCTTCATTAAAGATTATGGAGTCCTGGCGGCACCACTTATCAGCCTACTGAAGAAGCATGCATTTGAGTGGAATCAGAAAGCTGATGAAGCCTTCCAGTTACTTAAGAAGGTTGTGACCACACCTCCAACGTTGGCTCTTCCCGATTTCACATTAGAATTTGTGGTTGAAGCGGATGCCTTAGGCAAAGGGGTAGGCACAATCTTAATGCAGCAGGGCCAACCATTGGCCTTCTACAGCAAGGCCCACTCTCCCCAGGCCCAAGCCAAGTCCACATACGAGAAAGAACTCATGGCAATCGCGCTGTTAGTGCAGAAGTGGAGGGCATACCTCCTGGGCCGAAGATTCATTGTGCGCACAGACCACCGCGGCATCAAGCATTTGCTGGAGCAAAGAATTCTGGGCCCTGACCAGCAAAGGTGGGCCTACAAGTTACTGGGCTACGACTTTATCATTGAATACAAGCCGGGACCTTCTAATGCTGTCGCCGACGCACTCTCACAGGTGGAAGACCTTCACATCACTGTGGTGTCACGACCAACTTATACCTTGATGGACCAGTTAAGGCAGGAAGCCCACAATGACACTCACCTAGCCTAGATTCGGGCCCAAGTTCTTAAGGAACCAGCTCTCACCGATAGGTACACTGTGAAGGGTGATGTTCTCCTTTACAGAGGGAGAATGGTGATTTCTGTCAGATCCAACCATCACCAGGAGTTGCTACGACTCTTTCATGACTCAGCACAAGGACATTCAGGGGCTCTTCGTACCTATAAACGTTTGGCCTCGCACTATTATTGGAAAGGCATGAAGCGCGTGGTGAAGGAGTATGTAGCGAGATGTGCTACTTGCCAACAGAAAGAGTTTGGGAAGAAGTCACTATGGACTTCATAACCGGGCTCCCCACCTCTCAAGGGAAGTCGGTAGTGCTGGTGGTTGTGGACAGGCTGAGTAAGTACGCACACTTCATTGCCCTCTCCAGACCTTATTCAACGTCCACTGTGGCTCAAGCTTACATTTGGGAGGTGGCCAGACTCCACGAAACTCCCCTCTCCATCTTGACAGACCGGGATCCCATCTTTATGAGTTCTTTTTGGCAAGCTTACTTCTCCGCTCAAGGGGTGCACCTACTTCACTTGACCAATTATCATCCACAGACAGACGGGCAGTCGGAGGTAGTCAACCGATGTTTGGAGACCTATTTGCATTGTTTTGTGGGAGATAAGCCCAAACAATGGGCTCAATGGTTACCGTGGGCCGAGTTCTGGTATAACACTACATTCTAGGTATCAGCAGGAACCACCCCTTTCAAAGTGCTCTATGGGTGTGGCCCTCCATCTATCATACCGTATGAAAAGGGAACAACATCTGTTGCTGAAGTTGAAAGCCAGCTTTCAGCAAGGGACCAGATACTTAAGACCCTCAAGTTCCATCTTCAGCAGGCCCAACAACGTATGAAGATAGCTTATGATAGGAAGCACCGAGAATTGGAGTTTTCAATTAGGGATTGTGTATACTTGAAACTCCAACCATACAGGCAGGCGTCCCTAGCGAGAAGGTCGACCCAGAAATTATCTCCCCGGTACTTTGGGCCATTTCAGGTGGTTGAACGCATTGGGGCTGTTGCCTATCGACTGAACCTCCCTGCAGAGTGCCAGTTGCATCCCATATTCCATGTTAGCCTCTTGAAGCCTTGCCTATCTTCCTCCGATGTTACCAGTCCCACACTTCTGCCGTTCACGGAGGCCGGTGGAATAGTGTTTGAACCACAACATGTTAAGGACATCCGTTGGGTGAAGAAGGGCAGCAAGGTTCACAAACAAATCCTGGTCGTTTGGAAGGGGCTGCCACAGGAGGGTTCTAATTGGGAAGATTTTGACTAGTTACAGAAGCAGTTCCCTACCACCAACCTTGAGGACAAGGTCATTCTTGATGGGGAAGGGGATGTTAGGACCGACCCAGTTATGGAGAGCCAGGCCCAGGCCCAGGACACTTCGGACCCAGGTCAGCACACCCCACGACTCAGGCGAGCAACACTTCCTCTGAGATTTGTTTACACGCGCCGTCCACGTCCAGAGATATGAGCAGAGTTTGTTGGGTTGTTATAGGTCACGATTGGGTTGTTACAAGCCACTATCGGCAGTTATAAATATCTATAGCAATCAATTGAGTGGCATGAATGAAAGAGTTCTGAGTTTCTCTCGTCCTCTTCTCTTCTCTTCCTCTCTCTTTCTCGTCCATCTCAGGAGGGTGAGCACCCTCGAACCAGCTCTTCTTCTGTAACACGACCAACAACCCAATCAAAATCTCTACTTTATCTTCACTTAGATCTATCAAAGCTTTACAAGTTTCATAAGGAGTAATCACCATCGGCTTCTGCAGGTTTAATTCTTTGAGTATCGCCTGAGCAATACCTCTCCAAACCCGTGGTGGACTTGAAGTTTCAACCACAAATTTCTTCCCCCAATCCTCTTTTTCTGCTGTTGCTACCAGTTTACAAAATCTTTTTCCTTTTTCTGCAATCATCCATTTCCTGTAAGTGGGTTCTTCCTTTCTCTTGTGATTACCCCCTTTCTTTTCCTTTACTGCAGCCTCTACTTGTTTTGTTTTCAGCTGCTGAGTAAAGTCACTCAGTACCTCTGCGACTACCTTCCATCCAACACCCTGTTTACCTTGTGGGAAACAAGCCAACTGCTTCTTTCTTCCTCCAAAGAATTCCTGCAGTGTTATGTAGCATTCTTTTGTATTCTTTTTGCATTCCAACTCATAGCTCTTTCTTCCATCAAGGTTGAACTTTGTAAAGTTCAGTTGTTTACCTTTGGAGCTTGCTTCTGAAACAAAACTCTGCAACCATTCAATCACTTCAAGACCTTCCAACAATATTGTTGCTCTCTTTGCCTCCCTAATCTTCAAGCTCTGCTGGCCCCTGATCCTTATCTCTTCAAATAAGAAATCTTTTGCTTCAATCTTCATCACTCTCCTCCATCTAGCAGCTTCTACAAACCTATTCTCCATCTTCTTCTACAGATCCTCAATGTTTATAATCTTGAAAGCCAAAAAATTAAGCGTACCTTGATTTACACTCCTATAATTACTAAATTTACATGTCATATACTTTGTCTTAGTCCTACATATTTTAAAACCTTTGTTTCTAAGGCATTTGTCCATAAGCTTAATTTTTCCTTTAATGCTTCATTAGTTTCATCAATTAAAACAATGTCTTTGCAAACAATGTGCACCATGCAACTTCCTCTTGAATATGTTTAGTCAATTCATCTATGTATGCAAATAGATAAGGGGTAAGTGCTGAACCTTGGTCAAGATCCATAGTAATTGTAAACTTTGAACTCTCTCTAACTGGTGTTCTGACATTGGTTGTTGCCCCCTCTAGGAACTCTATCATATGCCTTTTCTAGACTAAAGAACACCATATGAAGATCTTTCTTCTTCTCTTTGAACTTTTCTATGAATTGTATTAAAAGAAATATAGTTTCCATGGTTGATCTTCCTGGCATTAAGGCAAATTGGTTCTCTGATACACCTGTTTCAAGTTGTAATCTTTGTTCAATTATTCTCTCCCGAAGTTTCACAGTGTGGTTCATACGTTTAATCCCTTGATAGTTATTACAACTTTGTATATCACCTTTGCTCTTAAATATAGGCACCATACCATTGTTTCTCCATTCATCATGCATCTTCTTTTCTTATACTATCTTATTAAATAGCTTGGTTAGCCATAACAAACCTACCTCCCCCATATCTTTCCATACTTCTATTGGAATCCCATCTGGTTCTAACGTCTTTCCCTTCTTAATCTTATTTAGTGCCTCCTTTATTTCACTAGGTCTAACTCTACAAAGGTACACATTATTTTTAACACTACTAATATTGCTAGATTCTCCTCCATTATCATCCTCTCCCTGCTAAATCTCTACCTTTCCTTTTTTCACCTTTGCTAGTTTATTATAAATTCTTTTTTCTCCCTCTTTAGTATCTAATTTATGGTAAATTATCAGCCTTACATTTAACTTTATTCACATTCTTTTTAACTTTCTTATGGTTTTATATTTTTCCTAGTTTTCCACATTTTAGCCTTTTGCCATACTTTGTAGCATGCTTGTTTTAATCTAATTATATTTTGAACGTTTTCATTCCACCAAGTTTCTTTAGTACCTTGCTACTTCCCTTTATATTCTCCTAGGACATCCTTTGTTACTTTCTTTATATTGTTTGCCATTCCAATATCTTGTTTGGGTGGATCATAAGGTCTACCAAATCATCTGTTGACAGCCTTCATTGGAAGGTGTTGTGAGAATAACTTTTGTATTAGGGAGCTGATTTCTAGGATAGAAGTTTCTTATTCTTTTGTTCTCACATTTATGGATGGCTTCAACCCCTCTAGGATTGTTTTTTTTCTTCGTATATGTTAGAAGTAGCTATTCCCATTTGATCTTAAATGAAAAGTTTGTAATTGATAAATATTTTGTGAGCAATAAAAATTAGAAAAATATTTTTTTTACCTCTGATTTCTGGAACCTGAGAACACTTTTCTTCCTTATTTGGTGCCTGATGGTAAGTTATTAGAGATTTGTCAAGCATTATCCATCTTTATTAGCTTAGGCATTGAATAAACTTTTGTGTTCTCAGGTACCCGTGCCTGCATTGAAGGAACAGATTGCAACTATTACTGGTGTGCTGTCAGAACAGCAACGCTTAATATGTCGTGGAAAAGTTTTGAAGGATGATCAACTCCTTTCAGCTTACCGTATCCTTTTTCTTTAGTTGATTTTTTTTTAGTAGTTTTGCGTTTCTTTTATTTTTCTGGTTGTTTATAGTTAAGGTCTGAGATGCTTTAACTTGTTACTGGAAAATAAGGAAAAATAAAAGAAAATAGGAAAAAAGGGCTTTGTTTAATTGAGCTGAGTTGAAGATAGGAAAAAGATTGAAATTCTTAACTAGTTATTTTTTTCTTCATTCTGAAATACCTTGCACCAATATGCATATGTAGCGTATTCACAATTTTTTTTTCAAGTATTTAAGGTATTCTGTTTGATGCTATTATTTCTTAGATGTAATATGTGAATATTATATTAGCATTGGACATGTCTGCAATTAGTTGATTGAATCATTGAAGTTACCTCTACGAATCTGCCTTCCATTTTGTTGATAATAAAGGCTTATTTCTATCCTTATTGGATGCATTTGATTGTATCCATGGAAACCTCTAATACATTCAGGATATTACACTGATTAAATTCCTAGTAGTGCTGCTACTCTTTGGGTTTTCCTAGCTTTTAATCATGTCAATCATTGCCAATAGTGGTAGATTTATTTTACACATTAAATTAGTTTAATACAGGCTGTTGCTTCAACTGCCCCCAAGTGTTGAGAGAGACAGGGGTCAAAGATATTGCATTGTCATCTCATTAAATGCTACAGTGGTACAAGGTTCAAAATTTTGTTACGTATCGGCCCGTATTGGTCGATACGTATCGTATCGATGGGTCACCAATATGCGAAATATAAGGAGTTTCGGGGTATGACCTGTTTCAGGGGGTAACCAGGCTTTTAACTGACCCCCTGAACATATTTTGAAAAAAAATGAAAAAAATATAAAAGTGTCAATACAAAGTCCGATACACCCAATTTGGTGTATTGGACTGTATCGAAACTTTGAACCTTGCAGTGGTATATGTTAATAAGTAGATGGCATTAACCAGAAGGTGAAATGCAAATTGAGTTTGGTTATTTAAGATCTCCAACTGCCAGACCAGCAAAGCAGAATAACCTATTCAATCATCATGATTGTTGTGTCACAAATTACATTCAGCTTGGTGCATACAGTGCTTTTAATCTAAGAATTTTAAATTTCAATGTAAAGGACTATGGTGTCTTTATTTCTAACCACTTCTGGCATAAAAACAAATAATTAATAAGCTAGCACTCAAAAGCAGGCTATGACTCAAACTCTGTATATAGACCAATTAATCTTCATCTATAAAGGTGATGATGGCCTATGCTGTAGGACTGAATTGATGGCTCTTTCTATGTCCACTCTCCAAGCACACCGTTTTTGTCATGATGTCATTATCCTTGTACTTTCTCTTGCATAACTGTTCATTTATCTTGTTAAATGAGATTTTTTTTGGAAAAAGGTAACGTAATATTTATTGAAACAAAAGCTACACAAACAAGCTGAGATCAGTCCCAGAAAGGCCGACTGAACAATTCAGCAATTACATATTCCACCAAGAACTGGAATGACAAACAACAGACAAATTACAATTTCTGAACTCCTCAGAGACTGACACCCAAGAGATTAATTTGCCCACAGCTTTCTGGATTAACTCTTCAATACTTCAAGCCTTATTACAGAAAAGCCTACTATTCCTCTCAGACCAGATGGACCATAAGACAGCACTAGGAATAGTCTTCCACACTATCTTCCTTTTTCTTGTTAAGCCCATTAATATTCCAGCAACACAAAAGCTCCTTTATCGAACTTGGCATAACCCATCTTAAGTTCATAGAGCTGAAGAAGTGATTCCACAGCTAAGAAGAAAACGGGCAGTGAATGCACAAATGATCAGTAGTTTCAGAATTGTTCCCACACCGATTGCACGAAAGGTCCAAAAGCTGAATGCCCCTTCTCACAAGATTAGCTCTAGACAAACATTTATTCAGAACCATAGTCCATACTAGAAACTTGGATTTAGATGGGCTAATGGGATTCCACACCTGATGACAAGGGAAATTAATGGCACCCATTCTACAAAGTTTGGAAGCCAAAGACTCGACAGAGAAAACACCATCTGGATTCCACTTCCAATACTACTTATTTTCTGAGCATAAATCAACCTCTTGAGTCTGAAAAATAGTCAACATGTTCATTATCTCTTCCAGCTCCCAGTCGAAAAGATTCCTTCTAAAGATAGGGGACAAAAAAACTGAATCTCCAGATAAGCTGCAACACTCAACAACAGAAGCCTCTTGGTTAGATGCACACTGAAAGAGGAGAGGAAAAGATTCAACAAGAGGGCCATCCAGGCACCAAGAATCCTTCCAAAACTTGGTTCTACTATCATTGCCGACCTTAATTGAGATCCCATCAGCAAGAACAGAGAAGTTCTTCAATACCCCTTTCCACAGAGAGTTTCCCCAACTGGGAGGAGGGCCCCTAGTTCTCCAATTGCCCCACTCCACTCCATACTTACCAACAATGGGAGGTCTCCACTAGGCATCATTTTCAGCCGCAAATATCCAAATCCACTTATAGAGAAGGATAGAATTAAAAGTTTTCAACTTCCTTATGCCTAAACCACCTTCATCCTTGGGGAGGCAGACTTGATCCCAACTAACAAGATGAGTTTTTTTCTCCTCTTCCCAACCCCTCCAAAGAAAATTTCTTTGAAGTTCTTTACGCTTTCTTGCAACTTTGTTAGGAATAGGGAAAAGGGAGAGGAAATAGGTAGGTAAATTGGATAGTGTGCTCTTAATCAAAGTCACCCTACCCCCAAAAGAAAGATATTTTGCCTTCTAAGATGCCAATTTTCTCTCCATTCTTTCAATAACCGGGTCCCAGATTGAAGAAAGCCCACAACTCGCCCCCAGAGGAAGACCCGAATATTTAACTGAAAGGGACGCAATTTGACATGCCAAAATCTCCGCACAATCAACTAAGTTGGATACCTGACCCATTGGAATAATTTGACTTTTGTTCCAATTGACTTTAAGGCTAGAGACCACCTCAAACCAAGATAAGATCCCAAGAATTAAGTCCACCTGGGAGGGAGAAGCATCCACAAAACATAGAGTATCATCTACAATTTGGAGAATGTTAACTTTCTCCCCCTCTGGAGTAATTGCAAAACCTTCTCACTCACCGGATTCGGCAGCCTTTTTACAAAACAAAGTGAGGATCTCCATTACACATATAAATAGTAAGGGAGACAGGGGATCACCCTGCCTAAGACCCCTGGAACTATCAAAGAAGCTTGTAGATTGTCCATTAATCAAGACTGAAAATTTTGGAGAGGTGATACATACTTTTATCTAATTCCTCCAATTTTGCCCAAAATTCATCTACTGCAACACAAGATCGACACACCTTCAGTTGACATGATTATAAGCCTTTTATAGAAGCTATGCAGAAGACTAATCAGCCTGGAATTTTTTATGTTCACTGCACCTTAAATCTTCGGAATAAGGGTAATAAAGGTAGTATTTAAACTCCTCTACAATGAACCTCTCTCATAAAAGCCATGAAAGACATTCAGAATATCCTGTTTCACAAAGTCCCAACATTTAAAGTAGAAAAGATTTGTAAGTCCATCTGGCCCTGGGGATTTTTCATCTGCCAACATCTTAATTGCTGCTTTTATTTCCTCCTCCGTGAAAGGTCTTTCAATGAAGGTGGACTGCACATCACTCAACTATTTAAAGGGAAGGGGCCTAGGAAATGGTCTGAAGAACCAAGATTCTTTATAAAGTTTTTTATAAAAGTTGGTTGCCACTGTCTTCATGTCTGCCTCAGATTCCCCCACCCTCCCCTCCCCTTCCAACCTAGTAATTACAGAAGCTCTGGCTCTTGCATTTGCCATTTTATGGAAGAAGTGTGTGTTTCTGTCCCCCTCTTTTAGCCAAACCACTTTAGCTCTTTGTCTCCATTTGATTTCATCCGTCACGACCAATTTATCATACTTCAACTTCGCTTGAGATCTTTTCAATCTACACTCTTCTGATAAAGGACCCAACTCTTCTGCTGAATCAATTTCCTTTATGGTACTCAGCAGAGCTTTCTTTTTCATTTCTAAATTCTTGCTTTTCTCCAATTTCCAGATCTTTAATCTCACTTTAATGGCACCCAATTTTTTTGCCAGAATGAAAGAGCTGGTTCCCATTACCTGTAAATCTTCCCAAACTGTCTTCAACAAAGGAATAAGATTAGCATCTTCAAACCAAGCATTCTCCATTTTGAAAGGGGCTTTTACTCTATTTTTAGCACAACAAACTAGCTGAATTGGAATGTGATATGAAACTGGCCTAGGAAGGACAATTTGCTTGAAGTCAGGAAATAACTCATCCCAATTAGAAGTAACCAAAAACCTATCCAGTCTCACAAGAGTGGGGATATGTTGATTATTGGTCCAAGTAAACCGACTACCATGAAGAGGTAAATCAATCAATTCAAATATGTTGATGAAGTCAGCAAACTGAGCCATATCCCTGAATCTTCTTCCTCTGGAATTTTTCTCTTCAGCAGACAAAGTGACATTAAAATCACCACCAATAACCCATGGATAATACATATTTCCCCTCACCACAACCATTTCCTCCCAGAACTCCTCCCGCAGATTTCGATTAGTAGGACCATAAACATTTCTGACTTGACAAGTATTCCCATTTGCAAATTTTAGAACTAGGGAAACCAAAAAGTTTCCAATGTGAGAGGAGATCAAGCTACAAACCGACGGATCCCACATGCTCAACAGCCCCCCTGCACTCCCAACTGTCAGTTTAGCTTTCCATCTAACTTCACCCTCCCCCTTGATGCTTCTAACTACTGCAGCTTCTACACTGTCCAGCTTGATTTCTTACAACAAAATGATCTTCGACCTCAACTTCTTTAGGGACTCACACTACAAGTCTTCTTCTACTCAACCCCAAACCCCTTACATTCTAAGATAACAATTTTACCTCCATTACAAATCACAAACACAAAAAACAAACTTATTTCTCAAACTTTTCTCCCCCCTCAAACTCCCCTCACTGCTGCTAGCCTTGTCATTTAAACCCCACGTTAGCCGCATCATTTCTCTGCTTCTTTTGGAATTATTTCCCTTCTTCTTTGCTGCTACATTCCCTATTTCCATGAGAATTCTTTGTTCAACTCCCTCCAAATATTTGATTGTCTCCTCCTCCATCCCCTCTAATTAAATCCTCAGATATTCACCCAAAACCAATAGTTTTGACGAAACCCAGGAGGAAGCACTAGAGGTCACTGGTTGCTTACCTCTCTAAATCGGCCGGTTCATCACCGTTCCACTGTTCACATGCGGCTGCTCTGCTATTCCAGCACCCTCAGTGCTAGCAATTACCTCTTCTTGCTTCCACCTAAGCTCTAAGATGGTCTTGATCCTCTCCCCTGCCTTCGGATTGTAAACCTGAAACCAACATCGCTATCGGAGCCACCTCAATCAGGGAATCTTCCACTCTTGACAAGGCTAAGTGAAGAGCTTCCAAATGAGTCTCTACCCCAAGAGAAGCAGCCGGTGGAGACAGAGGATTCGAAGGAAAAGATTGAGAAGCCAAAACTCCCTCGCCGTCCTTCGATTCCACCCACAGAGGAAACGACTGTGGGTTTTGAGAACCCCGGTTGACCCCTAAACTTTTTGGTGGTTGGCTGGACCACCCAGGGTCCCTATAACTCAGGTTGCTGGGCATCCTTCGACTAAGAGGATGCCTAGGCTCACTGATTGCTTTGGGCCCAGGCCCAACACCTGAAGTAGGGGGGGCTTGACTGGGTTGGAAGTGGCGAAACAAGCTCATTTCCTTCTACTAAATTTTCTTGGGCCAAGCAATTCTCGAAAATAGGCGTCTGGCAGTCTATCCCTTGATTTTTTGGCAACGAACCCTCCCTAGGTGCCACATGCATCTCAACAAGACATTGCTTAATCAGATTTTTATTGTCCTCAACTCCCAAAATTTGCTCGCTAGCCCCAAATTTTGAATTTTGAATCCCACCCCCTCCAAACTCCTCAGTTGCCTCATCTGGGCCCACTGTGCCCTTTGAGATCGAACGACTTAGGTTAGAATTGAGCTTGTCGCCATCTTCTCTACCAACGACCGCTTGGGAACTCGACCGAGCATGAATCTTCTAATGCAACTCACCAACAGATGTTCGGGGTTGGAAACTTTCACTAGTATCTTCCAGGACCAATGTACTAGTAAAGTCCGAACCTACTCTCCCCTCTCTCTGAAAACTCCCAAACCCTTCATCTCCCCCTCTCCATCTACAAATAGTCAGCAGTATTTCCGACCAGATTTGGATGGAAAACAAGACTTCCCCTGCTACAACTTCAACCTTGTTCAAAATGGAATCCCCTTGTGTACCTTTATTCTAACCCACTCACAGGTAGCAACCTCCGGAGGCGAATCGTCAGTCTCGATGAATCCCCCACAAACATCTCTGATAGCTTTTATTACACTTGGACACCAGAGAAGAAGGGGAAGACTGAACACCCTGATCCAGATCGACTCCAAGTCCTCACCTTAAGAGAAAGGATCCGGGTAGGAGCATCCTGCACTTGCACCCCACCAGTCCAACAAGAGCGAATTCATTTCCAGATGCCAAGGCCCATTACGTAAGACTCGTTCTGCTTCAGCTCTCGAAGGGCAAATGAACAAGAAGAGGCCATCTGCCATTTTCTTCACTTTTACTCCCCCACCTCTCTCCATTGCCTACTCACCCATGTCTCCACTTCACTAATCCCCACCCCCACCGAAACCTTCCAACCAATCGGTTCTGCAAAAACTCTCTGCTTGCTTCCACCGCCTATGATTCAGTGACTACAACCCATTTATCATCAAACTTTTTCACCTCCGTCGACCCAAAACCAGGCCAAGCTCTTGCCGCCGCTGCTTTACTGTAGGAAATGGTGGCTCTTGTTCTCGCTTCTTTCTTCTCTCTTCGATACCAGTTACTTGCTTCCCACCTCCTCTTCCCACCAGCAGATTTTCTGGGAGGAAAGTAACGAGACATTTGGACTAAGAACAAACTACAATCACCCAAAACATTCCTAGTAATGGATAAATTGGTGTGTGTGTGTGTGTGTTTAAATATTTAAATTAATGAATAATGGTAGAGAAGGACAGTGTTGATATATTCTTAACTTGGTTTTTGTGTCTTGACCATTTTGAGGTCAATCTCATTTTGGCCATGAAGCTATGCAATTGATATGCAGCTTTTCTTAAGTCAAGAATTGATGTTACTTTTCTTCCATTTGTGATATGCAACTTTTGGAATCCTGTTCTCAATAGATTTTCTAAGAAGTTGGCCAATTAGAAAAGAAATTACATATCTTTGGGAGGTAGAATCACCGTAAGTTCTTCAACTCTCTCTAACTTTCATATCTATTACTTCTTGGTGTTTTGGCTGGGCAAATGGTTAAGGAGATTTGGACTTTGGTAGTTCAGTAGAAGTAGACTTTGGATTTCTTAACTTGGTTATATTGCTTGTTAATCCTTTGATTGGTAGTTCAGTAGATTTGCATTTTGGATTTCTTAATTTGATTTAGATGTGGAAGATGGACATACTTTACACTTGGTTGTCAGACAACCAGTTCCCCCTTCCTCTGCATCCACAATGGGCTTCATTGGACCTGAAGGCTCGCCAGATCATCCAGGTATGCTATGCTTTAAGGCATTCTATAACCTTTTTGACTTGGTGTTTTGAATGGAATACAACTGTACTTAAATGTTTTGAATTATATATATTTTCAGAACAATGTCAACATATATAGCTCCATTAAGCTTCAGGCCTTCAGCTTCTGGTGGATAATTTTGAGAAAATAAAATTTCAATAAGATGGCTTTTCTACAAAATTGAGAAAAGGAGATAAAGGTAGAGCAATAGGTTATGAGACCTTATTCATAAAAAAAATAGGTTATGAGACCCTGCATGTGCTAGGCATGTTAAAGGCTTAACTAGCATATGCTCACATCAACAGTATTTGATTTAATCAACCAACTTTTCTCTTTGCAGCAGTGGCCAGAGGTAATTCATTAAGTATGGGATGTGAAAAAAAATAGTCATGATAAACATGATACACAATTGACTCATCTCGTGCCGTAGCCATACAAGAGACTATAAATCTGATCTATGGCAATGAGGAATTGCTGTTCAACCTTTCCCCTGTTAGTTGTTACTATTGAATTTTCTAATCTATCTACTACAGAATTTAAGTTTGTAAGAATTCATCTCAAGATGGTTGTAATAAAATAGATATCTTGTTCATCATCATACTTGTATAATCCCCATATACAGCTTAGGAAAGTGCCTTTTTCAGGACCAAGGTTCAAAGTATCAATGCACTCAATAATATTGCTTTACGTTTCAAGCAATTCCAACAACTGATACTCTAATTTTTACTAAGTTTCAGTGAACGCCCATCAGAGTACGCATTATTCAACTTACTGCCATTGTGTAAAATTGACAGATGTCCCTAATTCTTAGTGTTTAATGTATTGGCTGGTCCAATAATTATAAAAAATGTATTGACCAGTCCAAAACTGATATGTATTGATACTTTGAACTGTGCTTGGGACAGCGGTTAGTTTTCCAACTGGTCTTGCAGCTGCAACAACATATCCACTTCCCAGTCGTTTGTGTGCCTCTAATACAAGGGATTCTATATTACATGATCCACAACATTTCATAGAAATAATTTGCCAGTGCATCTTTGTTTGCTGCCATACAGAAAAAAAGGGGGAATCCATGTAAAGGGAAGAAATAATTCAACACAAATCCTTATGGAAACAAACACAAATATCGAGTCCAACCTCAAATGGGACATTTTTCTTAAAAGCATGCATCATATAAGGGGCTGGTTGATAACAACTTAAGTTGCTGAACTGAAGGACTTTTTGCTTTGCTTTTTAGTGGAAAAAATAATAAAATAATCAAGGCTATGTTAATCTACTGAGCTTCAGTTTCAGCTATTCAGGAGCCCACAATAGGGTTGTGACTGGGGAGCGGAAGAGGCTAGCTATGATTTTAGTGCAATGGAAAACTGGAAAAAAAATCCAAGGGAACAAGCAATGGGAGTTTGGTTCATGTCATTAAAGTGTTTCATTGTTTTAAAGATAGACTTCTGGGGGTGCATGGCCTTGTAATAAGTTTTAAGAGGGCCTTTAAGAAAAAGGGTTTGAAGGATAAAAAACAGGTTGCAGAAAGGTGCTGAGAAGGTTATTCATCATGATAAGGTGCTGAGAAATAGACTTTGCTCAGCTAGTAGAAGAAAATGGATCAGGTTTGGAAGTAGAGAAGGGTAGTAAAGATGCGGAGAAGGATGATAATGATTGAAGAATATGAAGTTGAGGTGGTTTAAACCGAGTTATAGAGGTAGAGGGGAGCTTTAATTTGAAAAGAAAATGTTGAGACAGAGGTCCGGGTAGCAAAATGTTAGGGCTTTTCATTTTGGGAGGGGGAGGGTTTTGCAAGAAAATTGTTAGGGTTTTTTTTGTTTATATGGCCCTTTCTTGTACATCCTTCCCTTTTTTGAATTATCAATACAAGTTACCTTTTTTTTTCTAAAAAATATTTTACAAGAAAAAAATTATGGAATTGGAAAAGAGCTATCCTATGAATGATGATTAACTTGAGGAAAAGTGATATTTTGTTGTTTATTGGGATGGAGTGAGTTGTATTTGAGGGTTTGGGCCTGAGTTAATTTTGTGGTGATTGTGAGGGATTTGTAGGCAGTTTTTCTTTTATGTTGAGGGTCTAGACAGGTTTTGAATTTATTTCTCAAATGTGTCTGGGAGGGTGTTGAGCTTTCTGTTTTTTGGGGTGATAACTTGTCATCTCTTTTCTATTAATAATTTTTTCTTTTTTATTTTCTACCAAAAAGGAGCCCACAAGCTCCTTAAAAACTTATTCACTAAAAGACAAAGCAATTTGTTTTCAGTTCAGCTACTTCAGCTATTACCAAATGGCCCCTAAGCCTTGTTCTAACTATATGGGGTAAATAGTTGTCAAGGTGACGCCTTGGCGACAAGGCACCCTTTGAGGCTTGCCTCGCCTAATCGCCAAGCAGTTTCGTACTATGTATTATAAAATACTTTTTTATTCTTTATTTTTTGACATTATAATTATAAAATAGGCACTATTAAACTAAAATATTCATTTTGTGTGTTATATATACTAATATCTTTTTATTATTTTCTTATTTGTTAGGGTTTAATCAATACAAACATTGTAAATGCTGTATTGAACCCTCAAAGACTTTAAAACCTGAACCAATAAGTAAGGAAGAACTTAAAATTTTGTCTAATCAACACATTTCTTTTTATTATTATTGCCAAGCACTACTATTTTCCTCTTTTCCTATAACAAAAATAAGGGTTCAGTCCCTATATTTTCTTTTCTTCTTTTGTTCTCATGAATATGTTGATTTGTTGTACTTTAACCAGAACTCTACGTTTTTTTTTTATGAAAATTATGAATAATTATTAAAGAAATATTGTGATGGTACCTAGGGAACTACCCTAGGATCTATGTTTTCTACATAAAAAATCCATCGCCTAGGCGACTTGGCGACAAGGCACCCCCTTGTCGCCTTAGCCTCGCTTTGGCTAGTTGATCACTAGCCACAATTGCTTTATAACAGAGAAGATGCATCTAAAGCACTTTAGTTGATCACCGGCCACTTTACAAGCTAATATAATCATCAGAGGAGTTGTATGTTGAAAAGTCCTGCTATGGTAGTATACAGAGTAAATGCCGTTCAAGGTTTGGGGAGGAAGATGACCCAGGATTAAAGTTATTGTTCGAAAGAGGCTTGTACACTTCTAGGAGAGTTGGTTCGACCTAGAAAGGAGTTGGAAAGAAAGAAAACAGGCTCGGGTGAGGAGAAAACCGAAATAGGGAGAAAAGGGGATTCAATCCTTTGTAAAGACCATGGAATGGGTGCTTGTACGGTGTGTGTTGGCAATTTGGTTCCTCCAAGCAGAGCTATAAACTGCCCGCTTCCCACTTTAATCAATCCAGATCTTGATTTCGAGGGTCCTATTCCCAACGAAAGTCAAACAAAAGGGGTTCAGGCTATTCTAGCAACTCATATTGCGTCTTCTTCCTCCCAAGGTTTGGATTGTTTTCAGGTTCAGTTTTTGGTTACTAACTCTGTTTCCCCAAGTCCTGTGTGTGTCTGGCCTATAGGTGATTCTAGCCCAGCTTTAAAGTCTACCAATTCGTTTGATTCGGGACAAGTGACAAAGATAGTGGGAGAGATAAATTCAGAAGTAGAAGAGAGAGAACTAGGGGACAAAATTTGGGAGTTGATCTTGGAACTATTTAGAATCAGAATGGAAGAGGAGCTGAATGTGAAAGAGGGTAGGGTTGAGGAGGAGATTATTCAATTTCCCAATACAGTGGAGAAAAGTGGATATAGTGGAAAATCAAAAGGACAACGGAAAAAGAAGAAGGGGTCAGGTAAGAAACTAGAAGGAATTGAGAAGGTGGAAGAGTCTAGTAAGCGAGTGAGGGTAGGAAGGATAGAAAAAGGGAGTAAAGAGGGTGGTTTGGTTGGGGCTACCTGATTTGTTTCTCCATGAAGTTAATAAGCTGACATGTAAGAGG
This sequence comes from Nelumbo nucifera, assembly GCF_055504915.1. Classification (NCBI taxonomy): domain Eukaryota; kingdom Viridiplantae; phylum Streptophyta; class Magnoliopsida; order Proteales; family Nelumbonaceae; genus Nelumbo; species Nelumbo nucifera. The sequence goes on from NC_142650.1 coordinate 29,639,679, forward strand.
TTTGGGGAGTTCAAAGAAAAGGCGAGTGATCAAAGACTTCTTGAGAAGAGAAATGCCAGATGTGGTCTTAATACAAGGATCAAAATTGTCTGAGGTGGACAAGAAATGGGTGAGGAGCATTTGGTCAACAAGAAATTTGAGTTGGGCCTTTGCACAATCGTGGGGAGCTTCAGGGGGAATTATTACTTTATGGAGAAATGAAGTCTGGGAGTGTGAAGAAGAATTAATTGGGAACTTCTTGGTGTCAATAAAATTGAAGAGAAAGGAAGATGGGTGGGCTTGGGTGCTAACTAATGTCCCACCTCTTACAGGGAAAGGGAAGGTTTCTGGGAAGAACTAGCAGCTGTTAGGGGTTTGTGGGATGGCCCTTGGTATTTGGGTGGGGATTTCAACGTAATAAGATTCTTAAATGAGTCCAATAACCCCAGTCGTAGGATTACATCTAGCATGAGGAAGTTTAATCTCTTTGTGGAGAATTTTACATTGCGGGACCTCCCTCTTCAACAAACAAATTTTACCTGGTCAAACTTTCAAGAAAACCCTACTTGTTGTCGATTGGATAGGTTCCTCTTTAAAGTGGATTGGGAAGTTAAATGGGGGATATTAGGTGTTACAGCATTGCCGAGACCTATTTCAAATCATTGCCCAATCAGGTTGTCTCAAGAAAGACTAGATGGAGGCTCGTGCCCTTTTAGGTTTGAAAACATGTGGTTACTTCATCCAGAGTTTCTAGCTAAGGTAAAAGAATGGTGGGAAGTGGACCAAGTGGAATTCCGTTGGAAGGGGTATAGGTTTTACAAGAAACTACAACTCCTGAAAGCTAGACTCAAGATTTGGAATAAAGAGGTTTTTGGTAGATTAGAGCAAAGGAAAGTGGAAATCAGTCAGAGAGTGTAGGAGCTAGATGGACTAGAAGCTGAAGAAGACTGGGGGAAGAGGGTAGGGTGGAAATATGGAATTTGAAACAGGAAGATCTTCTTAGGAAGGAGGAGATAAGTTGGGGACATCAATACAAGGTTTTTTCATTCGTTGGCAAATGGGAGGAGAAGGAAGAATTTTGTTTCAAAATTGGAGTGGTATGGGCAATTGCTGACAAGGGAAGATGATATAGCTCAAGCTTTGGTTAATCACTTCAAATTAGTGTATGACAACCCAGGGAGACCTAGTGAGAGCTTAGAGGACTTGGAGTGGAGGGTGGAAGATAGTGTCTTATTGGAATCTTTGGAAAGAAGATTTGAGGCCCAAGAAGTGAGAAATGCAATCTTCTCCATGGGTCGAGCTAAAGCTCTTGGGCCTGATGGTTTTTCGATGGCCTTCTATCAAGATTGTTGGGAGATAATTAGAGAGGATTTGTTGGGGGTTTTTGAAGAGTTCTATGAGAGAGGCAAATTTAACTCAGGGGCAAATGCAACTTTTATTGCCTTGGTTTCTAAGAAGAAGGACGCTCTCCGACCAAAGGATTTCAGACCTATAAGCCTGGTGGGAAGCATGTATAAGATCTTCTCTAAGGTCTTAGCGCCAAGATTAAAAAAGATCCTCCCATCTCTAATCTCACTGTATCAAGGGGCCTTTGTAGAAGGAAGGCAAATTGTAGATCAAATACTTATTGCCAATGAATGTGTTGAGGTGAAGAGGAGGAGAAAGGAAAAGGGGTTGGTTTGCAAATTGGATCTTGAAAAGTCATATGACATGGTGGACTGGGGTTTTTTACTAGAGGTTCTCGAGGGGAGAGGGTTTGGGGAGAGATGGTGCAGTTGGGTAAAGGGATGCATTTCTTCATGTCATTTCTCAATATTGGTGAATGGTGTAGCTAGGGGTTTCTTTCCTGCAAAGAGGGGTATTAAGCAAGGAGATCCATTGTCCCCATTCCTCTTTACCCTAGTAGTTGATGTGTTGAGTGCCATGATTTCGAGGGCCGATGCTAACAATTTGATAAGAGGTTGGAGGATTGGTAGGGAGGAGGTGGTGGTCACACACTTACAATTTGCAGATGACATCATCTTGTTTTGTGACGGGGAGGAAGGGGAATTACGGAACTTAAAGAGTCTAGTGCTTTAATTTGAAAGGAAGTCCAATCTTAAAGTGAATTGGGGAAAAAGTTGTGTGGCAGGGCTCAATCTAGGCGGAGAGGAGGTGGATTCCCTAGCTAGGATTTTGGGGTGTGAAGTGGGGGGCTGGCCTTTACAATATTTGGGGCTACCACTGGGAGGGAACTCAATGGTTGAGAGTTTTTGGTACTCTGTAATTGAAAGATTCTCCAAGAGTTTAGCAAATTGGAAGAGGAATTACATCTCTTTAGGGGGTAGGATAACCTTAATCAAGTCAACCTTAGCCAACCTGCCAATTTATTTCCTGTCTACCTTTAGAGTACCAATGAAAGTAGCTAACCAGTTAGAGAAGATAATGAGGGATTTCTTGTGGGAACCATGGGATACTAAGAAGGATCACTTAGTGAAGTGGGAGGTGGTTTCTAGGAGTAGGGATGATGGAGGCCTTGGGTTAGGAAATATAAGATTATGAAACATGGCTTCGTTGGGGAAATGGATTTGGAGACTACCGATGGAACAGGACAGACTTTGGTCTAGAGTGATTGTTAGTATTCATGGATTGGCAGATAACGGCTAGGATGCAGGACTCGACCCTGGGGCTTCTCAGTGTTCTCCTTGGAAAGCTATTCAAGGTATTTTGCCTCTTATGCTTCCTTATTTCAAGTATGATGTCTGCGCTGGAAATAAAGTCTTGTTTTGGGAAGATGTTTGGGTTGGTGAAAACTTCCTTAGAGATAGATTTCATTCTATTTACTCCTTGTCTGAAAGCAAAAGAAAAGTGATCTCTTCAGTGTTTGTTGATAACTCTTGGGATTTGGGCTTGAGAAGAGGTCTAAGGGATTCTGAAATGGGGATGGTTGATGATTTGATCACTCAGTTAGGGGAAGTCTTTCTTGATCAGTCCTGTAGAGATAGCAGAATTTGGAATCCTTCCCCTTCTGGTTTTTCAATTGCTCTTCTTTCTATAACATTTTGCTTCAAACCTCTAACCTTGTAGGGAATTTTCCTTCAAAGGAGGTTGGGGTAGCCCTATACCCCCTAAAATTCAGGCCTTCTGTTGGGAAGTGGTACTCCAAAAAATCAACACCTTGGATTTATTGCAGAAAAGAAGCCAAATATGTGCCTCTCCCCCCATGTTTGTTTTCTCTATTTGGGTTCTGGTGAGACAATTTCACATTTACTAATCTCATGTCCCTTTGTGTTCTTTATTTGGTCTTGGTTCTCTTCTCTCTTTGGCTATAGGTGGACTCCCTCATCAAGCATGGTGAACCTCTTTGATCCAACTTTTTATAGGCAACCAACGGTTCGTGGAAGGATTATGTGGAGAGCCACTAGAGCTGCTGTCTTGTGGTCAGTGTGGGAGGAAAGAAACAATAGGATCTTTAAAGGCAGATCAGCAAATGGTTTTGCTGACGCCCTAGCAAAACAAGGGAGGTGGGTGTTTGGTCCAAGTGGGTAAGGAGATCAGCAAATGGTTTTGCTGACGCCCTAGCAAAACAAGGGACTGCAAGGGAGAGTCGTTTTTGGGTAGTGCTGTAATGTTTGATGTTTATTGGATCAACCTTTTCTAATAAGGGTTGAATTCTGTATTTCAGGTTAATTTGTCTCTAATGAAAGTTATCGTTTCGGATAAAAAAATTGCATATGGGTGATAAATGTCTCTTCTGCAATTGATGGCATAGTCCAGTACAAGCAAAATTTTGTCTTGATAGCACCATACCACTGAATCCGGGTCTTTTAACTAGCCCACCACCACCTTGGAATCCCCTTCAATCACTAGGTTTTCCAAGTTCATCCCTTTTGCAGTCTGAACACCTTGTAGGACTGCAAATAGTTCAGCCCTTATAGAGTCTCCATTCCCCACAGGTCCTGAAAAAAGTGCTATCAGATTTCCTTCCCTAATCTCTTATGACTCCTCTAATTCTAGACGGACTTGGATTGCCTTGGCTACTTCCATCAAAATTTAATTTCAAAAAACCTTCACTAGGAGGTGCCCATAACAACCTTGTTTTTGTCTTCTGCACTGAACTAGAAGTCACTGATAACCGGTTCCTCCAAATATCATCGAAGGAGAACCGTCTAAAGAGATCCAAAATTAATAGCCAATGTATAACTCTGGTTAAAAACACAATCCATAATTTCTTATTTGCTTCTCTGCTTCTCTTGGAAAATCGTAGCATATTTCTTGTTTTCTTCTCTCGATATTATTCTTCCCCTTCCTTTTGGCCACACAAAGGTAGCTGGATCAAACAGTATCTTAATCTCCATTGGCATGTTCCACCTGCACCCAAAGAGAAAAACCACTCCCAATCTCCCCTTTTTACTTTCAAAATTCAATTGATATTGGTCCTCGTAATCCTCAACATTTGGTTTTTGTAGTTCCAGCCCTTGAAACTTCACCGGTGGTGGATAATGATCCCTGTGAGGTAGGAGAAGAAGATGGGAGAGGAGATAAAGATAGGGAGGAGGGAGGAATCTTGGCAGTGAATCAAGAGAAGCTATCAGAGAAAGAAGAAGGGGAAATTGGAACTGTTGTCAGTACAGAAGAAAAGGGGAAGGAACTTAGTGGATTAGGTGAGAAAAATGATGAATGTAGAGAACCACTCAAATTAAAAGGGTAGGAACAAAAAGAAGCTAGAGGAAAGTTCACCAAAGGGAAGGTCTATCTTAGAAAGGAAGATAGGAGATGACAAAAAAAGAAAAAGAAGAATGAACGAGGTGGAAAAACTAGTTTGTGGAGTATCCTATGAGAAATCTGTAAATAAGAATAGGGAGAAAAAAAGAGGAGACTAGGACTGGGTAATGGGAAATGGGTTAGACAAAAAAGTGGAATGGAGATTCTTATTGAAATGTTAGAGGATTAGGGAGTGCAAAGAAAAGGAGAATCATCAGGAATGTGATAAGAAAAGAGAGGCCGGTAGTGGTCATGCTCCAGTAAACAAAACTTTCGGATTTGGATGGAAGATGGATAAGAGGTATCTGGAGTAGTAGGGGTCTAAGTTGGTCCTTTGCCCCATCTTGGGGTGCCTTGGGTGGTATCCTTACAATTTGGAAGAATGAGGAAGTTGATTGTCAGGAGGAGTTGATAGGACAATACTCAGTATCAATAAAAGCCAAGAGGATGAGTGATGGAAGGATGTGGGTGCTAACTGATGTGTATGGCCTGAACTCATATAGAGAGAGGGATACATTCAGGGGAGAGTTAGCCACAATTAGGGGCCTATGGGATGGTCCATGGTGTTTGGGTGGGGATTTCAATGTGATAAGGTACACAAGTGAGACAAACAATCCCAATCAGACCATAACAAGTATGAGACATTTCAACTCCTTGATTGAATCCCTAGAATTGAGAGAACCTACCTTGTTGCAAGCCTCCTTCACCTGGTCAAATCTTCAGGAAAGTCAAGTTTGCTCAAAACTAGATAGGTTTCTTTTCTCACTAGATTGGGAGGAGTTGTGGGGAAACTTAACACTAAAAGCCCTCATTAGAGTAGCCTTGGACCATTGCCCTTTAAGCCTCTACCAAGAAAACCTTATTGGAGGCCCCACACCCTTTAGATTTGAGAATATGTGGCTAGAAGTTCCAAACCTTTTGCAAAAGGTAAAAGATTGGTGGTCAGAAGGTGGAATAAGGGCTAGAGAGAAGGTGATGAGATTCTCCAAGAAGTTGAAAAGATTGAAGGAAAAGATCAAGGAGTGGAACAAAGAGGAATTTGGAAATCTTGAGGTCAAAAAGGAGGATTTAGCTAGGAAAACAGAGAAGTTGGATCAAAAGGAAGCCAATAAAGAATGTGGGCCGGGGGATAGAGTCGATAGATGGATCTTAAAAGTGCAACTAGAGGAGATCCCAAGGAAAGAAAAAATTTCTTGGAGACAAAAATCAAGGTGTAAATGGCTTCTAGAGGGGGATGGAAACACCAGATTTTTCCACTCCCTAGAAAATGGGAGAAGAAGGAAAAACCAATCTCCATTATAGAGGTGGAGGGAAGAGTAATAAACTCAAAGGAGGAAATTGAAAGGTGCTTTGTGGATCATTTCAACTCAATCCTGGGATCCTTTGTTGAAAGCAATTTGGATTTGGGAGAATTACAGTGGGATAGAGTGCCAAAAACCGAAGCTGCCCTCTTAGAAAGAGCCTTTAGTGTAGAGGAGGTCCATGAAGCAATTTTCTCGATGGATAGATCAAAAGCTCCGAGGCCGGATGGTTTTTCAATGGCTTTCTATCAAGATTGTTGGGAAATCATGAAGGACGATTTAATGGATGTCTTTGTTGAGTTCTATCAAAAAGGGAAACTCTCTCCAAGAGCAAATGCAACCTTTATTGCTCTAGTGCCAAAAAGAAAGAGGCCAAAACCCCTAAGGACTACAAACCGATAAGTCTTGTGGGTAGCATGTACAAGATCATTGCTAAAGTTCTGGCTGGTCGGTTGAAGATAGTCTTGCCATTTGTTATTTCACAGAACCAAGGAGCCTTTGTAGAAGGGAGACAAATAGTGGATCAAATCTTAGTGGCAAATGAATGTGTGGCAGCTAAGAAAAAACAAGATGGCAAAGGTTTGGTTTGTAAATTGGATCTAGAAAAAGCTTATGATATGGTGGATTGGTCCTTCTTGTTGAATCTCATGGAAAAGATGGGTTTAGGTGAAAGATGGAGATTGTGGATTAAAGAATGTATTAGCTTGGCACACTTCTCTATTCTCCTAAATGTGGTAGCAAAGGATTTCTTCCCGACTAAAAGAGGACTGAGATAAGGTGATCCCTTATCCCCATTCTTATTTACTATTGTGGCTGAGGTTCTGAGTAGACAAATCATCAAGGCTGACCAAGAAAATCAGTTTAAAGGTTGGAGGATTGGTAGTTCAGAAGTGGTGGTGTCTCACTTGCAATTTGCAGATGATACAGTCATTGTCTGTGAGAGCTATGATGAATCCAGTTTGAGGAATCTGAAAATTTTGGTGGACAAGTTTCAACAGGCCTCCAAACTAAAAGTAAATTGGGGGAAAAGTTGTGTAGCTGGAATAAACATAGGGGAGGGGGACATCCAAGCCATGGCAAATTAGCTAGGCTGTGAAGTGAAAAGCTGGCCTTTAGAATACCTAGGTATGCCCTTGGGTGTGGCAATAAAGTTTTATTCTGGGAAGACTGGGTTGGGAATTTGCCTTTTAAGGATAAATTTCCAGACCTCTACTCTTTATTAAACCTTAAAAACAAACCTGTTGCTAGGGTTGGCATACTTTCAGACTTGGGTATCTCTTGGGACTTTGGCTTTAGAAGGGGGCTAAGGGAAAATGAATGTGAGTCCCTATTGCTTTTGCTATCAACCCTTGAGAAGGTCTATTTAGATCAAACTACAGCTGATAGTAGAGTATGACCCCCAACTCTTGATGGTTTATTTTCTTGTGCCTCTTTCTTTGGTTTGCTCACCCATTCTGATCCTTTGGGGGTGAACTTTCCAGTGAGAGAAATTTGGTGTAAACCGATCCCTCCTAAAGTGCAAGCCTTTTGTTGGGAAGTGTTCCTAGGGAAGGTTAACACTTGTGATGTGCTACAGAAAAGAAGGCCAAATAAATGCCTCTCTCCTTATGTGTGTGTCCTCTGTATGGATTGTGGTGAAACCCTACCCCACTTACTCTTATCTTGTTCTTTTGTTTCTTATATTTGGGAATTTGTTTGTTCTCTCTTTGGATGTAGATGGGCTCCCCCACAAGATGTGGTAAGTCTATTCAGCCCCTCCTTCCTGAGGCAACAGAAGAAAAGAGGAAAGTGCTTATGGAAGGCAGCAAGAGCTTCTGTGGTTTGGACTATATGGGAGGAAAGAAACCAAAGACTCTTCTATGAAAAAAGTAAATCAATGGAGGAAGTCATTGAAACCACAAAAATCAGAACTGCACATTGGGTGATGACCATGGATCTATTTAAAAACTTCTCCATGAATGAGATTCTAAGAAGCTGGACTGAAGTAGCACAGACAGATGTACCCAAAGAAGTTGTGAGAGCAGAGTGGAAGCCACCTGCACTGAGCAAACTAAAACTAAACTTTGATGGGAGTTCCTTCGGCAACCCGGGAAGGGCAGGTATAGGGGGTGTTATTAGAAATCATCTAGGTGAAGTTGCGGCACTCTTCTCAGGACCAATAGGTATTGGTGACTCAATACAGGCTGAATCTTTGGCTCTACTTCAAGGTTTAAAGATGGCTGAGCAGATTGGTACAACAGATTTAGAAATAGAAGGAGACTCACTGCTGGTCATTTCTTGGGCTAAAAACATTACATCAACACCTTGGAAGCTCAAATTTATATACAGAGAATTTGACATAAATGCAAGGAGGTTCAACACTCAGTTTGGTTGGGTCAAAAGGACTGCAAATGGGTTGGTAGACACCCTAGCAAAACAGGGGGAAAATAGATCTACCTTGTATTGGGCAGAACTGTAAATGCTTTGTAGTGTTTGCAGATTGGGTTAATGCTTTCTGCAACCTATAACTATTGTATTTCAATATTTCTCTGTTTTAATAAAATCTTTTTGGTGATCAAAAAAGAAAAAAACAAGATTCACCATCCGATTTACATAGAGTGCACCAATTCAGGGAAATACACAGAAACAACCTCTTCTTTTGCATGTAATCCAGAGTGTTAGCTTTCCCATAAGCCACTTCCCAGCAAAAAAAAAGCCTTAATTTTTGGGGGAATCGCTTGACACCAAACTTCCTTAGTAGGAAAGAGAAGAGGGATAGGGGATTGGCAAAAAAAACTAAAACACCGGAAAAGAGACCTTTAGGACTTGGACACCAAAACCTTATGTCTAGTTTTGGAGGCTCTAAGTAGACTCTTTCAAGAAGCAACAACTCTGACAGACAAGTGACTTCTTCCCTCAATCCCCTTTGAAACCCTAAATCCCAATTATGGCCCAGAGGCAAAATAGGAGGTGCGAGAAAAATTGAGATGCTCTCATTTTTATACAAGGAGATGGAATACAAAGAAGGAAACAAATACTTTAGAGGCTGGTCCCCCAACCTGATATCTTCCCAAAGCAAATTAAGTTGCCTGAACAAGCATCATACTTGATAAACTTGAGGAAATGAGGAAGAATGCTGTGAATTGCTTTCCAAGGTGCTGCCAAAGTAGCCCGAAGTGATACACCAGCATCTCAACCATTCTCCAATCTCCCATGGATACTACCCACCACCTTATGCCATAAGCTATCCCTCTCTAAAGGCCATCTCCATAACCACTTCCCCAATAGATCCACATTCTTCTCTCACGTTCCCAATTGCTAAGCCATCCTCTTTCTTGCTTTTTTACATGCATTCTCCCATTTAACTAGGTGATCTTTTTTGGACTCTCCCGGCTCCCAAAGAAAATCCCTCATGATTTTTTCTAACTTCTTTGCTTCCCTTGGTGGAATCCTATACATAGAGAGGAAGTAGATTGGTAGGTTAGCCAAAGTTGATCTTATTATAGTGATCCTACCTTCCAACAAAATATAGTTCATTTTCCAAGTTGCCAATCTCTTCCCACATCTTCGGATGATTCTGGTGTGGTTTGAGGTGATTTCAGGACTACGGCTGAATTTCCAGAAAAGTGAAATTTTCTCAGTTGGAGAGGTCAACAGCATCCAGGAACTTGCTGTGGAGCTCAGTTGTAAAGTGGGAAAGCTCCCTTTCAGGTTCCTGGGCCTTCCAGTTGGAGCAAAATGCCACTCCAAGTCCATTTGGGACTCAGTGATTGAAAGACTAGAGAAGAAGTTGGGGGGTTGGAAGTCCAGATATTTGTCCAAGGGAGCTAAGACTACTTTCTTGAAAAGTGTCCTAGCTAATCTACCTATTCACTTTTTATCATTGTTTCCAATCCCAGCACAGGTGGCTGAAAGGCTGGAAAAATTAGAAAGGAATTTCCTCTGGTGTGGGAAGAATGGTGAGCAGAAGATTCACCAGGTTAAGTGGGAAACCATTTGCAAATCTGTTTCGGAAGGGGGTTTAGGTGTGAGAAGCTTGAGGCAGGTGAATACTGCTCTCTTAGGTAGATGGCTTTGGTTCTTCAATTCTAACCCCCGATCTCTTTGGAGGCGACTAATTGTGAAAAAGTTTGAAACTAGAAACTATTGATGGGATCCTGGGCCTGCACCCACTTCTGCTGGCTGCTCTGTTTGGAAAGGAATTGAAAAGGCTTATCCTCATTTTGTCCAAGGGGTAAGGCTAAAACTAGGGGATGGCAACAGGATTAGGTTCTGGCGAGACACTTGGTGCAATAGTTCTTCTCTAGTGGAGACTTTCCCTTCACTATTCCTTATAGCAGAAAATAGGGATGTGATGGTGGCAAATCAGTTTGAGTGGTGTGGAAATTCAGGATACTGGTGTCCAATTTTTAGGAGGCATCTCAATGACTGGGAAGTCTCAGATCTGCTAGAGCTGCTCCAACTAATTCAGGATTATCAACTGAATCCAATTCAGCAAGATTCCAGAATTTGGAAGTGGGCTAGGGATGGGAGGTGAAATTCTTTTATTTGAAGCTGAATGCTGGTTCATCTCAGGCTTTTCCATGGAAAGAGACTTGGCTCCCTCACATTCCTACTAAAGTCTCCTTGATCTGGACAGCAGTTCATGGTAAATGTCTTTCTAAGGAGCAGTTGAACAGGAGGGGTCTGGTGCTGCACTCCATAAGATGTGTGATGTGCAGTGAGGAAGATGAATCTGTGGATCACTTATTTATTCATTGTAAGGCTGCTCATTTGCTGTTCAGCCATTTCTGCTCCCTGTTAAATGTCAGGTGGTGCTTTCCCAAACCTCTAGCTGACTTGCTTTTCCCTTGGAAGTTGACGGGCTTAAGCAACAGGGATAAGGTGCTGTGGTGTGTTGGGTCCTGTGGAAAGAAAGAAATAGTAGGATTTTTGAAGGTCAAAGGTGTTTGGTGCTCCTTGGATGAGTTGGTGGTTCGGGCAATGGCTACTATACATTCCTGGCTGTCAGCCAAGGACTCTTTTAAGCATATCCCTCATCATCAGTATTTTGATCTGGGTTTTTTGTTTACTTGATTTAGTTGGGTGTCTCTTGTATTTATTCTGGAGAGACCAGTTTTTCGTTGGCTTTTCTGTATAGTTACTGGCTGTACATGGAGCGTTATGTGGACCAACAGCTGTTATGTTTACAGTTGTACTCATTAATACAATTACCTTACTTTTTCTCAAAAAAAAAAATTTCTTCCCACATCTTTCTACAATTGGGTTCCAGAATATACTTTCCTTAGGGTTGGTGCCTAAAGGAAGACCTAAATAAATCAACGGCCATGGGGTGATGGGACACTCTAAGCAATCCGCTACCAAGTTTAAATCATCATCCTCCATGTTAACCCCTGCTATAGACGTCTTAATTTTTTGTGGACATAAAATAGGCAATTACGCAATGTTGGTCCCACTTATCTCGGTATTGAGAAGGGTGGACTGGATATGGTCCTAACCTTCGGCATTTTTTGCACAAAGTAGTCACTCTCAGACTCAAACCCATTTTCTCACGCTTGCCAGCCTAAGATTTTATCTTTACACCAAGTAATGGCCCTTCTTAAGCTTTTCATAGAGATATACTACATTAGTCATTATTATTAGGTGCAAAAATTGGAAAAATGATCATGTATGTTGGATTTGAAAATTTGTTTCCTTTATTTCTTTTTTGATCTGTAATCATTTTATGGGAAAATTTATGCTTTCGACAAGCAAGATCCATGTCTAATCCAATATCCATCTGATCATTACATGCACTTTCTCAATACAGTAAGCAACACTTAATGTTTGGCTTTAACTTTGTGATCTATCCTTATTTTTGAGAAAGCGATGATTTGTGTCAATAACCTTAAGTCACAATTTTCTAAAAGACCTGAAAATTGGCAACTGATCCTATGCCATTTGCAGCAAGTGAACCTACCACAAACACCAGCCATAGCCAAGGTAATCAGGTAGCTCATAGTGTGGTACTTGGGACCTTCAATATTGCTGATCAAGGGGATGGAGTTCTTCCAGATATCAATCGGGTAAGATCTAAGATGATAATTCCAAATGGAACTGAAGAAATCTTTGTTTATCTTAATGAAATCAATCCACTTTATTGACACTTCTGTTTATTTATTTGTTCTGAATGAGCAGATTGTTTCAGCAGTCCTTGGTTCTATTTTCACCAATATAGGGAGTGGCAGTGAAGGGGCTAACCATAGGGTAATTTTCAACTAGCACTAAACCAACTCTTGTACTGTCTCCAATAGATTTGATTTGAAAATTATTACAGCAATGCTGTTTTTATGGAGACAACCACCTATTGTAGTTTTTCCCCTTATATAAATGAATGGTGTAGTTTTCCAAGAATTACTGTTTGATCCACATATTTTTGGATCCTCTCAGGACTTGAATTTTAGCTTAGTTGATATAATTGTTTATAAAACCACTCCGGACTGGGTGGTTGGACTGGTTAAACCATGACCCAACCCTCTGGCTGGTTTGGCCATACATTAAAAAATGTAGTTCATGAAAAACCAGCTGACCAGACAGTTTAACCAGAAAACCAGTGAACTTGTCCCGGTTTTATGAAACTGCCTGGGTCCATTACTTGAATGGAAACTCATATTTTGAAGAAAATATTGTGCATATTGTCTTTTTACCATTAATCCATTTCTTCGTTTGCATTTATTTGTGCCTCTTTAATGTATTTATTGCTTTAATATACACATATTTTAAAGAAAATGTGGGTTAAGAGACTTGAACCCTGGTCATTTATTTTAAAATTTTAAAAACAAGCCATCAATCCACCACATGCAAGTATAATAATATTTGTGAAATATATGATACGTAGTATTTATATGACCTGTAAAATATATATGTATATGCCATGTCATCACGGTTTGACCTCTGGTTTAACTGCAGTTGAACCTCTCCCTTTTCCAGTTCTATGTCTGTTCTCTGAACATTGGTTGATATATGTTGGGAAAAATATCTTTAGCCAAAAGAAGTTTGTAGTTGATTTTGCATTACAAATGCTCAAATTTAATCTTTCTTTGGCAGGAACCTGCTTCTGAGAGGCTTGAGAGAACATCTGGTGCTAGTGTTCCATCAGATTCAGTGCGAAGTCAACCTGGTCAGCCCACTGCAGGGGTTCAATCTGATCCACTGCATGGTGCTTTCCGGCTTCCAACCCCAGCTTCTTTGGGACCTCTGCAGGCACCTGTAAGTTCCAGGCCTTTTTGCTTTATATAATCTTGTAATCTTCTCCCTTGCTTTTACTTGTTCTGTTTTGTGTTTGGGGTGTTCTTTGTGCATGATATATCCTTGCCAAAGATTTGAACCCATACCTCTGCCTTTGTAGGTTATTCCTGATTCTTTAGCAACTCTTTCCCAGTACATAAATCGTATGAGGCATGAATTCCGTGTCATTGGTGGGTATTCTTTTCCATTATTGGATCCCTAGACCTTTCACTTGTTCTAAGTTCTTTGCACATAGAGGTGGTTGAGAATGTGTACTAATTGCAGCAAGGAGCCACAGCAGCAACAGTCAACCTGCTAGCACCCCTGGCAATGAAGGAAGGGATTACGATTCTGCCTCGCGCTCAAATGAAGGGCAAGCAGGGCTGCCTACACCAGCATCACTGGCGGAAGTAATACTGTCTACAAGACAGATGCTCATTGACCAAGCCGGAGAGTGCCTATATGTATGTACTTGGACTGGTTTCTATATGTATTCTTGGAGCTTCTTATTTATTTATTTATTTTTTAATTTGTGATGTTTGAGAACCAATCTGCCTACTTTCTATTTTCTAATTTTGTTATAGGTACTGACACACTGCCTCCTGTGAAATAGTGAATGAGTAGATGATTTGTAGGGTTCTATTAATAGTTCACATGAATCTAGTTGCAGTTACCCTCTCAAGTTCTATAAACATTGACAGCTATAGTTTAGGATGGAGACATGAGCTCCTTACAGATCCTCCTGTTTCCAATTTACTTCTGCCTTTCCTTTCTGTTTGTTACCATTCAAGTCTACTTCTGCTGTAACACAATCTCTGGCGTCATCTTATATTTTCCAGCAACTTACAAGACAACTGGAGGATCAAGGAAATATTACTGATCCACTGATGCGGATGACCATTCAGTCTAATGCAATGAGGTCAGGAGTCTTTTTGCAAAATTTAGGTGCTCTGTTACTTGAGCTTGGTCGGGCAACCATGATGCTGAGAATGGGCCGTACACCGGTAAGTCTTTTTTTAATTGTTAATGTATTCTGCTGTATTCTCCAGAAATAAATGGAAAATTTATACAAAACCTAGTAACATGAGTCAAATTTTTTACACAAGTCCGAGGCAGTTGTTAATGCAGGACCTTCAGTTTTCATATCAAATTCCGGACCCAATCCTATAATGGTGCAGGTTAGTCTTAACCCCTCAAAACTTTTGTTCCTTATAGCTAACACATTTCTTCCTCCGAAACTAATTAGGTTTTACTTGAACAGCCTCTTCCTTTTCAACCAGGAACAAGTTTTGGTGCAGTTCCCATTGGAGCTGTACATCCTGGCTCTAGTTTGGTTGGTGGTACACTTGGTTCTGGTTTTATTCCGAGGAATATTGACATTCGAATACGTACAGGTACCATTTTTTTATGCCTAAAGTTTTGTTGATAAGTTAATTTTGGGTGTGCTCAAGTCTTCTAATTATTAATGTCCATTTTAGCAACTGGATCTTCAGTTCCCACAGCTAATGTTAATCAAGGGGAGCAGGCTGGTGTACGACAACCTTCGGGTCCAACAAATTCAGTGAGACCTTCTGGCTCAGCTTCAGGGGCCTCAGGTAGTCCATCCTTTGCTGGAGAGTCTGGAGTAAGGGTGGTACCAATTAGGACAGTGGTTGCAGCAGTTCCAGCTCCAGTCAATCGCCCAGCTTCTGATTCATCTGGTAGTTCCATAGGGTTATTCTATCCACTTCTTGCTAGGGTTCAACATGTAACTTCTGGGCATTTCAATAGTACAAGAGATTCTCAAGTGTCTGGTGACCGCCCTCCTAGTGTTCCTGAAACTGTGCGACACCCAATCCCTGAATCTGTAGTTCAAAACCAAAATATAAGCTTACATATAGGTACTTCAAGAGATGCTGATTCAGCAAATGTGGTGGTTCAAAATCAGCAAGGTAGGGTATTGAGGTTTTCATTTCATTTTGCAATTTAAATGGTACTTGCATTCTGTTTTTCATTTTTTTGCCATTTTGATTGCATGTTTTGAATCTGGTTAGATGCCTAAACTGTATATTCTAAAGTTCATAGCAGTCAATTTTTCCATCTAGTTCAAATGCAAGCATGCTACATTTACACTTCTTTTCCAAGCATCTACTGAATCTAAGGCTTTTTCCTTTCAATGTTCCTCGACTCTATTAGACTTGGAAGTTATATTCTCTTGAATAAGCATCACCTTCAGTTGTCTAAATGGCTTAATATCCATTCCTACTTTTTTCTGCAACAGGGGTCTCATTTTTAGGTTATTGCTTCTAGGAAATGGCTTAACCTGTTAGCCAACCCATTCCCTTGTAGCAAATTAGCAATGTAGTGCATCACTCCCATGGAAATGTGCTAGCATGAGACTGAAATATCTAGACAGGATTCATAAGAAGATTTTGCGAAAACATTTATTTTTCTGTCTATTTTGCATGCCACTTCTTCATCCATTTGTGGCACTGTAGAGCCTAGCCAAAAACAAAAGAGAAAATCTCAGGCTTGCACACATAATTTCATTGTATTTGCTGAATGTTTTAAGGTGCCTAGAAGTTCTCATTAATTAAACTATACGAGAGATCTTTTATGATATTGAATACTAAAACTGTCAAAATCATGATGCTGTGTTGTTCATGGTGCAGTTTCATCTTTCTTTGTACATGCCTCGTGTTATGGAAGCTGGCAATTGATTCTAATTCCTAGGGCTTGTATTTTGATTTATTTAACCTTTTTGCTGTTAGTTATTTGTTACATATGCACTTGTCTTCTGGACCTGATTGCCCAAATTTACATGTTTTCTTCAGGATCATTACCAACTTCCAGTTCAAGACAATCACAGCCATCTGATTCTAATAATAATAATAATAATAATAATAATAATAATCTCTCAAGTGGTAGGATCCAAAATGGTCAAGAGTCTGCAGCACATATTTCCAATAGATTTGATCAACTGTTAAGGACCATTTTCCCTGGTGAGCAAATCAGTGTTGGTGAAGCCAACTTCCCAGGCATGAGTACTGGCTCTGCTACAGAGCATGTAGGGACAGCTGGAAGTACTGCTAATGCAAGAGAGGCAACATCGAGAGTGGAATCTGATGATGGGATCTTCTTATCTAATTTGCTTCGCCAAGTCATGCCTGTGATATCCCAAGTCACAGCCATAGAGCAAAATGCTCCATTGCCAGAAGGAGTAGGTGCTTCTGAGCATAGAACTGCACATGATTCTTCAACACAAGTAAGTGCATATTATTGAAGAGGGTCCTGAGGGAGAGAGTAAAAAAAAGGGAAAAAAACTAAAAACCTGCTTTTTTTGAGAGAGAGAGGGTAATGTCTATTGTATTAGTTGTGTAAACGGATAGCTGGACATGAGAAACATTTTTTTTAATAAATGACACAAACATGAAGAATAAAAGTAAAAAAGAAAAAAGGCTTCCAGTTTCATTGATGGTATCAGGAAAATGGTGCCACCTTTACTAGGGAAAAGAAAGGGAGGTGGGAAGAGGGGATGGGTGTTCTTGTTTTGCTCATTATTATAATATGTCTTCTTTATATCACCAATTTTATTCTCATTAAAAGATTCCATGTGTGTAGACCACAGAGAGCTCTAATTCTGGGACCACACGTAGGTGCAGTGACAACCTGCCAACCCCTCCAGATTCAAAACGTCAGAAGGTTTGTTTTCATCTCTCTCTCTCTCTCTCTCTCTAACATCTATCTATCTAGGTCTTGAGTATGATTCAAGCTTCTTGTATAAAATGATATAGACCATACTTTTAAATTGGAACCAACAAACTTGTTGGGAACATGATGCTGATTGCCTCTAAACCCTGGTCCCTATTAGCGTTAGAACAACTAAGATACCTAAATATAAGATATTTAAATGGTAAACTATACATTTAACTATTTCAGAAAAGTTTTTTTGGACATTTAAGGTCCTTAAAAGATACAACTTGTGGTTTGGTTTACCGTCCTTTACATGGCACAATTGAGGGAGTGTTCTCTAATGTGAATTGTTTTCCTTGTGAGTTCCAAAAACAAATCTAAGCTGTCTGGTTTGAAAACAAATTGGTTCCTAAAACTAAAACATAGAAAACATGTTCATAGTTGTGTATATGTTTTTTGTTTCTAAAATTCAGACAAAAAATTTGCTTTTGAATTTGTGGTTTAAAGAACATGTTTTCATCTGGTGTTTGATATCATGTTTCATAGATCATATGATATTTGTACTCCAAAATTTGTTTTTATTTTGGATACCATTCTTTTGATGGTAAAAACATGGATTTTTTTTTTTGAAACAAAAACTGATTTGTTTTTTTTCTTCTGAAAACAAAAACATAATTCAAGAAAGTGTTACAAGTTTTTTTTGCTGATGTGGCGATTTTAAAAACAAATAAAAAACATTCATGAACGCTCCCCAAGTGGGAGACCCACCATTTTAAGGATGCTATTTATTATCTAGATCTTAGGAAATAGGATACATGACTATGACATTGTTTAGTAATTCATAGGAAGATCCAAAAGAATGTATAACAGGTTTACAAGAGATTTTGATATAGGCTTTATGGAAAGGTGATAGTGACTTGTCAAATGGTGCATTCTACTTGCCTATACCTTTATTGTTTACAAGAGTGGACATAGTAGACATTCCCTAGTGTCTTACATTTATCCCATGCAAATCAAAGTGTTATAAACTATAAGTTTCTTACAATAAAAGAGGCAGAGGAGGGAAAAGAGAAGAAATATATTAAGATAAGTCACTGATAATTACTTGTGCTCATGTTCATTTTTTGCTTTAGTTATAATCATCAAAATTGTTCAAAGGACATTAATAATTGATGTTAAAAAAGGAGGGGGTTAAAAGGATCAACTAGCATGGAGTGGGGGGCACTAGGCCTGTGGGTCAATATGCAAAATTGTGATGTATTATTCATTGTGGTTCTGAATATCAGCTTTGGCCGTTGTATTGGTTAATGATAAAAGCCTGAACAAACTAAAGAAGAAGGAAAAATTGTCTGTTGACCAATCCACTACAATTATAGCACTTGATCTTGGATTACCCACAAATTACTAGAATTATAGTTTCAATTAAAAAGAACTATTTAGAATTCTTTTTATGTATTAGGTCTAACTAGTTCTTGTTTCCAAAATGGATGTCCATTGGAAGTTGAATTACTGTATAGGTTTTTGAAGCTTGGTATTGTTGTTGCAGAGGGAGTGAGAATAGTCTGTCCTGAGGTTTACTTCTTCGGTTGATCTACCAACTGTATAGATGGATGCTGATTCTGGTTACAAGATTTGATGCTCTCATCGTACAGGTAATTAGAGGCATGACTTGTTTCTCCCTTCATGGTTGTCACAGCGGTAGGATGTATATCTTGAGCATAGTCTTTATTTCTTTACTGCGGGCAACATGTGAAAATAATGTGATACTCGGTAACATGGGCCTTATCTTGAAATTTATTCAATTTATATAAATACCATTTTATGACACTCACATTCAATTCCATCTGTAAAAGCCTGTGAGCGTATGCTTTAGTCTTTATTTTTGGTTCTTTCTCTCTACACAGCTCAACGAGTGATCGTGTATTTCAGATGTTATACCTCTCATCCATAGGAAAAGTTGATTTGAGTCTCTGCCTGTGCCGCATAGGTCCTTTTGGGTCTCCGTCATTTACTTTTATTTATTTTTGTTTTGTTGTAAGCACAAAGAGCTACAAGTGACGGCACCTAGCTCCATCAGTTGTAAAATGATTATTTTGTCCGGGTTGAGGGAACCTCGCCCTTTTTCACTTATGAAATAAAATTAATCTATCCGGCTGGTCTGCCCCCAATTGATTTCCCACGATTAGCGTTGTGTTCTGTCTCTGGGATATGTTTTAGTGATTCTCTTTCGATCAGTATAGCTAGGCCAATAAGCTAATCAGCTGTGCTTGGGCTGTCGGATATTTAAGGTATATTGCCATTCATATGGACCACATGGGATTGATTCTCACTACCTGGACTGAATTCTTTTATACATTTTAAATAAGATTCGGAGATGTAATTGAATAAGAATTAATTAAAGAAATAGGCATTAAATGCATTATTTGAATTTAAATAGGGAAGTCAGCATTACATAAGTGCAATTTAAATGTCTTAAATGGGATGGGGGGATGCAATAAGGAAACAGCGGGATTGTATCAGTCCATATTAGTCAATATAAATCAGTAGTGGGTGTAGAGTCGATAATGTGGATATTGTCGGTCGGTTCCAATTCAGATGAGTTTGTTGGTCCATATGGGCTGAACATGCAACAGAGATTCAAAGTATCATCAAGGCAATTTCAATAGATGTATGGGGATAAAGCGTGGATGAGCAGAATGCTGGACACACACCAGATGTAATATTTTCTGTTTTATGAATTAATATATGATGTTATGTATATGCTTACAAAAAATGATTAAAATGAGTTTTATATTCTTTATAGAACTCCATAATTGGCATTGTTTTTGGTAAATAATAATCTTACCATTTACATCAAAGCAATTAGGTTTTGGATCTTCTTCAAACAAGCCTCTCAACAGGACACTATTAACCATCCATCGGGGCATTACCATAATACCATTTACATCAAGGGAGATGTTCCTGATGGGCAGCTGTAGTGGTTTGTTGGAGCATATCCGGCTTCAACAAATTGAGAGGAATGGAAGTAGAAATTTTTCCATCTATTATACAGGGAAGCAAATGCAGCCTACGCCAAAATATAAGTGTAAGAAACAATTTTTTTTTTTTTTTTTGGTATCAATTTCACAATGTTCATATGCTTTAGTTACTTCCAACAAAAGAGGTGGAAGGTATTTGCACTGTACATATTTGTAGAGTGAGTACAAATACTTCACTTAGGCTCAGTTTGGAGTGAGTACAAATACAAATTTGTAGAGTGCAAAACCTTATATTTTGCATTATTTTATATGTATTTGCACTGTACATATTTGTATTTGTACTCCTTCCAAATGGAGCCTTAGGAAAAATTTAATTGAAAAAAATCATTAAAAGGAAAAATAATGGAGAAGGAAGTAAAGCAATCTAAGTAAATAGCTTGTCCCTAGAGAATATGAGCGAAACAAACAAGAGAGTTATTACAACCTAGAAGAATCCTATAGATCATCTAACAACTTTCTCTCCCATTCATATATGATATATCTAATGTGGAGTAATGACTGCCTATAAGGTTGTAGAGAACCCTTCCTTCCCAATTGATGTATATTGTGTCCCACTTAGTGTCTCCTTTCCAACTTGTGTACTACGTCCATTATTTGGTGGTATAAAATCTTTCAGTACAATCAAGTTGTTATCATCCTCTTCGATATTCTTTATGTTAGGGAATAAAAACCTATTCCTAGCTTAAATGCTTAAGCTTTTAAATTTCATGGATCCTTGATATGGTATTAAAGACTCTTTGATCCCTAGTGTTCAATCATCATTGCCCCCATTATGATTAATTAAATTTCGGCACTAGGTATATATGATGGTATGGGGGTCATGCTTGTTCACGCTTCTACCTCGGTGGGCTTTTGCATAAGGGGGCATGTCAGGGAATCAAAACCTATTCAATGACCTAACTTAACAGTTTAAGCTTTTAAGTTGAATGGTTCCATGACACTTTGACGATGCTTAGTTGTTTAGCATTGATTCAACATTTTTATGGACACACAATGGAAAGAAAGTTAAATTTTCTCATGCTCATTTTTCTTTTGCATTTTGGAATGTTTTCTTCCATTGTTTTATTTTTTAATCAGTAACATTTTGGACAGGCTGGGCTGGGCCAAGCTTAGGGCCAACACCTTAAATGTGAAACCTGGTAAATGAGTTGAATGGGTTATTGATCAAGTCAATGTATGATACCACAACTAGGGTGTCAATGGATCGGTTTTGGAGTGGACCCGTCCAATCCAAAATCAATCTGGATGGATTGGATGAACCAACAAGACATATTGAATTGGACCAGTCCAGACTTAATGGTCCAAAGTATTTATTGTATTGGATTAGACCTGGTCCATTTGCGATGAATTTATTGGATTTAGTGTTTTAAAAGAGCAAGGCAGGGGTCAATTTGCACTTGAGGCGTAAGGTGCAAGGCGAGGCTTGTGCCTTTTTGAAGCAAGGCGCAAAAATACAAAAAAAAATGTCAGAAAATTCAAAAGAAATGTCAAAAAATTCAAAAAATATAAAAAATATAAACTTAAATTTTAAAATAATGTATTAAAAAACCTATTATCTAAAATTAAAATACATAAGCATAAGATGTAAAGCATATTCAAATGAGAATTTAAAAAAAAAATCAAACATAAAACATTTTCAAGCATGTAAAACCTCTATTCTCTCTTTATATTCAATTGCATTACTTCAAGTAGCTAATGTAATGTAAAACATATTACATTCCTGATTCTACGAGCTCCATTTGTGTCACGCCCCTCAAGGGAAGCCCAAACAAGTCCATGTTAAGTCTTAAATTCTTAGGGCATGTTCGTTTGCTCTGACGTTTGACCTCTGAAAGTGCAATAATTACATTAAGATGTATATTGGTATTGGTGAACTTTTCTTTCCTCTGAACTCTGAATGTAGAGAATATTGTTCTGAATTTTGAATTCTGAAAAAAGTCAAATGTCCAATTTAACCCCATATAAGAGAATTTTTATTTATCTATATAATTCAATAAAGAAACAATATTAAAAATTATTATAATAAATATTACCTAGTATTAATTATTAATAGTAATTAATTAATAATAAATTAATGTTTAATTCATTAATTATTAATCACTAATTAACTGATGAGGGCGGATTTGGCCCTCCAGTGACATTATGACATCTTGTCACGGTCTAACACAGGCTTAGCCTTGCCTACGCTTGGCAAGCCTACGTTAAGGGGCACCATCGTCATTTTCGCCTGTAAGATTATTGGGAGAATTGATGTCATCTTCAAGTAGACCTCTAAAAGCTTAACGTACTCTTTGAGGAGGGGTGGTCGACCTCCTTGGGTGCCTAACCTTGGCACTCCTAGACCAACTTCCCTTGCGGGACGGCCCTGGTTAATGGCTAGCGTGGCTACCAGGGTTCCTCATGGGTGCACACATGCTCATGGGGACAGTGCACGGACTGGCACTGTGCCGCCGACGCTCAAGGGAGGCTTGGCCTGCGGGCCTTGCTTAAGCATGACCCTTCACCTCGTCAGCCCTTTTGCCCAAGCTGATCGAGCTATCCCGTTGCCCATAGCACACGAGTGTGCTCCAACCCAAGCGGCTGTCCAATCATCTTGGCACATAGGTGCCCATCATCATCGGCATATAGGAGACCCATTCATATCGGTGCTAAGCCACCTCTTCAGCGCGTAGTCGCCTTGAATTACGGTCGTCCCCTTTTAGCACGCAAGTGGCGCCTCCCATGGACCGGCCAGAGCTAGCAGAGTGCCCCGACCATGCGACTTGAGGTCATGGCCCAGCGCTACCGACCATTGGGGAGCCATCCCTTCGGGCAACTCCTAGCCTCCTAGCATACAAAGGCTTGTCTTGGCCTGCCTTGGCCTGGACGCCGCACGGGTTTCTTCCGCTGTAGAACTACCCCCGTGGCAACCTGGAAATTCATGACAGTAAGTGCAGCCACTTGACAACCAGGCAGCTCGGGGCTTGCCACCAGGCAGCCCACCACCAAGGAGCTTCACTTCAGCCCCTGGGTCACAGGCCACTTGGGGGCAAACGTCACTGACGAGGTACTTAGCCAAATATTGGTACATCACAAAAATACTGATACGTGACAAGAACCGGTTACATCACTAATAATTAATTAACTAATAATAATAATAATTAATTATTACTTAATTATGAATAATTATTATTAATTAATTAAAGAAATATTATTACTAATTAACAATTAATTAGTAATTAATACTTAATATTAATAATTAATAATTAATTCAATAACTATTCATCACTAATTATTAATTAATTCAATAATTATTCATCACTAATAATTAATTAATCAATAATTATTACAATATAATAATATTATGGGGAAAATAAAATATTGGTGGTGGGTCCGATGGGTCTTCATATGAGATGTTATAAGTTAATTGAGCATTAGAGGGGCAATATGGGTAAAATCTATTAAAATAATGGCCTGAGTCATTTGTACTTTAGCTATAATTAGACTTTAGTGTTAAGAGCAACCGAACACCTCTTTAGCGTTGAAAGTGGTACGGAACCACTTCAGCATAAGAGATCAAAGGCATCGAACAGGGCCTTAGTTTTCATACAAAAAATAATGATTTTATAGTTTTAATTGCTTTTTAAGAAATTTTATTAGGATGAATGAATGAACAACATTACCAACTTGTTTGGGATTGCCTCGAGGGGCATGGCATGAGGGCCCAGCCGTTACGTTAAAAAAAAAAGCAAACAAGTGTCAAATTTTCAAAAGGCACACGCCTAGGCACACCAGGGGTGCACCTTTTGAAAGGGCTATGGCTAGGACCTAGGCGAGGTGCATACCCTGAAATGCGCCTCGCCTGTGCACCTAGGCGCGCCTTTTAAATCACTGATTGGATTGGGTTGGATGGAACCAATATCTAGTCCATTGATAGAAGATAAAAAATATAGGTGTCAATGGACTAGGTTTGGATTAGAATTAATCTAAATTAAAACAAATTTGAACAATCTAGACATTGAATTGGACTAGTCCAAAATGGTCCAAAATATACATTCGATTGGATTGGACCTAGTCCATTTGTAATGGACTCACATTGGACCGGATCAGATTGGACCAAATCCAGTCTAATTGACGCCCCTAACCACAACGAATTTATATACTAACAAACATTTTTAGCCTGAATACAATGTTGCTATCTAGGCCCAACCCTAGGAGTTGGATCAAAGGCAGAGCTTAGACTGAGCTTACGGTTAAGCCTGACTTGTCTAAAGGGGCCTAGCCCACATTGAAATTTGATCCATTTGGGTTTGGGTTTGGGCTCAAATTGGGCTTGGGTAGGTTTCTGATTCCATACAATATCTATCTATAGTCAAATTAGGTTGCAAGTTGGTCCAAGAACCAACAAAACTTCGACAATCGACTCTACATTTCAAATTATAAAAAACCCCATCATGTCATCGGAGTCTTATGTGGCTGCCAACATGGGACTCTTAATCCATGTTGGACACAACAAAAAGTTTATACGGAAATTACCTTTAGTGCTAGGTGATTTAAAAATAAAAAAGGTTTCTAGTCTCTCTCTCTCTCTCTCCCTCTCACACACACACACACACACAGTCGTCTTTCTCTGCTCAACGACTATGATTTGAAAATAAACAAAAAATGGTTTTTGGTTTCTATATTTATGTTAGGGGTGTCCATGAAAAACCAAAAAATGCAGTTAATCGAACTGATCGGTTCGGTTTCGGTTTGGTATTTTTGAAAAACCGAAGGATCAGTTCAGTTTTCGATTAACCTACAAAAAATCAACAGTTAACCGAACCGACTAGTATATATATTTATATGTATATTTTATATAAATATATATTCATTATATATATACATATATTATATTTATAATAATCTATTTATAAATATATTATATATTTATAATATATTATATATCATTTATTATTTATAATATAATATTATGCATATGTTATAAATGTAAAAAATTGAAGCCGGTGGATTGGTTAACCGATGGTACTGATTCATTTTCGGTTTGGAGAAATGGAAAAATCAGTGGTACCGGTTTGGTTTACAAAAATTGCCCATTGTTCAACTAACCGAACCATGGACACACCTAATTTGCGTTCTCTCAATCAATCAATCAATCTATTTGTGTGTGTGTGTGTGTGTGTGAATCTACCGTTCTCCCTCAATCTCTCTCATTCTATTTCTTGGTTGATCTCTCCTTCTCCCTCAATCTTTATCGTTCCCCTTTAGTTTCTCTCTCACTCCCTCTCTCATTCTTTTTTTTTTCAATTTCTCTTATACACTTATGCGATACTAATCAAACTATCTAAAAGAACATGAGACCAACTTGGTATGGTTCTAAAATCATTACATGAGTTTAATAAAAATTCACAAGAAACTCTTGGACCAACTTGATAGAAAATTATAACTTGATTGTATAAGTGGTTGGTCTTTTGACTAAATAACATATACGGTATTAATAAGACCATATAAATAAACATCATGCCAACTTGATAAAATTCACAAATCATTATACATTACAAGAAACTCTTGACTAACTTGGTGTAATGATTTTAGAACCATTCCAAGCAGATGTTTTGATTTGGCTATAGATCGAAACTGAGATAGTGGGAGAGACAAAGGGAGTAGGAGATCAAGAGACAATTGTGAGAGCGAGAGAGTGGGAGGGAGGTTGAGAGATGGAAGGAGTGGGAGAGAAACTGAAAACCCTTCTTGTTTATTTTCAAATCACCCAACATTAAAGGCAATTTTGGTATAGGCTTTTTGTTGTGTCCAACATAGATTAAGAGTCCTATGATGGTAACAACCACATAAGCCTCTGATGACATAAGAGGGGTTTTTATAATTTGGAATGTAGAACTTGTTGTTAGAGTTTTGTTGGTTTCTGAACCAACCTATAGCCTAATTTTAAATGTTAAGCCCACTTAGACTATAATTTTCTCTTTATTTATTTATTTTATTATCACAAGAATGAACATGGTTTTGTTGCTTAGAATCGCATTTAAGATGCAAGCCTTTGGGCGTGTTCTAGTGATCCGAGTTTGAATCATCATGCCTCATGCTTGTAATTTTTTATAGTAAAACATGGTGTATTAATGCGTATCAATCGATACAATGCAATACAAGCTGATACACATCTACATTGCTATGATACATATGACTCACGAGATACGCTTCTGTTCGTAGCATATCTTGTACTGCCATAGGCCGACACCGATACAATACGCCCCCATATCAAGTATATCGTGTCAATATTTAAAACCTTGATACTATGTATATTTTCGCATCTGTATCGCTATGATACACTTTTGTTCATAGCGTATCCCGTACCGCCATAGGCCGGTACTAATACGATACGCTCCGTATCAGGCGTATCATTTCAATATTTAAATCCTTGCTACTGAGTATATTTCCTCATGGTTCAAAATATTGATACACACCTAACAAAAAAATATCGATGGACCTCAATACCCATGAAGGTGTATATCGGAGGTTTGAACAATGCACTATCTTTTTTTTAGCTTTTTTCTCAAAATTTTATAGGGACCAGTCTTAGCAAGGACTTTGGATGGGCTCCCCACCCCCACAATATGTTCCCAATTCACAGAGGGGTTGTGTTGTGGGGTGCTTGGGGGCATGCCTTAAAGGGAGCCCTCCAAATTCTTTAAGAAGGCCTTCCCCCTCAAAAATATTAAAATTAAAAAATATATATTTCACAAATGGGGGTGGGGATGATTAAATAAGATGTGCCTGAAACGTGATAAAATTTTGAACCTTGTATTTTATAGAATTATAAATATTCAAAAATAGTATATTAAAACTAATACAATAAATAATCTATCAAATCCATGTTTGTATAAAAGGGTGGTTTTTAATATCAAGAAAATTATATAAATAAAATATTTAGAATAGAATAATTATTTAAATACTTAAAATTTAAAAATTAGCAAATGATATTCATATTAAAATTTTTATAGATTACTAATTAATATTTTAATTTATATTAATAAGTAATAACAACATATTTATTATTTATAAAAAAAGAAAAATATTGTTTATAAAATATTTAAGAATATAATATTAAATTGAATTTATCAAATCCATTAATCTACATTTATTTCAAAAAGTTATTTTTCATATTAGAAAAATTATATGACTAGAATATTAATAAAGGTATAACTATTTTAGTAATTAAAAATTATGAATTTTTATATGATATGTATATTATAAATTTTAACAAATTTGATATACTTTAAGTTAAGATTAGATTTTTATAAATTATTATTTTAATTTGTATTTGAGAACTTAATATTTAGTTGACTTTTTGTTAATATTAGAAATGTAAAAAAGTAAAATAAAATAATTTATATGATTATAAAAATATAATAGATGCATATACTTAGTGCCTTGGACTCTTGAGTGATGCATTATAAATAAAATTATATGATATCTATGCATCATGATATATTAATTATAATATATTTCTTTATATATATCACTAAAATATGCATTTCCTATATATTTATATATTATTTGAAATTATTTTGATCTTAAATTTAATGATATTATTGTATTTACAAAATCTGTATGCATTGTCCTAGCATAAACATGAATTTTCATATTTTTTTTCAGTATCGATACATTTTTAAAGTATATCCGGACTTATTGATTTCGAAGAAGCAATTGTCTTCTATTACATCATACTTGGCACCAACTTCTTCTTCACATTCTCCTTAATCCTTATCGTAGTAGGATTCTCTGGCCAAACCAGCTTCACAAGTTGTAGTAAAAGCTAGCTTTCCAAAAAAAGCTGTCAAATCTGCTACCTCAGACATTGCCCAGACTGCTAAATCTGCAGCTACCAGCGCTATGGGGTGGGTAGGCATCAACGCCCATGCTATTGACTCTACCACGCAAATGTCTAGTGGGTCGATCATCCAATTCAATCTGGAAGCTTAGCTGCTGGTTCTAGCAACCAATCACTTGATGGAGAAACTACCCAATCTGCTTTTGGAGCTATTGCAGCTTCAATTAAAACGCCTGGCGAAAATGGAATACAATAAGCCGCTGGAACCATCGTTCAATCACCTGATGGATTCACCAGCAGCCAGTTTGCTACCGAAGCTTCCATCCAAACGCCGGCAACCCAATTTAGTGTAGAAACCATCCAATCAACTTCCGGAGATATTGCAGCTTCAATCAAAACGCCTGGCGATTATGGAATACAGTTTGATACTGAAGTTGCTGGAACCGTCATTCAATCATCTGACGGATTCACGAGCAGCCAATTTTCTACCGAAGCTGTTGTCCAAACCCCGGAAGCTCAATTTAATTACTATAGAAGCTGCCGTATCTTTTATCCAGACGCCTGATGGAGAAACCGTTCAATCAGCTTCCGGAGCTGCTATTGCAGCTTCCACCCAAACGCCTGACGGAAAAGGAATACAGTTTGCTGCTGAAGCGGCTGGAACCGTCATTCAATCACCCGAATCTACCATCCAATATGCCGCTGAAGAATCGATCGATGGGGATACAACTCAATTTGCCGAGGAAGTTGCCTCGGTTTCTTTTGAAATGCCTGACGAGGAAACCATTCAATTTACTGGCGAAGCAGCGGGGAATTCCATGGAAATAATGCTTGATCAAGATACCATCCATTCTGCTTTCGAAACAGCAATCCAAAGTTCCAAACGCCTTTTGAAGCTGCTGCTGAGGAAAATGTGCAAAATGCTCTCAGAATTGCTGCCGAATTTGTTGCTGCATTTGGCTCTGAGGCGTGTGGGCTCTACCCAGGAGAACCTAACTCATCCATTGCAGCAATGCATTTGTCCATCCATCTGGTCTTAAAGTTGCGCTTGGATAGTTGCTTTATGTGCTTCTCGAACCACAGAAACATGAAGTATGCTTTTATGTTTTTATAATTTCGTAAATATTATCGTGTTTAAAATAAGTATTCGAAATTAAAAGTATAAGTAATTGTTTGGTACTTTAGTTATGTGATGTTGCTTTTGCCTCTAGGTCGTAGGACATTGGTTCCACTTTCTGGGTTGAATGGGTCATATCTAGACCTGTTCATGGGCCGGGTGGCCCGACGGGCCGGGCCGGGAACAGGTATATAGGCCCGTGGGCTTAACCTCGGGCCAAAAAGCCCGGCCTGCAATAAATTCAAGCAGGGCTCAGGATTTATCAAAATAGCCCGGCCCGGCCCGGCCCAACCTATAAATAAACCTAAAAACCCTAGTTGAATACCCCTCTTTTTTTCACCTTTTTCCCTTCTTTTTCCAACTAAATTCTTCTTCTCCACATCCTCTTTCCCTTCTTTATATATATTTTTTAATATAAATAAATTTTGAATTTATATATTTTTTTAATGTAAATAAATTCTGATTTATATTGATTATTGAATAGGGAAAATTTCTAATTTTTTTTATTAGGTCGGGTCGGGCTCGGGCTCGGGCCTAACATATTTCTGTTAATGAAGAGTAGAAGTCCGGCTCGAGCCCGGCCCGGCCCGGCCCATGAACAGGTCTAGTCATATCGTGTCATGATTGTTTGGCATGTTTTAATCTACTATCCATAAACTATTTCCATATTCCTAGATGTAGATCTGAACCCTTGTGGGCGACTTGTGAGTAGGGGTGAGCCAAAAAATTGAAAAACCAAATCGATCGAAAAAATTGACTGAAATTGAATAAAAAAATCAGTTAATTGAACCAGTTGGTTCGGTTTCGATTCGATATTCTTAAAAAAACCAACAGTTTCGGTTAACCATTTAAAAAAACGACGATTAATCGAATTGATCGATATATATAGAGTAATATATATTGTATAATATTATATATATTATATTACATTATATATTATATATTTTATTTTTATTTTTGAAAATCGAATAAAAAAGTTCGTCAATCTCTAGTCTCTTTGAAAACCGAAACCTTTCAGCCTTTCTCTGTTTGTCTCTTCGAAAACTAAACCTAATACCTTCTCTCAGTTCTCTATTTCTCACTCTCTCAGTCTCTCTTAGTCTTCGTATTCCCCAGACGGCCAGACCCCAATCCCACGTGGCCAGTTTGGCAGCCTACGCCACAGTTCCCTTTGCTTTCCTCTGGCGTCGGTCGTCCGACAGCCTCTCCGGCTCTCCCTTAGTGTCTCTGTCTCTGTCTCTCTATTCTCTGTGAGTGTTTGTGTGAGTATCTCTCTCTTCTCGCCTATGATCTCTGTCGCGCGACCCATTCCAACCACCAGCACCAAGCGACAACGCCGGTCGCCGCCTAGCTGGCAAGCAAGCACCAATGCCATGTCTGTATCTCTCTCTCTTCTCTCTCTCTCTCTCTCTCTCATCTATCCTCTATGCGGCTCTGCCAGGCGACAACTGACAACAACCATCGGCACCAACCAATTCGGCACTGGAAAATCGCCACCGACAGTTTTAGGTATTTTTTATTTTAAGTGCATAAAAAAACTGAAAAATCGAACCAACTAATCCACAAAGATGAATCTTAAACCAATGATAACCTAATGGAAGATTAATTAAGACAAAGTTGAATTGGTTAACCAATTGCATCGGTTCGGTTTGAAAAAATACCTACCGAAATGTGAGCACCCCTACTTGTGAGGCAATTGGCATTTCTATTGGATTCTCATCTTAGGCATGGTATTGTTAGGTATTCATTATATTTCTTTATTTCCTCTTGTATTGCTCTATATGTGATTACCATATTTGGAAACCTTTTGTGGTGGTATTTACCAAATTCACCAGGTGCTTTGATTGGTAAAAAATTATCCTATATCATGTTTTTCGAGTATCATAGATTTTCCCTTTGGAAATAGATCAGTGTCTAACATGGCCCAACTACTTTTTTTTGGCTTCTATGTAGGTCCATGTCCTACGATGTTGAACAGTTATTGGGCTGCAGCGAGCATATAGATCCACTCATCTACTTTGTTATGGTGCTCATAGTGGGAGATGCATATCACTTTTATTCCCTATTTGAAGGATTTTTCCCTCCTTGGCATGAACCTAGATTTCCTACTCACTTTTACTACCCACACTCTACCCGCCATGAATTGCAACCACACATCTCATAATTCATAAGAGAGATGTGTGGCTGCTCACAACGGGTAGAGAGTAGTGGGCAGGAAATCCCGTTTGCCGGCACATTACTTGCTTCTTCTAGGATTTTTTTTTTGATGAAAAAGGTGAGCTATGCAAGCCTGAGGGTAGCTCTTCCCCTTACATCCGCTTCACAAATAAAATTAAAATCACATGTCCTAAACTCATTACTACCCTCTCGATTATTAAGAGCTTTATGAGCTAACCAATCAGCCAACTGATTGCTTCCCGATACATATGCTTGAATCTAATATTAAGGTTAAAAAACTCAACAAGGTTTTGACTTTCCCTAATGATACTAGCTAATCTCCACGGAGTGAGACTTGGCCATTGAGACAATCTATAACCAGTTTAGAGTCTCCTTCAATGGTGATTTGTTGATCCTTGAAGTTAATCGCAATGTTGATAGCCTCCCATGCAGCCCACGCTTCCGCACGGTTGATCGTTGTGATACCAATCCCAATCGCTTTGGTCTCGAGGACATAACCTTGATGATTCCTAGCAACAAACCCAATGGCATAGTTGCCATTAATCGAACAGGAAGCATCAAAGTTGATTTTGATGTAATCAGTTTTGGGCTTATACCACTTAACAAGATTTAAACTTTTACCGTTAGTGTTACCCATGCAAGAAGAAACTTCTTTAATTTCATTATAGTAAGCAAAAGCTCTGCCAATGATATTTATTCTTTGCATTATTGAAGCCTCCATTAAAACATTTATTGTTTCTATTCTTCCAAATGAACCAAGAAACACAAGCAATTTTTTCTCTCAGGAAATTATCCTTGGAATAATCATTTGGCTTGTTAAGTAAAGACCATCATTGTCTAACCAACGAGAAAGAGTTCCCGGGAATTGGAAATTCTTCATCTAATATTTGGCATGATTTTTTGGTGTGATTCTCCCCCTTGTTGCTTAGTATTAGGGTTGTATTTTGAACAGTTGAGTTGAACAAAAATGTCTTTTTGACTTTAAAAAATGATTTTTTGGTGCCCATTTTCAGGTAGGTACATTTTTTATAATACTAGTTGGGCGCACGTGCATTGCACGTGTATGTTTATCATATTATTGCTAAAAGAATATATTTAAAGTACGAAAAATAATACATAAAAATAACAATGATTCAATTCTCCGTCAATTTATAAACTAACTTTAGCATATAATCAAATAGTTAAGATTATAAGTTAATCATCAGGGTGGGGACAAGCTAAATTGAACCAATTTGATAAACTACTCATAACCCTACATGCTTTACATGGTTAGACGAAAAAAAATATGATTGAAGATATAAATAACCCAATGAATGCTCATATCAAACAATCACCCAATACAATCAACTTTAAAACTCATTAACTACTAAAAACAATAAAGATCGATGTAGAGAACAAATAAAAGTTCTAGGTTTAGGGTTTAGGAGATGTTGCCATTAACTGAATCTATTCTTAGGACCTTTTGAGCTAAATTGGCTCAAAATTGAAGAATTGCTAGAACATCTTTTTTGTTCTACAATGTATGTGTCAACAACTTGGAGTTTGTCATTCAATCAACATATCATAATCCCATGTTGTGATATCTAACTCGGTTATGAACAAAACACCATCCTCCTATGCCTCTTAAAACAGTACAAAAATTCACAAAAATTGTTAAGAAATTGAAAACCCTTACTAACACCCTAAAAATGCCATAAGAAAACCATTATTTTCTTATCTAATAATTTGATAATTTATAATTATGCTAATTCCAATAATTACTATTATTTAAAGTGATTTTCAATAGTTTTATTATTAGAAATTATTGAAAATTATTTAAATTTTGTTATTCAAAACAATTATTTATAACCATTTTTATTCAATAATTTCATAATTTTATAATTATGCTAATTTTAGTAAATTTTCTTATTAAAATGACAATTATTGATGATTAAATAATATTAACACTAATTTTAAAACTAAAATTGTCATTATATTATTTTCAGTTTTTCTTTTTATCTATTCTCATTAAGCGTAATTATGAGAAGATTAGTAATAATAACAAGAACTATTGAATAATAATAACTGTTATAAAATAATAATAATAATAATAATAGTAATAAGAATAATTACAATAATTTCAAATATGATAGTTACATAATGATAACAATTATAATTTTCCCATAGAAATTATTGATAATTCAAAAATAATAACAATAATTTATAAAATAAATTTTATTATTCAATAGTTTTGTTAAAATTAATTTTTTATTCAATAACTTGTTATTTCAGAAATGTTATAAATATGGAAATTTGAGTATTTACAGTAATTTTGTTATCCAATAACTTGATAATTTTGAAATTATTGGTAATTTCAAAATTATTGAGGTTTTTAATAGTTAAAATTATATATAATTTTTTTTAATAATGACTAATAAATTGATAATAACAATTACTGAAATTACCATCATCATGAAATTATCAAAATTTGAATAACAAAATAATTATCAACAATTATTATTGAATTATCAATATTTTTCAATAGTTTTTTGTAATAATTGTAAAATCATTTTAAAAATTACTATTATTTTTTTAACTATTAATAACCTCGATAATTTCAAATTTATCAATTTACCAAATCATATTGTGGCATTTCTTTCACATCATAATCTCCATAGAGTCCTACAAATACATATGTGAAGTGGGTTTTCACTTCTTTGCATGTGACTTCTGCTCACTATAGAAGCAAATTGACATAAATCATGTAGACTCTCGCTATACACATATTTGTGTTTTTAGGACACCTGTCTTTGTTATATGTAGGGGCAAAATAGAAGGCTGAGAGTTTGGTCGTTAATTCAGAGATATTAAAATGGGTAAAATTGGTAACAAAAATCAGGGTGTTCGACCAAAGAAATTGATTCATTCTCATTTTTATAAATGAGAGATAAATGACGAGATAACAAAAATGGCCCTATGAATGCTGAGTTTTTAACAACAAAAATGAGATAGGGAATGCCAAATGCAACTTTAGCTTAGATGGTTAAATCTTGTGGCCAATAATTTTTTAAATGGTTCTTTCCTTCTTGACTCAACCTGAAGTTTCCAGATCTTTTGGTTAGTTACTATATATATATATATAGTAACCTGAAGTTAAATTTGGTTTGTCCACGTCACCATACCTCTCCTTGCTTCAAACCCCCTTCCTAATTTTCTGTTTTTTTTTTTAATTTTTAATTTTTTTAATTCAACATAATTACCCTTTAAGCCAATAAGGAAATCACATAGGCTTAACTATTTCTAACAACCATTGCTTTCTAATGTTTTGCCAAGTGGCACCACTTTCCCCCACTTCCTCCTAAATTGTCTCTAATTCCTATTTATCTCCTAAATTATCTCTAACTCTTATTTATCTCTTAAATTATCTCTAATTTAGTAGAGAGATTCTCTCCTAAACTATCTGTAATTCCTATTTATTCTCTCCCCCACTTTTTATCTATATCTATTTAAAGAAAGATTCAATTAAAAAAATTCAGAACTATTTAAATGTTATAACGAAATTATATACTAAATTAAAAATATTTATTCAAAATACAAAAAATTAATAGATTTAATAATATTCATATTATTAATAATTCAAAATCTTTACAAAATTCAACATAAAATTATGTAGTAACAATATAAATTATAATTTTACGAATTATTCAATTTAAATGTTATTAAAATAATAAAAATTTAACATTAAAAAATAAAACAATCTTTAAATATTTCAATAGCTAAAAGTCTTAAGTAAAAAACATTAAAAGTAGCTAAATAATGTAACAAATTATTTAATATTATGTAATAACATTAAAAAAAATAAAATACAAATAATGAAAAATTTTAAATATTTTACATATTATTTAAATATTTAAATAAAAATATTTAACATGACAAAATTTTAAATAGTTAAAATAACGAAATTATGTAATAAATTTAAAAGAAAAATCTTAAAAGCAGAAAAATAATTATAATAAAATTCATAATATTCATATTAATAATAATTTAATAGTTAAAATTATATGTAATTATTTTTAATAATGACTAATAAATTGACAATAACAATTACTGAAATTACCATCATTATGAAATTATCAAATTATGAATAAAAAAATAATTATCAAACAATTATTATTGAATTATCAATATTTTTCAATAGTTTTTAGTAATAATTGTAAAATTATTTTAAAAATTACTATTATTTTTAGCTATTAATAACCTCAATAATTTCAAAATTATCAATTTATCAAATCATATCGTGGCATTTCTATCACATTATAATCTCCACAGGGTCCTCCAAATACATATGTGAAGTAGGTCCTCACTTCTTTGCATGTGGCTTCTCGTCATTATATAAGTAAATTGACAGAAATCATGTAGACTTTCGCTATACACATATTTGTGTTTTTAGGACACCTGTCTCTGTTATATGGAGGGGCAAAATAGAAGGCTGAATGTTTGGTTGTTAATTAAGAGATATATTAAAAAAGGTAAAGTTGGTAACAAAAACCAGGGTGTTTGAGCAAAGAAATTGATTCATTCTCATTTTTTTCCAAAGAAATGGATTCATTCTCATTTTTATAAATGAGAGATAAATGATGAGATAACAGAAATGGCCCTATTAACACTGAGTTTTTAACAACAAAAATGAGATAAAGAATGCCAAATGCAACTTTAGCTTAGATGGTTAAATCTTGTGGCCAATAATTTTTTAAATGGTTCTCTCCTTCTTGACTCAACCTCAAGTATCTGGATCTTTATATATATATATACATATATATGTATATATTAAAATTTGTTTGTGCACGTCACCATACCTCTCCTTGCTTCAAATCCCCTTCCTAATTTTCTATTTTTTTTTGAATTTTTTATTTTTTTAATTCAACATAATTACCCTTTAAGTCAATAAGGAAATCACATAGGCTTAACTATTTCTAACAACCATTGCTTTCTAATGTTTTGCCAAGTGGTACCACTTTCACCCACTTCCTCCTAAATTGTCTCTAATTCCTATTTATCTCCAAAATTATCTCTAACTCCTATTTATCTCTTAAATTATCTCTAATTCCTATTTATTATCTCCCCCACTTTTTATCTATATCTATTTAAAGAACGTTTCAATTAAAAAAACTCAGAACTATTTAAATGTTATAACGAAATTATATACTAAATTTAAAATATTTATTTAAAACACAAAAAATTAATAGATTTAATAATATTCATATTATTAATAATTCAATATTTTACAAAGTTCAACATGAGATTATGTAGTAACAATATAAATTATAATTTTATGATTTATTCAATTTAAATGTTATTCAAATCATACAAATTTAACATTAAAAAATAAAACATTATTCAAATATTTCAATAACTAAAAGTATTAAATAAAAAAACACTAAAAATAGCTAAATAATATAACAAAATATTGAATATTACGTAATAACATTAAAATAAATAAAATTCAAATAATGAAGAATTTTAAAAATTTTACATATTATTTAAATATTTAAATAAAAATATTTAACATGACAAAATTTTAAATAGTTAAAATAACGAAATTATGTAATAAATTTAAAAAAATATTAAAAGCAGAAAAGTAATTATAATAGAATTCATAATATTCATATTAATAATAATTTAATATTTTACAAAGTTAATAATGAATTATGTAATAGTAGTACACTTATAATTTTATGGATTATTAAGTTCAACAAATAATTACATTTCAAGAATTAAAATAACAATATTATTTCAATAAGTAAATAATATTATAAATAACTAATTTCACTTATATCAATTAATAATTATAGAAAATAACTATCAACAAAATTATATTTATTAGTAATAATCTTACAATAGTAGTGTATATTCATTATATATTTATATATACTATAATTAATATTTATTTTATTTTCAATAATTATTTATGTTTTTATAAATATGCTTCCAATAATTATTTATAAATCTATTTTTAATTTTTATTTAATATAAAATTATCAATAATTATAAGAGATTAAACAACTATTATTTAACTTTTAAAATATAATTTATTGTATTTTGTTATAAATTTATTTTTAGTAATTATATATTTTTTATAATTTATAGATTAATACTTATTAGAGATTAAACTATTATTTGATATTACACTATTTATTGACTAACTTAGTATATTTTCAGTATTTATTATATTTTTGTAATTATTATATTTTTATTATATATCTATTATATTTTCATTATAAACTTATTTTCAATGATTGTGTACGTTTGTTATAAATTTTCAATAATTATTGGAGATTAAACTATTGTTATTTATTAGAGATTAGACTATAATTTTTAGTTGAAATTAGGAGTGTTCAATGATTGGTTCAGTTTAGTTGCGGGCTATTTTGCCAACCAAATCGATCTGGTCAAGTCCGCAGTTTGCCACTCAAAACTGATTGACCATTAGGGAAATCCCACCAACTCGGGTTGTATCGATTTGGGTTTATTTTCGGTTTAATTTGTTTGTTCAAATGATTTAAACTTAAAAATTAACTTTAAATTTCATAAATTATAATGATATTATTAAAAAATAAATTACAAAAATTAAATCTATGATCTAAAATATTTTAGACTAAGAAATATGGGAATTTTCCTACTTTCCCGTATTAAAAAATTAAATTTAAAATATAAAATCATATATATTTATTAAACCAAAGCCGATATGAAATACTAGAAATTTAAACAACTGAGGTTGAGTTTGATTACATTGTTTATTAAAAAGTAAAAATATAAAACAATTATATACTCTTATGTATTTCTATTGTTTAACTTTCGCTTAACAAAGCTCGTGCATCCGGTCCTCGTCACCATGCCTCTCATTGCTCCATTATCCCCACCCTGCATTCTCTTTGACTTTCTCTCCTCTCCTCTTCCCACTACTCCCATTAAGCCATGTCACCCAACCACCTAAAAATATTCATATAATCTCTCTCCTAATGTATCTCATTTAAACCAATAGGAAAATATCATGTTACCCCACTTCCTAATCAATTCCTAAAATGCATCCCCCCAATCTATATCCACTCTCCCTCATTTAAAATATTCATATTAATTAAATAGTTAAATACGGTTAATATTTAATCCCACCCATATTCAACGAGTATTAAATAGTGTTATTACCCAAAGTTAATAAATACAATTAATAAATATTGTTACTAATTAACTCATTAACAACATTTTATAGAAATTAAAAACTCTTTAACTAATTTATAATTAATAACCAAATACAAATGGGGGGACAAAATATTATAATGTTAGAAAATAAAATTATTAATTAATTTATAATGAAAAATAAAATATAAATTAGTGTAATTTTGTTAGTAAACTACCAAATAAAAATATATAGATTTAATAGCAATTAAAAAAAAAATCAATAAATCCCCATAGTTACACAAATGTAATAAATTTTTTCAAAAATTTTCATAAAACTACATTTTCGTAAAATATCATTTTTGAAATTAAAAGATATAGAGTATTTGAAAGTTTATTTAAAATGTATTAAATAATTATTGAAAATTATTAGAATATTTTGGAAATTTTAGGAAAATGTATTACATTTGATAGATTTTGGAAAACCATTGAAAAATTATGTAATTTTCATTGCAAATTATTAAAGATAAATGACTATGGAAATTGGAAACTATAATTTGAACAAATAATTACACGAATTATTAAGATAAATCAGTATAATATTGGAAAAATGAAATTATTGGCTAGTTTATATTAGAAATTATAAGATAAATTAGTATAATTCTGTAAGTAAACCGAATTGATACCCCAAATTATTCTAGAGGAGGGAGGCACGTTTCGAGATGCCTCGTGGGCCAGTACGACATGACTAGGGGTGTAAATGGATCAAATTCGAATCGGATCAAGCAATATTCAAATTCAAATTTGATTAGAAAATCCAATATCCGAATTCGATTCGGTATCCAACGGATATTGAAAATTAATATCTGAGTTCGAATCCGATTAAATATTCAAATATTTGATTCAATTCAAATTCGATTAATTAATTATTTTAGATAATTAATAAATATATAAAATAAATATTTTATTGATATAAAGTATATAAATTATAAATTATTTATATAACTTAATTATTATATATAAATTATATAAAACGTTTTATATATTATATATAAGAATTAAGTAATCGATCGAATTCAGATATTTAGCGAATCGAATTAGGTCATATCCGAATTAGGTCATATCCGAATTCGAATCCGATTAACTATTTAGTAAGAATGGAATATCCGAATTCGACTGATTAGATATTCGAATTATCCGAATTCGGCTCGATTATGTCAAATACTGAATTCGAAATTGGATTTTCGAATACCGTTGACACCCCTAGACATAACTCACACTTTTTGCGGTCCACATATAGGTCGTGTTGTGCTGACCCAGCATGACCCAATTTACACCTCTACTTGAACCCGCCCAATACTAGGGATGACGCTGGGAAATTCGAGGATTCTCCATCCTTGATGAAGAGTGGGGTGTCTTGCCCATGAACTTGCCCGACATTGAGGAGTGGTTACCTTGCCCTGAACCTGCGTGACACTAGGGACGGGGCGGGGTAGGGAAAGGGATGGGGTAATCCACCCCGTTGTCATTCCTATATAATTGTTAATTATTACTAGAATTAATAAAAATATTAATTTTATAATTATTTTTATTTATTTAAAGTTAATCAAAATTTTATTTAAAAATAATAAAAAAGATTAAAATTACTAAAAATTATTAATAAGATTAAATAAAAAATATTTATTCATATTCAATTAGCAATGACTATATTTTATAAATCAACATTAAATAAAAAATAAAATCATTAAATCTTTTAAAATTTTCCGTGCATGGCATGATCCCTGCTAGTAACTTAATATTATCTTTCACTTATCGAAAAAAGTCTTGTGTTGATTGGTGAGATTACTTACTTGTGGCTCCTCCTTGCTTGAAGTTTAAGTATCCATTTCCTTTGGTTTGATGACCAAAGCAAAGAATTGCGGATGATAGTTGGGTTTGGGATTATTGGCACACATCTGCCACGTGAACTCTGACTCTAATCCAATATGGTCGGATCAGTGCGGGTTTACCACTTAACCCTAGTCTCTCACCCTAATTTTGTTGAAATGAACCGGTTGGTTTGTTTTCTGGGTAAGCCGTCGGCTTAATCGGGTTTTGTGACTTTTGTCTTCTATCAAACAGAAAAGGCTCATTCAGTGAGTTCGGATTGGCTCCCCACTGGCGTCCCACTCTGTACATCTAAGCGTGCATTAGGAGCATCTTCAGTGGGATGTGCAGTGGGCCGCGTAGAAGAGTGCTATTGGCGAAGTAGCTGATGCGGAACACATAAATACTTCAACGAAGTCGGATCCTCGGGAGATGTTTTCAATACACGGCGGAGATGTGCTGTGGGACGTTGTGAGGGGCAGTCTAGTGGGGCTGATTTGAACTCCTGTCTGTTCCTCGACCATGTCAGCCACCTCTACCAGCGGCAGTGCCGCCGTCGGCTCCACTCCTGAAGATGTATTCCGTCCATCAACAACAATCGATCCCGGAGACATGAGTGAGCCTTCTGGCTCCGGTGTCACTCAGTCGTTAGCTTTTTCGTCTGGAAACCCTAGAATCGAAGAAACCAGGGGAATTATGATTCTTTATCGTGATGATATTTCTGAATCCACTTCTGAACTTCCTGTAAGCGTCGACTTCATCTCTCTTTCTTGTTTTGGCTCCATTTCGTCTTGAAATTCCATCCTCTTTGGAATTAGGAAGAAACAAAGAAATTAGGATTGCCTTCATCTGTTTGAAAGATGAAAAATTCCATACACGTTTTGACAGGATTGAACTTATTGCCTCGTTTGGTTTTCTTGAGCTTTGATTAGGTTGAGAGGAAACCACTAGTTTGCGTGCTAGCGGTGCCAAATCACATGACGTATGCGGACTTCTGTCAGTTCTGCGGATCGTTCATTCAGCATATATTGGAGATGCGAATTGTCAGGTCTTATTCCATGAAAATACTTAACCCTCTACAGGACTTATGCTCATTCCGTATTTTTTTTTAAAATTCTTTTCCTAACTGATTATTGGCGTGTTGAGTGGAATTTCAGGAATGATGGAATGGATGATCGCTACAGTATTCTGATAAGGTTCGATGATCAGAGTTCCACCGACAATTTCTACAAGCATTTCAGTGGGAGGCGTTTTTCGTCTTTGGAGGTTTGTTTTTTATTTTTTATTGTGTGCTTTTAGATTTTGATCACACAGAAATTCCTTTCATTGTATAACAAGGAAGCACGTTTTATTTATTCTTTTGGGGATTGGATGCAGACGGATGTTTGTCGTGTCCTTTTTACAGTGGATGTACAGTACACTGGGTTGATTGAACATGCACAGAACTCCTCTGCAAGTTCAACAGAGCAGCCATATTGTCCAGTCTGCCTAGGTAAGGTTTCTCGTGCAGAGCTTGTTGAAAATGGATATAAATTTAGTATTATTGCAGTCTCATTTTATTGCTGGATATGAACACTCTGGAATGTCCATGTAGTTTGAGATATTTTATTAGAGAGTTGAGAGCCTTGGCATCCAGATTGGAATCTCATTCGGATGGATATCAAGGTTTGCAATGTATCACTGAGCCATGGATTAATTGCAGTGACTTGTATTAGGAAAATACTAATTCTGGGTTAGTCTTGTTGTA
Source organism: Nelumbo nucifera (assembly GCF_055504915.1). Classification (NCBI taxonomy): domain Eukaryota; kingdom Viridiplantae; phylum Streptophyta; class Magnoliopsida; order Proteales; family Nelumbonaceae; genus Nelumbo; species Nelumbo nucifera. The sequence goes on from NC_142650.1 coordinate 29,681,542, forward strand.
ATTTCATTGAGTTGTGGCCTTTCAAGGATGTTTCTCCCACATCCCTCTTTTTAGGTGGGGACTTGTCACAACCATGCTTAATCCTACTAAGTTTCATTGTTGGGTGAAAAAAAGGAGATAATTTGGAGTGCTATGAAAATTTGAGGATTTTTTTGGCAACATCAACAAAGTGACATTTTAACACCTGAGAAAAGAAAATTCTTGCTTTGAGTAAAACAAAGGAAAAACATTTGTATTTTGTGAAAAAAATAGGCAACAGTCTGCCAATGACATTATCCTGACTGACTGGCTCAAAATAATTAATAAAGGGTTATTGCGGATGAGGACAGTCAAATTTTTTTGGCTGATTCCACTTGTGGTGATAAGTTTATTTTGATTCCACTTGAACAAGAGATCAGAGATTACCATCTATGGGTCTATGCTTTACACTAGCTTGCAAACTTCTTGGCATGCAATTAGTAGTAAATTTACTTTGAAAGTTCCAAAGAGTAAGAAACCATAGTTCCAATAAAATATATGGGACAGGTCTCCTCAAAAACATTGTAAATCAATATAGGAATATAAGGTATAAGTACTCATATATTTGACATTACTTGCATGGTATTATACTACTATTCATGAGCCTATCTTTAAAGGTCGAACCAAAGCATGATTGCTAATGCTATTGCATTACGTCTATGAAGTTGTTTTCCGTATTAGAATAATATCTTGATTCTCAATATTTAGTATTTTGACCAAATTTGTTCAAATGATTTATATCCATGAAGTGTGAACAAGTGATTGAGTTGAACCGGTTTCCTTAATCCACCAAGGGCCCAAAGGTCTAGGAGTCAAAATGAATCACAAATCTTTCATTCTGAGATTTGTAGATTCCATAGCTTTCAAGGTGCCAAGGCAAGGCTAGGTGATAGGGGGGGGCGCCTTGTCGCCTAGGCGATGGATTTTTTTTTAAGTAAAAACATGTACCCTAGGGTAGTTCCCTAGGTTCCATAATTATATTTCCTTAATAAATATCCATAATTTTCACAAGAAAAGTATAAACTTCATGTTAAAGTATAGAAAATCAACATATTCCAACATATTCATGAGAAGAAAAAGAAGAAAGAAAAGAAAATTCAAAAAATATAGGGGCTTAACCCCTATTTCTGTTATGGGAAAAGACGAAAAGAAAAGGTGGAAGAAGAAGAAGAAATTAGTATATAAACACACAAAATTAGTAAATAAAAAGAAAAGAATGTGTTGATTGGACACATTTTATGTTCTTCCTTACTTATTGGTTCAGGTTTTGAAGTCTTTGAGGGTTCAATACAGCATTTAGCAATGTTTGTGTTAACTAAACCCTAACAAATAAGAAAACAATAACAAGAAATTAGTATATAAACACACAAAATGAATATTTTAGTTTAAAAATGTCTATATTATAATTATAACCTAAAAAATTAAGAACATAAAAGTTTTTTATAACACTCTATAGAGAACTGCTTGACGATTAGGCGAGGCGAGCCTCCAAGGGCGCCTTGTCGCTTAGGCGTCGCCTTGGCAACTATGGTAGATGCTATTTATGCTAAGGCACAAGTGAGAGTCCATTGTGTAGTGTAAAGCCTTGGGCTGGAAATTGTGAAAATGTGGGTTCAAGGCTGAGAGAAACCACTTTGTGGAAAAGAAAGAAAAGAAGTTGAAGGTTACGTCTGTATCCAGTCCATCCCTATCAAGACCCTAGATAACTAGGACCCACCTTGGGTAATGGCCTTTCAAGGCACATGTGAGTTGGTTGAGCTTGGGCCTAGATAGGTGGGGCATAATCATCAAGATATAATATGTTGTATATCTAAAATGTTTTAATAAAATAGTTAATAAAAAAAGAAAGAAAGGAAGAAAGAAAAAATAAGCATGATAGAAGTTGTTCAATGGTCCTGGGAGAAGGTGGTTTGGATTCTAGGGTTTGGGGCCTTAATCCTGATGGTTTATTCTCATGTAAGTCTTTCTTTAATTCCCTAGTAGCCACTTCCCCTTCTCCTTTCCCGGTCAAGGAAGTTTGGTGCTTTTCCATCCCCCCAAAAATTAGTGCTTTTTGTTGGGAAGTGTTTCATGGTTGTATTGATACCTTTGATTTGCTTCAAAGAAAAAGACCAAGCTGGTGTTTGTCCCCCGAGCTGGTGCTTCCTATGTAAGTTAAATGGTGAGATTGCCTTTCATCTCCTAATCCCTCGTCCTTTTGTTAGCTTTATTTGGACTTGGTTTTCTTCTCTCTTTGGATGCAGATGATCTTCTCTTGACAGCTTGAAAGGATTGTAGGATTGTTTACTGTACTGTTTTTAGTTGTACCAAAAGGAGGGGTAGGATTTTGGGGAGATGTACTGGAGCAGCAGTGCTTTGGACAGTTTGGGACAAAAGGAACTCAAGAATTTTTGAAGAAAAAGAAAGAAGGAAGCCTTGGTAGAAGTCATAACTCTAAGAGTGGCACATTGGGAAAAAAGTCTGAAACTTTTGTCAGATTTTAAGGTTGAGATTTTTTCAGGGCCTGGAGTGTAATTGTTGCCTCATTGAGGGTGATTCGAGAACTGTTGTGAACTGGCCGAAGAAGAGGGAGGGGGTGACATGACATCTAAGGAATAATTTCAGGCGATTTAAATGGCTATCAAAAGACGTGAGAATCCAAGTTAAATGGGTTAGGAGAACTACCAACAATCTGGTAGATGGTTTACCTAAGCAAAGGTTACAAAAAACTCACTTGTATCGGGCTCAATTGTAATTCTTGGGTTGGGTCAGCTTTTCTAAAGCTATGTTTTTCTTTTTTCCACAACCTCTTGTTGTAATTTTGCTTTCTATTATTAATGAAACCATTTTTGTGTTGCTGAACAAAAAAAAAAAAAAGACAGAAGTTGGAATCATTTAACATACACGCATATATATATTTAGTCGTACTTTCTTGTACGAGGGTCTTTAAGTTCCTTACTGATGTTTGCCAAAATTTTCCTCTTGCCTTTTTAATAGAAATTTCTAAGACATAGTAATTTAATAGGCGACCATTATCCAATGCTGGTTCCATCTATTTGGGGTCTTGGGAGGGGTAGGATGGGTATGGTCCTAACTATTGGGGCCTGCATAATTAACCACTTATCCCTGGTTTTCAGCAGTAGCCAGTAGGAACTACCATAGGATGGGTCCTACTCCTACTTAGAAAATTCCTATGCCAAAATTTAGGATGCACACAGTGATTTAAAAGGCGTGCCTAGGCACACAGGCGAGGTGCATTTTAGGGTAAGCGCCTTGTCCAGGTCCTAGGCGCAACACTTTCAAAAGGTGCACGCATGGTGCGCCTAGGCGTGTGCTTGATGCACCTTGCGCCTTGGCCCAGGTGTGTGTCTTTTGAAAATTTACGCTTTTTTGCTTCTTTTGAACCTAGTGGCTGGGCTGGGGGCGGCCCAGACCTCCCGACCATGCCCCTTGAGGTAAGCCCAAATAAGTCCATGTTAGGGTCTTAAATTCTTATTCTCACACAAAAAGTAATGATTCATCTTAATAAAATATCTTCTTAAAAGGCAATTAAAATTATAGAATCATTATTTTTTGTGTGAGAATTAAGAATTTAAGACCCTAACATGGACTTGTTTGGGCTTTCCTCGAGGGGCATGACACAAAGGTGACTCGTAGAATCTGGAATGTAATATGTTTTACATTACATTAGCTACCTGAAGTAATGCAATTGAGGAAAAAAGAGATTGTGGGCTTTACATGCTTGGAAATGTTTTATATGTTTGATTTTATTTTTTAATTTTCATTTGAATATACTTTACATGTTATGTTTATGTATTTTAATTTTAGATAATAGGTTTTTTAAAACATTAATTCTAAAATTTAAGTTTATATTTCTTATTAATATTATGTTTAATATTTTTGATTTTTTTGGCATGTTTTATTGAATTTTCTGACATTGTTTGCTTTTTTAGCATTTTTTTTTGTAATTTGCGCCTTGCTTAAAAAAGGCATGCGCCTTGTGCCTTTTTTTGTGCCTTGCGCTTTTAAAATATTGGATGCACAAAAGATTAGAAGATTCTTCTTCTTTTAATTTAACTGGATGGTGAAAAGAGGACAATTACTTGGTGTAATGGTAAAATCTTGGGCTGATAAGCACAAGGACATGGGTTCATCTGAGAGTGGCCACTTTATGCACCTACCCCAAGACCCTAGATAGCTGGGACCAACATTGGGTAATGGCTCTTTTAATTGGATGGTGGAAAAAAACAGTTTCTCTTGAAGTGAAATAACATTGATTACGGCAAGAAGAAAGATCTTGATCAAGAGATGAGAGGAGGAGAAGAGAAGAAGGAAGAAGATAGAAGAAGAAGAAGAGAGGAGAGAAGGAAGAGGCGAGAAGATTTAGACCAAAAACATAAGCTGGTGGTGCCCATGATTTGTATTTATATGTTAGGGTGACTACATAAAAATTAAAAAAGTAAAAATGACAAAAGTGCCCCTACGACACATAACTAAGATTACATCACTCCTCCTCAAGTTGGGGCATAGATATCAATCATCCCCAACTTGTCACAAAGATTATAGTGCCACATGGAATTTAATCCTTTAGTAAGGATGTCTGCCAGTTGTTCCTTAGAGCTGATGTAGGGGAGTGCAAACTTCTCATTTTTCCCTAATGAAGTTTTTGTCAACCTCTATATGTTTAGTTCTATCATGGAGAACAGGGTTGGTTGCAATGTTAATAGCAACCTTATTGTCATAGTATAATGACATAGGATCACTGAGAGGAAAGCCCAATTCACCCAAGAGATTCTTTATCCATAGAAGTAAGGCCACACCATGAGACATGGCTCTATATTCAGCTTCTGCACTCGATCTGGCCACCACACTTTGTTTCTTACTCCTCCAAGTAACCAAGTTTCCCCCAACAAAAGCACAATAGCCACTAGTAGATTTTCTGTCATCCACAGAACCAGTTCAATCTGCATCGGTGTAAACCTCAACTCTCATATGCCCATACAAAGATTTCTTCAGTCTAAATACTTTCTCCTCATCTCTCTTAGCATGAAAACCTGGAGGTTGGATCATATACCCTTCTTCTTCTAAGTCACCATTCAAAAAAGCATTTTTAATGTCTAGCTGATGAAGTTCCCAATCTAGATTTGCTGCTAAAGAAAGGAGGACTTGAATAGAATTCATTTTTGCTACAGGTGCTGTACCAAAGAAAGGAGGACTCGAATAAAATTCATTTTTGCTACTGATGTTTGAACTTTGAAATTGTTCATTGTTGCCCTTATATTTAAATTCTTTACCTTTAGTTTCCCTTCTTTGAACTAAATTTCCCTGCTATGCAAACCTCTATAATTCTACTGAACACTTTTCAAAAGAATAAAATAAAAAATTAAAATATATAGTGAGCCACTTGAGACTGCATGTCTAGACTTATCCAAAAAGAAAAGGGAAAATGTTTATGAAGGATAACAGTAAGACATTTCCTTGTCATTATATTTTTGATGTGATCTTTCCGTGTTAGGCTTGATAACTAGAGGAATGGAAGTGAGAGTTCAATGGGTACAAAGGGCAGCCAATAGCATGGCTGATAATCTAGCAAAACAAGGGGTGGATGAGATATGAAATGTTTTGTACACAGCTGTAAATTAATTGGAAATAGGGTGGAGATAAGAGGTTTTATCTCTAAATGATTGATTGTATCTCATTGTACATTTTAATGAATCATTTTTTGAAATAAGAGCTAACTGATTAAATCATGCTTAATCAATTGTTTCTATTATTGGCCAAAAAAATAATTTCCTTATTAATTTTCTCAAAATTTGCAGAGAGATTAGATCAAGACATGAGTGGAATTCTCACAACCATCTGCAATCATTCTTTCCATTGTTCTTGTATTTCAAAATGGACAGACTCTTCTTGTCCGGTGAGCTATTAAGGCAGTAGTTTTTCTACTTGTCAAAGTTTTAACTGATTCTATTTCCATTTTCTTCAACTTATGTACTTTAGTGTATTTTTTTCTCAATTGAATGTATCGTTGGTAAGTATTTATTTTTTATTCCTTTTTCCTTCACTGCAAGTTGTTTAGAAGGATGATGAATTAGAAAGTTAAACTCTTCCTTTTTCTTGGTATGAGACATCTTGTTTTACCATGAAGTTTGGCATGAGTAATCTGTAGCTTGAGTCCTGTCCTTTCAAAAAGTAAAGATCACCTATATCTTTTAAAGTCTTAACATTCCAAAATGACTATACAAAGTGACTCTAGTGCCTACACAGATGATTTTGTCTAAAAGAGAATATTCTGCTACATTTTTCTCTGGAATTTAAATCCAATGTAATTTCCATTTCCACTCCATATCCATGCCATGTCCTTTCTGTATACAGGGAACATCATGAGAAAGAAACAGAAATAGTTGCCTAAGGAAAAAATGAAGATGGAGAGGAGAATTGAAAAATATAAAAGTTAAGCTTAAAGGCAGTGATTCTCCAATAATTGTAAATAAAGTGGATTTGGGTCAGTCATATTATACCTATAAGCTATATCTGAATTTGGTCTAATTTTTACCTGTATGATGTGGTTTAAGATTCCATAAAATCATCAAGGACCTGCTACTACATTGCAAAATTATCTATGAAGTTTGGTTACATTTCTTGTGTCTATTCAAGAGAGATTAGGTACTCCAAAGGGACATTCCAATGTTGATTTCCTCAGGCAGCAAGTGGATTTTGTGTTCAATGTTCCATCCTGTGGAACCTTCTTTCTTTTCCTTTATGTTGGCACATTTGGAATGACTGAACCGATGTTTTTATGTATAAAGATTACCTCCTATTGGAAAAGGGTAAGAGGATGTTAGTAATTGGGTCTTAATTCTAAAGGATTTTGAAGGTTTTTCCCATGATCATGTAGAACATATTGTTTTTATGGGGTATTTAGATTAATATCTAGCTCAATTTGATCACTTTGAAACTGTGTTTTAAAAGGTGCTAAAAAATGGCTGGAGGTGTACACCTCCAGTAGCATATGTTCTTACCTTTTAAGCTAGTTTCTTATAATAGAAATATTATAAATAAAAGTGGGGGCGTTATTTTCTTGTGTTTCTCATTATATATTAACATAATACAGAGGATGAAAACTCACCAGATTTGTTTATTATAATAAAATGTTTTAAATATAAGTGGGGGCTTTGACTTCTTTTAATGCATTGCAATTATCTGAATATGAGATGACACAATTGTTCATGATAATGTTGTGCAATTTATGTTAGTTGTTAATTCTGAAGTTTTGATGTATGACTTTGCAAGTAATATAATGATGTTTGATGATACTTATATAATTATGGATGATGATACTCATGCTATGATACTTCAATTCTATATTTAAATGTGACGATTTTATTATTACAAAATGAAAAAGGAAATTTTCTAATTCCTATAGTTTTTGTATATTATGAAACATTTACTATATTTTTATTTATTTTATCTTATTTTTAATTATTTATTGATTAAAAAATCCAAGCTCGGGAGGCTTACACCTCTTGCAATCAGGTTTTAACCTAACACCTTAGAATGGTGAAATTCCTTGCTTCATGCCTCCACATTTTAAAACATTAATTTGAATCATGATTTGATCTTTTGACAGTCCTAAATTCACCTGTATAGATCATTTATAGGCTTCTTGATTTGCAGAAGGTTAAATTCATTCAAATTTTAAATACTTATTATTTCATATATTTTTACTGCTCATTTTGACTTGGTTCATAAGCTTCGGAGTGTTAGTTGCTTGATTTTTTTTTTTTTTTGAAAAATGAGAATACTCCGAGAAAATTATTTAGCAGTTCACATAATTTGTTACACTTCAGGTCTGCCGATATTGCCAGCAACAGCCTGAGAAGTCAACATGTTCCATTTGTGGAACTTCTGATAACCTCTGGATTTGTGTTATTTGTGGCTTTGTTGGGTGTGGAAGGTAATCAACTTTATTTTCCAAAATAATACAACTTAATGATTAATAATCCTTGTGGCCAACTTTTGTTTGCTTATAAAATATTTTTCTGTTACTTTTTCTTATTTGGAGCATTTTGCTTCAGGTATAAAGAAGGTCATGCTATTCGACATTGGAAAGATACACAACACTGCTATTCCCTTGAATTGGAAACCCAACGTGTTTGGGATTATGTTGGAGACAATTACGTTCACCGTCTGATTCAATCGAAAACTGATGGAAAATTGGTGGAGTTAAATATTCCTTGTTGTCATGCTGATGACAGCTGTGGAGGTTGTGGATACCGCGAAGATTCTGAAATCAGTGAGGCTCTCTACAACAGTAAAGTTGAAGCTGTAATTGTTTTCCTCTTTTCTTTTACTGAATGCTTCTTTGTGATTTGCATTTTCCCAATTTTATTATGTAAGACTTTTAACATTTTCTATTCTTTTTCCATCTAATTTTCTCAACAGATTGTTAATGAGTACAATGATCTCCTTATGACACAGCTTGAGAACCAAAGAATAGTAAGTATATTATCTCATTTTCTGAGCAAAGTGCTGTCAGGACCATTTGTCACCATTTGATCTTGAAGCATAATGTTAAGTTGAATATAGAAATGTGATTTGCATTATCCTACAATGTGAAATCATAATATTAAGATCAAGTTCAAGGCTTCTAGTATAAACTGTTGTTTCATTTGATGGATTTTGCAAATAATGGCACAATAGGTAATCTATCTTTGTTGGTCTGGATATTTGATTAATCTTTTTACCTTGTTTTTCCCCTAGTAGTATTTTGAGTCACTACTGCTTGAGGTGAAGGAGGAGACAGAAAAAGAAATTTCTGAAGCTATCAAAAAGGCAGAAAATTTCAGATTACAAAAGATGCAAGCCAAATTGGATAAATGTCTTAAAGAGAAGAAGTTTCTTGATGATGTAAGTGCCTCTCTGTTCCCTTACAGTGGCATATTTAAGTCTGATATATTCTCATGTGACAAGATATTAGTAGTATGCTATTTATTAATCTTTCATTTTTCCTAGTGAATTAATTACCGTTATTTGTTATGTGAGAAAAAGTCATACTTTCTTGTTCTATTTCTAGATCAGTGAGAATCTTTTAAAAAACCAAGAGATGTGGAAAGCAAAGATTCTGGAAATTGAAGAAAGGTATGCTCTCTTCATGTAAATTAATTTGTATAATGGTGAAGCAAAACAGAGTTCTATTAGACTAATATGTTTTTAGACCGTTGTAGTACTTCAAAGTTAGTTACTAGTTTCCCATTCTCTCATCATTATCACCTGGATCCCAATTCAGCTATTGGACAACTAGGGTGGTCTTAGATGCCATGTATTGTTTACTAGGCTCGAACACCTCTGTTTAGCCATGCTACTAAAACTATTGACAACAATGGATATGAAAATTGGGGTATTTGGATAACTTTTTTAAAAAATATCAAAAAAGGGTATTGTTTAGCCATGCTACTAAAACTTTTGGGTTTTATTATCAATAAAAATAAATTTTTAACATAATTTCTAAAATAGGATAACTTTTTTTTTTTTTTAAATATCAAACAAGGGTAGAAACACTATTCTCCTTCCTCCTTCCACCGAACAAACCTCCCCATCTCCAGTCTTCTTCCTCCTTTCCTCCTGTAATCGGCAGTTTACAGGGGTATCTGACAGAGGCCGTGGGGGAAATGGGCTGCTGAGATACGCGACCCACAGAAGGGCGTCCGTGTGTGACTTCCAGTTCCACTCCCCACCGGCTCCGCTGCTTCAAGCTCAAGCTCCAGGAACGATTCCAAGCTAGAGATCTGCTTTTTCAGTTCCTGGTGTGTTGATTGTAGAATATTTCCTCTTTGAAAGGAAAGGATGTGGCCGTGGCAGTATCCGATTGTCCTCCTGTGGCCGAAAAACCCTTTTGGGCTGAGTTGGGGACGAAGCAGCATCGTCTCTTTGCTGGTGGTGGTTGTGGTGATGGAATCGATACAGGCTTCATTTCAGAGAAGAGAAGTTTTTTTTTTGATCAATAACTTTGAAAGAATTTCATTAATTAAAATGCTTTAGGATACACAAGAAGTTGCAAAAGAAATCAACTTAGTAAGCTGACCCAGGACAGAATTACAAATGTGCCCTAAACATATATGTTCTTTGAACCCCTTGCGTTGCTAAGCTATCTGCCAAACTGTTGGCTGATCTCCTAACCCATCCCACCTGAATTGACATGTTCCTTGACATCCATTTAAATCTTCTGAAATCATTCTTCAACTGCCATTATCACCCCCTCCCCTTTCTGCAACCATTTTATCACAGTTTTTGAGTCTCCCTTGATGATCAGTCTATTAATCCCCAACTCTTTAGCCTTCTCAACCCCATATGCTGCAACTAGAAACTCTGCCCTTGCCACATCACCCTCCTCCACAGGACCGGAGTACAGAGTAATAATGAATCCATTTTTATCTCTGATAGCTCCCTCAATACCTGAAGGGCCTGGGTTACCCACACAACTCCCATCAAAGTTCAGCTTCTCCCAACCATCTGATGAAGCAGCAATAAGTCCCCAAACCCTGAAAAAGTAACCTAGAAAGCTGAAAACAGCTTCAAGCTTTTTACCCAATGTGCCACCCTCAATGTTATTGTTTCAACTAAAGCTTCCTTGCATTTTTCTTTACTTTCAAATATTCTATCATTTCTTTCCTCCCAAATAGTCCAAAGTATTGCTGCTCTAGTACACCTCCAAAGAATCCTTCCCCTCCTTGTCTTACCACTGATACCATTAGGGTTGAATAAACCTTCCACCCTGTCAGGAGAGGACCACCTGCACCCAAAAATGGAAGTAAGCAAGATATAAGGTGGAAAGCAGTCTCACCACTCAATTTACACAGGACACACCAGTTAGGGGACAAGCACCAATTTGGTCTTTTCCTTTGAAGTACATCAAAGGTATTAATACAACTATGGAAAGCTTCCCAACAAAAAGCACTGATTTTAGGGGGAATAGGAGGGCACCAAATTTCTCATTTCAGAGAAGAGAAGCTGAGCTTTTCCTTGTGATCTCGGATCTTCTTGGCCATCTGGTCGTAAGCTATTAGCAGTCTCTCCAGCGGTGTTATAAGAAGATGAACAGTGTTTGGAGGAGGAAGAAGATGAACAGTGTTTTGCCCTTGTTTGATATATTTTTAAAAAAAGTTAACCTATTTTAGAAATTATATTAAAAGGATTATTTTTATTGATATTAGGGCTCAAAAGTTACCCCTATCAGCTATAATCCCTTCTTTCTTTATTCTCTTAAATGGTACCAAACTGTTTGCCTAGGTGTAGGATAATCTAGAAGCCAGGGTACTGCATGCTTTCTGTCCATACAAAAAGTCCAACACAGATTCAAATAGATTTCAACACAAGCTGGAGCATAAATGTCATTGATGACTAGGTTGGAACATATTGTATTTATACTAATGGAACTGTCATTGATGCCTAGCTTGTTTATCAGCACTACAGTTTTTACCCCCTTTTTGAATAATCTTCATGGCCTCTTTATACCCCAATAGTTGTTTTATCTATTTATTTATTTTTCTTATGCATGTGTTGGGGTGTGATGCATTGAATGAAGTCCCAAAATGTCCTCAATATTGTTGAAACTTTGGGTGGAAAAATTACAAAATTAGCTGTTCTTTTTGGAGGGTAATCACTTAAAGGGCTTCTCCTTTTTCTCTTCACATGAAATTGATTGGCTAAAAAATGTAGGAGAGAAAATCCCATTTAGAAAATAAGCCCAATTGAACATTAGAGATTCTAAAAGAGATTTGAGAAGAAAGAGGGGTCGATTAAATCATCTTGGATTGGTTTTCAAATAGGCAGTAAGAAGGGATAAGCCTAGATATGAAGGTGCTCACACCTCTGACATTAATGAATTTCTCATCTAGCCAGTGATAACTTGAGAGTTTAACTCAGTGATGATCTTTTCAAAATCAATGGAAAAGGTTTCTGTGAGGTCATGCAAGATGAATTGGAACTCAGCCTCAACAAATCACCAATCCTAACAGTCTTCTTAACTAAGCTATTATGACCATGCCACTGTTATTTATAAAGCAGTGTCCAATCCTAGCTGGTATGCTTTGTGTGTGTGTGTGTGGGGGGGGAATTCAGAAATCTCTCAGAGAATTCAGAAAGGGGATCAACTATGAGGTGGGGGAAGGGTTGAGGGTTAAATTTTGGCTTGACACCTGGTATGAGGATAGACCCCTTAAAGAGTGGTTCCCTACACTGTACGAGATTACACAAAATAAAGATGGTTTGATTGCTGAAGCTTTTTCCAAGGAGAAATCCCAGGAGAGTGGTGTCCCTTATTTAGAAAAAATCTAAATGACTGGGAGGCAGGGCAGTGGTTTATAGAATTAATGCAAATGATCAGCAATGTCACACTTAATCAGTCAAAAAGAGATAAAGGGTATGACTGATGGAAATGCCAGAATCTTTTTCAGTCAGCTGATTCAGCTCTTTCTACAACAGGCTAATTGAGAGTATAGAGGATTTGAAAAGCTTCCCAGAGGCAAGAGTTTGGAATTCAGTAGCCCCTCCCAAAGTTGCTTTTCTGGTGTGGGCTGCAACTTTGGGGAAATGTCTAACAGCTGTTGGCAAGAAAAGGAATGGTGGTGTAACCCCACAGATGCGTTATGTGTACGGAATCTTCAGAAGACCCGAATCATCTGTTAATACATTGCAGGTTAACTAGAAGCTTATGGGCAAAATTACTAGGCCTTTTTGAAGCTCAATTCTGTTACCCAAAGGATCTAGCTGCATTATTAAGGGATTGGCAGTTAACAGGATTGTCTAAAGAAGACAAGGTGATATGGGGGGTAGGGCTGGCAGCAGTGGTGTGGAGATCATCTGGGAAAAGAAATAAAAGGTTGTTTGAAGAAAAATACAGCTCAGAAGATACTATACTGAGATTTTTGGGGAAAATAGCATTCGTGGGTAGGAACACACAAGTTTTTTAGGAACAAAATTTATAGCTCCTTTTTGATCTATACAAAATGTATAGGAAAGATATGGGCAGCTGCATAGTGCCTTGTTATGCAGGATGGAATATTTTGTTACAAGTAATACAATACTTTACCTTTATGCTCAAAAAAAAAAAAACCCTAGCTGGAATTAGACATCCAAGTTTTGGATACAATGTAAACCTTTGATAGATATCAGTTCAATCACCTCCTAGGAACACACATAGCTCTGGAGAACTATCATCAGAGGAAATCTTCCTAAATCTTTAGAAGACTGTATGCATGGAATATTTTCACTTAATCTTGCCTTGGTGCTGAAATGACAAAGGTGCTAACTCTAGAGGAAATCTTGCATGTCTTTAGGGGACAAAAAATCGACCCCAAAGAGATTGAAGTGATAACCCCAAATCAATAAGGCATATTGTGCTGAAAACAGCAAAGGACATCAGAGATCGAAATTTCCAATGCCCTTACAGAAACAAAGATTCTATATGATACTGCCAGTGTTACATGGATATGGACATAGGAGTTGGAATCCAATGTGTGTAGGGGTGAGCAAAAAAAAAAAAAAACACAGAACTTACCGAAAAAACGACAGAAACTGAACAAAAAAATCGGTTAAACGAACCGGTTAGTTCGGTGTTTTTAAAAATCGAAGGCACCGGTTCAGTTTCGGTTAACCAATATAGAAAACCGGCGCTTACCGAACTGACCGGTACATATATTTCTATATATTTTATATATATTATATATTATAAATTAATAAATATGCATTATAGATATAAATATATATTTATAATATATGATACATTATTCATTATTTAAAATATAATATTATATATATTTATAATTTTTTATTATATATTTATATATTATATATTGTAAAAATAAAAAAAAATAAAAAAATTGACAAACCGAACCGACGGTTAACCCAACCAGTTAACCGATTGGCTTCGGTTCTGTTTCAGTTACCGATTTTCCCAAAACCGGTAGTATCGGTTCGGTTAAAAAAAACCCTAAATGTATGTTGAAGAGTCTGGCCTGGCAAGATGAGAAAACATGGACTTGTGAGCACGTTTCTGGAAAAGTATATAGAATTAAAATAATTCATAATTTTTGAATTCTAACATTATTTACGTACAAAAAAATATTCCAATGTTACCAAGTGACATTTGACACAAAAATAAAAAAATTGACAAACCGAACCGACGGTTAACCCAACCAGTCAACTGATTGGCTTCGATTCTGTTTTGGTTATCGGTTTTCCAAAAACCGGTAGTACCGGTTCGGTTAAAAAAACCCTAAATGTATGTTGAAGAGCTTGGCCTGGCAAGATGAGAAAACATGGACTTGTGGGCACGTTTATGGAAAAGTATATAAAATTAAAATAATTCATAATTTTTGAATTCTAACATTATTTACGTACAAAAAAATATTCCAATGTTACCAAGTGACATTTGACACAAAAAATGTATTCATCTTGTAGATTAACTATTCATTTATGTCAAATAATCTCGGAGATGAAAAAGGAAATGTTATGTAAAAGTACCCTCAAGAATTTATGGAGCGTTGGACTTGGACACATTTTTGACATGGCACATTATCCATTTAGGAGAGTCCATGCCAACATTGGGTACCATAAAAATGTCATGACTTTTTTAGATGATCTGGTTTATTTTGTGAGTTATATTCTTGGTTTGTACTATTTTTAAGGGTAGACCAATTTATGAGTTTTTGCTCCCTTCTTCGGTTAATGGGTTCAGGTGTGTAGTGAGAATGGGCCGAATGGGCCCTAGTGTTCTTTATTTCTTTCTTTTTGATAAACTGTTCTTTATTTCTTTTAAGTAGTGTTTAAAAGTTATGTTTCTTAGTTATGGCCGCCCCATTAAGGGCATCCACGTAATTGTACTCAGACTTAGAATTATTAATAAAAGTGATGAAAGGGGGCTAGAGAGAGGTTCAAATTCGTCTTTTCTCTCTTCCCTTCTTTTCTTCTTCCACAACCTATTGTTAAAACTTCTTTTCTTCTTTTTTCTCTCTCTCTTTTCTTCTTTTCTTGCATTATCTGAATTACTGTAGGTGTAATTTTCAACTTGGTATCAAAGCGGTTCTCACTTTTGACTTTTTTCTCCTTTCTTTTCCCATACATAGTGTGTATGGAGAACTGATCAGTTGATCAATCAGCTACTTATGCAGCCCAGTTAGGAAGGTTTTTGGAGAGTTTTGTGGAGGTTTTTCATCCTTAGTTGAAGCCTAGGGCAGGTTCTTGGATATTTTTCCTGAAAACCCTAGATAACTGGAGAAACATTGTTACAGGTTGTAGAGACAGTTTGAACGAGGCACTTGGGGATCAGAGGTAAGCCTTTTGATTTCTATTGGGGGCGGTTTTGGTTGGTTTGAATTTTGGAACTTCTGGAAGGGGCGGTTGAAATTTCTCTCTTCCTTCCCATCCCACAGGACCTTGTGAAACCCTAATTTTGGGGGGGGGGGGGGTTAAGAGGTTGTTCTTTGCTTAGAATAGTAAATTTAGCATAGTGAAGTCCTAATTTGATTTTCATTTGCACTGGTTTACTCAATGGAGCAAACTGGAGGAGAGACCAAATATTCCACAGATTCCGAGTTTGGACATGGGGGGTTAATGGAAAATCTTTTTAGGGCTATGACTACTATGAAGCTAGATGGGACCAATTATTTAGCTTGGTCTCAATCTATGAAGATACATGTGTGTAGTAGAGAAAAATGGGGTTATATTATCAGGAGCAAGAAGAAACTGGAGGAGGATGATCCTACCTATGAAAGGTGGATGCAGGAAAACTACATAGTAGTGGGTTGGTTAGTAAATTCTATGTAACCATGTATTAGTCAGCATTACCTATGGATGGAAACTGCAAAAGAAGTGTGGGGTAGTGTCACAGAGACCTATTCCCAAAAGCTTAATGTTGCTTGGGCCTACAAATTGAAGCATGATGTGAATAATCTTAGACAAGGGGAGAAGCCCTTAGTAGTCTACTTTTTTTTTTTTGATCAATAACACTTTCATTAATTCATCAGTAGAAAATTTACAAGTGGAAGACAAACACACTTATCTTCCAAGAGTCACAAAGAACTTCAAGAAATGAAAAAAGAAAATACAAAGACACAAAGACACTAACGTTACAACTTGGTCCAAAACAAAGAATCCCTTTCTGCCCCTTGTTTTTCTAAACCGTCAGCTAGGGAATTAGCTGATCTTTTAATCCCTTTCTGCCCTTAGCAGTTTACTTCTCTATGCTGAAATCTCTTTCGAAAGAGATTGATCTAATGGAGACTGTTGTTTGAGGTTGCATAAAGGATGCAAAAACATATAGGAGGTTGGTGGAGAGAAATCGGGTCTTTGAGTTATTCACCGGACTTAACTCGGAGTATGATATTGTGAGGCAGAGTGTTTTAACAAAGGATGAAGTGACTTTATCTTAGGAATATGCTATAGTGAGCAGTGAGGAGAGCAGAAGATAGGTTCAGTCTGTTGAGTTGCAGGTTGATCACTATGCTAATGCGGGGATGAAGCCAAAGGTTAGCACTAGGAAAAAAGATGTTATCTGTGAATACTGCAAGAAGCCTAAACACACTAAAGACACATGTTGGAAGCTGCATCCAGAGCTCGTTCCTACTAGATTCAAGAAAAAAAATGGTGGGAATAAATGAGATCCCCCCTGTCAACTAATGTTATGCGTCTTTATTCTTCTTAATATAAAAGATTTTTATTAAAAATAAAGAATAAATGAGATCCCTCCTTTCTCTTCATCCTCCTCCTAACCTCCCCTTAAGGAGGCTTACACCTCCTTGTGTTCGGGAGGCTTTTACGCCCCTTGCATTCTAAACTACGCCTCACGTCTCTAGGTAGTGGAACGCCTTGCGTCACGCCTCCCTGTTTTAAAACATTGGGTGGGAAAATGGTTGAAATTGGAAAAGGTGGAAATGCAAATGTAGCCAGCTCTTCACAAGGTGAACAAGGATAGGGTGGAGAGAAGTCAGTGGGAGAACAACTTGCAGCCGCCAAGGTTGAATATGAGAAGTATGGCCGAATCATCAATCACTTGGAGTCCATTGTTATAGCTCCTTCAGAGACTATTCCTTCCTCTACATATGCTTACTTAGGTATTCGTGCCACTGTGCATCATGCTTTTGTATCAGGTACTCATAAAACCCCTTGGATAATTGATTTTGATGCTTCTAACCATATGACCAGTGTTCCACAGTTATTCACCTCTTACCAACTTTTTTCTTGATCGGGATAAGATATCCCTTGCTGATGGCTCCCTAGCCCCTATCATAGGAAAGGGAGACATTAAGACCTATAATGCCCTGACCTTATCATCTGTTCTTCATGTACCTGAACTTAATACCAATTTGCTTTTAGTTAATAATTTGACTAAATCCCTGAATTACAGTGTGATATTTTCCCTTCATATTGTGTTTTTTCAGGACATGGAATCTTAGAAGGTGATTGGGAGTGGCTATGAGGCAAATGGACTCTATCTGTTAGACATGCCTGAGCAGAGCCAAGTACAACCTAAGAGAACTACATTTGTTTTAGAGTCCACTAGTTGTATTATGTTATGTCATAGTCGTTTGGGTCATTTGTCCTTTTCTTCATTGAGTCGGTTGTTTCCAGAGTTATTTAAAGGAATTAGTCTATCGAGTCTTCATTGCGAGTCTTGTGAGTTCTCAAAGCATTGTAAGAGCACTTATCCTTCAAGTAATAAAAGATCAATTATTCCTTTTAATATTGTTTACTCTGATGTGTGGGGGCCTTACTATTTACCATGTATGGGTGGGTATAAATATTTCATCTTGTTTATTGATGATTTTTCATGATATACTTGGATTTACCTTATGCACTCTCAGGCTGAAGTGCCTAAACTTGTGCAATAGTTCCATGAACACATACTCACTCAGTTTAATACTTGCATCAAAATATTTCAGTCAAACAATGCTAAGGAATATTTTGAGAAGGACCTTACCTCCTATCTTGAGAAGTTTGGTGTTATTCATTAGACACATTGTGGAAGTTGCAAGGAGCATTCTTTTTGCTACCCATGTTCTTGTGAAGTTTTGCGGTGATGCAGTTTTAACAACTACATACCTTATTAACTGCATGCCTTTTCGAGTCTTGGGGTTAAAATCTCCCTTTGGAGTCTTCTTTCCTGATGTTGAGATTTTCTCTATTCCTCTGAGGGTCTTTGGTTGCACTTGTTATGTCCACATTCCCAGTTCCAAAAGATACAAGTTTGACCCCAAGGCTCAAGTCCACACAAAAAGGGTATTGTTGTTTTGATCTCATTAGTGTCACCCGGTTTGTTTCCATGGATGTCACCTTTGCAGAGTCAGTTTCTTTTTATAGCCATCCTTCTGAGGGGGAGAGATCTCTCGAGTTGTTTTCTTCATCTCTTCCTTTGCCAACTCCAGTTGAGTCTTATGTTGAGCCCTTCACAGTTACCCCCATTCCCGCGGAGGGATCTTCTCCTTTGAGGTCTTCCACTCCTGTTCCTCCCCCTCCTCCTGCTAGTCCTTAAGTTGTTTCTACTCATCCTATTCTCCAGAGGTGGTACCAACGGCAAAGGCTAAGGTAAACGTAGGTTGATCCCACACCTCCAGTTGAGACTCGAGCGCTCCCAATTGCTGAAGAGAGGACATGTCCATCACCTCCTCCACCAGCACCCTCGTTTCCAAACCTTGACCTACCCATTGCTTTGAGAAAAGGTAAGAGGAAATGTACAACTCATTGTATTTCCAAACACTTTTCCTACAGCTTGTTGTCCCCATCCTACCATGCCTTTTTAGCCTCCGTTTCCTCTCAATCCACCCCAAAGTTTGTTTCAGAAACCTTAGCCACACCAAATTGGAGGGATGCTATGATTACTGAAATAGATGAAAGAATGGTAGGATCCATCTAATGGACGCCATAAAGGTTGCGGAATGGGTGGGCGAATTTCAAAAATTTCCTACCTTCTCCCAACTGGGAATCATATTCCCTAAATTTAGAATACAATATTCAAGGATCTACTTGAACCCTAATCAAACCAGATCTGTACCAAAAGATAAATGGGAGGATTATATCTGATCCGGAGAAGCAGTATCTCCCAAAGTTGGTGTTCACGCCCAAAGAATGCTTCAAGATCTGTCCCTGCTGAAGATGACACAGCTGTGGATGGAACAAAACCAGTAGGGTGCGTCCTACACACTGGATCCTTCACAAGAATCCCCTGGATGTACTAAACACTGAATTCTTTCAGTCTTTCTTGCAAGATTGATGTCAAGAACTGGTTTCTTGACTTTCTTTTCTGCAAAGATCGAATCTTGCAATATTGCAGATGGTGGCGGCAGGAGGAGATCTCCAGAAACGAAAAGTGCTGAACTGTTTTTCTTTTCTGGAGAGTATGAGATCTAATCTCAAATCGCAGGAACCCTTCTTGCGATCTTGCTTGGTTCGAAATCTGATATTTCTCCCTCTTAGTTGGTTCGAAATCTCCTCCTTTCTTCTTGATTAAGAAATCTCCTCCTTAGGAGTTATCCCAATCCAAATCAGTATTTGGACAGGGGATGATCTTAATCCCTTTCCCAGATAGAGTTAGCTTACTCCTGATCTTATCAGGAGGTTACCAGATTCAAATCTGATTTGAATTTGGTCTCTAAGAGTGGATAGAGCTAAGAGCCCAATCCTTTCACTAACTTCAATCTAAAATTCGCCCCCTGGATGGGTGATCATATCAGCCCACCTCGAAATGGGCTTTTGGCCCATTAAGTGTTCAGTGTTTAATTAGCTTCCAATCTGCTGCCCAGTTGGGCTTCTTTGTATGGCGTGGGACCCAAGCATTGATCTACACACCAGCCACATGGGTTCGGCCTAGCCTTTAATACAAGGCCCAGCCGAATTCACTGAAAAACTCAATGAACCCCTTGAGTCCATCGTATGGACCCTATGGGCCCAACACTTACATTAAGTGGTCCCTGGGCCAAGCCATCTTATAAAAACCCAGGGACTGTGGGCAGGTGCAAGATTAGCCCATCAGGTATTATCCTTAATGGTCTTACACTTAACCTCTCAGCCCTTAATGATCAAGCACTGCCCGACAAGAGAGGACCTCTCCCTCGGCTGCAAGGAACAGTGCCGCACTCTCCTCTCACATGGATCCCGGGAATTAAAACCATTTGCAAACATTTTGAAACCGTACATATATATGTAAATATATTAATTTTGCAAAACAAAATTCCAACGATTGAAATCAACTGCCGGCAGTTTGGTTTCCATCAGAGAGAGTGCATTCCCGATCATTACCCTTTGTCCGACAAAGTGGCTGATTCTGTCACTATGACCACCCACTCAGATGAATTCTCAAACTGCCCCAACATACCCAGGTTTTGATCCCCACTAAGGATCTCACTGATTGACATATCAAAGGCAGCCTGATCCAGCACCTAGTGAAGTGTCATAATCGAGTCTAGGGGTCAGGTGTAACTTTCCAGTTTTGCCCATCTATCTCCAAGGTCCAGGGCAAGACTAGAAATCTGGTCCGATTCAAGGATTCAAGTAATCCCATACTGCATGTGCCTCGGGTCTTACCCTGATGGCTGAGACAGGCCATCCCAACACTTGGTGGCACACCAGCATCAGCCTTGGCAGGATAAATCTCCCCAGACTTATCCAACGGCTGTGAACATTTAAAACTAACATGAGTCTCTACAGATGTCCAGTTTTAGGGTTTTACACAGAATTAAACCAAACAACATGAATCAAACATGCACTTTATTTATTTCCACTAAATAACAAAAGTACATCAAATTAGATTGAAGCTAAGGGCATACATAAACTGTCTAACAATAGAAGCCCTTCATAAAAACAATACCTGGGATATTGTTGACTTACCAGCTGGGAAGGAACCTATTGGGTGCAAGTGGGTTTTCACTATCAAGTATCATGCAGATGGGTCAATTGAGAGGTATAAGGCCCAACTTGTTGCCAAGGGATATACCTAGGTATATGGGATAGATTACATTGAGACCTTTTCTCCAGTTGCTAAGATGACTTCGATGAGAGTTCTTTTATCTTTAGCTGTGAGCTATGATTGGCCTATGTATCAATTTGATGTTAAGAATGCATTCCTGAATGGTGATCTCATTGAAGAGGTATATATGTCCCTTCCTCCTGGTATATATGGCAAGGAAATGCAGGGTAAGGTATGTAGATTGAAGAAATCACTTTATGGCCCGAAACAATCTTCACGTGCTTGATTTGATAGGTTTAGGGCTGTTCTTGTTCAGTTCGGCTACACTCAGACTCAATCATATCATACCCTCTTTGTTAAGAGAAAAGGCACTTTGATGACATTCCTTATAGTTTATGTAGATGATATTGTGGTTACCGGAAGTGATACAAAAGAAGTTACTACTCTCAAGAAGTTTCTTAGTTCTGAATTTGAAATTAAAGATTTAGGGGAGTTGCAGTATTTTCTAGGCATTGAGGTTGCTAGGTCCAAGGAAGGTATCTTTATTTCTCAACAGAAGTATGTGCTAGGCCTTCTTACTGAGACTAGAAAACTTGGTGCTAAACCTGTCTCTACCCCTATTGATGTGAATCATAAACTCTCAGTTAATGATGGAAAACTTTTAGTTGACAAGGGAGTGTTTCAGAGATTATTGGGGAAACTTCTTTATCTATGTATGACTCGTCCAGACATTTCATATGCTGTGAGTGTCATTAGCCAGTTCATGGAGAGGTGTGCCTACCTTTCATTGCATTAGAAGAGAATGGCTTCAGGAGAGAGTGTCATCAGCTAGTTGGGGAAACTTCTTTATCTATGTATGACTCGTCTAGACATTGAGGTAGACAGACACTTTATACGGGAGAGAGTGGCTTCAGGAGAGGTTGCCTACCTTTCATTGCATTAGAAGAGCAGCTAGCTTCGACATTATGTAATCCCAAAGGCAAAGCTTCAACATTATTCAAGCTGCGCATGATTGACATCTATGCTCAGCTTGAGGGGGAGTGTAGTGAGAATGGGCCCTAGTGTTCTTTATTTCTTTTAAGTAGTGTTTAAAAGTTATGTTTCTTAGTTATGGGCTTTATGGGCCTTTTTTTTATTTTCTTTAATTATTTCTTTAGTTATGGCCGCCCCATTAAGGACATCCAAGTAATTGTACTCAGACTTAGAATTATTAATAAAAGTGATGAAAGGGGGCTAGAGAGAGAGGTTCGAATTCTTCTTTTCTCTCTTCCCTTCTTTTCTTCTTCCACAACCTATTGCTGAAACTTCTTTTCTTCTTCCTTCTCTTTCTCTCTTTTCTTCTTTTCTTGCATTATTTGAATTACTGTAGGTATAATTTTCAACTGGGTGGAAGCTAGGCTTTCGCAGAAATGTGAGGACACAGAACTGGGCCTTGTTTCTAACCTACTACACATTCTTGAGGGGGTTTTCCTTGACCTAAACAAACAGGATGATAGAATTTGGACTCTACATCCTTCTGGGGTTTTCAGCTGTGCTTCCTTTTTCAAATCATTGTCTTTGCCTCCTCAACCAGTTGTGCCCTTTCTAGCAATCAACACTTGCGATATGCTACAGAGAAAGAGACCCGGATGGTGCCTTTCCCCAAATTGGTGCTGCTTGTATGAATCTAACGGTGAATCTGCTCATCACATTTTCATTTCCTGTTCATTTGCTTGTGGTATATAGGATTGGTTTTTCTCTCTCTTTGGGTGCAGGTGGAATACTCTGGACAGATTGGACAAGTTGTTTTATGTTTCTACCTTCAGCTGGTCAAAAAGGAGGGGAAGAATAATGTGGAGGTGTACAAGGGCAGCGTCAATCTGGACTTTATGGGATGAAAGAAATAAATGTATCTTCGAGGAAAAGAAAAGGAGCAAATAAGCATTAATTGAAGGGATTATGGCAAAAGTGGTTTTCTGGATTAAGACACTGGAGTTGTTTTCAGCTTTCTCTATTGATGATATAATAAGGAACTGGAGAATAATTGCAGCCTCAACTTCAGCCAAGAGGAAGGCACTAAAGGTTTGGCACCCACCAGAGTTAGGATTCCTGAAATTAAACTTTGACAGAAGCACCTTTGAGAATCCGGGTCCGTCTGGAATTGGAGGGTTTTAAGAAATGAAAGTGGAGTGATTATGGGCATGTACTCAGGCCCCAGTGGATTGTGTGATTCTGTAACAGCAGAACTGAATGCAGTGATCTACGGGATGCAGAAAACTATGGAGATGGGGGTGAGAAAGCTAATAGCTGAAGGTGACTCCAAAACAGTAATAAGTTGGCTGGAACAGAATGAGAAGACTCCTTGGTTTTCTAGAAACAAAATCAAACAATTCAGGAGGTTCTCAAGGGGCATGCAGCTGATAATTCAATGGACTCCTAGGTCGGCAAATGATATAGCTAACCAGCTAGCAAAGCAAGGGGTAAATAGGGCACTGTGTTTTTGGGCTCAGTTGTAAGACTGAATATTAAATTGTCTGTATTTTCTTGGAGGTAGCCGAGGCTGCCTTTGATTTGTTCATTCCTCTTTCTCTAAGTAATAAAATTTGATTTTGATGCTGAACAAAAAAAAAATAAATAAATAAAAGAGTATAGCCTAACAAATCAACCAGACCATCCCAATTTACTTGATGGGTTTAGTGGTGAATCATTCTCCCAAAGATTTCCCAATATTCTAATGTTGTTCGTGAGAAAAAAAAATAATACCTGATATGGCACAAAAAGGTAAGAAGGTCAGATATGATTGGTTTCCAAGGATAGACAAAGGTAAACCTCTTAGTTGATCATGCATCCTATTATTCATTAGGGTTCTTTCTGTACCTGTTCTTAATTGTTGAATGCTGTAAATATTGTTTTCCTCCTCCATGGTAGGTTGTGATAATAAAGAGGTTGTCCACTAGCTTCCCATCCATCACTTTGAGGTAATTTAAACATATGGCTTCATTGAAAAGTATACCACAAAAGGAGGAGTTCTTCCTGTAGCTTGGGAAAATACTTTTAGATTGTACTACTAAACGATGCCAGTTGTTTAGGCAATGGACTTAGTAATGTGGAGGTAAGTGAAGCTGACATGGAACCTCAGGGAATAATGATATTTTAGAAACCTTGGAGTTTTTCAAGATTTGTCCTTTTAATTGGAGAGGGAGAATGATTCAGTCCTGTAGAATGATTTTTCTGTCTCTTTGAACCATATAACTTGTAAGGGGGAGTAGTAGATAGCATAGTCTTCAAGGCAACAAGGTGAGACTAGATGATAGGGCCATAGGGGAGATAGGATTGGCCGAAAGCAATAGCTGTTCAGCAGGCTGTGGAACCAATCATAACACTCCGCACCACTCATAAAATACATGGGGCTAGGGGCCATAACCATTCAACCTCTCACTGTGGGCCCCATGTATTTTGATCACTGGTGTTGGGCATTATCATTGGTTCCACAGCCTGTCACACAGCTAGGGCTGTCAATGGACAGACCCGAACCAATTGGGCCGGTTCTGGTTCTGGGAAGTGGAACTGACGGGTCGGTTCCGGGTCCTGATATAGGGTCCCGATTACTATCAGTTCGGAACCGGTTCCATCTAGTCCCGAACCGATTCAGATCCGACCCGGTATCTGTAATGTATAATATATTAAATAAATTATATAATATATATATATATATATATATATATATATATATATATATATATATAGAATATTTAATATATATTAAACATATATATTTTTTTTTTTATTTATTATAATCAGGCCTGTCGGGTTAGACCCGATTGTCCCAAGAACTGATCGGTTCGGTTCCAGTTCCAAAAATTACAGACCCTTTTTGGGTCCGGGTCCTCAACATTTCATGTTGGGTCAGTTCCGGTTCCAGTTGGTTCCGGCCTAGACCCGACCCGTTGACAGCCCTACACACAGCTAATACATTTAGCTAATCCAAATCCTCTGAGTACTGCCCAAGTTTCAAAATATCGATACAGACTGATACGTCGGTAGGGGCGTATCGGGCTGTATCGGCCCTTGCTACTCTTTCTTTTCTTTGTGAACCTGGTTCAGATTGGTCGGTCTAAGACCCTTCTACCCTCTGAACCAGGTTAAACCCCAAACACCCCCCGTAGGGGCATATTGGTAGCCTGCCGATACGTATCGAAATTTGGAACCTTGGTACTGCTTGTTGCCCAAGTGCTTAAATGCACACAGGAAAACCACCTAGGCGTCACTTGGGCAGAGGTATTCTTTGACAATAAAGCCTATAATTTATTGGATATGATCCGCATTTGCTATTTGATTTCTTGTTGTAAGAAATACTAAAAAAAGCCAGTAGTAATGAACTTTGCATATAATGAAACATTTGTATCATTTATTTTACAGGGCAATATTACATGTAATAAAAAAATTAAATATTCCATATAGAATTTAATCAAGTTCGATTCACCAATTAGCAAGGCTTATTAATCATTAAATTTCATTTAACAAGGATCCAAACAAATAATCAATAGGTCAATAGTGTAATGAGTCCAACTGTCCAAGCAAACAAGTATTATGATATCCATGTAAGTAATAATCCATTGAATCTGAATAATTTAAGTATTGCAGCAGGAATCCAAGTAAATAAGTAATGAACAGCATACTAATGTGTATAGCATTCCCCCCCCGGGGGGGCAAAACCCTACCACTTTGGCGTATTTAAGCATGATGACTATCAATGTTGATTGATTTCAGGGAAAAAAAGGCTCTGTCATTGAACGCCCAAAAAATACAGGAGTTGGAGGAACAGGTAAGGCACACTGGTCTATCTGTAGAGATTGGCATCATGCTTTATTGACATGCATTATAGTGCAACTTAAAATACTAATGGCTCCTGGGTAACTTCTGTTCTATGACTTTGGACAGCTCAGAGATCTGATGTTGCAAATTGAGGCAGAGAATACGGTGGAGCAATTACCAAATTCAAAGGAAATCAAAGATGGCTCAGTCTTGCCATTTACCAATAGCATCATTATCAAGAAATAGTGGCAAAAGTGCTACAAGGATCAGTAACAGGAGAAGATGCTAATGATGCCAAGGATGATCCATCATTATATGGAATCTGTCAGGTGATTGTGGTGTAATAATCTTCCCACAGCTTTTTCTTCTTTTTTCAGAGCTTGATTTTCTATATATATATATATACTGGATGAGAGCCATGAAGCCCATTTTTTTTATCAGCATAGCAATGATGATACATGTCCACATTGATCTGTATTGAACCATGGCATGAGATAAGATTAATGAAATGATTCTCATCCAATTAGTGTGCTATTGTCTTTTTGATCAAATTAGTGTGCTATTGTCTGGCTATTTCATACGTAGGTTATTTTTATTCTGGTTTTATGTATTTGGGCGGCAAAGATTAAAGTTCATAGTATTGATATGTATTGGCTGACATTGTTTGTATGGAAGAAATATTCGATGGCACCAACCAAAGAGTTCAAACGAGAATCTTTCGAGAAGGTCCAGCTTGAACTCAATCAATTCAGTCTTCTAATCTATAGTGTTGACTGTTAAGCAGCTGGTTGACGTTCCTGGTCATGACTACTTTCGGAATTGGGATCTGCTCCTTACAGAGCACTCCTCACACCGACCTCACAGCCACATGCCACTGTGTTGGGAATACAAGTATGGAAGATATTCCCGATGTATGGCCAGGACATAATGTGAAATTGGTGTGAGGAACGCTCTGAGGAGCAGATCTGGACTCTCTCTTGACTTGGCCAGAAGACCCAAATGGAGGCTGCCAACCACGTGAAAGGCTGACATAGTGGAGCCAAGCTCCAAGAGAATCTGGATTTGCTCATTACAGTGCACCTCACAGCACTTGCAACCACACATCAGGAATATGTCCTGTATTTGTATAAGATCATTCATGGGAAAATAATCAGGAGCTCATACTTGCATGTTATCATTCATGGGGAGATATCCTTGATACATAGCTGTAATGTGCTGTGAGGAGCAAATCCGAATTCAAAGTAGGCTGAACATTGCAGACTGCTGAATATCGATGTGGAAACAATGGTTGCAGCAACATAAAGGCAAGGAAATGGAAAGCAGGAAGAGATTAAGGTGACAAAAACAAAGGTGAAGATATGAGAATCGGAGAGAGGCCGACGTTGTCCAGGCCAATGCTAAGCTCACAATGAAGAAAGCTGGGTGGGCTAGACAATCTCAGATGGCAGAGGTGGAATCTGCAAAGTTGGGATCTCCTCCCAACAAAAGTTGTCCCAACACACTTCCAACATGATCCGTGTCATGGTGGGGTTCCAGTCTTATTTGGAGATGTATTGACACAGATCATGTTGAAACGGTTTTTTCTTAGTTGGGAGGAGATTCAGACTCAAATCCTTAAAGGCAGTGGTCATTCTTGAAATCCAGTTGCCAAATTATTGAGCAACCAAGGGCCAGAGAAACTGAGGGCCGCATTGCCAAATTATTGAGCAAGAATGACCACTGCTGAGGGTCATAGCTGTTTCTCTCTGAAGTGAGCAAGTAGATGTAAATTGTGTTTGGTGTTATTGCTGTTTCTTGCTGAATGGTTTTGGATTGATCAGTACAAATTGGTGAGAAATATATGTTGTGACATCATATGTAGAGTCACTCCAACTGAAAAAAATGAATGTTTTGAGGTTTGATAAACCCAAAACGTTTCAGGTAGAAACAGCAATAGTATCAAACACCACCCTAGTGAATATTCACCACAATGATCTATGCAAGGGAATCCAAACTATAAATAACTAAACATGTATTTTCATTAGTTTCCATAGGCAGCAGGAATCATCAGACAAGTGGTATAGTAATTAGACATATAGTAAAACTAGTAGCTATATATAGCATCATGACACAACATAAGAGATCAACATGAACTTCAGTAACAGAAGGAACCAGGGTGATAGAAAGTAGTAGCTGTGGGCCTGTAGTAAGAACAAAATACAAACTATAACGCAAGAGGTCTTCAACTTCTAGCGACTTAGCGAGGTGGTGGTGGCCCATGTGGCTTTTCCGGTCCCGGTGGGTGTGGATGGGGACCCGGAGGACCTGGTGGAGGTGCATGGGGAGGTGGAAGATCATGGTGGTAAGGAGGACCGGGCGGGTGTGCATGCGGTGGCTCAGGATGGGGCCGGTCATGGGGCGGACCGTGTTGCTCATGCGGTGGAGGGTGATGCATCTTCTTCTTCTTCTCAGTGCTAATTCAAGTCTTGACAAGAAAAGATCTCTCACTTATATAGCAAGAGGTGAAATTTGAGGATAAGATAAAGAAAGAGCTTTTGATGAAGGCTCAATCTTTTCATTGTTATTCACAACAACGAGTCATACCATACTTTTTCTTGGTAGGTTAATACCTACAATTCATGGGTGCCTCTAGAGCATCACCTACTTGGTCATTAAGCATGCTTGACTTGATAGGTTCTTTATCTTGGCCATTAAGCATCATGTTTAGTTGTTTACTACTGTGTAACTTTTACGTGGAAGCAAAGGGATGGCAATACCATGACTCCAATCACCACCTTATGACAACAACTTATAAATGCATCTACACGCCGAGCTGGAAATAGGAGTGATTATTTCAGCCCAGTCCGGAAATTCCGGACTGGGCTTGTGCCTGGGTTTTGTGTTCAGGCTCGGCCTGGGCCCGGCCTGTATATATTTAAACTTACATATTTTGTGTATAATGTATACATGTATATATATGTATGTTATTTTACATTAGATTATATATTTTATATATAAATATTATAACATAATATATACAATTCATATTATATGTAATATTTTATATTATATAATATATAAAATAAGTTTATATGCATGTTATGTCATTTAATATAAAATATTATAGATATGTAATATTTTATATATGAAAGACATTGGCCCAAAATCAGGTATAGACCTGGGTTAGGGCTTCAAGCCAGAACCCCAAGCCTAATGTATAGCCCTTATCATAAGTGCAAAGCCCGACCCGGGCCCGGCCCATGATCACCCCTAACTGGAAACATTTATTTAGAAAATTAAATAATTATTAAGTGTCATTATTACAAGGGCTAATGTTGTTTCATCATGGGTCAATAATTTTCCCCTCACCTGGGAGATAGACCTGTTCATGGGCCGGGTGGCCCGATGGGCCGGCCCCTAGACGGGCTTGAACGTGGTTATAGGCCCACGGGCTTAAATTTGGGCCAAAAATCCCGACCCGCAATAAATTCGAGTCGGGCTCGGGTTTTGTCAAAATAGCCTGTCCCGAGCCCAGCCCGACCCGACCTAATATTAGACTTAAAGTGAGCAATGTGATTATGTCCATTTGAATAATTTTTTCATTTAAGAATGTAAAACTGTGTTTTAAAATATAAAAGAAAGGGGAAAAAACCATCTCGTAGGCTCATTGTTCATTTAAATAGGAAGAAAAAAAACTATCTAAATTTTTAATTCTAATTTGAATAGGGAAAATTGTTTTTTTTTATTAGGTCGAGATTCAGGCTTTTTATCAGGGTCGGGCTCGGGCCCAAGTTATAGGCCCGTTGGTCAGGCCGGGCTCGAGCCCAAGTTATAGGCCCGTTGGTCGGGTCGGGCTCGGGCTCGGGCCTAGCATATTTCCCTTAATGACAAGTGAAAGCCCGGCCCGGCCCGGCCCATGAACAGGTCTACTGGGAGATAGGACTATAAATAAGTTGATCATATTCGATCCGAATTCGATACCGATCCGTTAAGAGGTGGATTTAGATATCCTCCCGATCTTAACAAATCGGATTTGATCGGAAAAACTGGTCTGTTAATTAATGAATCGAATTCAGATATTAGCTGATCTGGATGAAATAATATATATTATATATTATTTATATAATATTATATGTTTTATATTTTAATATATTATTATATAATATAAATATAATTTTAATCGAATCGGATTCGAACCAATAATATATCTGAATTCGAATTCGAATCACACTTTTGAAAATCCAATGGATCCTTATTGGATTTGGATTGGTCAAATTTTCTTAACGGATCGGATCGGATATACCCTTACCGAATCCGATCCAATCCGTTTGCAGCCCCCTATTAAGAGATGCTTATCACTTACTCAAGTACTTAGGGAGTGATTTTCTGTGGATTCCACATGAATCCAAAAAATGAATGTAGGAAAATTGGTCAATGAGAACCACAATCCCATTGATCGACTTTCCCCCTCCCCCCTCTCTAGAATTTGGGAAGGGCTATTTGATACCATTGCCTTTTCCTAGGGCTGTCAATGGGTAGAATCTACTTGACTAAGCCGACTAAAGTTCTAGTTTTGTGGTTTTTTCCCAATTAATAATTGATTTGTAATAGTTTCTTGCTCTTCTGAATCAATTATATATTTAATAAAGGGTAAATTATAGACAGGTACCCTGAACTTTCTTTTTTTTTGGTAATAAGTACCCTAAACTTTCAATTGTAACACTTGAGTACCCTAAACTCTCAAAAATATACTTGGGTCCATCCGTTAGTTAAACATTACATAATCTAAAAAATGCACTTCTTGTGTATTTTTTATATCATTCTACATTTCTATGGAATAAAATCATCACTAGAGAATGCCATTGTTGAAAAATTTGAATATGTTATTTACTGTCCATGTGAGAATGTCGCCATGAGGAGGTGTTTGGTTAATTGAGAATGATCTAAAAAATACACGAGAAGGATATTTTTGACATTATATAATGTTTAATTGATGGAATACTAACGGATAGACCCAAATGTCTATTTTTGAAAGTCCAAAATACTCATGTGTTGCGCTTAAAAGTTCAGGTACCTATTTATCACTGCCCCCAAAGTACAGGGTACCTAATTTACCCTTAATAATATATAAACGTCTTTTGGCTTTCTTGTATTTTTTATGTTTTATGTCTAAAAAATAAATTTAATAGACATAATAAGATAACTTTGATTAAAAACCCTTCTTTTATCAACAATTCAACATATATATATATATATATATATATATATATATAATTTACTATTTTACCGTCATTTCTACTTGAGGTTATATTACTTTTTTTAAAAGGCTCAAGGTTATATTATCAAAACTAAAAACAGATAAGAGTGATCTGATTTGACAATTCGACAAAAATAGGTTCAGATTTAGATCAGATCACATCATGATTCAGTCCATTTGCACCCTTAGGTTTGATACTAAGGAACCGATTAATAATTGATTCAGCAAAAATGTTAATGGGCTGGCTTGGCCGGACCTGTTATAATAAAAAATTATAATATATTAAAAACATATAATACATATATATATCATATAATAGTATATAATATAATATATTATTAATGCGTTAAAAAATATATATTACTAATTGTATATAATTAATATATCTTTCCAGAATGAGCTTCACGCTTTATATAAGGGACTCTTTCGGGCTCATGCCTGATCATTTTCGGTTAATAAACCTGAATCTGGCCGAACCCGTAAACAAGTATACTTTTGAACCAGATTCGACCCATTGACAGTTCCACCGTTAAGTGTAAACGGTGCCACATTAGTCCGACTTTTGAGCTTGTTTGGCTATTAAAATGAAAGACACATGGATAAAAAACACACGTTTCTCATCAAATGCAAATATGATAAACAATAGTGCAAAGTGCCAACAACCAGCGGGTTGGTAGGATTGAATTCCGCCTGCACCTGACCTGGGTTAGGGCTAGGGAATAGGGATGTTATCTGTTAATCTGTTATGGGATGGGGGATGGGGGATGGGGGATGGGCTAAGGGCTAAGGCCGGCCCCACTACAAACATTAGTGTTTATTCACGAGGTTTCAATTCAAACATTACGGGTTGAAAATTGAAAATCTAACGAAACCAAACACAACCTTCCCGCTCCCGAAAATGTATTTATTGGACTCGTCTCGGCCCAATTCAGCATTTGAGACAATATCAGACCTTCTCTTCTAAGTTCTAACAGCTAGCAAAGGAATGAAGGGTCTTCTTTAGATGAGATTAACAATGTCAACCACAACCACTTGGCTTCAGCTCTCTGCAGTTCTAGTTTAGACGTGGAGCTCACTAGCTCAGGACGCTTCGTCTGGTGTGCCTGGAAGCTCTTCACTTTCAGGCTTTCAGCTTCATCATCCTTTACTAGTTGTTATTGAGTCATCTGTCAAGCTGATCAATGATTTCAAAGCAACCGGCTCCTCTCCTTACTAACTGATATCAGGTTTCTAGCAGAACGGAGGGGGGGGGGGATAGCTTCATAGCTCCTTCTCTTTTGTTTATCGAGAGGCTAGAACTGTTGCCTATCGTCTAGCAGCGGAAGTTGCTTCTCGTCATGTTGCCGTTATGTCGCCTTCTGACTGGGCTTCTTGGATTCGCCCGTTTGCTCGTGATTCATACTCTGGTGCATTCCCCCCTTGAGTTTTATGAAAGATTTCGTTTTACCAAAAGAAAAAAAAAAAAAATCAACGTTGCAGTCTTCTTCGAATACATATGCATGATTTGCGTTGTGGTGAAGCAGTTGATGTTCTGATAAACCTCACCAACTGTTTGATCTGCTTCCCAAATCCTTATGGGGTATCCCTTCAATTGCCGTGAGTCATGTTGCTTTGACAATTTACACTGCGAGTTAACGGCGGAGAGTGATGTTCATAAATACAGACATAAAACTGGAATTCCAATTCTGGGTTGACGTGGGACAGGTGGTTTCCCATTTTTTCTCAAGAAGGTATGAGAGTTAGATAAATTTTGCCAATTTATTATACCGCAACTTTCGGATAAAATGGGTCATATTCCAATTACAGTTAAAACAACTCGAAAGCGAAGGAAGAGATCTACTTATATTGCAACAGCTATCAAAATATCTTCATGGCCGCCTTGTTGGAAGTTCGCGTGAATCTTCTAGCTTTCTCTATTTCAGGTAGAATTTGTTATGCCTTTGCTGATAATCTGTTCATAACATGTATTGCATGTGTCATCTTTCAAGTTCTTCGGTTCGTCTTCTTCTCTTCTGAAACCGCCATTTGTTATCAGTTCTTTTTCATTTTTTTAAGGCATTGTTGCAGAAAATTGCAGATATCTCACTTCTACATAATGATATTTATTTGAATGATTTTGGGTTTTTTTAGCTTTAAATCTCTTATTTCTACCATTTTGCGTTAAACATGGAAGAACTATTAATTGGATCGGAAGTGATTAATTTCGCATTATGGTCTGGATTTCGTTCAATTCAGATTTTGATACCTGTATGTGTTATTTTGGGGTGGAAAAACTAGAAAGAATACTTTCAAAAATATTTCTTTTTTAAAACCAAAATAGTTTTATTTTTTAAAGGAAATTTATGGAGATCGGATGCAGAAAGTATGATATGGCGCTTTCTCGAGTTTTGTCGTCTTGCTTCCGAAGGAAAAAAAAAGTAATTGGTTTTGATTTTGTCTAAAGATGCTTTTTGTGGACAGAAGCAATATCTTTAGTTGTTGACTCTGTAAAATTTCCATAACTGAGCACTATTTATAGAAATTACTTGTGGGTTGTTACCCTGTATTTGAGTTAAAATCTGGGTTTTGCCATAATTTCAGGTTGATAACAATTCCATTCAATTTTGGTAAGGAAGAAGAATTTGATCTTAATGGAGGATTTGCCAGATCACTTGGTTTGGGAGATTTTGGATAGGCTGAAGGAAACTGTAGATCGGAATTCCACTTCTTTAGCATGTAAACGCCTTCACAAATTTGAGAGAGAGCAAAGGGAAGTACTTAAAGTTGGTCTCGGATTACACCCTGTAAATGAAGCTTTAACCTCCCTCTGCAACCGGTTCACCAACTTGAAGAAAGTAGAAATTAATTACAATGATTACTGGTCTGAATTAGGAAAACAAATGGATGACCAAGGCCTTCTCATACTTTCTCAGTACTGTCCTTCTCTGGTCGACTTGACTCTGAGCCACTGTAACTCCATTACTGATGCTGGTGTCCGCCATTTAGCTTCTTGCAGAAAACTTGTGGCTTTCAGATTGGATTACACGTCAAGGATCACTGGTCGTGGTCTATTTTTTCTTGTTGTGGGGTGCAAGAATATAGCCACCCTCCACCTTACCAGATGCTCAAATGTGAATAGCGTTGAGTGGCTGGAATACCTTGGGATGCTGGGGACTCTAGAGGACTTATCAATTAAGAACTGTAAAGCAATTCGGGAGGGATACCTTAACAAGCTTGGACCTGGTTGGCAGAAGCTTAAACGGTTGCAGTTTGAGGCTGACTTTAGTTCTGCGAACGTGAATGATCTGGATGTATGGAAGGGCAACTGGATTTCCTGTGAGAACTTGCGGGAGCTTAGCTTGGTTAATTGCATTGTCAGTCCAGGAAGAGGGCTCTCTTGGTTATTGGATAACTGCAGAGCATTAGAGAAGCTCTACTTGCACATGTGTATTGGAGTTAGAGACAGTGACATTGTGAACTTAACACAGAAATCGAATAACCTTCGGTCTATCTCCCTCCACCTCCCCTCAGATTTCTCACGTTTTTTCTTAAACATTCCATTGAGGTTGACAGATGAGAGTCTGAAAGCAATAGCTCATAACTGTTCTATGCTTGAGTCAGTTAAAATATCATACTTGGATGGAGATCACTTCCCTTCCTCATTCTCTTCATTTAACTTAAGTGGTATCCTCACTCTAATCCAGATGTGTCCAGTCAGAGTGTTGATTCTTGACCATGTCTCTACATTCAACGACAATGGGATGGAAGCTCTTTGTTCAGCTCACTTTTTGCAGACCCTGGAGCTTGTGAGATGCCAAGCGATCAGTGATGAGGGGCTGCAATTTGTTGCACAATTTCCACATTTGAGTTTTCTCATGCTGGTTAAGTGTTTAGTTGTGACAGATGATGGGCTAAAGCCACTTGTGGGATCACACAAGTTGGAAAGGCTGACAGTTGAGGATTGCCCTCAAATCTCAGAGAGGGGTGTTGAAGGGACTGCAAGGTTTGTGTCATACAAGCAAGACTTGCCAAGTATTTACTAATACTGAATCTCCTTGCTTTCAAAATTGCTTAAATAATATAAATTCTCAGTTCTTGTTCTTCCAATTTTTGTTTCATTTAAAACATGATTTGTTGGCCTTCTCAGAAGCTTCTTTTTACATTTATTCCTAATTGCATACTTTTATCCATATACTCTCTTTATTTTTAATAGTGAAGAATGTATGTCCAACTGCAATTAAGTGTATCATTTTTCAGGTGTCAAGACAATCTGAGGGTATATGTACTATTGATCTCTGTCATATTTTTTCCTTTATAAACACACATTAGCTAAAGAAATGTTGAGTTACTTTTGGATCATGGGAATGGACTTTGCTTTCAATTCCATACCTCATTGATTCCCTGAAACAGTGAAATTGAAATAACCATTCCCACATTTTATTTCAAATTAGATGATTGCAAAAGGCTAAATTCCTTCTTGGCCAAATTTCTCTGTTATCAACTGAAGTCAAAATGGAGATTCTGGAGAATCATTGAATTGTCACATGGTGACTTGACCTTTTCTTCCCCAATTACTAATTTGAATGGAGATTGCAATAGCCTATTTTGAGCAAGGAATATGGGATTGGATTTGGATATCCAGGATCTCAAAATTCACAAACTTAGGAAGAACGGAAGAAGCAAACATCACAAAAAAAAGACTCAAAGGTCATACTTTTTTACTTTCTGTAGACTCCATGGCTTCACCCTTGAGCCCTATAAAGCTGAGACTGGATCTGCTACTAACACATATTGCGAACATTGGTTACTTGAGTTAATTAAGGGGCATACATGTGCTAAAGACAGGTGGAATACGGTGGCTGTGTTAGTATATAATGTTACAGCAAATGTCTGTAGCATATCTGAACTCTATAAAGCTTGGATTGAGGTACTACTCTTCACAAATAACATTAAGTTTCTGTCCATTCCACACCTATTCAACCCTATTTAAGTTTTCAAAGACAATGCAAAATGTCCAACCTCAAGCTCTTGGTTGAAGAATTTGAAGAGAGCAGGAAAATGGTATATAGTAATATGTGAATTGAGTGGACATAGAACCCTTTTTAGAGCATATTAGCTTGGGCCATATTCTACTTTGTTGGAACATAATGTCTATTTACTTAATTTATAACCTTCTCTACTTGAATAAGCTAATCTGTTTACTTAATTTGGATCTGTTCTGGTTTACTTTTCATTATAAGTTAATTTATAAATTTTTCAAATGAATGTTTTTCATCACATACAACTTCTTTGTTGGAACCAGATGACTTGTAGGCAGGAGTTGATAAAGAGAGATTGACAATTTTGCTGATTTTTTATTTAAATAAAAATATAACTATCATTTTTAGCTTGTAAATTAATGGTGCCTCCTATTGACATGTGTTATGGGTGGATGCATGAATGGGAATCCTAATTTCACTTGTGGTACATTAGGACATGTGGTAGGATACTAGTACTCATGTATTTGGTAATTAAAAGAGAAAGAAAGAGATCTTTCTGGGTAGTTAAAAGTTATGATAAAATTATGGTTAAAAATTGTTTGATTTATTGGTAGCTAATCAATTAATCAAGTTTCCTTAAGCCATGTTTGGTTTGACAGAAAATAAGAGAAACATAAAGATCTAAAAGAATTTTGTGAAATTCCTTTAGAAGTTAGAACTTTCCCTCAACATTTTGTTTCTCTCTTATCTTATATCAAACCAAACACGGCCTAAATTTTGAACAATATTGTGCATTCACATTTTGGTTTTTAATTTAATACAGTCTAAATGAAAGATATGGTCAAAGCAGGATTTGATTAAATAAGGGGAACTACATCGATTACCTAATGTTAGTCCCAGCTATCCGGGATTGAGTCTTTATCTTAGACATTTTTTTGAACAAAGTGTCTGCTATCAGACTCGAAGCCACATTTTTCACTCATGCCAGCCCAAGATTTTACCATTACACCAAGTAATGGCTCCTCTTGAACACATAATTCTTTTATTTGATATGATCTGTAATATTTGTGTTTATGTCTATAACATACATGTTTAATGATTCCACTCATTAAACATAAGCCTTAGGCTTAATACAATAATAAAGTAAAACCATTGAGTTAATTGATCTATTAGATGGTTTGAATGGTGCAATGGTTTTAATCCGAATCTTTATCTAATTTATACCTGAACTCAACCTTTTCTTTTTCGGTTTGCTTGAATTAACAATTTTAAAGCTGAACCATACCAGATATTTGATTAGGATGAAATTCCAGTAATTCAAAGTTAAAATTCCAGTTCTATCCTGATTTTCAAGACATCACACAATGGTAAGGCATATGAGAAAATAAAATTAATATGCTTGAAAAATTCAATATATTATTTTTTTTCTTTTTTTTTTATTTTTTAACTAGAAATGATAAATTCCCTCTCTCAGTTGAGCTGTGGATGCAACACTAACCAGTTTCACATGATCAAAGAGATGGAGATACCAGGGTCCAGATCCATTCTTTGAATGAATCTTGGCTAGACTTCATGGAGTTTGTCTTTTCACACCATAATATAAAA
This sequence comes from Nelumbo nucifera, assembly GCF_055504915.1. Classification (NCBI taxonomy): domain Eukaryota; kingdom Viridiplantae; phylum Streptophyta; class Magnoliopsida; order Proteales; family Nelumbonaceae; genus Nelumbo; species Nelumbo nucifera. The sequence goes on from NC_142650.1 coordinate 29,719,091, forward strand.
CCATAAACAAATTAAATCTGAACTAGCAAAACCTCTGAATATAAAATTACAGAATGCAGTCCTAAATAAACTGCCTTATTATCCTCAACACAATTGAACTAGACTAATAACTAATTAAATGCATAGTCTATACTTGGAGGGATGGACTATTATCTGAGCCTAATATAGGATTCACAATTGTTTGAAATAGTCTGTAAATAAGTTATGTTTGTGGTAAATTTGCAACAGTCCGAATTCAATTAATATAGCAGACTTTATTGTTTGAAATAGTCTGTAATATAACAGACTTGCAACAGTCTGAATTCAATTAATTCGATTAATTAAAGGGAAAAAACGAATACAGCAGCTCTCTTCATTCTTCCTCAACATATCACTTCCCTGTCTTCACCTTCATCAATAGAATTCTGACCTCTAGCCATGATTTTCACTCCCTTCCTCTTGTAGATTCTCTTCAATCTGCAGCAAGGACCGTCCCCAACATGCCCTTCCTTAGACGATGAACATCTCGTAGGACTTGTTTGTTGGTTTCGATCGTATCTGAACATGATGTTTTAGTTGAACAAATTGGTGGACCTATTTTTTTTAACCAGTTTTATGATACGGTTTACTTCTGGGTGGACATATGCAATATGTTTTATTTTTAGATATTTTGGATATGTAATAGATGATACTATTTTATGACACTCGATGACTTGACATAGTTGACATTTTCATATTTCTCTTTGGCATGCTTGAATATTTGCTTTTAGATTAATTTCAATGTAGAATGATGTCTATCTGGTAACCAGTAAATATGTTGACACCTAGGATGAAGAGGTTGGGTATAATTATCATCCTATATTGGTATATAAAAAAAAAAAACTTTACAAAAGCGTATTCCAAGGATGCCGGATTGTGAATCTGCACTACCCGGTTATATGTATACACAATAACTATTAAATAGAAATGATACCCACACCATTGAGGTTATGAGGATGCCTATTGAAGCATATGTACGGATGTGTCCATTTTTGAAATCGCGGATGGTTGCATGATAACTAATACATATCAGTGGAAAAGAAGATGGTTATGTTTCTTTTGTGTTTGAGCCACAATGAAAGGTTCTCCATTTTGAAGAGACAGTTCCAACACTCCACTCAAACAATGCATAGATACTTTCATCAAGTGTTGGCTGCTATGATGGAATGTGCACAAGAGATGATCTGCCCAACTACATTTGACACAAACCCAAACTACCCAGGGCACCACAAACGACTTCGACATGTATTCAAGGTAACTAATTGAGAATGTCACATAGGTTTCATAATTTTTATTACAGGGGTTGAGCTCAAAACAAGTTTTATTTGTTTGTTTTCATTTGTTGAAGGGTGCTATTGGTGCTTTAGATGGCACACATGCTCATGCTGTGGTACCACCGGAGAAACAATTGGCATATTGAGGAAGAGGAGGGAAAGAATGTTTCCAAAATGTGCTAGATGTTTGTGATTTTAACATGGTGTTCACATATGCTTATGTCGGTTGGGAAGGAATAGCATATGACGCTAGGGTTTTACATGAGGTTGCACACAACCCTGCCAACAACTTTCCATTTCCACCTATCGATAAGATTGATGTTCTAGGGGTGTTCATTATTTTTTGGTGAATTCATTTTTTTGATGGATAAATTTGATTGACACAGACAAGTACTACCTATGTGATGCTGCATACGCTAATACATGACGCTTTATGGCACTCTATTGAAATGTACGATATTGGGCAACAGACTTTCAACATGTGCATGCTAGGACTAAAGAATAACGATTCAACCAAGCACATGCAAAGTTGAGAAATGTAATTGAGAAATTGTTTGGTGTCCTACAAACTCGGTTTCCAATTCTTAAACGGATGATGGCACATTTCAATCTCCATGTCCAACGAGACATAGTCATGGCACATTCCAATTCTTAAAGTTTAATCATTTTATTATTTTTTAATAGTGATTAATTATTTTTATTAATTATTATAAATTATTATGTATTTACTTATTTTTTTATTCGTGTTAGTCCAATATTATTATTATTAATTAGCAACCATTATTTTTTATTGATTATTTTAATTTTTATCAAGTTTAATCATTTTATTATTTTTTAATGGCGAGTGATTATTTTTTATTATTTTAATTATGTTATTTATTAATTCTTAATTCTTAATTATTTTTCGTAATTATTATTAATTATTATGTATTTAATTATTTCTTATTCGTGTTAGTTCAATATTATTAATTATTAATTAGTAACCACTAATTTTTATTTATTATTTTAATTTTTATTAAATTTTAATCATTTTATTATTTTTTAATAGTGATTAATTATTTTTATTAATTTAATTATGTTATTTATTAATTATTAATTATTCTTTATTTTAATAAGTTTTTGTATGATTTCAATATTATTTTGATTTTGATAAATTATTTTCTATGAAATAGTACAAATTGAGTTCAAATTTACCAAAAGTCTATTCTAGGGGTAAAATAGTAAAATCAATACATTTCAGATGTTAAAGGTTTGGTCCAACACAAACATTCTTAAGTATTTAGAGCCTCTAAAAAGTAAAAAAGCATCAATGCCTCTTTTCAGATTTCAGACACTTAATATCTTTTTAACTTTTCAGATTTTAGATTTTAGATTTATCAAATGCCACCTTGGTCAATGGGAATCAAAATCCCATTGACCAACTTTTCCCCCTCTCAAAATCCGGAAAAAGAATGTCCCCTTAATGTATTGGCTGATATTGTAAATTCAATTTTTTACTTTTTCAAAAATACCCCCATTTCCTCCTCTTCTAAGCCTAATGGTTGAACTGCTAACCCACAACCTAAAGGAAAAATGGTTCAACCTTAAGGTTGATTTTTAATTAATTAATGCAATAACATTTATGGAGAAGTACGGATAGGCCCAATGCAAGTTTCTGATTTACACTGTATACTTATAAACATTCAAAAGGTAAAAAACCCACATTCTATGCACCCATACCTCCCTGTGAATTGGCATCAATTCCGAGTTGGCACCTACCCCAAATGTACTTTGAGTCTATAAATTCTGACCCTGGGCTGAACCTTCATTCTCCCTAACATTTAATTAATATTTAACTATTAATTAAATGCTAAAACATTTAGTTAATATAATTAAAAAATTGATTATTAATAATTATTATTTCATTAATTATTTAATTTTAATTTCTAGATATGTATTTGTTTGAACTACTAATTAATTTTTGTTTTCAATATTTTTCACTAATGATTTAATTTTTTAATTAATTTACATTATTATTTTATTAATGTAGTTGATGTTGTTCGCACTAGGGTGGACAAGCAGCAAATAAAGGTCCAACTGAATTGGACGAGCTGAGCTAGAGGTATTGTGGAGAAGAAGTATTGGACGAATAGTGCTAGATGAAGTGATTGATACTTGACGACCTGTAAAGAACCAAACTCAAAAGCCTCGAGGTGGTTCCTCAGGGAGGAGCATTCCAACACTCAAGTCAAATTGTAGCTGAATAGTACTGAAGAGTAAGAGAGCGAGAAAGTAGAGAAACAAGTGAGCTAGAGTGCCAAGTAGAGGTGTAAAGTGGGTCATGCTAGGCCGGCATGGCACGGCCCATGGGCAGCCCGCGGGCTGCCATAGGTCGTGTCGTCCTCCCCGGTGGAAATTCTAGGGGTCGGCCCAGCACGACCCACAACCCAAGCCCAAGTGGTCCCGTGTTGTGCCGTGTCGGCATGCGGACTTGGGCCAGGCCGGGTTGCAAGCTGTGCCATGGGCTTGAGCCAGGCCGGGCTGGGCCATAGGACGGGCCTTAGGCTTGGGCCAAACCGAGCTGCATTGTTTCTTTTTCTTTTTTTTTTAATTTTGATTTCTTTTCTAAGTAAAATTGTAAAACTAAAATATTTAACTTTCTTATGAACTTTGGGAATTAAGAACTATTTAAAAAATTAAGAAATGAGAAATCTAAGTTATTTAATACATAAATGAAAAAAAAAATACTTAACCAAATTGAAATAAGAACGATGGAATAACAAAATGGAAGAAAAATAGGAATTTTATTTCATTTAAATTTGAATGGTACAAATTAGTGAATTGCAAATACAATGATTGGATCATTGTATACTTGGATGAATGAAATATAAAAATGGAATAAATTAATAAAATATAAAAAATACAATATGGTTATAAATTGAAAATACAAAATTACATTGTTAAAAAATTAAAAAAAAATATATCAAATAAATTAAATAAAATTTTAAAAAAATTACAATAATTTGAGAAAATGAAAAATTCTACAAGTAGTCAAATTCATGAATCATCATTCATGACTTTCATCATCTGCTTCGGGTGAAATGTCCGGTGCTGTATCATGCCCTCCCTTGTCTTGTAATCTATCTTTTGCATCTAGTCAATCCTTGAAGCAGATGCACTTCTTTATGCTCTCATTGTTCATGCAGCTTCTTTTGTCATCCAACACCCTATTACCTGCACTAAAACAAGACTCCGATGAAACTGTAGACACTGGAGGGGTTAGTAGATTATGTGTCATGGTGGCGAGAACTGTATAATTTTTCAAGTATTTACTCCACTATGCTAAAATATCAAAATTATTTGATACTTCACTTAAATTAGAAAAATTTGCTTGCAAATAAAAATTAAGTTCAGTAAATGAACTTGTTATAAAACTAGCAGATTTCTGCCTTCTACTTATTAAATAAAAAAGCTTTTCTCTTCTTCTAGTGGGCTCAAGGTCAAAAGTAGAAGAAGAAGAAGAAGAAGAAGAAGAAGAAGAAGAAGAAGAAGAAGAAGAATTTCCTACAACTTCAGATTCATACAAACTGTACATTTCAAATAATAAATTATTAATTTCTTCTTTTTTATTTCCTATATCAATATTCATATTTTCATAATATGTTTCAAGTAAAATATCTAAACCATCTTTCCTAATCCTATGGTCTAATATTGTAGCTAAACAATAAAGGGGAAAAATGTTCTCCCAATATTTTTTTAAATTTATTTTCCATAATTTCCACAATACATTGAAATTGTGGATTATTTCTATATTTAGCAAAACAATCACTAATTACCATTAATTGATATGGTATTTTACAACTAGTTGGATAATAAATTCCAGATAATTCATTTGTTGGATCATAAAAATGTTTTAAAAAAACTCTTATACAGACTGCAACTTCCTAGTCTTCTTCAAATATCATATCATTGGGCATTTTTGAATTATAAAAATCAGAAAGAATTTGTTTATGAGATATACAACTTTCTAATATAGCATAGGTAGAATTCCACCTATGCTTTATATCTAATATAAAATGTTTATATTTTAAACCATAATTTTGGCATAAATATTTAAATTCTTGTTTTCTTGCTTTTGAACTTTATATATATATATATATATATATATATATATATATATATATATATATAATACAATTTCTAATTTTTGAAATATGAGTAGAAATAATATTCAAGGCATATTGAATACATAAATTTAAGATGTGACTTGCGTGAAATAATTTACCATTTAAGCATGGTTTTATTTAAGATTTTAAAATATTTATTGCAGAATCATTATTGCTGGCATTATCAAAGCTAATAGAAAATACTTGCAACAAAGTATTTAAAATATTTGTTTTCTATTCCATAAACATGCAAAGTATTTAAAATACTTGCAGCAATAGTTGGGCCACTATGTGGCCATTCAAGCCTAGTAAAACTTAAAATTCTTTTATTCAAAAGCCAATTTTCATCAATGAAATGACCGGTAACACAAATATAACTAATATTAAATTTGGATGTCCAAACATCCGAAGTAATTGCAGCTTTAGAATTAAGATTTGCTAACAAAGAAATTAAATTTTGTTTATATGAATAAAAAAATTTTAAAGCATCAATTCTTATAGTATTCCTAGAAACTTTTTTATATTGTGGGCTTACAGAACTACACAACCATTTTTCTAGCTTTGGATCTTCAGCTAATATAAATGGTTGTTTTGCATGTACAATACATTTAGCAAGTTATTGTCTCATTTTTTCTTGTGAATATCTAAAAGTACCAAAACTACTCAAATGACCCGTACCACCCTTGCTACAATAACTAAAGTCTTTCTTACATTTTTGGTAAATGGCTCTTTTCCCCTTCCCCTCAATATCCTCTACTTTGAAAACTTTCCAAACTGGGCTACTCAGCTTAGAAGCCATCGACATCAATCGCATCAGTGCTAACACTATTGTGATGCGATTGAATGTCATCCATGGTGAACATGTTGGGGAATCAGTTTTGAGAAGAGTCGGCCATTTTTTTAATTCTAAAAAGATAAAAATTAATCTAATTCTACTTACCCGAGTTGTCGGTTCAAAATCCTAACTTGATTTCAACGGTTGAAGCCTTTCAACGTCCAAACCTCCCGAATTGAGATACTTGAGCTAGTTGAGCAAGCCTTATTGTTGAAAGTCGAAACTTCGATAAAGTTGAGACTTGATAATTGGAGAATGCAGAATCAGACAATCAGCTAATCAGAATTTCTCAGATTGCAAATAATTGAGAATGTATGAGTATGAGAGAGAGAGAGAGAGAGAGAGAGAAGAGATTAAGAGAATTGTTGAAATGGTATTATGAGAATGGTGGATGATAGAGCTATTTATAGGAATTGAACATAATTCAATTGCCCAAAATGCCCCAAAAAACTATATGTTATTTAGTTGTTGGGAGGGGTATTTTGGTCATTGTAAAATTACTTATAACTTTACCCAAAATGCCCCCCTAAACTAGTTGTTATATAGCTGTTGGGGGGCATTTATATCATTTTTTCAAATCCCATAAGCAAAATACAGAAATACCCCCTAATATAGCTATTTATAGCTGTTGGGGGGGGGTATTTCTGTAAACCTCCCAAAAGCTGAAAGTAGGGGGGGCCCAACGGCTATATTCCCGGGCGGGCCGAGCGCGGCCTGCCACGGGGACCTCCGTGCCGAACCTGGCACGGCCCGTGGGTCTTCATGCCATGCCTTGCAATTTACACCTCTAGTGATAAGGGAGTTGAAGGGAGAGATACCTTGTAAGCCACACTTAAATACTCGTCGGGGGTGGTGTCGTGCTCCTCACTTTTTGGTATGCGCCAAGATGGCCTTTGGACAAGGTCTTGGGGTGGTTCCGCACTTCCCATTGTGGAAGGCCATGAGCAGCTCATCGTTTGCCAACTATTGGTTCTGACGTGTGATGGTGCTCCACATCATCCACTCGGCCGAGGTTGTGACCAACTCCTTAGCCAGGTTAGTGTCAATGTGGCAATTGGGCCAGGTAGAGGTAGTACAACCCCCTCAATAGTATAATGAAATAATTATTTAATAGTTATTTACTATTTAATAACTATTAACTAATAATAATTAATAATTGACAATATTATTAATTATTAATTATTAAATAGTTAATTATTCTTTTACCTATTTATTTTTAATCATTTTATATTTATTAATTAATTATTAATTATTTTATTAAATAGTTAAAAGAAACTTTCTCACATCTAGAGTTAAAACAGTCAATTCTTTATTTTTCTACCTCAGTATTCAGATTTTAAAATAATATTCTTTACGTTCATATTTAATAATCAAAAAAAGTTATCCAACTCCCATACACCTATTAAAATAATTATTACAATTCTAGATGTCAGGCCAATAAACCCTTAGTTTGAAGGCAAAAGGGAGTATTACTTTAAATATACATACTGAGAGGAGGAATAAGTATATGACCGAACCACATAGGGAATCATGCATTAATAATTTAGCCTTATTAGTTTATGTAGAAAAATATAACGAATCTATGCAACTTTTAGAAATTTCCCCCAAGAAAGACAAGGGAGACATTTAGTTGCATAGAATCATTGTTTACTAATATTTTTCAAAACTTTGAGCAAACTTTATTTTATTTTATTTTATGTTTGGGTGAACTCCAAAAACCTTGCTGAACCATTGGGGTGTCGCTTCACACTTGAATAAATTATGAGAAGTTTCAAATACCCCCAAACTTTCACGTGTATCAAATAACATCTTCCGTTTGCCTTATGCCACGAAAATAGATGGAAGATGGTTCTGTGGCCAGTCATAAGTTTTTTGAATGCATTAGCTAGCTTGGTAAGGTCCCTGGCTCATAGTGGAGAGAGACTTGGGATAGCTGAATGGCTCAAATATAAAGGTGTGGGATCAAATCCTAATAACAGCAAAGTGCAAACTCTCCATCTCCATGGTAAGGTGAGTGATAGGGCTGCGAATGGGTCAAATTCGGACATAAGTATATCTAAATTTGATTTGTTCATATCTGAATATGAATCATATATTATCCATTGGATTTTTATACTAGATTCAAATCAAAGTCGGACTGTAATTAGATATTGAATGGTATAAGTAAATTAATTAAACTGAAAATGAACAAAATATTATATATTATATATAAAACAAATTAAAAATATTTTTGATATTGTGTTTCAGGCAAAATCTATAATGCATTTTATGATTATGAAGCTTGCAAACTAAATGGGTCTCACTAATATTTAGAATTGGCTGTAAAAGAAGATGGGCTTAAAGATCACTTACTCCCATCCAAGGTTCAAAATATCGATATGCCCGATATGCCGGTAGGGGCGTATCGGGCCATATCGATACTTTTTTTTTTCAAAATTGGTTCAAAAGGACCGGTTTAAGACTCCACTCCCTGAACCAATCGGATCCCCGATACACCCTCTGTAGGGGCATATCGGAGAGCTCCCAAAACGATACATATCAGCCGATACAGGTCGATATTTTGAACCTTGCTCCCATCCCATAATATGGTATTATAGACCCACTTGGTGCCTGTTTGGGAGGGCTCATCATAGGAAAAGCTGTGAAGCCATGTTTGGTGTAAACTCCAGAGACCCAGAAATACACTTAAATGAGGTGAGGAATGTCATCGACGTGAAACTATCTTTGTTAGTTTCTATTCATAGGACAATGCATGGCTGAGAAGGCTGTGACTTGTGAGAACGGCAGCTAAACTTCTTTTACTGGCTTCTCCCAAGCAGCTCAGTGAAAGCAGTTCAATCAAAGCTTCAACATTCCTAAACAGGCCTCTTAGTTTATCAAATGTTTTTTTATTAGGATTTATCAAATGCTATTCAGTTATTCACTATCTAATTTCTATCAGAATTTCCTTCTGATCAAAATCCAATACTAACAAAACAAATGTCATTTTACACTTGTGGTATCTGGCAATCAGGGTCTCTATGATCTTGGTCTCCGCTACCATTCCATATCACATCTCCAAGCATCACAATTGATCTTGGTCTCCATGATTTCTGGGATGTTTCATCGATCAAACCATTTTGAATCTCTTATTCATCTTCCTCCAATTTTCATATTAGAAATTGATGTTATTTCATTGGCACCGAGATGATGTGTGAAATGTGAGCATGTTGGTTGCCATCTCTACTCTTTTTGGAGGTCTAGGATCTTACCCTCTGAATAAAAGATCATTTCTCATCTTCAACTTCTATGAAGCCAAATTGCCTATAATACAAAGTTACAAACTAGAAGGCTAATTTCTCCCTTTCACCATCCTTCCTATGGTTCTACTAAATCTATTCCAGGCTTTCCAGCATCTTATAATTGATGAATCCTATCACAAAGGTTTATCTATTAGGTGCTATATTTGGGTGGTCAAGCTGCATTTATCCATTTTGGCTAATTCAACCCTAAATAAGTTACCTCCCTCTGGAACCTAGTCTGATTGAAAATTTTGACAAGTGTGCAATAAAAAAAAAATCCTTTCCTTGTCCCCTAACCCGTCATGAAAAAGAGAAAAGTGGGAAAAGAAAGAAGTCTTTTACCAGCAATCTCTTTATTTTCTGTTTTGAGGTCCTTTTCTCTGAAGTTTTGGCTCTCACATGAGTCAGGACTTTATCCGTTTGGGGCCCAGAAGCATTGTCGTACAGGATAACCCATTCCCTCTTCAGCATTGCCCAACCTGGTGCAAGTTGCAGCCCTAGCATTCCAGCCAAACAAGGAGTTAAGCAATAACGAATATATCAATTGCCTCCCTGTTACGCTAATAATAACTGTCACACCAGGTTCCCCAGATTTGAATCAATTGAATTAACATGACAGCATTCTGTATATCAGATAGCATTGAACCTCCCAGAGTTGCAGGAATTGTGTATTATACACACCCAAAAAAAGACGTGTGGGAATTGGAATAGACTATTCAAAGGACCCCAAGTTGTCTGCAAGGCCAAAAATAATGATTAGAAGGAATGGTCTAGATCACCTCATCATTTTTGTTTCTTGCGTGAGTATGTCTTGGCAGGATCATTTCTCCAATGATCCAAGACTCACACTGAAACCAAATTAGCAACCGTGCATTTAGCAAATGATATGATCACCAAAATCAAAAACATTTATGAAAAATACACAAGCATAGCTCTTTTCCCTTCTCATCTTCAAATACCGGATAGAAAAGTAACAAATCTGTCAAGAAGAGAAAAATACAAATATGATTGATGGTATCAGATGTCAGAATTTTCCATCCTTCTCGTGACCTGGATATAGGTAGTTGTTGAAGCACTGAAAAGACATGATAAAATTACAACTTACACATTACAACTCTGGAGCATATGGACTTCCACCATCCGCCAGGGCTGATCTATATCCTCCAGTAGTAGGTCAATAGTATTTTTACCTATATTCCCCAGTTAGGAATGTTTGCTGTTGCTTCATTCACCATTTTTACCAAGGTTACCTGCCACAGATTTTAATTTCTTAAAAAGATCAAGAGGAAGAAAATAGAAAGATGGTATGCATCATACCCAAGATCATGCTGCTCAAGACACTTCCAAGAAATTAGTTATATACGAAAACAAGATACTTTTTTGGGTAACCAAAGGACAGTTGATCGAAATGTAGCAATATGATAACTGCATAGTCTAAAATTATAGAGGGAAATATAAACTTCAAAAACAAGCTGAACAATTCAGGGATGCCAGATGGAATGGGGGAAAAACAAAGAAAGAAACTTCTCAATTTTATATTATTTTGTTTCGTCCACTCCAGATATATAGAAAAAACCAAAAATACGATTAAAAATGACACATACCACACTTTCTGGGACACCAGCTGGGGGCAATGGAAGATTCCTTGGAGGCCACGTTTGGTCATATGATCTTTTGTCAAACCTCCATTCTCCAAACTTTCCATACATTGGTTTACCCTGAAAACCACAAGATGGCATCATGAGATGTGATTGTATGAAAGCTTCTTTGTTCTGTAAATCTAAAAATGTATTAGGAGCCAGAAAACTAAAAGAATTTGGTGCTAATAATGTACCTTCATATCAAAATCACATCCATAAGTATAATGAATTATGAATTTGTTGCCCACTTCCTTGTCCCAAGGAGGCTTTTATACCACAAAAAATAAATAAATAAACAGAAACATGCTGGTCAATTGAAAAGTTGGAAACAAAAAGAAAGCAAGATAATAGCATACCATTCATAAAGGTGTACCTTATGTGCAATTAATGAGGCTATCAATCTTGATATTGCAACTTTGATGTCATCATGAACTCTAAAATATCCAGGGCACCTACTGCAGCTATCTATTCACAAATTATTTTCTAAAACTTCATAATTAGGGCATAAAACCAGCCATATCAGGAGCAGAACCAGATAGACCTCAATAAAGATCTGAATATGGTATCTACTTACCAGGTCGGGATCTAGAACCAACTCAGGTTTTGTCCAAAGACCCATATCTGGTCCTTCTCAACATGTAAATTGGATTTGGATTGAATTCTCAAGGGATTTCTACATGCCACTGATACAAATTGATTACAAAGTAAATTCTTATCCATGTGAAGATATTTATACTCGCACCATTTTGAATATGGTCCTTTAAGTCAGGAACAGATTTCAGCCTTGGCCCACTCCACTAGCCTATTCAGAAGCAAGCCTAAGGGACCATTTGATAACAGCTGAAGTGACTGATCTGAATGACTTTTGCTTTGTCTTGAAGTGAATAAGTTATTAAGTTATTAGCTCCTTAATAACTGAAACTGAAGTTGGGCTGATTGTTATACCCATGAATATGTTATCATACAACTATTATCCATTAAAAGACAAAGCAATGAACAAGGATTAAAGTATCGATATGATACTCCCAATACGGGGTATATCATATCCCCGTACCCAACTATCCATGGTCATCAATACAGGAGACACCATGACTGGGTATGTATCCCACAAGTCATGCATATCTGCATGATATGCCTCCATATTGGACTATATCGTTCTGTATCTATGGATATGGTCCAATATATATTGATACCAAAGTGTATCAATGCCTAGTTTGATGGATTTGTATATTGACCACTTTTGGATAGTTTTTGAACTTTAATAAAAATTGTAAACTATAACCATAAAAACTAAAATAGAGTCAAAATTATAACTGAAATAAATAATTTATGATTTATTTTTCTCCAAAAATTTAATAAAAAATGAAAACTATAAAAAACAATATAATTTATCTACCTTGAATGATTTCCATAGTTTTTATATGTTAAAAATTAAAACAATATTTATTATAATTTGAAAAATAGTGTTATTATTTATATAAAATACTAAATAAATAAATTTTCCCAAAAATTGTAATAAAAATTGAAAATTATAATTATAAAACTGGAATAGAGTGACAATTATTGTATGATGTGTACATGTTCTAGAGTCCCGGTATTGTTGATCATAATGTTTCTTTTTTATATAACCTATTAAAGTGTGCATTTCTCATGTGTTTATACCTCATTCGTATATATTTCAGCTCTAGATTTAATGTTATTAATGTACTAGTAAGTGTATACGTGCTTTCAGCAACATATCTTTTTTTTTCTCATTTACGTTGGTATCTTCCTTTCTTTTTCTTTTTCTTTTTTTTTTTGTAACTCTCATGAATCATGATACTAACACAAATGATAAAAAAGTGCTCGCGAATTTCTCACGCTTTATACGACGATGATGATAGTAATAATATGTTTCCAAAATTTTCAACAACTTTTATATTTCTATGTATAAAAATAATTATAATTTATCACACCTATTTTTATTCAATATGATGAATATATGATATTGGAGATGTGTCTAGATGATTTCTACAAAATTTATTCTTTTTTGTGTTTTCAACTTTTTTCAAAATTTATTATTTAATTATGGCACTAAGGAATAACATATTGACCTACCACCAAACATGAAAATAAGTTCCCTTTTGTGTTAATTTTGAAATTTGTATTTAATTACCATCATCAATAAAAACAATTCTTTTTTATCTCACTTTTTTTCTTTGATATGATTAATAAAATATTATCTTAATAAGATATTAGAGATGTGCCCAAATTTTTCTACATTTTTTTACTTTTTGTTTGATGTGATTTATATATATGACATTAGAGATGCCCCCAAATGTTTTCTAAAAAAGTTTGCATTTTTCGTAATTTTTGTGTTTTTTAATCTTTTTTATATTTTTTTATTATTTAATCATGATAGGGGTGTTCACGGGTTGGGTTGGGTCGGTTGTAGGTTTTTTGCTCAACCAAACCGACCTGGTCATTTTGATAAACAAATAACCCGAAACTGACCGGTTATAAGGGAAAACCAACCCAACATGAAGGATCGGTTTTTTGGTTTGGTCGGGTCAGTTTGGGGATGGTCAATTGGTCATCAAGGGTGATTTATTGATTTTCAATCTCTTTTACCTATTTTGTATATGGCTCTTATTGGATGATTTGGCTCATTGCATGTTTGAGTCAAACACCATCTTTTTCTAAGTCATATAGGCTACTGAGTAAGTAACCCCAAACCCAAAGATGGTTACCATTTTTGTGTAAGCCTCTTCAACTTCAAGACTATTACAAAAAAGTAATGAATGAAGGGGAGCCCGATTCTCTCCAACTTCAAGACTAATATAAAAAAAGTAATGACTAAAGTGGAGTCCAACTGTCTATAATTGTAAAAAGTATTGTGTAAAGTCTTAAAAGTGGAGAGTCCTATTGTTTCTATTCCAAAACCAAAAGTATTAGACTTTTATTAGCCATAGTCGGTTTGGTTTGGGTTGGTTCGGGTTGGTTTCGGTTTTTTTTTTTTGATAAATGTGTTGGGTTGTTTATATTTATAAACTGAGACCAACCAAAAGTTTCAAAAAAACTGACCAGATCGGGTTGGATTGGATCGGTTTGGTCGGTTTTATTGGTTTGGTTCTTCTTGTGAACACCCCTAAATCATGATATCAAGGGCTGACACATTTGACCCAAAAGGATAAATTGTTGACCCTCTACCAAATAGGAAAACAATTTAATATGATTAATATAAAATATTAGTGAGCTTCTGTAATTTTTTTTTTGTGTTTTTTACTTTTTTCAATTTTTATTATTTAATTCTGACATCAAGGGTTGACCCATTTAACCCAAAAGGTTGAACTATTAATTGACCGCCAAATAGGAAAACAATTTCATTTTTGGGCTGGTTTTAAATTTTCTATTTCATTTTTTTTATCAATATAAATTTTCTATTTCATTTTGAACATCAATAAAAACAATTATTGTTGAACACCAAAAAAATAATTATTGTTGAATACCAAAAAAACAATTATTGTTTATCATACATATTGTTCTCTAATATGATTAATATAAAATATTAGAGATGGCCCAATTTTTCTACAATTTTATTTCTTTTTGTAATTATTTTGCATTTATTTCAATTTTAAAAGTTTTATTATTTAACTATGACATCATGGGTATTGGGTTAACCCATTTGACTTGGATGGTTGAATTACTTATCCACTACTAGGGTGGAAAAATGGTGTCATTTTTTGGGTTGGTTTTAAACATGGGTTTTATATTGATAAAAGTCTTGGATATGGATCTAATTTACATGATTTATTTGAAGAAAAAATGACAATTTATTAGTGAAAAAAATAGCTTAAATATAGGATTGAGAGAGAATGGGAATTAATACCTTAAATATAAGACTTAATGAGAGGGAATTGAATGAGGCAAAAAGAAGTAGTTCAAATTACAGTTTTTGCCCTCACAATTAGAAAGGGACCAAATTGAAAGTTAAGGCCCAAGGGCATTGTAGTCAAGAATAGGATTCAATGAAAGATGATGGGAATTAATACCTTAAATATGAGACTTAATGAGGGGGAATTAAATAAGTTGAAAAGTAGTAGCTCAAATTACATTTTCTACCCTCACAATTAGTCAAACAAAAGTTTCACTCTCATTCGTATTTTTAGTAGTAGTATAGATTTATATGATTTGAATGTATTTTCCTAACATATCCAAGTGTTTCCATATTTTTTGTTTGTACCCATGTGTTTCCAAAGTGTATCCCTATCCAAGTTGTTTGATATAATATCCAATACGGATACTTTGATCCCTGGCAATGGGTACTCAGTTTAGCCATTTAAGCTGTTATTAGATGGTCCCAAAGGAAATAAAGACCGTCAAAGACTGCCAAAAGCTGTTAATTGATTGATTGCAATCAGGCAAGTTGGGAGCCTGGATTTATACACAACCCATAAGGGAAATCCTCAATATAACAAGGGAGGTTGGTGCTTGCTTCAAATGGACAAGAAGATCAGCTAATGGTTTAGCTGATACGTTGGCTAAGCAAGGGACTGTGAGGGAGAGTATGTTCTGGGCAGTCTTGTAATAAAGATTAGTTGGGGCTCAACACCCTATTTTAGGGGTTGACAGTTGTATTTTAATTTTGTATTAATGAAGTTACTGTTTCCAGTAAAATAAAGATTGTTGAAAATTGTAGAGAAGATGGGCCGAATGGCCCATAGACTGTCATTTTATGTTATGTTATGTTTCTCTCTGTTGTGGGCCTTATTCTGGGCCCATACTCTGTAATATTCTGTTTTTTGTATTTTCCTGCTCACTCAAGGGCTTCTCTGTAATTTGTCAAAGATTAACTTATTAATAAGATGTTTAGAGTGTTAGAGGGAGGTTATGTTCGAACCTCTTACTCTCTAACACTCATTGCCGCCAGCTCTCTCTTCTCTTCCTCTCTTGTTTGTTCATTTTCTGGTTTGCATCTAATCTCAAACAGTTCCATACATCAAGTGGGCTGTTTTTCAACTTGGTATCAGAGCGGGTCATTGCTTGGCGTGTCCCTTATGTGGTTCTAGTTCAGCCAACTACATGAGGAGGTTCTAGGGCTGAAAGTTTACAGTCATCCGCCTGGTTCTTGGAGGTCATTGGAGGGTGCCCAAGTTTCTATACACTTGGAGAAGGGTTCGGTGACCAGGAAGAATCAGAGAGCAAGTTGTTTGGCCTGATTTGAAATCAGAGAAAAGGACTTTCGAAATTATCTCAGAGAACAAGTGTTCGGCCTGGTTTATAGTTGAAACCAGAGACTCTCTTGCTGTAAGTCTTTTCTCAGTTCTTTGCTGAGTTATTCTTTTGTTATCTGGGAGGACTGTTAAAGCATTCAAAACACCTCCATTCGGCCCACTGTTGCTGGACTGATTTCTGGGTTATTCTGGAAGTGTGGTTCGGCTGTTATTGGGCTTCCAAACTGCTAAAAAAACTGATCTAAATTAAGTGGTACAAGCCTCTACTTAGTTCAGCTGCTTCTTGGACTTAGACAAAGTGTTCTTGAAGTGATTTCTGCTTGTTAACAGTGAAGTGTTGACTGTTGCATACATAGTGTTTGTAAAAAGTCCTCTTAGGTACTGTGGACTGTTTTCTTTGTTCTCCTTGGGAAATTATTGTTGGGAACCAAGAATACATATTGTTTGGAGGCCTACTGATTGTTCCTTGAAGGCTGAATCAGGGTTTCTCCTCTTTGAAAGTGCTGCCACCGAACTTGGTTCTCACGGCTGTCAGTTCTGAACTGAGTTTGTGAGTTGTTGTGTTTGCTCTGTTTCAACTCAATCTGAGTTCTTTGAAATCAGATTACTTTTAAAGGCCTGCTGAAACCCTAATTGAAGTTGTTACATAATGGACTTCTCAGAAATTGAGAACAAGAGCACTGCTGAATATGGACATAATTTGGGAACTACAACTGATTCCTTGTTGGCTGTAACTACAGTTAAATTGGATGGAACCAATTATTTGGCCTGGTCACAATCCGTAAAAATTCATATTTGCAGTAGAGGAAAGTGGGGGTTTATTTCTAGGAGCAAGAAAGCTCCCCCAGAGGAGGATCCCTCTTATGAGAAATGGGTGCAGGAGAATTACACAGTGATTGGGTGGCTTGTGAACTCAATGCAGCCACAGATTAGCCAACATTACTTGTGGATGAACTCGGCTAAAGAAATCTGGGATAGTGTTGCAGAAACTTACTCCCAGAAGTTGAATGTTGCCAGAGCTTACAAACTGAGAAGTGATGTGAAGATTCTAAGACAGGGGGAGAAGTCACTTGCAGCATACTTCTCAGCCCTAAAATCTATATGGCAAGAGATTGATTTGATAGAGGCCGTGACATGGGATACCTCTAAGGATGCTGAAACATATAGGAAATTGGTTGAAAAGAATAGGGTCTTTGAGTTCTTGACAAGGCTCAATTCTGAATATGACATTACAAAGCAAAACATCTTGTCCAAGGAAGATGTTTCATTATCTCAAGCATATGCTTTGGTCAGCAGTGAAGAAAGTAGGAGGAAAGTGCAGGTTCAAGGGGTCAGTATCAATGATCATTTTGCAAATATGGGAATCAAACCCAAAGGGGTTACAGGAGCTCTCAGTGGCACAGGAAAGAAGGAGGTGGTGTGTGAATATTGCAAAAAGCCGAAACACACTAAGAACAAGTGCTGGAAATTGCATCCCAGTCTTGTTCCTATCCGATTCTAGAAGAAGAATGACAATAGAAAGACAAGAAGTGCACATACTGCCACAAGTACAGATACAGAGTTTGAGTCTGCAAGTGCACAATTGGCAGCCATGAAAGCTGAATATGAGAAGTTTGGAAGGATGATCAGCCAGCTTGAAGGTGTAACTTCATCATCCAACCCTTCTGGAAGTCCAGGCACCACTGCATTTGCTCACTCAGGTATAAGGGCTTCTGCTAACCATGCATCTACCTCAGGTAATCCCAAGACCCCTTGGATCATTGACTCAGGTGCTTCTGATCACATGACCAACCTTTCCACTTTGTTTGTGTCATATGATTTGCTTCCTGGTCGTGACAAAATCACCTTAGCTGATGGTTCTCTTGCCCCCATTTCTGGCAAGGGAACTGTCAAGCCTACAGACTCTTTACTTTTATCTTCCACTCTTCATGTACCTAAGTTAAATACCAACTTGTTATCTGTAAGTAGCTTGACCAAGTCATTGGATTGTTGTGTAACCTTTTTCCCTTCTCACTGTGTGTTTCAGGACCTGAAGTTTCGGAAGGTGATTGGGAGTGGCCATGAAGCGAATGGAATATACTTGCTTGACACCCCTGGCCAATGCTTTGATCATCCCAAGAATGTTGCTTTTGGTTCTACTTCTTCAGAGTCTGTCAGTCAAATTATGTTGAGTCATTGTCAGTTGGGTCATTTACCTTTTTCTGCTTTAAGTCATTTGTTTCCCAAACTGTTTAAGGGAGTCAGTGTGTCTAGTCTCAATTGTGAGTCATGTCAGTTGTCAAAGCATTGTAGAAAAAATTACCCTGTGAGCAATAAAAGATCCTCTTTTCTTTTTCATATTGTACACTCTGATGTGTGGGGGCCTTACCACTTACCCTCTATGGGGGGCTACAAATACTTTATCCTGTTTATTGATGACTTTTCTAGATTCACTTGGATATACTTAATGAAATCCCGAGACGAAGTCCCGAGACTTGTGAGGCAATTTCATGAGCTTGTTTTAACTCAATTTGGTACCAGAATTAAGGTTTTCAGATCTGACAATGCAAAAGAGTATTTTGAGAAGAGCTTATCCTTGTATCTCTCTGACATGGGGGTTATTCACCAAAGCTCCTGTGTTAGAACCCCTGAACAAAATGGAGTTGCTGAGAGGAAAAATAGACATATTGTTGAAGTTGCAAGGAGCCCTTTATTTGCCTCACATGTTCCCACAAGATTTTGGGGTGATGCTGTACTTACTGCTACCTATCTCATAAACCGTATGCCATCTAGGGTTTTAGGGTTTAAATCCCCCTTCAGTCTTCTTCATCCAGATAAGGATCTCTTCCCAATTCCTCTTCGTGTGTTTGGTTGTACCTGTTATGTTCACATTCCAAGTGTGCAGAGACACAAGTTTGAACCAAAAGCCCACAAATGCATCTTCCTTGGTTACTCCCCCACACAAAAGGGTTATTGTTGTTTTGATCCAAAGACTGGCACCAAACATGTCTCTATGGATGTTACCTTTGATGAACTTTCTCCTTTTTATGGTTCATCTCAGGAAGGACATTGTCAACAGGGGGAGAGTCTGTCACAAGTTTTTGCTCTTCCCCTTCCTGTCCCAGTTCAGTCTCTTGACAAATCTGTATCCTCACAAAATGAATCAAAGGAGGATCAGCCACTTCATTCTTCTTGTCCTAGTGCTCCTATTTCTTTACCTCCTCGTCCTACCCATAATCCCAAAGTGTATCAAAGGCAGAGATCCAGGAATGAGCAAGTGGTTTCCCTTACAACAGATGAGGCTCATACCCTCCCAATCACAGATGAGATAACAGGTATTGCTTCAGCTCCCTTGGAATCCTCCTTTCCAGATCTTGATGTCCCCATTGCTGTTAGGAAAGGAAAGCGGAAGTGTACTGCACACTGCATTTCCAAACACCTTTCTTACGACCTACTTTCCCCTTCATATTGTGCCTACCTCTCTTTAGTTGCTTCTAACCCCATTCCTAGGTCTGTATCAGAAGCTCTTGGGATTCCAGAATGGAGAGATGCCATGCAGGCTGAAATGGATGCTCTACATGAAAATGGTACTTGGGAGGTGGTGGATTTGCCTGAAGGGAAGGATCCAGTTGGATGCAAGTGGGTTTTTACCATTAAATACAGGGCAAATGGGACTATTGAGAGGTACAAGGCCAGACTTGTTGCAAAGGGCTACACACAGACATATGGGATTGACTATCTGGAGACTTTTGCCCCTGTTGCTAAGATGACATCTGTGAGGGTTCTTTTATCTCTGGCAACTCACTTTGATTGGCCTCTCTATCAGTTAGATGTAAAGAATGCATTTTTGAATGGTGACTTACATGAGGAGGTCTACATGTGTCTTCCTCCAGGAATGTATGGGAAAGATATGCAAGGAAAGGTATGTAAACTGAAAAAATCTCTTTATGGCCTCAAACAATCTCCTAGAGCCTGGTTTGAGAGATTTAGAGCTGCACTTGTTAAATTCGGCTATGTTCAGACACAGTCAGATCATACTCTTTTTGTGAAGAAAAGTGGGTCTCTAGCAGTGTATCTCATTGTGTATGTTGATGACATTATAGTGACTGGTGATGATGCCTCAGGCATTCTGGGCCTTAAGTCTTTCCTCCGTACAGAATTTGAGATTAAGGATCTGGGGGAGTTGAGATATTTCCTTGGCATAGAAGTTGCCAGATCCAGGGATGGGATTCTAATTTCCCAGAGGAAATATGTCCTTGATTTGTTGTCTGAAACTGGCAAATTGGGTGCAAGACCAGCTGCAACTCCTATTGATATGAGTCACAAACTTTCAGCTTCGGATGGAACTTTGTTGGAAGACAAATGGGTCTTTCAGAGACTTCTTGGGAAGCTTTTGTACCTGTGCATGACTAGGCCAGATATTGCGTATGCTGTCAGTTGCATTAGCCAGTTCATGCATGCTCCTAGAGATACCCATATGGCAGCAGCAGAACGGATTTTGTGCTATCTGAAAGGCTCTCCAGGAAAAGGAATTCTATTTGCCAAACATGGTCATCTGAAACTTGAAGCCTATACTGATGCTGATTGGGCTGGAAATATTGATGATAGAAGATCTACTTCAGGGTATTGCAGTATGGTGGCTGGTAATGTTGTCTCTTGGAGGAGTAAGAAACAAACAGTTGTGGCTCGATCCTCTGCAGAAGCAGAATATAGAGCCATGGCACATGGAGTCTCGGAATTGTTGTGGCTAAGGTCCGTAATGGAAGAACTTGGGGTAGATCATGACAAACCCATGATGTTGTACTGTGATAATCAGGCTGCCATCAACATTGCTCACAACCCGGTACAACATGATAGAACCAAACATATTGAGGTTGATAGACACTTTATTCGTGAAAGAGTCTCCTTCAGTGAAGTGTGTCTTCCATTCATTACTTCTGAAGGACAATTGGCAGATTTTCTCACCAAGGGCATTTCCAAGGCAAGGCTTCAACATGACACTGGCAAGCTGGGCATGATTAACATCTATGCTCAGCTTGAGGGGGAGTGTAGAGAAGATGGGCCGAATGGCCCATAGACTGTCATTTTATGTTATGTTATGTTTCTCTCTGTTGTGGGCCTTATTCTGGGCCCATACTCTGTAATATTCTGTTTTTTGTATTTTCCTGCTCACTCAAGGGCTTCTCTGTAATTTGTCAAAGATTAACTTATTAATAAGATGTTTAGAGTGTTAGAGGGAGGTTATGTTCGAACCTCTTACTCTCTAACACTCATTGCCGCCAGCTCTCTCTTCTCTTCCTCTCTTGTTTGTTCATTTTCTGGTTTGCATCTAATCTCAAACAGTTCCATACATCAAGTGGGCTGTTTTTCAACTAAAATGCAAGGAAAAAATTAGTGTTTCATAGATTCGTTGCTTTACAGAATCATCATCATCATAACATGAATGCATAGTTTTCAAGACACCAAGACGAGGTTAGGCGACAGGGGGGCGCCTAGTCGCCTAGGCAATGGAGTTTTTTATGTAGAAAACATAGATCCTAGGGTAGTTCCCTAGGTACCATAACCATATTTTCTTAATAATTATTCATAATTTTCATAAGTATAGAGTTCATGTTAAAGTATAGAAAATCAACATATTAATGAGAAGAAGAAAAAGAAGGAAAAGAACATTCAAAAAATATAAGGGCTGAACCCTTATTTTTGTTATAGGAAAAGAAGAAAAAAGTAGTAGTAAAAAATGTGTTGATTAGACAAAATTATAAGTTCTTCCTTATTGGTTCAGGTTTTAAAGTCTTTGAGGGTTCAATACAGCATTTAGCAGTGTTTGTATTGATTAAACCCAAACAAATAAGAAAATAATAAAAAGAAATTAGTATATAAACACACAAAATGAATATTTTAGTTTAATAGTGCCTATTTTATAATTATAATGTCAAAAAATAAAGAATAAAAAAGTATTTTATAATACATAGTACAAAATTGCTTGGTGATTACGCGAGGCAAGCCTCAAACAGCGCCTTGTTGCCTAGGCGTCGCCTTGACAACTATGCATGAATGGTGTTCCTTTATTTTGCTCTAAATTATAAGAACAATGGGAGAATAATGGAAGAATCAGAGGGGAAAAACTTATAATACCTGAATCATGAAGTCCTTGTACAAGATGTTACCAACATCATGCAGAGCTGATGCAACAGCATAAGCATACCTTCATGTTCATGATAAAATATGAGGACATAAATCAATTAAAGTGAAATAGCACAATGTTGGGTTTGATTCCTACAAAATCCTTACATCTCAAGCACCCATCCAAATGCTTTATCTGCTTCAGGATCTTTCTTCATTGCCAAAGAAACATTCATCCACATGGGAGCAATCTTCCTAAGAGATGCCTAATACCATATGATACAATGATGAATGAAAACTTAAAAGAACATAACTTCTCTTGTAAATGAGACACATAGAAGAATTACATACCTTATCAATAATGACTGGAGAATTTCCTATGGGGTCAATGTTTGTGATTGGCCCCTTGTTCACAGGGAAGAACCTACGGAGAATTGTTTCAAACTTTTTGGGCTCAATATAGAAGAAAGGAAATGCAGCTCCAAGCCCATCCCTTGACAGGTTTGGTATTGGCTTGACTATAATATGGTCTGGTTCTGCCATTAGTATATAACTGCAGAAGAATGAATAGATATATCCAGAATTTTGATAAGTCACCGATTCACCATTTAACAGAAAACAGAAAATGGTCTGGTACATGTCTTTCACTAAAAGTGGGGAATTAATGTTTCATACTCTTCTTTTATGTCTGCCTCCTGAAGCCACTGTACAAATGCCCAAGGTCTATTCAGAACAATATAACCCTGACATTATAGCAACAACAACAATGATAAGGACAACAAATGACAGCAATAGTAGTATAAATAAGAGCATAATATAAAATGAAAATAATTTAGCATTAGTAATGATACCAAGAAATGTAATGAATAGCAAAATGAAGACAACCCAAAATAGTAGACTTCTGTTTTAAGTAGAGTATAGAAATAATAGAACCCTTCAAGCCTGACCTTATTATATACGACATCACTTTAAGGTATCGTTTGTAATAGAACCCCAAAATAGTAGACTTCTGTTTTAAGTAGAGTATAGAAATAATAGAACCCCTCAAGCCTGACCTTATTATATACGATATCACTTTTAAGGTATACAAGTTCCAGTCTATAGAAATATGTCACATTAATTGTAGTGCTCTGCTCTTTAAGCAAACAAATAGAATGTAAAATTTCTTTCCTCTGAGTTATCCAGTTAACAATATGGTTGAAGTAATATTAAAGCAATAGAGAGTTAACTGAAAGAAATTTTATCATTTCTTGAGGGTCCTGAGGCTTACAATTTTACACTGGAACCATGGCTCTAGCATAACTGGTCATGGGTTATGTATAGAAGTTAACATGTATGCTAGAGTCATGGATTATATACATACATACACACAGGTTCTACTCCTTGCTTTCGAATTGTGATAAGCAGTGGTATGAGCAAAGCTTTTCTTCTTCTTTACATTTTCCATATTATTACTTGGTTAATTATTTGTGGTTAGATAACTCCAATCAGTTAGTCTTCTGTTCTGGTTGATAAGGAGGTAACACAAGTCCTTAAGGCTCCTACTTTATATCCTAAAGAAGTACTGATTAAAATGAGATAGGCATCAAAGTCCTAATCCTAATTTAGAATAACAAATACAATAACAGAAGGGAGGTGGAGGATAAGAGACAAGATATAACTAACCAGAACACCCAATACAACTTAACAACTGCTTCAAAAAAAAAATAAAAACGTAAGTCTAAACAAATGGAAAAGGCATTACCACAAAAAAAGTACAAGAACTCCAAACGCCTTTAAAACAAGAATGAAATGGAGCAAGAAGTACTTCAAATTTCCAAGAACATATCCATAATTCGCCACAAAAAAAAAGAAAAAAAAAACATACAAAGCCGAGGACCTAAATCCTGAGTAATTCCTAAGTTCTTCTACAAAGCCATATCTACAGAGAGAGAACACTTCAAAGCTACAGAATATACCCAAAATTCAGTAATCAACAGAGAAGACCAATGAATTCATAAGGAAAAAACCGCGCCTTAAGATTGAAAAGAAAACCCCAATGAAAGTACCTGATCCATTCCAGCTGGGAGGGGCTGAGCAACAAAAGTGGGAATCTCATCCATGAACCTATCAGGCTTTCCAGAATGTAAAATCCTCGTAAACCCGCCCATTTCGGAATTGGGTCCATCCTTGAACTTCTTGAACCAGTAATACATAACCCTACATTGCCATGTGTTGTACACTGAATCCGAAGCCGTGACTGCCGTGTGAAACAGCCTCTTCTTGTAATTGGCTTTCAATCGATCGACCGGCATCTTGATGATGGGGTCCACCGAGAAGAGACGAAGTGACGACGACTTTCCAGGGCCAGGGAAGTCTTGCTTGAGAGGAGCATTTGCAGATATGATCACGTTGTATGTGATCAGAGCTACTGAGAAGATTATGAGCAAAGTGAATAAATTCTCACAAACCATCTCTCTCTCTCTCTCTCTCTCTCTCTCTCTTCCTTCGACTTACAGCAGAGAGAGGAAAATGGTTAAAGTTAAATATAGATAAACATTACAGAGAAGAGAAAGTCTTCTTCCTCCTCTCTCTTCTTCTTCAGTTTCCAATTGGTCTCTTCTCCTCCTTGTCAGACGGCAATCAATAAGAGAATCTTACACCTTAGGCGTATCATAGCAAGAATGTCGAGAAGAGGACAAGTGTGAGCCGATGTACAGTCAATTGTTTTTTAGTGCGATACTGAACTGAACAGTGTGTTGGTCTTATTCTTAAATCTGTTTGGCTGAGAATCGTAAAATATGAAAACCTCCCTGAAGTTTTTGACAATCATAAAACCTTTCCATAAAGGTTTTACTTTAATAAAACCTTTCCCTATAGTTTCACAAAAATGTGCAAGTACCCCCCTTCTATCTTTATCCTACCTATGAGACTTCAAACTTACAAAATTAGCCTTACAACTTATTAGGGCATCTTTTAATATAATTCAAAATGTCAAATATGACCCTCTAGACTTCATTAGATTTGACTTTTTCATAGAGTAAAATTACTTTATTCTTTTTAATTTTACTTGGGGAATTATTTTAATTAAAAGTGAAAAGTTATTTTGAGGGTATTTTAATAAATTTCCATACGAATTGATAGATATGAGGATAAAATGGGTATTTTTAAAAAATTAATGCATTTAACCAATGTTTTTCGTCCAAGACAATAATAAAAGGGTGGTAACTGCATGTTTTTTTAATAAAAGGGTATTTTAATAAATCCCATGCAATGCACGGGATTTATTAAGCAAAAGCTAAATAATAGAAAAGAGTCATTTACTAAAATACCTCTTATAATTTCATGGATTTACTAAAATATACCCTATAGTTAGCATTTTACTTAAACACCACTTATAATTTGCAATGGATTTAATCAATCTTCCATTAGATGATAGTGGAAAATGACAATGTTGAGCTTAATGTCAATTTAAATACATTTAATAAAAAGAAAATAAAAATAAAAGTACCTTGTTTCCCTTAATAAGACACAAACAACCACTTTATTGGCTATATTTGGTCAATTTTATTTTCTATACAAAAAAAAGTATTAAGGGTATTTTTGAAATATAAAATCATGGGCCTAATGGCGAAACAAACACTCCTTAATAAAAGGTTATTAAGTAAATAAGTTATAAAATATATGGGATGTTTTAGTAAAATGAAAACTATAAGGTTGGTTTAAGTAAATATGTAAAACTATAAGGTGTGTAGGAATGGTAACGGGGTGGGTTCGGGGTGGGGATCATATTCCCCGTCCCCGACCCTGATTCAAAAATTAACCCCCATCCCCGATCCTCGACGGGGATGGGTTCCCCGTGGGGACCCGAATCCCCAAAATGTTTTCAAATAATAGTTTTTAAAAAATTATTTGAAATAAATAAAAAATTTAAATTATAAATAATGTTTTAAATATATTTTGATATATATATATATAATATAATATAATAGTATATTTAATATAAATAATATTTAATATATATATATAATTAGGGTCGGGGCAAGGCGGAGATCTCAATCTCCATCCCTGACCCCGACCAGGGATTCCTATTAATCCCTATCCCCACCCTCGCCCCGCCAAGACTATCCCCATCCCTGGCCCCATTAGGTCGGGGAAGTTAGGTCACCGTCGGGGGTGGGAAAAATTGCCAACCCTAAAAGTGTGTTCTAATAAATGCCCCTAATAGAAACACATAAGAGTATACAATTGTTTTATATATTTCAACTTTTTCAGTAATTGATAATTATTCATATTTTATAAACTACTTTTAAAAAAATTATAATACAAAAATAACAATAATTAATTTCAGTTAGTTTTATTCATCAAACTGATGAAACCAACCAACCCGATTAACTTAACCCGAGTTGGCTGGTTTTCTAGTATTTTAGGTTGGCTTTGGTTCAAAAATTTCTCAATTCGACCAAGTTGGATTAGTTTCACTTTGGCCATTTAAAAACCAACCAAAATCGAACAACCTAACCATATATATATATATATATATATGTATATATATATATATATATTAATATTTTATATTTTAAATATAATTTTTAATATGGAAAAGTGGAAAACTTCTCATATTTCTTAGTTTAAAATGTTTTATATCATAAATCTAATTTTTAAATTTATTTTTTAATAATTGCATTGTAATTTGTAAAATTAAATTTAATTTTTAAGTTTAAATATTTTGAACCAATTTGACCAAACCAAAAAATCGACCCAAACCGATTCAACTTGAGTGGGTCGGCTTTCACAAAAGGCTAGTCAGTTTTAGCTGACCGACTCCCTAACCTGACCAAGTCAAATTTGTTGGACAAATAGCCTATGACCGAACCAAACCAACTCATGAACACTCATAATTTCAACTAAATTAATAGTCTCATCTCTAATAAATAACAATAGTTTAATCTCCAATAATTATTGAAAATTTATAAAGAAAACACACAATTATTGAAAATTTATAAAGAAAACACACAAATATTGAAAATATATTGATAATAAAAAAATACAATGATAATAGAAATTACAAAAATACAATAAGTAGTAAAAATGTATTAACTTAGTCAATAAATAGTATAATTTCAAATAATAGTTTAATATCTAATAAATATTAATCAATAACTTATAACAAAAATACAATAAATACAATAAGTATAATAAATTAAATTTAAAAATTTCAACAATAGTAATTTAATCTCCAATAATTATTGAAAGTTTTTTGTTAAATAATAAAACAAAATAAACTTATACATAATTATTGAAAATACATTTATCACAAAAAAACAATAAATAATTACTAAAATACAATAAATATTAATTTTAGTATATACAATTATATAATAAATATAGATTAAGATTTTAAAATTATTATTAATAAATATTAATTTTTTTGAAAGTTATTTTCTCGAATTATTACTTGATATAAGTGAAATTAATTATTTACAATATTATGTAAAAAAATTTAAATTATTATTAATTTCAATATTTTGTTATAATTAATTTTCTACTTTTTAGAGGTTTTTTTAATCTATTACATAATTTCTTTATTTTAACTATTTAAAATCTAGTTATGTCAAATATTTTGTTATTTAAAACACTTAGTTTTTTAACTACTTAAATAATATGTAAAATATTTAATTTTTTAATTATTAATTATTTATTGAATTTAACTATCCATAAAATCATAATTTATACTTTTATTACATAATTTCATTATTAATTTTGTAATATATTAAATTATTATTAATTTCAATATTATGTTATAATAATTTTTCTACTTTGAAGAATTTTTTTTAAATTTATTACATAATTTTGTTATTTTAACTATTTATAATCTAGTTATGATAAATACTTAGTTATTTAGATATTTAAATAATTTTTAAAATATTTTAAATTTTTTGTTATTTGAATTTTATATTTTAAATCTATTACATATTATTAAATATTTGAAAAACATTTAATTTGATAATCCAGAAAAACAAAATTTAAATTGTTAGTACATAATTTCGTGATATATTTTGTAAAAATATAAATTGATATTTTGTGTTTTTAATAAATATTTTAAAGTTATTATATAATTTTATTAGAATATTTAAATAATTCTTAAATTTTTTAATCCAAACTTTCTTTAGATAGATATAACTAAAAAGTTGGGGTGAGGATAAATAGGAATTAGTGATAATTTAGAAGAGAAACTCTCTACTAAATTAGAGATAATTTTGGAGATAAAAAAAATTAGAGATAATTTAGAAGATAAATAGGAATTGGAGATAATGGATTTTCCATTTCTCCTTAACTATGGAGAGGAGATAATGTTCAATGTATTGAATCCAATTGGTTATAGTTAGATCCAAATTTGAACCGTTTATATTCGACTTTGAATGGGATGTTATCTATGGAATTCTGGATTTGAATCGAATTCATATCACAATTAGGCATTAAATAGTATAAGTAAATTAAACAAAAAATATCAAAATATTATAGGGAAAAATCTATGATGTAGGAAATACATACTAAAAATGGGTTTGATATTGTATTTCTTTTTTGTTCATGATATTGTATTTCTAGAATAAAATAAATTGAGAATTATTAGTTTAAAATTTTAACTTAATGACAAATTAGTAAAAACACAACATTCAAATCATTGGATATAATATAAATTTTAAATATATATGAGCATATGTATTTAAATCAAATTGAAACAGATTGTATCAAATCAAATTGGGTAGAAATTATAAACAAATCAAATTTGAATCATCCTCAATGGGAGATAGGATTGTCTGAACTCAATAGTTGGTCAGCAAGTTGTGGAACTAATCATAATCCTCCACATCAATCATAAAATATATGGGGCCCCACAACCATTCAACCTCTCATTGTGGGTCCCATGTATTTTAATCACTAGCGTGAGGCATTATCATTGGTTCCACAACCCACCACATAGCTAACACATTCACCTAATTTGAATTCCCTTAATGGGATCAAATTAGGACAATTAGATAAATTGGTATTGTATAGAGAATTATTTGAGATCTTCCCTCATGTGGCAAATTGGAGTTGGCTTTCGTTTAGGAAACTGAACAAGATGATATGACTGACTGTAACAAGATCAATTGGAATTTTGGATACTAATCATAATGGTATCTTTCTCTCTTTACATTATAGAAATTTGAGGATTTTCATTGTCATTTGCAGTGCTTGCCTGTAACTATTGATGTTGGGACAAACAATGAGGAGTTATTAAAGGATGGATTCTATATTCAGATCAAACAAAAGAGGGCAAAGATGGTGTCAGAATTATGGAGAAAAAGTCCCCATACAAGTATCACCATTACACATTCTAGTGGATTGACAAATCAAGTAATTTTGATCTTCCAAAGCTTGACTAGAAGTTTCTTAATGAATGAATTTCTTAACCGTAGTTTGATGATTTTGCAAACCACATTGTCTTTGAGCTGCTTGCAAAATATAGAGCATCCCATCTTGTCTTCAGTGATGACATTCAGGTAACTTGACAAATGATCCTCTCATCAGGAATAGGATATTACGTCTTAAGGAAACAAATTTCTGATTTTCTTTTTTTCTATTGTAGGGGCAGCTTCTGATTTTTCTGCTTTGTTCTTTGTTGTTTTCATATTTTTGGTAGGAGGTGCGTAGTGAGGTCTTACAAAACTCACATTTTTAGAGAGATCAACAGGGATCATTGAGTTTTTGCCCCATCGATGAAATTTCAAAAATTGATAATACCTTGTTTCATATAAGATGATAGATTTGATTAATCATGATCATCTATTTATCAAACAAGGAAAGTTTCCAGATAGTAATAATTAAGGTTACCTTGTATGTAATCTCTATAATCCAAGTGTTGGGACTGATATTTTGACCAGTGACCACATGGTATGGTAATCTTTTGAAAGTTTCCAGTGAAGCATATGGGTCTATAGACCTTTTAAGTCCTCTTCCTCCCAAATGAAACAAAATCCTCTATAGATTTTTCAAAGAAAGAAATAAGAATTGGGAAGTTGGTTCTTAGTTGTAAGAAATTAAGAATCTATAGTTTCTTTATCAAATCTCATTTCTTCCTTCTCTTTTTATTTATTTGTTTGATTATCTCTTTCCTTTAAAAAAAGCAAGAACTACACTAAATTTTCTTTATTTTTCTATTATTGTAGGTTCAGACTAGGTTACCAATCTTTTCCCTTTTTAGCTCCTTAATAATTTATTTTCCTTTATGATTGAGCATGTTTGATTTGGTTTTTATTGAAGATAGAAGATGATTAGTTAGGACAACCGAAAGTTTGATTCTTTGTCATGGCGTTTAATCACAAATCATTAGTCATGGTGTTGAGAGACAAAATTGTCCATTGAAGAGCAATGTCTTCTATACAAGGTGATTCAAATAGCTTACCTCAAGTGGAAGATATTAACTTGTTTTTGTAAAGAATGAGTTTTTCTTCTTATTTTGTAACTTTACAACTTAATGTTTATCTCTTCAAATTCGTATGGGCATTGCTTATTACACCATTTCCAAATATTTAATTAATTTCTTTCAAAAATGTATTCCTACAATCCTTAATTAATTTAGAATACCTCTTACCATTGTCTTGGTAAACTATGGGGGTGGGGTTTGGGGTGCCTTCATGATGGTCCAACAATCAATATAACTTTACCTGAATCGCAGTGTACAGGTAATTTAAGCTTGGGTCATTATTATCTTGGGCCTAGCTTTCATTAAATTTTGAAATGGGACA
The DNA here is from genome assembly GCF_055504915.1 of Nelumbo nucifera. Lineage (NCBI taxonomy): Eukaryota > Viridiplantae > Streptophyta > Magnoliopsida > Proteales > Nelumbonaceae > Nelumbo > Nelumbo nucifera. The sequence continues at coordinate 29,750,370 of NC_142650.1, forward strand.
AATCCAAGGCCTGGCCCGGGCAGCGTTGGCAATATACTGAACTTGGTCATGATTCATGATCACATGTTGACAAACATCTAACAGAGTTCATTTCGCTTTTTTTCTATTGAATGGTAGAAGACTAGAAGTACTCTTCCTATCACATACACACACAAAAAATAAAAAATAAAATAAAAGTATTAAAGAATGTTTTTAAAATCAGACCGGACTATATGGTCAGACTGAAAAAATTGGGAATTGGTTCTCTTTAATCCCAAAACTGTATTTTTGTCAAAAACCGTTTATTTGTCAGTGAACCGTCATTGACCCAGGTAGTTGGATTGTCAAATTATTCAACCCGAAAATGTTTGGCCGTTTTTTGGGTTTTTAATTTTTTTGTTAGAATGGGTTGTCTGTTTGGACAGGATGGTCAGACTGTTCAACCCAGAAACCGGACCTAGAAATGATTCCCTGTTCGGTCCGGTTTTAAAAACCTTGGTACTAAACATGTATTTTTACAGACAAGTACAAATAAGCTCAATGCAGATTTCTGAATTCCATTGCAGATCTATAAATATTCAAAATATCAAAATCCCCCACTCTATACATTAATGCCCCCTGTAAACATCAATTCCGAGCTGGAACCCACTCCAAGTGTACTTTGGACCTAAAAATTCTGACCCTGGCTGAACCGTCATTCTCCCATATTTTTATTACTCACATTTCATATCATAGATAACACGAATCATCGTACAAGTGAGTATATATAATTATATAGTCATTACGTGTATAATAGAACTAGCTAATAGCCATAGCAATACATGGTACTACATGAGACACTCATATGGACTTCAATAGTGGAAGAAACCAGGGTGATAGTAGTAATAGAAGTAGCAGCTTTAGGCCTGTAGTAGGTAGGAACTGTAATACAAGAGGCGTTAAACTTCTACCGAGGTGGTGGTGGTCCATGCGGTTCTCCCGGCCCTGGTGGGCGTGGATGGGGACCTGGAGGACCGGGTGGAGGTGCATGGGGAGGCGGAGGATCGAGGACCTGGTGGTGGTGGGTGTGGATGGGGACCCGGAGGACCAGGCGGAGGTGCATGGGGAGGCGGATATTGATGTGGTGGTGAGGAGGATTTGGTGGGTGTGGATGGGGACCTGGAAGACCAGGTGGAGGCGGAGGGTGGTCATGGTGGTGAGGCTTGGGTGGGTGGTGTGCATGCGGTTTTTCAGGCCCTGGTGGCGGAGGGTGTGTGTGCGGTGGCTCGGGCAGGGGTGGATCATATGGTTCATGCAGCGGAGGGTGATGCATCTTCTTCTTCTTCTTCCTTCTCTTCTTTTTCTTCTTAATTCTATGGCAGATCTTGTAGAGCAACTCTCTCACTTATAGCAATAGGAGAAATATGAAGATAAGATAAAGAGGCTTCATAACAACGGGTCATAGCATGCTATTTCTTGGTAGGTTTTGCCTACAATTCTTGGGCGTCTCCAGAGCATCACTTACTTTGCCATTAAGCATGTTTGACCCAACCCAGACCCGACCCATTGCAGCCTTACTTGCCATTAAGGCTCAGTTTGAAAAGAATATAAATACAAATATATAGTGTAAAACCTTATATTTTGTATGTATTTGCATTACATATTTGTATTTATATTCCTTCCAAACTAAGCCTTATATTCTTTTAGTCAAAAAGACATGTAAGCAATTGAGCCATTAAAGGGCTGAATAATTAATTTTATTTAGAAAAATTAGGTTTTACTTTATTCCTACCATGGTCTGATGAAAGCATCCTACCACTTGATTTTTATACCCTAAAACCTAAACTCTAAATCTCTGAATCTTTAAATTCTAAAATTTAAATATAAAATGAATATAATCGGATGCATGTCCTGTGCATGACACATTGCCATTAGTGAGTAAAAGGCAGGGATATTGAGTGGTAAGGCATCATGGGAAGAAATTAAGCTCCCAAACAACCCCCCCCCCACCCCCAAAAAAAGATAAATAAATAAATAAATAAAACTCGTTTAAACTTATTTTTTAGGGACATTTTTAAATTAAATAATACCATTTTAATGGCTGTTACCAATAATTAAGACAAGGTAAGGTATAGGGATGATATGAAAGGGGGGTTGAATACCTAGCCTATCTATGGTCCATAGATCCTCTCTCCCATGGATGGTCTAGTTACAACCCAGTCCTCTATTACATTATTACATTATCATTTCCTATAGCTCAGTTTGGAAGGAATACAAATATAATATATAGTGTAAAATCTTGTATTTTGTATTATTTTATATCTATTTATATTATATGTATTGATATTTGTACTTTTTTTCAAACTGTGCCAGTGTGTAAATTTAATAAATAATTAGGTTTACTGTAAAATATATGTATATAAAAGAAAGCAGCCCACATCTTATAAATTTTCTTTTTTTTTTTGCATTTTAAACTAAAAGGTAATCAATACACTTTAGTAGATTAATCGTCATTAATTGCAAAAGGTTTTATATTACATATAAGAAAGAATTAAATCCACATTACTAATTCAAATGCTGCCAAAATTCATTAAAAACTGTACTCAGAGTTACAATCAGACTATACAATATCAATCAAGAAAGATGGGGTAATAAAGCAAGTATGAATATTAGGAATGGACAAAGAAAACTTGGCTACTGATTATGGCCAACCTTCTTACCCCTGCTCAAGGTTTGAAATTTCGATATTTATCGTATCAGGCCGTATCAGTTGATACATATTGTATATTGTATTACGGGCTTCTCGATATGCCCTTCTAGGGGGTGTTTTGAGATTTTGACCAGTTCAGGGAGTGGATGGACCTTAAATTGGCCCCTCTGAATGGAATTTGAAAAAATAAATAAATAAAAGCTATCGGTACTATCGAATACATCTCTATCGATGTATCGGGCGTATTGGTATTTTGAACTAGGTTTAAAGTATCGATATGATATGCCTGATATGGGGCATATCGTATAGTATCTTTGAAAAGGAGATATGGGATACACATGAAAATCAGATGTATCATCTTTTTTTTCATGTGTATCGGTACCATATCAACACGATATGATAGTGTTTCGGGCGTTTCAATGTCGCATCGGTCGATCCGCTACCGATATGGTGGCATATCGATTGATACGCTACCAAAACAATATGGGGAAACTTAAAATGACAAACGGGTGAAAGAAGGCGCTTCTTTCTCCCGAAAAAAGCCTTCTCTTCTCCCCCCCCCCCCAAAAAAAAAAAAAAAAAAAAAAAAAAGAACCACTCCAAATCTTTGAAAAACTTGCCTACATTGCTAGATCTACAAAAAAAAAAAGAAACAACAAAGACACATCAAAAGTGAAGATTTGAGAAGATTTTTCAATTTTGGAAAATATTGCAAAAATATGTGAGTTTTTCAACTTTTTTTCATTTAATCCTTTTTATTTGTTGTTTTTTTGTTTGAATGATTAAATGTGTTATAATCTTGCCTGATCTACATTTCCCAAGTCAAAAATTACAAATTTTTTATTATATTTGTAGATGTATGGATTTTATGAGGAAAATTGGAAAAAATAAAAATAAAGAAAGAATTGAAAAAAATGTTTGCTTTTTTTATTTGAATGTAAGAAATTGATATGTTAGAAACCTATGGATAATCTACCATATCCATGTAAGATTTGAAATTCTTTGTGTAATATTAATTTTTTTGTAATTTTCAGAATTAAAAAATAAATATTAATTATTTATTTTTTATTGAGATTTGTCCATAAGAACTGCATAATGTTAAAATATGGCTGATCTATCATATTCATAGATCATTTGACATTTATTCCTCAAGTATGATTTTTTTTTGAATTTTTTGTAATTTTCGGAATTAAAAATTAAAAATTAAATATTTATTTTTTATTGTGATTTGTCCATAAGAAATGCATATAGTGTTAATATAAGGCTGATATATCATATCCATAGATCATTTGATATTTTTTCTTTAAATATGATTTTTTTGTAATTTTCAGAATTGAATATAAATATTAATTAATTATTTTTTATTATAATTTTCCCATAAGGGTTGAATATATTCTTAATATATGGCTGATCTATCATATCCATATATCATTTGTTATGTTTTCCTCAAATATGATTTTTTTTGTGATTTTCAGAATTAAAAACAAATACTAATTAATTATTTTATTGTAATTTGCCCATAAGGATTGAATATATTCTTAATATATGTCTGATCTATCATATCCATATATCATTTGATAATTTTTTTCTTTAAATATGATTTTTTGTAATTTTCAGAATTAAAAACAAATATTAATTAATTATTTTTTATCATAATTTGCCTATAATGATTGAATATATTCTTCATATATGGTTGATCTATCATATATAGATCATTTGATATTTTTTCTTTTGTAATTTTCCGAATTAAAAACAAATATTAATTAATTATTTTTATTGTAATTTGATCATGAGGGTTGGATATATTCTTAATATTTGGCTGATCTATCATATCCATAGATCATTTGATATTTTTTCTTCAAATATGATTTTTATTTGATTTTTTTTTTGTAATTTTCAAAATTTAAACATATACTTTTTAATTATTAGATATTAATATCTTGTGTTGGATTATGTTATATGTGTTGAATTGAATTATTAAATATTGATGTGATTATAATTTTAATAAGCATTGTTTAGATGTTCATGTATGTTTGACTATGATGTGGCTCCTCATAAATTCTATTAAAATATATTAATTTGATGTATATATATCTTATTAAAGCCTTATATTTAGTGTTATTGATGTATTTTTATGTTCTATTGATGTTTTTATAGTGTTTCTATATGTATCTATGTGTTTCTATGCATATCTATGCATATCTTAATTTTTCTACGCATGCGTATCCAAGGAGTATCTCGATACATACCTTAAAATTGCTTTCCCAATATGCTAAGTGTATCTGATACTTTGAACCTTGCTCATGCTAGCTAGGAGTCCACAACGTTGAGCACTCTTTGGCTTGGGGGTGTTTTGGGAATTCTTTATAATATGAAAGTCAAGGTGTGGGTATCCATCCACCCACAATGGTTTTCAAAACCAGATCAGATTGGAAAAATCGGGAACCGATCATACTCGAGCAGTCGAACTATTGACCCAAACAACAGTTTTTGGTCATTTTTTATTTTATTTATTTTTTTGTTAGAATGGTTCATCCTTTCGAACCAACATTCAACACAAGAACCGGTCCCTAGACGGTTCCCTGTCCGATGCGGTTTTAAAAACCTTGACACCCACATATATCCTTTTATAACCTCTCCATTTTAATATGTAAGTCAAGGTGTGGGGTATCCACCTACCATGGTTTTCAAAACCGGATCAGATTGGAAAAATCGGGAAATGGTCAGATTCAACCGATCGAATTGTTGACCCAAACAACAGTTTTTGGTCATTTTTATTTTATTTATTTTTTTGCTAGAACGGGTCGTCCATTTGAACCAAATGATCAGACCATTCAACTTGAGAACCAGTCGCTAGAACGGTTTCACGTCCGGTCCGGTTTTAAAAACTTTAATCCCCACCCTTTTATAACCTCTCCATTTTAAATTTCAAATAGTTGTAACTTTTCATTTCAAAATAAAACATTGAGGTTGACAGGCAATTTGTTAATGGCTCACCAATGCTAATGGGTCTATTTTAACTCATGGTCGTGTTTGACAATGCATACATTCTTATCATTCGTGTGATTTAGTATTCCAAGTGCATGGTTATTGAGTACTTTCAAGGTTGTTGAATCTTGGAGCAAAATGTCAGTTTTCCTATACTACATCAGACGATCTAGATGAGGCAAAATTATGATTAAGAGCAGCGTTTCATGCACACCTCAATCAATGAGTCCTCTAACTCCTATATTTACTATTCTTTTCTGTAGCATTTCACGTAAGCATCATAACCAAGAGTTTCATCGTCGTCAAATTCTTCAACCAAGAGATTGCTGAGATATTTTTCATTGCATTTGAAAACTTAAAAATAGGATTGAATAGGTGTGCAAGGAACAGAAGCTCATGCTATTCTGAATATATCTTAAGCCTAACTTTATAGAGTTGGGATCTACTATTACTTTGGCTGTAACAATATTGACCATTAACAATAACCACTGTATGCCACTAGTCCTTAGCACATATATGTCCATCCATTAGCGCAAGTAGCCAATGTTAGAAGCAGATCCAGTCTCAACTTTTATAGGGCTCAAGGGTGCGGCCATGGAGTCTACTGAGTATATTAAAGAGGCAAAATTTCGATTCACAAGTACTTTGATAACCACTTATCAAGACTTGATCGAGTCTGTTATTTTAGTGTCCTAAGTATGTGAATTTTGAGGTCTCCCAGTGGTTTTATGGCAAGTACTTCCATAATTGACAACCCTCTTTTGTCACAATAGGATATTGTAATCTCCACTGAAATTTGCAACTCAAAAAGAAAAGGTTAACTGGATCATTTGACAATTCACTGACGCAAAGAAAGCTTAACAATCTGTTGCTGTTGCCTTTGGAATTGGAGGCAAAAAGGCTGGAGTATAATTATCAATTATATGATTCTCCAGAATCTCCATTTTGAGTCCAATTCACAAGGGAGAGAAAATAAAATGTGGGAATGGTTTTTTCACTTTCAGTATTTCAGGTAATCTAAGAGGGAATGAATTGATACCCAAGTCCATTTCCATGAACCAGAAGCAACCTCAACATTTCTTTAGCTGATATGTGTTTATAAAAGAAGGAAGATGACAGGGCTAACAGTATGTGTACCCTCAGACACAGATTGTATTTATCACTATTGACAAAGAATACACTTGCAGAATTAGATGCGCATTCTTCACTATTAAAACTCAAATGTATGTAGATAAAAGTATATTGTAACTAGTAGGAACAAATGTGAAAAGAAGCTTCTGAGAAGACCAACAATTCATGTCTTAAATGAAAGAGAAACTACAAGGCCCCAAAAGAGACATCCATGTATTCTTTGGATCTCCCTTGTATGAAACAGACCTTGCAGCCCCTTGAACACCCTGCTGAGAAATACAAGGGCACTCCTCAACCGTCAACATTCCTAACTTGTGTGATCCCACAAGTGGCTTTAGCCCATTATCTGTCACATGTAAACACCTGACAATCTTTAGAAATCTCAAATGTGGGATTTGCCCCACAAATTGCAGCCCCTCATCACTGATCTCCTGGCATCTCACAAGCTCCAGGGTCTCCAGAAAGTGAGCTGAACACAGAGCTTTCATTCCATCGTCATCGAACATATAGACATTGTCAAGAATCAACACTCGGAGTGGGCACGTCTGGATTAGAGTGAGGATACCACTCAAGCTGAACAAAGAGGAGGAAGGGCATTTCCATTGACGGGTAAATGATATTTCAACTGATTCCAGCATTGGACAGTTCTGAGCCAATGCTTTCAGACTCTCATCTGTCAAGTGCATTAATGCAGTGTTTGGCATATAGTAGGGGGGTTTTAGAGGGAGATGGAGGGTGATAGACCGAAGGTTATTTGATTTCTGAGCTAAGCTCACAATGTCACTATCCCCAACTCCAAGACATATCTGCAAGTCAAGCTTCTCTAATGCCCTGCACCTCCCCAATAAACAAGAGAGCCCTCTTCCTGGATGGACAATGCAATAAGTCAAGCTGAGCTCCACCATATTCTCACAGGAAACCCACTGCAGGTTCTTCTGTAAATCCGGACTTTGCGCTCTGTAGATGCTATATAGATTAGCCACAAACTGCAACCGTTTAAGTTTCTCCCAAGCAGCTCCAAGCTTAGCAAGATCTTCCTCCTCAATTGCATTGCAGAACTTAATTGATAGATCCTCTAGAGTCCCCACCATCCCAAGGTACTCGAGCCACTTAATTCCAGTCACATTCGAGCATTCGGTAAGGTGGAGGGTGATCAGATTCTTGCACCGCGCAACCACAAAAAATAGGCCTCTAGCAGTGATCCTTTCTGTAGACTCCAATCTCAAAGCTGTAAGCTTTGTGCAACAGCTTAAATAGCGGAGACCAAAATCGTTAATGGAGTTACAGTGACTTAGAGTCAAGTCCACCAGAGAAGGACAGTGTTGAGAAAGTATGAGAAGGCCTTGATTACTCAATTGTATTCCGAATTGAGAACACCAACTAGAGTAATTAATCTCTACCTTCCTCAAGTTGGGGAATCGGTTGCAGAGAGAGATTAAAGCTTCAAATGCAGGTCCAGGGTGTAATCCACAACCGACCCTAAGTAATTCCCGCTGCTCTCTGTCAATGTTGTGCAGGCGTTTACATGCTAAAGAAGTGGAATTCCGGTCTGCGGTTTTCTTTAGCCTACCTAAAATCTCATAAACTAAGTGCTCTGGCAAATCCTCCATTGAAACCAAATTCTTCCTTCACAACATTGAATGGAATTAATTATGACCAAACCCAGATTTTAACTCATGCAGGGTAAAAAACACGATGAGTGATTTCTATAAATAATGCTTACTATTTTTCTTTGCAAGTAAGAAGGAAAGTAGAATTCGAGAAAGGGACATAACATGCTTTCTGAATCCAATCTACATAAATTTGGTTTGAAAAATTAAGCTATTTTTTATTCATAAAAAAAGAAAGTAATGTTTTTGTAAACTTTCATTCTAGTTTGCTAGTTTTTCCATCTCAAAAGGTAGAAATAAGAGATTTAGATCTAACAATATAAAGGCCAAAATCATCATAAAAATTAAAAATTTGGAAAGAACTTCGGTTGAGGAGGAAATAAAGAACGTGAACCCAAGAAAAGATTAGGGATAAGCAAACGGATAAAAAGACGCACCAAGTCTATAGCTGAAATAAATTAAACTAGAAGACTCGTTAGAACTCCCAACGAGGCAGCCGTGAAGATATTTTCCTTTGATACCTTCCCCTGTATAAATGGTTATCTTCCTCTTTCCAAGAGTTCAAAACTGTTATTGGAGGACATATATATATATACCATTGTCAAGAAGATTATCGAGGTTCTTGCTGGGATTTGGAGATTGGTTTGAATGCTCTCTTCTTTGTTGTGATGAACAGATTCAACTTGAAACCTGCAATACCACTTTCTACATTGAAAAATGAAAATTATGAGAGGAGAGACAGAGAGAGAGGGAGATAATCTTAGGTTTGAACTATCTATCACTCCATTGATGCCAGAGTGAGCAAGGTTTATACTTGTATATTCTTGATGAGATGTATATTTGTCAATGTATTACAGGTACAAGTGTATATACATGAATTTAAATTTACAAATACGAAAATAGATAAAGCTATATATCTTCACTGTGGTGAGTGGGTAGGATCGTTAACTTCGGTTATCCTTCTTATCTTCACGTAAGTCGTAACCACCTCCTATCTTCACGCAATTAACGTCCTATCTTCATTTACCATGAGTTTCGTTTACTTAGTTATTTCATAGAATATATAGTATATTAGTTGCTGACCGGAGAGTGAGAGGGCACTCAAGGTCAAGGACGAAAAGCAAGGAGAACTAACGGGCTGGCCTCTAGAGAGTAGTTAAAGTACTTGGTCTCGTGCAAAATTGATTTCAATATGCTCATTCTGAGCATGAAATAATGGGTTTTCTGTGAAATAAATTGCACTCAGATGCCATATTTCAGTAGTTACCATAGCTATACTACGATATTCACTTTCAGTAAGTACTGGATCGAAATATCATACCGGGTTTTTTGATGACCATGAAACGAGATTATTACAAATGGAAAATTTCCCATCCCATCCCCATTCCGTCTCCCAAGGCTTCGTTTGGAAATGATGCAAGTAAGTGTGAATGCAAATATGTAGAATGTAAAACATTCATATAAATTGTAAAGTTGGATTAGTTTTGCACTAATAAATTTACCTTGTTACCAAACAAATTTTTAGCTGTAATGGATGCAAACATGAATTTCAATAAAACATATGCCTTTTTTTTTATCAAAAGCCCACTTGAATGTAAATTTACTTATTTTTTATTGATGTACTTTTACAGCTTATTATCAATGTAAATATACATTGGTCTGTTATTTGCCAATGCATAAATGTAATGTTGCCAAACATGGGTAAAAGTGAACCAAATTTACCTTGAACAAGGATTTATACTCCATTTGCATCGTTTCCAAATGGAGCCTAAATATATAATATATATTATGTATTATGTCTATATATAAAATGCACATACATACATTGTTTTAAATTTGGGGTCAGGGATGAAAGTATGGTCTCCAGCTTGAACCAGTGTTGTTGCCATTCCTAGAGGTTATTACTAGACTTGTTCATGGGTCGGGTAGCCTAATGGGTTAACTCCACCTGACTCGTTCTATATCAAGCATTGACAAAGTTTTAATCCCATGGGCTCTTGCTCAGGTTCTAAACACTGGGCCCGATTATTTGCAGGCCAGGCGCTCTACCTTTCCCAAATAAGCTTGGCTCAACCTGGCCTATATATATACTCTATATATTATAGGGATAAGTAGACTGCACTCCACCTCAGAAATCTGAAATTACAGCCCCTCCTATTCTACTAGTAGCCCCCTATAAACCGCATCCTACCTGTGGATTTGACATCAATGCACGGTCAGGATTCACCCCACCTGTACGGTAGCTAAGATTTATGGGGTGAACTGAACAGTAAAAACCCCATTATTATAACTAATTAATGTATTTAAAATATTAAATTAGACTTGGGTCTTATCATTTTCCATTTATAAAGAGGCAAAGCATGGCCCAGCCCAATCCATTAACAGATCAATGTAATTATTACCCATAAACACACAATATCCTTATAACCACCTTGGCATTTCTTGTCATCTGGGCAGCTCGTCCAATTTAAATCTGAGTATTCATGCAACTAGAAGTCATTAAGAGTCAACTATAATCCAAAATGCATTATATTTCTAGTATCGAAAGATACACTTAAGGATGTCAACAAGTCGGTTTTGGCATGGGTTTGCCTCAACTCAATCCGATATGACCCACCTTAAAATATATGATTTTCAAACCCGACACAGCCTTATAGGGTTTAACTTGATACTGACCCATAGCATTTCAATTATATTTTGCTAACATGTTTTGAAGACCTAAAATCCATTAATTTAAGGTAGGAAATTGTTTTATAGAATTTAAGATGTCACTTTTTATATTAAAAGAAGAAAAAAAAATCAAAACCAACATATAAATAAATCTTAAACTTTAAAGTTATAGATTTAGAAGTCAAAAAATTACAAGAATACATTGTATATATGTAGGGTATCATGACGGTTGTAATCCGATTGGATTCAGCAACAATCCAATACAGTCCGAATTTGAATTTAATCTACATTAATCTTATTGTGTTTAAAATGACAAAAAATATTTTTTAATATAAATATAAAATATTAAATTTATTAATTATAAATACAATATTTTATCAAACTTGGATTATGTTTGGATCATCAGATGGCTTAAATCTGCATCCAATTAATAATTATTAATGGGATGCATATTTTATGATTTTGAGAGCACTGACATAAGGTATATCAGATCTGCTAATTATGACATAATGCAATATTGGTCCCCACTAACCACAATTCTTCAGCAAGTGGAAGAATCCTCGTGAGATAGTGGTACAAAAGATCTTTATAAGTGTAACAAGTGTCTACGGAAACACGGATTTTGGTTTTTATTTATCAAGAATTTTATGTTTTTTTTTTCAGATTTATGTGAGGATTAGGGAAAGTTTATTTTCCTGGATATCACTTATCTGGGTAAGTGATACCAATCTCTTAGGTGGATAAATAATTTTCTCACCTAGGGGAAAGTTGTCAATACTTGAATAGGACAAAAATGCCCTTTTTAATAATGGATTTTTATGGCTAAAAATGGCCATTACCTTATTTACATGTGAAATAAAAAAATATGGGTAAATGCACTTATCTATGTAAGCAACTTACAAAAAAGCGAACAGGGTGTTAAAGGTTTTGTTGCTGCTAAGTGCTAACTCAAAGCCTCTGTTGATCCGAATGCTGAAGCTGTGGAGGCAGATGCATTGATCTTGCTTCCTGAATTCCCAACTCAATTTGCAAGCAATTAGTGTCACATTGTGGGGGACTCTCCTGTAATCTGCTCAATTTGCAAGTTTTAAGTGTCACATTGTGGGAGATTCTCAATCTGTAATCTGCCTCAATTAGACCTGGCAATTGGGTTGGGTCAAGACCCTTCTGGTTGATTTCGGGTTGGGTTAAATATAGGGTTAGGTTGTCAAATGCTAAACCCTAACCCTAAATGTTTGGGTTAAGGTTGCCCCATGGGTTAATTTGGGTCATCCCAAAAAATAACTGAATTTTAAAAAAAGAAAAATATATATATAAAATGCCAAAATTAAAAAAATTAATCTTAAAATTCCAAATATAAAGTAAAAAACTTGAGCATTTAAGAATTTAAAGAATAAAGACTAAATAGAAAAAATAAAAAAATGGAAAGTTCTAATAATGCATAAATAGTCCCAATTATCCTTTGCTTGTATTCATGGATCCTCTAACTTGATTGTACATCGTCTGGTTAGATCCAATTCGTAATCATATCCATTGGCGATGTGGTCTATTCACCTTTGGCATAACATCACTAAACCCACCAACTGGTGGTTGTTGTTGCAGAGACCTGACCTGAAGGACTAGTGAATCAAATCCTGCTGCCATCAGGGCTGGGTGGGGTGGATTACCCCATTCTGTACCCCATGAAAAAAAAAAAACAAAACAAAACAAAAAGCCAATTGGATGGACCAATAAGATATATTGAATTTGAATAAATTGGATGGACTAATATGACATATTAGATTGGACTTAGTCTGTCCATAATGAATTTATATTTGATTGAGCCAATATCTGGTCCATTGATAGAAGATAAGAACACAGGTGTCAAACTGTCAATAGACCAAGTTTAAATTGAAATAAATCTTAATTAACAAGAATTTGAACAGATTAGACAGTCTTTAAACTGATCCAAAATGATCCAAAAATATTCATTGGACTAAATTGGACCAGGTCCATTTATAATGGACTCACATTAAACTGGATCGGATTACACAAAATCCGTCCAATTGACACCCCTAACATTTGTCCGCCTGCATTTAGTGACATTACCATTTCTACTTGAGACATTTGGAGAGACAATGCCATTTCATGTCAAAACATTTTACATGAAACTTGTATGCTGATTAAGCATTAAATAAGTGCTTTCAGCAGTATGTGTGTGATATCACAACTTCTACTTAAAAGTTTTTAAATTAAATGCTTAATTTTCAATATTGACACCATTCTACCACCCTATTATATTGTTTCACATCCTATGGTCATATTTATGAATAAATGCTTTTTTGATGAATATTTGTTACTTAGGCTCCTCAACACAATGTAAGTGTCTCATCTCGTAATAATGATAAACTAGTCCTAACAAATATGGAACTTTGGCCCCTTTGTTAACTTTTTAGTAAGTTGTGGGTCATGTGTTAATTTTTTCTTTTCAAGTGATACTTATCTTTCAAAAGATTAGGTACTTTTATTATCGGGGAAAGTTGATAAAATATAATAAGACAAATTTATTTATTCTAATAATTAATTTTTATGGGTAAAAATGCCATTGTATGTTTTACCTTGAAATCAAAATAATATTAATAAATTTATTTAGATAAAAGTGCATTTTCCCAAGTAAAATGGCCTTTTATGAAAGGAGGGGCACTGAACAAGCTAATTAGTGCATTGGGTTTAGAAGAACATAAGAGTATGATTCTCGATCTCTTACCCACGAGAATTTTACCTATGCTTACCCATAATACACTATCTCCGTAAATTGGGAACATCTCCCCCTGCATAATACTATGTAGAGTTCTCGCGGGCAGTTGATTTGGACTCATAAGAGTGTTGGAGATAAGTTCACATTGGCATCCCACATAACATCTCAGTGATAAGTACAAGGTATGTTCTCAATGCACACTGACATAAAGTATGTACACATGCATTTTATAAATAAAATTTGTATATATTTTCAATTAATTCTACTCTTAAATTGGATTGTAAAACTCAACCAATCCAACCAAGTCTGATTAAACTGGTATGAGCCAATGTAACCTAAGCCTGAGCCCAACTTGCTGAACTGTATTGGATTAAACTTGAATTGGCCTGCATTGATAAACTTGGACTTCAACTCTTGTTGGGCCAGGGCCGAACCCGTGGTTTGTACCTTTAGACTATGTTTGGTTTGAAGGAAAATGTAAGGAATCCTTTTACAAACCTTGTATAGGTTTCCTTGCATTTTCCTTCCTTTCCCTACTTTTTCCTTCAAACCAAACACAGCCTTAAGGTTTGGCTTGGATTATGCAAAAAAACGCTCCAGTTGCAATTGCTATTAGCATTGGCATGAATTTGTTTGTGACTTAAGGCTCTGTTTGTTTGCGATATAAATGCTGAATCGGGGCATTTATGTACCCTGATTCACATTTATTTGATACTTAACAAAGTAATAATTATTAGAGCAAAAATGTATTTTTTTACAATTTTGTACATTGAAAAGAATACATTATTGTACCTATTTTTTTAATACAATTTTATGTAAAGTTAAGGTATTGAAGCATAAGAAAGTTGGGGCATTTAATGATGGACCCACACTTTACACCAATTTCAAAACAAACAAAATAAATGTAAAAATGATTTAAAATGTGAACCATATTTACAGTCATAAACTGAAAAATTGGATAAACATGTAATGTATATTTACGTTTGCATTGCAATCAAACGCAGCCTTAACAGTTCAGCGTCGAGGACGGATATGCAAAAACCGGCCCCCACACCGCCCTGTTGCCAATGCGAGTAACAATTGCAATTTTGTCTTTTCCCGTGTTTGTATCCAATCTAATCTCCGACGTCCGAAAGGAGTGTGTAGACTATAGAGCAATGTATGGTGTCTGTCAGTCTGTCCGCTGCTCCTTGCTCCTGTGACTGCGAATGAAAGAGGTTGTTGACCTTTTTGAGTTTTGAGAGCGCACTTGCGCAGAAGACGCTCCCCGACACCGAATATCACGTAATATGCTCTTTGTTTTTTTAGTACAAAGAGCGTATATTTATCATCGACATAAAATGATAATTTTATTTAATTTTGAGATCAGAATTTGAAAGCAACCTCTGGCTCAGTCTAGGGTGGGTGATTATATTTTGAGATCAGAATTTGAAAGCAACCTCTGGCTCAGTCTAGGGTGGGTGATTATTCTCCATTATCATTCACCAATACTCACCCTGAGCTAGTATTGTGTATTGAATTCTCATACAAGTAAAGAAGAAGAAGAAGACAAGCTCTCTCTCTCTCTCTCTCCCCCTGTCTTTGTAACTCTGTAGGTTTTGGTGAGATGGGTTCGGGCAGCAGTCGGCTGGGCTCCAGCCATTCACGACCGCGGGACAACTGCGGGGAGAGGAGAAGACTATCGTCATTCATTTGCGGTGGCTTCTCTTCTGCTGCTTCGGCTGAGGTGATACTATCAGGAATCTGAAATGAAAAAAAAAGAGAATATTTGCTATTCCATAATGAATTCTGGAGCTGTTTCAGCTGCTTCTATTGATTTTTTTTTTTTTATTTCCCTCTAATATATGAACCCTAACATGGATTCTTATGGTCGGAGGAAGGCCGGTTGACAAGGGAGATTGCCTCTCGTTTGGGAAAACTTTGTGGATTATGTTTTATGTATGTTTAATTATTCGTTTATTTGCTGAAATTCAATTGAGGCCTAGTTTTGGTGAAATTTGTTCATTTTTGAGTAATTTCAGGATGAATTTGACTTGGCTGGAAGGATATTATGTGCAGTTACGGGGATTTTCATTAATGATGTTCTGGGGATTTATATATTGGGTCCTGTTATCCTCCAGCGTCCATTTGATGGTTAATTTTTGTTCCGCGAATATAGGTCATTCATCACTGTTCTATTGACTTCGAAGCTAAGAATCGTCAATGATATGCTCTTATGTAGAAGTAAAATCTATGTAAATATGAATACCGTTTTCATGCATACAGAATCTTTGTGTGCCTGGGCTATTGCTAGCTTTGAGCTGATCTCTGCCTTCTTTATGGAGCCTAGTATATACTCCTGACTTCTTTATTGGGTGATACAGCCTAAGCCATAGTTGGATGCTTAACTTTATCTTAGGTGGTTCACAAGGATTTGGTATACTTTTCTTTTGCAATGAAACTTATCCTTTTCTCAAAAACTTTATCATAGGTATAACAAAGGTGTTCCATTGGAGTGGCACACTCAATGGAATTAGCTTTACATGATCAGTGAGATCAGTCATTTCCACCTTTCCAGTTGCTAAATGAGTAGAATTGTATTCTAAGGCATTATACTAAACTTAAAGCCTGAAATTGAATTATAAAAGTCTTTTTAATCGGTAAAGCTTGAATTGGAAATACAAAGTAAAAAAATATGTGCTATGATTAGAACCTTTTTTATGGTACAATGGTCAAAATCATGAGTAATATAATTAAGGTAATTCTGGCCTTTCAGGAGAGAAAGTGAACAATACTTCCAATGAATTTTAGTATGTTGGACAAATGTGCTTATTTTATTTGACCTGAAGTAGTATTCCAAGTTCAATAGGAACAGGATAGATTCATTTTTAAGCAATGTTGGTTGCAACATGATGGTCAGTTGTTATGAAGGTTGACAATGAAGTGCTTTTATTTGCTTGTTCAATAAATTATTAGTTTCCTACCAACAATATCTCATTCTCTGCATGTTTTTTTTGTAATTTATTGCATTCTATGCTTGGTGATGTCAAATGCGGTGGAAAATGAGATTGACATTTCTGATTCTTTATTTGCAGATCGGAGATTATCCAGCCGAATTACTCACTAATTCTCAAGGAGGTCATGGTCCTGTTTCTAGCAGTGAACTTCAATGCTCAAGAATGAAATTTTCTTCAATCATTCATGCAGTAACTGAGTGTTCCAGCTCCAAGACTGAAGATGGGACATCTGGAATGTCATCTGAAAGCAGTAATGGTCCCAGTAAGGACTTCTGTATGGAACATGCTTCAAGAAGCATTGGAGCTAGTAATAATGTTAAAAACTTTACCAAGAGCAAGGAGTCGGTTCCTTGTCAGGTTAAAGCCGATAGTAATCCCATAGATGTGGCTAGCACCTCATTTAAAGGGCAGCAATCTGTGGATTTAGTCTCCGTAAATGTAGGGAATAGTTTAGATGCGATTGTGGAGGTTGATGATTCTAAAGATGAGATTGAATCTTGTATATGCACGGAGAGGACATGTTCAAGTAGTACCGCTCATCAGGAATTTGGAGATTCATCTGCAGATGTTACACCATCTGTTGGAAATTCTACAGGCGAAGTTCTGGGTGTCCATGATTCTGATGCAGATTCTGTTCATGTTGTTTCTGATTCACCAGTTGCCTTGCAATCACTAGGAGACGATAGTCCTCATGAGGCAGCACTGCTAGGTCTGGGATTCCCACTGCCAGATAGGCACCAACAAAGAACTGGAAGTGTTCTTCATGTTGATATGGTGAGTATCTCTTCCAACTTCTTATCTAGTAGCTCCGGGGATATAAATAACCGTGATGCAAGAAGAAACAATAGGAGGCTGTTTTGGGATGCATTTTCCAGACAAAGTTCTAGAAGGCATATTGATTCCCCAACCATAGTTTTCTCAACCGAAGATGCTGACGATCTGGGATCTCCCAACAGATGGCTACTTGACTTTAGTGGTGATCTCTTTGAGGATGGGTTTGGAGGTGATTTGGGATACCTGGGCAGAAGCCATGGAATTTATCAACACAGATGGAATTCAGGACCTGAGGTGATCTTTTCTCTAGTCTATTTTTCTTGTTCTGCAAATGATTTGACTTTTATCCTGGCAAACTAGAAAGCTACCATCATCTAGGATGTTAAGATCATCATGTTCCAAGGAAATTTCATATCTTAGGTTCAATCAGGTATTTTTATATTAAAATTCGACAATTTGTTGGATAACTCACCCTGCCTAATGCAGCTTTGTTATTATCATATTGTTAGCTTATCTAGGCATTGCCAAGGAACTTTTGTTCCATCTTAATTCTCATGCTTCTAGCAATTCTCATTAAAATATATAATTGCAGAGGAAGCTAAGAAACCCATCTTTATCTTTTGTTTTTTTTTTTTTTTTTTTTTTTTTTTTTTTAATTTTTGAATAATCAATTTTGTATTAATTGCCTGTAACATTTTTAGTTTTCTTGTGCACAACTACAGGTTCCATTTTATCTTTTCTATTTCAGAAATACAATGGGCCAGAAGAGTTTCTGTTGACATTCTTTTAGTTTTCCTCTTCTCCTTATTACCTTTATTATGTCCATTCTACATTTAACTTTTCAGATCTGGGAAAGACATCGTGGTGATCTTGATGAGAGTGGTCGACGAACAACCTTTTGTGCATCTGGGCTCCACCCTGATGGTACATGCTCATGTGGGAGTTTCCTGGTCACTGAAGAGTCTGGTACTCGTGCAAGTATTTCTCGAATAGTCATGCTAGCTGAAGCCCTATTTGAGGTAGATTCCTTTGAATCTAGTGATTTTTTTTTAATTATTTAGTGTAATATTTTTTTGACACTTTTCTCCTTTCAAACTTTGATGATTTTCTAGTATGTAGATATCAACTTACTATATGAATCTATGATTTACAGATAAATCATATATAAATATATGATTAAGCAAGTCTGAAATGATTCCTATGATTTACATATATGAATCTCAGATTGAGTCCGAAATGGGTTTTTTCTATTCAAGAATTAATATATTTTATCATCCATGCACCATATCTTTAGGGACTCATGTCAAAGAAATATCAAAATCTTAAAGCAGTTGTTTCTGCCTCCACCTACTTTATAGCTTCAAAAAGATGATTTCAGCTTACCTTTTTTTTTGTCTAACAGAAAACCTTCTCTCCATTACATATCTGTTTCTCTCTTAACAATCCTCTTTCCAATTTAATGAGGTACACTGAATCATAGTTGTCAAGGCACCAAGGAGCTAGGCCATAGGAAGGCACCATGTTGCCTGGGTGTCACTTAGATGATGATTTTCTTTTAATAAGGAATAAAGAAAACATGACTAGTTTTATGTTGTTTCCCTAGTTTTTTATGAGTTCAGTTATTTTCTTTAGTTGATGTAGCACCTAGCAAATATTGACAATGATCTTGCATGAAAGAATTGAACAAGAAAAGTAAAAGGAAATCAACATTACATCACATATAGAAAATAATGGAACCTATTTTGAGAAGAGGTAAAGTATCAATTCATTAAATAAAAACCATGTACAACCAGTGACTGTATGTGTTTGTAATACATCAAAGAGCAGAAAAAAGGAAAAAAACAAACAAACACACAAAGGGAGTGAGCATATTAATTAGAAAGTAGATAAAATGAATAGGTGGGACTCTGTTGTTATCATGGTTAGAAGTTAGAAACAAGAAGTGGTGTCATTACAGGGTGAGAGGAGGGGGAAGAACCATTAAAAGGTTCTTCCATGGAAACAGAGGTTATGCTCTATTTTGCTCAATGGAATTGAGAGAGAGAAGGGAACTAGAAAAAGAAGCCTCTTGTAATTAACATAATGATGGAAGGCCACTAGTTGAAGCCTTATTGCAGTGAAGACATTACTCTTAAATTTCTGTGATGGTTTTCCCTAAACCTATTTTTATGGCTCTTAATTTGTTGCCATGGTTCACCCTCGTTTTATATATGTATGCATATATGATGATGATGCATACATGCACTCCATGGATGTTCCATAACTTGGGTTTTAAATTTAATTCTCCTACGATATTTTACCAATAAAATAATGCTCCAATGATTTGCTCCAGCTCCAGCTCCATCTCCAATCTCCATCTTGCACTCTTGTGCACTAGCAGTCGGTCAAAATTGTTAATTGTCTGCTGTTTGTTTTTATTTTTTTTCTTTCTCTTTGTGATGATTATATTCGTCAGTTTCAGATCTGAACTTCTTGTAAAAGAGAAGAAGTAAGAGAGAGAGGGAGAGAAGAAGAGAAGGAGAAATCGAAGAAGAAGAAACCTGTTCAAACCCAAGAGAAGAGTATAGTTCTCATTCTCTCTTAGGTCGGCCAGGATATATAGTTTACTAAGATAAATATCAAATGTCATTTATGCCCCTATTTAAGTTGGGACACATCAGCACCAACTAAAAGACACATCACCATATTAATAAAACCCAAATGACTATTATACCCTTATTTAGTTGACACTAACACTCTTAAAATCATGGTGGCAGGTTTTATCATTATAGATTTAATTGGGTTTATCAGAATGAGTTTGATGATGATGTGTAATATGTGGATGTTCTAATCACAAGTAGCTAAATAATGAACTTTATTGATTAATAATGTTATAGGGGCCATTGCTTGATGTAATGGTAAAATCTCAGGTTGACAAGCATGAGCAGGTTTAAGTCTAAGAGCAGTCACGTTGTGCAAAAAATGCCGAAGTTTAGGTCTGTATCCGGTCTACCCTCACACTACCCAAGAAAATTGGGCCCAATATTGGGTAATGGCCTTTTTATTGATTAATAGTGTTGTGTTAGGTTTGATATAATATAAATTTGAAACACATCAAATGGAGTATGTTGAGTGGGCCGGTTTGTTTTGTTGAGTGGCCCGGTTTGTCTTTAGTTTGTTTTATTTAATTAGGAAGTTGTTGGGCCTTTGACCCATTAGTTTTTTATTTTTTAAAGTTGTGACTATTCAGTTTTAGTAGCCACCCTACTAAGGGCATCCTTGTAATATCTCATCTTTAAGTTAAATATAAATATAATGAGGGGCTGGCGGCTAGGGTTAAGTTCCTCATAATCCTAGTTGACCTCCTACTCTTTTTTTCTCTTTCCCTCTCTACTGCTGAAATCTTCATCTTCCTCCTCTTTCTTTCACAAGAAGCTTGACCGAATCAACAAATAGTGATCTCTACTTCAGAGCAGGTTGAAGGTTCTTGAAGTTGTTCTCTCATGCAGCCCTAGATCGGCCGACTGCATGGTGATTTAAGAGGCTGATCGAAGCTCTCAGGTAAGCCCAGTTTTTGGATTTTCTTGATGGATCAATGTGCCCTGTATCTGGTCTAGGGTTTCTTATCAAAATCAGGAAAAACTGGAGAAAGGGGAAGAGTCCTGTTTTTGCTGGACTCTTCAATTTTGACCTAGGAAGAGGTGCCCTAGTTTTTTAGGGTTCCTTGGGGTTTTTGTAAGGGGCGATTCAAGTCCTACGTGGTTTGGAGGCTTCTAGAGAGGGAGGTTGTCTTTTCTCTCTCTTCTCCCATCCCACAGAAAAATCTTTTGTGGGAAGAAAGCGCAGGACACCAAGAAAGTGTTGTAGGTTCCAAAAGATGTTTTGTTTGATCTTGCTGCAATTTTTAGTTATTTTCTTTACCATTTTTTAGAAGCATGGAGGGCCATAGAGTTGAAAATAAGCCCGGGAGTGAAATGAGACCAGTGGGAGGGGGTGCTGGAGACCCCTTCGGGGCTGGAACCATTACTACAGTTAGGTTGGATGGTGCAAACTACTTGGAATGGTCACAATCTGTAAAGATGGCCATTGGGGCTCATGGGAAATTAGGGTATATCACTGGTGAAGAGGTGAAACCCGAAACTAGCAACTCCCGGTGGGTGCAGGAAAATTATATGGTGATGACTTGGTTGTGTAATTCCATGTTGCCACATATAAGTAAAAATTTCTTATGGGCAAACACTGCTAAGGAGATATGGGATGGGGTTGCAGAAACCTATTCACAAAGGGAGAATGTTGCTAGGGCTTATCAACTGAGAAATCAGATTATTGCTACAAGGCAGGGAGATAGATCTGTTGCAGCTTAATTTTCAGCCCTTAAGACCCTGTGGCAGGAGATTGACCATTTGAAGACCTTTGCTTGGGAAACCACCAAGGATGCAGCTACCTATCAGAGACATTTAGAGAAGTATAGGGTGTTTGAATTCCTTGCTGGCCTTAACCCTGAGTATGATATTGCACGACAACATCTTCTTTCCAGGGATAGTGTCACTCTCTCCCAAGCATATGCTTTTGTGTCAGGGGAGGAGTGCAGGAGGGATGTGATGATGAAAACCCAAATTTCTGATCAGTTTGCCATGGTAAGTGCTGTGAAACCTAAACAAAGTGGCGGTGAAATCAAGAAGGAAGACAAAATAGACTTGGTTTGTGACTACTGTAAGAAGCCTAAACATACAAGAGATACTTGTTGGAAGCTTCACCCACATCTTGTGCCGACTAGATTGAAAAATAAGAAGGGAAATGCGCACATGGCAGTTACCGGTGATACTCTGGCCCCTCCTACTACAACTGCTTTGGAGTCTGTCGCAGTTGTTGCAGTAAGGGACGAACTTGAGAGGTATGGGCTACTTCTGAACCAACGGGATACAGCTAGTTCCAGTTCAGCCGCAAGTGGACAACAAGGTACAGGTGGCACTGGTGGAGCTCACTCTACCTCCTTTGCTCACACAGGTAGTTCACACGTCACTGCAAATTATGTTTCCACTTCAGGTAAGGAGGGACCTCCTTGGATTATAGATTTTGGAGCCTCAGAGCACATGACCCATAGCTCCACTATTTTTTCCTCTTACCAGCTCTGTTCTGGCAGAGATAGGGTCTCCATAGCTGATGGATCCCATGTTGCTATTGCTAGAAGGGGTCTGTCAAGATTAATGATTCTATTTGTTTACCCTCTGTCCTTCATGTTCCCAGATTGAGCACTAATTTGTTATCTGTTATTAGTTTGACTAAGAATTTGAACTGCTTAGTAATTTTTTCTCTTGAACGTTGTATTTTGCAGGATCTGGATTCAAAGAGGACGATTGGGAGTGGTCGTGAAGTGAATGGAATCTACCTCCTGGATGTTCCCCCTCACCAGAGTCATCATGTTAGCAGGGACAACGTGACAGGATCTATGAGTCAGATTATGCTCTGGCATAATCGTTTGGGCCATTTGTCTTTTTCTTCTTTGAGTTCTTTGTTTCCAAAACTTTTTGAGTCTGTTAGTCTGTCAAGTCTGGAGTGTGAAGGTTGTCAACTTGGAAAGCATTGTAGGCATTCTTTTAAACCTAGTAATAAAAGATGTTCTTTTTTTGATGTTATTCATTCGGATGTGTGGGGTCCTTACCATGTTCCTTCTATGGGAGGCTATTGCTATTTTCTCCTATTTGTGGATGATTTATCTCGATACTCTTGGATTTATCTGATGAAATCCCACGATGAAGTATCATCTTTGGTGAGGCAATTTCATCAGATGGTGCTAACACAGTTTGGAACAAGAATAAAGGTGTTCAGATCTGACAATGCCAGAGAATATTTTGAAAGACATCTTGCCTTGTATTTGTTAGAATATGGTGTTGTCCATCAGAGCAGCTGCTCCTACAATCCACAACAGAATGGTGTTGCAGAAAGGAAGAACAGACACATTGTTGAGACCACAAGAAGCATGATGATCACATCTACAGTTTCGATTCGGTTTTGGGGTGATGTAGTTCTCACAGCAGTATATCTGATTAACAGGGTGCCTTCTCGTATACTTGGATTCAACACTCCATTCAGCCTTCTTTTTCCTCAGGGGGAGATGTTTCATGTTCCTCTCAGGGTGTTTGGGTGTGTTTGCTTTGCACACATCCTTGGTCCTCACCGCTCGAAGCTTCATCCCAAGGCAAAGAAGTGTGTTTTCCTTGGATATGCAGAGAATCAAAAAGAGTACCACTGCTATGATCCAGTCTCTAGGAATCGATATGTTACCATGGATGTCACCTTTTTTGAATCCACGTACTTCTTTTCACAGAATCCTTCTCAGGAGGAGTGTTTTGGGGAAGTAAGTCAGCAGTCTATCCCTCTCCCAGTTCCAGTCCCTGTGTCACCTCCTGTGCTTGACCACCACCCAGTGCCACCTACCTTGCCACCTCCTTTGCGCTCTGTTTCTTAGCATTACTCATGACAGAGACTTCACAAGGCGGTTGATTCCACTATAGCAGAACTCACACCACTTCCTGTCGATCCCTTGAAAACTCCAGATTCGGCTGATATGGATTCAAGTATTCCTCTTGATCCCGCTACTATTTCAGTTCCCATTGATCTTACTAACTCTATTACAAATAACCTTGATCTCCTTATTGCTCTTAGAAAAGGGAAGAGAAAGTGTACTGCTCATTGTATTTCATAGTACTTATCCTACAGTGGACTTTCTCCTTCCTACTGTGCTTTTCTCTCTTCTCTTGATTCAGTGTCTATACCCAAGGGTGCTAGTGAGGCTCTCTCCAAACCTGAGTGGAAGACAACTATGCAGGAAGAGATGGAAGCTTTGATTAAGAATCAGACATGGGACATTGTGGACCTACTAGAAGGTAAGGAGACAGTTGGATGCATATGGGTTTACACAGTAAAATATAAGGCAAATGGAAGTATAGAGAGGTACAAGGCAAGAATTGTCGCAAAAGGATACACACAGACCTATGGCATTGATTATTTAGAGACCTTTGCGCCAGTTGCAAAGATGACCTCCGTTCGGATACTCCTTTCCCTTGCTGCCTCATACTCTTGGCCCTTGTTTCAACTGGATGTGAAGAATGCTTTCCTAAATGGGGATCTACAAGAAGTGTATATGGATCTTCCTATTGGTTTCTACAATGATACTGAAAAGTGAAAGGTATGCAGGCTTAAGAAGTCACTATATGGCTTGAAACAATCTCCCAGAGCATGGTTTGACAAATTCAGAAAGGCCTTGATTGATTTTGGCTACACTCAAACTCAATCCGATCACACTTTGTTTGTGAAGCGTAGGGGATATTTGGTGTCAGTCCTAATTGTTTATGTGGATGATATTGTTGTCACTGGGAATGATCTGAGTGAGATTGATAGTCTGAAGAGGAACCTGCATAAGGAATTTGAAATTAAGGATCTTGGAGAATTGAGATACTTCTTAGGCATTGAAGTTGCAAAATTGAAACATGGAATTTTTATCTCTCAAAGGAAGTATGTCTTGGACCTTCTTCAAGAGACAGGGAAGGGAACAAAGGCAATTAGCACCCCTATTGATCGTAACCATAAAATCAGTGTAACAGAAGGTGAACCAGTAAAGGACATTGGGAGATATTAGAGACTTGTGGGTCGGCTGCTATACTTGTGTATGACAAAACCAGACATCTCCTATGCAGTGAGTGTAAGTCAATACATGCATGCCCCACGAGTCTAGCATTGGGAGGCAGTTGACAGGATCCTTGCTTATCTGAAGGGACATCCAGACAGAGGCATATTGTTTACTGATCATGGACAGTTGAAATTAGAGGTTTATACAAATGCCGATTGGGCAGGATGCCTTGATGACAGGAGATCAACTTCAGGAGTGTGCACCCTAGTTGGGGGTAACCTAGTCTCATGGAAGAGTAAGAAACAAACAGTGGTGGCAAGATCAAGTGTTGAAGCCGAATATAGGGCCATGGCGAATGGAGTTTCAAAACTTCTCTGGATCCGTTCTCTGTTAGAAGAAATTGGTGTACAGGCAGAAGAACTCATGATGCTATATTGTGATAACCAGGCAGCAATTAACATTGCCCATAACCCAGTCCAACATGACCGAACTAAGCACATTGAAGTGGATAGACATTTTAACAGAGAAAGGGTAACTTCTGAAGAAGTCTGTCTTCCATACATTGCTTCTGATCTATAGCTCGCTGATGTTCTCACAAAGGGTGTTGCAAAGAACAAGTTGGAGCATGATCTACGCAAGTTGGGAATGTGTGACATTTACTCCCAACTTGAGGGGGAGTGTTGAGTGGGCTGGTTTGTTTTGTTGAGTGGCCCGGTTTGTCTTTAGTTTGTTTTATTTAATTAGGAAGTTGTTGGGCCTTTGGCCCATTAGTTTTTTATTTTTTAAAGTTGTGACTATTCAGTTTTAGTAGCCGCCCTACTAAGGGCATTCTTGTAATATCTCATCTTTAAGTTAAATATAAATATAATGAGGGGCTGGCGGCTAAGGTTAAGTTCCTCATAATCCTAGTTGACCTCCTACTCTTTTCTTCTCTTTCCCTCTCTACTGCTGAAATCTTCATCTTCCTCCTCTTTCTTTCACAAGAAGCTTGACCGAATCAGCAAATAGTGATATCTACTGAGTGAAATAAGAGTATGCAAGTTCAAATCATACTAGTCCACTTATATGATATTGTGGGAATATTCTTTTTTTTATCAGTAAAAACAGAGAAAGCTTTATTGATATAGAAGAAATTAACAATGGAGAGCAGCCTTGGCTACCCTTGTAACAACAGGAGAAAACAAAAAGACAAACCCAGAGTTTGCTTTTTAGAATTACAATCATACCCAAAAGTTTGTTCTCTTCTAACCCTCTGTTTTGCTAATTGATCTGCCAAATTGCTTGCCAACCTTGGAACCCACTGGATTGATATTTGCATATCTTTTGACAGATTTCTGAATTTCTTTATCTCATTTCTGAACCACTAAGGACTCTTTTCCTCTCCTCTCAACCAGCTTAGGATCACTTTAGACTTCCCTTCGATTATCAATTTCTTAATGCCTAACTCCAATGCTTTTTGTAAGCCATACAAACTGCTTCCAACTCAGCTCTTATGTAATTCCCTTACCCAATTGGTCCCGAGAACAACCCCAAGGTTTCTCCCTTAACATTTCTTAACACTCCTATTTCAGAAAGGCCTGGATTACCAACACTGCTCCTGTCAACATTCAGCTTAAGGAAATCATGTGTTGGTGGATCCCACTGTTGCAGAAGTTTTCTCTTGGAGGAGGAGGACCCTGCAATCACCCTCCACTTTCTGAGTAAATCATCAACAGTAAATTCAGAGAACAAATTCACTGTTTTTACCCAATGCACTACTTTCACCAGCACACAGTCAAGCACAAACTCTACACTTCTTTCCTTCTCTTTGAATATTCTGAGGATTCTTTCTTCCCCAAATTGTCCATAATACAGCAGCCCTTGTGCATCTCCACATCATCCTCTCCCTTTTTCTTGGCCACCTAAAGGTAGATGGATCAAAAAGCCTATCCAAACTTTTCGGAGTAGTCCACCTGCAACCAAAAAGTGCAAAACCCAAATATGACCTGCAAAGGGGCAAGAAATGAAAAGATGAAAGGCAGATCAACCGTCTAAATTGCACAAGATACACCTGTTTGGAGAGAGTCACCAACCAGGTCTTTTCCTTTGCAGCATGTTGCATGTGTTGATTGCACCATGGCTTAGGAATATTCTTTATTTTTGTCTAGTGAAGTTATAATAAAAAATTATACGATATTTGGGGTCCAACACATCCCCAATCAGATCCTTAATCATCCTTAGATATGCTACCAGAGTTCTGGGAAGAAATTTGGTATCTATAAAGGCTTATGAGAGCAATTGGGGATGGTTTAGCATTTGAGTGGTCTCTTTAGTTGGTTTTAAGTTCAAGTCTAGAGTTTAGATATTGTTGGGATTTTGTTGATTGTTGCCTGTTGGGGGTTGGTTTTTGGTTCTGGTTTTGAGAGGTTGTATATTATGCCTTAGGGTTGATTTTACAATAGAATTAGTAGGGGGTCAATGTTTTATGGAATGGTTCAGTTTGCACTCTGCATTTTAGTTCGGTGAGGTTGTTTTGCATTTTGGTTGGCATGTTGAGGGTTTGGTGTTGGGTTTATTATTTCTTCCCTTGGGTTACTTCTGGTCACCTTTCTTGTAATTTCTTTTTTCTTCTAATGAAAATTTCATTTTACTACAAAAAGAAGTTTGAAATAGGAAAACTTTGGAGTTTTATTTAAATTAAAAAAAAAGAACATACTTGGATCAATTTCAGTCCTTAGGGGTTAGGGGTGCTGAATGAACTTGTTGACTGATTAGCTTGTGGGATATTGATGGCTATATAGGCTGCTTGTAGAATCAAGGAAGATGCAAAGAAGTAGAGAGAAAACCCCAAATCACTCAATGGAGACCTAGAATCACTCTAGGGTGTAGGAACCACTACCACTTTTAGCATAAAGTTGTAAGAATCTATATAAACTCAATTCATTGATGTCAAAAACATTCCATACATATTTATGGACTGTAGACCAATAAAAATTCTAGTAGAATTAAGAAGCAAAAGATTACAGTATTGAGTATTGTCACTATATTACTCTTAGAAAACTCAATAACTCCTAAACATCTCATGCAATGACTGGGGGAAATTTAAATGTAAACCAACTACAATTGGCACATCAAACCCAATGGCCGGGAGACACATAAAAATTAAATTACCAGTTCAGCCCAAATTACGAAGTACCATATCATGCTATATCAGGACCTGTTGTAAGGCCCTCTAGAGTAGGTCTTATGAAGTGTTGATTGATCCCTGTTGTAAGCCTTTCTCCAATTTTTGCTTCACTTACATGAATTGATTCACCAATTCTGATTTCTCGTCTTGCCACTTAAGCTGATTTAGCAAATTACCGAGGAGCAATATCAGGTGGTATTTGGTAAGAGGAATTGATTCACCAATTCTGATTTCTCATCTTGCCACTTAAGCTGATTTAGCAAATTACTGAGAAATCGCATTTGGTAAGGTGGTTTCTCAAGAATCAGATGAGGAACCAATCTCTTGATTTTCATGTTTAGGGGTAAGTCTTGAAGTTGAAGACAAAGGCTTCCTGGAATTTTTTTGTGTGTGGGGGGGGGGGGGGGGGCTAGATTCTCGAAATTACATTGGTTGTGACGTGTTCGTGCCAATAATATGCGAACACCCACACTAAATTTTTGGAGAGATTGCTATGTCAGCACTATTTCTACCAAACATGTTTTTTCTAGGGTAATTGATGATTCCCCAAATGCCTCAAAATTGGTGATTCCTGAGGAAGCAATTTTGAGGAATCGATTTCTTTTACCAAACACCATCTCTGAACACCCCTTTAGTTCGCAAACCGAGATCTGGCTTGTGCAGTACTGCACTGTGCTAACCTACCACATGGTATCATTAAATTGGGTTAATTGTATTGAGGATGACTTTTGGATGCCTACTTATATTGGAGAAACTTAAAATTAGGTTTATGATGCTTTTGTTAACTACCATCAAATGATATAATTATATTCCTTTTCCATCAGTCTGGGTTCTCACTATTATTAGTTTCTGTCTCTTTCTATGATACACAGGTCTTGGATGAAATTCATCGCCAGCCTGTTCCACTTTCACTATCAATGGTTTCAGTCCCAGCCCCCGAGTCTGTTGTCAACTCCTTTCCTCTTAAGAATCACAAAAAGGCTAACACAGCTGAAAATGGAGCCGATGTGGAACAGTAAGTTTGTGGATTTATTAATTTTGAAGCATTATGAGACCATGGTTCCTCATTAAAGAGAAACTACAATATCAGGCTGAGGCAGGCTGGAATCCAATATGGATGGTTGTTTTTGGTGGGAGGCATGTGAGGCAAATGCACTTCTCACAGTGTTAACTTAGGTGCAAATCTGGGCTGGAATTGATTGTTCACAATATCATATCGACTGATGGGTGCATGGAAAGCATGCTTGGAGATGATTCCAAGTTGGGGCATTTTAGGAAAATCAGTTTTTGCATATTGCACATTAGAGTAATTAATGTGCTTCTAAAGGGAAGTCTTCTTGCAGCAATAGAAGGCTATATTACTCGAAGGTGCAGTAGATTTTTAGATGTGATTGAGAAAGGAACCATAAGATGTTGCAAATTTTAGGGAGACCCATTTTTAGCAAGCTGATGGTATTTCTGCAAAGTAATTAATGAACTCCACCTAATAAGTAATAATTTATTACCTTAACCATCATCTAAATAAGGGTAACTTAGCTTATTGCTATGTTAAACAAAAACAACTATATGGTTGTCATTCTTTTTGATTCTATGTTCTGTAATTCTCACTTAGCATCGTGGCTTATTTTATTCTGTAAAAAAATAAATGTGATGCAGGTGCTACATTTGTC
The DNA here is from genome assembly GCF_055504915.1 of Nelumbo nucifera. Classification (NCBI taxonomy): domain Eukaryota; kingdom Viridiplantae; phylum Streptophyta; class Magnoliopsida; order Proteales; family Nelumbonaceae; genus Nelumbo; species Nelumbo nucifera. The sequence goes on from NC_142650.1 coordinate 29,780,389, forward strand.
TGGCTGAATACGAGGAAGGGGATAAAATAAGAGTTCTACCCTGCCATCATGAATATCATATGCAATGCATAGATAAATGGCTCAAAGAAATTCACAGGTACTGTGTACTGTCATCACCATCACCATCACCACCTTTCCCCCCTTTGTCTTTAAATTTTTCTAATGGTGCCTTCCGTCTATTTTTGTATACATTACAAATTCATTGTTCCTGTGCTGGTGTTTCAGTGTGTGTCCTCTCTGCCGAGGAGACGTTTGTGAGGGGGTCACTGAGGGATTTGCTTCAAACTCACAAGTCTCTTTTCTTTGAAGACAAATTGTACATATATACATGTTAATAGTGTATCTTTGCTCTTAAAAGTTTTGAGTGCCCCTTTCTTAAAGAAATTGCAGTAATAACATCTGCATTTTTATTTTAGCAGTAGCCATGTCTTGTAGCATCTTTATCTTTACCAAGAGATAAAAGCCAAAGAATACTGTAGCATCTTTACTGTCATATCATCAGCCCTGTAAATTTTGGTTGTTTTTGGTACAATTGTTGTTTCTACCTGAAACGTTTTAGGTTGATAAATGAAATGTGTTATTGCATCACATTTTGAGAGCTACTTCATCCAACGTGATTTAGAGGGTGTTTGGTTCTGTTTATGTTTATGGGTGGACGTTTATTTGTGTTTTTTCACTTTAAATGTTTATTTATACTTTTTCACTTTAAATGTTTTTTACTTTAAACGTTTTCTGTGTTTGTTGTTTGGTTGGGCTTCACTTTAAACGTTTTTTATTCTCCATCTCAGATTAATACCCATGAAAATGTGACACATCTGCATTTGGTTTCAAGAAACATTGGGGCATTGGGGGAGACAAGAATTTGGCATTTCCCCAAATGCCCTATGCACAAAAATCAAAGCATTTCAGTTTTTACCATTTATTTGATAAACAGTGAAACCAAAATAGTTAATTCATTTTGCTTCATATGCAATAAACGCTAATGCCTATGTGGTGTTGATGTGGTGGCATTTTTTCAATAAACGCCAACAGAACCAAACACATACTTAGATTCCATTCTCTAGCAATTTGACTTTTCGCCTGTTTTAGCTATTAAACCGCCTCAAAAATATCATGGAGAAGCAATAATGATACAAAATATATCCTTTGTAATCTTCACTTAAGAGGTTTCTCCACTTGTATAGTCTGTTACTCCACGTGGACAATTTATTACTGCAAATTGATTTTAGTTAGGGTTGTTTACGGGTCGGGTTGGGTTGATTTATTGATGTTTTTCCAACCGACCCAACCTGGTCAGGTTACATGAAATTGAAACCAAAACTGACCATGTGTTAAGCAAAATTGACTTGGTCAGTTTGAGTCGGTTTGGGTTGGTTTCGACTCTATGTAGTGGTGACTTAGTTGTTGTTCATTTTTGGCTCTACATTCCCAAAGGAAACCGACATTTCCTTAATGTTTTGTGGCCTATCCATGGATCCAGATTTTGTGGAGGGAGCAGAGTTTGAGAGTACTATTTGCTGGAGTAAGATTTCAATCTACAGGAAACTATATAATAGATGGATCAAACTATCAAAGTCGGCCGGATCCAACAAAAGCTAAGAAGATGCTCTTTGCTACTGTAGATAAATAGTGGTGAAATACTGAAATTTAAGGCAAACATTTATTCATGTACTCTTTTATTATTCACTGATGGAGTGATGGGTCTTGGGTCATCTTTAATGTTTACAACATACCTCCTGATGAACTCGGTAGTGAAGAACTAGGTTGTAACTACTAACTAAGAATTAACTATTAAGTCGGTTCGGATGAGTCGGTTTCGGTTTTCACACATGAAAACTGAAACTGAACCGATTATCGATTTATGATTTTTTATAACTCAAAACTGATCGGTACTGAAAAAAACTTGACCGACTTGGGTTGGGTTGGACCGGGTTGGTCAGTTTGGATCTTCTTATGAATAGCCCTAGTTTTAGTTGGCATTTGGCCAGCTTCTCACCTTGGATCTATAAATACCTTATACTGTTTAATACAAGATTATTTTTTTTATTTTCTTGATCCGATACAAAATTCTGGTATTGTATCAGAGCAACACATGTGCTTTGCCCTCACTGAATCTCCTCTGTTTTGCCTCTTCTCTCCAAATCTCCTCTATTTCCTTTTTTGTCTTCACTGAAACTCCGCTCCTCTCCTTTGTTTCGTCCATGTTTCCCTCCCTTTTTAAAATGGCGATGAACATCGAAAACAGTGGCAGGGATCTAGAATTCACAGATCCAACATTGTCTATTACTTGAATACGTCTGACAGCCCTAGAACTGTTCTCGTTTCTTGTCTGCTCAACGACAAGAACTATGCTAGCCAGAGGCGAGCCATGGAAAACACACTTTGGACCAAGAACAAAATTGGCTTCATCGACGACACCCTCAATAAACTAGATCCAATGAAAATGATGGAACTCTAAGCTTGGAAGAAATGCAACTCCACCAAGGAGCTTGAGTGTAAGGACCAAAAGTTACAAGAAAAGGATGGACGAGCTCGCTCCAACCGAGCAGGAGTGGGGAACTTTATGAACTATATATAGATCCTCCTTCCGACTGACCAAAAAAAAGGGCTATCTTATCATTTCTTTTAGAGTCATTTAGATTGATTCTTGTTAGAGTGACTTTATCTACCTACGGAAAGGAAAGAAGGCTACTGCTCTATTGCCTGACTTGACTGACTGAACTGCTCTTTAAGGGAAGGGCCGCAGGGAAAGAAGGAAAGGAAGGAAGTCTTATCTCATCTTTAAAGGCAGAAAGGCTAATCTTTTATAGTTTAGTTGAGTTTAGTCTATAATGATTGATAAAAGTAACTTACCGCTCTTAAAGGGGAGGGCCGGAGGGAAGGCTAGCTATATACACATACACCTGCCCACCAGAGATGCCTACGAGAGACCGAACCGAAGGGAAAGCTAGTCTTTCTTCTAGTCTAGTCAAGATAGTCTTTTCTGGTTAGAGGGACTAACCTACTCTCCGACTCTGCAAGCACACGCTCGCAGGCGGGGATATTTATTCCTTCGGCCTACCGATTATCCCCTTTTGGTCAGGTTGCCTACGCTTGGTGAGGTTGCCTTAGCTCGCTCCGTCTTCCTGAGACGGATGCTCGCTGCGGCTGTAAGAGTGCTTTCACCTATACAAAAAAATATTTTTACCATATGAAATGCCATTTTCTATTTGTTTCCCTTAATCCATCAGGAGATGAAATCCCTCATATCCATTTTTATTTTACCTTTGCTTTGGGGGCTATGGCAGTCGAGTGGAGGCAACTTCTGGACTTAAACTACTATGATTGATGCACTGGACCTCAACCCATTACGTATCTATTTCTCCGTACAGGAAATGAGGGAAGGAAAGACTATCTGGGGTTCTTATCTCCCCTCCGGCCAACCATACCAACTAGTGAGTAGTCGTCCAATTCCGGTATTTGTTCCGTTTCCCCGGCAAATACAAATACTACAATTTCTTAGCCGGGTTGGGCATGACGGCTATTCCTTCCTGTCAATGGCCCTCCATCATTGAACCCCTATCCCGGCGGCTATGTCGCCCTATCCCCCACTCAATTGTTCTATTCTCTATTCCCCGGCCTCATCCGAATCAAATGTCCAGGTCGGTTGCCACTTGACCATCTTTAGCTTCTTCTCTCACTCCAAACAATTCTCTTCTTCATCGCCCGACCGAACCGAATAGGGAGATGGTTGTACTGCTGGTGCCCCATCGTGATCTTCGCTATACCCTTCTGATTTCCCGGCCGGGACGGAATAACCAATTGAATATCCTCGGAAAAATTGGGGATAGGGAAAAAGGTAAGCTTATTACTTAAGGTTAGAACAGGTGAGGTTAAAGGTGCCGAGCTTGAAATCCCTAGCAAAGCTGAATCTCCCCGAACCTGAAGCAATGGCTTTTCAATCACGGGTTGGAAACTCTTCCTTCTCCAAGCCTGGCTCACCTGCCAAATCAAGGTATGAACTCGGCTAGGATTCCCCCGCATCGAAGAAGCTACTTTTGTGCCTCCCCACGTCTCTTTCCCCCAATCGGTGGTGTCTCCCCTAGTGGTCTAGGAATGAATGGCTTGAATCAATCTAAACTTCTTATTTATAGGAAGGATTCGATCTGGTCACCCCACCCGGAAAAAGGATAAACCTATCTTTCCCAGCCGGTACGCTGCCGATGTCCCACAACTCCAATATCCCGAACCATAAGGACTCGAATGGAATGCTAGCGTTCTGTTGGATTTGCATCCGACACTTTATAGGGAAGAGGGGTTGGCCGTACATGAGAAATCAATATTGCGGAGATCGCGATGGCGGGCATTAGAGGCTCAGGAATACAAAATCGTTGTCTGCCGGAATGGAAGAAAGCCGTTGAAAAGCAGGGGAAGTGGTCAGCCAGCCAGCCCGGGAGGGATTGTCGGAATTCGAGAAGTGATGAATGATGATCGCATAGCTGCCGGAAACCGTGATGACCAAATAGGTTCGACCAGCAAGCGTAGGCAACAAGCAACTCCATGAGCGCTAACGCCTAACCAACAAGCAACGGATGAGCGCTGACGCGCGAAAGCCGTTGCAACAAGCGAGAAAACGGAAGCGCAACAAGCAACTCCATGAGCGCTAGCGCTCAAGCCGTTGCGCGGTAGCGCAGCCGAGCAAGCGATTCAAAGCCGTTGCTTGTCGCGCTAGCGCGTGCATCCGTTTTGAATCTTGCTGCAACAACAAAGCGCGTTGCGGCGCCCTAGCGGGCGCCTGAACTTGCTGCCGGAGCTTGCTTGAGCGCTGACGCACGAAAGCCGTTGAGCTAACACGCATCCGAGCAAGCGAGAAAACGGAAGCGCGCGCAGTAGTTTTTCATCATGCTGTCAGCGCAGCCGTTTTCTTGTTGGGTCAGCGAGGGTCTTTATATGCTTCACCTTTGATCGCTTTAGCGTATAAAGAAGTCAAGGTCAACCTTGATCGCTTTAGCGTATCAACACTAAAGGGGTGGGCCAAACAAGATGAACTGACTACACAGTTGTTACGGTTCAAAACAGGCTTAGCCTTGTTTATGCTTGGCAGGCTTACGTTAGGGACATGCCCGTCATTTTCGCCTGTAAGATTTTTGGGAGAACTGATGTCATCTTCAGGCAGACCACCAAAAGCTTAACGTACTCTTTGAGGAGGGGTGGTCGACCTCCTTGGGTGCCTAACCCTGGCACTCCTAGACCTTCATCCCCTTGCGGGGTGGCCCTGGTTAACGGCTAGCATGGCTACTAGGGTTCCTCATGGGCGCACACTTGCTCATGGGGACAGTGTTGGACCGGCACTGCGCTGCCGATACTCAAGGGAGGCTTGGCACGCGGGCTTGGCTCAAGCATGTCCCTTCACCTCGCCAGCCCCTTGCCCAAGCTGATTGAGCTATCCCGTTGCCCCTAGCACACGGGTGTGTTCCGGCCCAAGCGGTTGCCTATCATCATGGCACACAGGTGCCTGTCATCATCGGCATACAGGAGACCCTTCACATCGGTGCCAAGCCACCTCATCGGCGCATGGTCGCCTTCCATTATGGTTGTCCTCCTTTAGCACGTAAGCGACGCCTCCCATGGACCGGTTTGAGCCAGGAGAGTGCCCCGGCCATTGGACTTGAGGTCATGATCCAGTGCTACTGACGTTGGTGGAGCCATCCCATTGGGCAACTCCTAGCCTCTAAGCGCATAAAGGCTTGTCCTGGCCTGCCTTGGCCAGGACGCCGCATGGGTTTCTTCCGCTGTAGAACTACCCCCGTGACAGTTGGTATCAGAGCCAGGTTGGCCAATTGCAGCCGCAGTTAGTTTTCAGCAGATTAGCCCAGAGCAAGTTGAAGCGGTCATTTCGACAAGCAGCATTTTGTGGGGTGCGGCCCCTAGGCACTTCCACCCAGGATCGAGTAGAATTCAGATCAGGCCTGGCAAGAGGCCATTTCATAGTTTGTGTCCCCATTCCAATGACACTAAAACGGCTTCCCTTGCGGTTGCAGACGCGATGGTCGTTGTCCTCATGCGGGGGCAGACGCGTGAGCCTTGATAGGAATGTGGGTACACTACTCGAGCAGATTGTTCATCAGGCCTAGCAAGAGGCCATTAAATATTCGCGTTCCCATTCCAATGACCCTAAAACAGCTTCCCTTGCGGTTGCAGACGCATTGGTTGTTGTCCTCATGCGGGGGCAGACGCGTGGGCCTTGTTAGGAATGTGGTTACGCTAGCTGTTGGAGCATGGCGGCCCTACACCGGCAAAGTATCAGGTGGACATGCTCAGTTTTCAGGTGGAACACTTGCAGCGGCAGAAGCTTATCACAAGGCGAGTGCATGTTTGACAACTCATGGGTAAAAGTTGCCACACTCGCGTTTGAAGCGGTCAAGTCTCCTTGAGGCAGCAGCATTGGGACCCCCTTGGAGTGAACATGTAGCCCGAACCAGCGAGGTGAAGCATAGTTTCGAGGGCCGTGAGAGCATAAGCCATGTCTAGGTTTGAGTAACCCGCACAGGGCGAGGTGAAGACCGCAAGCCAGCATGGTGAAAGGGTACACCCAGCATCCATCGCCAACAGCAGGAGTAGACCTATCAGCGTGTTCGGTAGCATCACTGAAAAGCTACCAAGAAGACGGTTGAGCCTTGAGGTAAGATGATACATGGGGCAAACCTCTGCGAAGCACCACACACATTTCTTCGAGGACCCTTCTTTCACAGTTCAACGACATAGCCATTGCGCGGTTTGAGTAACCTCGACATTGGGGGTGAAGTCCAGGCAGGCCGGCATGGTGAAATGGTTCCGTCCCCATAAATGGACACCAATATAGGCAAGACCCGGGTTGGCCAGGCGAGCCCTGGAACTGGCTGAAGAGTGGATGGCGCGAGACTCAAACGCCCATTCACAGAAGGAGTCATTGTCGAGGACGACAATGAATTGAGTGGGGGAGCCTATTACGGTTCAAAATAGGCTTAGCCTTGCCTACGCTTGGCAGGCTTACGTTAGGGACATGCCCATCATTTTCGCCTGTAAGATTTTTGGGAGAACTGATGTCATCTTCAGGCAGACCACCAAAAGCTTAACGTACTCTTTGAGGAGGGGTGGTCGACCTCCTTGGGTGCCTAACCCTGGCACTCCTAGACCTTCATCCCCTTGTGGGGCGGCCCTGGTTAACGGCTAGCATGGCTACCAGGGTTCCTCATGGGCGCACACTTGCTCATGGGGACAGTGTTGGACCGGCACTATGCTGCCGATACTCAAGGGAGGCTTGGCATGCGGGCCTGGCTCAAGCATGTCCCTTCACCTCGCCAGCCCCTTGCCCAAGTTGATTGAGCTATCCCGTTGCCCTAGTGCACGGATGTGTTCCGGCCCAAGCGGTTGCTTATCATCATGGCACACAGGTGCCTGTCATCATCGGCATACAGGAGACCCTTCACATCGGTGCCAAGTCACCTCATCGGCGCATGGTCACCTTCCATTATGGTTGTCCCCCTTTAGCACGTAGGCGGCGCCTCCCATGGACCGGTCTGAGCCAGGAGAGTGCCTCGGCCATTGGACTTGAGGTCATGATCCAATGCTACTGACGTTGGTGGAGCCATCCCATTGGGCAACTCCTAGCCTCTAAGCGCATAAAGGCTTGTCCTAACCTGCCTTGGCCAGGACGCCACACGGGTTTGTTCCGCTGTAGAACTACCCCTGTGACACAGTGGTAGAAGCAGTGATGGGTAAGGCGGCCCTCCAGGGAAGCGAAGGGAAGTGGATTTCAACGATAGGGGCATGCCGGGCCTTCCTCAACGACTCAGGTATTGGTCCGTCATTCAACCAGCGGTAAGGCAGTGGTATGGGTATACTCATGGGTCTTGTCTTGGTCTCGGGCTTTCAGCAGGGGCGGGTCTTTCCCTTTATACGCTAAAGCATATAAAGGCAAGCATAGGCGGAGGTACCACCACTGGTAGCGTAGCTAAGGTAGTACCATAGGTGAAGGCGGGATGGACGCTGAGAATGCAATCCGATGCCCCTGGTTACACTACTGATTCAACAAAGTGATTCAATCAGTCAATCTCGAGCTTTTCAGTCTCGCTCATCCGTGTTTGAGGAAGCGGTGGACTATAGGGAGAACGAAGTTGTTATGCCGATTGGAGGACGAGATCGAGGACCACGGATCGATACACCCATCTGAAAGCGGGGAATCGAATCTTCCTTGTTAACGCGGAGTGCTTCGTTTCGGTACCAAAGGAAGGGAGCACCCTCTGAAAATGAGAGAGAGAGGTATGTGATAGAGTGGATTCGGAGTGCGTAGCGTAAAAAGGAGTGCAAAGTAAGTTTCGTGCTTCGCTTCAAGTCCGTGCATTAGTAGAAGCAGGGTTCGGTTCCGTAACTGAAACTAAAACCTTAGATTCTTGGTAAGGAGGGCTTAAACGTCTTTTTAGAATTTATTTGAATAGGAAAAGAAAAAAAGCTCATAGAGGCCAGTTTCTGACCGATCGATTTGACGATTGTAGATCGGATGATTTTGACTCAAGCGAAAGCGAAAGGTGAAAAGCTAAGAAAAGAACAGTTCAAGCGAAAGGGGCTTTCTCAGGGGCAAGCTCACGGTTCCTTTCCCAGGTTCAGTTTACCGAGTTGTCCGAGCTCGAGTCATTAGAAATGAAGCGAAGGCTTAGTAGACAAAATCGGTCTGAGCTGCTTTAGATAGCATAAACAACGAGGACAGGGCCCACAATATACGGGGTTGAATCGGCCGTTGCCAAAGGTGCGAAGCATTTAACGGGGTGCGGCGAAGCCCAATTCGAAAGTCAATTCTTAGGATAAAGTCATGTCAACGGTTTAAGTTCAAGGTACGCTTCGCTTAACGAGAAAGATTCTTTTCTTGGTAAGCAAGCTGAGGTCTTTCTCTTCTCGTCAAGAAGAGAAGACCGAAGCGTGATTCGGAGTGCTGCGCACCTTTAGCAACGGGCGAAGCCTACCGAAATGAAAGGGAAAGATATTGATTGTTTCAGGGGAATTTAACTTTCTTCCGTAAGGCAAGGTTATGGAATAAAGCGGCGAAAAAGCCGTGTTTTGGGCGCGTCCACGTGGTCATCTTGGAAGATTCCCACTCTCTTACCGGCAAGGCAGGTCGGTCCCGGGCGAAAACTATGACTCGTTCTGGAGTACAGAACAGGTTGAAGCAACGTGTAGAATTCGACCGAAATCTCCGGCTAGCGTCACCTTGACCCGAAATCTCTCCAAACAGACCCCGATATGCACCGGGACAGAGCCAGTGTGGGTACTAAGGTCGGACCCACAGATAGACAACTAAACCATGACTTCCACCGTAGAAATGCCGGTGAGATTGGATAGCCGTCGCCCCAATAGAATGATCCGGGCTGCGGGCCACGAACAATGTTTCGACCTAGTGAGTGTTGGTCAGCATACGATTTCCCTTCATCTCACGTGGAGGCTTCTTGCCTTTTTCGGGATCTAGGCCGATTGACGGGTTCAATCTTGGCGAGAAAGATATTCGTATAGTTTCAGTCGCCTCTCATTCTTGGTACGGGCATGGTGAATTCCGTAGTCCAAAAACTAAGGAATAATTCTTTCTTTATTCCTTAGTCCACAGGCGCTGAATTTTTTCATATAAAAGGACGAATCCCTCTTTTCTTTCCCTCTTTCGTTCTGCCTCTCTTGATGATGGTTGCAGGTTTGTCGATTCTTTCTCTGCCGGTTTCTTTTTCTTTATTGGTGCTTAACAACACTATATCGATCGTAGGGCTCCGGGTCTCCGTCTTCCCATCCTCCCACCCCGAGCTCTTCCCTCACCTCGCTCCCCAGTATCGTAGGAACTTGACAGACGTGAAATCGATTGTCAACTTGAGTTTATGGTTTTTTTCCCAGCAGGCCCGATTTTTCCTCTTTTCCTTGCTTTGGTACGGCCGTGACACTGAAACCTAATCTTTCATTTTTCTTTTCTTTACGAATGGATGAAAAAACGATGTCTTCTTTGATGAGTTTGTTCTAGGTCTTTTTTCTGCAGAGGAACCACCGCCCAAAGTGCTTTCAAGAAAGCCGGAAACCGGTTGGCTAATGCTTTGACTTTTGAACATCATGCTCTGTATTTGTCTACACTAAAACTTTTCGAGCTTGGGCTCTCTCTCTTCTATCGATTGAATCGAACCAGTCCGGGTTTTTTCCGGTTCCAGATATGAAAGATCGATCAGATGAGGTACCAGAAGCTGTTTCAATGGTAACCAAGTCTTCGAGGGTGTTATGGGCCCGAGCGTAGGATCGTGTCACGGGTCGTTCTGCCTTTGGAGCCTCAGACCTTTCCTTGCCCTTGGCCTTGCGTACAGACCTTTCCTTACCCTAGCCTAGCCGAATCCAACAAGGAATTCTCTTCTGTAATCTTCTATTTAAGAAGCTACAAATTGAAATAAAGCATTCAGTTTTCGCAGTCAAGAAAGAGAGTAAGGAGAGTTCGGGTGATCTCTTGGACAAATCACCCACGCGATTGCCGCAATAGGGTCTGCACGCAAGGGAAGGCGCAAGGGAAAGTAGGGCTTTCGCACCGTGGGCCGACCCGTGACGGGATCCTATGCGCGGGACCATAACAATTTGGTATCAGAGCCAAACGTCACGAGCGATATGGAGCAGCTATCAGTCAAGGTCAACGAACTGGAACATAGGCTAGCAGAAACCAGCATGGAGGTTCGTGAAGTCAGGGAAGACGTCCGGGAGATGCGACGCCTGCTGGAAGCATTCCTCCCCAACAAAGAAATGAGTTCTGAGGGAATCACCAATACCAACAGACATCGTCCAGACTGGGCAGAGGCATCCAGCGAACAACAGATCGCTGCCCCTACAACCGCAGTTATTTCCAAGGATCAGCGCACGGAGGATGGAACTGTAAAGTCTCCTCCTTTGGCCGGGGACAATGTCACGAACATTATAGTAGAACCTGCAGAATGCGCTCCTTTGACGAAGACAGGTGGGCTTGGCGATGTTGCTGGGGCTTTACCGAAGGCCTTGGCTCGGCGTGGACATAGAGTTATGGTTGCGGCACCACAGTATGGTAACTATGTAGAAATCCAAGAAACAGGAGTGCGCAAGAGATGTAAGGTGGAGGGGTAGGATATAGAGGTAACTTCCTCTCAAGCTTATATTAATGGCATGGATTTTGTGTTCATAGACAGCCCTATGATCCGCAATATTGAGAAAAATACATATGGGGGAGGCCGAGGGGATATTTTAAAACGCATGGTTCGCTTCTGTAAGGCTGCTCTTGAGGTTCTCTTCTGTAAGTATACCCGGTGCGTTCCTGTGATCCACAACAAAGCACACCGGGGCCGTGGTCCAGTACGTGATTTTTGTTATGTGGATCTTCCACAAAACTACTTCAAACTATATGACCCAGAAGGTGGGGAACACTTCAATGTCCTTGCGGCTGGACTGAGTGCAGTAGATTGTGTAGTCACTGTAAGCCATGGTTACGCCTGGGAGCTGGAAACTAAAGAAAGTGGTTGGGGTCTGCATCAAATAATCCAGCTTTATGCACTGAGATACGGAGCAGTCCCTGTTGTTCATACTGTTGGTGGACTGAGAAATAGTGTGCAGCCGTTTGATCCATTCGCAGAGTCCCAAGCCAAGTGTCCGGAATACGAGCTTGAGGACAAGCTCGTAGTCCGGGAGGGGTGTAATGTTATGGTCACACCATCCAGTAGCGCACTGTGGCGCAGTCATAGGCAGCAACACGCACAGCAGGCCGCACAACAGCACGCACCGTCAGGCAGTAGCGCGCATCGCACACACCGCGCACATGCCCAGCACCGCACGGCAGTGGCACCATGGCGCGCAGCACGCACCGCCAGGAAGCAGCGCGCACCGCACACAAGCCCGACACCGGTAACCCCTCCAGACCGGTATCACAGACAGGGAGCAGCAGGGTGTCACCCCCCATCCGGTGTCTGTCCCAAGCCGAGGTGGCAGAACGGCGCGTGAAGGGACAATGTTTCAATTGTGATGATCTATACTCCGCAGGGCATAGATGCAAGAAACTATTCTGCCTTCTAGTAGACGAGACTGAAGAGGATGAGGAAGAGCCGTCACCAACTGAACCAGAAATCTCACTCCACGCCATCACAGGTATCAGAACCTCCCAGACAATTTAGCTAAGGGCTCAAGTGACGGGGAAACCCGTGCGCATTCTGGTGGACTCCGGAAGCACCCACAACTTCATCAGCAATCAGGCGGCCCGCAAGTAAGAGTTGCCCATGGAAGTCAGGTCACAACTACAGGTAGCCGTGGCGAATGGGGAAAGAGTCCACAGCCCCGGTATCTGCAGGAACACCGAAATTCAGGTTGGAAAAGAATCCTTCAGGGCAGATTTATTTGTACTGTCCTTGGACGAATTTGACATCGTCCTTGGCGTCAAATGGCTGATCACCTTAGGCCCAATCCTGTGGGACTTCGCTGCCCTGACTATGACCTTCCACTTGGATGGCAAATCGGTTACTTGGCAGGGAACCAGGACAAGGACCAAGACACAACTGCATGCACTCCAAGGGGAGAATTCACGCGCCACGGATGTGGAGAGACTTCTCACCGATTACTCGGTTGTTTTCCAAGAACCCAAGGGCCTCCCTCCTCCTAGAGCCTGCGACCGCCGGATCCCTCTAATTGTAGGGTCAGACCCGGTTGTGGTTCAGCCCTATCGCTAACCCCATCGACAGAAAGATGAGCTAGAGAAGCAATGCGCAGACATGCTACAGCAGGGGATCATTCGGCCCAGCCACTCCCCTTTTTCCTCCCCAGTTCTGTTGGTACCCAAACAGGATGGGACTTGGAGATTTTGTGTAGACTATAGGGAACTCAACAGCCGAACCGTCAAGGATAAGTTCCCGATCCCCATCGTAGACGAATTAATGGACGAACTCCACGGTGCACAGTTCTTCTCAAAGTTAGACCTCAGATCAGGCTATTTCCAGGTCAGGATGTCTTCCGCGGATGTAGAGAAGATAGCCTTCAGGACGCATCATGGCCACTTCGAGTTCCAAGTTATGCCATTCGGCCTCTGCAATGCCCCTTCCACATTCCAGGCCCTGATGAATGAAGTCTTCCACTCTCAACTCCGAAAATGTGCTAGTCTTCTTCGATGACATCTTGGTCTATAGCAAGACGTGGGTGGAACACATTCAACACCTACGGGTCGTGCTCGAGCTCCTAAAGCAACACCAACTCTTCCTTAAAAGATCTAAGTGCTCCTTTGGGGAACACCAAGTCCTTTACCTTGGACATGTAATCAGCGAACAAGTTGTATCTGTGGACAACTCCAAGGTTCAGGCCATTAAGGACTGGCCCCGGCCACAGTCCGCCAAGGCCCTCTGTGGGTTCCTAGGGCTAATAGGGTATTACCGAAAGTTCGTTCAGAATTACGGCCTGCTAGCAGCCCCGCTTACCAACCTGCTCAGGAAAAACACAATCCACTGGGATAGCACAACCAAGGCAGCCTTCGTAGGCCTAAGGGAAGCCCTCTCCTCCACACCAGTCCTCCGGCTACCGAACTTCGACCTTGATTTCACAGTTGAGTGTGATGCTTCCGGCACAGGCATAGGAGCCATCCTTCAACAGCAAGGGCACCCGATAGCCTTCTTCAGTCGCGAGCTAGCTGACCGCCATCTCAAACTACCCGCCTATGAACGCGAGCTCATTGGCCTAGCCAAGGCAGTACAACACTGGAGGCCGTACATATGGGGCAGACCCTTCGTCGTCAAAACAGACCACTATAGCCTCAAATACTTGCTAGAACAACAACTGACCACCTCTCCACAGCAACATTGGGTCAGCAAACTTTTGGGGTTCGACTTCTGAGTGGACTATAAGGCAGGATCCCTGAACCGTGCAACAGATGCCCTGTCCCGACGAGAGGAAGATAGTATGATCCTCCATGCGATCTCCCAACCACGAGCCACCCTGCTAGAAGACATTCGGAACTCACTGCTGCAGTCTTCCGAATGGAACGACCTAGTCCAACAAATACAGTCAGGGTCTGCTAACCCGAACTGGTCTTTCTACGATGGGCTGGTATTTTACAAAAAGAAGATCTACCTACTCGCCGATTGCCCCCTCATCCCCTCCATCATCGCCAGCATACACCACTTGACACTCGAGGGCATTTAGAAAACGTTGCATCGCATTCACGCTGACTTCCACTGGCAAGCTATGAAGGCCTCGGTACGGGACTTTATCCAGAACTGTGCAGTGTGCCAACAACAAAAATGGGAAAATCTACACCCTGCGGGCCTGCTACAACCCCTCTCCCTTCCAACGCAGATATGGGCCGATATTGCCATGGATTTCATCGAAGGGCTGCCCAAGGTTGGGGGGAAGTCAGTCCTGTTCGTGGTAGTAGACCGGTTCTCCAAATATGCTCACTTCCTCCCTTTATCCCATCCTTATACCGCAGTCTCGGTCGCCCATACATTCTTCACCCACATTTTCCGCTTACATGGACTCCCCGAGTCCATCGTCAGTGACCGAGACCCGATCTTCACAAGCACATTCTGGAAGGAGCTCTTTAGATTACAAGGCACGGCCCTCGCCTTCTCCTCAGCCTACCATCCACAGTCAGACGGCCAAACAGAGGTGGTGAACCGGACAATTGAGATGTACCTTCGCTGCTTTGTGGGCGACCAGCCGCGGCGCTGGGTGGAGTACCTCCCATGGGCTGAATACTGCTACAATACATCCTATCACTCCTCCCTTGGAATGACTCCCTTCAGAGTAGTGTACGGTCGAGACCCTCCACGCCTTCTGTCCTACGAGCCGGGCTCAACGCGACTGGAAGAAGTGGACCGCAGCCTACAAGCTCGCGACGCCCTATTGGCCGAAGTCTCCTTGCGCTTACAGCAGGCGCAGGCACGTATGAAAAACGCCTATGATCAGTAGCACCGCGAAGTCACCTTCAAACCAGGGCAGTATGTTTGGCTGAAACTCCGACCATACAGGCAGCTGTCCCTCAGGAGCCAGGGGCCCCCTAAGCTGGCCCCCAAATTCTACGGGCCTTTCAAGATCCTAAGGAAGATAGGAAAGGTAGCTTATCAACTCATGCTTCCGGAGCACAGCGGGATCCACAACATCTTCCATGTATCCCTCTTAAAACTTTATGTTGGCACTCCTCCCGACCATGTACCTCCCCTACCCCCTTTGCAGGACGGTAAACCTATCCTCCAGCCTGGTGCCCTCGTCCGGTCCCGCGTCCATCAAGGCACCTTCGAGGTTTTAGTCGAATGGGAGGGACTACCCCCAGCAGAGGCGACGTGGATCCCCTGGACCGTCCTCCACAATGCTTATCCAGACCTCGAGCTTGAGGACAAGCTCGTAGTCCAGGACGGGAGTGATGTTATGAGCACTCGCACCACACAGCAGCAGTTGAGGCAGCAACGCGCAGCACCGCACGCACGCACCACGCACCGCGCGTAGCACCGCGCGCACGCACCATGCACTGCGCGCACGCACGACTGTCTATGAACACAAAATCCATGCCATCAATATAAGCTTGAGAGGAAGTTACCTCTATATCCTGCCCCTCCACCTTACATCTCTTGCGCACTCCTGTTTCTTGGATTTCTACATAGTTACCATACTGTGGTGCCGTAACCATAACTCTATATCCACGCCGAGCCAAGGCCTTCGGTAAAGCCCCAACAACATCGCTAAGCCCACCTGTCTTCGTCAAAGGAGCGCATTCTGCAGGTTCTACTATAATGTTCGTGACATTGTCCCCGGCCAAAGGAGGAGACTTTACAATTCCATCCTCCATGCGCTGATCCTTGGAAATAACTGCGATTGTAGGGGCAGCAATTTGTTGTTCGCTAGATGCCTCTGCCCAGTCCGGACGGCATCTGTTGGTGTTGGCGATTCCCTCAGAACTCATTTCTTTGTTGGGGAGGAATGCTTCCAGCAGGCGTCGCATCTCCCGGACGTCTTCCCCGACTTCACGACCTCCATGCTGGTTTCTGCTAGCCTATGTTCTAGTTCGTTGACCTTGACTGATAGCTGCTCCATATCGCCCGTGACGTTTGGCTCTGATACCTAATTGTTATGGTCCCGCGCGTAGGATCTCGTCACGGGTCGGCCCACGGTGCAAAAGCCCTACTTTCCCTTGCACCTTCCCTTGCGTGCAGACCATATTGCGGCAATCGCGTGGGTGATTTGTCCAAGAGATCACCCGAACTCTCCTAATGGGTGATTTGTCCAAGAGATCACCCGAACTCTCCTAATGGGTGATTTGTCCAAGAGATCACCCGAACTCTCCTTACTCTCTTTCTTGATTGCGAAAACTGAATGCTTTATTTCAATTCGTAGCTTCTTAAATAGGAGATTACAGAAGAGAATTCCTTGTTGGATTCGGCTAGGCTAGGGTAATCCAACTAAAACTAAAACTCCTAATTTCCTACTCAAACTAAAACTCATAACTCTTACTTAAGAAGATAAAATAAGTTAAGGATAAGATAAGATAAGGGATAAGGGGTAAGGGATAAGATAAGCTAGTGGCGAGTTGGCTTGATGTGTCCAGATAAGGGTGGGCCCACCCTTATGAGCTGTCGTGTGGGCCCCGCTCTGCTACTGTTGCCGGGTGCGTGCGCGCGTATCACCCACGCACCTTCGGAGCCTCAGACCGCCTTACCCTTGGCCTTGCGTACAGGCCCTATTTTGACGATCTCAGGGGTGATTTGTCCAAAAGATCACCGAACTCTCCTTTACTTCCTTTCTTGACTGAAAAATTCGATGATTTTATTCAATAATAGCGCCTCCTTAAATAGGCGATTACAAGAGGAGGTTTCCTTGTTGGATTAGGCTAGGCTAGTCCTAGCGGACTCAATACTCCTACTTCTAATTAGACTACTTACTTTTAATGGTACTACAATTCCTTCTAAGACTAGGGGATAAGATAAGGGAGAATGGGATAAGGGAAAAGGGGTAAGGCGCGATCTCTTGACGTGTCCGGATAAGGGTGGGCCCACCCTATGAGCTGTCGTGTGGACCCTACTTTGCTGCTGCTGCCAGTGTGCGTGTGCGCGACACAAGGTGCCGCCGCCACGCGGTGCGTGCGCGAGGTGCCGTTGCCACGCGGTGCGTGCGCACGGTGCCGTGTGCGGCTCATGGTGCCACTGCCGTGCGGTGCCTATCGTGTGCGCGCTGCTGCCTCAACTGCTGCCGTGTGGTGCGGGTGCCCATAACATCACTCCCCTCCGGGACTACGAGCTTGTCCTCAAGCTCGAGGTCTGGATAAGCGTTGTAGAGGACGGTCCAGGGGATCCACGTCGCCTCTGCTGGGGGTAGTCCCTCCCATTCGACTAAAACCTCGAAGGTGCCTTGATGGACGCGGGACCGGACGAGGGCACCAGGCTGGAGGATAGGTTTACCGTCCTGCAAAGGGGGTAGGGGAGGTACATGGTCGGGAGGAGTGCCAACATAAAGTTTTAAGAGGGATACATGGAAGATGTCGTGGATCCTGCTGTGCTCCGGAAGCTCGAGTTGATAAGCTACCTTTCCTATCTTCCTTAGGATCTTGAAAGGCCCGTAGAATTTGAGGGCCAGCTTAGGGGGCCCCCGGCGCCTGAGGGACTGCTGCCTGTATGGTCGGAGTTTCAGCCAAACGTACTGCCCTGGTTCGAAGGTGACTTCGCGGTGCTGCTGATCATAGGCGTTTTTCATACATGCCTGCGCCTGCTGTAAGTGCAAGGAGACTTCGGCCAGTAGGGCGTCGCGAGCTTGTAGGCTGCGGTCCACTTCTTCCAGTCGCGTTGAGCCCGGCTCATAGGATAGAAGGCGTGGAGGGTCTCGACCATACACTACTCTGAAGGGAGTCATTCCAAGGGAGGAGTGATAGGATATATTGTAGCAGTATTCAGCCCTTGGGAGGTACTCCACCCAGCGCCGCGGCTGGTCGCCCACAAAGCAGCGAAGGTACATCTCAATTGTTCGGTTCACCACCTCTGTTTGGCCGTCTGACTGTGGATGGTAGGCTGAGGAGAAGGCGAGGGCCGTGCCTTGTAATCTAAAGAGCTCCTTCTAGAATGTGCTTGTGAGGATCGGGTCCCGGTCACTGACGATGGACTCGGGGAGTCCATGTAAGCGGAAAATGTGGGTGAAGAATGTATGGGCGACCGAGACTGCGGTATAAGGATGGGATAAAGGGAGGAAGTGAGCATATTTGGAGAACCGTTCTACTACCACGAACAGGACTGATTTCCCCCCAACCTTGGGCAGCCCTTCGATGAAATCCATGGCAATATCGACCTATATCTGCGTTGGAAGGGAGAGGGGTTGTAGCAGGCCTGCGGGGTGTAGATTTTCCCATTTTTGTTGTTGGCACACTGCACAGTTCTGGATAAAGTCCCGTACCGAGGCCTTCATAGCTTGCCAGTGGAAGTCAGCGTGAATGCGATGCAGCGTTTTCTGAATGCCCTCGTGTGTCAAGTGGTGTATGCTGGCGATGATGGAGGGGATGAGGGGGCAATCGGCGAGTAGGTAGATCTTCTTTTTGTAAAATACCAGCCCATCGTGGAAAGACCAGTTTGGGTTAGCAGACCCTGACTGTATTTGTTGGACTAGGTCGTTCCATTCGGAAGACTACAGCAGTGAGTTCCGAATGTCTTCTAGCAGGGTGGCTCGTGGTTGGGAGATCGCATGGAGGATCATACTATCTTCCTCTCGTCGGGACAGGGCATCTGCTGCATGGTTCAGGGATCCTGCCTTATAGTCCACTCGGAAGTCGAACCCCAAAAGTTTGCTGACCCAATGTTGCTGTGGAGAGGTGGTCAATCGTTGTTCCAGCAAGTATTTGAGGCTATAGTGGTCTGTTTTGACGATGAAAGATCTGCCCCATAAGTACGGCCTCCAGTGTTGTACTGCCTTGGCTAGGCCAATGAGGTCGCGTTCATAGGCGGGTAATTTGAGATGGCGGTCAGCTAGCTTGCGGCTGAAGAAGGCTATCGGGTGCCCTTGCTGTTGAAGGATGGCTCCTATGCCTATGCCGGAAGCATCACACTCGACTGTGAACTCAAGGTCGAAGTTCGGTAGCCGGAGGACTGGTGTGGAGGAGAGGGCTTCCCTTAGGCCTACGAAGGCTGCCTCGGCTGTGCTATCCCAGTGGAATGCGTTTTTCCTGAGCAGGTTGGTAAGCGGGGCTGCTAGCAGGCCGTAATTCTGAACGAACTTTCGGTAATACCCTGTTAGCCCTAGGAACCCACGGAGGGCCTTGGCGGACTGTGGCCGGGGCCAGTCCTTAATGGCCTGAACCTTGGAGTTGTCCACAGATACACCTTGTTCGCTGATTACATGTCCAAGGTAAAGGACTTGGTGTTCCCCAAAGGAGCACTTAGATCTTTTAAGGAAGAGTCGGTGTTGCTTTAGGAGCTCGAGCACGACCCGTAGGTGTTGAATGTGTTCCACCCACGTCTTGCTATAGACCAAGATGTCGTCGAAGAAGACTAGCACATATTTTCGGAGTTGAGAGTGGAAGACTTCATTCATCAGGGCCTGGAATGTGGAAGGGGCGTTGCAGAGGCCGAATGGCATAACTAGGATTCGAAGTGGCCATGATGCGTCCTGAAGGCTGTCTTCTCTACATCCGCGGAAGACATCCTGACTTGGAAATAGCCTGATCTGAGGTCTAACTTTGAGAAGAACTGTGCACCGTGGAGTTCGTCCAATAATTCGTCTACGATGGGGATCGAGAACTTATCCTTGACGGTTCGGCTGTTGAGTTCCCTATAGTCTACACAAAATCTCCAAGTCCCATCCTGTTTGGGTACCAATAGAACTGTGGAGGAAAAAGGGGAGTGGCTGGGCCGAATGATCCCTTGTTGTAGCATGTCTGCGCATTGCTTCTCTAGCTCATCTTTCTGTCGGTGGGGGTAGCGATAGGGCCGAACCACGACCGGGTCTGACGCTACATTTAGTGGGATCCGGTGGTCGCAGGCTCTAGGAGGAGGGAGGCCCTTGGGTTCTTGGAAAACAACCGAGTAATCGGTGAGAAGTCTCTCCACATCCATGGTGCGTGAATTCTCCCCTTGGAGTGCATGCAGTTGTGTCTTGGTCCTTGTCCTGGTTCCCTGCCAAGTAACCAGTTTGCCATCCAAGTGGAAGGTCATAGTCAGGGCAGCGAAGTCCCACAGGATTGGGCCTAAGGTGATCAGCCATTTGACGCCTAGGACAATGTCAAATTCGTCCAAGGACAGTACAAATAAATCTGCCCTGAAGGATTCTTTTCCAACCTGAATTTCGGTGTTCCTGCAGATACCGGGGCTGTGGACTCTTTCCCCATTCGCCACGGCTACCTGTAGTTGTGGCCTGACTTCCATGGGCAACTCTAACTTGCGGGCCGCCTGATTGCTGATGAAGTTGTGGGTGCTTCTGGAGTCCACCAGAATGCGCACGGGTTTCCCCGTCACTAGAGCCCTTAGCTGCATTGTCTAGGAGGTTCTGATACCTGTGATGGCGTGGAGTGAGATTTCTGGTTCAGTTGGTGACGACTCTTCCTCATCCTCTTCAGTCTCGTCTACTAGAAGATAGAATAGTTTTTTGCATCTATGCCCTGCGGAGTATAGATCATCACAATTGAAACATTGCCCCTTCGCGCGCCGTTCTTCCATCTCGGCTCGGGACAGACGCCGGATGGGGGGTGACACCCTATTGCTCCCTGTCTGTGATACTGCTCTGGAGGGGTTACCGGTGTGGGTCCTCTGCTCCTTGTTGGGCGCAGGGGTTGACACTCCCGCTGGCCTTGACGGTGCCCAAGTCGTGGCTGGCCGTCTAATGCTGAAGGGTCCCTGAGTGAGCTGCATCTTTCGTTTAAAGGCACGGGCGAGGTTCATTGCCGTAACCAGATTTGGGGGGTGCTGCATCTCAACGTCTACCCTTAGGGGTTCTATCAGCCCTGCTGTGAACATGTCCACTTGCTGATCTGGTCTAACTGTGCCCGCTCTGGCAAGCAAGGTTTGGAACTGGCGTTGGTATTCAGCCACGGTTCCCACTTGCTTGAGATTGATTAGCTCACCCAACGGGTTGCTCGTCATTGGGGGTCCAAACCTGAGGAGGCAATAGGACTTGAACTGCTCCCAGCTAAGCCCTGTTTCTTCTTGCTCCACGTGGTAGAACCAGAGTTGTGCCTCTTCCGTAAGGTGGAAGGCTGCCAGGCTGACCTTGTCTCTGTCATCCGTGCGCTGGTTGCAGAAGAACTGCTCGCAGCAACATCCTTCTCCTACACACTGGGCAGTCCATTGCTAAGGACTCGGTGCTCAACCGTGCCCATATGCTAGTTGAAACTAATCTTACCTTATTTACGATAAACCCCGAATGAAACTGCTCAGCCTATGTCCTCCAACGTTAGGTAGTATCTTGCGCTTAAATGGACTGACCCTGCTTTTAGGGTCACTTTTTTGTTACCTTCCGTTAGATCTGAGGGCGGCAATGTTGAGAGGGCGAAAGCACACTAAGGAGGCACGCCAGCCAAAAGGGAAAGGGTCTGGAGTCGGAAATCGAACCCCTTGTTGTTGACCTGTGACAGTCTCAATGCTCTTATGGCAGGGCAGTAGGACCGGGATCTCATAGAGGCGGCATTTTACTGCGGCTCCCTATGAAGGCACCAGTCGAGTAGCAACCACTTCGGGAACAGGATTTCTCCCCAAAGCGGGCTTTTATTCGTCCGCCAGAACGAACCGACCAAAGCGGTGAGGGCACGGTTAGCCCAACTCACCCAGCGCTTGAAGCAAGGTTCATAACTTTTTGCAGGTTTTGACCCCGCCTTCTTCCTTCGCCACTAATGCGGGTGGATCGACAAGATCAATGGCTACTGGACTATCGGGCTCTGCCTTCGCTGCTGGATTAACGCTAAGGAATGCTAGAACAGGCAAGGAATGCGGGTAAGGAGGTAAGGGAGTCCCTGACTTCCTGGGTTTATCCGTTCGCGGAGCTCCTTGCTACCCGAGAATGAAATAAGAATGGAATGACACAAGCCCCAAAGAGGCGTACAACCAAAGCTAGCAAGCACGACAAATCAGTCGACCAACTAGCTACCGTGGACATGCGCCTCCTACGTTGCGAGGTGACAGTGGGAGAAACCCGAGATCGGGTTGATGAACTCCACCTCAACCTAGAGACAGTTGAGAATGCAGTGGTGGAACTAGAAGGACGTTTCAATGGCGCCTTCAGAGACATGCAAACCACCATACATAATTCAGGAGCTGGGCCTTCCCAAAGCAGCCTACAGGGCTTGCTAGACAAATTCCAAGCGCAATTGGATGAGATGAGAGATGAGATGACTCTCCTAAAGAGGGCAGTGACCAACACACCAAGCACTCCCTCCACCCTAGCTTCCATGAACATCAAGATCCGAGAGCCAACACCTTACTCGGGTGCTCGGGATGCTAGGGAGCTTGACAACTTCTTGTGGCAATTGGAGCAATATTTCTCTACCACTGGCATCATTGACAACCAAACTCAGGTACGTACAGCTGCTATGTATTTGACTAATATCGCAATGTTATGGTGGCGTAGGTGTTGCCAAGACATTGAACGTTGAAGCCGTACCATCGACACTTGGGTTGGATTCAAGCGGGAGATCAAACGGCAGTTCTACCCAGAAAATGTGGAGTACTTGGCGCGCCGAAGAATGAAGAATCTCAGACATCAAGAATCACTACATGACTGTGTCAAGGAGTTTTCGGCCTTGACGTTGGAGATCACTGACATGTCAGACAAGGATCTTCTGTTCAATTTTATGGACGGTCTCAGGCCATGGGCTGAGCTCGAACTCCAGCGACGTGGGGTTGAGGACCTCGCCACCGCCATGGCCATAGCTGAACAGCTTGTTGATCTGAGAACACCTAAGGAAGATGTGCAAAGACCATCCAGCCCAGGTACCATGAGTTTGAGTGGGGGAGATCCATAATCAACCCCTACAAAGGAGAAGCCAGTGCCCGCGGACAAGCCCTACACTTACCAACAAGGGAAGAAGCCACAAGGAGGCCCAAGCTACCAGGGCCACCAATCCACTAGGAGACCTCCTCTTGCGTCGTGTTACCTTTGCAACGGGAAGCATTGGATGAGTGACTATCCAACCCGAAAGAAAATAACTACCCTCATCGCCAAACTCAGCGATAGTGAAGAGAGCGATGAGGAGAAACCCACAGCGGCGCCCAGAGTAGGCGCCCTCCAACTCATGAATGCCATGGTCAAGAAAGAGGCCACATCAAAGCGGCCCACCAAAGCCCACAAGGGGCTGAGTTATGTAGACATCACCCTCGGCGGGAGGCCGACCCAAGCCTTGGTGGACACTGGGGCCACCCACAACTTCATTTCGCTTCCGGAGGCAAAGCGATTCGGCTTGACCACCACCAAACAAACTGGGTGGGTCAAGGCTGTCAACTCTGGGGCCAAAGCAGTAGAGGGCACGGCCCGTGGAGTAGAACTCCGAGTTGGACCATGGAAAGGACCCATCAATCTATCTGTGGTTCCCTTGGATGATTTTCAGGTGGTTCTTGGAGTGGAGTTCCTCAAGCAGGCGGAAGCAGCACTTATGCCACACATCAACAGTTTGCTTATTCTGGACGAACACTCCCCTTGCATAGTTCCTATCTCATCAGCCTTGCAAATACTTGGGTAGCAGCTTTCAGCCTTGCAATTGTACCAAGAAACTATCAACCATGAAGACAGCTCTGCGTCAACAAGGAAGAACCCCTGTCAAGTACCTCACATCGACACTGGAACTGGTTGGGAAGTCGTCACCAGGAAGAAGTCACCCCCAAGACAATTCCATTTTCAGCGCCAACACCAATGCCAGCGCCCAAGTCAACACCAGCAGCAGCATCAGCTTCAACGCCAACCACATCCGCAGAAGTCGACTTCGCAGCAGAAGCCGCAAGTGCCCACAACTGGTGGGCCCAACAGAAGAAGACCCAAGGCCGTGTCAAACCTTGCCCACATCTACTACCACAACCACCGGGGAGAGGTCGGCATTGCCTAAGTAACGTCCGGCTCTGTTTGCGCGCTTCTCTCCATCCGTTGAGTCGGTGGAAGGCTACTTAACCTAGCCTTCAGAGAAGAATCAAGTCAGAGAAGCCGGCGCAGCAAGCCGATCCGACATACGTTCAAACGCATGCACCTTTCGACTACTTCTCTCTCGGGGCGCGCCATCCAAACTCGCTGTGATGGATGAACGCGGAAAGAACAAATCTATCTCGGCGTAGTGAGGCAGCCCAGGTGCCTGCCGTATTTCTTTCGCAGATGGATTGCTTTATTGATTGATGTCTTTCTGTCTGTATGGAAAATCTCAAACCCATTTCTGAGACACCGTAAGAAAGACAAAGCTGCCTCGCGGGAGAGAGAGACCTGACGCATAGCCGGCGCACAAGATCCAATCTTTTTTGCAGTTCTTAGAGACCAAAACACCACAGCTAAGCAAGCTAAAATAGCTTGCCTCACTTCCATGCATGCGATAGCTTGTCCCAACCAAAGCTCGCCGCTTCTATCAATCAATGCACACTAATATGCTTGCTTGTTGGCTTTCGCGCGTCAGCGCTCACTCCGTTGCTTGTTGCCTCTCGCTTGTTTGCTTTCCCGATTGAACCTTGGCGAGCAAAAACCCACCTGCGCCTCTCGTCCTTCGTTCCACTCCTGTACGAAAACCTACAAGTATTGATTGACCGTTCCCTTCGTTCCTTAGGTTTTGAACAGCTGCTTACCGGCCCAGCTCCCGCTCCTATTGCTCTTGCTAAGAAAGAAGAGGATCTGGAAGAGACCAGAGGCGGGATTTGATCCGATGATGGCCATAGACCAACAGGATTATTTGCTTTTGAGATACGGTTGTGCGCTTTTTCGTGTACGATGAAAAGGCGGTTAAAACGCCATTTAACGGCCTCAAAGGCTCATGATAGATTGATCATGCAACTCATTGAAATGCCGAAATATGCCCTTTTCTCGGCCATTGAAGGAGATGACCATTGACCTTTGAACAGGGACTCTGGACTTTCGACTGGACCTTGAGATCGAGCTTCATTGGGATGGAGGTGAAGTCTTAGCCTCGGATGAGGGGAGAATATAGACACTGGGAAAGGAATCTTGGGAGTCCGCCCTGGGATGGGAATAAAGGGAGCCTTACGTGATAGGGCCCTGGAGGAGAATGGGAATAATGATTGGAATAAGCCCCTGGAATAATGGTAGTACGCCCCAAGATTGGAATGAGGGGAAGGAATGGAAAGATAAATGGATGGGGAATCCCACAATCGGAAGGAGCCAACAAACTTCAAGATACCCGTGGGAAAGCATGGGAGCCCCAAGCCTATGTAAAAGTATCCACCCTTAGAAGATAGTTTAGCATCACCCTACCGATGAGTCTGGAGGAAAGACAGGTTAATAAGGCAACCCAACGGTCATAATGAGTTGCATCGACATTAATGCCCGTGATCTAATGCCCCTTTCCCACGCCACCAATCGACGAATGCTGAGGAACGAGTGAATCAACTGATGCAACCAACCACAATACAATACACCACCCGAGCAACTACCCAACACCCGAGAAAGCGGAATAATGCCAGGAAGTGCCCAAGCAACTCCAAGTGAATAACCCAACCACGACTATCTAACCAACTACCGATGAACTAATCAACAACCGAACGAGACTGAATCCAAGCGAGTGAATGCAAGAGGAAGGGCTTTGTAAAGAGCAAAGGACTATAAACAACACTACCCGGAATAGGAGTCTTTGCTTATGAGTTTGAGTTTGAGCTGGAAGACGAGTCGAAGAAGTCAAAGGAGCAGGAAGAGGCATAATAGCCATCAACCGGAAGCAGTGCAGAAATAGGAGGAGAGCTTGTCTCAGCAAGTGATTGGGATTGCCGACGAGGACATAGTTGCCTGACCGCGAGGAAGGCCCTAGACGAGTGATTGACTGACCGTCAGGCTCCGTAAACCAAAACCCACCTTCCTAACCCGCTGACATAGGCATAAGCTGCTTCCAGAGCAGAGGTAGCGAAGCTAACAAGCCTACAAGCCGGAGGCGAAGGAGGCATATACGCTCACTAGACCGGAAGATTATTCCACTTCAACCAACCGAAAGAAGCTAGAAGCCCAATTCGGATCCAAGAAGCGGATTAAGCCAATGAAGGAAGCTATAGCCTACTACCCGGAAGCAGAAGCGGAAGGAAGCGTAGAAGTACTGCGCGCATACAAGCCTACAAGCCGGAAGGAAGCAAGCCTATGACAGAGCGTACAAGCCGAAAGAAGCAACCAAGCCTACACTAGCTGGCATAAGCAAAGCAACTAAGAAGCCAATAAGGCTCATAAGGCACAGCTATGCATGCTTATATAGTCCACTGGAACGAACTCACAACTCAATGGGAAATTTTTCTTATAGCAACTAGAACTCAAGCTACAGAACTCGACTCGAAGAGGAGAGGAGAGGTACTAAAACAGGTACCTCTCCTCTCCCCTAACTAGCTTTATTTGTAGTTAGGAAGCGGAAGCTAAGGGCTGATGGACAAAGACCTTGGGGACCTAAGCGAGATCATTACCCTCCATTGCCCGAGTCAGTTCAAACCATATTCTCGGTGTTGTTATCACAAGGCGTTCTCTACTTGCCACAAGAGAAAGCAAAACTACACCTAAGGCCACCTGGTTTGGACTATGAGAACTATTTTCCCTTCGATAGGTATCCTGGTCACGAATTAGATACAAACCATTTAGGGATTTTATGACATGAATGACCGGAACCAATTGAATTGGGACGCGTGCTCATGCCGCAGGAATGAACCAGGCTGTGTATAAGGACCCATTACCCAACCATGGAACGACTGTACCACCTACCCTACACAATCAATTGGGCAAATGGGCCCGCTGCAGGCCTTCACTCATCGTCTAAACCTGCAGAATCACCCTTCGAGATTAATCACCAAGAACCCAACCTTCGCTCCTGAGCCCGTAAAACCAAAGGGATCCATGTGTACTCCTCTCGTGGAAAGGCCGCCAAAGGTCTCACTCTCTGCCCCCCGGATAGGTTTCTATGCCGCCTGGCTTAGCAAGTTAATCTTCCCTTTTAGCCCCCCTACCTAATAGGGCGCTCAACATTCAATCCGGCCATTCGTCTAGCCCATGGCGAACAAATTTCCCGGGCCACAGCAGTCACGGCAAAGATCGTTTATGCCGAGAATGCTCTCAATACTCGGCTGGGCCACCACGGACTATTTGAGAAAGAGTAAAAATACAGCGTCTGGGGACCGTGCTGGCACTATTGCACTAGATTTTGGAGCGTTTTCCCGAATCCGGTCCCAAGGATGACACTGTACCTGAGGACAGTACCCGTTGTTGGTTCGACAGGTATGGTGGGAGGGCGAAGAGGCCAAGTAATGTCTTAGAAATTTTCTAGGACCCGACTAAGTTTCGTTGGAGGCCTAATGTTAACCCCCCTCCTGAATTGGTTTTTGTCGAATATAGAATTTCATGGATGGGTATCGGCAGGTATCATCGAATATCCCTGAAAAAAAAAGAAGTGGCCGAATTAATTCATTTAGTCAGTCCCGCCTCTCTGATACCTGTAGTACCTTATCTGGAAGGAAAAAGCCTGTCCTCTATTACAGGCCAGATAGAGTGGCACGGCAGTTTGGGCTGGATCAAGCAACCCCCCTGTCAATATCCTTGCCCAACTGGTATGTCCAAGAATACAATTATTTCCAGAAATCTTCCACTTACTCCGTGATTTACAAGCCCGGAGAAAGCAGATCAGGCCAAACCACACCAGAATATTTTACATTTGGCTGTTGGAACTGCTCAAGGGCTTTGAACATAACCAGACTGATCCGGAGAGGAAAAGAAAGAGGGAAGAAAAATAAATTCGAATAGAAAAGGAAGTGGTGACTGAAGGCCTTTCTCGACAAGCAAAGGCGAAATCTTCAGTGGCCAGAGGAAAAGGACACTTGACCACTAAAGTGGTAGAAAGTAATGACGATGCCACTTCACTTTGCAGGAAATGATGAGTACTGCAAAGGGAACACAGAGGATAGAGCGAGCACTGCTCTAAGATTGAGAAGCGGCATCAGCACAAATGGGCATTACCCACATTAAAGAGAAAAGAGTTGGCAGAAAACAAAGGCTGATGGGTGTGAGAGAAATTTGTGAAATTCCCGATCTTATTCTCGTCTGAAGATGAAAGAGAATTAGAAGCTCGAGCCGAGATCTCTAGAACCTGTAGGGGATTCATTCAAGGTCTTAGCGGCTGTAGTTCAAATATGGGCAATCCGTGGATTCTTTCGTCGGTGGGCTCGCTCTTTAAAAAAGGCAGATTCTCCTAAATAATGGAGTTAATGACTTCAGTACTTTGTAGTTGACCTGGCCAAAGTACCAATTGGAACAGCACCACCCGTTGTTGAGGAAAAGGCGCTCGAGGGAAGGCTTCAAGCGTTGCTGTTCGAGAGTCGAAGCCAGGTTTGAAGAATATGTTCTAGATCCATATGATGGGGATCCAAAGCAAGCACCTTGTACAGATGGAGATCCAGTGTCGGGCCCCTTATCAATCTCTCATTGAGAAATCGATGAAAGGGTTGCATTTGACCCTAGACCTGTGGATAATCCTGCGTACGCGGGAGCTGATTCAGTAGGGGCAAAGGAATCAATAGCAGTTAACCCAGCCTTTCTCTGTTCTTCCTTCAGAGATCCACTGCAACCCTAACTTCAGGCCTTCTTCCCTTTTCCGGCAATCGCTATAGCCCTAAGCTCTCACCCCGATACCCCCATCTCCAGGTATATTTCAGACACTTGTCCCATACAAGGGAAATTGCATGGTTATTACGGGCGACGATACTGCTCTTCCTATTTCCCAAATTGGCACGGCCATGATGTCCACTTCTTTTGGCAATTTTTCTATCCCTAAAGTTTTCCTTGTTCCAAGAGTCAAGAAGAGTCTTCTATCTTTCAGTCAGTTCACGTCTGACTTTCAATGCAAGTTTGATTTTACTCCTTCTACTGTTGTTGTGAAGGATCTCAGAACGGGGATGGAGATTGCTAGAGGGCGAAGGCACGGGAAGCTGTATGCGTTAACAGATGACCGGGTTTATGCGTTGGCGATGGCAGTCAAGAAAAGACAGACGGAGTTAATAAGGTGCCGGCTTCCATTTGGCATCTTCGGCTTGGGCATGCAAGCTATCTGCTTCTCAATAAGCTCCATGCCAAATCTTTTTCCTTTTTTATTATAGGGATAAAAAAGAGAATCAATCTTTATGTACTGGCTGCCAGAAGGGGGCAGCCATACTTACCCTTCCTTTCATTTAAGAAAATTGCACCCTATGCACTTGTGCATTCTGATGTATGGGGACCTGCTCCCGTGCCTTCCCTATCTGGCTCTCGCTACTATGTCATTTTTGTTGACGACTATAGCAGGTTTACCTGGATTTACTTCATGAAACATAAGTCCGAGGTATTTTCCCATTTTCAGGCGTTTCGGGCTAGAGTTGAAAAAGCTTTTGATAGACCCATAACAACAAGACCTGACGATCTGATGGGGGAGGAGAATGAACGTCTAACGCATTCTCTGAGTACTTACGGAATGCCGGCATCGCTCATCAACTCAACTCCCATGTCCTTACACGCCAGAACAGAATGGAATCGCTGAACGGAAACATCGTCATATTACCGAGTCTGGGCTTTCTATGATGTTCGACACTCGGACTGAAGCTTTCAAAGTTGCAGTTTTTATTAAAAATCGGCTACCCAGCTGAAAAACTACTGCGCGCGCAGGCAAGAAAACGGCAGCGCGTTAGCCCCTATGAGAGTAAGGCCTTTTCTTGCTGGCAGAAAAGCAAAATATTCTTCCGCGGAAAGAAAAAGAAATAGGCAGAAAGTAAAAGAACGGCTTCCTGGAAGGTAAGTGGCCCTCCAGGAAAAGCTCGCCGCCTGGAAGGGGAAACTGCTATCCGGGAGAGTGCAACTCATTAAAAATACTCTAAAAAGTATGCCAGTTTATGCGATGTCTGTGTTCTACGTTCCTAAAGGAATCAAAGCGAAAGTCGAGAGAATCCAGAGGAGATTCCTTTGAGGAAAGCTACTGGATCAGCTGTGGCTGACTGAATTCAGGAGAACATCATTTCAAGGTTCGGCATTCCACAGAAGAGAGTATCTGATAATGGTTCTCTGTTCGTCAATCAACAGGTTGGTGACCTCCTATCCAAGTAAAAAATGAATCACGGTCGGTCAACTACATATAATCCGCAAACCAACGGGCAGGCTGAGGCGACCAATAAGATCCTTTTTAAGATCTTAAAGAAAACCGTCTGCCAAAACCAGAAAGATTGGCATACGAAGTTAGTCTTTGCTTTGTGAGCGTATAGAACTTCGGCGCGATCCAGTACTGGGACTACACCCTACTCACTAGTGTATGGAGCGGAAGCTGTTCTCCCCGAAATTTAGTCTCTGCGAATTCTCCAGGCCAGTAAGGTAGACCCTGTATCAGCAGAATATGCAGAAGTCCGATTGCCCGAATTAGAAGCTTTGGACGAAGCCTGACTTCGTGCTGCTCAAAATCTCGAAGTATATACGAGGAGAGGACCTATGATCAAAAAGTTTGACTTCGACCGTTCAAAGTTGGTGATCTTGTGTTGAAGATGTCTGAAAAAGTAAGGGCAAACATGTCAGACACTAAGTTCGCGTCGAACTATGAACCAAACCAAACCATAGTCACTCATGCCTTTGACTTGGGCTACTATAGGTTGTCTAGGGCAGATGGGACTGTCGTGTCTGAGCCCATTAATGGTCGGTGGCTAAAATATTTTTGTGTCAAACAATCTATACATTATGTTTGAATTCTTTCTTTTGCACATGTAATACATTTTTGATTCTTCTGTGCCCACTTGATAAGTGATGAATGTGCTGTACCATGATGATGTCGTGCCTATTCCTTTTTTTTTGATTTGTAACTGTTATGTGTGAATACTCATTCTTTGTTATTTGTCACTGTCATTTGTGATATGTGCTTTGTGAGCTTGGCTCATGTGTTGCATATATATTTGTCTTTGTATTACTATATAAGAATTGTATTTCGAATGTTCAGTGGTGATTTATATTTGATGTTGTTCACGCCGAATCTCCTATTCATTTTCTCATGAATTGCTGTCCCCTGTCACTCTGTGCTTGTTTTCTGTGTCATATACTCGTGTCCTTCAACTATTCAGTCTCATTTTCAATTCCTTGTATGATTATACATCTCCATATCAATCACCTATCCCTTGTGATTTCGTGCATTGTGCTGTATTTCCTGTGTACTTGTCTTTTTGTTTATTGTGTTCATACCTTGTCCCCTGTATATCATGTTTGTGTGTTGCCCAACCATATGTTGATTATCCATTATTCTTTATAAAAGATCATTTGTTTTGTGCATTCGAAGTTCTTTGTTGTTAAAGTACAGATGTAGTTACTAGAGGAGAGCTAACAACAAGAATATTCATTCATGAGGAGACAAAATATACAAGCAAGATGCTTGAGAGACAAGGAGAATGACCATAAAAAAGGGGTGAAGCGAGTCATATATAGGGCAAGTAGTTCGGGTGTCGCGGGTGTCGGTACTCAGGGGCACGCTTTGAAAAATTCCCTCTTTCTTGTAGCTTTGGCTACTGAACTTATGAAAAGAGGACTGAGCCTTAAGCCGCAGAGAGAACTCTTTGTTCCGTCTTTCGGGTTGTAGGGCGTAGGGAGTAGGCGAGTCAGTCTAGTTGTTACCAAGGTGACGAGATGCATGAGTTGCCTAGGTGCCAAAGCGACTAGAAATAATTTTGGCTAAGACAAAACGATGCCGAGTTGTCGAATTGTTGACATATTCTAAGGTCGGCATAGGGGGCCTTAGAGCTAAAAGTAGTTTGGCTTCCCCTTGTGTACAACTTAGCTGAAGTGCTCATAGCATAGATCGGCTAGACCAGGTCACCAAGGCGGGCAATCTCATTTTCACATTTGGTGAAATTTTGTAGTCTTAGCGGTCGTAGCTCAAAACTTCCGAACTTTTCATAAATAATACCTTCTTAAGTTGTCGACGTTCCACACATGGGGTACCTACCTCCCTCCAACGTTTCGAGCTTGTACATATCCTCATCGATCACCTTGAGAACTCTGTAGGGGCCTTCTTAATTTGGACCTAACTTTCCATGCCAAGTTCAGGTACCATAGCCTTCCTGAGTACATGGTTGCCAACTCGAAATTGACGTCTCTTAACTCGGGTGTTATAATACCGAGTTAGTTGTTGCTGGTATGCTACAATCCGAATATAGGCTAAGTCACGGACTTCTTCCACCAGGTCGAGATTAGTCCGTAGCTCATCCTCATTAGCCTCCTCATTGTACATCTTGGACCGCAAGGTTGCCACCTCGATTTCGGTTGGAATGATAACCTCTGTCCTATATGTTA
Organism: Nelumbo nucifera; assembly: GCF_055504915.1. Classification (NCBI taxonomy): domain Eukaryota; kingdom Viridiplantae; phylum Streptophyta; class Magnoliopsida; order Proteales; family Nelumbonaceae; genus Nelumbo; species Nelumbo nucifera. Next base: position 29,812,819 of record NC_142650.1, read on the forward strand.
AGTTGAAAGGAGTTTCCCTGGTTGTCATCTTGATAGTAGTTCGGTAAGCCCAAAGGACATTGGGCAACTTTTCCACCCACAAACCCTTAGCTTGGGAGAGCCAAGCTTTGAGTCCATGGGGGATCACCCTATTCGTCACTTCGGCCTGACCATTTGCTTGGGGATGGGCCGTTGAGGTGAAAACTGTATTAGATTCCCATCTTGGCACACCAATTTTAGAACTTAATGTTTTCGAATTGCTTCCTATTGTTCGAAATTAGTACCTTGGGGACGATGCTCATTCAAAAAAAGTTCTACACATTCCGAATTATGATGGATACTAGCAGTTTGACTTCTACCCACTTCGTAAAGAAGTTAACTATGATGACCAAGAACCTCCTCTACCCGGTCGAAGGTGGAAAGGGACTAAGGATATATATCCCCTAGTATGAAAATGGCCACGAGTTGGTAAAGTATCTCAAGTCGACAGCAGGTTGGTGTGGTATGTTGGCATGTTGTTGGCACTAGTTGCACTTCCGATCTAATTTAGTGTGTCTGTCTTCATCGTGGGGTAGTAATAGCCTTGCCATAGCGCCTTCTAAGAGAGTGCCCTGCCCCCTAGGTGTCCTCTACAGAGACCTTTGTGGATCTTGCATAGCACCTAGCTCGCTTTAGTTGGACGCAAGTTGCGTAGGTAGGGGAGCGTGAACGACTTGCAATACAGTTGCTTGCCTATGATTACATAGCAAGCTGACTATTGCTCCACCCTTCGAGCTACATTACACTCTGTAGGTAAGGTCCCGTGGTGCAGATAGTCAATGAGCGGATCCATCCACCTCAGCTTTGTAGCCAAAACAGGAGCGACCTCTTCTTCCACCCTTTCTATGCTAGGTCATTGTAGGTCTTCAATGTAGACCGTTCTCTTCATAGTGTCCATCGCATCGGCTAACTTCGAGAGTGCATCAACTTTGGTGTTCTTGAACCTTGGCACTTGCTGGATGTACCAAGAGTGGAAGACGAGCAGGAACTCCCTAACATTGGTCAGGTAGGCTGACATGGTGAGCTCCTAGGCTTCATACTGCCATTCATGTGGTTCACCACTAGCTGCAAGTTGCTACACACCACAAGATGTTTTGTGCTGACATCCTTCACTAACGATAGCCTAGCTATGAGCGCATCGTACTCAGCTTCATTGTTTGATGCTTGAAACACGAATTGGAGAGCGTACTCCATCTTTAGCTCATTAGGTCCATGGAGTATTAGTCCATCTCTGCTCCTACGTTGGTTGGACGAGCCATCCACATGGAGGATCTAGGGCTCCTTGTCACAAGTCGGGTCAGGTGCCACACCGGTTGACACCTCCAATATGGTCATGAGCTCGACAACTTCAGGGGCTGGCGTGCTAAACGTGCACTCGACAATGAAGTCAACCAAGATTTGTGCCTCGATCGCTAGGTGTGGTCTTGAACTGAATGTTGTACTCATTGAACTCGATTACCCATTTTGTCAACCTACCTGAGACCTCAGGCTTCTGGAAGACTTGCTTTAGGGGTTGATTGGTTAAGACCACGACAGTATGGGCCTGAAAGTAAGGATGCAACTTTCGGGCTGCTAGTACTAGCAAGAAGGCCATCCCTCCTATGTTATTTCTTATTCCATTCTCCATTTCATTTCAGTGTATAGTGTATATGGTGTGTTGAGAGGAGTATTGAGTTGGGTGTATTGGGTGTTGGGTATGGGTGTGATTCCGATGAGGTCATTTTGTATTTTCTCCTGTTTATAGTGCGAAGGAAGCTCCGAGCGGCTGCCTATGGACGTAAGCAATTTGGCCAAACCATGTAAATCTAGTGTTCTCTCTTCTTTCTTTCTTTATTGTTATCTACTTTTGTCTGTTTCTGTGCACACATAGATTACGTTATTTCCGCCGTGCAATTCCAACAATTGGTATCAGAGGCACACGGTTCTATTCCATGATTCTACCAAAATTTGTATTTGTCATTCTGGTATTGCACGTATTGAATATGGCGAGTTTGAGCTCTACCCGGTTTGACATACCGAAATTGTGCAATTGATTTAGAAGGAAAAGAGAAGAAGTCTGCTGATATTCTTCTTGCTTTAGATGATTCGGTTCTATTCAATGTGTCCAAGGAAACCATTACCAAAGGTTTATGGGACAAGTTGCGGAATCTCTACGAGGGCAAATTGGTGTCTAACAAAATCTTTCTCCGGCAACAACTCTACAATCTGAGGATGAAGGACAGAGCCTCTCTACAAGTACACTTGAATGAGTTCAACACTCTAGTAAGAAAATTAGCAGTTGTAGAGGTACGTATTGATGACGAAGAAAAGGTTGCTCTTTTGCTTTGCTTTATGTTGGACTCTTGGGATAGTTTGATAATGAATTTGAGCAATACTAAAGATCTGCCATTAGAATTTACTATTTCTATGTTGCTTATGGAAGAATCTCATAGAAAACTTGGTAAGAATTCTTCAAGTGACGCAATGATGGTATGAGGTAGATCGAATGAGAGAAACGACTCTACCAGAAATCAAACGAGATCCAAGTCAAGAGGCAACAAGAAATGACTCAAGTGTTGGAACTGCAATAAGAAGGGCACCTTTGGAAAGATTGTTAGCAACCCAAAGCAGAGCAGAATTAGTCCAACTCTAACAAAGATCCAACTTCAAATAATTTCAAAGGAAACATCGCACAAGGAAGTGATTCATCAGAAAATGGTGAGATACTTGTCTGTTGATTCTTGTGAAAATTTAAAGCACAACTAGATATTAGATTCTGGTGCTTCTTTCAATATGACGCCATACAGATATTGATTCTATACATACCAATCATGTGATGGTGGGATTGTTTAGATGGGCGATAACAACACATGCAAAATAGTGAAAATTTGAGACATTAGAATTACTATGTTTGACGGCATCACTTGTACAATCTCTGGTGTACGGTATGTTCCTAAACTACAAAAGAGTCTCCTATCATTGGGGAAGTTTGATAAAGACAACTACAAGTTTTTTGGAAAAAAAGGCCAATTGAAGATTAGTAAAGCAGCTATGGTAATTGCAAAAGATAAATTACAAGGAAAGCTATACCACTTGATTGAGGATACCATGGTCGACAATGCCATCGTTGCAAATGCTATAACTGATTCTATTATGATTTGAAATAGACATTTGGGTCATATGAGCAAGCAAGGACTTAAGGTACTTCTTGATCAAAATCTACTTCCTGGTTTAAAATCTACTAATTTGAATTTCTGTAAAGATTGTTTATTTGGGAAACACCACGGAGCTAGTTTTTCAAGTCTAAGGTTAGGAGTAGAGAGGTATTAGATCTAATACGTTCTGATACACGGGAAACTACTACAAAATCTCTTAGAGGTTCATTATACGTTGTCTCTTTTATTGATGATTTCTTTAGGAAAGTATGGGTATATATGCTCCAACGGAAGAGTGATACTTTTTCCTATTTCAAGAAGTTCAAAGCTATAGCTGAAAATCAGAAGGGGAAAAGAATTAAGTGTCTGAGAACTGACAATGGGAAAGAATATACCTCAAAAGAATTTAAAGATTTTTGTAGTGAACACGACATTTTGAGACAGTATACGGTTCCTCGAACTCCACAACAAAACAGAGTTTCTGAATAGATGAATCGTACACTTATGGATCGAGGTAGAAGCATGTTGAGTGTAATTGGGTTGGAGCAGTGCTTTTGGGCAGAAGCAGTCAATATGACATGTTACCTAGTAAATCGCTCTCCCACTATGGCACTTGATTGCAAAATTCTAGAAGATGTATGGTCAGGAAACCCTGTTGATTATTCTTTCTTACGTACCTTTGGTTGTGATGCTTATATTTGGATTCTTAAGGAGCAAATGATCAAACTAGAGGCAATGTCCAAAAGGTGTATTTTTCTTGGCTACATAGAAGGTACAAAGGGATACAGATTGCGGGATCCTACTGCCCACAAGATAATTGTTAGTTGAGATGTTATCTTTAATGAAGATTCATGCAGAAAGAATCAAGCTCTAAGACAGTAGAGAAAGTTGAAGTGGAATCTTTTCAAAAGATTCAAGAGTAACAAATAGATGAGTACTGAGTTGGGTGTATTGGGTGCTGGGTATGAGTGTGATTCCAGTGAGATCATTTTGTATTTTCTCCTATTTATAGTGAGAAGGAAGCTCCGAACTACTCCCCGTGGACGTAGGCAATTTGGCCGAACCACGTAAATCTAGTATTCTCTCTTCTTTCTTTCTTTATTGCTATCTGCTTTTGTCTATTTCTGTGCACATACAGATTGCGTTATTTTCGCTGTGCAATTCCAAGAAACATGTTCTTGAGAATAGCATGAGATCATGAATGAGTTGTGTGACCCGGCATGAGATCATGATCTGCCGCTGACCCAGCATGACCAGTGCTTTTGGAGATGGTGACCCAGTATGGCCAGAACTTTTGGAGACGGGGAATAGCATGAGATCATGATCTGCCAGACTTGTAAACGGTGTATATTGAGGCCAACAGTAAGCCGGGTCGCAAATGAGCTTCCCTCCGCTTCAGTTAACCACCATTTACCAAATAAACCCATCTGGATTATTTGGGGAAGTTACGAGCTCTATGTAAGGTTGATCGCCTTTGTATGTGTATGCGTCGCCGGCCCATCTGTAGAGCCCGAACTTTAAGAAATTGGTGACCGCTGGATAAGACTGCAAGGAAGAAGCAATTCAATGCAAATTAATTAACAACTTGATTAATCAATGAGCATAAGTATAGTAAATTAAGGCCAAAACTTTTTTCCTTTATTTTTGTTAAATTTCTTTGGCCATAGAAACTTTATAAGCACTTGATAACATGATGGTTTGCACATATATACCACTAATTTTATTCCCTCAAGGTACTAATCCACCATTAATTAACTTGAACTAGAGAGAGAGAGATAGATAGTTGGATAGATAGATAGAGAGAGAGAGAGAGGGAGAGTTTGTATGGAAGAAGAGAGGGAGCATGAGACACTGTCACTAACGTCTAATGAGGTCCCAAGATAAACAATGCTGAAGAAGAAGAATAGTAAGTAAGTATTGAACAATTCTAATGGCTTAATTCAAATCTCAACAACAATATCATCGGATGGGTCATTCTCGTGCAAACAAGTCTGCTAGTTATCTAGAAACAAATGATACATGCCGTTAATTCACAGCTAATGTATAGAGTGAGATTGTGAGAAAACTCACTGAATAGTATGGAACAACTGAAACGATGTTGATTGGCTCTACTGAATCAGGAGATGATAATGCATAGAGCGCTGCCTGAAAGAGTTGTGTTGAACCGGTACCAACCACGATGTAACGACCTTCTGTTTCAGTGTTGGCCACCAAATAATGCAAGCGTCTGATCTCTTCCGCTAATTCGGACTCCAGAAACCAGCACAAGTTTGTAATGTCGGAGACGTAGCTTAGCGATTGCCAGACAAAGATCACCACTGTGCACTTGTCCCCCATCTTCTGCCAATATGGCTTGGACATTTTTGGATCACCACTGTTAACGAAAGTCAAATAAAAAAATATCATCAGGTGTCAATCCGAGAATACAAAATAATTGTAGCCTGGGACGATCTACATATCAAAAACCCAACATCAACTGTAATTGAAAATGATGGAATCAAATAATGCACAGGCTTCGAATTGGAAACTTACTTGTCAAGGTTAATAACAAAGTCGGAGGGGAGCTTCTTGGTCATGCCGTTTTGTTTTGCTTGGAAAGCAACGAAGAAGGGGAAGAGTGGCCATCAATGGCACACCTTACCTCTTGCTCCTGACCGTCTTTGATTGTCAGAGGCCCCCTGTACTAGCCGTTTCGTCCCTTTGATTGTCAGAGGCTCCCTGTACTAAACATCTGAAACAACCGTTCTTCACCGTCGGAAGTGAGCTTTCCTAGCCATTGTGCACCCGCCATCTGCCGGAGAGGCTTCTGAGTAGCATTGTGAAGACGTTATCTTGAAATGAATTTCTTTTTTAAAATACGATTTAAATGATTGTTATCTGGGATAACCGGTATTCACTGAAACAGAGAAGTGGAATGTTGATTGGTCCATGTCACCCGATATGATATGGAAAAGATACTTTTTCCATATCATAGATTTTCCCTTCTTCAAATCAATATAACTGATTTGCAATCTAATCAAGAGTATCAATACTTTGAAACTTGATAATAAGAAATAATTTAATTTTTCATAATTTAATAACGAACATGACAGTCAGTCACTGCCATAGGTGGTGTAATGTGGTGGCTTTGCCTCATTAAATTCAAGGCTATCAAGAAAATAATATATTTGGACAATAGTCCCATTTTTTCTTTTCCATTGGGAATTTTATGGTTTGTTCCACCTCATGATATTGATTTATTTTGTTTTACTTACCAACACCTCCATTTATGATTTAGTACCCACCCTCCCCCCTTGAATTTTGATAGAATCCCCCACTTGTTATTCTAACATAACAAAGAAATTGATTTTGAGTTGAATGGATTTACTACTATGATACCAGAAAGATATGATATCTAAAAAACTTTTGACTAATCAATTGAAATCATAAAGGTGGTAGTCAATTGAGTGTTATTTATCAAAATTCATGGATAGATTTTGATTGGTCAAAACTTTTACTATATCATATCTTTCCCACATCATAGATTTCCCCCTCATTTTAAAAGAAAAAGAAAAAGAAATAGGATTTTTGACCCCCAATATCCTATATAGTTGGGGACGAGGCTAAGATGATGATGATAATGAAAGGATGCAAAGAAGAATTCCAAATACTTCATTTTGAGCTCTAAGTCCATGACCAGATGCATAGACGGGAGGTTACGAACGAAGGGCCTTTTTCTAGGTCTTGGTTAAATGATGATTTTGGCGGGTTTTTTATGGGTTGAACGGAAAAATGCCCAATTAACCGTTAAAACAGAAACCTGTTGGGTATTCCAATTTTTAATTTGGTCCTAATTTTGAAGCGAGTCCCCCATAACAACTCTACCCACACATACCCACATAAAATTGCAACCACACATAGGGAATATCTCATCTTCTTATATGTTATTATGCACGGGGAGATGTTTTGAGGTAATGTTTTGTGGGTAGGCATGGGATGAGTTCTTGCGAGTGGGAGATCCAGAATCATTTAAAGCTTCCAAGCATGTTGGGATAGTTTTGGTTGAGAGTAAATCCCAAACAAAAATTGAAAAACTGAAAATCCAAACCAAGTAAACCAAGTAAAAGAAATATGATTATCTAATTATAATAAATCATATATATATATATATATATATAATTATCTATTTATAATCAGGGGATTATAGCTGATAAGGGCAACTTTTAGGTCTTATTATCAATAAAAATAATCTTTTTAAAATAATTTCTAGAATAGGGTATTTTTTTAAAAAATATCAAAAAAGGGTAGAAACACTATTAATCTTCTTCTTCATTCAGACCACCGAATAAATCTCCCCACCTCTGGTCTCTTTCTCTTTCTTCCTCTTCCTCCTTTCGATGGCCATGAAAGAGCTTCATTGTCAAGAACTACTTGGAGTTGGGAAGGCGGACGCCATGAAAGACCAGCATCCAAAGCTCAACAGTACTTGGAGGAGTTTTGATGGCCATTGCCAAGATCACCATGAAAGAGTTTCGTCTGCCTTCCACCTTCATACCGCTTTGATGGAATGCATGGTTTCTGTTTTTCCTCGTTGAGCACTACCTGGAGGAGGAGGACGAAAGCGGATGAAGCTCTTTCGAAGAAGAAGAAAAGAAGAAGGTAGAGGGGATGTGTTATGGGCACACCATCCGGCAGCGCACTGCGGAGCAGTCATAGGCAGCAGCAGCACGCACGGCAGGCCGCACAGTAGCAGGCACTGCCTGGCAGCGCCGCACAGTAGCACGCACCAATAGCGCGCAACATGCACCGCCAGGCAGCAGCACGCACCGCGCACCGCATGGCGGCACGCACCGCGCACCCACCCAACACCGCACGGCAACGGCACCATGGCGCGCAGCACGCACCGCTAGGCAGCAGCGCGCACCACACGCACTGCACAGTAGCACGCACTGCATAGTAGCACGCACCGCGTACACGCCCGGCACCGCACGGCAGCGGCACCATGAGCCGCGTGCACGCACTGCGCAGCAGCAGCACTGCGCACACGCACCGTGCGACAACGGCACCATGAGCCGCACGCACGCACCCGGCAGCAGCAGCAGAGCGGGACCCACACGGCAGCTCATAGGGGTGGGCCCACCCTTATCTGGACACGTCAAACCAACTCACCGCCAACTTACCTTATCCTTATCTTATCCCTATCCCTTATCTTATCCTATCCCTTATCCTTGTCTATATTTTATCTTCTTAAGTAGGAGTTGTGTTACGATTAGGAGTTTTAGTTTAAGTTGGATTACCCTAGCTTAGCCGAATCCAACAAGGAATTATCTTTTGTAATCTCCTATTTAAGGAGCTACGAATTGAAATAAAGCATTCAGTTTTTTAGCCAAGAAAAGAGTGAGGAGAGTTCGGGTGGTCTGTACGCAAGGGAAAGCAGGGCTTTCGCACTGTGGATCGACCCGTGACGGGATCCTACGCGCGGGACCATAACAAAAAGCAAAAGAAGAAAGAAGAGGAGGAGGAAAGAGAAAGATAAAGACCAGAGGTGGATAGATTTATTCGGTGGTCTGAAAGAGGAAGAAGATGAATAGTATTTCTACGTTTTTTGATATATATATATATATATTTTAAAAATTACCCTATTCTAGAAGTTATTTTTATTGATAATAAGACCCAAAAGTTACCTTTATCAACTATAATCCCTATAATAAATCATATATTATACATTTATATATATATATATATATATATATATATTACATTTTATTTATAATATATTATAAAAATAAACAATTGATTTTGGCATGAAATTTTGCAAAACCCGATGATATTGATTTAGTTTAAAAGGGGGGCTTTTATGGTCCAATCCCCCTCAGAAATCCTAACGTGTTCATACAATTCCGGTCATTGTAGTGGGGAAGGAAGATTCCCAATTCAAAGGGATGGTTTTTATGGGGAAGGGAATAAATATATTTGGGAAATCAATAAAAAATTATGAGGGGGAATAGACTATAAAAAGGCCTAAAAGCATAGGATTAAAAGAGGATAAATTCAACCCTTACTGGCCATGCATTTAGAATATCTCAATAATTGTATTCTTTTATTCAAGAGGAGATGTTCCCAATGCACCCTTGAAAAGAGCTATGAGTACAATTTTGTGACCATCAAATCCGATTTCCTATTAAACACCCAAGCATAAGGATTGCTTCCTGTTTCACTGTTTGGTGACCTGACTAAGAGACAATACATGTCTGCAAATCCCAATTGGAGTTCAAATCTATTCTACAGAATGCACTCAAAAACGTCCCACAGCACATAGTAATGACAAACACGAAGATGCTCTCCAGAGTTTGAATCTGCACCTCACGGGAGTGTCCTTTCACGTGCATCTCACAAGACCGGATCTGCTCCTCACACCTGGCGCCTCACGAGCACATCCTACCATTGACAACATAATGCACAGTAAATGTGCCTGTGAGGCGTCCGTTACCTTGTTCCCGCTTCCTCCTAACGAGACGTCCGTTACCTTGTTCCCTTACTCCAGAATATCGCATGCCCTCTGTTCCCTCTCTTCTATCAACCTTCCTGTTCGTGTAACTCTTCCATCCCGGCGCCGATGCCGACGCTTATTCCGGCGACGAACGTTCCTCCGGAAACCGTTCCGCCGATGACCGTTTTTCTCATCTCTTCTGTTCACATTTTAACCTTTTTTTCTCAAGACAAAACCATAGAAGGAAAGGCTCACCGGCAACCACCCGACCATTGTTCAGGTTTGTTTTTTTATCTTCATTCTCGTTTATTTTATTTTTATTTTGTATTTTTCTCCAACCAGTGCTATTTTGACGAGCGCATAAGACAATAAGACATTAGGGGATTTTACACTGTAATGAATTTTTTTTAACGGGTGTGTAATTTCTTTGATTATTATTATTTTTTTATTTTTCCCGCAACAGTTATAAATGCATGTTTTGTGCATTTCTAACCAAGTTTAGTCCATATCTAGTGCTTGAAGTTTATAGTAACTTGGAATTGTTGACATGCGAAATAATACATGAATTGTTTCATTTCATTGCAGTTGATCTCAAGCATTCAGTAGTCGTCTCCTGGGAGAACATTTTTGATACATTTGAAATGTAACTGAAACCAAATATACCTGTAATCCTCTATTGGTTACAATTCTCAGGAATCCATTTAACCTTAACCTCAGGTGCAACATCGACCACAACATATCTGGAGCCAAATACATCATAAAAAATTTTAGATTCGCATTCATAGCACAGGTTGGAGAAAAATACAAAATAAAAATAAAAATAAAATAAACGAGAATGAAAGAAAAAAAAACGCACTTGAACAATGGTCGGGTGGTCGCCGCTGATTTTGTCTGGAAAAAAATTAAAATGTGAATAGAGGAGATAAGAAGGACGGTCTTCGCCGGAGTGGTCGCCGGCGTCGGCGCCGAAGATGGAAGAGGAGGTGGAGGGTTCAGGCAGAGGGTTACACGAACAGAAAGGACGAGAGAAGAGAGGGAACGGAGGCCGGAGTGTAACAAGGTTCTCTTCGTCGCACCATCAAGTGCCATCCACTGTGCCTTCAGCCGCAACTCCAACGTCCAAGTGTGTGCCATGGGTGGGCTAAACATGTACTTTTGTATGGGGGGCTGCCAATGGCAATATTGTAATATTGTAGTATGCTTTTTCATCTTTTTGACATTTCTTATTGTCACTCCCCCAAAAGCTTAACGTACTCTTTGAGGGGAGGTAGGTAGTCGAGTGAGCTCATAAGCGTGTAAAGGTTAAGCACGAGATCCCCTCGACACTGTACTGTGTGCTTGTGCTTACCACCGATTTATGCAATACAAGTAGCCTTTTGCTAATTTGTGTGCCTTCTTGTTGCCTTTGTGTGTGTGTTTGCTTTGTTTCGTAGGCTTACTCGCCCATTTCGAGTGCCGCACGGGGCCCCAGCGATTACCCCCGTGACAGTTGGTATCAGAGCGGGTTGCTCCTCAACGCTCGTGACCCTTGCATAGCAACACTAGTGGTGGCACAATGAAGCACAACAAGGAACTCACCGACGAGATTAGGCATGGCCTTGCCCATGCGAGGGAGACTGATGAGTCTCTAGGCGTTGAAGCCACTACAGAGAAGACCCCAGGGGGTCGCACATCCAAGACAAGCAAGCTTGACAAGTCAGTTGACGCACTTGCTGCCTTCGACACACGCATCCTTCGCTGTGAAGTGACTGTTGGGGAGATGCGTGACCGAGTAGAAGAAATCCACTTGAATGTGGAAACAATTGAGAGCTCCGTGGTGGAGCTAGAAGCCCGTTTAAATGGCATTATGAACGAGGTCCAAGACGTCCTGAATAGAACCCTCAAGGAAGTCCTTGGAACAAAATCCCGACAAGAAGGGAGCTCATCTCGATCCGACATCCAAGACCAGGTGGATGAGATGAGAGCTGAATGGGTGGCCATGAAAGTGGCCATGGCCTCTCCCTCCGACCTCCAGACTCAATTGGATGATCTTAGAGGAGACATGACGCTCCTCAAGAGACTAGTGGCCAGCACTCCAAGCCCCTCCACAACACTGGCTCCTGCTCGTGTGAAGATTCGGGAGCCTACACCTTATGCCGGCTCCCGAGATGCTAGAGAACTTGACAACTTCTTGTGGCAAATGGAACAATATTTCCATGTCGCTGGCATTGATGATGACCTAACGCAAATTCGTACAGTGATTATGTATTTGACTGACATTGCTATGCTATGGTGGCGCAGGCGATGCCAAGACATTGAACGGGGTACGTGCACCATCGAGACATGGGCTGATTTCAAACGAGAACTAAAGCGGCAATTCTACCCAGAGAACGTAGAGTACCTGGCACGGAAGAAGTTGAAATCACTCAAGCATGAGGACTCACTCCACGATTATGTTAAAGAGTTTTCAGCCCTTACCTTGGAGATCACGGACATGTCCGACAAGGATCTACTGTTCAACTTCATGGACGGACTGAAGCCATGGGCCGAACTAGAACTCCAACGCCGCAACGTACAGGACCTCGCCACGGCAATGGCAGTGGCGGAGCAACTCAATGAGACCAGCTTGTCACATGAAGAAACCCCTAAGCCAGAAAACCCGCGTTCCCCTAAATCGAGTGGGGGAGCAAGTCCTTCACGCCCTCCGTACGACAACTCCAGCTTCAACAAGCCAGCAAGACAAGACTATGGGAAGAAGCCACAAGGAGAGCAAGGCCCTCAGCACCGTTACAAGCCCAGAACCGCTGGGTCCCCAATTTCTTGCTTCCTTTGTGGGGGAAATCACTTGGTTCGCAACTGCCCAACCAAGAAGAAGATCAATGCCCTTGTCGCCAAGCTCAGTGATGACGAGCAAAGTGATGAGGAAAAGTCTGTACGGGCGCCTAGAGTGGGCGCCCTTCAACTCTTTAACGCCATGGTGAAGAAAGGGCCCAATCATGAAAGGCCGAAGAAAGCCCAAAGGGGGCTGAAGTATGTAGACATCCTCCTCGGCGGGAAGCAGACTCAAGCCCTTGTTGATACAGGGGCCTCCCACAACTTCATCTCAGTTGCCGAGGCCAAGCGACTCAAGCTGAACACTGTGAAAGAGACAGGGTGGATCAAGGCCGTGAACTCCGGGGCAAAGGCGATTGAAGGCATGGCTCGTGGGGTTGACCTCCAAGTTGGGCCGTGGACAAGCAAGATTAATCTTTCAGTGGTACCCCTGGATGACTTCCGAGTTGTCTTGGGAATGGACTTCATGAGACAAGCAGAAGCAGCACTCCTACCTCACATCAACTCTTTATGCATCTTGGACGAGCGCTCCCCTTGCATGGTACCAGTTACGACTTCTACTAAGGTTCATGGGAAGCAAGTTTCTGCACTACAACTTTTTCACGAAGAAGCCTTGTTCAACACCAACCTGAAGGAAGCAGAGAAGTTCCCCACTCCACTGGCGGAAGAAGCCGCCCCTCAAGCCAACAACTACAACAGCAGCAGGAAGCAGCAGGCCATCCAGCCGTCTACACCTCTCCAGCAACAGGGTTCGTGCGTGTCAACAACCACCAAGCAAAGCAGAAGACCCAAGGCCGTGACAAACTTTGCCCACACCTACTGCCACAACCATCGGGGAGAGCGAGTGCCACCTGAGCCATTTAGGGGCCACATTCACATTATCCCTCAAGATAAATCCCGTAGTAGCCTTGCGAGTCACCCTTGGGGAAGAATGCATGGGAACCAACACCCAAACAATCCAAAATACCATTTTGACCTAGCCTTGGCCACCAACCTTCCTACCACCATCAGGAACAAGTCAAAATCCTACCTTGAAGCAGCCAAGCAGGGACTTAACTTAGGGGCTAGCCATAGGTTTTCCCCACCATCGAGAACATCCACTAGCAATCTACCCAACCTACTATCTGGGCCTTGGAAGAAACCCGGTTCGTGGAGCAGTCGAAGAACCTTCTTTCACCAACAAGAAGTTGAAGCCTCAAGCAGAAGTTGAAAGAAACCCGGTTCGGGGAGCAGTCGAAGAACCTTCTTTCACCAACAACAAGTTGAAGCCTCAAGCAGAAGCTAGTCTTCGAGGACGAAGACTGAATTGAGTGGGGGAGACTGTAACAAGGTTCTCTTCGTTGCACCATCAAGTGCCATCCACTGTGCCTTCAGCCGCAACTCCAACGTCCAAGTGTGTGCCATGGGTGGGCTAAACATGTACTTTTGTATGGGGGGCTGCCAATGGCAATATTGTAATATTGTAGTATGCTTTTTCATCTTTTTGACGTTTCTTATTGTCACTCCCCCAAAAGCTTAACGTACTCTTTGAGGGGAGGTAGGTAGTCGAGTGAGCTCATAAGCGTGTAAAGGTTAAGCACGAGATCCCCTCGACACTGTACTGTGTGCTTGTGCTTACCACCGATTTATGCAATACAAGTAGCCTTTTGCTAATTTGTGTGCCTTCTTGTTGCCTTTGTGTGTGTGTTTGCTTTGTTTCGTAGGCTTACTCGCCCATTTCGAGTGCCGCACGGGGCCCCAGCGATTACCCCCGTGACAGGAGGGCACGCGGTATTTCGGAGTAACGGGACAAGTTAACGGACGTCCCGTTAGTTTCGCACGAACTCAAAGTGAGAAGCGTGTGAGAGGACATGTGGCGAGGGCTTATTGTCATATTGTGTGGGACGTTTTTGGGGTCGCTGATTCGAACACTGTTCTCAATGCACGCTGAGATGTGCAAGTGAGGCGTTTTTGGGGGCGCATTCTGTGGGGGCAGATATGAATTCCCGCAATTGGACCCTTCTTGATGGGATGATTTCAGTCGCCCAAACAAAATCCTAAGTCGGGATAAGTGCAGTCATGCAGGCCACAAAACACACTATGTAGCAAACCGTCAAGCATCCACTGCCTCTTCATGCATGGTAACTGGTGAGACTTGGAAGTTGGAAAAGCGTTTCTTTCTCGTTCACCCTAGCCTATACGCACTATACGCAGAGAGACGGAGAGGAGTTTGCCAGTTCGTTGAACCTAAAGCTTCTCTTGCCAGAAGAAAGAGCGCACAAAAATGGCGGCAGCATCAGCTGCAGTTGTGAACGGGGTTTCACAGGAGACGAGGGCATTGGTGTCGGAGCTGCGCCGCCAATTCTACACACTTGGGTGGACCTCGGGCACTGGAGGTAGCATCGCCATCAAGGTCCATGATGACTCCATTCCTAAGCCCCAACAGCTCATTGTCATGTCCCCCTCTTCTGGTACTGCTGTCATTATCTTCTTCTGTAAATGAAGAGTATATTTTCTTTTTATCTATTAGACGATGTGTTCTGATTTGCTTTGAATGAATGCGTAGGTGTTCAGAAGGAAAGAATGGTTCCTGAAGACATGTATGTGCTTTCACCAAGTGGGTCTGTTCTCAAGGTTCCTTTTCCGAAGCCTTATCCCCATAAGCCTCCCAAATGTTCGGAATGTGCTTCCCTCTTCATCAAGGTATCCAGTTTCCCTGTCTTTACTTCATTTATTTATTTATTTATTATGTATTTGTTTTCGGTGTTATTCCAATTTCCAATTTGGGATTCGTAATGGGAGCCTAGAATATGATCACAATGCTCTGTTTTATTGGACCTCATTGCATATATTAGTTTTGAGATTCGTGAGCATATCATTGTGGATTAGAAAAACACCAATGGCTATGAAATGTTCATGATTTTTAGCTGCGGTTCAAAATAGGTGGTTGGAAGTCAATGACTGATTTTACATGAGGATGTGAATCATAGCCGGAACACTAGAACGGCACATTACGTAGAAGTTATCTGTTTATTTAGGAAATCCTTGCCAGGAGGTCTCCATAATGCTAGTGTTAAAGAATTATCTCTTTGATTTGTTATGAGTTAAAGAATAAGCTCTTTGATTTGTTATTTTTTCCTTCAATACGGAAACATGATCTCGGTTGGAATTTTTTTCCTTGTGTGTTGTTTCTTTCATAAGTGGGGCGTATGGACTTTTATATGATTTTAGTAGTTCACCTTGAATCCTAGATATTATGGTCTTTCATTTCTTTTGTTCTTGTGGTCTATGCAATTTCCATTCTGTGTTGTAAGATTCATGTAGAATGCAGTCATGTTGTCTAGACAAGAAAGTTTATTATTATTTCTCTAAATGTTCGTTGTCGCCTATCAAGTAATAACCTAAATCTTTTATTCCCTTCGAGGCTTATGAGATGCCTAATGCTGGGGCTGTTATCCACAGTCATGGAGTAGACTCTTGTCTTGCAACAATGCTAACTCCATTCTCTAAGGAGTTTCAAGTAATTCAGCACTTTGAAAATTACCATTGGCAGCCACACTTATTTTTTCTCATATTTGTTTTAGTTTAGTTATTGCCCTCTCTGTGTCTGCATTTGATCTTCCATTGCTGCCTGTATTCTTCTAGTTGTAGAATATTTTACCTTATGGTGTGCCACTCTAAGAGATTGTTCATTGAGATTAGAAACACATAATTCTTGCTTTTGGACATATCTATGTACTCTATATTACAACTGTGGTGCTAATGCACCAAAAGAAAATAATAGGATATCCAACTGACAATTTTGAAGGAACATACGGCATGGCTTGAGGAATCACTATTTCAAGCTATGTCATGTTGATGTAGGACCAGCTCAGTTCTAGTCCTTAGAGAGAATGCTGAATGGTTTTCTTGATCAGAATTTTATGGCTGTTGATGGCTGTAATGGATTCTTGAAGGAATAAGAGAGAAAATACCTGGAATCACTCACAAGGTGCCTAGAATCACTCTAGGGCATGGGAATCACTCACCATGGTTAGCATAAGTTGAAGAAAATTCAATATATTTCATTCTTTTGTGTAATACGTCCATACATATTTATAGACTCTAAACTCATAATAATCCTAGTAGTCAAACTGTTAGACTCATAATAGTCTTAGGAGTCAAACTGTTAGACTCAATAATCCTACTAGGACTCAAACTAAGCTGTCATATCCTACTTCAATTCAAAGAAGACTCAATAATTCTAGTCCTACTTATGCAATGACTCTGAAATTTTAAACATAAACAAACTATAACTAGACAAATAAACCCTATCATTGGACCCCACAGAAAATTGAAAAATGACAAAAATACCCCTACTGTCCAAAAATACAGAAATACATAAAATTTCATAAAATTCCAATTTTGACTCTTCAGCTCCTGCATCACATGTATTGCTTCAAAATTGTCAGGAATTATATGCCTTGTTGATACATACATTCTAGTGGTTTGGAAGGTCCAGTATTCTTTTTGAGACCATTGAAACTACATCAGGTCCTGACGTTATTATCAATTACCATAAACCAACCATAAGCATATTGGGAACTATTCATTCAATTAGCCTTTTCCCTCAAGACATACAGTGGAACATAATTCTGTATAATAGCTAGATTAATTCGATATACAGTAAGCGAATTTGATGATAAATGAAAGTGAAATCATTTTATTCAGCAATTCCCTTTACTTTTAACTGTTATATGAATTTTGTACTTGGTCTTTTTGGGTTCTTTGACACTATGTCGATCTTGGGGTTTTGTATTTTTTTTTATTGTTCAAGGCAACACCAAATTATGAAAATTACTACCATTTTTTTGTTTATCAGATGATCTATTATCATTTTAACAGTTTCTGGAAAGTAGTCTTCATAAACATTGTTCTAATGCAATGGTACTGATTTTCATCACTGAATATGATATACTCTAATGTCATGATAACTGTTGGTATCGTCTGTTTTTTTTAACAAAAATTGTAGCCAATATGGTGTCTCTGGAAATATATGCATTTGATGTTGTTTATGTTGTTACTATTTCCATTTTCTATTTTTGTTCTGTGTTTCATTTGGGATGTTTTGGAACATCATATTTACATATGATTTCATCATCTAACATATTTTGTTCTGTGTTTCTTTTTTATGCTGCTATCAAACTTAATCAGTTGGGACTGAACAGGTCCACCCCAAATTATGGTCCATATCATAGAGTTTCGGGTGCTGAAAGGAACACAAACATAGCTGTGAAGGCAGGGACTATGAATTTAAACCACTCACCTGAACCATCAAGAGTAAGTTTTGGAAGCTATCCTTTTCAGTTTAGATACATAGAGGATCTCAGGTTCACAAATTTTCTTTTCTGTTCTTTTTATCCTTTTGACCTCTTTAGTTATTTCTATTTGGGGGTTTGTTGATTAATGATGATTAAATTCATGGTTTAATGGACAACTTGAGGAATCCTTGCCTGATTGGTTTAGCAATTGTTTGATACAATTGAAATTGAGCTTTGCTTCAATATCTTGTTGGTTTTATGCAGCGTTGTATTGTTCTTGACATTGAAGGGACAACCACTCCTATATCATTTGTTATGGATGCTCTTTTCCCCTATGCCCGAGATAACGTGGGGAAGCATTTAACAGCAACATATGAAACTGAAGAAACTCAATATGATATTAAGTTGCTGCGAGCTCAAGTAAGGTTCTGTTGATCTCATTATTGCCTTTTACTTTACGAGTCTTGTGTAAAAAGCTTCGTGTTACACATAAATAACTGGGACAAGAAGACCCTTAACAATGGATTCTTTATACAAGAAGAGCCCAAAAGGTAGCAGCTATATTTCTTTTGCACTATTTATTTTATGAATTTTGTTCTTCTGTTATTATTAGCATTATAATGTACTGACCAGATTGTTCCTTGTTCTCATTTGTTAACTCTAGATTTGTTAACAGATATTAGATACCTGTTAGAAGTGAGGATGTGCTGGCGGACCACTGCTTTGTTAGAATTTCCTGTCAGCCTTTTTCTTACTTGTTCCTTCACTGGTGTTTGATAACTGATGATATAGGAGCTCCAACAGAATGTTGAAACCTGAAAAGTTTCCAAATAAAAAATGTCTCATTCAGCATTTCAGCAGTGTTGCTGAATGATTAAGCACATGCATTGAGTTGATTATTTTAGCTATAAAAATTTTATTATATACCAACAATACCCCCAGATTCAAGTCATTTTTAAGTTCAGAATCTTTTCAGAATTCCACTTTCAGCACCTATTTTGGTAGTTATCAAATGGAAACAGCAAAAAGAAACTACTAAAAGGGTGATGTATGATGGGTTAGTTTGTCCTATAAGTGTGGGACCTGATGTAGTAGGGTACAACTACTATTTTTTTATTGGGGATCAACAATAAAGTAAGGAAATCTAAACAGTCAAAACTATTAGAGTTGGGTTTAAGCCTTTAATGTTCTTCTGAAAAATCTTAGGCATTGTTAAGCTAAGGGATCATGGGGAAAATCATTGACAAATGGGTGAACCAACAAAGCTGTTTGGGGTCCTAGGGAAGGATAAACAATTGAAGTAGGGTGGTGAATTAACAAGTGAATATCCTAATTCTATATAAAGATAAGATTGGGGGAATTAACAAAAATAAAGAATTAAAGAAGACTGCTGTGGTTTACAATGATGGACTTTGCCTTGAACTACTTTCTGCCTTTCTGGCCACTAGAAGTGAAAGAAAAATAGTGTCTTCTTTAAGGGGAGTAAATGCAGTCGTGATCCATTTACAACTTAACAGACCAAATTTTTTACGTAGGAAAATCAGAATTTAAAATTTCTATTTGGTAGTGACATCTCCTTAGGTTTCTCCTTTCTGGAGTCCTTTTAACAGCCAGTTACATGTCTGATGAAACACCTTAAGTTTCTTGACAATTTTTTTTTCTTAGTCATTTTATACATAGGAAAATCAGATTTTATAAACTAGTCATTTTCCAGGGTTCTTGCTTGATCTTCACTTGCATGCAGCTTTGACTAAAGGCATGACACTTGTGCTGAAGCTTCTCTTGTCTTTGTCTTCTCTATTAGGCCTCTAAGTCCCCAGGGCCCAGACTGCTATTGCTGCCATTCTCTAATCCATCTTTGCAATCTTTGAATTTTGCATCATCAACAAATATATTTTAATTAGACTTCATGCTAAATATTCAAGTATAGTCTATATTAGTGAATATAGTTAGAGGCCAACATGGACCCAAGTTAAAGAGTTAATTGTTTATTCAACCAACGCTCACAAAATGGCTGGACACAAGTGGGAGGAAATCTCATAAGAAAATTACATCTGTGGTACCATTTGTCCATTGTTTTCAAGGCACCAATTGATATCTCTAATGCATTCCTTCTAATAATAGCAAGTATGTTGAAAGTGGGCTAATAGGTCACTTTCTCAAGATCCTACATCTTTAATAAAGAAGGCTTTTAGGAGCATAAATAAACAGAATAATATTATTTCCTTTTGTTTTTGGAGGGAGGCCAACAAACGGATTATGATGATTCAACTTCCCACTTAAACACCAATCTCCTCATCTAAATTTCAATCCTGTTATACCATAGAGGTTTTTGAGATTCAGAAGAGAATGACTACTTTACATGCCTTCCATTTTTTGCTTGCAACTACAGAACTATTTCATGATGCTCCTTACCTTCTGAGAAAAAAGGATGACTCAAATACTCACAAATAACTTTTCTGATGCTTTCCAAAAGAATAAAAATAACAAACAAGTCTAGACTTGCTCCTCTTTTTTCCAAAGATTGTTTTGCATTTATTTTATTGTTAAATTTGTTCGCTCATGTTCCATGAGATTTGTTTTGCACAAATCCTGATGTCCTAAGTATGGTTGTAAATTCCTCAAAGGGTGTATTTAGTGTGAAGTTATAGGCTACAGAATATTGGTTGTGTTATGTGAAGGATTCATCGGTTGTTTTAAATTTACAATAATGGATGCTAAATGGGTTTAACATCTTATACAGATTAAGGATGACTTGAAGCAAGGTGTTATTGGTGCTGTGCCTATCCCACTTGATGATGCAGGGAAAGAGGAGATCATTAGATCTTTGGTTTCTAATGTTGGAGCAATGATTAAGGCTGACAGGAAAGTTACTGCTCTGAAGCAACTGCAGGTAAGAAGAAAAGAATACTTGCCTGAACATGAAGGTCTTCTAGGAACCTATCCTTTTTAAAAAAATTTACTTATGCAGGGTCATATCTGGCGGACTGGATTTCAAAATAATGAACTGAAGGGAGTAGTTTTTGATGATGTACCAGAAGCTCTTGAGAAGTGGCATGCTTCAGGCATTAAGGTTACACATTTCCATTAAATTCTTTTAGTTCAACTGCAAGTGGATCATTATGCAGTTTAATAAATGGAAGCTCTTTGCAACTTGAAATTATAAAGATTTATGGTTTCAATGTTAATGGTTGACTCTCTATTTTTGTAGTACTTATATCTGCATAGGATGCTATCACTATTATGACACTATCTACCAATTTCTTAACAAAAAGGTGAAGAAAAACACCCTGCAACCTTGCTTTATTTGGTTACACATGAAACCTTATTTTCTAGCCACACCTACAAGCACAAGTTATTGATAAATGATTCTTTTGTTCTCCTACAAAAATGGCCTGTACATTGCTTACCTTGTTCCATATGGTCATTGCTTGGATAAACATGCTTCAAGGGTTTAATTCATTTTGTCCAATGGGAACTGCATCCATTTGCATTTTCAGTAGTGATGCATGGGTAATACATGTTAGTGTACCCATGTTTTATATAACATACCCAATATGACACTGGGCACTGCATCTCTTGTGATTGCTGCATCTGTGTTGGTGTCCCTGTCCATATGGATCATACTTGGGCATTTTAAATTTTCAATGTTTTCCGTATGATTGCTGCATCTCTTGTGATCTCTTGTTCATTCTATATCTATATCTCTATCTGGGAACAAGAACCTGCTTTTCTATACATAGAATGGCATCATTGATAACATTTCCCTCATCTGAGAAACACTTATTTAAGAAATAGTTGGATCAAGTTATGGGTATCCAATGAGAAAACGAAATGTTCCACAGGTACTTGAGCAGAAAAACCAGGCATCAATCTACGAATTGCACTTATGATGCATATGCCTTGTGCATTTTGTGGGGCATTAACCTTATATATTCTCGTATCTGTCTGCAGTTACACCAACCTGAGATCCAGTTGAAACCTTGATGGAGATGTAGTTGATGATCTTTTCTTCTTAATTTATTCTCTGTTTTCTGAAACGTTTTATTTTTTAATCTGGTTCTAACATTTCTACATGTTCAATATTTAGCTTGGCAACCCTGACTCAAGCTCTATCATCTGATTGATGCTGTTCCATTGTTTCTTTAACACAAAAGTTGGAGTAGAACTTGAGATGAATGCCTTTTGTAACAAGCTCAATTTTCTATTTCAACTAGTGTTTATAGTTTCAAATATGCTCTTTTTTGAAATGTGCATAAATGAGATCCCGTTTATTCTTACTCTAGTAATTACAACTACTCTTGTCTTCAGGTGTACATATATTCTAGTGGTAGCAGGGAGGCTCAGAGACTTATCTTTGGCAATTCAAATTATGGGGACTTGAGAAAATATTTATGTGGATTCTTCGATACCACTATAGGGTTGGTTTGCTAAATGTATTCCCCAGATTTAAGAAGGCTTACAATTGATAATTCTAGACTTGGTTTCTAATTTTATCCTATACTTCTATGTGCAGAAACAAAAGAGAATCACGCAGTTACTTTGAGATCTCCCAGTCAGTAGGAGTGGATAATCCATCAGAGGTCTTATTTATAACAGATGTCTATCAAGAGGCCATCGCTGCAAAGGAAGCAGGTAATATACTGGTGGAATTGATTATTTCTTAGCAATTGTTTCCAGAATTCTGTTATTTAGTTTTGTAATAGGGTAGTTTTCAGAGTCTAAAATGTAAAAAAATCTTTGGTATCATTCACAATTTTCTTTTGGTGGGGGAAAGGAGAACGATCTTTACCATTTTATATTCTTGGTTGCTACATCTATCGATATTTTTATATTCTGTTACTTGTTTCAGGTTTGGACGTGATAATTTCCATCAGGCCAGGAAATGGACCTCTTCCAGAGAATCATGGATTCAAAACAGTTGGATCCTTCTTGGAAATCTGAGACCAAATACGATCCTCTCATAAAGAAGCAGTTCTAATACTGTAAGCAATAAATAAAATCTTATGGATAAGTAAAAGCTATTGATAAACACAAGGCTGGGAATATCTCTGGGTCGGAGTCTCTCCTATCTAGGCTAGGCAAACAAACCACAACTAGACATTCAAATCTATTCTAGAGGACTATGACTCTTTTCTCCACATGGCAGACTGCTAGGATGACACAAAATCGTGTTAACAAACGGGACCACTTTAACCTCCTTCCATGCGCCAAGTTTCAGGAATCTCCGGGCAATACTTGTCTCCTACCCCTTTGGCCCCGTTTGTTTTTTGGGAAATAGGTAGGGAAGTTAGTCAGCAGGAAAGTGGTTACTGTTGACCTGTTTTACCGCGTTCTTTTGTTTTTTTTTTAAGCTGTGGGCCCTAAGTTATTTTCACTACCCCATCTCCAAGGAGGATAATTTTTTGACGGAGTAAAATTTATAAAATATAATAGGATAAATTTACCCATTTTACCTGGGTAAAATGAACACAGGCCTTTGGAGGACATCTTCTCTACCATCTCTTGATTTTTAGATTTAAACCTTGAAACCTAAACCCAAATCCTAACACTAAACCCAAAAATCTAAATTTGAACCCATGAAACCTAAAACTTAAATCCCTAAATACTTAAACCCTAACCCTATATCTTAACTTAAATTTATTGTATAAAATGCCTTTGATTGGACACGTCCTCCAAGGGGTAGGAGCCAAGTATTTTCCGGAATCTCATTTCTATTCTCTGTCACCGTGTTTAAGCATTTGAAGAAAGAAGGGTTAGCCAAAACATATTTCAAACGCTAATGGCATCTTTTTTGGCTAACTCATCAGATGGCATCTTTTGTTGCGCAAGTTTTGGTTCCAATCCAAGTCCAATTGACGGGCTAGAGTCCATTTAAAAATATCTAAAAATCCAAAACCCATAATCATGAGGATCATCACCTTGCTCACTATGTGATAACGAAAAGGTAGAAGCTTTGGTCACCGTCTTAATTATCTTAATAGATGGGGGTGCAACTTGCGTCGGTTCAACTTGAGCTCTGATAGATCCAGCCCACAATTTTACATTGGTTGGGTTTGGACTTTAGGGCTTCGGGCTGGGCTTAGGCCCCAGTTTTTTTTAGGCTGGGCCTAGGCCTGGCCCTTAGATAACTCAAACTTGCCTGAGCTTGGCACTACCTTATTCTAACCCAAGCCCGATGCATTTTATTTTCATAAACCATGCATATATGCATATATGAATGTATGAATATATGTGCTTATATATACATATCTTTATATTAAATTTTAATGTAGGCCGATTGACCAGCCCGAGTGCATTAAATTTCATTTTCAGCCGGCCTTAAGTTGTACAGTTCAGGCTTCACATTGGGTTCAGGCATTATGCCCAATTCTTAAGGTTGGGTCTAGATTGAGTTTAAACCCAATCCAACTTGCCCGACTTGCATTCCTATTATTATTATCTAAATGCAGTAAAAAGAGATGAAGATGGAGAAAGAATCTTAATTCAAGGATCTCCGGTATTTTATGCCGTCATAACCCTAATCCTAAATATTTTAACCTAGTTTATAGGAAATTCTTTAGATATGTGGGAAAGATTGAGAGAGCAATTGATAAATCTTAGATGTAAAACACTATCTGATTTTAGATGGTATTTGATGGAGTGCAATCCGGTCGGTCCTATCTGTCGGTTACCTCGCCTCTGATGGAATCTGGGGTGCCTAAAACAAGGAAGGAAACGAACACTTCCGGGGAGGAACCCGGTTAGAACACTCCAAAGCTCAAGTTAGTACTCTTGAGAAGGCAAGGGAAATGAAGAATTTCAAGACCAGAAAGCGCAAGAATCACATACCCTCTTCTTTGTGAGATGAGGGCCTTTTATAATTACCCTGTACACTTACTTCCATACCTCTGCCAGTTAGGGTGTCATTTCATCTGCTAGATCGAGTGTCATTTCCTCTACCAAATCGGGTGTCATTTCTTCTGCCAATTACCACTTCGGGTGTCATAACCTCCACTACCAGCTGTCAGGGCCGCCTCTGTCCGTCTGAGATGGCGGTGGCAGTTGGTCGTTGGATGGTGGCTGTCATGTGTTGGACCCTTAATCAGTCAGGTGCGCCGCCTCTGTGTACGGGTCTCCTGGGCGTCAAGTACGGTTGTTTAGTTAGGACACTTGGAGCCGAAGTGGTGTGTGAGGTGAAGTCTTGAGCTTGGATAGAAGTGTGGCCCGAACTGCCTCTGGGTGGGCAATTTGAGTCTTTGCCTTTTGTGCTTTTTGTAAGGCTCATGACCTCGAAGGGAGAGCTCAGGTTTCTCCTTGGGGAGCTTCAGACTCTTCAGCTCGGAACTTGGGTTGTAGGTTCCCCCATTGGGGGAACTCGGGACTTTTTTCCTCGGAGCTCGGGTTGTGGGCCCGTTGCCATGCCAAGCTGGCGCTTCTGCCAGGTCACTCTCGGTTGCTTCCACGTGTCGTATGGCCAAGGGGTCGGGTCAAATCTTCCTCCATCAATTGCCCTCCACTCCCCATGCTTGGGGTCGGGTCTTGACCTGGCATGGGGAGTTCACGGGATGACAGGTGGATTTTCCTCGGGACACTTTGGCCTCGGTCTAGGACTTCTCTGGTCTGACCTGCTTGTGTTCTTGGCTCAACCGGGATCGGCTTGGTTCGACCAGGGGTCAGTCCCGGGCTGCGTGTAACTCACGTGTGTAAACGATTTCAAATTTTTGAACGTAAACAATGCGCGCCAAAGTGTCTTTTCCTCGGGGAGTGCACAACTGATTTCGCAGGGAGCCGTTGGATGGTTTCGATCTTGGCCATTGATGTGCGGGTATAGTGGCTATAAATGGTGGGGGGCTCCTTGTCACTTTCCTCCGTCATCCTTCAGCATTTGTTCCTTGAGCTCACGTCCAAGCCTGTCAGCTCGCGTCACTTGTTCGTAGTCCGATAGCTTTTCCTGGTGAGTCATCAACCCTCTGTGTTTCGATGTCTAGCTTGGGTAGTTTAGGTAGTCTCCTGGGGGGGGTCCGATGCTGGTTCTACGAACCGAGCTGCTGCCCCCGATAGCCTTAGTGAGTCCGAGGCGGGGCCCGAGGTAGAGCTTGAGGAAGAGCTCGAGTTCGAGCCCGTTGGCTGAGTCACCTCGGGTAGTTTGGCATCCACCTCCCACCGAGGTCGGGTGCCAGATAAGTTCGGACCTTCCACTATGACGTCCAAAAGGCTTTGGTCCCTTATCGTCTAGTACAACCTGCCCGGGGAGTATGCTTACTTTTTACCCTCTGGCGACTTTCCTTGGGAGCACGGTCCGGATGAGATCGTGATATTTCGGGAGCAGCTTGTTGCCGGGCTGCGCCTTCCCTTCCATCCCCTAATCGTCGAGGTCATGAACCACTTTAGCGTCACTGTAGGTCAGTTTCACCCGAACTCTATCCGCAACCTTGTCGGGACCATCTCCCTTTGCTGTGAGCACTGCCTTCCTTTGGACTTGGAAATTTTTTCCGCTATTCTCATGCTTAAGAAACAAGCGGGTCCCCTACCTGGGCGTAGGAGGGCGTATTACTTGTCACCTCGCCCGAGCTTCAACCTCTTACACGATCTCCCAAATAAGGTCCCAGCAAGGAAGCGGAACTACTTCGTGGTTCGAAGTGCTACGGGGTGGCCGTTTCCTACTGAGTGGGGTTTGGCCGCTCCTGACCCCGGTGTCGCATTAGACGAAGATACGGTGAAGGGCCTCCAGGACTGGGCCTGACAAGGGCTCAAATGCGAAGTCTACCTGACGGAGGACAAGCTTATTTAGGTCGGTCTGAGTTCGGGTAGGTTTCTTGCTCAGACGAAAATACTCTTGCTTTTGCTTTTATTCTCGTCTTTTGATGCCGAGCTCCTTTTTGCAGGTGTTATGGAAGCAGAGAAGACTCGAGGTGCGAACTTGTTTGCTGGCATGAAAAGGAGGAAGCGAGCTACTAAGCGGGTTCGCACCGATCCTTCCCAGGTTGCGGAGCTCGAGGCACCGAGAATGGAGCCTCCTGGGGAGTCCGAGGTGCCCCCTCCAGTTCAGGAAGCGGCAGGGGTCCCCTATGCTGACACTGCTTATACCCGGGCTTGAAGCGAGAACAAGCTATCGAAGCGGCTTCCTGTGCTGTGTGAGCTGAGCTGTCGAGGTCTCGGAGGGACAGAGAGGCCCTAGGAATGGTGGTGAGGCACATGGCGGACCTAAAGTTGGACATGCAGCATCAGGTTGAGTACGTCTAGGAAGATATCAGGGAAAAGACTCAGATCTTCTCTCAAGCCGTTGAGGAGGCGAAGGTGAAAGCCATCGAGGATTACATCGCTTCGCCGTGGTTTGACGATATGATGGTCGGCTCGTACAGAAGGGGTTTCAAGCTGAGCCGATGGATGATAAGGAACATGTACCTCGAGCTTGATATTAGTGCCATAACCACTTTGCGCATCACCCCGGAAATGGCTGCTGCGACAGATGACGCGGATTCCGAAGACGAAGCGGGACCTTCGGGTATTATCGAAGTCCCTTCTAAAGGCGAGGAAGATTGACCTCCAGGTTTGTGAGCTTATTTGTGTTTTTTGTTTTTGGAGGAAAATTTGACCCGACCCCTTGGCCATACGACACGTGGAAGCAACCGAGAGTGACCTAGTAGAAGCGCCAGCTCGGCACGGTAGCGGGCCCACAACCCGAGCTCCGAGGAAAAAAGTCCCGAGCTCCCCCAAAGGGGGAACCTACAACCCGAGCTCCGAGCTGAAGAGTCCCGAGCTCCCCAAGGAGGAACCCGAGCTCTCCCTTCGAGGTCCTGAGCCTTGCAAAAAGCACAAAAGGCAAAGACCCGAACTGCCCACCCAGAGGCAGTTCGGGCCACACTTCTATCCGAGCTCAACACTTCACCTCACACACCACTTCAGCTCCAAGTGTCTTGACTGAAGAGCTGTACCTGACGCCCAAGAGACCCGTACGCGGAGGCAACACACCTGACTGATTAGGGGTCCGACACATGATAGCCGCCATCCAATGGTCACCTGCCACCACCATCTCAGACGGACAGAGGCAGCCCGGGCAACTGGCAGTGGAGGTTATGACACCCGAACTGGTAATTGGCAGAAGAAATGACACCCGATCTGGTAGAGGAAATGACACCCGATCTGGCAGAGGTAATGATACCCGAACTGGCAGAGGTATGGAAGTAAGTGTACAGGGTGATTATAAAAGATCCCCATCTCACAAAGAAGAGGGTATGTGATTCTTGCGCTTTTTGGTCTTAAAATTCTTCATTTCCCTTGCCTTCTCAAGAGTACTAACTTGAGCTTCGGAGTTCCAACCGGGTTCTTCCCCAGAAGTCTCTGTTTCATTCCTTGTTTCAGGCACCCCCGATTCCATCCGAGGCGAGGTAACTGGCAACTAGGACCGACCGGATTGCGCTCCATCATTTGGCGCCGTCTATGGGAACCTTTCAAAAGGCCTCCCCAATCTTTTAACTCTCTCTCTCTCAAAGAAACTTTAGCATCCATGGCTTCCTCCAACAGCAACAGGCACAACGCCGACTTGAATGCTGTAGGGGAACACCCTCAGCCCTCCACCGTATGCATCGGACAGTTCACCGTTCCCCTCTCAACGGACGGAATCCCTAGCCTCAATGCACCAAGCATGGTGGCACCTGTGAATGTTCCCCTTCCCCTCCCTATCGAGACAACTTTCACCGAACCAACTGTTGTCTCTTTGGCGACTAGCCAAAACCAGTTTGTTGAATTGATGCAGTGCATGCGGGCGATGCAAGCCCAAATGCAGCAGTTCCAGCAACATCAGCTCCATGTGCAGCAAGTACTGCACCACATCTCTCAGTATCACTATCAACAGCAGTTCCCCCAACTGCCTCTGAACCAACAACAACTCCCACCTCGGCACCCTGCTCCGAAGCTGGCCAAGCCCTCCCCTCAGGGCGGGCGCCCTCACCGAGTAGGAGCCTCCCAACTCCAGGACCCCTCCAAGAGCTAGGCCTCATCCCCCGGCAGGAGGGAAAGATTAATCACCCCCGCCTCGCAGCTCGCCGGCGGATCGGGAACCTCCTTGCCAGTCAAGTCAGCACCTCGACACTCTAATTCAAGCTCCCGCTCACAGAGAACCAGTTCGGCGTCTTGGCAGCGGACTACCAGCAGTCCGGGCCGATCAACCTCGGCAACACCGAGGCAAGTAGCTTCAACACCAGGCCCTCTAAGCAGCAACAAAGACGCTGACGAAGTCGCCGAACTACCACCCACAGCCTGCCCGAGCTTCGAGGTAAAGAAGTAAGCTCGGACGAGGTAAAAGTTGCCCCTATTCTTTCAGTCCCTTCCCCCTTGTCACCAGAACTCCTTGCAGTCCCCATGCCCAAGGATTTCAAACTCCCTACTCTAGACAAGTATGACGGGTCTTTTGACCCCAATGACCATGTCGATGCTTTCCAGTCCCAAATGCACCTGGCAAGGGCCAGCGAGTCTTGTATGTGTGTGGCGTTCACTACAACCTTCAGGGGAGTAGCCCGCACCTGGTATAAGAACTTGGCCCCCGGGTCGATAAGAAGCTGAACCCAGTTTGTGCAGGTCTTCACCGCACACTTTGTTACCAGCAAGCGGTGCCTCCGCACCGAGGAGAGCCTCCTCAGAATAGTCTAGAAGGAGAGTCCATCTGGGACTATATCAAACGGTTCAATGACGCATGCTTGCAGATACCGCGCCTAGACCCCATGGTACAGCTCGCGGCAGCCAAGAGGGGCGTGACACACAAGGAGTTCAGGTGGCACATGGTAGTCAACCAGCTCGCGACCGTAGCCGAGTTCCTCGAGCTCGCGGACAAATTCATAAGAACAGAGGAGGAGATCAACCAAAGGACTGAAGGCGGGATCGAAAAAAGCAAGAGGGAAGGCGAGCCCTCCAACTCAGATGACAAGAGAAAGAGAGACCCAGCTCGGGGGCCGAAGCCAAGCCAACCGTTCCGATCTGTTCTCCGCTCGATCTGCTAAGGGAGCTCGGAACGGTTGGCTTGGCTTTGGCCCCCGAGCTGGGTCTCTCTTTCTCCTATCATCTGAGTTGGAGGGTTCGCCTTCCCTCTTCCTTTGTTCAATCCTGTCTTCAGTCCTTTGGTTGATCTCCTCCTCTGTTCTTATGAATTTGTCTGCGAGCTTGAGGAACTCGGCTACGGTCGCGGGCTGGTTGACTACCATGTGCCACCTGAACTCATTGTGTGTCACGCCCCTCTTGGCTGCCGCGAGCTGTACCGCGGGGTCTAGGCGCGGTATCTGCAAGCATGCGTCATTGAACCGTTTGATATAGCCTCGGATGAACTCTCCTTCATTCTGGACTATTCAGAGGAGGCTCTCCTCGGTGTGGGGCACCGCTTGCTGGTAACAAAGTGTGCGGTGAAGACCTGCACGAACTAGGTCCAACTTCTTATCAACCTGGGGGCCAGGTTCCTGTACCAGGTGCGGGCTACTCCCCTGAAGGTTGTAGTGAACGCCACACACATACAAGACTCGTTGGCCCTTCCAGGTGCATTTGGGACTGGAAAGCATCGACATGGTCATTGGGGTCAAAAGACCCGTCATACTTGTGTAGAGGAGGGAGTTTGAAATCCTTGGGCATGGGGACTGCAAGGAGTTCTGATGACAGGGGGGAAGGGACTGAAAGAATAGGGGCAACTTTTACCTTGTCCGAGCTTGCTTCTTTACCTCGGAGCTCGGGCAGGATGCGGGTGGTAGTTCGGCGACTTCGCCAGCGTCTTCGTTGCTTCTTAGAGGGCCTAGTATTGGCGCTACTTGCCTCGGTGTTGCCGAGGTTGATCAGCCCGGACTGCTGGTAGTCCGCTGCCAAGACGCCGAACTGGTTCTCTGTGAGCGGGAGCTCGAACTTAGAGTGCCGAGGTGCTGACTTGACTGGCAAGGAGGTTCCCGATTCGCCAGCGAGCTGCGAGGCAAGGGTGATTAGTCTTTCCCTCCTGCCCGGGGATGAGGCCTGGCTCTTGGAGGGGTCCTGGAGTTGGGAGGCTCCTCCTCGGTGAGGGCGCCCGCCCCGTGGGGAGGGCTTGGCCAGTTTCGAAGCAGGGTGCCGAGGCGGGAGCTGTGGTTGGTTTAGAGGCAGCTGGGGGAACTACTGTTGATAGTGATACTGAGAGATGTGGTGTAGTACTTGTTGCTAATGGAGCTGATGTTGCTGGAACTGCTGCATTTGGGCTTGCATCGCCCGCATGCACTGCATCAAGTCATCAAACTGGTTTTGGAGTTAGAGGGACAGTAGTTGGTTCGGTGAAAGTTGTCTCGATAGGGAGGGGAAGGGGAACATTCACAGGTGTCACAATGCTTGGTGCATTGAGGCTAGGGATTCCGTCTGTTGAGAAGGGGACGGTGAACTGTCCGATGCATACGGTGGCGGGCTTTGGGTGTTCCCCTACAACATTCAAGTCGGCGTTGTGCCTGTTGCTGCTGGAGGAAGCCATGGAAGCTAAAGTTTCTTTGAGAGAGAGAGTATTAAAAGATTGGGGAGGCCTTTTGAAAGGTTCCCATAGACGGCGCCAAATGATGGAGTGCAATCCGGTCGATCCTAGTTGTCGGTTACCTCGCCTCTGATGGAATCGGGGGTGCCTGAAACAATGAAGGAAACGGAGACTTCCGGGGAGGAACCCGGTTGGAACACTCCGAAGCTCAAGTTAGTACTCTTGAGAAGGCAAGGGAAATGAAGAATTTCAAGACCAGAAAGCGCAAGAATCACCTACCCTCTTCTTTGTGAGATGGGGGCCTTTTATAATCACCCTGTACACATACTACCATACCTCTGCCAGTTCGGGTGTCATTTCCTCTGCTAGATCGGTTGTCCTTTCCTCTACTAGATCGGGTGTCATTTCCTCTGCCAAATCGGGTGTCATTTCTTCTGCCAATTACCACTTCGGGTGTCATAACCTCCACTGCCAGCTGCCAAGGCCGCCTCTGTCCGTCTGAGATGGCGGTGGCAGGTGGTCGTTAGATGGCGGTTGTCATGTGTCGGACCCCTAATCAGTCAGGTGCGCTGCCTCTGTGTACGGGTCTCTTGGGCGTCAGGTACGGTTGTTCAGTCAGGACACTTGGAGCCGAAGTGGTGTGTGAGGTGAAGTGTTGAGCTCGGATAGAAGTGTGGCACGAACTGCCTCTGGGTGGGCAGTTCGGGTCTTTGCCTTTTGTGCTTTTTGCAAGGCTCAGGACCTCGAAGGGAGAGCTTGGGTTCCTCCTTGGGGAGCTCGTGACTCTTCAGCTCGGAGCTCGGGTTGTAGGTTCCCCCTTTGTGGGAACTCGAGACTTTTTTCCTCGGAGCTCGAATTGTGGGCCCGCTGTCGTGCCGAGTTGGCGCTTCTGCCAGGTCACTCTCGGTTGCTTCCACGTGTCGTATGGCCAAGGGGTCGGGTCAAATCTTCCTCCATCAATATTATTATTATTATTATTTTTTTTTTAAATGCATCCCCATTAATAGATTCATAATCTTACCATGAGATTTAAGGGGAACCACTCTAAGTGAGCCGTTGCTTTAATTCCATAGGCCCGGCCAAGTGGTTGTTTTTATCAATAATGGTTAGTTAAGAAACTAGGGTCATCTAGAGCAGTTACCCCCGTATGAACTTTGAAGTAAGGTATTTTTGTCATCTAAGTTATAATCGATTTAGAAGGGTATGCCTGTAATTTAGTTGTAGACCAGTGGCATTTCTATTTTTTATACGTGGCAACCATTTGAGTTGGTATCTCCTCCCAACTTAAAACTGTCCTAGCACGTCCCAACATGTCTGCACATCTCACCATAAGAATGGAGTCCACCATTAACATTGAGACCTGTCATGCATGAGCTGTGTGGATTGTTGGGAGGAGACATCTGGATTCCTTTTATTCGTGCTATGATCTCCTAGCCATACCTTATTTTTGGAAAAACTCTTTAAAAGGCATTCATCGCAATTGTAGTGCCGTTGGATTCAAAGAATTCACATCTGCCCCCCCCCCTCCCCCTCCCCACTCCACAGAAAGTGCCCCAAAAACGTCCCATAGCACATCCCGTGTATGGGGGCAGATGTGAACTCAGATTCAAATCCATAATACTTACATTTAGTTTAACTAAGTCAAACGGTTCCTTTGGTTAGGTTAAATAAATGTTTCCAATTCATCGCTAATTTGGATGATTGAATTGTTTGAACCGTCATTTGATCCCATTTCTAGGTTTGGTTTTCCTAAAATCTGGAAATTGACAAAAAAAAAGTTATTGATTTGGTTAAAAAGAATTCAACCCAATGATTAAACCATTGATCATGGGTTATACACTAAAATGTATTTTGAAAATATCCGGAGGTTATAATTTAACAATTAAGATCTACTGCCCACAGGGAATCCTACCAACACCTACCCTCATGAGTCATGACACTATACTGTACATTGAGAACATTTTTGGTACGATTTATGGGGAGATGTTCCCAATATACAGCTATAGTGAGACGTGGGTATGTGTGGGTAGGGCTCCTGTGAGTAGGAGATCTAGTCTCATAATTTAGCGCCCAGTTGTCCAGATTGGGATGATCTTTCTTTCATTAGTTAAAGGCCCATGTGGCGTATCTTTTCGTACAGTCTTTCGGCTGAAGTCGGAAAGATCAAAAATCGGTTTATTTCCGTTTGGCACACAAAAAATTTAATCGCCAAAAGATGGGACGTCGAAAAGATGTACGAAACCCATTTTGAGTTGATTTCGGGAAGCTCCAAATGAAGTTTCCCGCATCTTTCGTGTTTTAATCTCGTGCGGAAAGATCCAAAACAATGCATCGAAAGACGTGTATTTGTCAAACAGTCTTTGGGCTGTTTAGATCTTATGTCAAAAGCTTAATACGTCTTTTGACTGTCAGAATTAACAAAAAGATCTTCTCAAAAAAACTCGCCAAATGGACTCTAAGTTTTATAAATATTGTAAAGAGCTGAGGACGCCTTGTCCCACTATTTTTGCCAAATAGCGGCCATTTTCATCAAGATTACTCCCATCCACTTGCAGCCAAACTGGGTCATTTTTTTCCCCATATACTCATCGCTCAAAATAGCATTTCTTTCTCCCTCTCCCCCCCCCCCCTCTCTCTCTCTCTCATGGTGGATATTCTTCTTTTTTTTTTTTTTTTCTTTTCCTTTCGGTAGGCAGGTGGTTGGATTTGATCAAAAAGAACAACGAGCTTTATCTGAAAATTAAGAACATTTGAGCTTTATTTAGAAGATAAAAAAAGCTAAATATTTATTCTATCAGATTCAACATAAAAGGATTACTGACCCCTTCTTTTTCTCTGTCAGTAAGTCAGTTTACAGAGTATTCAAGGATTAAAAAAACACCTTTGCGGCATTAAGTCCTGAATAATCTGCAAAAAATAAAATAAAATAAAAGAAGAAAGAAAAGGGCCAAAACACCTCTAAACAAACATTCTTACATCTTTCCTCCTTCGTGCACCATTTATGGGTGCAACATCTCAGTTGTCGTTATCATTAATTTGAACCAGATTTCTTGTTACTTCCCTCATTACTGAGAGCTTCCCTTCTCTTGGAGCTCTTCTTCAAAATTTGAGTCATTGAACCTGCAAGAGACATGGCAGGGTTCACTCTGATGAATTTGTTGAACCTTTGACAGATTTGCATGTGAGCATGTAGAGCTTCTTCCCATATAATATGCCGTGCTGTACCGATCCTCTGAGACTCCTCTCTGACAGCCTCTGAACACAGCCCACACACCCACCTGCCACAGAACCGGGCCCTGACTTGCCGGATGTAGGCACGAGTGCAGTCTTCAAAGAGGCCACAACACTCGCACTCTACCCTTCTCACATCGTTACTGATAATGGTGGACTGAGAGGGGACCCTTAGATCCATGTACTTGGATATACCCATTTCGGACGATATGTCCGATACTGCCTTCTGTATCAGATCTAAGGATAACCTCCTTGTCCTGGTTCTGAGCGCCATTGTTGGTTTCTGCTGCTCTTATTCCTCCTCTGTGCATATTTTGGGAGTTTGTGGGCGGTTTTATAGGAAAGATATTTTGGTGGTGTAACGTTTGATTAAAATGTCTGCTCAGCAAAGGCCCTCGTTGATGTAGAGATTTGTGAATGACTGCACTTCCCTTTTTGTTGCAAATTGCATCCAAGATTATCACAAGAAAGAAATGCATTCCTTTAATGAAGATAAATGTGCTGTTTGTTTATAAGTGAAGTAGGTAGTGACCTCAAGTTTATATGTGACTGATGAAAATGGACTGCAACTGTTATGTGGATTGTAGCTAACTACTCATTGTCTCATTCTTCTGAAATGGACCACTGTAATTGTGGAGATTCTAAGGTTTAGTTCATCACAGCCTGGGTCTTCACTCTTTTGTTTTCCTTCTTTTGAACTATGGTTATAATCAGAGGCTAGCCTTGTGCAGAAAGGAAGGGCTCCAATTGGCTAATGCTCCAAATAAATGGTACGTAGTTGGAAGTTTCTTTCTTTTGATAATTGTGGCTGTTAAGGAATGATAGGAAAATGTGGTAAATGACAGTTGGTAGGTAGTTTATTTGGCATCTTGTGGTTGTTAATGAGGGGAGTGAAAATATCAGTTGGTTAGGTGGTTCACGAGATTATGGTTGCCATGCATTTCTCTTTTTCCAAGCAAAAGGGTTGGGGATTTCTTTTCCTTGGTATAAAGCATGGTTGGAGGTTAAATTGCAGTCACTTGGTGTTCCTATGACAGAGATTGAGACAGTAGTTGTTATCAATCATAGTTACTTATTATCAAAAGGAAGTTAAGGATATCATCTATGGCCATAGGTTGTCATCATGTGATTTCCGGGTCAGGGCGGACCCAGTCTTGACCCGAAAAAGTGAATGTGTAGAACCAGTTTCGAACCAGACACTGGAGTGCATATGAGACCCACTGGTCATAACACAGAGAGCCTTCCCTCCAGTTTCATCCGGCGTGACGGGATTTCTTGCAAGCTCTGCACACAATCTACAAATTCAGGCGTCAAGCCACACATTAGTAACATCTCATCCCTATGAATTTAGCATATATATACAAGAAATATTTCTAACGTGGAGCTGAATGCCGTGTACATAGAGTTTTTAATTGCAGGAGATTCAGGCTCTCATCTTGCACCTCTAAATTAAAGGAGGTGCCAAGTGACCATCTTGACTACCGAGTGAGTCATTGACATCTTATATTCATCCAATTGCAGCACCTGACTCTTCCCCTTGGTATAAACTAAAGGCTTATTTGGTTCATGGGAATAAGGGTCTGGAATCGAAATCAGAATTCGGGGGTCCTTTTTTTGGATTTTGAGAGTGGGGAAAGTTGGTTAATGGGATTTTGGTTCCCATTGACCAAGAATCCCATATTCTTTTTTCAGATTTATGTGGAAAATAGGGAAAGTTTATTTTTCTGGGTATCATTTACCCGGGTAAGTGATACCCATCTCTTAGATGGGTAAATAACTTTCCCACCTAGGGAAAAATTGCCAACACTTGAGTGGGGCAAAAATTCCCCTTTTAATAATGGATTTTTATGGCTAAAATGGTCATTACCTTATTTACATGAGAAATTAAAGAACATGGATAAATGCATTTACCCAGGTAAATAACTATCTGAAAAGCAAATATGGCCTATAATGGATCACTCCGATTCCAGCTGTTTGGTTGGGAAGAATCAGAATCCAATTCACATTCTTGCTGAAATGGCATTTCCATTCCATCTATGATAAAATGGCATTGGTTCATCCATGCAACTACACTGCACTTATGCATGCCGTGGTACCACAGTAGCATATTAGTATTTTTCTCTCTAATTAAGGATCCATTTGATTCACAGGAATATGGGACTGGAATCAAAATCGCAATGGCCCATTCCAATTCCAACCATTTGATTGTGTGAGATTGATGTTTGGTTCCCACTCCTGTAAAATGGTATTCCCCATTTATGTAAATGGTCATTCTCTCCAGTATATGAGAATTCCATTACAGGTGACTCCGGTTCTGATTTCAATTCCTATCTGAACCAATAAACACCTGAAGGAATATGCCATTCCAATTTCAAATTTGAGGGATTTTGATTCAGATTCCAATTTCAATTGACTGTAAATAAAACAGACACTAAAATAGTTATTTTGGGTTTTTTGGGACTTTGAACAAACATGGCTTATAGGCTGTTTCGGATAGGGCCTTCCTAAAGTCAGAAGCCACAAAGTACGTAAAAGCCCTCTCCCAAACGGGCACGTAGTGACTCTAACAATTGCTGTCACCATTGTTAGCAACTCAGCGTAAGTAGCAGTAGAAAAATCTAAATGGGAGATGCAAACTAAAGAAGGAATCTGGTGGGTGAAATCATAATTAAGGGGCATAGGACCGATAATTGGGCCTTGGCCCATATCCAAGGTTGGAAGCAGGGGGTCTATGTGCATCCCCCCAAGGAAAGAAAAGAAGCTACATGTATAAAAACCTGACTTCAGTGCTTTGGCCAAATGCCCACGTCCTTAAACAAATACAATCAAAACAAATCTGTCTAAGAAGATAATAAAGAAACATATAATTAGAAAAAAAAAATGCCAAAGGAAGCTTAGCTTTTGAGACTGATCCCATTTTACAAAAGCATTTTGAAAGCAAAAAAGGCTAGCTAGCTACGCATTTAAAAATACACGGCAGGGATGTGCTGTAGAACGTTGTGGGGAGCTGATTTGAACTCCCTAGAACGATCCTCCATTTCAATGCATCTAGTAAGGAGAGCAGCAAAGCACATCCGAAAATTAAAGAAGACAAGAGCGACGACCTCCATTGATGATCACATTAGAGGAAAACTCCCAAATACCATTCGCTGCAAAACTGTCATTGGACGAAAATGAAACTACAAATGAAATCGTCAAAGGATGAACCATTTCATTCGCTGCTGCGCGCAACCAATATTTCATTTTCATAATTTGGGTCATTGCCGGAGGACAATAGACAACCAGTCGAGCAAACGTCGCCCGGAGTTGAGGAAGAAGGAAGGGCATACTCTTCTCTTGCTTAATTTTGACGGACGTACGTACGTGTCCTTGAATATAATGGCAGAGGCAGGACTCACTCAAACGGTAAACTCACCACCACAACGCTCCACGACATGAGGACCCCAAGGCCACGCCTCCATGTTTCTGTAAACGTATGTATTTTTAAATGAGGTTGCTTTAACATCCACCACCCTTTTCTCTTTCATAAAAGCAGGAGGAGGAGGAGCAATACTCAACTCGACATCCGGAGGCAGTTTTGTTCTCATCTCATCAATCTTCTTTGTTTCCAGTTGAGCAGCTTCGTCACTGCATTTGAATTGTCCATCATTATTATAGTATCTCAAGCAGCGGTGGAAGGTCACTCTCCTGAGAGCCAGAGCATTGGCAAGCATATGATACAATAGCAAATCCATCTCAAGTGGAACCAAAGATCCACTTATCTCAACCTCAGCCAAGCAACTGTGCCAATACCTGGAATTTTTCGATATATATAAATTTCTACGCCATGGAAAACCACCATGAACATCCAACACAAATCTACACAATCTGGGCATTGCCTTGACATGAGAATGCAAGTGAAAAAGCCCATGAAAGTTTCGATATACCATCAACATCAACTCCTCAGCATTATCAAACAAAGTCAACTGTCTTTGCTATCTTGTCTGACATGATAGACAAGCAGAACAATACTAGTGTCTCCAGTTGAGGAAGATCATTACTTGCAGATCCACCCACTCTTTCTTCATCATCATGGATCAAACCAGAAAACCTGACTTCATTTTCAGTTTCGGTGGTATCCCCAAATTCGAATCTCCTGAGATTACTAGCATAGAACTTGATCTCCCGCAGATTGCAACATATGTTTACTCCCAAGCACTTGAGTTGAGGAAGAGATGGCCCTGCTATTTTTAAGCTAACCAATTTGCTGCAGAAATAGAGGTATAATTTTTCCAGACGTGGAGTGTTAGACAACATATTCTCCATGTCTTTATCCACTATATCCACATTGTTCAGAGTAAGGTTTGTAAGGAGTCCAAAACCTTGGAAATCAGAAGGGTTCAAGATACAACAGCTCATACTCAAAAGCTTTAAAGAAGATGCTGTTTCCGGAGGAAAATTGCAAGGAAATTGATACCGACGTTTTCTGGGTAGGGTTAGGATGGATTGTCTCATAAGTAGTAAAGTCCAGAATGATGCTTTCAGCCCCTTTAACTAAATCAGTACGAATCCATTCGTCAATGCAACAAGCGAACTCTTCATCCAAATGAACGAAATTCTCAGTTGGTCTATCTTTGGACCTCGGCGGTGAAGCCGCATAATCCGATTAACCAATCCAACAAACTTACGCATTGCCTCCCTCCATTCCTTGTTCTGGTAATGATAACCCAAGTCTTCTAGATATGAAGCGTCTACGAAGATGCTATCAGCGTCGAAGTTGAGGCTGGAGACAGACGCCACCGGAAGATGACCAGAGGTGTCTCCATCTACGAGAAAGAATGCTGGTTCTTGCACCATCTTTCCAAATCAAAGATGACAAAATAGAACGAAGAATTTCATCTGGCAATTTGCTTATCCGATCCTCCTTCACGCTCTTGTCAAAGCTCGATTTCCATTTCGTAGGAAATTTGATACAAAATAATTTCTTTCTTTTTCCTTTTGCTGCGTAAAGAAGGCAAATTGTTAAGAGGAAATAAAATAGGAGAGAATACCAGGTGGAGGGCATTGAGACCAACGTACGTACGTAGTAATTAATGTGAATGTGATCGATCGATCGATCGATCGATACTCTGTTACAAGTGAATGGGCTATAACACTACGATGACGATGAGGTACATGGGGTAGAAGATAATTAATAGATTCAAATTTAATGGGTAAACAACGAAACATCCTGGATGATCGATAGATTCACACCGCCACGACAGAAGAAAGGTTTGGCTATTTCAAGGAAGCTTTCCTTCACAGAGAATATATGTACGTAAGGCAGCGGAAAATGAATAACTAATCCCTATAATGTTGCTGACTATGTTACATCATCGATTCGATTCTGGTACTATCATAAGAGATGTTTCTAATACATGGTGAGGATGTGCTGTGGGACGTTATGAGAAATCATCTTGTGGGGTGCAGATCTGAACTCCCACTGATCATAATTCACCACGTCTCTTTGTATTATATCAATGAAAAACTGATTACGGAAAAACTCAATGGCCTGTTTAGATTTGTCTACATATAGGGATGGCAATGGAATGGGATCCGGGAGGGTTTTATAATTTCTAACACCAGCTATCTGCCTCTCTAAACCTCTTAACCCGTCCGTACCCATTACAAAGCCAGTAGTGGGTTGGATTTTGAGAATCCAAACTCTCTCTCCATACAAGAAAAATGAAAAACTCTCCCTGGATTTAAGGGTAGGTGGATTGGGTTTAGAACCTGCATCTAATTTTCTACTATTTCTTGTATTATATAAATAATAATTAAATAAAATAATACAAACAAGCAATAAAATTTTCAATTATTTGATTAACAGATTTATGATAAAGGGAGATTTTGCAAATACAATTGGCCGGGTGGCTAGCTTCCAAGGTCCCATGGGCCATGGCATTTGGAGCATCTGCTCAATGAGGCTAGGGACCTAGCTGTAGATATGTTGTCTTCCAAAAGATGGATCCCAAGAAAATTTAACATGGTAGCTCACTCTTGGGCAAAATTTAGACTTTTTAGAGAACCTTTTTGTCTAACAATGCATTTTTTTCCTTGAGTTTAAAGGGATTTGTTTTTTGTTTGTTCATTCTCCCTTTTCTCTTAACTAATATAGCACCTTGTTATCCTTCAAAAAAAATATAAGAGATGTAAGCAAACATTTTTACAAAATTTTGTTAACTTTATATTTTTGTATTTCTATCTTTTTCAAATATTTATATTTAATTGACATGTAGGGTTTCCTATTTAGTCTAAAAGTTTGGTCAATCTGATAGTTTCATTTTTAAATCATTTTTTAATTTTCTTATTCATTTACATCATTAATAAAAATTATTAGTATTTATCACACTTATCTTTGCTTAATATACTAATATATAATATTAAAGATATGTGTCTTTAAATATCAAGACTATCTAGTAAGTATCCTGCCAATCAATCATAGTCTACCAAGCTGTTAAATGAAAGATTTTAAGTGCATAAAGACGGGAAGCTTCAATTTGAAGCCCCTTGATTTTCATTTTGGGCTTCCTCAAGCTTTAAGGGACATGAGTCTTTTTGGTTTTCCATCTTTCATTGTCAAATGGAAAAAGATTGTTTTGTGGCATTATAATCTTTGAAAAGCTTGAAAGATCTTCTAAAAGGACTTGCCAAATAGACCCTAAATCTTCATACATAATTACCCCAAGGGAATCAAATCTATTATGATGAACATGAAGTTTTGGGTCTCAAGTCAGGTTTGGATTCAACCAAACCCATGCCTACCCAACCTATCAATGGTGATGATCATGAGTTGGGTTAGGTTTTTGCAAGTAGTTAATAGCCTTGAGGCTTGCCTAGCCCTAATAAAACATGTTCTAGTTTAGTTCTGAGCCAAGCATCCAAGTTCGCCTATATGAATATATAGGATTTGTGTTTTAAAATAAACAAAGTTTTAGCTTAACTTTATAATCAAATTACAGAAAATAAGCTTCAAAAATTGCAAAAAGATATATTTGAGAGTTTATTGTGTGTATATTAATATATTATACTATATATGAATATATATTTGGTAAAATACTTTACAAATAAATAAGACATTATAGATATATTATAGTATATATTATAAATACAAATACAACTTTTGGGATGGGTAGGGTTTGTAAGACATAGGGCTTACTTGACCTGACCCAACCTGCATTATGTGTGGGCTTGATACAAGTCCAATCTAACCACGCTTTAGAGAAATTTGACTACCTTTGGCTCAAGAATTTGCAAGCCAAGAAGGTCGGGCTGATCATAGATGATCGTCCCTACCCATCAACATCCTAATCCCAAGTTTGTAAAGCTAAGCACATCCCTAAAATTAGAGTTAAAGTATCAGTCCATAAAAACAAATAAGAATTGAAATGGGTCATTGTAATGTATCTTATATAGAAAATAGGTGATTTTTTTTTGAAAGCTACAAAAATAGGTGATTAGAATGGCTGATCATAAGTGTGTACACCATGTCCCAATTTGGCACAATCACTTATATCTTTTTTGGCCCTTTGAGAAATTTTAAGACCAATTAATCTATAACTAAGATTTGATAATTCAATGTTAAATTGACATTAGTCAAATGCTTAGTATAGCTAATTAAGAAAAGGGTGAATTTTTGTTTGGTAATTGCAATCACCTCCCTGAAAACTTTCTAACATAGTTGCAAGTATACCCCCTCTATTAGAATCCTCTAACAAGAGGCATGAAAATGTCAAAAATACCCATGCAAATACTTTTGCCAAAGTGTTTATTATTTCAATTTTCTCTTCATATCAATTGCTATCCCAAATCATTTCAATCTCTTTTTAGAAATTGATTTATTTTCCCAATTTTCCCTTCATATCAATCACTTAAAAGTAAAGATGCAACATTTTTTCGTTTATGACATTTGTATTTTTTTTTGTAAAAACCATCCTCAATAGTAAGTGCATTGTTTTGAACATTATTAGTAACTACATTGATTGTACTTGCAACTGTGTTAAAAAGTTCACGGCAAGTGATTGCATTTACCAAATTTCAAGAGAGATTTAAGGAATGGTTAGAATCTTTAGAGAAGGTTTCAGCAGTTTACCTTAAATAAAGAAAAAAGTCATTATTCATTTAGTGTGACAACCAATTAAGTGAGAACACTTGGGTTTCAATGAGAATTTATGACAACCGTACATGATGTAGGAAGACACATGCAAAATACCATTTGCTAATAATGATAGAAGAGTGAAATATTAAATATACTTTGGTCTTTGGACACTTTCAATTATCATTCATGTTGAGAAATTGTAATCATTAAGTTCAATCTTTAATAGTTTTTGTCAAGCACATTATAAAATAATTGTTTTCTCCTTGTTTATACTTTAGATAATGTCTAATATGAAAGTGACCAAGAAATTCAGTTACCAATATTATATATTCAATACACATGGAGCAATTATGGTCTAATTTCAATCTTTAAATATGTTTTGTTAAACATGTGAAGATTAATTACAGTCTTTAAATATGTTTTATTAAACACATGAAATACTTGTTTTACCCTTATTTATACTTTAGAAAACATTAAATAAAGGGCAATTTTGTCCAATCAAAATTCTAGAAATATTATGTGAATTTTGGTACATTTTATAGTGTATATATATATATATATATATATATATATATATAATATAACGGAGAATGACGTCGTAGCCCATTTCATAAATTTTAAACCCAAGAACGCCTAATCGTTAAAATCGGAGACTGTAGTCCTCCCTTTATTTCAAAATCCCAATGCACCCCCTCCCCTACTTAACAGACATTCCATGTCATCATCTCCTATAGTCTTGGACGAAATTACCCCCAATTCTATAGACACATAGTTCTGCAGGTTGGTATGTTATACGCTTTACTATTCATGTCTTGTTCTTCGAAGTTGAAGGTTGTTATGTTACGTTTAAAAGTAGGGTAAATTTCTTAATACCCTTATGGTTTAGCTAATTGACTAAATTTAACTTTACTATTTAAAAATTGACTAATGCTACCCTTATTGTTTTTGATAATTGACTAACTTTACCCTTACCGCGTTTGTTAACTTTCCTTTACATGTGATATAATGTGACTAATATATTTATCAAAAATTCTGAAAATACCCTTCCCACCTCCATTCCTAAAAATACCACATTTGTTCCTAAAATACCATCCCTAAAACCTTAACGTTGTCGACAGACGATGGAGACAGTGGTCTGAATATGAGTTTCGTCGGAAACCAAGAGACGAATGGAGATTCA
The DNA here is from genome assembly GCF_055504915.1 of Nelumbo nucifera. Lineage (NCBI taxonomy): Eukaryota > Viridiplantae > Streptophyta > Magnoliopsida > Proteales > Nelumbonaceae > Nelumbo > Nelumbo nucifera. Next base: position 29,856,501 of record NC_142650.1, read on the forward strand.
TCAACTTATTAATCTCCATCTACGAGTAATGTTTTATTTTTCACGAAAAAGAAATTTTACTGAAAAAACTCATTAGTTGTTGGGGATAGAGAACTAAACAGTTGATCCAAAACGAAAGATGATGAATAGTTAATTCGCCGACCTTCGAGCCCTCCGCAGATGAATAGTTGATATGAGACGGAAGACTGTGAACTGAAAACGATAGCATCATCTCGGACATTAAAGAGCAACGGAAAATCTTAGGCATCAAAGAGCTCACCCTCACCTCCAAGCCTTTCACAAATCCCTGCCAAATCCGACACCACACGCATGATGCTCGTCTTCAGTGCCGGTGGCTACACTAGTGATCTCTTCCACCATTTCAGCGACGGGTTGGTTTTCTTCTTGTCTTCAGTGATGTGTTACCAGTGGCTATTAGAAGCGGCCGCTCGTCTTCTATTCTCTGCTCTTATCAAATCTCGTCTTCCGTGCTCTACACCAGTAACAAAACCAAAAACATGCTCACCAAAGCTGCTATAGTTTCCAAACAGAGCCCCACCAAGGATTCTAGGTCTACGCCAGATGCAACTACCGTGAAAATCCTTGGTTATAGTGTTCTACCCTCTACCCTTGTCGCCACTTTTAGTCTCACCGACGATGAGAAAATCATCTTTCGAAGACCATTTATTTCAATTGATGGAGATTGAGCATTTTAGCGATGCTAGATGTAGCTACCGTGAAAAGCCTCAGATGTAGCTACAGTCAAATGTTTTGTCGCACTCGACGGGGATCGAAGACCATCCGCACAAACACAGATTTTACCACTGGTTTTAGATTGTCAAGGGAAGTGTTCTAAAATATCTTTGATGAGAGGTTTTTCTTCATTCTCTCTTCTCTATTTCATCACTCTCTCTTTTTTTCTCGTGTTTTAACCGAACCAAGTGACAGAGAGCAGTAGCGGATCTCTCCTGTTCGTCTTGTTGAAGCTCTCCGAAAGCCGATGACCACTGCAACATTTAAGGGTTGCTAAAGCTTTAAGGGTTGCTAAAGCTCTCATGTTCTGTTACTCTATGCATGAACTCAATAACAATGTAGAGAGAGAGAGAGAGAAAGGTTTTGCAGCCATGAAAATAGGGGTTTATGGGCTTTATAGTGGTGGAAGATAGAGAGTAGGTGTAACAATTCCGCTCAGGGCAATGATTGTTAAGCAAAAACATATTGAAAGGTAAAATAGTCTTTTTATCTTTTTGTTAACGGAAATTTAAGGAGTGTTAATAGTAAGGAAAGTATTAGTCAATTGTCAAAAACAGTAGGGATAGCCTTAGTCAATTTTCAAACAATAAGGATACACTTAGTCTATTCGCTAAACCATAAGGATAATTTAAGTAATTTACCCTTAAAAGTATTCCATTGTTTTTTTTCTTTCTCCCAAGAATAGGAGGCAAGGGAGAGAGAGAGAAAGAAAGTTGGCTCAGGTATCTTCAACTTGATACAACTCTATGACCCATAATTTTGCAGGTTATATTATGTCCAAAAGTTAACTACGTTTCACTATTCATGCCATGTTCTTCGAAGCTAACTACAAGTTGTTATGTTACGTTTGAAAGTATTCTACCGTTTTTTTCTTTCTCCCAAGAACAAGAGTCAAGAGAGCGAGCGAGCGAGAGAGAGAGAGAGAGAGAGAGAGAGAGAGAGAGTGTTCGCACTCAGGTATCTTCATCTTGATACAATTCATTGGGAGAAGTTTTTTATGATTTTCCAAGAATAATCATATCATTTTCATTTGAACATCAAAACCTCTTAGGTTTGCTAATTGGGAATGCTTCAATTGATGTCCATTGCTTTACGCCATTTTCAATTGCTCTTTAGTTCACCATTTTCACTGTTCTCCGAAGAATATAATGCAACAAAAAGAGAAAGAGACAAAGCAAGTCCTTTTGGTATCTTCATCTTGATAGTGGAAGAGGGACCTATGGTTAGGTTTGGATCCCAAACTGTTATTAAGTAAGTTGTTTTATGCATCTTGCTTTAATCCTTCACTTCAAATATGTTTCTTCCATGATAGACTTCAACTTTGGTCTAATTCATAAACATATCCATTGGATTTGTACAGCAAGATTTTATATTTATCAAATTTATAAATATTGCACACTTCCTTACTCAAATAAAATTTCATTTCTTACTTATAAGGAAAAAGAAAGAAAAGAGATGTATGTATTTTTACAGTGTTGTGTAACCATTGAGCCTACGCACAATGTGTATGTTTTGTTTATTTATGTCTATATTGAAGCAATATTTATGCATTTCAACAAAAAAAAAATGATTTGGAAGACTTGAACCTGACCCACTTGAATGATAAAAGAAAATAACCATCAAAATATATCAACATTTGTAAATGGATAGGATATATCAACTATTAGTATAGTATTTGAGAATTAGAGTACTAACCAACAAGTTAATGCTAGAGATTATTGGTTATCTTCCTACCCTTTAATTGTCCATCCAACTGGCATTTCTAGGTAATGGGCTATTTTTAGTCTGGGGGTTTGACCAAAATACATCACTTTTGGTTCTTAATATGATACCAACTTTTGGTTTGTTTTTCTTTGGCATTTATTACTTGTTTGTGGTGATCGTCACATGGTTCTAGTGTTGGTTTTTCAAGGGTATTTAATATTTTCTCTTTCACCAAGTCTATTACATGTTTTGCAGTCTAGCCTTGTGTCTTGTTTGGATCTTATTCATATAGATAATTGACTGATATAGTGGTTTTAAAGGAGTAGAACTGAACCTGATGAAGAAATAATGGAAAAAAATGAGTGTCCTAATTAAGCAAAACTAAAAATAATGAAGGAGAAATATGGGTTTGCTAGAAATTAAGAGCAAGAAGACTCTCAACAAGGGGTAATCTTATATGTGAAGAAGTTTTGGCGCTTAAGGGCATTTCAGTTAAAAATTGTTTAATAAGGTTGACTCATTGAGGGGTAGTTTGGTAATGAAAATTGCATTTATAATGATGTGGACTTGTGTCAATGAACTCTAATGGTGCTCTACCGCATGGATGGTGAGTTTTGGAAAACAAAAACTTATTGGCATGAGGTTCCCTGAACGTTTTGAAAAGTTATGGCGAGTTTAAGAGAATTCATGAAAAGTCTTGGTGAGTTTTAAACAATTTCTCTTAATTAAAAGTTAGAAAATACAATACAAGTCATATTTTCACGACCTAGTTACAACATATTGAAAAAAAAACCCAAAATAAAGTGGGTCTATCCACTCAATGTTTTACTAGAGCATCCGCCATAATATTTGCTTCCCTTTTAACCCAATCGAAGTTGGAACTGAATTTTCTTGTTAGTGAGCCTTTTTTTAAGATGAATCTAAGATTCCACGGTGCTAAGTCAATTTGTTTATCCAAATTTATAACTAATAGTGAATCCCCTTCAATTTCTAGATCTCTTACTCCCAACTAATCAGCTAGTTTTTGACCTTGTAGGAGAGACTGAGTTTCAACCTAAATTTATTCTTCAAAGCCAATTGAAACATTTCCACAAATTCTTCTTGATAATTATGGATAACCCCTACCCTAACCCTCCTCGGATTGCCAAAGGATCTGCCATCAAAGTTCAGCTTTAGCTTATTTGGTCCCAATGGTTTTCAACTCATTCTTGCCCTTTTTATACATACATTTTTATTGTAACACTTCCCTCCAATTCATGAGGATATTATTTGTAGATATGTTTTTGAAGAGGTCCAATGTTTTAACCCAATGTTTGGTTCTAATATTTATGACTTCAATCACTTCCTCCCTTGACTTAATTTTCTCTTTGAATATCCTTCAGTTTCTTTCTTCCCATATGGACCATACCACAACTGTCCTTACCACCTTCCACATACATCTTCTCTTTTTATGCTGCCTTAGGAAATTTGAGATGAAAAAGTTCACTATGCCTTGTGGTGAAGCCCATCTGCAGCCAAAGAGATAGCAGAAGTATTTTCAAATACAAGAAACAAAAGAACATGATACAAGTAAGTGAGGAAGGGTTTCACCACAAGCCTTACATAGGATGCACACATGGAGAGAGATGCACTTATTTGGCCTTCTTTTTTGTAGCACATCACAGGTGTTTACCTTCCCTAAGAACACTTCCCAACATAGAGCTTGAACTTTAGGAATGATTGGTATGTACAATATTTCTTTCACTAGAAAAGTCACTCCATCAAGGTCAGAATGGGTAAGTTGGTTAAAAAATGATGCACAAATAAATAGATCATTAGGGGGTTGGATGTTGGATTCTTTTATCTGAGGCATATCAATCCAAGTAGACCTTTTCCAAAAGTGAAAGTAGATGAAGGATGGAATTATACTCAGAATGTCTCACACCTCTCTTGAAGCCAAGATCCCAATTTTGCTACTTTCTGGGGACAAACCAAACCTGGCAATAGGTTTGGCCTTAAAGTTTGACAAGGAGTAGAAGTCTGAAAAAGGCAGATTAAGGGGTTGATCCCCAAGCTAAAGGTCTTTCCAAAATAACACTCTATTCCCATTCCTAACATTAAGATGAATGCAATTAAGGAAAGTGGACAATACCTCAATGATTGCTTTGTAGTGAGAGCTTGAATTTGTATTTGAAGCTAGTTTTGCATCCCATCCATTGTCCACTACACCATGAATGCTTACAATGAACCTGTCCCAAAGTCTTGCTCCTTGGGTTTATAGACAGTTTTCATCTTACCAAGTGGTCTTATTTTTCCTTTACTGGTTGTCACAAAAAATCCCTCATTTCCTTAATTGCTCAAAATGTCTCACACCTCTCTTGAAGCCAAAATCCCAATTTTGCTACTTTCTGGGGACAAACCAAACCTGGCAATAGGTTTGGCCTTAAAGTTTGACAAGGAGTAGAAGTCTGAAAAAGGCAGATTAAGGGGTTGATCCCCAAGCTAAAGGTCTTCCCAAAATAACACTCTATTCCCATTCCTAACATTAAGATGAATGCAATTAAGGAAAGTGGACAATACCTCAATGATTGCTTTGTAGTGAGAGCTTGAATTTGTATTTGAAGCTAGTTTTGCATCCCATCCATTGTCCACTACACCATGAATGCTTACAATGAACCTGTCCCAAAGTCTTGCTCCTTGGGTTTATAGACAGTTTCCATCTTACCAAGTGGTCTTTTTTTTCCTTTACTGGTTGTCACAAAAAGTCCCTCATTATCTTCTCTACTTGTCCACATACTTTTGTTGTGATCCTTAAGGTGGAATGGAAGCAGGTTGGCAAGTTAACTAGGGTTGATCTAATCAAAGTGATTCTACCCCCCATTGAGATGTACCTTCTCTTCCACATGACTAGTTATTTAGTGCATATTTCTACAATTGGTTTCCAAAAGTTATTAAACATTGGCATTTCCCCCAAAGGCATACCAAGATATTCTAGGGGCCAAGAGTTTACATCACAACCCAGTATATCTACTGAGGACTAAACATCATGCTCTTCCTAGTTGATTACTACCACACAACTCTTACCCCAATTGACCTTCAACTTTGATACCCGTTGGAATTCATATACTAAAGGTTTCTAGTTCTTAAGGTGGGTTCTTTACAATCTTCACAAAAGATAATAATGTCATTTGCAAATTGAAAGTGAGTCATTACAACCTCATTCCTACCAATTTTCCAACCTCTAAACAAACCTCATTGATCAACCTTAAGGATTTGTCAACTCAAAACCTCAACCACCAAGGTGAACAAGAAAGGGGAGTGAGGATCTCCTTGCCTTAATCCTCTTTTATAAAAACAACAATTGTGTATGAGTTTTCTCCATTAATGTGTTTTTTTATTATGAGTAATTATTCACATCTTCACTTGTATTATTATTGTACTACCTATTTGTTTTGTACAATGATGCACTAATTTGAAATGGAAGTTTTTGTACAAAAATCTCATAATTAGTTTGTATTTTCTTATAGGTTGTTAGTGAATAATAATGTCTTAGAAATCAATTGGATCAAGATGTTCGGCCAAACGATTACAACAACTAATAGCAAGACTTGATCTATGACCTGAACACAAAGATGCACTTGTTGCAACTCCGTTTGAGCATTTTCTTAGATTGCTCCATATAATAATAGAGACTATAGTTCTTGATGTCTTGTTCCATGCTTGGGATTACAAAAACCATTGCTTTCAATTGGGTGGTAAGTCAATACCATTCATATGTGATGATGTTGCAATCATCACTGAGTTAAGTCTTGTGGGAAAACTAATGGAATTAGTCCCAAAAAAAATCCAAAACTGTAACTATTTCTAAGATTTTTTAAAAAGTCTAATAACAAAGTATTACATGTAAACTTACTCATGGTAGAGCGTAAATTACGCAAGCTTTTGAAGGAAGAATCAAATGAAGCTTTGCCTGACGTAGTTAAATTGGTACTATAGTATATTTTTGGATCAATTTTTTTTTCCCACGGAGTGGAACAATGCTTAGGGTACGAGCATCCATTCATACATGGTTAGTGAGTTGGATGCAGTCACCTTTGGGTCTCATCAAAGAAAACATGTTGCAAAAAGTACATTTACAGGGAATTTATTTGGTTAAGAACAAACTTGGAAAAACAAACTCGTTTTATTAATTTTTTAAGTTTACTCCCCTCTAATAATTCCACCATACTATAGATTGTTGAAAGAATGCTTCCGTTAGATAAAGAGTTGTTGTTACTAAAGGACAATGATAGTAAGGAGATGGGTACATGTCATTCAATGGCAATCAATGTGACATTTCTATTATCTATTTAAACATATGATAATTTAATCTTTTTACATGTTTTATTATGTAGGAAATTATCATTTCCAATCAAAACAACCAAGTATGTGTATCCACTTTTAGAGGGCAAGAGGATAATGTGATTGAGACAACAAGGGTAGTGGGTGGACATAAATGTTTTTTTATTAAAGTTTTGATATTGTTAAAATATGATCCAAAGACATGACTTTTTTTTGTTCACCTAAGCAGTCGATGTGCTTACGATGTCTAGAGTCCATAGAGTTTCAAGATATAAAGATGCAGGTCAATGAGTACATATTAATGAAAAAAAATATGATCAATTAGAAGAATAGATGAGACAGATTCAAGAAGAAGATTTGCGACTATGAGAGCTTCTAGCTTCTAATGGTAACATGGAGATAGGGCCTAAACTTGATCCTATGTTAGATTAACCCACTGATGATGTGTGCCCCAATTCCCCAAATAGCTCGGTCACTAAAAGCAGCAATCTATCATGTGAGATCATTTCTGCACCAAGTCTGAACTTGAAGATATATCAACTTAGGAGTAAGGGTGAAAAACAACCTAGTCATCTTGTGTTGTATGCCTTTGGTGCCCTAGCACCACGTGAGCAAGTTGATCAGGAATTTACAATAGCGAATAGGGCAGCGATGCTCAAGGCATGTAACACAACACATTTTTTCTACTTTTACCATATTGATATTGACATTTGTATTATGATATTTATACTTGCCATAATTCCTTGATTAGTGGTTGAATATTTCTAACCAATTTTTCTAATGCAGAAAATCAATGGTCCATTACTATGGAGGTCTTACTCACACAAACAACACTTTGCTTCAATGGAACTTGAAGTGATTGAGAAGTTTCTGCACGGTGACATCAAAGAGTAATATTTTTCTAGCATTTCTTAAAATTTTCTCATTTATTTCATCCAACTATTCCTTTACTTTTGATGTAATTGCAATGACACATGCATATGGAAATATGACTCTTTGCACTTGAGTTAGTTTTATCTTACCACTTTGTTTGATATTGAAGGACGGCTATATGAAGAGGTAAATATGGTGAAATTATTTCTTGATCTTATCCATACTATATATGTGTGCCAATTGCTTGAAAACAATTTCATTTATGGTATTCCATAAGTCATAGATGCTTATGCGACACTACTGTAGTCGAGGCACCATAATAAATATTCTTTTCATTACGTGCCTACATTAGCACAGGTTTGTTCTTGTCTTATCTATTATTATGATTTTCTAAATGCAGTCCATCTAAATAACAAATTAACACCATTACTTATAATGCAGGGTTATGCTAATTAGAAAAGGACACTAGAAATAAATAAATGGTTTGAACCCTTAAATAGTGGTAAGTATGATAAGATTTTTATCCCAATTAATGGTAGCTCACATTGGAAACTTGTCGTCATTGACGTGTGTGAGAAGAATATTTGAGTATATGACTCAATGAAATCCTCCGCGCATAGAGCCTTCGCTGCAAGCATGGTACTTTTCTCTAGTTTTTGTTAGTTCTTTCTTGTCTGGCACATGTATATTTTCCAATGAGTATTGATTCCTTGTTTCAATTTTTCATATTATGTAGTGTGACTTTTATATATCTCTACTATAAGCTCACATTACTGACACTAGACAGTGAAAATTTGAGGGTAATGTGCGGGCTCTACAACTAGAAGGGTATGTTTACCTATCACTATCATTAGTGAATCTAGTGCACTAAATTTCTTTCATTCATTTGTGAATGAGCTTACCATTACTTTTTAATGTGTTTATAGGAATAATGGTTGTGGTATTTTTCTATTGAAGGATATGGCATGTTTGTCTAGGTCAAGATATTTTGATTTTTCCGAAGTAAGCCCCATAAGACATAGATTTTATCTTGTCAATGTTCTTTGTAGATATGTCATATAAGATTTAACTCCAATGGACAAGGTTCTTGTGGAGAGGGTCAAAACAATATATGGAAAATTAGTTTGTGGGTAAATCACATGGAAGGCACAAATTATCATATTATTTCCTACTAGCTAGTTTATTCTAATTTAATGCCTAGTAGAGTAAAACTAATCCATTGTTGTTTACCAATACAGCTTATTGATACAAGATTCATTTTCACCATTTTTAGAATGAGTCCTTCGTATTGTTTAATGAATCGATGAAATTCTTTTTGTCCATGGAAAATATGAACCACATAAAATGGTTCAATGGGAAACTGTTCTTAACTAAGATGTAAGCATCTATGGCACTTGTAAGAAGTGATTTAACAGAATGGTTTAACAGGCTCATGTAGAAGTTGAGGGCTAGGCTGAGGCGAATCGTTCCTTTGGGTGTTGTAGAAGTCGAGGGCTGAAGGTCCTACAGAGTTCTTGGTATTCTGCAAGGCAAGAAATGTTAGAGGCCTCAGATGGGAATTTGAGGCAGAAGCTTCGACGATCAAGTTAGTACGAGGTGTAGAAGAGGGGGTCTGGTGTGGGTGAGGGCTCGAACGAGGTCGCTCGTAGGCACTAGGATCCCAGTCAAGAGTATACCTAGAGTTAGGATCAGGATCAGAATCAGAGTCCCTTACCAAGGGGGAGGCACCTCGTATTTATACTTGGATGGCTTAGAGGTAGGTGGAGATGGATGCCCCAGATGAGAGTCGTATGAAGGCAGGTAGCAGGCACCCGCGGGTATGCTAGGGAACTTTGTGGTTGGCTCCGTACGATGGAAGCAGGGTAACCCCCTACTGCACTATATTGGGCACCGGTTGGCGCTCGTGGGCTGGGCGGGATTAGCCCACATCATCTGTAAACCTAAAAATAAATCCTGTGAAAAGTGGTTATTTGGTCAACCCCATATAGTGCCAAGTGGCCTTTGTTTTAGCCTAGTTTTAGGATATGTTGCTGGTAGAAATTCATTTGTGTATATTTCCTTTAACCAATTGTCATGCAACTTAGTCTAAAGAAAAGATTGTGATAAAGGTAAAGGTAAAGTTCAGTATTGGGATTTGTTGTTGTTGATGACTATAAATTATCATATGATAGTTTGGTAATCATGTAGCATTTATGGGGACCTTTACACCTGCAAGAGGTACTTGAGTTCATTGAGTAGATCCAAGTAAGGATATTAAATCATTTGCAACATGTTGGTTGGGAACATACATCTTGGGATAAGATGTATATTTGGTACATGAGCTAAAGTTTGTCTGACATTTCTGTTTCTTGGTTTTTTCTTCTTCTACAATGATTTTTGATTGGCACCTGAAAGCTTCTTTAGTGTGGTATGAAAAAGAATGTATAATATGCACAATGGAGTATGCTAAGCATCCCACTAGGTTTCATCTTAGCCCCGCTATCTAAACCATGATCAATCTTTGTCCATCAAATTTTAATTTGGACGATGCTTTTTAGGAAATCCTAGTCCTCCTATGATTGGGGAGGCATTTACAGATGGTAAAAGCATGATCTTTATTCCTAGTCAGGTCAGTGGGTTATGGTTAGTGAAAGTAAAGATTCTTTCTCTTTTCATTGACTGATGATGTTTCTTCTTGCCATCGGCTTGGGAGGATCATTATTTGTAGAGGTTCTAATTGTCAATGGGTGGAGTGTTTTGAGAGGTGTGGGCGTATAAGTTTTTAACCTTGTGGGGCCTATTCGGATGGAGGACACCTTTTAGATAGATGCCAGATTGTGATAAGAAAACGCATTCTATCCATAGGAGATCAATCACATTGGCTCAGAGTTGCATCTCCCTTCATTTTTTTTTATTCAAAGTCTATTAAACATTCATACCTAACCTTGCATTGTTATGAATTTACCTCTTTCAAAAATGTCATGGTCCTATAAAGTCTGCAGAATTTCAATTTGATTTAACTCAACTAAACTAGGCTTATTTCGATTATTTGAGTTGGGTTCGGTCCATTAGTTCCATGAAAACTTTTCATGTTACCACTTTGTTTGAGGCCATGGTTGTTGAACTCAAAGGTAGCCAAAAACTAGGTATAGAAAGAAAAGGAGAAAATAATTGCTAGTTGCTTTCTTACAGAAGCATCCACTAAAGCATCTCATGTGGAATGGTATTTTTGAATCACTTCCCTGAATGCGTGTTATTCACTAACATTCTCACAATTTATCTTCTTTCTATTTTACAGGGTAGACAAAGAACCACTGTGGGGAACTTTCTGTAGAAAAATAAAGCCGTTGTTGATATCCAAAATCTTGATAGTCTTTGGTCAAAATGATTCAGCCTGAACAATTCGACTTCTAAGAGTTGTAGTTGTAAATATTTCTTGACAAGTTGACAATACTATTTGACAACCGAGGGATCTCCATCTGTAGTTATGAAAATCTTTAATTGTTCGGATCCTTGATATAACTATTTCTATTTAAACAAGTGATAGTTATAAGGTTGTTAGTCTACAGAAAGAACAAATTTAAGAAAACAATTTTGTGGACAATTAGTTTTGATTTCAATGTTTCAAATTCTCTTCATGTTAATATATGTTTATAATTCTTACACTTTCTGGGTTTTTATAAAATTTTTGATATCTTTTCAGTTTGGATAGACTTCAGAATGCTACTTGATGCCACTAAAAGTGTAAGAAATGCATGTTAGCATATACAAGCTAGCAATATTGGAATATTAATGTTGAACTAGTGCAATAAATACAAACATATTTTACAATAGTCTTATAATTATATTTGTCATGAGGTTACCTTATGAATCAAATTTACTAAAAAAATTTGGCAATATATCATTTTGGTGTGGTGGAGAATAATCTAAATAAGTTGGTAGACAAACAATTGGCTCTCTCTCTCTCTCTCTCTCTCGCCTCCCTCCATCCTCCTCCCTATCCATCTATATATGTATATATAGATGTTCCTGAAATTCCAGTAGAACCATAGAATCTTCATCAATGACAGGCGGTCTCTGACATGTTTCAGCTCCATAGATGGGGTTTTCTGTAACATCCTTGATGGTTTGTTATAAAACCCTTGACCAAAATAGTCTTGTAGGTGGGTAATGGAATGTATTATGCAAGGTAAATATTGGCCATTCCAGTTCATTAACAAATGTCTTATAAATCAGCAGGCAGATAACTCACTATTAAATATGTTAAACTTTGGATAAGAGTCAGCTCAGATCAACATGTGGTTGGATATGTTGACCCTTGTTCAGTAAAATAAATGCTTATGTGGAAATTATGGGTTAATTCTACTTGGTGCCCTTGTATGAAGACTAGTTATGCAATTATAGATTCATATCTTTTAACTTTATATGTTTAAGTACGCATGCACGCGCTTACATGTGTATGTGTATGCGTTGAGAGGGGGGAGGTTTGGGAATCTTTATTTGCAGATATCGGTTGACTTGTCTTTGATTTGAATGATTTATGGCTTAAGGTCATTCAGATCTTGGTGTCATAAACTTACAATGTTTATATTAATGATGGAAACTAGTTTTTGCACTTTTACGTTAATGTTTAGTGTTTGCTGAGAAAGCAAGATTTGGAATCCTATTCAGTTTGTTTATTAATTTTATTTTCCAAGTTGTCAATACTATGAAAATCTTCCACAGTGAGATAGAAACAAGCACTACAAAGGCACATAATAAGTATAGTACTTTCTTTTATGTATTAACTTTAGCCAAATTACCCCTAGTGTCAAAAATACAGAAACACAAAATTTCACAAATTTCCAATTCTGACTCTTCAGCCTATGCATCAGACCAACTCCTTTGGTACAAACTGATAGGTGGAATGACCCAAACATACAAAGTTAAAAAGCAATTGACTTTTCTGTCATTTTTTAGCTTTTTATTTGTTTTAAGGAAATATAAAGTAGACTTGGATTAAATTTGAATCTGATCCAGGTTGCATGATCTGAACCTAAGCAAATCTTACTGATGATTATCAGAGACCACTCTCTTTTGATGATTCTTCAAGGGATTGCAGGGAGGAACTCAAGGAAATTATCAGAGACAGCATTTCCGGGCAAAACCTTAATTTCCCCTACTTCCAAGGAAGAAAAGTCCTCCAACTCCACTAATGGAAGGGAATATGATTATACTGTTGATATTCCCTTGACAAGCTCCAGCCAGCCTTTGATGGTTCACCCTATTTACAGGTTCTTGATGGAGAGGATTCAAAGATATTTTGACTATTTTGATGTAAATGCTGGTACAATCATTGGGGGTTTAGTGGCAGTTGGTCATATCCTCTTATCTTCTTTGGCCATGAAAATACTATATTCTGTAATTCACAGGAAGTTACACATTAGCTACTAAAACCACTAGTTTATGCATGGGATGGTTAATGAGATTATCAATTAACAGTTATGAACACCATGCTATTCAGGTGTTTCACCTGATAGAAGGCCTGAGGTTTCAACTTCAAGCAAGTATTTTCCCACTTTCAGAAGAGTGTTCAGGGGTCTAAAAGACTATGCAAGGAAACTTTCTGATGTTGTTGCATTTGCCCAAGAAATTGAAGATTGGGTTCTAGAGAGGACATCTTCAGGCACTGAGGAGGGGAAACAATTTGCATTAGAAGGGATCCTATTTCAGCAGCTCTTTCGTAAGCCTTACTCATTGTATCCTTCTGATGATCTAAATGAGGATGAGTATCTTGGAAGACTTCCTGCATACTATTGCAGATGGTTTATGGCGTACCTTTTGGCACATACATGGGATACTGCCATGTTTTGTGTCTTGTCCACGTCATCCTGTACCTAAGTTCTATACAGTTGAAAGGGCAATACTATAAGTATGATGGATAAGTTTTGAGTTACTAGTCTCTATGACTGATCATTTCCATTGTAAAACTGGATTTTGGAAAAAAAAAATATTTATGAATGTCAAGATGGTATGGTAATTTCCATAGAAAAGGAATTCATATTCCAAAATGTTCAGAAGAGCACATAAAGTCATTGATGTATCTTTCACCATTGCTTTTTATCAGTATAAAATATGAAAATTATGTGTGTTGTCGCTCGGATTGGCCGAGGGTAACACTGTAAATTCACTCCTGAGATCCGGGGTGGAATCAAAGGACTCTGGGTTCTGGGTTCTGAGGACGGAGGTGACCGAGGTCTAGTGGCCAAAGTAGGTAGTCTCCCAAGGAGGACCGAAGAGGCCGTGGGCTGATAGCCAAGGACTGGGTCCTTAGGTGTGCATACGAGGTGTCCGAGATGAGATGGAGAATATGTTCTGCCAGAAAGGAGGTGTCAAAGGCCTCGGGTGTGGATCCGAGGCGGAGACTCCGATGGTCAAGTTAGTACAAAGAGTAAAAAAGGGGGGTCTGGTGCAAAAGAAAGATCGGACGAGGAATCCGCTAATGGTGGCGTGCATAGAGACCATGGGGTCGAGATCTCGAACTTCAAGCTCCTCCTTGAAGCAGTCGATGTAGGACTGCAGACTCTCACCCAGCTTCTACTTGATGGACATCAACAAGACTACACTATTTTAGCATCGTTTGTTGCTGATGAAGCAAGCAAGAAACAAGTTGGCAAACCACTCTCACAAGCTGATCGACTGAGGCGCGAAGCTGGAAAACCATCGACGAGTGGCTCCCTTGAAAGTGGCCTGGAAAGTCCGGCATGTCAAGACATCGGAGTACCCATAGAATATCATGAGTGCTCTGAAACTTTCCAAGTGCTCATCGGGGTCCAAATTCTCATCGTACATCTCCATCGTGAGAGCCTTAAAGTAATCAGAGCTACTTATAATTCCTCTCTAGCATGCTTAATTTTTTATTCTATCCATTCTAGTCTTGTTGGTAAGGTATGAAACCAAGAGGAAAGGTTTCCTAATAGATTACTGTAGTTTGCAAATAGAGAGTCCCTTTCATTGACAACTGTCTTACCACATGCCCTAGTGAGAGGCCTGAGTAGGGTGAAAGAAACTTGGGGAGAGATTCAATGAGAAAGTAGGGATGGGTAAGGGAGGAAGGAGAAAGCGTTTAATAAAAATGGGGAACGGGGAGAGGAGAGAGCTGCTTACGTGGTGTTACATGCCCCATTAGTGGGCCCAAGTATTTTAGGAAAGTTAGTTGTTAGTGGGTTTGGTTAGTACTTTAATGGGCCATGTATGGAATAGGGACCACATGGATCCACATTAAAAAGTTGTTATTACTTTGTTTTGTTTTTGGTTATGGGGCAGTTAGTAGTGAGAGAGTGTCATGATAAGTATGTATGTATGTGGGTGTAATGGGTTATGGGTATTTGTGTGAGAGTTGGAGTCTATATATAGTTCAATTGCTTCTTGAGATTAATCAGTTGAAGAATTTTATCCTTAAACCGTTAAGGTTTCTAGCAGAGGTCTTTCGTCTAAGAATTTTATTTACTATTAATTAATTGATAAATTAATAATTAAAATTTGTTGTTAATTAGCTAAAAATATTCAAATTTATTGTTAATATTTAAATTTTTTAATAATTGTATTCTTCATTTAATATTATTTTGTAGTAATTTTAATAATTGTTATTATTTTTATTATTTTTAAATGACATTTTGATTGACTTTAAATAAATTAAAATAATTACAAAATCTTAATTTTATAAGTGGTATTTTAAAATTCAGCTAGTGAAAATTTTGGAAGAAAAAATTATTATATAAGCCCTTAAAAAAACCTTGAAATTGGGCTTAAAAAATAAGTCCTTATTTTTAAAATAAGCACTTATTTTAGGCTTATTTCCCAAACACCAATAAGTGCTTAATGGTGTGGCCCCCGCCCAAATAAGCACTTATTTCGAATAGGTACTTATTTTTATAAACACTCCCAAACATTACCTTAGTTCTTTGTTTAGTTTGGCTTTTACACTTAAAACAAAAGATGAATTGCTGAAACCTCCCCTAAAGTTTCTCATTATTGCTGAAACCTATCCCAAAGTTTGGTAATTGCAATCACCTCGTCTGAATTTTTTGACACAATTGCAAGTAGACCCATTAGAATCATCTAGTAAGTGGCACAAAAATATCCAAAATGCCCATACAATTACTATTGAAGCAATGGTTTTCAAAACTGGACCGAAGATGGAAACATTTTGGACACCTACTCTTGGGTCAAATGGTCTGACAGTTTGGTCTAACCTTGAGCAAAACAGTTAGGGGTTCAAAACCAAAGCCAGACTCATGACCGGTTCCTAGGACAAATGATCCGACCATCCAGTCCGGTTAGGTTATCAAAACCATAATCAAGGCTTGTTTCTGCATAAAAATGAAACGATACAAACTTTATAAACAAAAAAAATAGAGAAATCAAGGTTGCAGCTTTACCTTGTTGATGTGAATGAAAATTTTAGAAAATAAATCATGCAATTTCATAAAAGAAACCGAAAGGATTTGAGCAACAATTCATGTGAAAAGGCTATTTTGGACATTTTAATACAATTTTTAGAGGATTCGGGAGCATTTGCAACTATGTTAGAAAGTCGGGGAAGGTGATTGTTATTATCCAACTTGAAGGAAAGTTGCAACAACAAACAAAAACTTCAGGAGAGGTGATGGGTTGGGCGGTGGTGGGTTGGCATGACCCAGCACGACAAGCGTCATGTGGTGGAGGGCCTGGAGGGAAGTACTTTCCAAGGGTCAGGTTGTGAGAAACATGGAGGTGAATGAAACACAATTCGTAGCTAGTTATACTTTCCAAGGGACTCCTGTTAGAATCCGGATCTGCTCCTCATAGAGCGCACCTCACACAGACCTCAGCTCCATCTCACTGTATGTTATTTAGGAGAGATGTTCCTAATACACGGTGGGATGGGTTTGTGATGTCTGTGTGAAATGTTCTTTATGAGGAGTACACCTTAAACGGACTTCACAGCCCATCCCATTGTGTATTGGGAATGAATTGGAATCTATTCCTCATAAAGCATGCCTCACAGTTATATCTTGCCCTGCATTGGGAACATCTTCCTACGAATAATAGATACAAATATGGTAGATGTTCACAATGTGGGACCAGGACATGCTATGAGGTCGGCCTGAGGCATGCTATGTGAGGAGTAGATCGAGACTCATTGGAAACATCTTCCATCATTTGTATTGTTATTCATGGGGAGATGTTCCCTCTATGAGGAGCAGATCCCAATTCCTCGGTGGAAGATTCGGATCTAGTCCTCACAAAGTGCACCTCACACGGATCTCACAACCCCATCCCATAGTGTATTGGGAACATCCTCTGTCATTTGTATTGTTATTCATGCGGAAATGTTCCTAATACACGGTGGGATGGGACTGTGACGTCCGTCTAAGATGTACTTTTTTTAGAGAAAATTCCTAAATAATACCTTGTACTTTGATGGTTGTGTCAAGTCAGTCCTTGAACTTTAAAATGTGTCTTGCAGTACCATGAACTTTCAAATTGTGCCTAATAAGTCCCTACTGTTAGTTGACCATCAGTCAACACCCTCACGTGACATCGGGTGTGCATTAAATAATTTTAAAGTGGAAAAATTACCCTTTATGATATTTTTCTAACAATTTTACCCATTTCATCTAAGTGTTAAAAGAAGGAAAGGGGAAGAAGGGTTATGAAACTGGACATGTGATCGTCTGATTATTGTTGATCATTGAACAGGGGAGCTTGAAAAGGGGAGTGGGAGCTTCAACAATTGAATAGTGTCCAGTTTTGTAGCCCTTCTTCCCTTTCCTTATTCTAACACTCAGACAAAATAGTTAAAAAAATATAACGTGATGGTGTTGACTAACGACCAATCAATGACGTTGATCTATTAGACACAATTTGAAAGTTCATGATACTACATAGACACGTTTTGAAATTTGGGGACCAACTTCACACAACCCCCAAAGTTCAAGGTATTGTTTAGGAATTTTCCCTCTTTTTTTTATACATAAAAGAAGACAAGAAGTACTTTACCTGGTATTTGAACATGATGGGATCTGCTACTCACAAATGGGCGTCTCACAGGCACATCCACCGTGAATTGGGAACATCTCCCATGAATAATAACTAATAAGTACTGGAGATATTCCCAATGCATGATAGGATGTGAGTATGAGGCACATGTGAGGCGCCAGGTGTGAGGAGCAGATCCGGTCTCTATTTGAACAAGCTTGTGCTCTGAAATTGGAATTATATCTATCTATATATTACCTTAAAGTAAAAATGAGAATGGCCATAGTTTTGGAAAAAATATTTGTTTAACTTACACTATTTATTTTTTCTTGTCTTGGAATATATGTTTCTTTTTTCTTTTCCAACCTGTAATTTATTTTCTTCTCTTACACTTGCTTCATGTTTTGTTGTGTTAAATTTTCCTTGTTTTTGTTTTACTTTCAATACACAAGTTTTTCCCCTTTGCAAATTAAATCCGTAATTTAATTATTATTTTTCTTAGCATTCAAGTAGGTTATTATACTTCAAATACTTTTTTTTTTATTTTCTTTGTATCGGTTTCATAGTTGATTTAGATGGTGTTTGGAAGCATGGGTGTTTTTTGGGCCCGATTTTCAAGAAAAAATGTCCATGCTTCCAAGACTTGTTATTCACAAAAAAAAAAATGCTTTAATTTTATTTGGGAGTGCTTCTGCTACTTAGGCAGTGAGCAGCACTATGCTGTTTGGTAAGATGATTTTCCTCACCGTTTTTCATGTATGTGCTGACAGGTAAGCACCACATATGATACATGTAATTGCCAATCAGTCAATCGTTGGGGGCAACCATTCACTGATGCATGAAGCGCCAAATTTGACACTTCATGCATCTGTGGGGTCCCGATTTACAAGGCATGCCCATTGTTCAAGTGTTTTTTTCAAAAAACGCATGAACCAAACAATCATATATATGGGCGTTTGTTGAAATGCCTATGTGGATCCAACGTGACATAATGTTTTAGAAAAACGGCTATGGTTCCAAACATCCCCTTAAGGTATAACCATCTATTGTTGTCATGTGTGTTTCAACTTAATATATTGCCGTTTTTCTTTTTAAACAAAATCCAATTTGAAGGACCCTTATTACAGTTTCAATTGGGTAAAGCCAAACTAATTCCGACCCAAACATTATTTTTGGTTTATTATTGTTAGATAAACTTGCATTAATTTTTCTAATAATATGTATTATTTTTATTATGGTTAGATAAATTGTTGTTAAGTTTTATTATTCTAAATTGAATTTAAATGGATTTTTATTAATTTTTATCATTTTTGTTAAATAAATCTAATTTGATTTTTACTATTTTTTATTAAATTTTATTGATTTTCTTTTAGTCATATTTATTTTATTAATTTATTAATTTAGAAAAGATGAATTAATGGTTAGAATTAATCGTGATTTAATTTTTTTAAACATCTTTTATTAAAATGACATTATTTATTTGATGGGTTTGGGCATAATTATGTTATCAAATGGTAGGCTATCACATTACATCATATGGTCAGGTAAGAATACAAGCAATGTTTTAAAAACTGGACTAAAGACTCAAATAGTCTGATCATCCATTATTTGGGTCGACTTGTCAATGGTTCAACAACTCGGGTCAGTGGATCATTAACCAAATCATCGGTTTTTGTTCTAATAGCGATTTTAGGGTGGAAATAAAATAGGATATTTGACCATTCCTAGGTCGACCGATTCAAAACTGATGGTGCGCAATCCGACCGGTCCTAGCTGTCAACGATCTTGCCTCGGGCTAGAGCACAAGGTGCCTGAAATGGGGGAGAAAGCGAGTAATCTCCGGGGAAGAACCCTTTGAGAATGCTCCGAAGCTCAAGTTAGTATTTTCTCAAAGGCAAGATAAAACCAAATGGCGCAAAGTTCACATACCTCGTTCTTGGGGGGTAGAGAGCCTTTTATAACAACTTCACACACTCACTCCTAAGCTTCTGTCAGGTCGGGTATGATTACCTCTACGCTTCTACCAGTTCGGGTGTCATCACCTCTGCTGGGGCAAAACCGCCACTGCTCTCTTTGTCGGAATCGTCTCTGTAACTAGAGATGGCGGTGGCAGGTGGCAGTGGCAGGTGGTCGTTGAAGTGCGGCTGTTAAGCGTCAAATCCCAAGTCAGTCAGGTGCGCCGCCCCGGATACTGACTCCTTCGGTGTCAGGTATGGTGCGGTTGTTCAGTTCGGCGTCCTGGAGGCAAAGTGCTAGAGTGGTGTGCGAGGTGAAGTCTTGAGTTCGGATAGAGGTGTGGCCCGAATTGCCATGGGGTGGGCCAGTTCGGGTTGTTGCCCTTTGTGTTTGTAAGGCTCGGGCTCCTTGTGGGGAGTTCGGACCGCGGGTTCCTCTTTTCGGAGCTCGCGCCTTGGGCGTACTGTTGTGTCGAGTTGCTGCCTTTCCACGTGTTGAGTGGTTACGAGGTCGGGCCAAATCTTCCTTCATCAATTGCCGCCCACTCCTCACGCAAAGGGACTTGCCCTAGCGTGGGGAGTTCGCGGGGTGGCGGGTGGATTTGACCCGTACTTCGAACTGGTTTGACTAATAGCGCGAAGTGCACGTTCGTCAGGATTTTTCCGGGCTTCTCGAGCGCCAAAAAGTCGGGAAACGCGCCAATCCGTCTATAAATGCTGACAGACGTGACAACGCGCGTTTATTTCAAAATTTAAAAAATGCGCCACTAGGAGAAGTGACAGCGGGTGTCTTTTCAAATTTGAAAAAACGCGCCGCTGGGAGACATGACAGCGGGCGTCTTTTCAAATTTGAAAAAACGCGCCGCTGCCGCCTTTAATGCGAGGAGACGTGTGCTAGCGCTCTTTCAGTTTCAAAAGACATGCGGCCAGTCACGTCTCGGTCTCAGGAGACGTGCGGTCAGCGTGACTATGGGCCGTTGGATTTGCTTTGATCAGAACCGTTGATTTTCGGTTACTGTGGGTATAAATAGTAGGGGACCCCAGTCGCTTTGTCATTCTCCTGCGTTTTGCTTCTTGAGCTCGCGTCCAAGTTTCAGCTCGCGTCCAAGTCTTTAGCTCGCGTTCAAGTTCCCGTAGTCCGTTTGCTTTTTCCGGGTGAGTACTTTCCTAGAATCCTTCTTCTCCCGATGTCTAGCTCGGATAGCTCAGACAGTTCTTCGAGGGGGTCAGATGTAGGTTCTACGAACCGAGTTGCATCCCCCGACAGTCCTAGTGAACCCGAGGTAGAGCTCGAGGAAGAGTTTGAACCCATAGGCCGAGTCGCCTCGGGTAGTTTGGCGTCCTCCTCCCGTCGAGGTCGGACGTTAGACAAGTTTGGGCCCTCGACCGTGATGCCTGAGGGGCTTCACTCTCTTATTACCCAATTCAACTTGCCTAGGGAGTACACCTACTTTATACCCTCGGGCAGTTTCCCTTGAGAAGACGGTCCTGATGAGATCGTGATATTTCAGGAGCAGCTCGTTGCTGGGTTGCGCCTGCCTTTCCACCCCCTCATTGTCGAGGTTATGAACCACTTCGGCGTTACTGTCGGTCAGCTTCACCCGAATTCTATTCGTAAATTGGTGGGGACAATCTCCCTATTTTGCGAACAGATCTTGCCTTTAGACCTGGAGATCTTCTCTTCCATTCTAATGCTTAAGTGCATTGGGGTGTATTACCTGTCTCCTCACCCGGGTTTTAAGCTTTTACACGATCTTCCCAACAAGGTCCCAGCGTGGAAACGGCACTACTTCGGGGTGCGAAGTGCATTGGGGTGGCCGTTCCAAACCGGGTGGGGGATGGCTGCCCCGGATGCCAGTGTTACGCTTGATAGGGAGACGGCGAAGGGCCTCCAGGAATGAGCATGGCTTGGGATAAAATGCCACCATTATCTGAC
Organism: Nelumbo nucifera; assembly: GCF_055504915.1. Lineage (NCBI taxonomy): Eukaryota > Viridiplantae > Streptophyta > Magnoliopsida > Proteales > Nelumbonaceae > Nelumbo > Nelumbo nucifera. The sequence continues at coordinate 29,878,002 of NC_142650.1, forward strand.
AGAGGCCAAGCTCATCGAGGCCGGTCTGAGTTCGGGTTGGTTCCTTACTCAGAGGCTTGCCTTTTGTTTTGTTCTGTTCTTTCATTTTCCTGATGCCGAGCTCTTTTTGCAGGTGTGATGGACTCAGAAAAGACTCGTGGTGGGAACCTGTTTCACGCCATTAAGAGGAGGAAGCGAGTCGCCAAACGAACTCGTGTCGAGCTGCCCCTTGATGCGGAGCCCGAGGTACTAGACTACCCGTCAGTGGATCCACCCAGGGAGCCCGAGATGGCCCCTCCAATACATGAAGCAGCAGGGGCCCCTTATGCCGAGGCTACTTACACGGGGGCTCCCGCTTACTCTGAGTCTGCTTATACGCGAGCTGGGCCTTCAGGCTCGGGAGCCCAAGGCGAGTTTAGGAGCGTGTTGTCGCCGAACCATGCTCTTCAAAAGAGTAGGGAGGCCATTTATCCTGAGGAGGTCACGGCATGGACCGAGCTTCCTTTGAACCAGGTAGCTTGTCGTGCTGCCACTCATGCCATGGTGGTAAGTCAGCGATTTCTTGTCGGGCTCTTTGCTTTTATCTTTCTTGCTATCGTTCTTTTAATCATTTGTTATTTTTCCTTTTGGTAGGTGAATTCTTCTATCCATGCCTTGGCGGCCCAAGTGGAAAGGAGCTCGAGGCAGGCGCGAGCTGCCGAAGAGGCTTCCCGTGCTGCCGAGGCGGCTTCTCGCGCTCCACAGGGCTAGCGAGGTCTTAGAGAGATACCAAGGCCATGGGAGTTGTAGTGAAGCATATGGCAGACCTGAGGCTGGATTTGTAGCATCAGGTTGAATACCTTCAAGAGGATATTAGGGAGAGGACACAGATCTTTTTTCAAGGCATCGAGGATGCCAAGAAGAAGGCCGTCGATGAATATATCGCCTCGTCGTGCTTTGATGACCTGATGGTGGGCTCGTACAGAAGGGGCTTTAAACTAAGCCGGTGGATGATCCGGAATACGTACCCCGAGCTCGATATTAGTGCTATAACCACTTCGCGCATTACTCAGGAGATGGCAACGTTGCAGACGGTGAACCGGACTCTGAGGATGATGTAGGACCTTCGGGTATCGTTGAAGTGTCTTCTGATGGTGAAGAAGTACCTCTGGGCCTGTGAGCTCGATATTGTATATATATATATATATATTTGGAAATGTACACTCCCTTATTTTGCAATGGAATGACTTTCTTTTGGTTAAGTGTTGGTCGCTTTCTCTCTCGAACTGACCGTATTTGCCGAACTGAGCATATGCCCGATCTGTTTTGCCCGGGTTACTGCACTCGTGCAACCTGTTTTGCCTTCGCTTGTCTATGCCGAGGTCCTTGTTAACTCGGCATTCTAGCCTTAAGGCTCTGGTAGCGACTTAGTCCACTTCGCTTGGTGATCTATAGATAGTATCGTCTCAAGTTAACGACGTTCCACGCTCGAGGAACTTGTTTGCCCTCTAAAGTTTCGAGCTCGTATGCCCCCCCCCCCCCCCCCCCCGAGCGCTCTCTTTACTCGGTAGGGCCCTTCCCAATTCGGTACAAGTTTGCCCACGCCGGGCTCGGGTGCCATGATCTTACGGAGAACCAGGTCGCCGACGCAAAAGTTCCACTCCTTTACTTTGGCATTGTAGTACCCCGTTATTTGACCCGGTGGTGACGTGCCTTGGTGATGAGCTACTTGGTGGTGAACTCCCTGGTGGAGAACTGCCTGGTGGCGAGCTCCTTGGTGGAGAGCTATTTGGTGACGAACTGCTTGGTGGCGAACTCCCTGGTGGAGAACTGCCTGGCGGCGAGCTCCCTGGTGGCAAACTTCTTGGTGGTGAGCTCCCTGGTGGCGAAATGCCTGGTGGCGAACTGCCTGGTGGTGAGCTGCTTGTTCGCGAACTGCCTGGTGGCGAACTACTGGGTGGCAAGCTGCCTGGTGGCGAACTGCCTGGTGGACTCATCATTTGACCTGCTCCTAGGCGGCCTGCAACTCAGAGGATGGTGGAGCTCCCTGGTGCAGCGCAACCCGACTACCCTCTGCATGAGGTGATTTCTTCTCCTTTGTAGGCGGCGGGAGCTGAGGGACCTGCGAGAACTAAATCAGAGGACCCGGGGGTATTTTCCCGGCGGGGACTCTCTGATGCCTAAGTTAGCATTTTGATTACAGAGAGCTTGGAGAGAAATGAGAGAGCTAGAGAGCAGGGGTTACCATCCTTTTTTTCCCTCCCCTTGGCTTTGGGGGTCGGAGTCCTTATATAGTGGTGTCCTCGCGGGTTAGGTGGGTGAAAAGCCTTTAAACAGTAAGACCCGTCAAATCCCGTCAGAACCGGGGTATGGTGGTGAACTCCTCGAGGTTGTCAGGCTGGCGCTTGTGTCAGGCGGCCAGGTCGGCGCTTGGGCCAGGTTGTCAGGTCGACGCCTGTGTCTGTCGGTGGGTCAGTGTCTGGGCCAGGTTGTTAGGTCAACGCCTGTGTCAGTCGGCGAGTCGGTGTCTGGGCCAGGTTATCAGGCAGGAGATCTTCCTGCGATAACCCAAACTACTCTTCTGTACCGAGCTACCCTACAAGTGGCGAGCTGCCCGGGGGAGCTATGTCGAGCTCCTTGGGCTATGCCGAGCTGCTTGTGGCGAGCTTTGCCGAGCTGCCTAGCTCCTTGGTGGCGAGCTCCTTGGAGAGCTGCCTAGCTCCTTGGCAAGCTCTTTGGTGAGCTATCGAGCTCGCGGGGTATGCCGTTATGGTTCCGGTGGGCGTCTTATGGGTTGCCAAGTTGGCCAGGTCGGATCATGTGTCGGGCTAATCCAGGTCGGCCAGGTCGGATCATGTGCCGGGCTGATCCAGGTCGACCAAGTCGGATCATGTGCCGGGTTGATCCAGGTCAGCCAGGTCGGATCATGTGTCGGGCTGATCCAGGTCGGCCAGGTCGGATCATGTGCCGGGTTGATCCAGGTCAGCCAGATTGGATCATGTGCCGGGTTGATCTAGGTCGGCCAGGTCGGATCATGTGCCAGGTTGATCCAGGTCGGCCAGGTCGTGCAGGCCGCGCGCCAGGCAGCGCGCAGGCCGCGTGCAGGCCGTGTGCCAGGCCGGCCAAGTCGACCAAGTCGGTGCCCCGGCGGGACACCGACTTCGTAAGTTGTTGTCTGGGTGTCGCCTAGTTGTCACGAGGTGCCGCGTGTCGCAATTTCACTAGAGAGCCAAATCTGCCCTCATCATTTGCCCCCTACTCCCGAGCTGAGAGTAACTCAGCGAAGGGAGTAGATTTCTTTTGGCCCATAAGTCGACGAGCTAGTAAGTGCTGATCCAATTCCTTAGGCTTTGGGAGTTGCCTGTATGTGGTGAGCTGCCAGTAAGGCGAGGGGGTCTCCGCCAGTTCAGTAGTGTAGCCCTTAGGCTCTGGGGCAACTTATAGTTCACTTTTGCTGACTTTGCTCCTGCTGAGGAAGCGATTGGATATTTAGCAATAGTGTGGCCCGTAGGCTTTGGGAGTGACTCGTAGTCTACTCTTCTTTGACTTTTGCCTATGCCGGAGAGGCGACCGGGTCTTAAGCAGTAATGTGGCCCATTGGCTTTGGGAGTGACTCGTAGTCTACTCTTTTTTTACTTTGCCCGTGCCGGAGAGGCAACCGGGTCTTAAGCAGTAATGTGGCCCGTAGGCTTTGGGGGTGACTCGTAGTCTACTCTTTTTTGACTTTACCCGTGTCAGAGAGGCGACCGGGTCTTAAGTAGTAATGTGGCCCGTAGGCTTTGGGAGTGACTCGTAGTCTACTCTTTTTTTACTTTGCCCCTGCCGGAGAGGCGACCGGGTCTTAAGCAGTAATGTGGCTCGTAGGCTTTGGGGGTGACTCGTAGTCTACTCTTTTTTGACTTTGCCCGTGTCGGAGAGGCGACTGGGTCTTAAGCAGTAATGTGGCCCGTAGGCTTTGGGAGTGACTCGTAGTCTACTCTTTTTTTACTTTGCCCATGCCGGAGAGGCGACCGGGTCTTAAGCAGTAATGTGGCCCGTAAGCTTTGCCTGTGAGGTGCCGAGCTATGATTGTGTTGCATCAGCTTCATAATGCCGGTCACCCACTCCTACAAGAAGCTACTAGGAGCTCGACCTTCGGGGGCAGCACTACTAACTTTAGGTCACCAGCTCACACGGGAGCCTTGGAAGGCTCGACCGGTAAGGGCGCCTATGTAGTCTGATGGCCGCCAACTCCCGCGGAAGCCACGAAGAGCTCATCTTTGTAGGGGGGACCTTGCGGAGATGATTGATGAGGCATTATCTAAATTGAAAGTAAGGTTGGTAGAGCTACTTAGTCTGTTAGTTCCCTGCATAGTCTTTGAGTTCATAAAAAATGTAAACTATAAAGCGATAGCTTCAATTTCTAAAAAGTGAGGACTTAGCTTTGGTAAGATGAGAACTTAGCTTTTGTAGGATGAGAACCTAGCTTTTTGTAGCGTGTTCCCACAGACGGCGCCAATTGATGGTGCGCAATCCGGCCGGTCCTAGCTGTCAACGATCTTGCCTCGGGCTGGAGCACAAGGTGCCTAAAACGGGGGAGAAAGCGAGTAATCTCCGGGGAAGAACCCGGTGAGAATACTTCGAAGCTCAAGTTAGTATTTTCTCAAAGGCAAGATAAAACCAGATGGCGCAAAGTTCACATACCTCGTTCTTGGGGGGTAGAGAGCCTTTTATAACCACTTCGCGCACTCACTCCTAAGCTTCTGTTAGGTCGGGTATGATTACCTCTGCGCTTCTGCCAGTTTGGGTGTCATCACCTCTACTAGGGCAGAACCGCCACTGTTCTCTTTGTCGGAGCCGTCTCTGTAACTGGAGATGTCAGTGGCAGGTGGCCATTGAAGTGCGGCTGTCAAGCGTCAGATCCCAAGTCAGTCAGGTGCACCGCCCCCGGATACTGACTCCTTCGGTGTCGGGTACGGTGCGGTTGTTTAGTTCGGCGTCCTGGAGGCGAAGTGCTGGAGTGGTGTGCGAGGTGAAGTCTTGAGTTCGGATAGAGGTGTGGCCCGAATTGCCATGGGGCGGGCTAGTTCGGGTTGTTGCCTTTTGTGTTTGCGAGGCTCGGGGTCCAAGGGAGAGCTCGGGCTCCTTGTGGGGAGTTCGGACCGCGGGTTCCTTTTTTTGGAGCTCATGCTTTAGGCGTACTGTTGTGCCGAACTGCTGCCTTTCCACGTGTTGAGTGGTTACGAGGTCGGGCCAAATCTTCCTTCATCAAAAACCATGAATCAAAATTCTGAGAAATTAGCAAAGGGGTGGGGTAGAAAGGATAGAGATGCAAACATGGCAAGACCAATTTTAATATATACACTAGTGGAAATCCCTTCGATGCACGGGAAAACGAAATGCAATTTTTCGATAATAGTTTAATTTCCAATAAATATTAATCAATATATTATAACAAAAATATAATAAATTAAACTTCAGAAATTTAAATAACAATAATTTAATCTCAAATAATTATTGAAAATATATTTATCACAAAAACATTATTAGTAGAATTAAAATAAATATTAATTTTAATATATACAAATATATAATAGATATAGATAAAGATTTTAAAACTATTATTAATAAATATTAAATTTTCTGAAAATTAGTTTCTAGACTTATCAATTGATATAAATGAATTAATGTTTCGAGTATTATCACATAATAATTATAATTACAATTATATTTTTAATATCTACTAAAAATAATTATAATTATAACCGGAACATGATATAGATAGTATAGATTTATATTGTTTCAGTACTCTCATTTAGGAGCAAATTTTGATTATTAAATTACCAACCAATTAACACTTAAGAAAAATAATCAATTTTTTATTCAGTACCGATTAATAAAATTAAGGGATTTTTACGGATCAGTCCAGCTAACCCCCGTACATACATTGACTATTGTTGTTATGACCTGAACAAATCTCATATCTTTTGTGATCTCTGATTTTCAGCTTTTAACTTCTCAGCCACCTACCCCTCGTACATTCACCTATCGTTCTTTACCGAGACCGGATCTGCTCCTTCTTTACCCCTCTTCCATCGGATTTACTCCTTATTTAAAAAATTTTGACACGTCTTTCGGTGGCCAATTAATCATTACCTAGGACTAGGACCGGTTGTAGTTTTATAAATGACATATAAAAATAAAAAATTGTTAAGTTATACAATTTTTTAAATAAAAAGTTATTATTGACAAAAAAATTCTAAACTCTCTGTTATCAGATTCAGACATTTTCCCTAAACCAACCATTATTAACGGCAAAAAATTCTAAGCTGTATTTTCTTAATTTATAGATTAAAATTAGAATCTGGATTTTTTTGCCTTGATTACTGAGTTCCAAACTCCAATTCATCTTCCAATCCTGAAAACCCTACTTTCTTCACTACAAACCCTAAATCTCATCGCTAAAGCCCGCACCCTGTTGATGCCTGAACCATAAACCCCTAGCTTCCATAACCCCTCTCGATCTCTCACTACAAACACTAGATTTTCTCGAAATGAAGCTCTAATTTGTTGCTCATTTGCATGAAATTCATGAACATTCGTCTAACACTTGGTAAAATGGCAAAAATTCCAAATTTTCCAACCGGTTACAGTTGCCCAATCAAAGGAGAAGAAGAAAAAATAATCGAAAAATATAAGCAAAAAAGGTAATAAAAAATCTCGTGTGGAAAGTGCCGCTCATCGCATCGAATGATGCTGCGTTCGCACAAGATATTCATCATCCCACAGTATCCATAGAAGAGAAGGGTCTAGATCCACCAGGACACTAACTGCCTACCATACAAACAACGCAGTACAGAGCTCTCTTCTCGATGTATCAAATCAAAGAGTGATTACACAGTACGAAGCTTCCATGAAGAAGGAGAAGAAAGGAGAAACTCCCAACTAATGCCTCTTCCCCGATCTCCATTTCGTTTTTGCCCCTCTTGTCCAGAAAGAGATGCATTTTATAGACAGACGCAAATTCTATATTGTTGTTGCCTTGGAGGTAGGACAAGTTACAGGCAGCATCGGACAGATCTCGCACACTGGTGTGGTGAAAGATAAAACTCGGAGGTTTTGAAAAAAAGAGGGCAAGGTGGGCCATTGCCAAAATGCATTTCTGTTTTTACTTTTTACACCTACTTTTATTTGAAAAGAAATATTTTTATTTAGTTGAAAGTATTACTTTTTCTATCGGTTGTAGGTTAATACAATTTAACAACCCTTGACATGTCAAAAAATATTGATAGACTCGAAGAGAAACGCACTGAATCCGAAGTGAGTGGTGGCCAATCTTATCTCACTGCGGGACACGATCTGCTCTTACACACGCACATCCTCTTCAGTCCATCGTTGCCAGTTCGGAATTGATATACAGTTGTTTATTTATCCCTATTTTTTATTTTGAAAGCATTTCTGGCGGCGAAGAAAAGAAAGATTGAATGAGATATGAATGGAGAAAATATGTTATCGGTGCAGTGATACAATCGGCAAAAGAATTGATTCTTTCCATATTTGCAGTCATACGATCGGTGCAGCGATCATGCAATCCGCTTCGTTCCTCCATTATTTAAGGGGAACAATGCTTCAACAACATTACTTGTTCTCACTAAAATTTTAAAGGTGAGTAGTTATGGCTTCTAATTCCAGACGACAAAGTAAAACGGCAAAGGCACTCCAAGAACTGATTAAAGAAATCAAGAAAGAGCCTGTTACAGATTTATCTGAACTTCAACTCAAAATGAAAGACCACTATATTCCATTTTTTGAAGCCTGAGCAAACGTTGGGCGAATGTTGCCGAAAGATTACAGAAAATTTACAACGACAAGATAGGTATATATTTTTCCTTTTTTTTTCTTTCAAAATCCTCTTATTTAACTGATTCATAATAGTTTATTTTTTATAGTATTGGTGAATGCCCGGAGTACGACGGGGAATGCAGTAATGGATTTCATTTTCCTCCCATAATATCGCTCTCAATCGCGGAGAGTACGTCAACCAAGAAAATTTCAACGAGAACGAAGACGATGAAAGCAGGAGCAGGAGTTTAAACGGGAACGATGACGATGAGAGCAGGAGAGAGACTTGCACCCAATCGTAAGGGTGTATGATGAAAATCGTAGGAAATCTCTCTTGTTGGTTTAAGTTAATATGTTAACTTTGTTTGTTGAACTACGACATTAATGTTCCTATTATAAGTCTTGTTTTTATGGTAATTTCAGTCTTATTTATTGTTCGTTGATCGGTTTGAACTCTTATTCGATTTCTAAAACCACCCTGCTCAGTAAGTGCAGTCATCCACAAATCTATACATCAACGACGGCATTTACTGAGCAGACATTTTAATCAAACGTTACACCACCAAAATATCTTTCCTATAAAACCGTCCACAAACTCCCAAAAGATGCACAGGGACGAGAAATAAGAATAGCAAAAGAAACCAACAATGGCGCCCAGGACAAGGAGGATATCTTATACCTACGTTATTTGCCGCACTCAATTTCTCTGAGTTTAGAGAATCTGCAACCATCCAAATAGGTGCTGGTTTAGAGAAGGCACCTTGAACGCGAGTGCGTCTCATTGCGTGCGTTTCAATTCCTATTCAAATATTGAAAACAAACTTATAATTTTCCGAGGGATAAGTTTAAAATTAAAATTGAGTTTTATAAGAGAAAAATTAATTTTCCAATCAAGTGTGCAGGTGCAATTTTTTGTCTAATTTAATCTCTTATGAGATTAAAATCCAACAATGGCCTCTTTGAAGACTGCACTCGTGCCTACATCCGGCAAATCAGGGCCCGGTTCTGTGGGAGGTGGGTGTGTGGGCTGTGTTCAGAGGCTGTCAGAGAGGAGTACTCTGAAAGTATGGGTACAACACGGCATATTATATCGAAAGCTCTACGTGCTCACATGCAAATGTGTCAAAGGTTCAACAAATTCATCAGAGTGAACCCTGCCATGTCTCTTGCAGGTTCAATGACTCAAATTTTGAAGAAGAGCTCCAAGAGAAGGGAAGCTCTCAGTAATGAGGGAAGTAACAAGAAATCTGGTTCAACTGATTATTGAATAAGACTGTTATGCTATTTTTTATTTTTTGCTTCTTTCATTTTTATTTTTGATTTTTGATGTATAATTTCTTGTTTCTTTCATTTTTTGATTTTTCCCCCAGTGTAACTAATGGTAGATGGTTTTACTGTTTTAGTATTTTTTGGTTTCTTGCCTAATGATTATTAATACATGGATCAAAGATGGGTGCATGTGTGGCTACATGCCTGCACTTGTGTCCATTTTATACATAGACATGCATGTCTAGGGCATATGCATGCACATTGAAATGTGATCATAACTTCCATGTATCTGTTCTATATTCTTTTAACACTTTACTTCTTAGAGCAATATTATTGTATAAGACTGTTATGCTATTTGTACAATGGTTAGGCTTAATGTGTGGTATGTTCATGTGTTTAGAGAAACTAATTTTACTGTGGATTGACTAGTGAATCAGGTTCATGTTATGAGTCTGTTGGGTTTTAGTTCTGGTAGTTTAGGTTGGTTTTTCAAGTACATCTGTTTGTGTGATCTTTGGGGAGGGCTACCCCTGGGTTGTGTAGCCTTTGTTTTCCTTATTTACCAAAAAATAGGAGGAAAGAACCTTGAAATTATTAAAATAAAATAGTAAAAAATATTAAAAATCTACACTACTTATATCCCCCCGGCCAAAAGTGTAGTCAAAGCAAAATAACCCATAAATAAATAAAGCCATGAAGAAATTATTTTCATGGCTGACAGAGTTGTATTGACCATTTCCACTATTTACTACAATACTCCCCCTCCAAAACTTAGCTGGGCTATGTTAAAGTTTGATTCATATTATGTCTTGAAATATATGTTGTAAGAGCATAACATTCCATTTAATATTTGTAACATTTATCTGAGTTTTCATTAGATGTTAGTAGTAGCATGCCAAATCTTCAAAAAGTTATTCTCCATACCATTAGATCATATGGGCAACATGACTATCAGGTCTTGCATATAAATCCTAAACCAAGTGTACATCAAAGCTAGTTTATGGGCTATTTCAGGTCAACTGAGATGAGATTAGAAATCAATAGATAACCAACTCATATACATTTAATCTGAAAACAGACTTTTCAAATCCTTCCCTTCTTAAAATCTTACTGTGTTTTCAAGAGACAGGTTCTGAAACATTTGCATCTTCTGGTTGTCCCAACTCCATTAATTTGGTTTGTCTGCTACTGTTCTCATCATACTCTTTAGGCAGTATTCTTTTCCAGAACCAATGCTTTCTCCACATGAGTGTCATTTCTTCAATTGGAACTCCTTTGGTTTCCGGTAGAAAGACATAAACATAGATCGTCATGATAATAATCCATCCTGCAAAGAACAGGAAGATTCCAAACTTGAAAGCACAAAGGAGGAAAAGGAAAGACTGGGCAATTACGAAAGTGAAGAAAAGGTTGACAGCCACAGTAATGCTCTGCCCAGCTGATCTGGTTTCTAAAGAGAATATCTCACTTGGAACAGTCCAGCCAAGTCCTCCCCATGACCACCCAAAGGCCATGACAAAAAGGCAGATAACAACCACCACCAATATCGAGATGCCTTTTGAGAGTTCTGCGCTGCTGTCAAATTTAAGGCCCAAGATTATGGCAACTATTACCTGTATGAAATGCAAAGCTAGTGAGTAACAAAATGCCTATTTTAATCAAAACTGAGCAATCAAAATACTTTTAACTTCTAGCTTGATATGAGAAAATAAACTATGTAGTTTTTACTGTACATATGGCGTCACCTTCTATCCTTTCTGAATATGTTTTAGCCAAAAAATAGAAATTATTTATTGCAGAAACAGAGTAATGACCCAGGAGTCATTCATAGCTGTGAGTAAAGGAAGCAAGTTGTAGTACTAGGTTATAATCAAAATGGGAAACTGAGGGTTTATTGAATTGCTACCTGACATAAAATCATTTGTATTCCACCACTGATTAGTAGAATTCTCCGGCCCCATCTATCAACAGTTGCAATAGAAATAAAAGTTGATAAAACAAGAACTGCTCCAGTCAAGACAGAGGAGTATAGAGAAGCATCCCCACCAAACCCCATGCTCTGGAACAGTACTGGTGCATAAAAGAGAATTGAGTTTATTCCTGTCAATATTTGAAAAGTTGGCATAAAGATTGCCATCACCAATTGCGGTCTATTCCTCGTCTCAAGGATGTTTCTAAATGGATGTTTGATTGCATTTGCAAATTCACTTGCATCGATCATGTCTTGCAACTCTGCATTAACATTATGGGTACCTCTGATCTTCTCCAGAACTTGTCTTCCCTTGTCTTTAAATCCACGTTCGATTAGGCTATTTGGTGTCTCTGGAAGAAGAATTCCTCCTACTGTCATTAATAGTGCTGGTACTGCAGCTAGGCCCAGGGATAGCCTCCATCCCCATGGTTTGATCTTCTCTGTTCCATAATTGACCATGTTTGCAGTAAAGATTCCAAGAGTTGTTGCCAACTGAAACATCATGTTAAGCCCTCCTCGGATATGCACTGGAGCCATTTCTGATAAATACAGTGGGACTGCCTTAAAACACCATGCAATAGGCAAATCAGATATCATGGAACATTTAAAGGAAAGTGGGACAATAAGGGACGTAAGATGCCAGTACTAATTTTCTAACTATTGATCTCGAGCTTGGATAATTTCATTTTCTAATCATATAAGAAATCCAATGTAGATATTCTTGACAATGCAGGAAATTAAATTATGTATAGTTCTATACAAAACAATGGCAAACATACAAGGGGCTTGGTAGAATTTTCTATACTAGAAGTTCAGAAATCAGAAAACAACAATTTTGATACAAATTCAGTGAACTCTTAGTCTTTTCAGTAGAATTTGTCTGATTCTCCAAACTTGCAGGGAATATATTTGAGAAAAAACAATAATACCTGATTTCCGAATCCAATCCCAACCCCAAGCATGATCCGACCCAATATCAGCATTGCCAGGTTCTCTGCAGAAGCATTAAGAGTGGCTCCAACAAGGAAGCTAAGTCCACCATAGATTATACTTATTCTGCGTCCATACTTCCTGGTGACAGGAGAAGCTCCAAGAGATGCAACCAGACCAGCAAGATAAAGAGAAGAGGTAAATGCGGCAAGACCTTGGTTGTTATACTTGCAGTAATTGTTCTCGTGAATGTGTCTTTTTTTGTGATAGACAGCTGGGAAGAATTTTTGTAGGAATGGATCCATAGATGTAACCCCTCCTGTTAATTATCCAATTAACAACATAAGTAGGCGCCTCTTTTGAATTTTTTTTTTCTTTGGAAAAAAGGTATTTAATCAAAGATACAGCAAAACAAGAGCTTAATTATGAGATTTTGTGTTCATTTCTGTTACCCAGAAAAATCAATTACTGATTCATCACAACTTCACATTCCCATATATACTTCGATTAGTAAATTATGACTGGAATGTTCTGTTTCCTTCTTTTTGTTCTTCTGATTAGTTCCAAGGTCTCACCTTTTTGTGGTTGATCTTTTTGGTTTTGGCTATTGATTGATATGCTCTCAAGATCATGATCATCAGAAAAGAGAACTAATTATTTGGAAAAGTAATTGAAACCCAGAAAGAGAAAAGATGGGGAAACCTGAAATTCCGATGTCATAACCGAAGATTGATCCCCCAATGGCAGCAATTATGCAGGTAACGACCACAAACGAGGTGACCTTCCCCTGGTACTGCTGTGCCCTCTCCTTGGCCACACCTACCGGAGCAAACGACCCACCGGCCATCTTCTCGGCTGTGTGTGTGAGTAAGCTCAGAAACTCATAAAACTGAAAGAGATTAGAGTCTCCTCTTGACTTAGCAACCTCAAGTGAGCTGTCGTTGATAATATAGAATTTAAGCCACCGATCCACATCCAAGTCCAAGTCCTGAATTCCTGATAAAGGATAAAGAATTGTAAAAGAAAGAAATCAACTGGGAATAGGAAACCAATTCCACAAGCCTGCATGCACGTGGAATCGTGTGTGGTAGCAGTAGCACTTATCTGAAACTGAAATTGTAGTTTCCAGAATCCAAACTCCTACTCCATTCCATCACCAAAAACAACTCTTTCACTGAAAACCAAAGCAATTATTAATTCAGCAGCTCAATCAATTCAGTTGTTTATCACACGGCTCCACGGCATCGGCCTTTGACTTTACATGGAATCGTGTGTGGGCTTCCATCTCAAAGCATCTCAGTAGCAGAGAAAGAAGGATGGACACTGCTGGTACCTGAGCTACACGACATTACACATCGCGTTCAGCTAATCCGAATTAGGTGGAAGTTGGGACCGTAACTTTTGATGGGTTTATTGGTTTAGCCTAGCTCATTTCCTGCAATTCCAATCATACAACAACACATCAGCATCGTCCATATGAGTTGGGTTATTCTTTTTTTTTATTTTGAAATTTATAGGTGATCACAGTTTGGAAAGAGTGCAAATACAAATATCTTCACTGTAAAACTTTGATTTTGTATTTGTGTTGTGTATATTTGTATTTGGGCTTTTCCCAAACTGCCCAGTCGTGAGAAACAATTTTGGGTGGAGAACAGGGTTATCTTCTTCATGTTTTGATGGAGAAATAGACAACCTGTCATCACCGGCACCGTCCCTTGGTTTCCACCGGAAGATCTGTTCATGGGCCAGGCTTGGGCTCAAATTTTGCAAAAATTTGAATGGAACAGATTCAAAGCCTAACCATGGAACAGTATAAAGTTGGGGCCGAAGGCTTGGGCTCAATTCCTGCCACCACCACTCTGACTGGTACACCCCCTGTTCTTCACCAGTAGCATTAGGTAACAAAAGAAAGGAGAGAAAAAAAAAGGTCCAATCACCGAGGTCTCAGCTAGAGGTGTAAATTGGGCCGGCCCGCAGGCCATGCTGCCCTCCCTTTGGGATAACTTGGGGGTCAGCTCGGCATGGTCCATGGCCCAAGCCCGTGCGGGCTTGTGTCATACCGTATCACGGGCTTGGGCTACAGGGGCATGGGCCAAATCGGGCCAAATTGGTTTTTTACCTGTTTTTGTTTTTTGCTTTTTTTTGACATTTTTGCTTTTTTTTTTATTTCTTTGCTAAGTACAAGTGTAAAACTAAAATATTTAACTTTCATTTGAGCTTTGGGAATTATTTGAAAAGGTAAGAAATGAGAAATCTAACAAATAAATGAAAAAAAAATACTTAACCAAATAAGAATGGAATAACAAATTAGAAGAAAAGTAGGAATTTTATTTCATTTAAATTTGAATGATACAAATTACAAAGCATACAATGGTTAGATACTTGGATGGATAAATGAAATATGAAAATTGGAAAGTAGAATAAATTAATAAAATATAAAAAGTACAATATAGTTACAAATTAAAAATACAAAATTACATGTTAAAAACTAGCAAATAAATTAAATAAAATTAAACAAAATTTACAATAATTTGAAAAAATGTTATACAACTATTGAGTGAGTATACAAAAAATATTGACTTCATCGTTTTCTAATTTTTCTCCTATTGTTCATGACTTTTATCATCTGTTTCAGGTGAAATATTGGGTGTAGTGTCATGTCTTCCTTTGTCTTGTAATCATTTGTCTTCACCATCCAATCAATCTTTAAAGCATATGCACATCTTTATACTTTCATCATTCATACAACTTCTCTTGTCGTCCAACACCCTAGTACCTGCACTAAAACAAGTCCGATGGAACTGTAAACACCAGGGGGTTAGTAGATCACGTGCCATGGCGGTAAGAACTAGATAACTTTTTGAATGTTCACTCCACCAGTATGTGGCTATTCAAGCCTATTAAAACTTAAAATTCTTTTATTTAAAACCCAATTTTCATCAATAAAATGACTGGTAAGACAAATATAACTTATGTTAAATTTAGAAGTCCAAACATCAGAAGTAACTGCAACTTTAAAAATAAGACTAGATAACGTATAAATTAAATTTTGTTTATATAAATAAAAAATTTTTAAAGCATATGATCTAATAGTATTCCTACAAACTTTTTTAAATTGTGGATTTATAGAATTACATAACCATTTTTCAAGTTTAGTATCTTCAGCTAACAAAAATGGTTGTTCAACATGTACAATGTATTTTGCTAATTCTTGCCTCATTTTTTTTTCAAATGTACCAAGCCCCCACCCAATTTGAGTTTGTGTTGTTTCTCTCCCTTCTTCTTCTTCTTCTTCTTCTTCTTCTTCTTCTTTCTCATGGGTGAGCAAATGTCTTTTCAAATGGCCAATGCCACCCTTGCTACAATAGCTAAAGTCTTTCCTGCATATTTTCGTAAATAACTCTTTTTCCCTTCCCCTCAACCTCCTCTACTTTAAATATTTTCCAAATCGGGCTAATCAACTTAGAGGCCCTCTTTTTCTTTCTCCTAGTATCAATACTAGGGGTGGATGTTCCATCAATATCAATAGCATCCATACCGGTGCTAACATTATCATGATGCAATTGAATATTGTCGACGTTGAACATGTTGGGGTATTTGTTTCGGAAGGACCCGACCATTTTTTTAAATTCTAAAAAAATAAAAAATTAATTTAATTGGACTTACCTAGATTGCCGGTTCAGAATCCAACTTGATTTCAACAGTTGAAGCCTTTCAACTCCAAGAGTCCAAGCCTCCCAATTTGCTAACTTGAGATACTTGAGCTGGTTGAGCAAACCTTTTTCTTGTTGAAATCTCAACAAAATTGAGAATTGGAGAATCAATCAATCAGAGTTCAGAGAATGTATGAGAGATGAAACTTGAGATAGTATGAGAACTAGAGAAGAAATTAAGAGAATTGTTGAATTGGTGTGATGAAAATGGTGGAGGATAGAGCAATTTATAGGAATTAAAAATAATTCAATTGCCCAAATACCTTAAAAACTAGTCATTTTTTTGTTGTTGGTAGGGGTATTTTGGTCATTGTAAAATTATTTATCACTTTACCCTAAATTCCCCTAAGCTAGCTGTTATATATTTGTTGGGGGGCATTTTTGTCATTTTTATCCCCCATAACCAAAATACATAAATACCCCCATATAGCTGTTTATAGTTGTTGAGGAGTATTTCTATAATAAAACCCCAAAAAGCTGAAACTAACCATTGGGGGGGGGGGGGGGTCGCCAACAACTAGTTCTCAGGTTGGCCGAGTGTGGCCTGGTCATACCATGCTAGCCCGTGATGGGCCATGCCGCGTGCCGTACTACAGGCTGGATCATGTCGACCTGTGGGCCGCGGGCAACATGGCAGCACAATTATGTCGTGCCATACTGGCCCGTGGACTTCAAACCCTAGGTCCAACATGACCCAAACCATCATGTCGAGCTTGGCATGGCCTGTGTGTCATCGTGTCGTGTCGGGATGGTCCAAAGTCGGGCCGGGCCATGGGCGGCACGACCCGATTTACACCTAGTCTTAGCATTCCACACCCATTCCTCCTATTCAATCACTAGGTCTTATTCACCATTGCTTCTTTTTTCTGTTAAATTTCACAACCCTACAACACATGGTCGGTGGATTAGAGAGTAGACAAATGTAAAAAAAAAAAAGAAAAGAACCATCTTAATTTACATTTTAAAAATAAAAAAGAAAAAGTAGTAACTCTAAAAGGAACAAATAATTCAACATTGATTTCACTCAAAACTAACACAAAAAGTTCTTTTGGCAATGAATGAAACATTTAATTTTGATGATGTGCGATGTGGTGCTCCTTGTTGGCAAATAGCTTAGATGTTGTATTGAGTAGGTTGCCTAGTCAAGCTACAAGAGAGAGAGATTAGAGTGTCTGGGTTGCTTTACATGAGGTGGGCACTCTGATGCTTAAGTCGGCAAGCTGGGAAAATGATTACAAAAATGCAAGAGAACTAGAGTGCTTGAGAGATAAATTGTATGTACCTTCTGAGGTTGGAGGTGAGGCCCTTATATAGGCGGGTTGCTGTGAACCTTACGAAATGCATTCGGGATCTCCGGCTCATCTAGTTTGGAGGTGGTTTCACGCCTAGAGATGGACTCTATGCAAGTAGATAATGTTTATCCAATCTCGTCCAAAATGGGTGGGGTGATAGCCAGTTCTTCCAACGTGGCATCGTAATCTTGGGGAATTTGGTGGTGATTGACCACTTAAGGGGGAGGTTGCTCGGCACGTGAGACAGATCATTAACTGGGGCCAGGGAAGTTTGGTGGAAGCAGGTCGCCTCTCACACCGACCTGAGGTCTTGTCTAGCTGTTCGCATGTCGACCTACCGAGGCGGTGCCGAGGTCACTGATGCAGTTGTCTAGCTGTTCGCATGTCTAGCTGTTTGCTTACGTGGTGCCGAGGTATCACCCAGCTATTCTACGGTGCCACGTGTCATGATGTCATTGGAGGACCAAATTATCACTCATCAATTGCCCCCACTCCCAAGTCTGGGGTGGTCAGTCTTTAGAAGGAATAGTTTTAACCTAAGATGATTTGGTTTGTTCTCCATCCTCATTTGTGGTTCGACCAATGGTTCGGGATCGAGTCAGTTCGGTCAATCTGGCCTAGGCACAAGGTAGCGTACTGGGGACGTGCAGATGCCACACAACCATTAGGTTGTCGGATGTCAAAAATGCGCTAAACAGATTTGGACTCGGAATACGAACCACCGCACCCTTGCGATCCGTTGGATCCAACTGATCTCGACTGTCCATAGTTCAGTTCATCTGTCTATAAATAGGACACTCGGGGCCCATTTTCTTGTCCCTATTTTTGGAGTTCCTGGTGAGATCGCAGAGCTCGGCATTACCGAAATGATCAGTATTATCGGGGAGGTTGGTCTATTCATTTTAGGTTAGTCATTTTCCTTAGCTCTGTTTCATTTACAATGTCTGGTAGAAAGTCTGAGGAAGGGACATTGACTCAAGACTAGCATGGTTCTCATAAAAGGGCCTCGTCTTCACATTGGGCTAAAGCACCGGACTAGTTTGATCCCTCCGAGCTCTCTGCAGACAACGTCTATGAGCTCACAACTTGGTATAAGATTCCAAATCAGTTCAAATACTCTCTCCTAGGGGTGAGCAAAAAAAAAAAAAAAAAAACAGAACCGATTGAAAAAATCGACCGAAACCGAACCAAAAAATCGATTAACCGAATCGGTTGGGTCGGTGTTTTAAAAAAACCAAAGGTACTGGTTTGGTTTCGGTTAACCAATATAGGGAACCGGAGGTTAACTTAACCGACCAGTATACATATATTTTGATATATTTTACATATATATGTATATTATATATTTTATATATATTATAAAATAAAAATTTGCATTATATATAAATATATGTTTATTATATATGATATATCATTTATTATTTAAAAACTCATGAACCAAACCAATGATCAATCGGTTAACCGATTGGCATTAGTTCGGTTTTGGTTACGGTTTTCCAAAAACAGATAGTACCAACGGTTACCCCTACTCTCTTCCTCTTGAGGGGTACTCGTAGGAGCACAGAGATGATGAGATTGTTGTCTTTGAGGTTGCCTTGAAAGCGGATCTTCGGTTCCCCCCTTCATCCGCTTCTTCTTGAGGTATTGAACTATTACAACATTAGCTTAAATCAACTTCATCCCAACACTATTAGGACCCTAGTTAGCACCATCTCGTTCTGTCACCATGTTGGCTTCCCCTTAGATGTTAAGACTTTTGCCAACCTTTGCCAAACTATGCCATATACATCCCAACACTATTAGCACTCCCGGGATGTATAGTTATTACCTGTCCTACCAACCTTGGTGTAACTTGCTAAATGGCTTACCCTCCAAGGTATCGGCCAAAAGAGGAAGTATTTCTTCCTTGACCAAAGTAGCGGATGGCCATTCCTAACAATTTAGAGAGAGGGAGTAAGGGACTCCATGGAGGAAACTCTAAGTGAGCAAATGCATGCAAGAGTTTATGTCCTAGTGGATCGGAAATCTATGCTAAGTGAGTACTTGGCCGAGAAGAAGCTGATCTAGGCCGAACTGAGTCCTCTAGGTTGGTCATCACCTTAGGCTTGGGCATTTTCTTTTCTTTGTTTACTTTTTTTTTATAGTTTGGCTCACCCTTGAATTTCTTGTGTAGGAGACATGTCGGGCATGCCAACTTCCGGGCTATTCCAAGCCATGAAGAGAAAGAAGAGGAAGGTGGATCACTAAGAGGAACCTTAGGTTGCTACTCCAGAGACCTCCATATGAACTGTTGAGATCGTACCGGTAGTTGACCTAGTCTAGGGTGACCAGCTAGAAAGGACCTCGCTAGAGCCCAAGAGCACTCATACATCCAAAGAGCCCCTTTTACCACCCGAGACTGGGGCATCCGGTGGCACGAATTCTGAAACCAATCTCGAGGAGAGGCGCACCATCATGGACTTTTGGACCACCCTAGTGAAGAGCAAGGAAACCGTCTTTCCTGAAGAGGTCGCGAGGCTTCACGAGTCACATCCCAGTGAGCTCGGGGGAAAACTTATGCGTTGCCTCATGGTGGTATGTTCTCAACCTTTCCGTTGTATTCATTCCGACTTCCATTCTGGACTTATTTCCCTTTATATCTTTTATAGGCAAACACTTTGGTGCATTCTTTGCTGAGGCAGGCTGAGGGTAGTTTGGCTAGGGCCTAGGCTACTAAGGAGGAAGCAGGGGAGTATAGGCCCCGAATTGAACTGGTTGTCCGTCTCATCAGCGACCTGAAGGACGAGCTCATGGTTGAGCGGGGTCGTAATGCAGACTTGACGAGGGAGGTTGAGAAGTTAACTGAGGAGCTTGGGCGCAAGGACCAAAAGTTACAAGGGAAGGAGGCCAACCTCACTGAGCAACAATCCAAGTTTCTTGATAACGTCCATTCTGTCGAGGTCCGTGCAATTGAAGAATTCAAGACTTTGCCCGACTTCTTGAAGGAAAGGGAGGAGTTCGGGTTCGACACCTGTCGTTAGGGATTCAAGCTGTGTCGGATGCTAGTGGCCTTGGTGTGCCCGAAGTTTGACCTCAACAAGTTAAATTCGTTGGCATGCACCGATGAGATGATGGGTTAGGTCAATCAAGAGTCTGACTCTGAGGAGGACAAGGACAAGATCGATGTGGTCAGAGGTAGTGAAGACAGTAGAATTAATGCTAGTGTGGAAGGTATGGGGGTAGATGAGCCTTGAAATGTCTGACTTTTTGCCTCTTTTTTTGGACCCCCAATGTATATATGTTGTATGCCAAGCCTCCGATCACGACTTCCTTAATATTTTTTTTGAGTACTCTGAGCTCGGCTTTTCTTGGAGCCCCAGAATGTCTGACCTTTTGCCTCTTTTATTTTCTTTTTCAGAAGCAACCACACTATTTACGTCAAAATATTTGGGGCACCATTTGTTGTCCTATGAATTAAATTTAAGAAGTTGTTTTGATGACTAATTTTGCTTCCTATGAATTAATTTTAAGAAGGAAAGAGAGAGGACCAAGAGATTGAGAGAAAGAGAAGACTGTTAGGAATAACCCCTATATTTTCCTTGTGCAAATAAGAGATATCTTAACCAATAAATAGCAGATATGTAATAATGAATCAAACAATCAAAACACAAAACAAGCAACAGTGGTAGACACCAAGACTTACATGGAAAACCCTGCAATGTGAAGGTAAAAACCATGGTACCGAAATCCAAATCATCCACTATCAATAATAGTAATGGAATACACTGTTTTTCTATCTAGTTACAACTAAACGATGAACATTAAGAAGGCTCTTGGATTCCCACAACAAAAAGCATCAGTAGAATAGATAGCAAATAAGAAATCTCTCACCAAAGATGGAAGTACAACAATGGAAGCAAGAAGAGATGTTGAAAATGGATTTATCTTCTTCGTTTCAACCCTTGTACATCTCTTTTTTTCCAAACCTTTCTTCTCAAAACCCATTTTCCTGTTTTTTGATGTTTGCTAAAGAGTTATTAGAGTGGAGATTGAATTCTCCCAATTTGTTGGACACCAAAAGACGTATTATCTTGCAAGACAAACTAAAGAATACAAAAAGACCCTTTTCTTGATTTCCCCTTTTTTTCCTTTTCAACTTTTTCTTCATTTTGTTTTTATTCAATTTGTGGGTCCCACCTCATGAGGAAGACAATCCAATAAAGACCACCAATAGAGGGAGACCAGATTAAGTTATTATTCATGGGAGATGTTCCCAATGCAACGGTGGATGTGCATGTGAAGCGCCCAAGTGTGAGGAGCAGATCCCGTCCTGTCCAGAATTTAATGGCAGCGGAAGCTGATGCACCAGCATGAGATCAGACTTGTTGGAGAAGGCGGTATGTACAGTACAGACATGGTTGGATCAAGTGTTCATGGGTTTCACCGTATCTGTGTGGCGATGAACTCGGGGAGTTGCACCCTTACATTGTTCGCGATCCTTTTTTCAAGTTCTTTTCTCTCTCCCCACTGCCTGGTTTTGACGTTGGGATCAATCATATTGTTCTGCTTGAAATTGAAGTCTTAACAGCTGAGGTGGAGGGCTTTGTGAGCTCGGTCTGTTAATGGCTGAAGGCCTGAAAAATGAAGTTGGGTTGGTTTTATTCTTGAATTATTTTATTCATTTAAAAACAAAACAACAAGTCATTCATTCCCAGCCCCAAGTAACGTCAGAGTTTATCTTCATGGAATGAGCTAAAATAAAATCAGTAATATCACCTAGAACTCTAGCAAAGAATTCCAGAGCGTGCCTTTGTTATAAAAAACGGGAAATCCTTTAAAACTCTTTTTGCTATGATGAGACAAAAATGGCAGGTTGTCACAGAGAGAGAAAATCCAAAACTTTCATTATTTTATCTGAAGAAAATATTATTTATTTATTTAGCAAAGGAGGAGGTTGAGCCTCATACAGAACTAGTGAGGCTATCATGACCCCCAACTCTGGACTTGCGTAATTAAATAAAAGAATCAGAAATGGTGAGCAAAGAGATTTGTTGAGAAGCCAGTTCTCATTGTTGTCTTCAGAATTCCCCCAACTCTGCACTCGCATAATTACATAAAAGAATCAGAGATGGTGAGCAGCAAAGAAATTTGGATGAGAGTTCTCGTTGTTGTCTTCAAAGGTCACCCATCCCACCGAGTCTCCATGCCTCTCTTTGGCAGCATTTCTCTTGCTTTCTATCTCACCCACATGATCATTGAATTCTTTCCTCACCACGTCTAGAACAACGTCGCCATGTCTATCACACCATGACCTACAAAGAACAAATTTATACAGAGAATAAGTATCTGAAAAATCAGAATCTGTAAAATTCAAGATGAAAACAAATCTTATCTATCTCATCTGGAATGGGTTATCATCTTATGGATCAGAATTTGATGAAAGCTTCAAATTAAGGATCATTTTTACTTACTGTACAAACAGGAAATGAAGTTAAAAATAGATAGCTTACTTGGGGAAGAACTTCTTCAGTTCAGCTTTATCGGCCGGCAGCCGCGTTGAAATTGCTTCAACTTGGTTATTCCTGTAAAATCCATGGCATCAGAAGAGTATGTAATGAAAGACAAGCATTCTAGATCAGTATAGAAGAAAAGACATTCAAATAGTAGCTTCGATACTTACGAGAATTGAAGGTTCGGATTTTTGGTGTTGAGTTCAGTTTGGATTCGCGACAATTCCTTCTTTATGTTCTCTCCCAGAGCCTTCATAGAATTTTGGACCAAGACACCACAATTAGTTGCACTGGAGTATATGATTTAAATAAATAAAGAGATGACATTAACTGATTTATGCGATTCTGTACCTTGTCAATGCAGAAATCTGGTGCAGAACCATCTGAGTGGATCTTCTTCATCGATTTGGTGGTTGGCCCCACCCCGATTGGGCTATGAATAAGTTCGCAAGGGATCGAAGAAGCATGATGGTCGTCGGATCTTTCTCCAAGAGGCAGAGGAGTTGTTTCGTCCTCTGGATTACTTCTCTTCCACTTTTTCAACCCATTAAATCCCCATTGCTTCTTTTCCATTTTTGATGCTGCCTCGTTTCGATCTTGGACCCAATCGCCGGCGTTTTCATCTCTCTGTTCTCTCTGAAACAGAGCACGGAATGGTTTCTTTTTCACTGTGCTTCCTCCTTCCTTCTCAGCCATAATTGATACTGGTGGTGAGCTTTCTGACATTAGAATGGGCCGGCTCTCGCTTTCCATCTCTTTAGAAGGAAAATCCCAAAATGGGTTTTCTTCGAAATCCCTAAAATCTTGCTCCAAGGATTCTGCAATGGGATTTATTTCCCCCTTCATTCCCTCATTTTTTTCTAGTTTATGAGACGAGCCAAAATCAATCATGACGGCAGCTCCTTTGATAGGTTTCATTGGGGTCCT
Organism: Nelumbo nucifera; assembly: GCF_055504915.1. Lineage (NCBI taxonomy): Eukaryota > Viridiplantae > Streptophyta > Magnoliopsida > Proteales > Nelumbonaceae > Nelumbo > Nelumbo nucifera. The sequence goes on from NC_142650.1 coordinate 29,901,373, forward strand.
ATTCTTGGGCTTGGTTTTCGATTGCAGTCTGTCTTTATCCATCAAGAATTCCTCATCCTTACGTTGGATAACAGACCACTCCTCTACTGGGTTCTCGGAGGAACCAGCAACAATTACATCTCTAGCATCGATCACAGCTCCTTGAACAGCCATTCGCTGTAACAGAGGTCTCTTCGAAGAGTGATACTCGTCCATGGAAATGCATTTAGCGTAAAACAGCTCCTGAACAAGGAAAACAGAAAAAAAAAACAATTAAAAATCTAGCAAATTATCAGATACCCATTTTCATATATGGTCTTACCTGCAAGAAAAGCAACTTGTCCCTGATGATTGTTGGTTGTTCTAGATCGGCTGGAGAAGCGATAAGAGTTTCAAGGAGGTGAATTCGAAAAGCAGAGACCTCACTTTCCGGAACAATTCCTTCCTTGTGGAGACCAATGAGGTTTAGAATCCGGTGAAATGATTCCTGCTGCCATTTGAGATTTTCCGACTGTTGCTTGGCGAGCTTCTGATCGGCAGTAAGACCAGTCAAGCGCTTCTTCTTGAAGGAAAAGGGGAGGATGTTCTTGCAGAGAGTAGTAATCGTGTCGTGGAGCGAAGAATAGTAAGTTGGGGTGTACGAGTAGTACATTTTCGTTCCGATCCTAGATTCCTCTTCGTCAATTGATGAGGCGATTAGAGAATACGAAAGAAAAAATATATTTTGTGTTGCAGTTGCAGAGCTGCTCTTTGTTTTTTTAGAAACGCCCACCCTTTGTTTTAGGAAAGGAGGTCACTCGACTCAGATTTTTTTGAATAAGGACCGGCAACGGTAACTTGAAATAGCCGTTGTAGGCTTTCCCGTTGAGCAGCTCTCCTTTCCGCGTAGACGCTCCCAGCTTTGTGCCCAATTATAGCCATGTGCGGGTGCGCGGTGCGCCCAATCATTGGAAAAAGGTGCAGCAGATCCCGAGAAATTGGGTCAAAAAATCAAGTCAAAGTTTACGATACACTTGACTGCATCTGCTCCTCACACAGGGCGTCTCACACCGATTTCACACGTACATCTCTCGTATTTATATGGTGAGATATACATGTAAGGACGGAGTGAGGCGCCATAACTGATGAGCAGATCCCAATCCCCTACAGGTTACGGGTTATCTGCTGTTTTAAAGGAATTGGGCCCCACTGTGAAATGTGCGCATCCTATGTATTTTATGAGTCCTGATCTGCTTCTCATGCCTTACAGCGACCTCCTGTACTTGTATTTATTATTTATGGGATATGTTCCCAATACAGGTAGGATGTGACTGTGAGATTGGTGTGAAGCATATTTTGTGAGAAGAAAATATCGTATTTTACTATTAGCGTGGAACCTTATAAATTATAACTGATTTTACAGCCCACTGAACAGCCACCGTATTCAACTAACCCTTAGTCGTTGTAGAATTTATGCGTGACAGATAAAATGAATGTGGGGGTAAAAAAGTAATTAAAAATTAATATCAGTATTTAAAAGAAAGGATAAAATACAAATACATCTTAGTAAAATAACGGAGTAGGTAAATTTAGGGAGTATTCTATAGTATGGATGAAAAATTGATGGATATATTTATAATCTTCTATAAATCAATCTATAAGAAAACTATTTATAATCTTCTACGTTGACCCTGTACCTATGGTGGCAACAATGTCTTGAGGACAAGTTGTATGACCGAAAAACTCAATTAAAAAAAGACACGATAAATAAATTCAGAAAAAAACCAAGGGAAGGCCTCTCCATGAAGAGGCTAAAGTCATAAACTCTTTCAGATATATAGTAAATGATATTGTTATTCACTTTGGAAACTCCATAAATATATTTAATTATAATTCAATTCAACAGTTAGACTCGGTAGTAGGGGTGAACAAAAAAATCGAAAAATCGAATCGATAAAAAAAACCGAAGGTACCGGTTCAGTTTTGGTTAACCAATATAAAAAACCGACGGTTAACCGAATCGACCAATACACATATATTTTTATATATTTAATATATTATAAATTAATAGATATGCATAATATATACAAATAAATGTTTATAATATTTATTATTTAAAATATAATTTATATATATATATATTTATATTTTTATAATATATATTGTAAAAATTAAAAAACTGAAAAACCAATAAACCAAACCAACGATTAACCAAACCAGTCAACCGATTAATCAATTGGCTTTAATTCGATTTCAATTAACGATTTTCTAAAAACCAGTAATAACGATTCGATTACAAAAAAAAACCCACGGACCGACAGAAACTTCATTTTCTCTGACCCCTTTCAAATATATAGTGAATGAACCAAGATGTACGTTGATCTTTTCTATAAATTGGATTTTAGTGAATGAACCAAGATGTACGTTGATCTTTTCTATAAATTGGATTTCTTTTAGTTTAAAGGAATTTAGAACTATAAGATGGTTTTATTGCAATGAAGTCGTAGATTGATAACGTACGGTAATTGAGTCGTGAGAATTGAACTATAAGATGGTTTGATTCAGCAGTTTGTTGAGAGCGAATTGCAATTTGTGCGAGATTACCTTTATAATGGAATGTAATCTTCCTTTCTCTGACATTAAGAGCTACATCTTCTAGATTTGCTACGTGCTGGTACACAAGCTCAACCCTTCCTTGGATAAGTTTGTTCTTGACGTGTGCTCGAAGTCTTTATAAAGTGCACTAAAGCTCCATTGATTCTTCATCTTGAGGACTCAGACGATTATGAGGGAATCAGTGGAATTCAAGAGAAATGCTAGATAATAGCAACTCTAATGGATGACCGGCCCCATTGGTCCGCCCTTCTAAAATAGCCCTGCAAACCCTGAAAGCAAGAACCAGGTTCTCCCCCAATTCAGCGATCCTTTTCCTTCTTACCTTCTTCATCCATAAGCAACTCTTTACAGGAATAGAGTAACCTTTCTTAGGACAATTACCTAAGAAGGTTTTTTTTTTAATAATTTAATCTATATCTATAATAGAAAGAGTTTGTAGGAGAGAGAAGGGTTTTTCACCACAAAGCTCACATGATGTCCTCTCATTTCTCGCACATATGGTTATCTATTTTTAAATGAATTATGTTGCTGCCAAAGTTGGGGCTGAGGGCAATACGGGAATTTTGTTGGTGTCCGAGGCTGATGGGTCCGGCCTATAAGTAGGAGAAGAGTACACGTTAGAGGCCCTAGGTGTTATCCTAGGGGCGGAGACTCTGATGATCAAGTTATCCAAATTTCAAAGAGGGTCGGACCAGGCATGAGATGAGGGCTTAGAACTTCGTCCTTAATAGCTAAGGAGAGATCTCTTGGCATTCTGAATGCAAGAGAGCCAATGTGTCCTTACCTTGAGATGAGCACCCCCTTTTATAGTTGAGCTTGCCTTAGAATGGTTGGAGGCAGTTAGATATGTGCGGCCAGGATTTCATCTGGTCGATGCCATGTGGCACGATCCAAGGCCTTCTAAATACACCTACATCACTTGCCCCCACTCTTGAGACCATAGTGGCCAAGGTCGTATGGTGTGCTGAGGGGAAACCTCACCTCGGCCGAAGAGAGTACTATGTAGATGTGTGGAGGCATTGGAAGGTGTGTTGGACGAAGACCTCGGCTTCGGCCAAAGAGAGTAGCATGTAGTTGCATGAAGGCGTCAACCTCGATTGTTGAGAACTCTTCTTGGCGATTGTGTGGCGACTGCTCCCTTGTTTGCTTCTCGCCTCATCGGTGGATCATGATGGATTGAGAACACAGGTCCGTGGTCAGCACAGGTGTGAGGCATCCACATTCCTTCGGTGTCGTTTCGTTTCCTCGAGGCTGAGGACACATGCAACGCATCGGTTCGGGCTGTCAGGTTGGCGATTCCGTGGCCATTATATCAAAGTGATCTGAGTCGTACATTTTCCTTTAAATAGGGACGTTGGCTGAGTGAGTCCTCACCATTCGCTCAATCCTTGAATTTTCGCTTGTGATCCCAGAGACCTCGGCTACCAACTAGTCGATTCCTTAAGCCTTCTTTCCTCACTTAGACATTAGGTAAAGGACTCATTTCTTCAAACCATGTCGTACTCGGACTCTAGACCTAAGTGCTACGAACTCCCTGACATGAGTGACACTAGCAGTTCCTCTTCCTCCTCATCTAGTAGTGGGAGTGACAACAAAGAATCCGATAGCTCCCCTCAGGCACTTGGCATACAGGTACTGAGGGTGAGGACTGCCCCTGGGGGAGCCGAGCACAACTGACGAGGTAGGGATTGTCCTAATGAAAGTAGTGGCTCCACGAGGCCTAGGGTCAATGCTACGTGGAATTCCCCAACACTTCCTAAAGTGGTGGAACCGGAGGAAGCTAAAGAACCTACTCTTGAGGAGCGGATCGAGGCCGAAGGCCAAGGCGTGATGCTGATGCATTTCCCTTGCTCCAACTTTGATAGTGAGCTCGGTAAAGAGCAAGTGAGGGCTCTTTTCAAGATGTACCATATACCCGGGGGCTATAGAGTTAGAGTCCCTTGTGGCGGTGACCGGTCGTGGTGGCCTGCCAAGGGGGAGGTGTGTGTGCATGAGCACTACCTCCACTACGGCCTCCGTTTCCCTTTGCCTCCTCTTGTTCCTGAAATCCTCAATTATTACAATATCTCCCTCAATCAACTCGCTCTGAGCGCAGTTAGGACCATAGTGGTTGTGTTGGTGATGGCTTGCCTCTTAGGTATGTTGTGACCCTAAAAGTCTTTCGTTGTTTGTTCGCCTTGAGGAAGTATCACGATGGGAATGGTTTATGGTACTTCCAGGGCCGACGGGGTAGAGTAGTGGACAACCTGTCGTTCATCCACAAATAGGAGAAGAAATATTTCTTCGTTCGTTGTCTAGAGGGATGATCCTTTAGGTCCAACTGGGGGACGCCGGACTCGCTGGCTGAGAGGATCAGGCTGTACAATAATGAGGAGTCGGCGTGATGACTCAGATACAGTTGACTGGGATGATTCACACCGGGCCCTTAATAACGGATGAAGCCTTGGTGTGGGCTGGCCTCAGCCTTGCCCCTCGGTACGGGCACTCCCGTTGTTGGCAAGTTATGAAATCTTCTTTGTCATCTTTGTCCTTCTTCTAACATAATCTTTATCTATTGTAGAAATGGATGGTGGCATGAAGGACAGGCTCATACAGACGGCTATGGTGAAACCAAGAAGGGCCCGACCGGGGGCCTTTGAAGAGGCCTATCAATAAGGAGTTGCCTCAGGTGAAGGCACTAGCTAAGGCTAAGAAGAGGGACGCCACACTCAAATGACCCACAGAACCCCTCAAGTTTAGAGGGTGAACAGGTTGGTAATGAGGGACCACCTAGTGGAAGGTGCTGCTAGAGGCTCTTTGCAGTTGGGGCCTCATCCAATCCTCGCGACAACATCCCACTGGCCACACGCAGCGGCAGGCTCTTCTGCCCTAGTTGGAACGTGAAGGAGGGTGACTCCCTCAGCAACCCCAGCGTCAGCCGAGCTTTGGTCATAGGTATGCTCCCTACGAAGGATCAATACTCCTAGACTCAGGTCTCCGTCTAGGGCATTCGGGACACCCTAGTGGATAGACTGTCTAAGGTAAGGCTTTATCTTCCTATGTGGAGTCCACCCTTCTCTCCTTCACATATGTCTACTCATAGAGAACTTATTATACATGCATGTCTGATCATAGAAACCCTCTTATATCTTAATTTTCTCTAGCTATTAAAATCCATCATTAACTCTTCTCTAATAAAACCATTCTTAAATCTTCCTCTCCCTCTTCAATAGTCAATGCTTGTAATATCTTCCCTTTCCCATTAAATCTCTTATTTCTTCTTAAATATCTTTGAACTCCTTTTGACCCTTTCTAATAAAAAATGGGTATAAATTGTATAGATTGGATGGGGTTAAGTGCCAACCCAAACCTAACCAAATTTCTATTCAACCCCGTGCATTTGCATGGGTTAACTTGCTAGTTTAAAAACAGATGGATGAGAAATGAGAGGAGATCCATGTGAACATTGAGGTGTGACTCTTGGCCCCTCTCTCTCTCTCTCTTACTTGCCTTGCCTCATGCCCAGATAAGCATTCCAATATTTTAAGGTCTGTTTGGTTCTATTCCAGACTTCTATTCCTGCAAACCAAACGGAGCCTTAATATATTTATTTTCCTCTCAAGTCTCACCACCTCTTCATGCTCACACTCTCTTAAATATGCAAACGCACACTAGCTTTTTATAAGCAAAAATAAAAAAAGGCCGACTTTTCTTATTGTTTGAGCTTATACAAAAGGTACACTAGCCTATATATCTTATGCCACTAGCCCAATTGCTGAAATCCAGGGCCAACCAAAAGATCACGTAGACTGCCCTACTAGACCAGCCAGAACATATTAAGCTGTAGTTATAGCAGTGATGTATGAATCGATCATTTCACACCTAATATAATTGGACAGGTTGGTGAATGGACAAGAACCATGGACAGATTTGTTTCAATGCTTAAATAGAAATGAAGAAATTAAATGGATCTATCATCCATTCACCGGGAGAATTCAATAGTATAATAAGCTGTTCAAGATGCCAGGTTGAATGGTCGCTCAACTTAAAATAAATAAAATTTTCTTCCACAAGAGAAAAGTGCAAATTGAAACTTGAAAAGACTGAATAAGATAAAAGAGAATGCCTCAAGTGCCCCATTGATGTGCCCCTTAAGTTTGAGTATACACAGCTTAACTGAAACAATTGGGATTAAAAATAATCAAGTGCAGATGAAGTAAAACAAAACCTAAAGCAAAGTAATTGAAGTAAAACCCTAAGCTCAAGTAAGCTAGAATTTGCACTCCCATGCATTCTTTACCAGTGCTAATGAAATCGCACTGCAAATAGATGGAGCTGAGAAACAAATGCAACCAAATGCGGCTGCAAAACAGCAATTTTCAGGGAGTCATTTACTTACAGTCTTTTTTCATGCAACCAAAAGAAGCCCATATATCATTAATAAAATCCACCAACAAGTACATGTTTAGGATCTTAATCAGACCGGATTGTGGTTTACCTGGATCATGATCCATCTTAGATCCATGGGCTTAACCTGAATAGTAAATTATTGAACCTGATATGAGCTAAGCCATGACAGGTTATATATATTGAAAATGGATGAAATAATTCTGTAGAATAAGAAAAGAAATCATGGAGATAAGATCAAAAACTTTGTGATGGGCAACCCCCAATAATTCAGGTTTCAGGGATTCCATCGCATCTCTATCTATGTGAGGGCGTGGATAATGATGCAATAGCTGAATCTGAACCCACCAAGAGGAGACTTTCGGTAACAAAACAAACAGCTGAACTGAATAGCTTATATTTGGTTTGCCTCTTAATCAAAAAGTTATTGTCAGAGTGGTTGTTTAATCCTTAATGGCTGAAACTGAAGTTGATGAGTTGATTACTATACAATTATATTATTTACTTCATCCACTAAAAGATTAACAAGAAGATTTTTTCCACTTCCATCGACTTTAGGTGGTGATGTGAGGACACAAGAAGACAAAGGTCTATAATGGTAGTTACGAGCTCACATTATTCCAATTTTCATTTCTTTTGTTTCAACTGAAAGGTGCAAAATTCTTGGCTTGACCAAGGGTTGAATAACTGATTGAACCAGGCTCTACTGAACCACCCCTTTCTAGGCCCTTTCCAGTGACTCCCATTTCAAAGCATCAGTATCCATATTTAAATCAATACCAGAGCCATGCCTGCAGTAAAGGGGCTCTTTCTGGAGGAAATCCCTTATAATTAAGTTAAACCCAATTGAAATTTCAACCAATGAAGTATATCACTTGTGATGTAAAAACCAGTAAGATCCAGTAAAATCGCAGTTATACCAATACCAGTAGCGTTGCATTATATATATTCCCATTCCAAAATATCTTGTATAGTTGTATTATATTTGCTTACATTCAATAATTCAAAAGGGGCCTTTCCTACACAAGAAGAACGTAGAAGATAGTGATCTTTAGAGCTGTTAGGAGCACTCATTCCGATTCTTTCTTCTCTCTGTCATTTTGGCTGCTAAGTTACAGAGCCAGTCCTCAGGATCTCTCTCTCTCTCCACCCAGATGATAGTCTGTTCATGAGGACAACCAAGTATACAATGAAGAAGGATTAAAAGGAATACAAACAAGAGGAGATAGATTTAGTTCCGTACTAAGTCTTAAATGCTGCCTAACAGATGGTATTTAGATCAAACACTTCTAATTAATCGTGTGATTAGTTAATTTCGCAATAATTAACCAGTATCATGCATGTAAAACTTGACATTTGATGATAACCATGGTGAATATCTTCATAGAAAATCATGGTATATATACTAAGATAAGATTCCCATTCTGCAACATGGGCAATGAGCATTATTCTCCAGCCATGGCACCAAGCATCTGGAATGGAACCTATGGCCGCAGGGAAGCTGCACCAAGGCTTCGCCGGACTTGAACTGTTCTAAGCACACTGTGCACTCATCCTGTTTTGAGTACTTCCAACCCATCTTGGCCCAACTAAACTTCTTCGAGCTGCTCCTCTTCGATCCAAACAGTAATGTTTGCAAATCTCCAAATATGACAGACCGTAAACTGCGACCATTATCCTCACACTTGAAGCTTTCTCCGCTGTTGTGTCTGCATTCAACAGAGAAAAGGAAACCACGGTTGTGGAGGCTGTCACTGTTATATCATGCTAAGCAACCAAACCAAGCCACCGATTGTACAAGTTAGCATGCATGGACCGATGGACTTCAGTACTTTTCTACTGTACCTTTTTGTTTCTGGTTTTCTCTGAGACCTCAGCCTCTCATCCAATCTCTCCTTGGCTTCTCTGGCCACTCCGTCAAGCTTCTCATCTAAAAGGTTCTGGTTCGATTTGGTTATTTGCTAGCGTTGTGTTTAATTCATCTCTGTTAGCACCTTGTGAAATCATCTGAAATTTCTAGCCAACTACCAAAGAAGAAAGGAAAATAAAAGGAAAAATCTGTGAAGTGATAGTTGGGTTCTTCTGAGTCAATACCTTAGAAGAGATTGAAACGAGATGGGTTTCATGGCTGCTTGTGTACAGACAGAAAGATGGGCGCCTTGTTCGAGTGTTCCCGGCTATGCCCTGTGACTCCGCCCAGCTTCCTCCTTGATGGAATCGCCTCCTCCGAGCACACTCAACACCAGGAAGCATTCCAGCCATTGGCACAGACAACCCAGACAGAAATTTACACAAAGCTAAGATAAAAGGAAACGAACATCACTATATGTTTATATGGATGAGCAAGAAAGCAATCAAGATGAAATGATCCTTGCATGCCTCTCTCCTTCCAGAATCTCTGAAACAAGTGAGAAAGGAAGATATGATTCAGCAATCAACTAATGATACCGATTTGAAAATATACACACACACAAAAAAAAAAAAAGAAGAAGATCGTCTCCTCCTAACAACTATCTGATCAACACACTGAACCCAGAATAATAGTGAAATAAATTAAGAAAACAACAAGAACCCATTTGAGATCCTGGCCGACAACAGCGGGACCATGCCATTAAAGCTAGGAAAGGCAGCTCCTCAATCATTTTCACTTTACTGTTTCCCCTTTTTCTTCTCCATCCCCTTTCCCTCCTCAAATCGAATGTAGTCTTTCCACGGTTTCTTAGACTAGTTTATGTGAGAAAGAAAAAAACTGGGGGTGGGGATAGAATGGGACTTGAGTGAAACTTCTCTCCACCTTTCTCCATCCACCGGTTCTGTAGCCACTAACCACGTATAAGGTACAAGATGAGCCACGTGACTGACCTGATCCTCGTCTTCTTCTTCACAAGTTAGTCCTGTAGTGTTTTAATTTTAGGTTCGTCCATGAGAAATGATCCACTAATTGTTAATTAGGTAAAGTGTTGTTGTTTGTGACGTTGTACCAGTGACCATATGGAATGATTTTTGTCAATCGATTAATTAATACGAGTGTCTCGTAACAAAGGGAAAATGCAAGTGATTGTAGACTTGTTGGTCGGTCCAAGGTACTAGAACATGACCTAAGAAATGAGATGGTCAAGTTTCCTCAATCTTAATCGTCACTGGTGGGAAAATTAGGGACATGAGATGTGACCAGAGAACTTTTGCAGAATAGGGCCGTAAGTACCCAGTACTATGTTCAGAGAATCAGCATTCAAATGTACCAATTCACCAGAAACCCAACATTCAAATGTACCAAATGTTCAGACAGCCCTGCAACCCAACTAGAGTTCGAAGTTTAAATCATTTTTCCTGGTTCTGGTTAGAAGCTAGAAGGTGATCTTTATCTAACCCAGTCAGGTCCACGTGAGTTATTTCCTGTTGCTATCACTACCGGTCATGGCAGCAACCAGGAGTAGTGGAAATGAATTGAAATTTTTACGAGTTATTTAAGTTCGATTCATGAAAAACGAACTCAAGCCCAATAAATGAAATTTGGTTTCATGAGGCTTGCGAGCCTAATCAAGTCTAACGCTCACATACTTGAGCTTGAGCCGAGTCGAGTTTTAACATACTAGTTTTTGAGTTGATTTAATTCAAGTTCAAGTCTCTAACTTGAATCGAACTCGAGATTAACATTGTTTGGCAAGTTGACCTCAAATAATCAGATATTTGGCTTGGCCCGACTCAAATCCACCCCTAACAACAGCAACACATTCTTGCATATAGGAGAGTCTCAAAAATCAGGAAGCTATAGTGTACATAACCTACCTTCAGTCCCCAAAAAATCAAAAGGCTTAACGGCATGTTTGTATTGCCTTTCTATTCATGTTGGCACCATTTAGGCGATTGAACTCTACCGATCATAATCTGGCCAGTTTGATTGAGTTGGATCTTCTACCAAAAAAAAATGCACGTTCCAAAACCCTTCTTATATGAAACTGGAATCCACCATAAAACCAGAACCTGCTATATATGACATGTGTGTGGTGTTAAGATCAAGTTGGAAGGATGTTGGTGGAACATATTCTTTTGGGAGGAGATCCGGGATCAGTTTGGTTGAACTGATCAGGTATAAACATTTTATACTACTTCACCACACGTTAGGTGTTTAACCATTTTTTTCATTTTCATTATATAAATCAATACAAACACAACATCCATGCGAGGATTGTTAGCTAATCCTCGTATGTGGGTCGGTTTGCTTTTCTTATATATTCACACATGCATCCTGATGAGGGCAGATTTGGCCCTTTAGTGAAATTGCGACACGTGGCACCTCGTGACAACTAGGCAAACACCCAGGCAAACAACTTACCAAGTTGGTGTCCCACCCGGGCACCGGTCTGGCTGGCCTGAAGTGACCTGCACGCGGCCTGGCGCGGCCCGCGCGGCCTGGCGCAGCCTGCGCACGGCCTGCGCGACCAGGCCGAATCAGCCTGACACATGATCTGACTTGGCAACCTATAAGACGCCCACCGAGAACCATTAACAGCATACCCCGTGAGCTCGGTAGCTCACTAAGGAGCTCGGTAGCTCACCAAGGAGCTCGGTAGCTCACCAAAGAGCTCGCCAAGGAGCTCGCCACCAAGGAGCCAGGCAGCTCGGCATAGCTCCCCCGGGCTTCTCGCCACTTGTAGGGTAGCTCGGTACAGAAGAGTAGTTTGGCGTATCGCAGGAAGATCTCCTGCCTGACAACCTGGCCCAGACACCGACCTGCCGATTGACACAGGCGCCAACCTGGCAACCTGGCTTGGACACAGGCGCCGACCTGGCAACCTGGCCCGGACACCGACCCGCCGACTGACACAGGCGCCGACCTGACAACCTGGCCCAGACACCGATCCGCCGACTGACACAGACGGCGACCTGACAACCTGGCCCAGGCGCCGACCTGGCTGCCTGACAACCTCGAGGAGTTCATCACCGTACCCCGGTTCTGACGGGATATGACGAGTCTTACAGTTTGAAGGCTTTTCACCACTTAACCCACGAGGACACCACTATATAAGGACTCCGACCCCCAAAGCCAAAGAGGAGGAAAAATGATGGTAACCCCTGCTCTCTAGCTCTCTCATTTCTCTCCAAGCTCTTTGTAATCAGAATGCTAACTTAGGCATCAGAGATGGTAACCCCCAAAGCCAACGAGGTACTTAGCCAAAAAATTTATACATCACAAAAAATGGTGCGTGACCAGAAATGGTTATATCAATTGGCGCCGTTTGTGGGAACACGCTACAAAAAGCTAAGTTCTCATCCTACAAAAGCTAAGTTCTCATCTTACCAAAGCTAAGTCCTCACTTTTTAGAAATTGAAGCTATCGCTTTATACTTTACATTTTTTATGAACTCAAAGACTATGCAGGGAGCTAACAGACTAAGTAGCTCTACCAACCTTACTTTCAATTCAGATAATGCCTCATCAGTCCTCTCCGCAAGGTCCCCCCTACAAAGATGAGCTCTTCGTGGCTTCCGCGGGAGTTGACGGCCAACAGACTATATAGGCGCCCTTACCAGTCGAGCCTTCCAAGGCTCCCGTGTGAGCTGGCGACCTAAAGTTAGTAGTGCTGCCCCCAAAGGTCGAGCTCCTAGTAGCTTCTTGTAGGAGTGGGTGACCGGCATTACGAAGCTAGTGCAGCACAATCATAGCTCGACACCTCACAGGCAAAGCCTATGGGCCACATTACTGCTTAAGACCCGGTCGCCTCTCCGGCATGGGCAAAGTCAAAAAAGAGAGTAGACTACGAGTCACTCCCAAAGCCTACGGGCCACATTACTACTTAAGACCCAGTCGCCTCTCTGGCACGGGCAAAGTCAAAAAAAGAGTAGACTACGAGTCACTCCCAAAGCCTGCGGGCCACATTACTGCTTAAGACCCGGTCGTCCTCTCCGATACGGGCAAAGTCAAAAAAAGAGTAGACTATGAGTCACTCCCAAAGCCTACGGGCCACATTATTGCTCAAGACCCGGTCGCCTCTCCGACACGGGCAAAGTCGAAAAAGAGTAGACTACGAGTCACTCCCAAAGCCTACGGGCCACATTATTACTCAAGACCCGGTCGCCTCTCCGGCACAGGCAAAGTCAAAAAAGAGTAGACTATGAGTCACTCCCAAAGCCTACGGGCCACACTATTGCTAAATATCCAGTCGCTTCCTCAGCAAGAGCAAAATCAGCAAAAGTGAACTATAAGTTGCCCTAGAGCCTAAGGGCTACACTACTGAATTGGCGGAGACCCCCTCGCCTTAGTGGCAGCTCGCCACATACAGGCAGCTCTCGAAGCCTAAGGAATTGGATCAACACCTACTAGCTCGTCAACTTACGAGCCAAAAGAAATCTACTCCCTTCGTTGAGTTACTCTCAGCTCGGGAGTGGGGGGCAATTGATGAGGGCAGATTTGGCCCTCCAGTGAAATTGCGACACATGGCACCTCGTGACAACTAGGCAAACACCCAGGCAAACAACTTACCAAGTTGGTGTCCCACCCGGGCACCGGTCTGGCTGGCCTAGCGCGACCTGCACACGGCCTACGGGCGGCCCGCGCGGCCTGCGCAACCTGGCGTGGCCTGCGCGACCTGGCTGGATCAGCCTGGCACATGATCCAACCTAGCCGACCTGGCAACCTATAAGACGCCCACTGAGAACCATTAACGGCATACCCCGTGAGCTCAGTAGCTCACCAAGGAGCTCGCCAAGGAGCTCGGTAGCTCACCAAAGAGCTCACCAAGGAGCTAGGCAGCTCGCCACCAAGGAGCCAGGCAGCTCGGCATAGCTCCCCCGGGCTTCTCGCCACTTATAGGGTAGCTCGGTACAAAAGAGTAGTTTGGCGTATCGCAGGAAAATCTCCTGCCTGACAACCTGGCCCAGACACCGACCCGTCGACTGACACAGGCGCCGACCTGGCAACCTGGCCCGGACACAGGCACCGTCCTGGCAACTTGGCCCTGACACCGACCCGCCGACTAACACAGGCGCCGACCTGGCAACCTAGCCCAGACACCGATCCGCCGACTGACACAGGCGCTGACCTGACAACCTGGCCCAGGCGCCGACCTGGACGCCTGACACCTCGAGGAGTGCATCACCGTACCCCGGTTCTGACGGGATATGACGAGTCTTACCGTTTGAAGGCTTTTCACCCACCTAACCCGCGAGGACACCACTATATAAGGACTCCGACCCCCAAAGCTAAAGAGGAGGAAAAAGGATGGTAACCCCTGCTCTCTAGCTCTCTCATTTCTCTCCAAGCTCTCTGTAATCAGAATGCTAACTTAGGCATCAGAGAGTCCCTGCCAGGAAAATACCCCCGAGTCCTCTGATTCAGTTCTCGCAGGTCCCTCAACTCCCACTGCCTACAAAGGAGAGGAAATCACCTCACGCGGAGGGTAGTCGGGTTGCGCTGCACCAGGGAGCTCCACCATCCTCTGAGTTGCAGGCCGCCTAGGAGCAAGTCAAGTGACGAGTCCACCAGGCAGTTCGCCACCAGGGAGTTCGCCACCAGGCAGTTCGTCACCAAGCATTTCGCCACTAGGGAGTTCACCACCAGGCAGTTCGCCACTAGTGAGTTCGCCACCAAGCAGTTCGCCACCAGGCAGCTCGCCACCAGGCAGTTCGCCACCAAGCAGTTCGTCACCAAGTAGCTCTCCACCAGGGAGCTCGCCACCGGACAGTTTGCCACCAAGTAGCTCATCACCAAGGCACGTCACCACCGGGTCAAACAACGAGGTACTTAGCCAAAAAATTTATATATCACAAAAAATGGTACGTGACCAGAAACGGTTACATCACATCCCAACAGTACATCCTAATGAATTTACGAGGAGCACCCGTTGTAAATACCGGACCCAACACTCAATTGTACCACGTCTTTATGGAGAAAGTGCTCCTTGTGCCTACTTATAAGGGTATCCTTTCTGAATGGAACTTCTTATTATATCTCATCTAACCAATTCCTAGTTCAAATAATTTGCAAGGAATACACATCGGCACCTCATAGAGCATGTCCCATAGCACATTCCAACTATGTGTTGCGAACATTTCCTCATGACAAGTATTAAAGATGTTTTCAATGCATACTGAAATGTGCACAGGAAGTTATTTTGGCCCTAAACCCCTTGATTATGGGAACAGACCCAAAATTCCAGGATTTTGGGGAAAGAAAAGGACTACACATAATTCAAACCACAAATATCATAGGCTATATAGCAAGGATTAAGATTATATGGATGGAAGCCAGATAGATTTATGAATATGACCTTTCAAGACATTTATGTCAGCGGCAGCATCAAAGCTTCTTTCTTTGGCGGGCATCATCTGTATATATCAACTTAGGTTTGACTACGATATCACAAAGATATCAAATCTTAAAAAACTTATCACCAATTAATCGATATCATATTAACCAATTAGACGATATTTATCAAAATTTGCAGATGGATTTTAATTATTCAAAACTCCTGTTACTATACCTTCCGGCATCATAGATTTTTCTATCAACTTATCAAATGTCTTTGTTAAGGATTTTCACTTTTCAACAGAATAAATCTACAAGAGCGAGGCTACAATGAGGGTGCCCTCAATCCCTAATCATAACTGCAATCCACGTTGGTATCTGGTGTATCAGCAGTTACTTGTACGCAATATCAATCCCTTATCAATTTTAGTTGTATTTTTTGAGTTAGATTATGATATGGGAAAAATTTTCTGACCAATCAATTAGAATCATAAATGTGATGGTCAATCTGATGTTATTTATCAAAATTAATGGGTGAATTTTGATTGACAAAACTCTTCTTGTATCATGTCTTTCCCGTATCATAGATTTTTCTAATAAAAAAAAATTCAGGATGCTCAGCATAACTATGGTTGATGGCATTCCTATCTTAAGAGAAATAATTCCGACCTCAGGATCCACTATCAAGTAGGTCCCACTCGAGACAATCGTTAAACAAAATAAAAGAATGGAAAAATCTATGATGTGGGAAAGACATGGTACAGAGCAGGATGGACACGAGAGGCCAACTGCTCATACCACCGCCATGGAGAGCCTGTATCTCTGGACCCAAATTTCTTACTCAATTTTTCTACCCACACTCTATCCGTCATAAATTGCAGCCATACATTTCATAGATGTGTGGTTGCAATTCACGATGGATAGACTCTAGGTACGTAAAGAGTAGTGGGTGGTAGCTTAGTGAATTTGATCCTGTGTCCCTTTTCCTAAGACACACCAAGTGACCATCTAAACTATTGGGGGATTGGCATGAACATTGAGAAGGTTGGAATTAAGAATTAATGATGCAAATAGATCATATTGGATTTGAATCAGGGTATATCTAAATCTGATCTGACACTTTTGAGAGAAGATTCGATCGAATCTCATAAATATGGACTTGAATTTGAATCCAATGAGACCATCGGGTCTTTAAATCTAATTTGATCTAATCAGATTTTTTATAAAAAATAAATAAATTTTTAAAAGAAAAATAAAATATAACAATTTAAATAAAGAAACACAAAAATACAAGTATCTTTTCCACAATTTTGATCTTATATATACATATATAATGAATAATATAATAAATTTACAAAAATGTAATACAAATAATATATTTATAAATAAATAAATAATATATATATATAATATATATTTATATAAATAAATATATAAATTGAATCGGATCTTCTCATTTGAAGACATCCAAATTCAACAAAATAGGATGGATCCCATTTGTCCCCCTACTAAGAATCAGTCATTCCTTCCAAAAAAGCAATTGATCAATTAGAGGAAATCGGGATACAAAGCAAAAATGTTATATGATCTTTCATTGGTTAAGATACATAAGAGAATAACCCCAAATAGGCAAAGGGAATCCTAACAAATATCTACTCATTTTGGCAATTTTTTGTAGATTATTTTCTTGAATTCATCACAACATAATCGTTGGCCCTAATCTATAAAGACCTGCTTTGAAATGTCCAAACTGGGTGTTTGTTCTTTTCCAGCGAAAAGGATTGATTATTTTGATCAGTTCATATTATTTCATACTTGGGCAATTTCTAGCCGTTGGAGGATTCACTTTCTGTTTTGTTTCAATTAAAAAATTCCCGGAAAGGAGCCTAGCTAGTCCCCCATTATTGTTGTTTCTCCAAACATTCCATTCTGAACACCATTGACATGATGTAGAAATGCAACATGGGTGGACCCTACTAGAATCCTGCCAAATCCGGCCTAATTTGGTTGAGAATGTGAGATTTTCAAAACCAATTATGTTGGTGTGCAAGTGCAACTGATATGAGATAACGGTACAATCATCCTACTCAAGTTGAACCCTTTTATGTCTTAGTTCGAGATCGATTCAATTAAATAATTCAAATATTTTATTAATAGAGTTCATAAGTTTTCAAGCGAACTTTTTATTAGTTTACTTGAATATAATTCGAATAACTAATCAAGCCTATCTCATAATTCAAAACTCAAATTGTTGGTTGGGAAAAAGTCTGCTATCTCACAATAACCAAATAACAAAATATATATCTAAATTAAAGCAAAATAATTCTCTTTCCCTCTTTGTGCAATTAAATGAGTATGCAAGCCAAATAATATCAACCAAATAGAAAATATATGCAATAATAAAAACACAATTCACAAATAAAGACACAAGATTTTAACGTGGAAAATCCTCCAAAACGAAGGGAAAAACCATGGGCAACTAGTCACTAATAAATTAATGGGATACAATAAAATTCTTCTCTAGCATTAAATCTAGAGGCTATCAGCATCAACTACTTACATAAAGGTGGATTTCATCACGTATCACCAAATAACTCAGAGACAAAAATAAATATCTCCAAAATGATAATAAAGAAGAGGAATAGCAAATCAAACATGTAGGTGTGCAGCTTGAGACACCATCAACTGCATACTAAAATCTCAAGGTGATCGTAGAAAGGGATGCCACGCAAGTTCTGTGTTCTTAGCCCATAAAAACCCACAAAAACTCTCTTCTCCTTCCCCCCCCCCCTATCTCTCTCTATTTTTCTCTCTGTACTCTATTCTGTTTTCGATGGAAGACTTCACCGAACCGTTCACACTCCCCTCAACTTGCCGAGCAAGTTTTTATTTGCTCATAACTATATAGAGGGCCACGTGAGAAGGGAGCCCAGCCAACACAAATTAAACTTGAACCAAACCTAATTAAACTCAAACCTAAACTATTTGATTAAAGCTCGATTCAATTGCATCCTTAATCTAAGGTACACTTTTCAATTTGGCACATGCCCAGACAAGCCTAATTTTATAGGTTGATGGTTTAACAAGTCAGGACTCAGGAGTCATTGACAGGATTGGGCCAGGCCAATATTCGGCCAGATTCCATCCAACAAAAAACCAAAAAAAAAAAAAATGGAGGAACAACAAAAAGCTTTGTCTCAAACATTTATTTATTTTTTTGAAACAGCCTGTAGGTTAAATTCATTCGATATCCTCCCGAAGAATAATATGTTCAAGGAAAGCCAGGATTGAGGATCATGTGATCGTTCTAATTCAAGAAACAACAAAAAGGAACAATAATAGTATTTGCTTGCCTAGAAACACACAGATAAAGAGAGTAAGAAGTAATGACGCAGACTACTTTTGCAATTAGCAATGGGAGTTCTGATTCCCCTAACAAAAGCTTGGTGATCGTTTCTGCGTCGCCTTCCAGAGGTAAATGGTTCACTCCGAGCTCATCTTGAAATGCCATGGATTCAATGAGCAGTGGATCAGTAGGTGTCACAATTGCTCGAGCATATATAAAATGGCCATCACAGCCACAAAGTATCAGTCCAACCGCATGGGCCAAGCCGAGTAGTGTTTGGGCCAGGCTTTGCCTCTAAAGCCTCTATATTAATAAAATGTGTTTAAACTTTGAGACCAAGTCTGGTCTTCATTTAAAGTCGAAAGCCTAGCTTGAAATTTGGACTAGAAGTTTTTTTTTTTTTTACTAAATAATAAAACCAATTTTTTTGTAGTAAACAACCTCAAAACCTAAAAATATTGTGAGATTTCACTATTGCTTGAAAAAAGAGAAGAAAACATATTATCTATTTTTTGTTATATAATATAATCTGATAATGCGCAGATTCAGCCAAAAAAATGGGCCTAGTATTTTGGAGCCAAACTTCCATAGGCCTAAAATCATGTCCAAACCACCAACCGGGCCGAACATCAACATCTCTATCCAAACCAATTAGGCATGTCAGAAGATCGGCTCTTATCAGGTTTCGAGTTGGGTTGGGTTTGAAGTCGAGCCATGTCAAACCTGACCCGTTGATGATTTTGTACCGTAAGTAGTAAATACAGCATTAGCTGAGCATGGGGATATTATTTGTGGGACAGGTTGGGTAGGGTTCTGCATCCCATTTGTTCTAGTCAGATTTGGATTAGACTGGCTTCGGATTAGGTTCAGGTTGAGTCAAACCTCTTATTAACACAATCTTTTGAATTTGGATGAGCTGAATAGAATGGCTATTTAGCAAGCTGTGTAATCAATGATAATGTTTCACACCAATAATAAAATACATGGAATTCATACTTTTTATAATGGGATCTATAAATTAATTATTAACATGAAACATTATCATTGATTTCACAACCTTTATCCTGAATGCAGAAGCTCAACTAACACTGTAGACAAAGGCTATTTGTATTAGTACATGTATAACACATTCGAAACATTTTTCCATAAATTTAACATATACATAATTCTGGAGATTCCGGTCTCCCTATGTAATATATTCAAAGTTTAGTTAAGCCCCACTTGAGACAATTGAAAACTAACCTAACCTAAATGAAAATTATGTAGGGTTCAGATTTTTGGCCTTTGGCCCCTTCAAAATTTAATAATGCTGAACCAAATCCGACCCGTTTTAACCCCTGATTTTAGTGCAATTGAACTGCACAAGAAGTATATTTTTGAATCAGGAGTATCTTCATTAGAAGCAGAAATACCAAACAAAGAGGTATTAAGGAAAAGCAAAACTGAGCTTAACCTCTATCTTTTGTCATGGGCCAAATTTCTTCCCACTAAAACTCTGTCATGTATCCAAAACAAACTATTAAAATCTGTTGCAATCTTTAAGCTAAAAAAAAAAATTGAAATTTTGGATAGCTAATATATAAGTAGGAGTAATTGCAAAGGGCTGAAGTAATTGGGAATTGAATACATGGATGACCAAGAGAGTCCCCCTGATGGATGGCTGTGCATTCGCCACATCATCATCCCACATGGCAGAAACAGGGTAGGTTTTAAAAGAAAACTTCTGATTGACTAGATAAGCAAACCTCTTTCCAGAGCAGAAGTAACTTTGTCTCAGCCCAGCAAACCCAGCTGTTCAATCTGGCCTAGACCGTAAGTGTTTTCATAACTGCTGAAAGTGAAATTGAATTCTGGAAAGATTCCAAATTTGAGATATTTTTTAATGTAGAACCTCTTCTGCATTCTGTTTCTCAGCACCTGCTTCATGAATTATCAAACATCCTGCGTTTGGATTGTAATGTAGGCCAACTAAATATTCCTTTTGTCTTTTAATATTTAAACTACATATAGATTATAATAAGGGGGAAGGTTGGAGGCATTCGTTACTGCATGGCCTGATCCACTCTCAGGCTTCAGCCTGGACCACTCTGTTCCTCGCAGACCTGCTTGTCAATTAATTGTAGCCCTCAAAATAAATGCCTCAACGGCTTGTATGTGTTTATCAGTCCCAAAATGCTTCATCGCTTACTGCAAAGGCTTATCAAAGTATTTATTGAATTAGGCCAGTTTAGACTTAATGGTCCAAAGTAGTTATTGAATTGGATTGGACCTAATTCATCTGCAATGGATTTATATTGAATTGGATCAAGTTGAACTAATATTGGATCTATTGATGTAAAATAAGAACACAAATGTCAATGAACCAGGTTTGGATTGAAACAAATCTTAATTAAAACTAATTTGAACAGATTGGATGGTTCAGACATTAAATTGGACCTATCTAAAATTATCCAAAATATTCATCAGATTGGATTGGACCCGGTATCTTTGTAATGGACTCATATTGAATTGGATTAGATTGGACCAAATCTGGTCCAATGGACACCCCTACATACCCTCTCAACTGTGCCTGGAGTCAGATGGTCAAACCCCACCATCATAATAGCTCTCTATCTTGGAGATTAAGGTGGTGTAGATTGGCAACGATATATTCAGTTTCAATCCACACCACCTCTATGCCATGCGTTGGGTTGGCTGTAGTGTGGATTGATCCACACTATCTCGTGGATTGATCCACACCACAGCCCATTTTCTTATCCACAGGTTTATCTCGTGGAAGCATCTACACCACACCGTTTTGCATATAGAATAACGATCTCATACTTCACATGGATGTTTAACCCTAGTATAAGATCTCTTTTCTTTTTATCGTTGCAACACTTCTTTGTGAGCTCGTTGTTGTTATTCTTCTCTACTCATCATTGCTATTCTTCTTTATTTGAGCTATGGTTGTAATCAGATTAGACTCAGATCGGATGCAACAAAACCCAC
The DNA here is from genome assembly GCF_055504915.1 of Nelumbo nucifera. Classification (NCBI taxonomy): domain Eukaryota; kingdom Viridiplantae; phylum Streptophyta; class Magnoliopsida; order Proteales; family Nelumbonaceae; genus Nelumbo; species Nelumbo nucifera. The sequence continues at coordinate 29,922,917 of NC_142650.1, forward strand.
ATTCAATCCGATTATTGATAACCTACATCTAAATCCAATTGGCTTGGATTCGAATTCAAATCCTAATGGACTCATATTGGATCCGGATTTAATTCAAATCCGCTATAAATTTTCTAAAATACCAAAAAAGTAATTTTTTTTTATTTTTCAACTTTTATATATAATAAATTAATATAAATATAACATACTAGATTATTATATATAAATTCATATATAATATAATATATATAATATATTTTTATAATTTTAAATATAATTATATAAAAATTATATATTAAAATTAATAAATATTATAATAATTGGTTTCATATTTTAATAGGATTGGATGGGGTTAAATCTGAATCCAATCTAGTTATTAATCGGATGTAGATTGTAACATCCGAATCCGATCCGATTACATAAATACATCATTTGAATATGAGATAATTGGATTGGATGTTAGATCAAGCCTTGGATTTTTGGGTATTACTTACAAACCTAGTTTGAACCACTCGTCACTCCTCCTCCGACCACTACTGCATCAGATCGTCGATGGTAACTAGTAAGTATTCATCATTTGTTTATTCTCATGCTATATTACTCTTCTCTATTTGAACCACTTGCCACTGCTACTCATGTTCGTTAATTAATATTAATATTATTTTATTAATTAATAAGCTTCAAATATTACTTTTGTTAATATTAATAATTAATATTAATTGTTATTGATATTATTAATTATTATTAAAATTATTGTTAATACTATCAATTATCATTAATATTACTACTCATTTTTAATTAATATTAATATCATTATTTGTTATTTAATATTAGTAATTATTACTAATATTATTTTTATTAACTATTAAAATCCTTAACAACTTACTAATATTTTTCTATTGTATATATTACCAAAAATAATATATTGTTTTTTAATGATTAATGACATAGATTATCTTAAATGTTGTAGTTGAGATGCATGGAATAAAATAAAATGTGCAAACTGAAATATGCCACACCTTGTAGAACACCCATGGAGGTGTGGTGTGGATCAATCCACACATTTTTGCCCATGGTGTAGAACAACTACCTTGTTGGAGTGTGGTTTGTTTTCATCCACACCACACACCGTGGTGTGAATAAAAACACACTACCTAATTTCTCATCCATGCTATAAAACACCCCTAAAAAGGCCAATAATCGAGTGTTGTAGATATCGTAATTTTACTTTTTTTTATACTTTTTCTTTGTTTTTTTCATATGTATCAATGTTAACGGGTTTGGCTCAATCCGAACTTGATCCCAAACCACTCCAACCGGAATCCAATCCATGGTCAATACAGGTTTATCGCTTTATCAGATTAACACCGTTTTTTTATTTAATAAATAAATAAACACTACCATTAACTAAAATCCAAAATACAAAGTGCCACAGGCCCACAGTGAAGTAGGAGGGGTATACCACCAAAACCTACAGAGCAGCTTTACCAATAGCATGCGCGCTCCATTATAGTTACTATTTATATAGCTCAAAGTAGAAACAAAACAAATACAAGTATATGTATAATGCAAAACCTTACTCTTTCCAAACTGAGCCTTAATAAAAATAAGGGAGTCCCAACAAAAAAATCATAACATTCTCCCATCTTGTCTTCTAAAGTAAACAAAATTAAAGTAAACAACAAATACATAAGAACCAGTGATTTGATTTATCATTTTTTCATCTCAATACATATAAACAAAAGGAGAGAAGTACCCATTCATTAGTGTCTGACTGTTTTAAAACTTAAAAGCTTCAGTACCTGAAGATTGAAACCACTGTTTCCATGGTCAAGGTTCAGAATATTGATGTGATACACCTCAATGGGCTGGCGTGTAGTATTGCTACTAGATTCCACCTGTGTCAGTCCGTATCGGTCCATTCCATATCAGTTGATAATATCGATGAGTATCAGTGGACAATTGGACATGCATGGACTGATACCTATTCTGTGTCGACTAGAAACTTAAAATAAAAACAGAAGAATAGAGACAAATCGATTGATCATTAAGGCAGTCTTCGGCAATTGGTTTTGTAAATTCGAACACCCCCACAAATCGATAATTTTTTTAAGTAACGATGAGATTCATATCAGTTGAAGTATATGTCTTAATTCTTCCACCATATAAATTGGTTTATATGGAAGCATTTATCTCTTTTGTATTTAAACTTTGTTTACAGTCATTTGATCCTCGCTATATTCATTCATATCTTAATCATTTCACTAAATTCAGATTTTGTCCTCACAAAATCTATTCTGATATGCTTTTCGTAGCCCTTGAAACCATGCATTGCAAATGTTTCTGTATTTATATGTTTTCTTCATGCCTTTGGAATCATTCGAGCAGCTTTTACAGTCTTGTATTGAGAATATCTCCCTGCTTATTTACTTTATTTCATAGAAAAATATTTTCAATGCAAAATTAAAAAGGCAATTGGATCAATGTAGACATGAACTTGCCCCGATGAAAGCCGATCTCTTTCCCCAAACCCTAGTTTTTTTACTCCCTACCTCATTTTCTTATTTAACTCCCCACACCCCCACCCCAAAACTACCCGTCAAAAATTGAATGGGCCCAATCCTAATGCCTAGGCTCAATGCGGGTACCCTTTTCGGCAGAGCCAGGTACTCGATTTTCATACTTTAAGGACGCAGGTAAGATGCCCAATTCACAGAATTTGCTTGCATTAGGTCTAGGCTCTCGGGCCAAGACTCTTCGAATTTTCACAAAAAATGATGGCTCAATTCCGCCCAAGTTTCCTCTAAATTTTACCTCTACAAGGTATATTCCCAATGTACAACTGATGGTCTGTTTGGTTCATGAAAATAAGGGTATAGAATTAGAATAGAAATAGATTCAACTGTTTGGTTGGATAGAAATTGGAATTTCATTTCCATTTTTGATGGAATAATATTCTCTCATTTAAAGTAATGGTCATTCCTTCCTCTTCTTTGAGAATAAAATCCCATTTCAATTGATTCCAATTCTCATTCTAATTCCCATCTTAACCAAACAAATTATCAGAATAGACCATTTCCAATGCGATTTTAAAGGATTTTAATTTCGACTCCCATTCTGATGGCAATTCTAACTACAAACCACATGAACCCTCAATGTGGTTTGCTTGCAAAAGATCCGGACTCCCAGTTAAAATGTACAGTGTAGCAGGATAAAATTGTTGATGCTACGGTTTTCCCTCGTTAACACGATAAATGTACAAACTGAGACCTTTACAATAGGGGCCACAAACTCTCTCAGCCTTTTAGGGCACTTCAGGAACAGGCCTAAATTTCTTCAAATCAACTTTGTCTGGACCAAATGGATAGAACCGGCCTCAAAGACCTGGCCGCTCAGTCGTCCGTCCAAGGCTCAAATGCAGGATTCGGTTCAGACTCTGGTTATGACAGCCACATAATTTACTAACCAGCTGGTTGGCACATTTCCATGAAGTTCTTTCCTTTGACATGAGTGCAATTTCATCCCAACCGTAGCCTAGTGGCGTTTTGTCAATTGTCAGTTGTCAGCGCATTGATGCCGGTCCAAATCATCTACAGTTTTATTCGTAATATTGGGCCAATGACAAAACACCACGTCATCTCCTTAAACGTGGTCATATATCCCCACGTATTAGCTATTTAGGTCGACATGGCATATCATTATTGGGCGTTGAGGAATATATTCAGACACCACACTATTGGTGGGTCCATCCTAAGGAAAGAGTCGATCAACAAGGAGTGTCAAGGATTCCTTAGCCAGTAACTCCTATGTCCAAAGCAATAACATGACATGATATTATCCTATATTTGGCGTCTTTCTCACAGGCGGTGTTTGGTTGCACAACATCAAAAGAAAGGAAAAAAATGATTCTCAGTGGAATTACAAATTCATTTATGAAAATAACCTATTTTCCGGGTTTCAATCTGAGAAAAAAAAAAAAAAACAACTTGACACAATCTACATATGCAAAGAGATGACCAATCAGGTGGTGTTCATCACAGTTCACCGGATGCAGCTCTTTCGGTACCATGTCTTTCCGATATGATAGATGTTACCTTTGGGGAAATTATTTCTTTCCTTTTATACATTAAAGCATCGTTTGTTTTTTATAAAGTGAGAGCGGGTAAGTTGATAAATCCAGTGGAAAAGAAATAAATTTGTATTCGTATTTCGAGATATTAGTGCATTCAATGAAAAAAAGAAAAATTTCCCAGTGACTCGTTAACTAGGCAAATAATATGCTCGTAAAACTTTGATAATTTATTTACCCATTCGTACCTAAAATTACTAATACATTGAACATTCACTTTTTTTATGACTAAAACAGTCATTATACAATTTTATAAGAAATAAAAGATCGTTAATAAATGAATTTATCCATACAAGTATTTTCCAGCATTTACCTAAGTAAAAATGATTTACTGAAATGCGAATTAAGCCTACATGATCTCATGTGGTATTTGATAGCACAACGGAAAATTAAAAATCTGTTTGGCATCAATGTTATTTAGGAGTGTTCATGGGTCGGGTTGGGTCGGTTTATTGGGGTTTTCCCAACCGACCCGACCTGGTCGGGTTACCTGAGGTGGAAACCGAAGCCGACCCACTGATAGGCCAAACCGACTTAGTCGGTTTGAGTCGGGTTGGGTTGGTTTCGTTTTTGCTCCTATACAAAAAGACACCTAATTGAATTCTAATTGTAATTGCCTAATGAAGTGCCTATTTGGTGTAAAAGACTATAGAAAGTTAGAAACTATGATAGATTGCCTATTCTAATTGTAATTGCCTAATGGGTCTTCTAGTTCTAGTAGAAGACTAGTTATAGTTAAGTAGGAAACTACTCAAACTAGGAACTACCGAACTAGTAGAAGACTAGTTTGGTTCGGGTCGGGTTGGTTTCGGTTTTCACACAAGAAAATCGAAACCGATCCGATATATTGGTTTATATATTTGCCCAACCCGAAACCGATCGGTACTGATGAAAACCCAGGCCAACTCGGGTTGGGTCGGTCCGGGTTGGTCGGTTTGGTCGAGTTGGGCATTCTTATGAACAGCCCTAATGTTATTAAAATGGCACTCCAGGAAACGTCTGTTTGTATGGAACCATTTTTCCATAAAAAAACGATGCTCTAAGCCATACCTTAAAAATCGGGAATGCGTGGGTTAGAGCAACACCGAATTTAACATTTCCTAGAACTGCAGCTCATTGTTGCCAATAGGAACATGAGGTGGCAGTGACATGGCACTAGATTATAGGTACTAGTGCTGAAAAACATTTCCTGGAGCATTGATACCAAACAGACAATGGTGTTGTTACTCCAGGAAACAATACCTGGTAGCAACATTTGCAAACAAAAAAAGACACCATTTTCTTAAAAAACATTACTTCTAACCCACACATCGACAGCACCGTTTTCTCGGAAAAGGGTGATGTATCTGCAGCATCTATGCCAAATATATACTAGAGAGGAAAACAAATATTTTTCTTGAAAAAAAAAATGATATTCAATGGGATTAATACCCAATTTTTGGAAGTATTTATTTTCCAAAATCAGTTTTTTGGGAAATCATTCAATTTCCTTCGTTTTGCGGAAACTTCGGTCAAATGGCCAGATGGCATTGTCTGGATAGTCCAAAAACGGCCATGTGTTTGGTCTTTTTGTGCACACCTAACTCTATGCTTATATTTTCTAATCCAAAAAGGTCCCTAGAAACCGGCTTGCAATGGCTCACATGTTCTTTGTCTGAAGTCTAAACGACTAGTTTGACAAGTCCATGGACCATGGCCCATGATCCCCTTAAACAAATAATTTGCTTTTTCTTTCTACCATTAAACGTACCCATTTCCATTTACCAATCCAATAAACAAGTCATTTGGGCTTCTTCCCCAGTCAACCTACCCAGAAAAAAGATTCTACAAAGCAAGTCAATTGGGCTTCTACAACAGCTATACTAAGAGTTAGCCTAGTCCGTCCGTCCATTAAATAAGTTCACTTCGCTCTTTCCATAGTGTAGACTAGCTCAATATTTTGCTTTCTGTAATTCTGTTGAACTGAAACCTGCCTTATCAACCATGAAGAGAGAAGAAAACGCTTAAGATTCCCTGGGTTTATTGAAACCCTTATCTAAACTACTCATCTCATCTACCGCATAAAAAAACTGGCCCATAATAGATATTTGGCTCATCTAACAACCTGGTCCTTCATTGGATCCTGTTCTCTTCGACGTCATGCATGGAACCGCATCTCCCAATAACCAACCAACCAACCAACCAACCACCCACTAACAACACGAAAATGAAAAAATAAATAGAGAATCAGCTCAACCCAGCACACTATTCTCCAAAGTCCAAACCAAGCGGGCCCCAAACAACTCCAACAAGGGCAAGACCGTTATTAAATGCAAAACCAAGGGTACTATTACATGCGTAAACGCAAATTGGAACGTTTAGATTTTTTTCCCCGAGATTCTGGCATTATTACAAGAGATTTTGTTACCTCTAAAGTCTGTACTGTAAAGACCTTTCTTTCCCCTTTTGACCGTAATTGGGCCTACGGCCCATCCATAGCTTCCTATCAGCCCCGTATTTTGAGTTTCGGGACCCACATATGGATCCCATTTGGAAGATGAGCTGGGCCCCAAACCATCTACGGCTACTAACCTCGTGGTAATTTATGGGGTAGAGATGGACGGCATGAAAATTCGCTTTCCTGTACAAAGTGACGAACTATTCTGATATTCTGTCAGGGTTAGTTTTATAGTAAATGACGAAATAACCCACGGTGAGAGAAACGAACCAGCGGCCCGATAACATGTTCACTGCGCCAAAACCGCCCTCACCCACCACGTCCCACGGCTTTTGGTTTCCTGTTTTGCGAGGCCCACCACCAGCCCAGGGTTAGGGTACTGGGTAGAGTGGAGAAGGATCGAGATAATCACAAATATATTCGTCCTTTTTCACTTTTGTTGTTGCCCCTCCCACACTTACATTACAAACATATAAATTTGTCTCCCCCACCGGTCATCCCTTCCCATAATTTCACATTTGCCCTCTTTGCTGTGTGTCTCTCTCCGTCTGCTGTATGGAAGACGATCATCGCAATTCATCTTCTTCCCTAAAGCACAAGCTCCGGTCATCGCTCTGTCTCTCATGTTGCTTCCCAAGTGGCCGCCGCGAAGCCTTGGAACCGGACGAGAAGCCCAGACTCATCAGAGCCTCCTCGTCCTGGCTGCGATCGAGAACCCAGGAGTTACCCGAAATCAAAGAGAAGTGCCGGAATCTCATCTCTCGTATCGGTAAAGGCCGGAGACACTCGGGGGATTTTAGGTACGACCCGTTAAGCTACTCCCTCAATTTCGATGAGGGAATCGATGACACCCAGGCCGATGATTTTCCCCTAAGGAACTTCTCGGCGAGGTTGCCAGCGTCTCCGCCCATGTCGACCACCAAAACAGTGCTGCCGCCTGTGGTCGTAACGAGTGAAATCACCGCCTGCAGTTAAGTAAAGAAGACGAATGATTTGGGGTTTTCGAGCTCCGACTTCTTTCTTTATTATTTGATTTTTCATGTTTCCTTTGTTGCTCTTCATTGATGTATGATTAATCTTTGCATTGGAAGGATTTTGTCTGTACAGAGTTCCGTTGTAAAACTCTGCTCGCCCTTGTTCTTCTTCATGTGTCTTTATTTTTTACTGCACTTTGTTAATATACGCCTGTAAGGCGCAGAAGCATAGCATGCGCGGTCTGGTATACTGGCAGTCTGGCACCAAACAGTAGCGACTTGTGTGGACTCTGAATCTGAATGTCGTTACTGTGGAGAATCGTTTTGAGGAATATAGTGGCTAAGCATCCATTTCCTCGGGAATCTGAATACCGCGTTTTTTTCTTCTGGGGTTTTAGGTACTATAATACCGGATAGTATTTTTTCAAGCCCTATAATACCGGATGGTTGGTTTGCAGGAAAACTATGGGTGTGAAGCTTAACACTTCATGCTTACTGAAAAAAGAAAAAAAATAAACAGCTTTTTATTTTTGATTTTTTTGGTAGAGTAAATACTGAAAACCCAGCTTAAACTTTTTTTATGGTTTTGGGTTTGCATTTAAAAAAGAAAATTACTTAAATACATCAATATAGTGCATTAGTGCTTCGACAATATATGGATTCGGTGCTTCAATAAAAGAATATGAAAGTTGTTTGGTTACAGATTTTAGCTGGGTTTTCACCTTTCAACCGCATTTTGTGGGTTTTAGAAACTGTTTTTGGTTAATCATTAATGTATTAGAGTAATGTGTGATGAATCATCAATTGTAGAATTAATGAAGCAATTAATCAGAAAACTGCCCCTTAGAGCTAAGATTTCCATGAAAACGATGGATACTATGGATGTAACTTGCGCGGGTTCGTGTTGGGTATTTCCAAAATTTGGACGTCCGAATGCCCGAGTCCGATCATTATAAAATGTTAACTGGGGTTAATTACAGTCGCAATACAGAGAAATCTTACAAAAGGACTTAAACCAGTGTTGGACCAGTGAACCTTCAGGATATTGATCTTTTGTAGTTTTCAGGGGCCAAAAATAGCTGAGCAAAGAAAAGAGAAGTCTGAAAACCATTAAAAAAAAGCATGGGGAAGAAGGTGGAAGAAAATATTAGCTTTTGATATCCTCTCTGTTATTGTTTCCCCCACTGAGTGAGTGAGCTGAAGAGCAAAATATAATAAGCTGGAGATTGCGTTTTGCTTAGTGAACATTAAGCATGAAAATGACATGATGGGTGACGTGTGGAACTAATCAAATCCTTAATTATGCGGCTCTTGTGTGAAAGTTAAACACCACCAAACAATCAAGACTTTTATCCCATGAGATGAGATGAGGACACAAGCACTAGCATATTCCTCTTTTGTGTCAAAATCTCAACTGTATTGTAAACTACGTGTATTTTAATTAATTGTATTATATAATTTTAGTTATTGGTAGTAACTGCTCACTCCACATTCAGTCACTAACCTCGTCAGTGACTTCAATCTGTTTTTATTTTAGCCTTATCCATCCAAGAGAGTGAATCCAAAAGACATGGGCCCCTTGGCTGTTGTCCACTATTTTTCTATGGGGTATAAATGGGCCCCATTTCATAGCTTTTGAGAAAATAGCCAGCTCAGCTCATGGCCATTGTTGAAGAAGTAGGGCCTAAGTAGGTTGTCTCTTGCTTACTATTGAAGGTTATTATTGTCAATTGACATGTATTTACATCCTCTATGGTCGCAGGAATAGCATATGGGCCATAGGCTTTCTTACGGGGAATATTCGACTGGGGAAATTGATTCGTGGAATCCAATTTTTAAATTTGTCACATCAGCTAATTCCACATGATTTTAGAGCAGGGTTAGAACCAAGAATCATGATCTTCCATGTATTGCTAAGACCTCACCATTAGGAGGTGTCAATTGGATCGGATTTAATCCAATCTGAATTCAATATGAGTCATCACAGGTGTACGTGTACCAGGTCCAGTCAAATTCAATAAGTACTTTGGATTATTTTGAATTGGCCCAATTCAATGTCTAAATCATCTAATCTATTCAAATTGGTTTTAATATAGATTGGTTCCAACCCAAACCTACTTCATTGATATCTATATTTATCTTCTATCAATGGACCTGATATTGGTCTAATGCAATCAAATCTAAAATAAATCCATTATGGATGGATTAGGTCCAAACCGATCCAATAAATACTTTGGACCATTAAATTTGGATTGGCCCAATTCAATATGTTTTATCGGTCCATTCACTCTATCCAAATTGATTTTGATTTTGATTTTGATTTTGATTTGGATGGGATCCAACCCAAAACCGGTCCATTGACACTCCTACCCACCACAATGGCGCTTCGTCCGATTCAAAGGTGAGTGAAACAATACATCAAAGGCTTTGATTTTGTGCTATTATGCAGCACTGAAACCACAACGTAGCAAAAGTAGTTGCATGCCCCAAGTCTTTGTGAAATATCTCACATCGTGGACTTTATAAAGGAATTAATTATTCCTGATTTTTATGATTTGGGGTAATTCCTTTTTTTATGCCTAAAGGCAAATCATTCAACTATTCAAATCAGAATAGGAATAACAATGGGGTGGGTTCAGGGCAGGATCAAATTCCTTGTTTCCAATCCTGCTTTTTGAATAAACCCCCATCCCTGACTCTGATCCCCATCTCCAATCCCTGATGGGGGCCAATTTCCTTCCTGTAGGGATCTAAATTCCTGAAACTTTTTAATCAGTAATATTTTTTAATAAAGAAATTTACTTAAATAAATAAAATTTTAAAATATAAATAATATTTTAAGTATATATTGATATATATAAATAATATCATATATAATAATATATTTAATATGAATAATATTTAATCTCTGCCATTACCCCGATCGGGGACCCCTATTAATCTCCACTCCCATTCCCATCCTGCCAAAGCAATCCCCATCCCCGACCCAATGGGACCAGGGAAGTCAGGTATCTGCCGGAGATGGAAAAAGTGCAGCACAAAACCACACATATAACCCCCCCCCCCCACCTCCCTCCTCTCTAATTTGGGGACAGCAAGATTTGAATCCCCGTCTTTATTGAAATGAACCAACTAACATACCAATTGAGCCACCCTTCAATTGCTAAGCACATTGTGTTTTGAAGAAATCAATGATTCCCCAAATCCTTCATAATCACTTAATTCTTGTTGAAATGGTTTTGATGAGTTGATTCCTCCAAGCAAACATATTCATGGGGCCTATTTGGTATGCTATCACGAGACGCAAGATCTATTCCCATTGCTATCGGGGTGGAAAGGGTTTAGGGGATGAGGGGTGGAGCCCCAGGGCTACCCCATTGTGTAGAATGTAGTCCATGAAAATTCAAAAAAAAAAGTAATAATAAAACGAAAAAGACAAAAAAGAAGGACAAAGTTACACATTAATTGAGCCATGCTTACTTGATAAGTAACCTAATAATGACATTTTTAAGATAAATTGATTCTCTTCTAAACACAGTTTTTATGGAAAAATACTTCCAAGCCAAAAACTCCCTTAATCCAAAACAGTAGTATTATCAAGAGGGTTATTGTCAATGTAAATGGTTTTTATTTTTAAAACAATACAAGTATACAACTGACGCTTCAACAAAAATGTATTGTTTTTTATTGGTCATGGCAACTATTTTTGTTTTAGAGAAACAAAACCAATCACTTTAGCAAACACCCCCTAAATGAATGCGATATGTTATACTTAAAAGCTACGATGGTTTAAATGCTTAATTTTGGACTTGAAACAGGGAACTGGAACCGACGGATGGGTGTCTCAGGCAGTACGGTCGCTGGCTCATTCCAGTTTCCTAAATGTTTAAATGTTTATGTCGAATATCCCCTAAATTGATTTTGAAGGCAACCCTTAAAATAGCCCAAGGTTGACCCAAATGAAGCCATAATATAACCCAAATTTAGCTTAAAACAGCCCATAAATAGCCTTGTAACTTATCCCATCAAATAATTCAAACAAAAAAAAAAAACACTGAACTGGACCTAGAGTGGGCCTTACTTAAAAGTATACTCAAAATCAGCCCAAACTCTCAAACTGGCCTGAAGTTGGCCTCAAAACTGGTCCTCAGTTCAGTTTAAGTTTAATCCAAAGGTGGCCTTGTAAGAGTCCACAATCGCTAGCCAAGTTTCAAATGAATCCCATGAATGTGCTTAAACTGAACACACAATTTCTAGGCGTCAGCCTGGGGGGACAGATTTAGGGACGTCCTGTACTGTGGTTGGGAAAAGTGTGGTGTGTTGTGGAACATACCACCCCACCATGGTGTGTTGCAGAACCATGGTCCTAGAAGACACCAGGTGCTCTGTATTGTGGTGTGCTGTGGACCACACCACGAGAGACGTGTTCTATAGTGTGGTGTGTTTTTAAAAGGCAATGATTATGTGTATCACATGTACAAGATAACTTTAAATGTTATATGCTTATTAATGCATTATATCATGTTTATAGGATTTTGACCATTTTCACTATATGAACCTTATTTTAGACAAATTACTACAAATATCAGTCTATACCGTGACTATTAGACTTATTTATGAGTCGCCCGATGGGCCGGCCCATTCTAAGTCGATCTTGGACATTACTTTAGGTTTACTGGCTCGGACTCAGGCCTAAAACATCATGCCTGAACTTTTTTTGAGTCTGACTCAGGCTTTCTTAAAAAAGTCAGGCCCCAGCCAAAGCACAACTTGATAATATATAGATATATATTACATAATAAAAAAACATATTTTTATTTAATAAAAAATATATATACATTCTCTTCTCTTTTTGCAAGTAATAGTGAGACCTTTCATTATTTTTGGGTTTTGAGGGCTTTTAATATAAATAAAATACTTTTTATTGAATAAAAAAGAAAAGAAAAATCTATTTTCAAATTTTTAGCCGGACTTGGGTCGAACCCAGGCTTCAAGCTTTATATGAGGACCGGGCTTGAGCTCAAGACCTTGGCCTGATGGTTGGGCCGAGCTTACATGGGACCCGGTCCTCATATTAATTATATATTATAATATATAAAATATACTTTTATAATTTTAAATTTAATTAGACATAATAAAAATAATATAAGTATAAAGGATAATTTAATAATTAATTAAAATAATAGTCACAAATTTACAAACGAGAGAGAGAATGGTGGCAACGGACCAATGTACCAACTATATGTGTGTGTGTGTATAGACACATACTTTATCAATAAATAATGTATAATTATATTCTATATGTAATATATGCATTATTTCATATTTAATTTATATTTTTAATTCAGTTTTTAATTTTTATTTATAAATAATATTAAAATTTATAATTTTTTAGTAGAACCAAACCTGGAATTTTGGTAGGGTGTGATGGTTCGAACTAGGGAAAACAGATTAGATCTAGATTAGAATCATCAAAATCCGAATCCGATTCAATTATTGAAACTTGCATCCAAACCCAATAGGAATTGAAGACTCAAATTTGAATTTGAATCCTAATGGACTTAAATCATATTCGAATTTAATCAATTTTTTTTAAAATACAAAAAAAAATGTTAATAACTTTTCAACTTTTATAAGTAATAAATTAATGTAAATATAACATACTGAATTTATTGTATATAATATATAAAAATATACACTTTATAATTTTAATTATAATTATATAAATCTTAAATATTAAAATCAATAAATATTACAATATAATCGGATTTGGATTTTAATCGGTTGAGTCAAATCCAATCCAATCCAATTATTAATCAGATGCATATTGCAAATTTTGTATTCGATCCAATTATTAATTGAATGTAGATAGAAAAATCTGAACCCGATTTGATTACATAAATACAACATCCAAATCCGAGATATTCAGATCGGATGTTAGATCACATGGCAGAGTTTTGGGTATGATAATATGAGTAAAACACTACATAAAACAATTAGACATAATAAAAAATAATATAAGCAAATGTAATAAAAATAATTTTTAAAAATATTAAAGGTAATAAAAAATTAAATAAATATAATATATATTTATATATAATCATATGAGTAAATATAATATATAAAATAATGGTTAATTATTAATATATATATATATATAAATTATAATTTCAATATATTTAATAAAAACTAGATCAAATAAAAAAAATTATAAAGTTCAATAAAAATAGAACAAATAATAGGAATGAGAAACAAGGAATAAAAAATAAAATATAAGAGGGGTGTGGCACGTTCTAGAATGGGAGAAATTCGTGTGGCTAGGATGGCACGAGATTTTGTGTTCTAGAACCAACCATAGCTCATTCTAGAACGAGCCACACCCCCTTAAAGAATGCAATTTAAGAGGGTGTTTGGTAGTGCGAAAATATAATGGACAGGACCAAAACGTCATGTCCTTGATTTGAATCCAATCCAATCCGTTTTGCATTCCAACATGATCGATTGTGCAAATTATCTCACAAGTTGTACATGAGATATATGAAATCAATAAGTATGGTATGAACAAATCCACACTACACCTGCAAAATGCCCCTATGGGTAGAGTCAATTTCTATCCACATAGTTTTGTCCACAGTTCAGAATAGGTGTAAATAGTAGTATGGTGTGGATCGGTTTGCACCCATCAATTTGCCATCCACGTTATAGAGCACCTGTAAGATGGCTCATTTCAGAACGAGCTAAAATTTGGTAGAATCGCACTATTGAACATCGCCTTAGTTGACCTTGTATTGGTCTGAACCCCATTTTGATAGCCTAGGTCTAACTAGGCTCTAATTTTGATTAGTCTAGATCAAGCTAGGTGAATTGATCTAATAATCTTGCGTCGTGCCCAAATTTCAAGTAGTCTAAATTAGGGATGGCAATTTCTACCCTACCTGATGGGGCGGGTTTTTTTTGCTTGAAGGATGGTATGGGTTTTAGTATTCTACAACCTATATGGGTACGAATAGGGTATGGTATTAGGCTAAACCTGACCTTCCCCAACCCGCATATTGTTGGAAAGCATATGAATTTTATGTACCAAGTGTTGAATTTGATAATATTTTGAATTTTACGTGAAAGATAATTTATAGTTCATGTGTTTTCTATATGTTTTAATCAAATAATTGGAAATTTTGTTGTTTATTTATGTTATTTTACTTATTTATTACTTATATATGATAAGAAATAATAGAAAATTAGATATGGGGTTTAAATCTAACCCGCCCTACCCTTGAATGCAGGGAGGGTAGGGTCGGTGAGGGTTTTGTGTTTTCATTTACAGATAGGATTTGGATTCTCAAAATCAAACCTACTATAGATTCTGGGGTAAATACGAATTGGGAGGTTTAAGGTAACGAATAGAATCTATAATTTACAAAACCCTCCTCAAACCCGCCCTGTTGCAAAAAAAAAGAAAAGAAAAAAGAAAGGGTCAATCACAATTGATTCAAAAAACAGATATTAGATATTAGGTGGGCAGTGGGGAAGCGTGAACTGGAGCTGCAAGTACATGTCCGTTAATCAGACGCTTGCCCACCATATTTTCAAATTATATAGATCAAAAGATTGTGAGAAAACAATCAATTAACACATAATAATACAACAAAACTATCAGAAAATTAGGGTTGTCAATGGACCAGATGTTGGTCCAATCTTATCCGATCCGATATGAGTCCATTTGTGGGCAACCAATTATCATCCCAAATTGAGATGTCATTGCCACTGTAAACTAACCAGCAAATCCCATGCACAGCATTTTACCTGCCAAGATATTTCACCTAAGACCCATTAGTAGGAAAATTATCCCCAAGGAAATTCTCACTTTTCAGGTGCTCACCTTTAATCATCTAAGTCCAAAGACTGTCTTCATTTGAAGCTAGCCTAAAAATTAGTTTTGTGAGTAAAGGCAGATTGAGAAGGTGGGGATCCTTGAAACCTATTCTACCATCTAACTATTTTTAACCACATGATTACAAGCAACCCTATGTTTTTTATTTTATTTTAGTTTGCATTTATGCCCCACTAGAATTGTCTTTGTAGCTTAGCCATCTCTTTACAAACTTTTTTGGGAGGAAATAAGACATAGTGTAAGAAAGAACAATTGTCAGTTTGTCACCACGGATTTAATCTTTACCAAGCTGTGAAAAGTACTTCTTAGAACAAGAGTTGGTTTTATTAGCCACTCTCTACAACATTTCAAAACATATTCACTTTGGATCTCCTAAATTTGGTAGGAAGACGAAGCTACTGAGTGTTGGGTCACCAAAGAAATCTTTAGGCTTCTTGCTAGAATTTTCTAAAGTCTAGGGTGGAGATTAAAGCTAAAGAGAACCTTAGGTTTAGAAAAATTCACCTATTTCCTAGAGGGTCATTTTCCTGAATGCATTAACCACCACAACACCTTATTGAAGAGAGGATTTAATAAAAGTGTAGCTATTGTCTGTAAAAAATAAATGGGAAATGGTAGGACAACGAGTGTTCATCTTGATTCAGAAAGAGCAGAAGTATTAATTGAGAAGGTAGTTTAGACTTCGAGCTAACCACAACAAGAAAAGATAGGGGGGGAGGGGTCTCCCGATCTAAGACCTCTCTTAAGTATTATCCTCTTTGAAGCAAAAAAAAAAAATCACAAAGATTTTATAGGAGATCGAAGTGACACACTCCATGACCCAATCAATTCACCTTTGACCAAAACCCAATTTCTTCAACACCTTTTCTAAAAAGCTTCATTCCACCTTATCATGCTTTGCTCATGTTGAGCTTCATTTCCATAGTTCTTTTTTTGCTCTTGGAGATTTTCATGTAATGGATCGACTTATAAATATCAATGAATCGATTCTACCCTATCAATTGAACTGACTATATCGGTTTTGGATCCATAGGCTACTTTGAACTTCTTGACGAGTCCAATTCAACAATGCTCCAGCACTCCAATGACTTTATAAAGGAGTTCCATCATGCCCTACTCAATCTCCACCTTAAAGAAGAGGCTCTGATCTATATGGAGGCTGGTTGTCTCTTCTCAGTTAACAAAGGAACCCCCAACACGATCCTTCACAAAGATGAGGTATGATAGACCCATTCCTTGACCTTTCTTGCAATTTTTACTCATAGTTGGGCCAGGCTCACATGGGGCTTGAGCTACCTAAGGGCTAGGCTCGGGCCCAATCCGAAAAATAAAAGCCTGACTTCTTTGGCCCGATCCCAGCCTGTGTAAAAATTTGGACTAGGCCTGCCCAAGACCCCAAGTTGCACCTCTAGTGATCATTCACACCCGGACTCAGAATTTGTAATCGGTGCCGAACCATGAGTTGCTTGCTTCATTCATCGGCAGGTAGGCCATGAATTCCCAATTATATTATGCAATGGGTTTCAAATTTCCAAGTGAGACAAAATGATTGATCTCACAGCCTATAAAATAGCTACAAATTCAGCCACTTATGATTTTGATAGGCTGCTCAAAGCGTCAAATCTAACCGAATACAAAGTCCATTGATGTTCATATTTTTCAACCTTAACCCTAACCTGAACCAACCCAATTCAACTTTTTTAGGGGTGGGTCTAGGCTAACCTGGCCCTAACTCTGACCATGCTGCACCAATCTCGTCCACACTAAAAAGCACCAATATATAAGGGATTTTAATCTATGCAACACCTATAGGCCCAAATGCCCTAATAAATTGGTACATGTCTACGTGATGTTTAAAGAAGAGAGAACCATTGAATGTCTTCCACCTTGATTAATTAGGCCAAAGTTTGCCTGACTAGATAAGCACGGGTATGTACTTTTAACCATCTCCAGTCGGTTGATGAGAAAACAATTACATCTCCAAATTCCCAAAAGTCTCATAAAAGCTAATGCTATGAGAGCATATATATGTTGAAAGTGATAGACTGAAGGAAAGGATTTGAATGAGGTCCATTTAATAGTGGGTGGCAAGTCAGAGGACCTAAACCCTTCCATGCGTCCTGTAGAGTGTGGACTTGTGTATCCCAAGGTGCTGCTGTTAATGGAGACCACTCATCTATCCAGAGTGACCCAAAAGTTAAATGTGTATATTTCATCAACTGGTTTTCTGACCCACATGGCAATTCCATTTAGGCTGAATTTGGAAGGAGTACAAATGTAAATACGTAGAGTGCAAAACCTTATATTGTATATTATTTTGTATATATTTACACTGTATATATTTGCATTTGTACTCTTTCCAAACTGAGCTTTAAGGAAATTTGGATCCTTCACATTTCCATCACTT
This sequence comes from Nelumbo nucifera, assembly GCF_055504915.1. Classification (NCBI taxonomy): domain Eukaryota; kingdom Viridiplantae; phylum Streptophyta; class Magnoliopsida; order Proteales; family Nelumbonaceae; genus Nelumbo; species Nelumbo nucifera. Next base: position 29,940,734 of record NC_142650.1, read on the forward strand.
ACTACTCTTATTCATCAGATTTGTGATTATGGGCCACTAACCTAGAGGATTAGATTATATGTCAACTGGAATATTATCTACTAATCGGATATAATCAGCCACTTAATCAAAGACAAAAGATAACAATAAGAAAACAAAAATAAACAATGAAAAAATGAGCAAAGGAAAGAATCCAAATCAACCAACAATTATCTTTCACAGGGAAGAGCTGAAGCCCACTTATACATCCAGCAATTCTCTTTCTTTTCAAAAAAAAAAAAAAAGAGATCATATAAGGAAAAAGGTTAAAAGGGCTCCTATTCCAATTTGCAAGACTCTACCCTTTTCCTATACAAGAGGAAGTAACGGTAGAGCCCATTTAGACCAATAAACCAACAAATGTATATATTAATTATTAGGATAAAATGCAAAAACCTCAGAAACAATCATAAAAATTTTTCTTGTAGTTTCACTTTGACAAAAACCTCTCCTAAATTTTTAAAAAGTTCAACAAAAACCTCATTTCATTTAAACGTTAAATTGATGCATAATTTGTTTTTAAAATACCCATTTTACCCTTTTGTAAAATGGGTACTGAAATCAGATGCCCTTGGGTACTGAAATAAAATACCCGCTACTACAGAAGACTTTCCAATTGAAAGTCGCTCTTGCTTCTCCATTGGTATCTCTCTGTAACTTTGGCCAAGACTTAGAGAGCGAGAACTCAACAACATTTTCCCTACAATATCTCTCTTCATCCTCATTTTACTGCCATTGTGTCGTTGGCATGACTTCTTGGAGACTTTCTTGTCACCACCGCCAATAACAAAGGAGCTTTCGGAAGGACCTTTGCAGAGATTAGCCGTAGAATGAACCCAAGTGAAGTTCTTTGATTTGTAACTATTATATCAGAATGATGTGAATGCTTCAACTTTCATATGGTTAGAATCCCTTATTTGGTATGTTTGGTTATGCTAGGACAACTTCCAGATGGATATGTGGATTTTTGCGTTTTGTCCGGGTCTGTATTTTCTTTTTTCTTGTCTCTTCTTTTCTTGTTTTTGGTAGAAATCCATTACTCATTTCTGGTTGAGGAAGAATTGCTCACCCGATCCTGTCAAGATGATCGATAATGATGATTGGTGTCACAAAATTTTACCTTATATAAAAAATCAAAGAGACAATAACTAGTGCAATTGAATATTTAAATTAATACCAATCAAAGAAGATGAAAAAGAATGAAATTCACTTGGCAAGAATCATGACCTCTGGTTTTCTCATCAAGGATAAAAAGTAAGTAAATGGTCCTTACCGGATGGAATCCATAATTCTTCAATCTGCAGATGGCCTCAAGCTACTGATTGATATTTAAATTAATATCAATCAAGGAAGAGGAAAAAGAATGAAATTCACTTGGCATATCTGCTTTAATAAAAGAAATTCACTTGACAGGAATCACGACCTCTGGTTTCCTCATCGAGGATAAAAGGTAATTAAATGGTCCTCACCAGATGGAATCCATGATCCTTCAATCTACGAATGGCCTCAAGCTACTACATGCCAACACATTTCATGTCTTGTGATCCTCTGGCATCAACTTGGTCGAGGTGGGCATTGAAAGGGAGGTGGTTCCATTTCCGAAGCTCAATGGGAGCAACGTTAGTGTGTGAATTTAGGAGAATTGAAAGCAAGGTCAGGATATTCTAGGGTTAGGGCTTTAGCTTGAGAAAGGATGAAATTTGTAGCCGTGGAGGAATCGGGATTCGAATAAGCTATGTTGATTTGCGAGTATTTTTGGAATCTACTGATCACCCACCTCCATTGGGTTGTCTACAGTTGAAACAACAATTAAGGGCTTTTCTGATGGGAAGAACAAGCACACATCCTCTGTATTTAGTATAGAAAGATTAACGGAAACAATGATTAAGGGCTTTTCTGATAGGAAGAATAAAATCCGCATCCTCTATATTCGGTATAGAAAAATATTTGTACTTTAACCAAAGGAAGTTTTAGGGGAGAAAGAGTCTATAGTGGCTGAATGCTACCTCTCTTCGTGACTCGATGGAGTGTCGCAGTAGGAGATTGAAAAAAGAAAGAACGATACATGGGTAATATAAGGTTAAAATTCAAAGGGTAGAATGGGTATCGTGTAGAACTTAATGCATCGGTTGAATGTTTTCCGTCTGGATAAATAACGGAAGGGAGGTATGTGTAGAGTTTTTCAAAAGTTTAAGGGAAGTTTTTATTAAGGCTCTGTTTGGTTTGTGGGATGGGGATGGGAAAAAATGAATATTTTAAAAATATCCTTTTTCCTTTATTTGTTTTGAGGGATAGAGGAGAATGGGATGGAAAAAACATGGGATGCGAACGCGGGGTCGCACTAAATGAATGTGACCCCACTGAGAAAAGGAAAGTTTCTGTGGGAAAAGTTATCGGGGCTTGTCAGACACAAAGCACCTTCGTCTTTTCCATCTACTTACTTCAAACATGCTCCAACGGTCATATGTCCAGTCACTTTTCTGGCGTTTTTGAGTGGTGGTAAGACCACATTCATTTTCTACATGTCCGGTTAGACGATGAGGCCATCAAGATTGATGGCTCATTGCTTGAGTTGCGCCGGAGAATCTCAGTACCAAGAGCGACGTCTTCCATTTTGGGGTCCTACTGTTGCAAATTATCAGAAGCAGGAACGTCATTGATGTGAACTACAACCCGCCTTCTGTTGTTGATTGAGTCCTGCCACTTATCAAGCAATTTGAGTTCACTCCTCTGTTCGATCCTTGGGTCGGGCTACCAGAGGACCCATCGGTAATGCATCAGTTGGCGGTGTTGGCGGCTCAGTGTGTTGGGAAGATTGCCAAGAAGAGGTTGTTGACCTCGTAGAAAGTTTCCTCTGCAATTTGGAACCACCTTAGGAGGTAGGTGAGGAAGCCATCTCCGGCGATTGACCTCGAAGTAAAACTACTAGAAGCAAGTAGTTCAGTTTGTCTCATTGGTACTCGTTATTCGATCTCAACTAGTTCAGCTATTGCAACGAAAATTGGCTCTGCCATAAGCTGTGATGCCCATGTTGCCATTCTGTCTTTTTTTTTTTCTCGGGACCCTCTTAAAGAGACACCTCCCATCTCCATCTGAGGAGCAATCAATATTCAATAATGGCCAAGCTCAGCCAAAGTGATGATACCTTCCTCTTGACTTCTTCTTGCTTTGCCATCTCTCCGGGTGAACTTTTGCTCCTCCTCTTCTTCTAGGACTAGGAAGGTTAGGGCTTCCACCACCATAAGCCAATTGCAAAGAGCGGGTCATGTTCAGATCTCAAATTTAGCAACGAGAATGCATGTTGTTAGATTGTTGAACAAATCCAGGTCTCCAGTAGACCTGTTCATGGGCCAAGCTGGGCTTTCACTCTGTATTAACAGAATTTTTTAAGGTCCGAGCCCGAGCCTGGCCCGACCATTGGGCCTACAACTTGAGCCCAAGCCCGACCCTCATAAAAAGCCCGAAGCCCGGGCCTAGGCCTGAGCTCGAAATTTAGCCCATATTGTTAGCGGCTGAATAGAGAGAGAGAGATATTATAAATAAAAGAATAAAAATTGTATATATATATATTAAATTATAAATATATATTTTAATAAATATTATATTATTTATATAATATATAAAATACGTATTGTATATTTTATAAAATATATAATGTTGAGTCGGGTTGGGCCAGGCTTTTTTGACAAATCCCGAGCCTGGCCCAAATCACAGTCGGGCTTACTGTGTTAGGCCCGAGTTCAGGCCCGTGGGCCTAATTACATGACCAAGCCTGACTGGGGTACAGGCCGGGCCATCGGGCTACCCGGCCCATGAACATGTCTAATCTCTAGGTGTGTTGAAAACCACATGTTTGGTGCAAAGTAGTGAAAGAGGATTTGTGTTTCAATCGGTGAAAAATACTCAATTCAAAGGGTTGAGCATGCTGAGATGGGTGGTAAATGTGAAGAAAGGTTCCCAGAAGAAAATACTAGATTCTGGATAGGGATCGATCAACAACTGCATCTGTAGAATTTAAATGAAAGCAAGAAAATTGATTAGGTAATTAAATTTCTTCAGGGAGAAAGTGGTTAAGGATTCTGGTGACAATGTAATTCTCAGCTATTTAGGGCCATCTGGGTTTGGAAACTCTCTAGGGCAAAACTGTTGGCTTTAATTCATGGCCTTGAATTGATAGGCCAGCAGGGATTTATCGAATATAGTGGTTGAGGGGGATTGTCAAACAATCATTTTTTGGATGAATTCTCAGGAACAAATACCTTGACAGTTTAGACAGTTAGTGAGATTGGATCACTCCTAATGTGTCATCTTGAACATCTCATTCATCTGGGAACCCACTAGTGCAAATATGCTAGCTAATTCCCTCGCAAGATTGGGAGTAGGAAAAGCCTGATTGGATTAGGGTTCCCCAGGCTTGGGTTGTAATTTGTAAAAGGTTAGCCTGTGTTGAGGATCTATTGTAATTTCTCCTACCTGCTTTGGTTATGAGCAAGTGTGGTTTCTTTTCTTATTTAATGAAATTCACCTTGTTGCTTATTGAAAAAAAAAATGACTCTAAAACTTTAAACACAACTGATAAAACACTTAGGCTGAAACCTGCAGAGAATATTTAAATAACTGAAATACCCCTAGGCCCTATTATGTAAAAAATCACAAAATTCAAGTTTTGTCTTTTGACTTGTTTGTTTTAAAGCATTAGATTTGACCTGCATATGAAGGGACAGAGAAAAATGGCAATTCTAAACTTTTCCAAAGAAAATAAAAAAAATGGCAGTTCTTGTAGAAGGCCTCCAACATTATGATTATAATCGATAGTACCAGGAGAGATTGTGTTAGAGGTTGATCTTTATTTAAACTGATAGGTCTTTGGAAGCTCACACATTTAGAGGTCAAAATAAGTAACTAGAGCTATGCAAATTTAGAATATGCATAAAAGCTTGGCAGGAAAAGAATATGTTAACCATTTACACCACATTTGTGCTTCTTTTTTTAGTATCTCAGGCATTTAAATAAATATATTTCATTCTTTGTTTTTTTTTTTGGTAGAAAATATATTTCATTCTAATAATGTATTTTATTCTACCATACTGTCAAAATAACAATAATAATGATGTGTGAAAATTTATTCTGGGATCTGATTTCAATTTATGGACGTATGCACCTTTGTTTATTTAGCCTTTATTGCACCAATTACTTGAACCATTAATTTTTCTATATGTATTTTATTGTAAGTGGTTCATCCAAAGTTGTTCTTTTTTTTCGGCATATGGCAAAGGTGACTATGTAAATAGAGAGAGAGAGAGTTCTGCGAGGATGGAAATCTTAAAACAAGAAAGGCAAACTAGGGGAAAAAATAGAGAAGGTTACAAAAAATTCAAATCTACCTTTAATTATTTTCCCACAAAACAAACATAAAAAAATGATTTTTTTCATTATTTTCTCTTGTATAACTAAACGGTGAAAAATAAATTTTGCACACTTTCTCATTCCATCCAAATTCTCCTGCAAACCAAACGGAGCCTAAATTAAAACTTAAGAAATTTTTATGATTGTCAGAATCTTGAAGGAGGTTTTTGTATTTTACCTTAATTATTAAAATTAAGTGACGCAAAGCCTACTCCACCGTTCAGGCGTTCACGTCGGAATTAAAAGCCTGTCTCACATTTCATTAAACACGTGTAATGCAACTTCTGCCCATGTTCCCTTTTCTGCATGCAACAATCCACGTGTTTTCTTTATCCTGTACTCATTCGTTCCATCACCATGAAAACGATGGAAGATGCTACTCCCACTCCTTTTTTCGCTCCGGGCACTCTTTCGCCCTTAATTTATCCATTGGACGAAAATACCCTCTACTGAGAACATTTGCGCGTTATATGCGATGTAGGAATAACCAACCGTTATCCACTGGTTTTTTCCAGCACCGACGCGGAATCGAAATCCCGCAACCATCACTTTAGGGAGAAAAGGGGTCAAGCGGAGATTTAGTTCTGCACTGCTGTATAGCATCGAATACCAAAATATATGGCGGTGTTTGTCATCGATGCTGTAAAACGGCGCCATGTAAGTGTGCCGATAAAGAGGTGCTTCAAACAATACCCTTTTGTTTGGTATCATTTTTCTCTAAAAATCGTTGCTTTATATTATCAAATTGAATGTTTTCGGAGAAAAAGGTGCATTACTGTCAGTGGTGTAATGATGTAACATCATCTTGAACGTTGGATAATATAGATCATGTTGAAAATTAATATTTTAAAAAATGACTTATAACTTGAACCATTTTGGCCACCAATTTTTAGGTTAATGGTCCGACCATCTAATCCAAACGGATAGTCCATTCTAACGAAAAAAATTAAAATAAAAGACGGACAAAAACTATTGAACGGATCGAACGAGTTGCCGATTCGATTGCATGGGTCATTGGGTTGTTGACCGATTCAACGGTTTTTGGCCAAGGATTGGGTTTGGGGTAAAACGGAACCGGTTGCCTAGATGGTTCTCGGGCCGAATGATCCAACCATCTAGGTCAACAACGGTTCAAAAACCAAAAACCGTGGAACCGGTGTTGCTTACATTGGTGCCAAACAAAACCAATGTTGTTTTCTCAGAAAATAGCCTATATGGCAGCATCAATTCCAAACAAAAATGCTTACAACTCCATATGCCCAGCATTATTTTTCTCAAAAAACGATGTAATGTTCCCAACACCGATGCCAAACATCTATTATATGTGTCGTAGGAATAAAAAGTGAGATCCGCCATGTATGAGGTATGTCATATAAGATGACGAGCTTATTCGTTTCCTTTTAAATCTTATCTCTTAAGAGGAATATTTTAACTTTAAGAGAAAGATGGCTGTTCGTTTCTTCTTATCTCTTATCTCTTAAAGTGCAATCATACAACCATTTATTTTCCAATAATATTCTCAAAAAGATAAATAAAAACTTTCATAGATAGAGTCAAAATAGATATTTGATAATTTTCAAAATTTAAAATAACATTATCTACATTTAAAGTTCTGAGAAAAGAAAAATTCATTAATATTAATAGCATCTTAATATAATTATTACATTTTCAAATGTCAGATTTCAAAACAAACGAATAGGCTTAACGTTGGTAGAGAGTTGGGACATGTTTCGTTGGAGAAAGAAAAAGATAAGCATAATTGCAAAGAGAGACTCTAACCGGCAAGATATGTTTGTTTTTCTTGTTTTCTCTTTTTTGGTACTCTGATTTATAAGTCTGTTTTTCTTGTTTTCTTTTTTTGGTATGTCTGATTTTGGTACCGCCACTTTGATGTGATTGCATTAACTTTGGTATATTGATTTGAGCCGGCTGTCAGTGGTAAAGGTCACGAAATTGTTAGATCATTTCGTCAAAATTGTTTTTTAATATTTTGATTAAATTAAGAGAGATTGCTGAAAAGTAGTGGTGCAAATGTATTCGATCATCATCCAATCTCATCTGATGTTATTCCGATATCTCTATTTTGGATTTTTGGATCAGATCGGATAATTGAATCCCATTAAAAAAATTGAAATAGATTTGGATCACCCTTATCTTATCTCAAAGGATCCGATCAAATATATATTATTTATACATTTATTTATTTATAATATGTATATATATTATTTATTTATAAATATGTTATTTATATTGTATTTTGTAAATTTGTTTATATTATTTATTTTTATGAGAAACATGTATATATATATGATGAAAAAAGTTGAAAAACATATTTATTTTTTATTTTTATTTAAACTGTTATATTTTCATTTCCTATTAATAATTTATTAATTTTTTTTTAAAATTAAATCGAATTGGATATCCAACATCTTGATTAGATTCGAATTCGAATAAATATTTATGGGATCCGATTGAATCTTCAGATCAACTCGGATTTGAATATATCCTTATTCGAATATGATCCGATCCGACCCGTTTGCATCCCTAGCTGCAACATCTACGTATATGTTTGGCATCGATGTTGCAGTTGCAGCACCGTTTTCTGATGTGTGGATTGGAGCATCGTTTTCTTAGAAAATGATGCATTTTTTTGTTAGGAATCGTTGCTGCCAGGTAGGAAGGTGAGTTTTGGAAAATAAAAACTTATTAATATAGTGAGTTTTAGACATTTTGAAAAGTTGTGGTGAGTTTAAAGAAATGTTGAATACTCATGGTGAGTTTTAGACAATTTCCCTAAAAATAATGAAAAATACATCTTAGACACAAAGATAAGCTCTTAGATTCTCTACAATTCTGATGCAGCTCAAGTATGATGGAAAATGTAAAAAAAAATTTGCTTAGAGAATTAGAGACAGGAAGGAAATTGGATGGAAATTCTATTAATATGAGACTTACAATATGAAACAACAAGGTTGGGGACTCACTCACCCAAAGAGGGGATTTTCTCAACTCTCAAAGAAGGCTCTATGTTTCTCAAAAAAAAAAAAGGGGAAGATCTATATGCCTTTGGCTTGAAATTACAAGGTTTTATATAGAGAATAAACTAGTTGTTAGAACATTAAATAAGAAAACTAGTTATTGGAGTATTAAATGCAAAACTAGCTATTACAACATTAAATGATAAACTAAATGTTAAGAGTTGTTGGAACTTTTAATGAACTAACTGTTAGAAGTTCACTAACAACTAACTATATGAATCTATGTTTCTTAGAGCATGATTGTGGACTACATCAAATTCATATGCAAATTTAGATCAAATCATTAATCCATCAATATTCACTTTTGGATGTGGTAAAATGGCTAAAGGTTCCAATGCAATATACACAAAGAATAAAGAACCTAAGACTCAAACCTAAAAAAACAAAAAAAAAAAAAAACAATTCCCACTAGACACCACCACAAAGATGAAACAACAACATAAAACAGTTGATCATCAGTTGTGTCATGGGAATTTGGAGTTTTGAAGGTTTTAGATGTTAAAACTCATCCTCATTAGCCTAAATAGTTACACTTTCCCTAATACCTCCCCCTCCCCCCCCCCCCCCTCAAAATAAGAAGCCTTTTAATTTGATATAATCAATGAAAAGACATTTTAACCTTTTATAATTCTTTAAATTTTAAAACCATTGAAATTGTAGAGAAATAGGCAAAAACATTTATAAGTTGCATAATCAAAACCACAAGTGGGAAAAACAATCTTGTTTGCGTCTACATTGCTAGCAATCCTTGAACCCAGTGGTGCTGGGGATTACCATCTACAATGAAATGGTATTTTCCACCATAACCAGCCCTAGTTTATTTATGACTTTAGATTAGAAGCTTGCCGCAACAACCAGAATGTTCATAGACTTGGCGCAAACTATAGACTCAACATCTTTCATTGCTTGGTTTACATGACGCATCTCCATAGTCTAGCTGAGAAATGAAGATACATGAGCAATGTCACCAATAAAAATTGATTCTATAAGCATTTTGCGTGCCATCAATGGAGGATCTACATGATTGAAGAAAGGATGGAAAAGAGGGATAGATTTGGATCTTTAAAAAAAATTTACCCGTACATGGTCATGAGAAAAGATAACTTGATAGAAGGGGGGTATTTGTCTGATGATATCACTTGAGAAGGGGAGGTGTAAGTCCAATTTAAAAATTTAAGGGGATGTTTCAGTATTTAAGTGAAATATCAGGGGAGGTTTAAGTCTTTTACCCTTAAAAATAAGTCTCCTATGTTTTGATATTTTAAACCTTACCTTCTTGAGACCAAACTTTATATATTAGATTAAGTCTGGATCTGCTACTCACACGACACCATAGCAAGGTTTTTAAAACTGGACCGAACAGGGAACCGTTCTAGGGATTATCCGATCTAAACAGATAGCTTGTTTTGATAAAAAATAAAAAATCGGCCAAAATCATTGTATGGGTCGACGGTTTGATGGTTTGATCGCCTGGATCAGCAGTTTGTTGATGAAACCAATGATTTTTGGCAAAAAAAAAAAACAGTTTTGGGGTAAAACAGAACTAGTTAGGTGACAAATTCTCGGTTTTTTTAATCCAACCATCCGGTCCAATCCAGATTTGAAAACATTGCACTATAGCCACACATTTAGAACATCTCCTTATGAATAATAACATACAACTATGAGAGATATTCTTTATGTGCGATTGTAATGTATTATGGGTAAGTGGGTTGCATGTTGTAGGTACCAAATCTGAGCTCTACTATAACCAAAACCTACATAGATAGGAGTTCATCGGCATTTGCAATGTGAATTGTAAACCTGCTTTTTATGGATTTAATAAATGTACCTCCCAAAAGGTGCCAGCTGGTGGTCCAATTTCACATTCACCATCTGACTGGTTGTAGTGGGGACTAATCTCACCTTTCACCGAGGTTGTGGCTTATAGGTTTGGGAAAATGGCTATCCACATTATTCACATTATGTAACCTATAAAGTAAAAACTTATCTATCTAGAACCAAAGGGTGTGCAAGACTTTCTCTCTGTGTGAGGGTCTCTATCGGCGGGAAGGTTTCTCTCTCACATTTATAGATGTGAGTTTTTCTCTTTCACACTCTGTGTGAGGGTTTCTCTCTCACATCTAAGGATGTGAGCTTTCATTTATTTCTCTTCATCATATCGATGTTTGTTGGGAAGGTTCTTTGGACAGATTTGAGAGATGACGGTTTTGATCCAGGCCTATGGAGCAAACTTGGGGTCTTTGGTTCTATTCATTCTAGATTCCGGATCACATGTTCAAGAGAACTCTGCCCACGTCTACCCACAATACACTATCCCATGTGAATTGGGAACATCTCCCCCTGCATAATATTATGCAGGAGGATGTTTGTGTGGGCAAGAGATCCAAGCTCTTCATTCTAATCTTCGTTTTCCCTCTATTTTTCTTATTTCTGTTGAGCCTTGGTCGAATTCGTGTGTGGTGTGCCTTTGAGGTCTGCCATGGGTATCCATTTGCTTTGTAACGATGTTATCATTCCTAGCAAGCCTTTTCTGACGATCTTCAAGTTCTCTCCGGCAACGTTCCTACTCCAACTGCTTTGGTTTCTATAATGACATGGATAGTTGGATTTTTGCACATTTTATGTCCCTACAGTTACACGTTACAACTTCTTTTGTGCACTTTTGGCTTCTATGGGGCCCATTCCTTGAATGTTTGGACGGTGAAGCGTTAGGGAGAATTTCGTAATAAGTGGCGATCTTGGGTCTCTCCCGCTTTCACATTATATTACCACGGATTGGGTGCCATGGTACCTATTTTCTCTATAGAGAAAGGGAAAGGCGTTTACTCTGAGAGAGAGAACTGAGAGATGAGAGACTGAGAACTCGGAGGCCATCGATTGGAGACTTGGAGGTTATCGATCGATTTAGGGAAGAAGAAGACTAGAGAGATGAGAGATTGAGAATTGAGAGTGAGAGAAAGGGAAAGGGAAAGGTGTTTACTCTGAGAGAGAACTGAGAGATGAGAGGCTGAGAACTTGGAGGCCGTTAGTCGGAGCCTGGAGGTCATCGGTCGGAGATTCAGAGGCCGCCGATCGGTCTAGGGAAGAAGACTAGAGAAATGAGAGATTGAGAGAAAGGGAAAGGCGTTTAGGTTAATTCGATTCGAAGAGAGGAATATTAGAATTTAGAAAAGTGTATTTCAGTTTTAAAAAATATAAAAATATAATATAATATAATATAATATAATATAATATAATATAAAAATAGTATAATATAATATAATATAAAATAGTATAATATAATATAAATATAATATATATAATATAATATATTTTAGTGTACATATGCCGGTCAGTTCGCTTAACTACCGGTTTTTTTAAAAGGATAATCGAAACTGAATCGACCAGTTTGGTTAACCAAGTTTTTGGTTCGGTTCCGGTCGATTTGGTTTTTTGATTTTTTTGCTCACCCCTAGTAGGAACGTGGCAGCCTTCTCTTCTTCTTAGAGTCTAACTCCAACTCTCTCTCTCTCTCTCTCTCTCTCTCCCCTCTCTCTCATGTTCCCAAAACACTTAACCAACCCCCTCCTAAAATTTCTCCTAAACTCTCCCTTCCACCTAAAGTTACTCCTAAAACAACCGCTAATCTATATTACATGCCCAATAAACCAGCTAAAAGCAAAAAAAAAAAAAATTGATTAAATTAATTTGTAAAATGTTTTTGATATTTTCAATAATCATTGATATTATTCAATAAATATCAACACATAAACTATACTTTTTCATAGTTTTGGTAAATTGGAAAATTTAATTGCTAAAAATTACATGCTGGAAATTATTGATTTTGGTAATTTAATTTCAGAAAAATTTGAAAATGAATTATTGATATCAATAATTACTAAAAGATTGTTAATTAATTAAAATATTAATAAACACAAATTTATTAATTAAAATCATTGGTAATTTTTCATTGAAAATTTTATATCAATAAATATAAATTGATTTTTTACATTTTTGGTAAATTTTGTCAATTTATTAATATTTAATGATATTGTTAGATAATAATTAAAAAATTTTAGTAATTTATTTTTTAGTGGAAAATTAATTTCAATAAATCTAAATCTATTTTTATATTTTCAGTAATTCTGATATTTAATATAATTTTGGTAATTCAATTTAGTGAAACTTAAATTTTAAGACATGGAAAATTTAGTAATTTCCATAAGTATTTTATACAACATTTATAATTACCATAATTATTGGAACTATATTTATGGGTTTAGGGGATGACCCCCCAGGTAGGAATGACAATGGGTGGGTTCGGAGCAAGGGTCATACTCCCAATCCTGATCTCAAGTTTTAAATTAATTCCTGTCTTTGACCCCGACCCCCGTTGGGAAAAAATTTAGCTTGCATCCCTGGTCCTCGATGGAGATGAGTTCCCCGTTGAGGACTTGAATCCCCACATTTTTAATTAAAAGTTTATTTTCAAAAAGGTATTTATTAAAATAAAGGAAAGTTAATATGCAAATAATAAATTAAATATATTTTGATATATATAATATAATATAAATAATATTATATATTTAATATAACATTTACACATCTAACCATCTATCCATATATAAAGCAAAGTGGTCCATGTCACCATATCTCTCCTTACTCCAAACCCCTATTTTACTCTCTCCTTAATTCTCTCTCCCTCCCCCTTCCCACCACTCCCAAACTACCAAGTTGTCAATCTTTAAAATTTCCTTACTAAAAACATTCATATTCTCTCTCTCTCTCTCTCTCTCTCTCTCTCTCTCTCTCTCTCTCTCTCTCTATATATATATATATATATATATATATATCCCCTTTCTTCTAAAATTTCTCCACACTCCTAATATTTAACCACTCTTATTCTCTCTCCTTTTCTAACCCAACTTTCCAATTATTTAAGAAATGTCATCTCCTAATTCTAAAACCTCCCCTCATTCTTTAAATATTGCTCATAACTAACTTACTTTGAATGGTATATTAATTTTTTTTTTATAATTAATAATTTCATTTTATTTTATTATAACTCATACCAAAATTAATTAATTAATTTCGTGGTTAATTAAAAATTCCAAAACAATATTACTATTTATAGTAATTAATAATTATTATTTTATTAATATTTTTAGGATGAATTACTAATATTTTCAACAACTTACTAGTAGTTTACCAACATTGATTAATTATTTTCAGGATTAATTACAAAATGCCAAAGTTCACTTAAAATCTATTATTTAGAATTACCAAAACATATTACTTTTTTTAGTAATTAATATTAGTGATATATTACGAAAATTAATTAATGACCAATAATAATTAATTATTTTATTAATATGAAATTTTAAAAATTAATATTTGTTTTCATGAAAAATTACATTAATTATTTTTATTACTATTTTAATATTGGGATTAATTAAAACTCCCAAGATTCAATTAAAAATCTATTATTTATATATTCATCATTAATTCAGAATTACTAAAGTTTAATACCAAAATATATTATTGTTTTTAATAGTTAATTTTAGTGACATATTACCAACAAATTAAATAATTACCAATAATAATTAATTATATTATTAAGATTAAATTTTAAAACTAAATTAATTAATTTATTGCTTTTCCAATAATTCATAAGATTAGTTTTATTAATTGATAGTATTACTCAATATTACTATTAACAATAGTAGTATTTTTTTTATAAAATAAGAATTATAAGATTTATTAATTCATAATTAAGAATTATAACGACAATTATAGATTTATTCATAATTTTTTAAATTATTAATTATAAAATTTAAAAATCATTATTAACTATTTTTATGAATAATTAAAAATACCATAAATATTATTGTTTTTAGTAATTAATATTATTGTTAATAACTATAAATAAAAATTAGTGTTACTAATTACTAGCAGTGACCCGTGAGATGCATGAGTTTTGTTAAAAGAATTTGAAGCAAAATGAACTAGGGCTGTAGATTGGGTTGGGTGGGCCTAATCGAAGCCTGACCCAAATCAGCCAAAGCTTTTGCACAAGTTGGGCTTGAGTTTTTGAACTTTAAGCTATGTTTAGATCAAAAAACTCAAGGGTAACCTAAACTCAAGTTGGGCTTGAGTTGAGGTCTTGGGTAATTCGAGATTAATCCAACCAATTTGATCTCATGCCAACATTTTATGATAGACTGCTATATAGCTCAATATGCCCAAACCCAAGTCTAGCTCAAAATGTTAGGTTAAGCTCGAGTTGGGCCTATGTTGGTAAACACAAGCTTAACCTTGGGTTGTTAAACTCAGGCTTCGGTTAGTAAATTACCAGTAATTAGTGTCATTATATTTTTTGTTATATATTAATAAATTATTAATAATTATTGAAAGAGGCCTCATTTTACTAGAACTAGTATTCATCTTTTGAGATTGAGTCTTCAAACTTCAAGTTGGACTTAGACCAAAAAACTGAAGTCTAACCTAAATTCAAGTTGAGTTTGGGTTGAGGGCATGGGTTAGGCCTACTCAATTTACACCTTAACTTCTTTTGCCCATGGTTTTCAAAAGCGGACCGGATGGTTGGATTGGAGAAACATGGAACCAATCACCTGATCGGTTCCGTTTTTCCCCAAATCCGCTCTTTTCCCTAAAACCATTGATTTTGGTAAGCAAACCATTGAACTGGCTAATTAATTGTTTGAACCGTTCGAACCATTCGAACGGTTTTGACCATTTTTTTAAAATTTTTAATTTTTTTAATTTTTTTTGTCAGAACAATTCAACCATTCGGGTCAAATGGTCGGACCGTTCGAACCAGTAACCAAATCCCTGACCGATTCGATTTTAAAAACCATGCTTTTGCCTTAAGTTATTTTAATAAAACCCATGCATCACACGGTCCCCACTAATAATATATAAAGCGGATAAAAGTTAAATTCAAATACCATATATCATATATGTCATATTTGCACAAATGCATATCATATGTTTTCACAGCAGCAACGAAAATAAAAAAAAGAAAATACCAAATCTGGAAACTGATGGATGCATGTCAACTGACCACCTAGATTAAAGGGGTGTTTGACAAGATAGTACCTCAATCAACAAACCCCACCCTCCTCTTCAAGAAAAATAAATGATTTTCTAAAACCATACTTTTAATACGTTTGGTTGTAAACATTTAAGCATTTCTCAAAAGATGAATACTAGTTCTAGTAAAATGAGGCCTCTTACAAAAATTAAGAATTTTATTCAATTTTCAAGAAAATTATTCATTTTCTTCATTTTACATTTAGTAAAACAAACCATATATATATATCAAACCCAAGAAAATTATTGTGGAAAATAATAATAATAATAATAATAATAATAATAATAATAATAATAATAATAATAATATATTGAGGTAGGAATTATTGGTGGGTAATTTCGGTCCAAGCGGATATAATTTGTAAAGAAATTAGAAGTGCGCTGAGCAAAAAGTGGAGTGGCAATAACAATATTTTCTCTGTCTAGATATCAACACTACAACATTAATTGAACGAAGAAAGTATTAAGGAAAACGGAAAGGGACGTCGTAATCAACAAGATCACATCATAAGAGGATCGCGCGCTCCTTTTCGGAACGCCTCTCGTTGCCACCTCCTAAACTGAAAAAGCCCCCACCGAAACTCCTCTTCTTCTCTCTTTCTTCCTCTCTGATCAATCAATCCGGTGCTCTCTCTCTCTCTCTCTCTCTCTCTCTCTGAATGTTAAATAAATGGAAGCTGGGACTCTAGTGTTATTCCAGCCTAGGACCCGCAAAACACTGCATTTCTTTCTTCAATGACTCGACCTGGCTTACATTTAATCGGTGCCTACCGTTTTCATTGTTGTTGCTGATGGCGTTTGATCAGAGCTCCACCCAGAAAGACCTCCGACAGTTAGACGTTGCTCGGACGGTCGCCGAAGAGCCACGTGCTGCCACTGGTTTGGCGACAGGGAGGAACGCCGAGGGATTTCTCCCTAATTCGGCTCGTGATGTTGGTAGTCCTGGGTCTAGACAACCACTGTATTATGCGGCGACGGTTCCCGATACTGGGTATGTGGGGTTAGGGTTTGCGAATCCGATGATGGCTTGGTGTTCTCGTCCGCCTGTGCTGATTGGCACCGCTGGTGCTGTGCCTGTTGGGTATACTGAATTTCCAAATGTTGGAAACCGGGTTGGAGGTAATGGGGCCGATCAGGCAAGCAATGAGGGTGGCGAAGAATCGGTGTCGGGGAAGAAAGTTAAGTTTTTGTGCAGTTTCGGAGGTAAGATTTTGCCGAGACCGAGTGATGGGATGTTGAGATATGTCGGAGGTCAGACTAGGATAATTGGCGTGAAGAGAGATATATGTTTTCAAGAACTAGTGCAGAAGATGACCGACATCTATGGCCAATCCGTGCATATCAAATACCAGCTCCCTGATGAAGATCTTGATGCCCTTGTATCGATTTCTTGTCCGGAGGATATTGAAAACATGATGGAGGAATACGAGAAGCTGGTTGAGAATTCCGATGGGTCGTCGAAGCTGAGGCTCTTCTTGTTCGCTGCTTCTGAGCCCGACCCATCTGGTCTTGTGCATTTTTGTGATTTGCAGGATAGCGGGCAGAGGTACGTTGATGCTGTGAATGGGATTCCGGATGGCGTTGGCTGTAAAATTACAGGGAAGGGGAGTACAGCTAGTGCAGGTTCTACGCAGAATTCTGATAGCTTGATGAGTGGTGGTGATGGTGCAGACAGCTTTGGTCTCGGTGGGTCGCCATCTCCAGGCGTGCTATCGCCTCGAGTTGCTGTTTCTGCTTCTCAGGAGTCTGCAACAAGATTGGTGTATGTGGGTCCAAATCCTGTGGTGTATACAGATGCTTCAGCAGTGCCTTTGGGTCATGCGGCGGTCCTGGGTGTTCCTTCTCAATCTTCTTCTAGACAGGAAATTGAATTAGAAAGACAAATGCCTGCTATGGTGCAGCAGAAGCAACAACAGATATTGGGGTTTGATTTGCAGCAATCTTCTGGAGTGGAAGTTCCACCCTCTGTCACTTACATGCAGCCTTATGCGGATAATCACCAGGAAGCTTTTACTCGTGTGGAATATCTGCAATTGCCTTCCCAAGGTGGATATGCAAATCCCCAGATGTTGAGTGTCGCGGGATCAGCTTACAGGTTTGTTGATCACACACAACAGGTCCGAGAAAACACAGCTGGTGTTCCACCTCATCAATTTATACCTGCAGTTCACATGGACATGACAATGGCGTTTTCATCTCCTTATGTTGGTGTTAAACAGAATGGGGTACAGCAGTACATACAGCCGCAACAAGCACGAGTGGAGCCTTATCCTGAAGAGAGTTCAGTTGGGCAGAAGGTAGTTCAGGTTCCTATTGATCAGAACTACAAAACTTATCAAACCCAGCCCCAGCCTCAACTGGCCTCGGTCCCATTGCAGGCAGGGGTTTATGATTTGAATCAGGTGCCACCTACAGAGCAGGTGGTTTCCTCGGAGGGTTGGGTGCCTCATCAACAGGGGAATTTTCCTGACAAAACTTTGAGATTTGAGGATTGTTATATGTGTCAAAAAGCATTGCCCCATACACATTCTGATACTTTAGTACAGGAACGCAGGGACAATCCCCAAAATACTGTTTCTGATTCGAATCTAGTTTTTCACAGTTTCCCAACAGAGGACAATATGAGGGACCGGACTACGAATAGAGTGGGAGTAACTGGAGCATTGGGGGAGGGCACGGTTGAACACCAAGGCAGTGGGACTCCATCGAAGGTCATGGAACACGTCAATCCTGAGAGGCCTAAATCTCCATTAAATGTACCTGTATTTGCTCAGAATCCTGAGGCTCAACATGACAATGAGAGGATTCTATTCCAAAAACTAGACAACCCTGATAACCCTAGGATGTTATATTCCCCAGCCCCAGGTGTGATGCGATTTCCAGGTGATGTACTGTATTCTGATGGTGTTTTCCCCAATAATGCCCCTCAGTCTGGCCAAGAAGATTCTCTCCAGCAGTCTCCTTTACCGCTCCGGTGCCAAGTTAAACAGGAAGTTTTGATAAATAAAACAGCTGCTACTGATAGCCCTCCTGCAAGAGTCATGCCTTACCAAACTTCACAACCGTTAGGTCATGAAACTATCACAGAGTGCTCTGGTAAGATTCTTGGCTTTGTTCCAAAGGAAGACACATCAGATACTTGCATTTCATATGACCATCTTAGACCAATGGGTTTAAAAATGGAAGCAATATGTATTAGTTCACCTGAAATTTCTGGCAACAATGAACAGACTAGATTACCTGTTAATAAGCCTAAAATGGATGAGATCCCAGATAAAAAACCACAAATTGCAGGGAAGGAAATATTTCTTGCTAATGACTTCATCAAAGCTGGAATTGCTCCTGATGGTAATTGCACGAAACCAGCTGAGATGCTTCCAGTTTCCTCTTCAGAAGTTGTTTACTTGAACAATATTAAATTGGCAGAGCCAAGTCAAGTAGCACAACAACCAACAGTGGGTCATTTGGGAATGCACCCATATCTAAAGAATGAAAATTCTCACATTTCTCCTGATGAAATATGGCATGGTAAGATTGCATTCTCAGGTTTTGATTCACTCTATTCCACTGATAGGATCCCACCTATTGGTGAATCAAATGATGAAGTTTCAAGGTTCCAATCTAGGTTTGTCCTTAATGATGCAGCATTTGTCCCTTCAGGTGCTAATGCACCCTCTGCTTTATCACCACCTAGTGGGATGCTTGGAGACGATTGGGATTCTGCTCCCTCAAATTCACTTTTCAGCAACCAGGATCCTTGGATTTTACGACATGATTCACATTTCACTCCAAGGCTCATCAAGGTGACCACAACCAAAGAAGCCTTTGTCACAAGGGATAATGGTGGGGACACAAGTACAAAGATGCGATTAAATGAAGGAGCTGTTCGCGAGCCATCATGGACTCTGAACAAGGATACAAACTCTGAACATCTCCAAACTGTTAAAGGTGATACATATGTTGTTGATATCTTTATACCATCATCATAGTAATGGTTTCTTAGATTTAGCTTCAGATTTGGTGTGTATATTGATTATATTCTATTTCATTCTTTAAGGTGCAGCAGAGGAACATATCAAGAAGGAGCTGCAGGCTGTTGCAGAAGGTGTTGCTGCTTCTGTTTTTCAACCAACTGTACTGTCTAATAATTCTGACTTCTCCATCCATGAGATAAATGAATCCAGTTCTGAAGCCAACCAAGATAGAGAAATTCAAAATAATGATGCAGAAGCACAAAGTAGAGTTAATGTTGAGGTGCTTAAGCTACCTGGTGTTTCTTGGGCTGTTTAGAATTTAAGGTGAACTTACTTGTCTTAATGGTATTGTAATTTAGGACATGAAGACCAAACTACAAGATAAGGCACATCCTGGTTTTCCAATTTCAGATGGCATTGGTCGACTGCAGGTTGAGGATTTGCTGCTTATGACTCTTACCAGTTGGAGTTGTATGCTACTTGACCAACTTATTCATATCTGTCCCTTTTCCTTTTTGGCAGATAATCAAAAACAGCGACCTTGAAGAATTGAGAGAACTGGGTTCTGGAACCTTTGGCACTGTCTATCATGGAAAATGGAGAGGTTCAGATGTTGCAATCAAAAGGATCAATGATAGGTGCTTTTCTGGGAAACTATCAGAGCAAGAACGCATGGTTTGTGTCTTCTCATCAATGTGATGTATGAACCATAGTTTTCAAGGCACCAAGGCAAGGCTAGGCAACTGGATGATACTTTTTTAATAAATAAAACTCTAAATCCTAGGGCAATTCCCTGGGCTCTGCAGCGGCAATCATCTTTAACTAGTAGTTACCAATAATATTCATTAAAAAATTACAAACTTAATGTTAAAACATAGAAAATCAACATATTTAAGAGAAGAAAAAGAAGAAAGAAAAGAAAATTCAGAAAATATAGGGGCTGAACCCCTGAATTTGTCCTAGGAAAAAAAAAAAAAATAAAGGGTGGAGGAGATTGTTTTGATTGGACAAAATTTCAAGTTCTTCCTTACTCAATGGTTCATATTTCAAAGTCTTCAACGGTCCAAGACAGCATGCTCCAACATGCATAATTTACTTTAAGAACCCTATAAGAAATAAGAAATTAGTTTAATAAGAAATAAGAAATAAGAATGAACCCTAGAAAGTAAGAAAATAATAAAAAGCTAGTATATTAACTTACAAATGAATAATTTAGTATAATAATGTTTATTTTATTCTTATAATCTCAAAAGATAAAGAATATAAAAATATTTTATAGTGTCATGTACAAAATCACTATGTACTTGAGTGAGACAATCCTCCATGGGCTCCTTGTCATCTAGGTATCTCCTTGGCAACTATGGTATGCACATTTTGATATTGCTGTTGTTTTTATCCTTATACTACTGATTTTGCATTTAATCAGAGAGATGACTTTTGGAACGAAGCAATCAAGCTTGCTGATTTACACCACCCAAATGTAGTAGCTTTCTATGGTATTGTGCTTGATGGTCCTGGGGGTTCTGTGGCAACAGTAACAGAATACATGGTTAATGGATCGTTGAGAAATGCTTTACAAAAGAATGATAAGTAATCCTCTCTTTTTCCTATTTTTGATTCTTATATTCTCTTTCTGTATTGCCCATAAGATACCTAATAGACATGCTTTAAGCATCCCCTTCCCTTCATGTAAGTGCTTGATCATTTCTAATTATCATCAGGATCATTGACAAGCGGAAGCGCGTCTTAATTGCAATGGACGTGGCTTTTGGGATGGAGTACTTGCATGGGAAGAATATAGTTCACTTTGACTTAAAAAGTGACAACTTACTTGTGAATCTTCGAGATCCTCATAGGCCAATATGCAAGGTCAGTTTCCAATTCCATGATTTCTTAATGACTTATTGGATCTTGTATGGTAAACCTGTTTGGAACCTACATTAAATCAGTTGCTGCATGATAATCTTCAAGTGCATCATGGTTATTGCAAGCATGCATATGCTTATGGGACTTCCTTTCTATAATTTGGAGGAGAGTAGGACTGCCAAATGAGCTTAAATAATTGTTTAATTGAGTGTGGAAATTGTCACTTATTGTTGTTGTTGTTATTTTGAGGAGTGACTTTGTAAACAAAGAGCAGAATAAGGAACGTACACAGATGTACAAGCAAAATAAAATAAAAGAAGCACAGTGCCAACCCAAGAAATTACAATGACACAATGTTTCTACCATACAAAAAAGGTCCCCCACTCTTTTAGCTAATCTATCAGCTACAGAATTTAGTTCCCTTAGAATCAATCTAGTCTGACTATTCAACTGAGTATTTCTCTAAAGTGGTTATCAGCTGGATTTTGAACGATAACTTAGTCAATTGGAGGTACATGAATGAAATCAGACGTTTTAGATGGTTTTCTAGATAGATGAACTTAAAAATTCAATGGGCACAAAGATCAACCAACAGCTTGGCTGATGGAATAACTAAACAGGTGTCCAGCAGGCAACAGTTATTTTTGGCTCAATTGTAAAGGATTGTATTGGGGTAAAATGGCAGGGATTATTCTCTTAAAGAACTTAATTGTAACATTACAACCTCTTGTTGCACTTATGGAATCATCCTTGACCTATTGGTCCATTAAATGCCCAAACCATATCACCATCTGTCTTGAAAATGATTCCACCAGTATTTGCTTCACTTATGGAGCCAGGGATCCCCATGCAACTACCATCAAACTAAAGTTTGAATTCAGTGTCTTGACTAAGGTTAGAGACTGATCTTGTAAGGGGCTCATAATTAAAGGATTAGATGATCACCAAAAGGTTTTAACAAAGTCTCCATAGTTAATGCCTTCAAAGATTTTGCAGGAAAATCCATGAATTCATTATGGATACAATCCTCCCCCTAAGGGCTTAAAAGGGAGTAGCCTTGTTCTCATGCATTCTTCTCAAATGCACCACAGAACTGCATGAGTTACAGCTTTCCACTATAGTCTGCTTGTGATCTAAAATTCCTATTAGTCCATTTTTAAGGAAATCTCAAACCTCTAATATTTTTGGGGGGATCCCAACAGTAACTGCCACCTTTTTTCTGGATTGGTAACAATGGCAAATATTTTGTTCATTTGAATTGAGGTAATTGCAGTGGTTAAGCACCTTGTACTCTTTTTGGGTTGTTTGCCTCGGTTAACTCCCCACCTGCAATTTACACAGCTCCCCCATTTGATACAATATCCCAAAACATTTGGTTCCTGTTGAACCTTTATTTTTCCAGTCCATCTTCTAAGGAGTTGGCTGACCTTGCAGTCCACTTTTATTTTGTTTCAGTTTCCATTGATAGCTTTAAAATTTCCCTTGACATATTTCAGTATCTCCAAGATCCTGCTCTAATATTCCTAATCCAAGCAAGAAAAATTTTCGATGTCCTTCTACCAATATGTCATTAAAGTTGAGATAATTGGTCAACCTCAGATCTTGCAAAATGGCTATCATCTCTTTCCATGTCAAGGAAAAACTGCCAGAATTTTCTAGTGATAGCAGAACTAACAAGAAGATGACTGTTGAGTGGGCCGACTTGTGTTTAGTTTATTTTCTTTTAAATTAAGATGTTGTTGGGCTTTGGGCCCATTAGTCTTTTATTTTTTAAAGAGCTGTAATTATTTAGTTTGAGTTGCCGCTCTACTAAGGGCATCTTTGTAATATCTCATATTTATGCTAATTATAAATAGAATGAGGGGCTGGCGGCTAGGGTCATGATACACAATCCTAGTTGACCTTCTTCTTCTTTTCTTCCTCTCCTCTGTCTATTGCTGAAATCTACAACTTTCTCCTCTTCCTTTCACAAGAAGTTTGGCCGAATCAGCACATAAGGTTTTCTACTTGGTATCAGAGCAGGTTGAAGGTTCTTGAAGTGATTCTCTCATGCAGCCCTAGATTGGCCGACTGCATGGAGATTTAAGAGGCTGATCGAAGCTCTCAGGTAAGCCCAGTTTTTGGATTTTCTTGATGGATCTATATGCCCTGTAGCTGGTCTAGGGTTTCTCATCAGAATCAGGAAAACCTGGAGAAAGGGGAAGAGTCATGTTTTTGTTGGACTCTTCAATTTTGACCTAGGTAGTGGCGCCCTATTTTTTTAGGGTTCTTTGGAGTTTTTTATAAGGGGCGATTCAAGTCCCACGTGGTTTGGAGGCTTCTAGAGAGGGTGGTTGCTTTTTCTCTCTCTTCTCCCACCCCACAAAAAAAGGAATCTTTCGTAGGGAGAAAGTTCAGGACACCAAAGAAGTGTCGTTGGTTCCAGAAGGTGTTTTGTTTGTTTTTGCTGCATTTTTTATTTGTTTTCTATATCCTTTTGAGAAGCATGGAGGGACACAGAGTTGAATATAAGCCCGGGAATGAAATGAGACCTGTGGGAGGAGGTGTTGGAGACCCCTTCAGAGCTGGAACCATTACTACAGTTAGGTTGGATGGTACAAACTACTTCGAATGGTCCCAATCTGCAAAGATGGCCATTGGGGCTCGTGGAAAATTGGAGTATATTACTGGTGAAGAGGTGAAACCTGAAACTGGCAACTCCCGGTTGGTGCAGGAAAATTATATGGTGATGACATGGTTGTGTAATTCCATGTTGCCACATATAAGTAAAAATTTTTTATGGGCAAATACTGCTAAGGAGATATGGGATGGGGTTGCAGAAACCTATTCATAGAAGGAGAATGTTGCTAGGGCTTATCAACTGAGAAATCAGATTATTGCTACTAGGCAGGGAGATAGATCTGTTGCAGCTTATTTTTCAGTCCTTAAGACCCTGTGGCAGGAGATTGACCATCTAGAGACCTTTGCTTGGGAAACCACCAAGGATGCAACTACCTATCAAAGAGACTTAGAGAAGTATAGGGTGTTCGAATTCCTTGCTGGCCTTAACCCTGAGTATGACATTGCACGACAACATCTTCTTTCCAGGGATAGTGTTACTCTCTCCCCAGCATATGCATTTGTGTCAGGAGAGGAGTGCAAGAGGGATGTAATGATGAAGACTCTCATGTCTGATCAGTCCGCTATGGTAAGTGCTGTGAAATCTAAACAAAATGGCAATGAGAATAAGAAGGAAGACAAAAGGGACTTAGTCGGTGACTACTGTAAGAAACTGAAGCATACAAGAGATACTTGTTGGAAGCTTCACCCACATCTTGTGCCGACCAGATTGAAGAATAAGAAGGAAATGCACACATGGCTGTTACTGGTGACACTCCGCCCCCCCTACTACAGCTGCCTTGGAGTCCGTTGCAGCTGCTGCAGTAAGGGCCGAGCTTGAGAGGTTTGAGTTACTTCTGAATCAGAGGGATACAACTAGTTCCAATTCAGCCGCGACCGGACAACAAGGTACAGGTAGCACAGGTGGAGCTCACTCTACCTCCCTTGCCCACACAGGTAGTCCACATGTCACTGCAAACTATGTTTCTGCTTCAGGTAAGGAGAGATCTCCTTGGATTATAGACTCTGGAGCCTCAGAGCACATGACCCATTGCTCCACCATTTTCTCCTCTTACCAGTTCAGTTCTGGTAGAGATAAGGTCTCTACAGCTGATGGATCCCATGTTCCTATTGCTGGGAAGGGATCTGTCAAGATTAATGATTCCATTTGTTTACCCTCTGTCCTCCATGTTCCTAGATTGAGCACCAACTTGTTATCTGTTAGTAGTTTGACTAAGAATCTGAACTGTTCAGTAATTTTTTCTCCCGGACGTTGTATTTTGCAGGATCTGGATTCAAAGAGGACGATTGGGAGTGGTCGTGAAGTGAATGGAATTTACCTCTTGGATACTCTTCCAATTCACCAAAGTCATCATGTTTGCAAGGACAGTGAGTCAAAACCTGTGGATCAGATTATACTTTGGCATAATTGTCTGGGTCATTTGTCTTTTTCTTCTTTAAGTTCTTTGTTTCCAAAGCTGTTTGAGTCTGTGAGTCTGTCAAGGTTGAAGTGTGGAGGTTGTGAACTTGGAAAGCATTGTAGACACTCTTTTAAACCGAGTAATAAAAGATGTTCTCCTTTTGATGTTATTCATTCGGATGTGTGAGGCCCTTATCATGTTCCCTCTATGGGCGGCTATCGCTATTTTCTCCTGTTTGTGGATGATTTCTCTCGATATTCCTGGATTTACCTGATGAAATCACGCGATGAGGTACCATCCTTGGTGAGGCAATTCCACCAGATGGTATTAACGCAGTTTGGAACCAGAATCAAGATGTTCAGATCTGACAATGCTAGGGAATATTTTGAGAGACATCTTGCCTCATATCTGTTGGAGTATGGTGTTGTCCATCAGAGTAGTTGCTCCTACAGTCCACAACAAAATGGTGTTGCAGAGAGAGAACAGACACATTATTGAGACAGCAAGAAGCATGATGATCACAACTACAGTTCCGGTTCGTTTTTGGGGTGATGCTGTTCTCACGGCAGTATATCTGATTAACAGGGTGCCCTCTCGTATACTTGGATTCAGCACTCCATTCAACCTTCTTTTTCCTCAGGGGGAGATGTTTCACATTCCTCTAAGGGTGTTTGGGTGTGTCTGCTTTGCGCATTGTTAGAGTTAGCCGAATAAGGGTAGATTAGTCAACTCACCTTGGTTAAGTTATGAGCTTATGTGGCAGTCTTATTAGAGGTTCTCTGTCCCATACTTAAGTAGGGGCAGTTTAGTCCTTGTACATTTAATTAGAGCCTAATCACTATTAGAGGTCGACTGATAGGGTTTAGCTATCAGGTTCGACAGTTCTTTCATCTTCTTCTTCTTCTCTTCTTCTTCTTCTTCTTCTCCTTCTCTTTCTTCTTCTCCTTACTGGTTCGGACTACTATAGCAACAGTAGAAACATGGTATCAGAGCCTGACAACTTCAGTTCGTGACAACTTCAGTTCGTGCTTCAGTTCTCTCCTTTTCTTCTCTGGGCTGTCAATGGAGAAAAGTGGTTCGTCCCAGGCCTGAAACATCACAACTCTTCTTTTTTCTGGTGCACAGAACCTCCTTTCCTAAGAAAACAACTTCAGCAGTGAATGGTTGGCTGAAGCTCTCAAACGAAGGTTGGTTATCTCTCCTCTGTGTGCTGTTGGTATTTCTGGGTTGAAAATCTTCAAGAACTTGAGAGGACTGATCAGAATCTAGAGAACTAGGTTGGTTGTTGCCCTGGTTCTTGGAAAAATTCCAAGAACAGGCTGTGTTTACAGTGACCAAATGGTGTAAGGGTTGCTACTGTAGGTGGCCGAATGGTGCAAGGTGTAATGCAATGGTACTAGTTGAGTTTTTGTTGGTCTTGTGGTGCCCTCTTAAAAGCGTTAAAGCAGGTCTGTATTGTGTGTGACAGCTATGGCTGTGTGGTGGTGCTTGTGATGCACAAACTCTGTTGAGTAGTTGTAAGTGCTGAATTAATGTCGGTGTAGTCTGTGTTTTTTTGTGAAATCAGTAGTGGTGTGGATAAGAACAAAGGCGTGTGTATCTATCATTGTGTTTAGGGACTGCTGTAGGTTCTGGAACATCAAACCCTTGACAACAGCACTTAGTTGGTGATTGGGAATTCAGATTAGAGGCAGCATTGAAAGAGTATCATGGCAGCAATGGGAGATGGCTGTAGTGATCAGAAACCTAGTGTGGTGGTTTCCTCTGACTATCTAGGTGTACAGATGACCTCAATTAAACTGAATGGTGAGAACTATGTTCCATGGGCCAAGTCGGTGGAAGTTTTTCTCAAGGCAAAGAGAAAAGTGAAGCATGTGAAAGAAGATAAACCACCGGCTGACTCTCCAGGGTTTGATGATTGGGAACAGGAGGATGCTCAAATCATGACATGGCTATGGAACAGTATGGAACCCAAAATAAGTGCCAACTTCATGTTCTTAGATACAGGTAAAGACATATGGGAACATGCCAAGAAGCTGTATTCTGGGCTAGATAATACTACAAGGGTATATCAGCTCTATCAGGAGTACTTTGGTCTGCAACAAGGAAATAAAACCCTAGAAGAGTACTATGCCAGTATGAAGAACCTCAGAAATGAATTCAATGTCTATCATCCTCTCACTCCAGATGTTAAGGTTCAACAACAACAGAGGGAACAACTAGATGTCACAAGGTTTTTAGTGGGGTTGAAATCAGAGTATGAACCAGTTAGGGCCCAAATATTGGGGGGCTCTACCCTTCCTACACTTGAGGAAGTGTTTGCTCGGCTTCGCATAATTTCTTTGGGATAGACAGAGAATCCCATACAGTCTGATAGATCAGCTTTTGTGATAGCCAGAGGAGGTGGACGTGGTACGAAAGGGGGAGGACATGCCTTCCGAGGAGGTCGTGGTGGTTCCATATTTGACCGTGGTGGTGGTCGTGACTCAGGGGGAGGCCGTGGCAAAGAAAAAGGCAGCTCTACAAGGAAGTGTACCCACTGTGGCAGGGAAGGATATTCCGTAAATTTCTGTTATGATCTTCATGGCCGCCCTCCTTTTAAATGGGCCAATCATGCTGTTGCTGGTGGGGTTGATGTCAGTGATAACCAATAGGTAAACCTAACTCCTTTCACATCTACATCCATTTCTGGAAGGGAGATGGTGAGTGTACAACGTGATGAGTATGAGCGGTTCCTTCAGTCCACTTCACAACACACTACTGCTACTCTTGCCCACTCAGGTATAGCTTGCCTGTCATCTAAAACCTCTCCTTGGATTATTGACTTTGGAGCCTCTGATCACATGACCGGGACTCCAGGTGTATTCTCTTCTCTCTCTGAAACTTCCACATCTCAAACTGTTACCCTTGCCAATGGTTCCTCCTCTCCCGTCTGTGGTGTTGACAATGTTGACATGGCTTCTCTTTCTTTATCATGTGTTCTATATGTCCCTAAGTTTCCATTCAATCTTATGTCTGCTAGTAAATTAACCAAGACTCTTAACTGTTTTGTTACTTTTTTCCCTTCCTCTTGTGTTTTTCAGGATCTCAGGACGGGGAAGAAGATTGGTGGGGGGCATGAAGCTGGTGGATTGTATTATCTTGACGGTGGTGGATCGTCAGTTGCACTTCAGACTTCACTCCTCTACAGTGGCATTGTCGAATGGGACATCCTTCTCTCAAGGCACTCAAGATACTAGTTCCGTCTTTGAGTCATTTGTTAGTGTTACAGTGTGAGTCGTGTCAGTTTGGGAAACATCGTCGTGTTTCCTTCAGTCCTAGAGTTGAAAGTCGTATGTTGAGTCCTTTTGCTTTGGTTCATTCAGATGTTTGGGGCCCGATCAAAATAGAGTCTTATAATGGTTACAAGTATTTTGTCACTTTTATTGATGATTGTTCAAGAATGACATGGATTTATTTAATGAAAGAAAGGAGTGAATTATTTTCCATTTTTAAAAAATTCCATGCTGAAATACGTACACAATTTGGTGTTCCAATCAAAGTTCTTCGTTCAGATAATGGTCATGAATATTTTCTAACTTCCTTTCAACAGTATTTAGAACAGCATGGCATCATTCATCAAACTTCATGTGCATCCACTCCTCAACAAAATGGGGTGGCTGAACGGAAGAACCATCATCTCTTTGAAACAACTCGGTCTATTCTTCATCATATGAGTGTTCCTAAACGGTTTTGGAGTGATGCTGTACTTACTGCGTGTTTCCTCATTAATTGGATGCCCTCCTTTATTCTTCATGGTCGGTCTCCCTTCTCTATCTTGTTCCCCACCTTGTCTCCATTTCCATTAACACCTCGTATCTTTGGCTGTGTGTGCTTTGTTCACAATCTGAGTCCTAGAATAGACAAGTTGGATGCACGCTCCATTAAGTGTGTCTTTCTTGGCTACTCTCGGACTCAAAAAGGGTACAAGTGTTACAATCCCATTACTCGGAAGTGCTATGTCTGTCCTGATGTCACCTATTTTGAGTCTGTTCCCTTCTTCTCAGGAACTGAAGCATCTTCGTCTCCACCTTTACTTCCTCTTCCTCTTCCGGTCAGTGATCCCGTTTCGGGTGTTCCTGTTGGAGTTGACTCATCACCTCATCCAGTGCAGATCCCTACTGAACGACCACCAATTCGACAAGTGTATACACGTTGAACAACATCGGCCCCTCTTCCAGCTTCTACCTTGTCCGCGGATCCTGTCGTTGCTCCTGTTGCTGAACCCTTAGGACTTGACCTACCCATTGCCTTACGGAAAGGTAAACGTAGTTCTACTCTCCATCCCATTTCCAATTTTGTTTTAGTATCTCACCTTTCTGCCTCACATCGCCAGTTTGTTTCACTATTGTCATCTATTTCAATACCTAACAATGTCCAAGAGGCTCTTAGTTCACCTGGGTGGAGGCAGGCAATGGAGGAGGAACTCTCTGCTCTTCAGCATACTCACACGTGGGAGCTCACTACTCTTCCTCCTGGTAAGCATGTTGTGGGTTGTAAATGGGTGTATACTGTTAAATACTTGCCAAATGGTAGTGTGGAGCGTCTGAAAGCCATACTTGTTGCTAAAGGGTATTCACAGTTATATGGAGTGGACTATATGGAGACCTTCTCTCCAGTGGCTAAGATTAGCTCTATCCGTGTGTTAATTTCCCTGGCAGTTATGTATGATTGGCCCTTATTTCAACTTGACATAAAAAATGCCTTCCTTCATGGTGACCTTATAGAGGAGGTATATATGGAGCAACTACCTGGGTTTGTTGCTCAGGGGGAGACTGGTAAGGTGTGCAGACTGAAAAAGGCAATTTATGGGTTGAAACAATCGCCTCGTGCTTGGTTCGGGAAGTTTAGTGAAGTGGTGAAGAATTTTGGAATGAAACAATGCTAAATTGATCACTCAGTGTTCAGCTATGACTCAGAAGCTGGAAAGATTTTATTAGTGGTCTATGTGGATGATATTGTCATAACTGGCAGTGAGAAATTGGGGATCGACAAACTCAAGGTCTTTCTGCAAAATCATTTTCAAACAAAAGACCTTGGGACATTGAAGTATTTCTTGGGTATAGAAGTTACTAGATCAAGACAAGGTGTAAACCTGTGCCAAAGAAAATATGTTCTCGAACTATTGGATGAAACAGGACTGTTAGGTGCAAAACCGGCTAAGACTCCTATGGAACCAAATGTTAAGTTGAGCAGTGATACAGGGGAAATATTTGATGATCCTGGAAGGTATAGACGACTAGTGGGGAAGCTGAACTATTTGACTATCACGAGACCAGACACCTCCTTTGCAGTCAGTGTGGTGAGCCAACTTATGCAGAACCCTCGTATATCTCACTGGGATGCAGTTCTTAGAATTGTAAGATATTTGAAGGGAGCTCCGGGCCGTGGGCTATTGTATAAACCAGGAGGAAAACTTAAAGTGGTTGGGTACACGGATGCAGATTGGGCGGGCTCTGTGTCTGATAAAAGATTTACTACAGGTTACTGCACATTTCTTGGAGGAAATCTTGTGACGTGGAAGAGTAAAAAGCAGACGGTTGTGGCTAGAAGCAGTGCTGAAGCCGAGTACAAAGCCATGGCACACACTACATGTGAATTAGTGTGGTTGAGGAATCTCCTACAAGAAATCGGGTTCCACATGGATAAACCTATGAAGTTGTACTGTGACAATCAAGCTGCGCTCCATATCTCATCCAACCCTGTTTTTCATGAGAGAACAAAGCACATAGAGATTGATTGCCACTTTGTGAGGGAGAAGGTTCTTACTGGAGAGATAAGCATAGAACATGTAAGCTCAGGTGATCAGTGGGCAGATTTGTTTACAAAAGCCTTAAGCTCAGGGAGAGTGAACTATATATGTAACAAGCTGGGATTATATGACATATATTCTCCAGCTTGAGGGGGAGTGTTAGAGTTAGCCGAATAAGGGTAGATTAGTCAACTCACCTTGGTTAAGTTATGAGCTTATGTGGCAGTCTTATTAGAGGTTCTCTGTCCCATACTTAAGTAGGGGTAGTTTAGTCCTTGTACATTTAATTAGAGCCTAATCACTATTAAGAGGTCGACTGATAGGGTTTAGCTATCAGGTTCGACAGTTCTTTCATCTTCTTCTTCTTCTCTTCTTCTTCTTCTCCTTCTCTTTCTTCTTCTCCTTATTGGTTCGGACTACTGTAGAAACAGTAGAAACACACATATTCTTGGTCCTTACCGTTTGAAGCTTGATCCCAAGGCAAAGAAATGTGTCTTCCTTGGATATGCAGAGAATCAGAAAGGGTACCGCTGCTATGATCCAGTCTCTGGGAACCGGTTTGTTACTATGGACATTACCTTTTTCGAATCTACATACTTCTTCTCAAGGAATCCTTCTCAGGGGGAGTGTTTTGGGGAAGTAAGTCAGCAGTCTATCCCTCTCCCAGTTCCAGTTCCTGTGTCTACTACTGTGCTTGACAACCATCCGATGTCACCTACCTTGCCACCCCCTTTGCGTTTCGTCTCACAGTATTACTCATGGCAGAGACTTCATCAGGAGGTTGATTCCACTACAGCAAAACTCACACCACTTCCTGTCGATCCCTTGGAGACTCCAGATTCGGCTGATACAAATCCAGGTATTCCTCTTGATCCCACAACTATTTCAGTTCCCATTGGTCCCACTAACACTGTTACAGATAACCTTGATTTCCCTATTGCTCTTAGAAAAGGGAAGAGGAAGTGCATTGCTCATTGCATATCACAATACTTATCCTACAGTGGACTTTCTCCTTCCTACCGTGCTTTTCTCTCTTCTCTTGATTCCGTGTCTATACCCAAGGGTGTTAGTGAGGCTCTCTTCAAACCTGAGTGGAAGATAGCTATGCAGGAAGAGATGGAGGCTTTAATTAAGAATCAAACATGGGAGATTGTGGACCTACCAGAAGGCAAGGAGACAATTGGATGCAGATGGGTTTACACAGTAAAGTATAAGGCAGATGGAAGCATAGAGAGGTACAAGGCAAGACTTGTTGCAAAAGGATACACACAGACCTATGGCATTGATTATCTAGAGACTTTTGCACTAGTTGCAAAGATGACCTCTGTTCGGATACTCCTTTCTCTTGCTGCCTCATACTCTTGGCCCTTGTTTCAACTGGATGTGAAGAATGCTTTCCTAAATGGGGATCTGCAAGAAGAGGTGTATATGGATCTTCCAGCTGGTTTTTATGATAAT
Source organism: Nelumbo nucifera (assembly GCF_055504915.1). Taxonomy (NCBI): domain Eukaryota; kingdom Viridiplantae; phylum Streptophyta; class Magnoliopsida; order Proteales; family Nelumbonaceae; genus Nelumbo; species Nelumbo nucifera. The sequence goes on from NC_142650.1 coordinate 29,973,399, forward strand.
GCTGAAAAGGGAAAGGTATGCAAGCTGAAGAAGTCACTATATGGCTTGAAACAGTCTCCCAGAGCATGGCTCGATAGATTTAGAAAGGCCCTGATTGTTTTTGGCTACACTCAAACTCAATCTGATCACACCTTGTTTGTGAAGCGCAGGGGATCCTTGGTGTCAATCCTAATTGTTTATGTGGATGATATTGTTGTCACTAGGAATGATCTGAGTGAGATTGATAGTCTGAAGAGGAACCTGCGTAAGGAATTTGAGATTAAGGACCTTGGAGAACTGAGATACTTCTTAGGCATCGAAGTTGCAAGATCGAAACATGGAATTTTTATCTCTCAAAGGAAGTATGTCTTGGACCTTCTCCAAGAAACAGGGAAACTTGGAACAAAGGCAGCTAGCACCCCCATTGATCATAACCATAGAATCAGTGCATCAGAAGGTGAACCAGTAAAGGACCTTGGGAGGTGCCAAAGACTTGTGGGTCGGCTACTATACTTGTGTATGACAAGACCGGACATATCCTATGCAGTAAGTGTAGTGAGTCAATACATGCATGCTCCACGAGACCAGCACTGGAAGGCAGTTGACAGGATCCTTGCTTATTTGAAGGGACATCCAGGCAGAGGCATATTGTTTACTGATCATGGACAGCTGAAGCTAGAGACCTATACAGATGCGGACTGGGCAGGATGCCTCGATGACAGAAGATCAACTTCAGGAGTGTGCACCCTAGTTGGGGGTAACCTAGTCTCATGGAAGAGTAAAAAACAAACAGTTGTGGCAAGATCAAGTGCAGAAGCCGAATATAGGACCATGGCACATGGAGTTTCAGAACTTCTCTGGATCCGTTCTCTGTTAGAAGAAATCGGTGTTCAGGCAAAAGAACCTATGATGCTATACTGCGATAACCAGGCAGTAATTAATATTGCCCATAATCCAGTCCAGCATGACCGAACTAAGCACATTGAAGTAGATAGACATTTTATCAGAGAAAGGGTAACTTTTGGAGAAGTTTGTCTTCCATACATTTCTTCTGATCTGCAGCTTGCTGATGTCCTCACAAAAGGTGTTGCAAATAATAAGCTGGAGCATGATCTACGCAAGTTGGGGATGTGTGACATCTACTCCCAACTTGAGGGGGAGTGTTGAGTGGGCCGACTTGTGTTTAGTTTATTTTCTTTTAAATTAAGATGCTGTTGGGCTTTGGGCCCATTAGTCTTTTATTTTTTAAAGAGCTGTAATTATTTAGTTTGAGTTGCCGCCCTACTAAGGGCATCTTTGTAATATCTCATATTTATGCTAATTATAAATAGAATGAGGGGCTGGCGGCTAGGGTCATGATACACAATCCTAGTTGACCTTCTTCTTCTTTTCTTCCTCTCCTCTGTTTATTGCTGAAATCTACAACTTTCTCCTCTTCCTTTCACAAGAAGTTTGGCCGAATCAGCACATAAGGTTTTCTACTATGACCAATTGTTCCACCCTAACTGGTGCATTCTGTGTAAATCTAACAGTGAGAGTTGTTACCACCTACTAATCTCCTGTGCATTTATTGTAGGCATTTGGGAATAATTTTTCCCTTGTTTGGATGTAGGTGGAATTTGGCAACAGAGCTTGGCAGTTTGTTCAACCTAAATACATTTGCCTATCCTAGAAAAAGGGGCAGAATCTTGTAGAGATGTACTAGGGCAGTATTGTTGTGATCTATATGGGAAGAAAAGTGTGAAACTGGTGAAAGAATGTATGATGACAAGGGTGACATATTGGACTTTTTTGCACCTTTTTTCCTTTGATAGTATTTGGAGAAAAATGCGCAGCAGTAGCAAATAGCTCTCCCAAAAAAAAAAAAAAGATTAGATCCCTCTGTTTGGGTATCTCCTATTAAGATTTTATTAAACTGAATTTTAATGGAGGCAGTCAAGGTCATCCAGGCCTCTCTAGCGGGGGGGGGGGGGTTAGAGATAAAGATGGTCACATTGTTGCTTTGTATTCGAGTCTGGTGGGGGAGGGTGATTCAATTAGAGATGAATTCCTTTCTGTAATTCAAGGCTTGAAGTTAGCAAAGGAATTCCTTGCTGTAATTACTTGATAGATTGTTAATTGAAGATGATTTTAAATTGATATCCGGGTGGTTGAAGGAGCCGGATATAGTAATCTGTAACTATAGGGAAGCAATGGAAAGATTTAAGTGGCTGACCACAAGCATAATTGCAAGAATTCAATGGGAAAGGAGGTCGACTAATGGTATGGGAGACTTCTTGGCTAAGAAAGGGGTGCATAAGAATCAATTGATTGGGCTTAGTTGTAATTTTGCTTATGTTATTGAGTTTGCATCTTGCTCTTCTGTATGGGAAGCCTTCAATGTACAACTTTCCTTTATTGATCATTTAATAAAATTTTACTTCTTATCAAAAAACCAAGTTGGTTGTTGAAGGGGATTCCAAGTTGGTGGTGGGATAGTTGATGAAGCTGGAGTCTATCTTTTGGGCTTATAGAGATGACAAAAATAAGTTTAAATGGTTAACCAACAGCATGGCCTTGAGTAGGGCTGCAATTGATTCATGCTCTAATCGAAAGTTCGGGCTCAAGTTTGATTAGGCTTGGTTCGGGTTCGATTATAATTGAGTTTAAATATCAAGGCAAGCTCAATTAGTTATTTGAACTTGAACTCGACTAATAAAACATTTGGCTCGAAAGCTCGTGAGCTTAGTTCAATTACATGCATACATAAATAGATACATATATTATAGAATATATTATGAAAATATATTTTATATTCTATATAATATAAGAATATACTATATTATTATAATATATATTTATAAAATATAAAAATATATTCATTTTCGAGCTTTTGAGCCAAACTCGAGCTCATCGAATATTTAATCGAACCGAGCTCGAATAGGGAAAGAGTTCAAATCGAACTCGAACTTAGTAGTAAGACATGCAAAAATTCGGCTTGGCTGAGCTCGATTGCACCCTTAAGCTTGAGAATACAATGGAATAGAAGATAGTTCAATGAATTGGTTGACACTTTAGCTAAGCAAGGGGTCAACAAGGATCATTTTTATTGGGATTTGTGATACATTTTTATGTGAGATGTTGCATTTCCCACTAGGTTGTCTACGAGCCGATCTTTACACAAGCTATGCGAGCTCGACTTGTGAAAAGCTCGATTCGGCTTGGTTTAAACCAAGCTAGAGCCCGATAGAGCCGAATTCGAGCTCTAGTCTGTAGCTTGAATCGAGCTCGAGCTTGAATAGCTAGATATTCGGCTCGAACCCACCCCTATATCCCATCTCTCTAAGAGAGGCATGTATTGATTCTTTATAATTACTATTTTTAGTAAAACTCTACTGCTACCTATCAAAAAGATAAAAGTAAAACTAATAAGGAGATGGCCAATAGATTCTCCATCCTTTAAACACAGTATGCACATTTGAGGTTAGATAAATAGTTTCCATTTTTTCTTCCTTCGAATAAGATTACAAGTGCTGATCTTCCCACAAACTTTCTCCCATATGAAGGAAACCCTATAGTAGGATGGGTGAGAGTCAAAGGTTCTTTCTGTTAAAGAAGAGTTAATGGAACTTGAAGTTAGGCTAGATAATAGGATTTAGTGGAGAGTAATTTTAGTCTTGAGGAGATCAAAGAGGCTGTTTTTTCAATGGAGAGATATGAAGCCCCTATCCCATATTTGTTTTTATGGAATTCTATCAAGTATGTCCAAACATTATTAAAGATGATCTTTTGGAAGTATTTAATGGATTCTATCAAAGAGGGATAGTTTGTCTAGGAGCAAATGCTATGTTGATTGTGTTAATTACTAAGGAGGCTGCAAACTCGAAGGATTTTAGACCTATAAGCCTAGAGAGGAGTCTTTATAAAATTTTGGCAAAGATCCTCTTTGATATATTGAAGAAAGTCTTATCCTCTATGGTCTCCCAGTTCCAAGGTGCATTTGTAGAATGGAGACAAAGATTCATGTCTTCTTGGGATCTGGTAGAAATAGGAAGGTTGCTTCTAACACGAAAGACCTCAAAAAACTCTAGAACTAGAACCATCCCCTTCAGAAAACACCAAAAAGTCTAAAAAATCCAGAGCACCCCTTCCTAGGTAAAAAATAAAGAGTCCTACTATAATTAGAACTATTCCTCATTCTCTAGTTCTTCCTAATTTCGATGATCAACCCAAGATCTTACACAAAGGGTTCTAGATCCACCAAAGAATCCAAGAACTAGGCACTTTTTTGAAGTCTTCGATCAGCTCTCTAACTCACCATGCAGTCAGATGATCTAGGGCTGCATGATGGAAGACTCAAAAAATCCCAAAAGTTGCTTTGGTACCAAGTAGTAAAAATAGAAAACAATAACCCGATTTGATAACAGTGAAAAATAAGAAAGAAAGAAAGAAAGAGTTCTTAGTGAGAAGAGAAGAAGAGATGGGGAGAAGCCAATGATGTTCTGGCCTCCCCTACTCATTATCTTATACTCATAAAAAAGATTGATTACAAAGACTAATATGCCCTTAATGGGGCGGCTACTGTTCATAATATAAAAACAACTCCAAAAAGAAAAACACAATCTAATGGGCCTGGGCCCAATAATACTAACTAATGGTTAGAAACAAGAAAATCATAAGAAATTGTTGAATCTCAACACTTCAATTCCAAGGAAGTAAAGGACCTAGATCTTTGACATCAAATTAAGTCCCCAAGAATTTCTTTAATTTCTGTATCTCTGACTCCCAATTCTCTGTAATGACAATGTTATCCACATAAACTATAAGGACAACCACTTTATCCCCTTCTCTCTTAACAAAGAGAGTATGGTCACTTTGACTCTGTTTGAAACCAACTTGCTTGACTGCATTATTAAGTTTGCTGGACCAAGCCCTTGGAGACTATTTTAGACCATACAATGACTTCTTGAGGCGGAAAACCTTGCCTTTTGTTTCCTCTGAAGTAAAACCTGGAAGCTGAACCATATAAACCTCCTCCTTGAGGTCACCATTTAGGAAGGTGTTCTTGACATCTAACTGGTATAATCTCTAATCAAATATTGCAGTAAGGGAAAGTGGGATACGAATGGAGTTTGGCAATTGGAGCAAATGTTTTTGTGTAACCAACTCCATATGTCTGAGAGAAGCCCTTGGCCACCAACCTTACCTTGTACCTTTCCACTAAACCGTTAGCATGATGCTTCATGGTAAACACCCACTTGCATCCCATAGGTTTTTTACCCTTAGGAAGGTCCACCAAATCCCACATGCAATTCTTATGAAGAGTATCAAGTTCCTTTAGCTTAGCCATCTTTCCACTCAGGAGAATAAGTTACTACAAGTGGTGAAATGACTAATGGGGTGCTTAGTAGTGCATGAATGGGGTACCTTTTTGGACAACAATAGGGAGATCAAGATCACAAGTAGGATCACAAAGAGAGACATTACCTAGTTCAAAAGTGCACTACTCTTCAGGTTTGCCTCCTGTGAATCCTGAGGAAATTTCTGAAGCTTTCCTTTCTTTCTTTAAAAACCTTTACTCCAAGGATAGTGAAAATCAATTCACAATATTTAATTGGGATGACACTACCCTTTCAGCTGAAAAGAGGGATTGGTTGGAAAGAAGTTTTGAAGAGGAAGAAGTCAAGAAGACTATTTTCAGCATGGGCGGTGATAAGGCTCCAGGGCCGGATGGCTTCCCTATTCTTTTCTTCCAAAAATGTTGGGAAATTGTAAAGTCAGATCTCATGGAGTTTTTCAGGGACTTCCATTCATCTGCCATTGTTAACAAGGGCCTTAACTCTACCTTTCTCTGCCTCATCCCTAAGAAAGGGGGAGTTTTGGAAGTTAAAGACTTTAGACCCATAAGTTTGGTTGGGAGCATATACAAAATTTTGGCGAAGGTTCTAGTCAACAGACTTAAAGAAGTCTTTGAAGATCTAATTTCCCCAAATTAGTTTGCTTTTGTTAAAGGAAGACAAATTGTGGACAGCATTCTTATTGCAAATGAGTGTGTGGAAGACAGAAAATCCTCTGGATCCCGGGGGTCCTTGTGAAACTTGATCTTGAGAAGGCATACGACAAAGTGGATTGGGACTGCATTCTTGATTGCTCAAGGCTAAGAGGTTTTAGGAGAAACTGGATCAGGTGGATTAAAGGTTGTATTGGCTCTCCATGGTTTTCAGTATTGATAAATGGTGAAGTGAAAGGTTATTTCAAGGCAAGCAGGGGTCTAAGACAAAGTTGCCCTCTTTCCCCTTTACTTTTCACTTTAGTGATGGATATATTTAATTATCTCTTTGACAAGTCAATTCTTTTCAACTTGGTGAAAGGTTTTGAAGTGGGTAGGGATAAACTTCACATTTCTCACTTACAGTTCGCCGACGACATAATCCTATTCTTAGATGCCTCTATAACCAACATCACAAACACTAAAATGGTAATTGAATGTTTCGAGATTCTCACTGGTATGAGAGTTAATTTCTGCAAAAGCAGTATTGTGGCTATCAACTCAGTGGAAGTGGATCTTCTAGAAAATTTCAAATCTTTATTGGGGTGCAAAGTGGAGAATCTCCCCATTACCTACCTTGGGATGCCTCTTGGAGGGAATCCAAAATCCCTCAACTTTTGGAGTCTTGTGTTGGAGAAATGCGAGAAGAAACTATCGACTTGGAAAAAGTGTTATCTCTCCAAAGGGGGTAGGCTTACTCTCTTAAAGGCCTCCTTATCAAATCTGTCGGTCTACTTTCTCTCTGTCTTCCAGATTCCGACCAAAGTGAGAAATCAGATTGAGAAGCTTCAAAGGAATTTTCTTTGGGAAGGTGGTGGAGATAAGAGAAACCATTTGGTCAGCTGGAAACAAGTATGCAGACCAAAAGAGGAAGGCGGTTTGGGTATTGGACAGCTTAAAGAGAAAAATTCCTCTCTTCTAGGCAAATGGCTCTGGAAATTTCCGAAAGAACCTAATGCTCTTTGGACTGCTGTCATCTCAAGTAAATATGGACGAAATACAAACGGGTGGGATTGCAATCTCCATTTGAACAGGATAAAGGCCATCAATCCTTGGAAAGGTATATGCTCCATTCATACTTCTTTCTTTCCTTTTATAAGGTATAAAGTGGGAAATGGTTCTAAAATTAAATTCTGGAAAGATCTTTGGTGGGGGGAATCTACCCTGGATGCCTCTTTCCCTAGGCTGTTTAACCTCACCCTTGTCCAAGAAGCCTCTATTTCTGATTGCCTCCCAAACCAGTCTGCCGAGAATTCTTTAAACCTCCACCTCAGAAGACCCCTAAGGGACTCGGAGATTTCTGATTTAATAGCTTTAGTCCAAACCCTCAAAGATGCCTATATATCCCCCTCTCATTCTGACACCCGAATATGGACCCTTCACCCAAATGGCGAATTCTCTTCTAAGTCTATGTTCAGGGCTTTGACTGCTGAAGATCAGCATCCCTCTTTTCCTTACAAGAAAATTTGGTGCAGCCACATCCCCTCAAGAATTTTCTTCTTTGTATGGGAAGCCTGTCTCCAGAAAGTTAATACTTGTGATCTCCTTCAGAAAAAAAACTTTTGGGAAGACGCTCCATTTCTCCTCATGTTTGTATTTTATGTCTCAGCGAGGGTGAATCTGCAGATCACATCCTTCTTCATTGCAGCTTCACTCAAAGGATATGGTTCCATTTCTTGAATATGGAAGAGTATAGCTGGGCTTTTCCAAAACACATTATGGACAACTTGAATCAGTGGCAAGGAATAGGGCTTAGCAAAAGGGGTAAAGTCTTTTGGCAATCAGTGCCTCGCAGTAATGTGGGGCGTTTGGGATGAAAGAAACACCCGTATCTTTGACAATAAAAGCAGAACCTTGGAGGAGTTAATCTCAGATATTACCTATCTATTACCTATCTTTGCATCCTTTGGTCGGTGAATTCAGATCTATTTAAAGGACTTTCAGTCAATGATATTATTAGAAATATTCACCCCTTTGTGTTTCTACCTCATCCTCAGCAAACTCCCTTGAGGCATCCCGTTTCCATCAGTGAAGGTGTGATAACCCTTAATTTTGACGGTTGTGCCTTAGGCAATCCGGGCTTTGCAGGTATTGGTGGTACAGTAAGGGACGAAAGGGGCAATATCTGGTGGACTTTTAGTGGTCCAATCGGTTGGGCCAACTCCACAAAGGCTGAAGTGATGGCTGCTCTCACCGGAATCAGGATAATTAAGAATTTGGGAATTCAGAATTTCATCATTGCAGGTGATTCAGCAAATACAATAAAATGGTTAAGAGACAAAAAAGGGGGCCCTTGGAAACTTTATCACTATCTGACTGAAGCTTGGGATTCTTTGGATGGATTGAATGTTAACTTAGTTTGGATTCCTAGGGAATACAATCATACTGCAGATGGCCTAGCTAAATTTGGTGAGTATTTGGAGCATCTGTATAGTGGCACTTCCTCCTTTGTAACTTGCAGGGGTTCCGCCCCTGTTTTGTATATCTCTTCTTGTTCCCCCCCCTTTTATTCTCAATAAATCTTGGTTAAATTTTCTCAAAAAAAAAGCCTGGAATCTCTTAGGTACATGCATATGCAACATCACAGCTACGGGCCATTATTCCTCTAAGCAATACCATTTTGTTGTAGGGTCATAGGGCAAGTACTTAGATGAATGGTATGATGTTGGGGGAAAAAATTGATTTTGGTCACTCTGAAATATTCTCGAGCATTATCTGAATGAAATTTTTGCACTTCCACAAGAAATTGAGTAAATACTATTTTTTGGAAGTTTTGTATTATTTTTGGAACTTCAACTTGTGAACGAAGTAAATGAATCCAAGTGTATCTTGAAAAGTCATTAATGAAACTAATGAAATATCTGTAATGTCCTTCAAAAATAATACTAGTAGGGCCCCACACATCAGAATTAACAACTTGAAAAGGAAATTCAACAATTTTATTTCTTGGTGGGAAACTTGTTCTACAATGTTTGCTTAAAGGAGAAGTTGGACACTGAAGTGATGACTCAGATACTAACTTAAATAACATTGGAAACAAGACTCTTAAAGACAAATGACCCAAACGGTAATGCCACAATAGGATCTGTGCTTTATTACAAGGACTCTCAGGCTGACTCACAAGACTTGTTGTATTACTTGACTCCATAGCAGCAACATCATCTAGAATGTAGAAACCATCAACCACACAACCCTTACCAATCATTCTCCCAAAATTCAAATCCTGGAAAACACATAAATTAGAAAAGAAAAGTTAACACTACAATACAAGGATCTGGTAATGCAACTAATAGATAAAAGATTGGTAGGAAATTTAAGAACATGATAGACTGAATGAAGAAGAACCCCATTTTGTAAGGGGACAACTTGGCTAGCAATGGTGGTGTGAGAACCATCAGCTAGCCTAACTTTGTTTCTACCAGAAAGTAAACGATATGTTGAAAACATGTTTGGCTTACCATTCATGTGGTTGGTTGCCCCGGAATCAATGATCAAAGGGTTGGAGGAAGACACATGAAATGCAAAGGCCTGGTTATCTGAAGTGGACACATGTGAGGTAGGAGTCATAGAAGTCTCCTCAAGTTGACAAAAATTCCTACCATATTCTTCCAACTGATCACGTAAGGTATTCAGTAATCCTCTTTAGAGTTAGAACTTGTAGAGATACCCTCATGAGATGAACCACCTGAAGCAACATTAGATGAGCCAAAGTTCTTCCCAGAATATTGTGGTTGCTTCTTCTGCAAGGACTAAAAATTCTTAGGCTTCCCAACAAGATCACAACATGTCTCTTTAGTATGTCTGGGTCTACCATAATGAGCACATCTTAACTTAATCTTTATCAACTTCCTCAGTCTTCTTCATCCCTGCACCACCCTTCTTATTTCCACCACCTCGGCAAAGAGAGCAACCTGTTGCTCCCCCTCTAGAGGATTCATGGCTATCCTCCTACAGTCCTACTCTCCTTAGACTGAACCAATGAGTACACTTCTTGAAGTGATGGGAGTTCCCTACTCCCTAAAATCTGAACCCGAATGGGCTCATAACTAGGGTTAAGACCAGCTAAGAAGGCAAATACTCACTACTGATTCACAAGCCTTTTGTACTCTCTTGCATCTGATTCATTCTTCCTGTTAACACTTGATAATGATCAAGTTCCCTCCAAGTAAGGGATGAATAGTAACATGACAAGCTTTTCTCCCAAATCTCCTTTGAGGTTTCAGCTGTTCTTTCTCAGGTTGGGATGAATGGAAGTTACAATCCAAGACATAACCAAATAATTATCTTGATCCCACTTATCATAGGTTGTACCAGCTTCTTTGGGTTGAGGAGCATCACTAGATAGGTATCCAAACTTTCCTTTGGACCCAACATACGGTTTAACACTTTTGATAGTTCTGTCCATCAAGGACTGTAATAACAATAGGGGAACCCCAACTTTCAGCCCTTGGACTGACCATATTCTGACCTCTGGTGACTTCAAATATGGCTGAATCATCAGTTGACATTGTCTAGGTACAATAAGTATAATAATCTCACAAGTAACTTGAACCAAACAAATAAGTAACAGCACCAACAAGAGAGAGACCATGCCTGTTTTCCTTTTTTTGCTATTAATAGCCCACTACAAGCAATTAAACAGCAATATAGGGAGCCTTAAAGCACTACCAAGTCATAAACAATGAGAAAGAACCCTTCAGCTGAACCTCACAGGATAAACTCTGCAACAGTCTTGAACTTACAGTAGAAGAAGGCACCTCCAGTACAAACACACCAGCACAACTAGAAACAAATCAGACCTGGATAATAAAGATCCAAAACCAACGCTTACCAGACAGCAGATTGGATCTCAGACTACACAACCATGAAAAAATACTGAGAGACACCTCTCCACACAGGTACACACTCAAACCTCCACCACAGGATACGAGTGAAACACCCAAGCAATCGCCCTTTTGGTCCCACGGCCAAAAAGGGAAAAATATCCAGAAAACCTTACTTGATCAGTTCCTTCTCAGATTTGAAAGACCACAATCTTTTCCAGAAAAAAAAACAAGAGAGAGAGAAGAGAAAGGATGATCCACTCAAGCACAATCTGCTGTTAAACCTGCTCTGATACCATCTGGAATGGAAGAGGAAGAAGGGAAGAGAGAAGGAGAGCAGAAGAGAGAAAAAGATTTGAGAAAAAAGTGTTAGGGGTGGCACCCCCTTGGCTTTATATATTAGGGTGTTCAAAGGTAAAGGAGATATTACAAGAATACCCCTGATTACATCTTAACAGAAACATAATTAAAATAGGTCCACTAACAGCCCAATAACTGACCTAACAACGGTCCTAACAACAACATTCATGGTGTAGCAGACAATGTCTGGGATGTAAAACTAGCACCTCACACTACTTCAAACTCCCCTTGAAAAGCAGTCTTTGAGGTATTGCCTGCCTGCCTTAAGTTCATCCGCTTTGGTGTGGATTGTGATAATAGTCTTATTTTGGGGAAAACCTCTGGCTTGGGGATTTACCACTTAATTTGCAATTCCCTGCACTGTACTTGTTATCAAACTATAAGGCCGAACCTGTTTCTAGATTTGGCTTGCCCTTAGAACACGGGTTAAACTGAGACTTTGGTTTTAAAAGAGGTCTGAGGGATATTGAGTGTGAATCCCTTATTCTCCTCTTAATTTTGGAAAAAGGTTTTCTTAGACCAAAATCTTTTGGATGGCAGAATTTGGTACCCCTCACCTAATGGCCTCTTCTCTTGTGCATCCTTTTCTAACCTCATCCCCTCTGAACCTGTGGGGTTAACTTTCCCGGTGAGAAATCTAGTGCAAGCCAATCCCTCCTAAAATGCAGGCTCTTTGTTGGGAAATGTTCCTTGGAAAGATTAACACTTGTGATATGCTACAAAAAAGAAGGCCAAATAATTGCCTCTCTCCTCATATGTGTTTCCTCTGTAAGGCCAGTGGTGTGACCCTTCCTCATTTACTAATTTCCTGCTCTTTTGTGACTTGCATTTGGGAGTACTTATGTTCTGTTTTTGGTTCCAGATGGGTTTCCCCATTGGATGTGGTTAGTTTGTTCAACTCCAACTTCTTGAGGCAATAGAAAAAAAAGGAGAAGATGTTTGTGGAGGATAACAAGAGCAGCATTGGTTTGGACTATATGGGAAGAAAGAAACCAAAGGATCTTCAATGAGAAGAGTAAGTCTAAGGAGGAAGTGATTGAAACCATCAAAGTCAGATCTGCACATTGGGCAAAAACATTGGAATTTTTCAGAGATGTCTCTATGAACGGCTTGTTATGGAAATGGGCTGAAGTGGTACAGACAGATACACATAAAGGAGTTATGAGAATGGAATGGAAACCTCCAGATCCAAATAAACTAAAGTGAAACTTTGACTCCAGCTCCTTTGGAAATCCAGGGGGGGCAGGTATATGGGGAGTCTTTAGAAACTCGGTTAAGGCTGAGATAATGCCTCTCTTACAAGGACTGAAACTAGCAGTGCAACTAGGATTTAGAGAGCTGGAAGTAGAAGAAGACTCTTGGTTATTTCTTGGGATAAGAAAATCAACTCAGCCCCTTGGAAATACAGATTTTCTTTAAGGGAAATTGACCTTCTTGCAAAGAGTTTAACACTAATTCTGGCTGGGTTAAAAGGACAGAAAATGGTTTGGCAGATGTCCTAGCAAAACAGATACCTGATAGATCTACTCTATTTTTGGCAATGTTTTTTTGGATAAATTACTCTATTTTGGGCAATGTTGTAACCTATTAGTAGTAAAACAGGGGGCTGACAGACCTAAGTATTGGGGACAAGCTGTACTTTGATGTTTCCTGGGCTAGTAGTAGGTAAAACCAATGTTTTAAAACACGGAGGCGTGACGTGAGGCGTTCAGAATGTAAGAGGCATAAGCCTCCTGAACACAAAGATGCGTAAGCCTCCTTAAGAGGAGGGGGATGAGGAAGGAGGAAGAAAAATGTAATAAAAATCTTTATATTAAGAAAAATGAAATTGCACAGCACTAGTTGAAAGGGGGGGGCCCCAGCCAAGGGGTCCGGGGGCTTAGCCCCCGGCCCACTTTCTTTCCCCTTAACTTCCCTTTCCTTTTGTTTCTTTTTTCTTCCCCTTCCCTTTCTTTTCCTTTCCTTTCCTCTCCTTTTTTTTCTTTTTTTATTTCTGTCTTTTTTCATGAGGTGTGCATGAGGCGTACACCTCTAGGCTCTAGCACACGTCATGAAAAAAGCGTATGAGGCGTATTCCGCAGAGGTGTCAGCGCCTCTGGCATATGCCTCAGGGTGTTATGGGGGCGCCTTGCCTCCCATTCCTTTTAAAACACTGGGTAAAACACTTGTATTTTATTTCAGACATTAACAAATGAAATTTATTTTGCTGATAAAAAAAAATTCAGTGTAAACTAAACCACTCTGCACTCATGAGCCAGTCAGAGGAGGTTTTTGAACTGTACATATTTGTTTTTGCACTGGAAACAAATGCAGCCAAGAGGATTGATTTATAAAATTAGATATGGGAAAAGGATGAGTTTTAGAAGTTTTAGGAAACATGGTCTCAGATAGGTCCCTCATGGAGCTGTTCCTAGGTCTGTTTCTGTTTTCCTGAAACAGAAATGTAGAAGTAACTGACAGTGTGAAGCAACTCAAAATGGCATTGTGTGGTCTCCAAGGTTTAGAAGGAATTTAAATGATTGGAAACTTCTTATGATGGGGAAACTCTTTCAAATACTCTACAAGCAACAACCTTGCACACTTGACCAAGTTTGAAACTTTGAAGGGGATCTGTTGAGTTTTTGAGGATCGTTTAGATGTATGGCCATGCATACAGCTCATGAAGAATTGTTGCAGGCTATATGCCCAACTCTCTTCAGCCTTAGATTGCATTAATTTAATATAGTTTCTTTTACCTATAAAAAGAAGTGCTCCTTTGTTCAGAGAAGCCAATCTGATTGGCTAGCAAAAGTGACTTGTAGGCATCCTCTCTTTAATAAGAACAATTCTATTGTTAAAGAACTTATTTCTATCTCTCTTTAGACATTTGGGGTCAGCTACCCCTCATGTATAATATGAGTTTTTCTTATTACCAGAAACGAAGCGTCTTTTTGTTGTTGTTGTTGTTGTTGTTGTTCTTCTTCTTCTTCTTCTTCTTCTTCTTCTTACTATTATTATTATTATTATTATTATTATTATTATTATTGTTATTATTATTATTATCATTATTATTATTATTATTATTATTATTATTTTTATTATTATTTTGATACAAGTGCCTCTCTATTGACAATGATGATATCATTAGAAATTGGAATGCAGTAGTGACTTCTTTAACCTCAAGGGCTTACAGGAGATTTGGTCTCCATCAACAAGTGAAAGGCTGTTTGATGGGGGCTCTTTTGGTTACCCAGGTCCGTCTAGCATTGGTAGAGTAATAAGAGATGGAAAAGGGAGAGTGGTATTGCATTTAGGGCCAATAGGAGAGGGTGATTCTCTAAGAGCTGAAGTTCTAGCTCTCCTCCAAGGGAGATTGGCAAAACAACTAGGCCTCCAACAAATTGAAGTGGAGGGGGATTAAAAACTGGTGATAGGGTGGTTACAAACAAGTAGCATGGGAATTTGGGGACTGGACCCGTCTATTCTCTTAATCTATCTTAATGCAAGTTACTGTTTCCTATCAAAAAAATAAAAAGGTGAGGAACCTAGAAGGGGTGATGAGGGAATCACCTCATAATACAATAACTAGACAAAAGGAAGAATCAAAAGCAAAAGTACAAAGGGTCACCCATCAGTAAAAGCTTCATAAAATTAGATATCCCCACTAATTCTGTAAGTGATTGAAAGTGCATCCCTTTAATTCCTTCAGCACTAGATACCAATTAGTAGAAGCCTCTCAGTCCTTCCTATCAGAGCCTCCTTAGATGTACTTTTCTGCTTGAAGTATGTTGATTACAACATACTTTACCTAATTGAGCTAATAGATTTTTTCTGAAATATTTTATTTCTTTTAGAATTTAAATCTTCCTATTCTTTTTTATTAAGCTTTCCTCTTTTTTTTTTTTTTAAAAATGGTGTCTCACTTAGGTCAAGCATGTGTCTCACCTTGCACCTTGTGCTTCTCAATTTTAAAAGATTGCATGTATGATTCACAGTGATTGCATACAAGCAAGCAAAAGTGTCCTTAATAGATCAAATATTACACCAGTTATAAGCTCAATATTGGGTTCTTGAATCATTTCCCAGACTGTGCCCAATTCCTTTGGTAAGAAAATCCTTAGCTCTCTGAATCCCCTCCAAATTCCATTAAAAATAGGTAATTTGAACTTCCTGTGTCTCTCCAACTTGATTGGACATTCTGCACTTGGGACAATAACATTCCTCTGAAGACTTGGTCTTTGGAAAACTTTTACCACCATTTACCACACAAAGAAGCATTTACCAGTCTACAATGCTTCAGTCCTATGCAACCAACATTCTTCACAACTCTCAGGCTTTGGAGAGCAGATTGTGTCCTTATGGTGGCGTGTCCACTAAATGAAGTTCATGGAAAACTTTATCAAAGATGGGTTTGGCACTTAAATATATGGAATTTTTTGTGGGTGCTGTGGAACCCAAACCATTGCTATCCCTATTTATGGCTACAAATGAAAAAAGTGTGTAATGTTTGTGTGCTCTTTTTTTAACTATTAAAAATTACAGCCAGTCAACATGATCAGTTGAGGTTGAATTTCTTGAAAAATGATAATGTGAGCATAGATTCTTATTTGCTGGTTTGGCATAGTGCACTGTATCTATTATTGTGTCAGATGATACGAGCTATTCTATTTCTTCATAAACAAGCAACTCACACCTATTTAAAGTTTTGGCTTGCAATATTTGTGAATTGAGTTTCTGAAATCTTGTTATCTTCATCAGAGGGTTGTGCTAATTCTTGTTTGCTGGCAATGCTCTAGTATTTAAGATGCATCTAGTAAATAGCATGCTATTTTTGAACCAGAATTTAAAGAATAGGAATCAAAATGGAGTGGATTCTGATATTATTAGAATTTATAGAAGCTTTCAAAGAATTATTTGGCTCTGATTTTTTATTGACATTAGAGTTAGAAAGTGGAGATGCCGGTTGTTAGGTTCCTTGTACTTTATTTTAATGTCACGGATGCAACGGGTGATGCCTCATTGCCATATACCTTTGCAATATCTTTTAGTTTAATGAAATTTTCTTTTCTTTACTTTCAAAAGAATGCTATTTTTGAACCAGACCATCTAAACTATTCTATTTCTGCTATCTGCACAAAAATTAAATATCTGGTGAACTGGGTTAATGTCTTCAAATACTGTATTACTGCCAGGTTAGTGATTTGGGCCTGTCAAAAGTGAAATGCCAGACCCTTATCTCAGGTGGTGTTCGGGGAACACTGCCATGGATGGCCCCGGAACTTCTAAATGGCAGCAACAGCCTGGTCTCTGAGAAGGTCTTTTCTGATTCCTGTACCAAGTTAGCATCCATGATATTCAATTTTTTGGATGTTATAAGTGTTTTGGTATTATTGATGTGACTCAGGTTGATGTGTTCTCCTTTGGTATTGTTATGTGGGAGCTTCTAACCGGAGAAGAACCATATGCAGATTTGCACTATGGAGCAATCATTGGTAATGTTTAAATTGTACTCATCAATATTGTATGCTTGTCACTCTCACTTGATTTTAGTTACAAATATGTTTATACCTATAGTTCTCATGCTTTGAAAAAAAAAAGGTGGTATTGTGAGCAACACATTGCGGCCAGCGGTGCCAGACTATTGTGATCCAGAGTGGAGATCACTGATGGAGAAATGCTGGTCATCGGAGACATCAGAGAGACCGAGTTTCACAGAGATTGCAAACATGTTACGGTCTATGGCAGCTAATCTTCCTTCGAAGGGACAAGCCCAACAACAGCAACACTCAACAGCACAACCACAAGCTAAGAAATGACTTCTCCTAAGCATTTCCCTGTGGTTTCTTTATTTTTCCTTCTGCTTGTATGTTACATCATGCCCCTCTTGGCCTCTTGTAAGAGTACTATCCCTTTTCCACAGATGTAACAGGACAGGTGGACCACTTTTTGAATAGAAATTATAGTCCTCATTATCTGTTCGCTTTTGGTTTTTATAGGGTTCATATTAATATAAAAGCGATGTGTTAAGGGGACTTGTTCCTTTGCTGTTCATGGATATGTGGGTCTTTTAGGGAAGAGCAGGGGGCATGTAAGGCCCACTGGACTACCTGGGTTGCCATGCAACCATTGGACTACTGGTTGTGGGTTCAGTTGCATGATAAAGCACATATTGGTAGATCCAATATCAATGTAGTGGCAGGTTCTACTTGACTGCATTAAGCACATTCAAAGCCCATTCTCACATTATAGGGAGCAGTTCTTTTACTGACATTCGAAATCCATCCAACCATGGTGCAGATTATAATCCCTTTGGGAAACCATTTTTGTATATGATCATTTGTTTTCTGCGGAGGATAACTACGGTTGCATCGCTTCAGTTTATTGGTTGGTAGTATCTTCCACTGTTCCACTTTTGATATTGTGATGAATACATCCCAGGAAAGATCAAATTCTCTTTTTTTACTTGCGATGGCCATTTTTCAATTTAGAAAGCTCTCTTGATATTATTGGGTTGTCCTCTTCATGAAGTGGAACCCACAAATCAATAAAGACAAAAAAGAAGAAAAGGTGTAAATGGACAAAAAGGGAAATCAAAAGGCCTTTGTATTTTTTGGCTTGTCTTGCAAGCCAATATGGACTTGGCTATCCAACGAATTGGGATAGCTCACTCGTTACTCTCTCAACTCCAACAGCTCTCTAAGGGAAAATATTAGAGAAAGAAAAGGGTCTTGAGAAGAAGGTTTTGGGAAGAAAAAGAAGATTTACAAGTGCTAAAACGAAGAAGACAAATACATTTTTTTAGCATCTTTTTTTGCTTCTTTGTTGTATTTTCACTCTTAATGAGAAACATCTTGTTTGCTATCCATTTTGTTGATGTTTTTATTATTGGAACTCAAGAACTTTTTTGATGTTCATCATCTAGTTGTGACAAAATCGAAAGACATTGTATCCAAGGTTCAAAGTATTGGAAACGTTAAGTGTATTGGAAAGGCAATTTTAAGAGACGTATCAAGATATGCCATGGATACACATGTGTATCGGAGAAAAACTAAGATGTGCATAGATATATTTGGAAACACTATAAATACTTTAATGAGTTATAAAAATACATCAACAACACTAAATATAAGACCTCAATGAGGTGTATATGCATTAAATTAATATATTTTAATGGTTTTATAAATAAATATATTATAGCTAATTATAATTTCATTAAAAATCCTATGCTTAACTATAATTTATAAATTATAATTCTTAAGTTTTATTGTTTTATGGGATGAGAAAAACCCAACTCTCCTATCTAACCATAAAACATGCATTGGCACAACTTCTATGTGAAAATATAATTAATTATTATTTATTATTCATTTAAAAAAATTATAAAAAATAAATAAACATTAAATAATATATTCAAAAAATAGTTATTAAAGAAGAAATTTTAATTGTTTTGTGGATATGATAGATCATCCATAGAATTATAATATATTCAATCATTGCGATCAAATGATAAAATATAATTCATTAATTAATTATTTTTTTAATTCACAAAATATAAAAAAAATAATTATTAAAGAATAAATTTCAATTGGTCTGTGGATATGATAGATCAACCATAGAATTATAATATATTCAATTATTATTTATTATTTAATTCTAAAAATATAAAAAATCAAAAAAATATTAAAGGAGAAATTTCAATTGCTATATGGATATGATAGATAAATCCATAGATCTAAAACATATTTAATCTTTATAGGTAGAAAAAAATTACATTTTCAAATTTTTTGTTAATTTATATTTCCCCAAATATCTTCATGAAATTTCCATAAATCTATCAATAACACAAAAAAAATTGTGATTTTGAATGTAAAAAATGTAGATCAACATAAATTTAAACATTCAGAAAAAAGAAATCACAAGATATTATAAGAGATTGAAAAATTTACCTATTTTTGCCATATTTTTTCAAAATTTGAAAAATCTTTAAAAAAATTAGCGATTCACACTTGTTTCTTACAAACTTTTGCAAATCTAGCACTCTAAGAATGAAGTTTGGAATTTTAGAGTCATTTGGGGGTGAAAGAAGGCTTATTTTGGGGAAAAGAAGTTTGTTTTTCCCCTTTAGTATTTTTTTTTTTAGTTTTTGGCCAAAATTTTTTTTCGTCGATACACTATCGATACGCCTTGATACATCCCCGATATGCCCCGATACGGGTCCAATATGCATGAGAAAAGATGAAACGTCTGATTTCCATACGTATCTTGTATCGGTTTTTCAAATATACGATACGATACACCCTGTATCGGGCGTATCGTATTGAAATTTTAAACATTAATTGTATCACATTTTCATTGTTGATAGTGGATGATTTGGATTTCAGTCCCGTGATTTTTACCCTTACATGGAGGGATTTTCCACATAAATCTTGGTGTCCACTACCATTTCTTGTTTTGTTTTTGGTTGTTTGTTTCATTACTTCATGCTTGTTGTTTCTTGTTAAAATCTCTTTGATTTGCACAAGAAAAAACATAGGGATCATTCCCAACAAAGTGGTATCAGAGCAAGGTTCTTCTGCAAATCATGAAAGAAAATTTGGTTATGATGATTTCATTGAATGGAAGCAATTTGTCTCTTTGGAAGTCAAAGATGAAAGATATGTTGCTCTCCAAAGACTTGTATGCACTATTGAAAGGTGAACAAGGCAAGCCTAAGGATATGTCAAGTGACCAATGGGAAATTCTTGGCCTGAAATCCGCTACATGTATTCGACAATGGTTGGATGATAGTGTTTATCATCTTTGTAGCAAATGAAACTTCAATTGTTTCGCTTTGGAACAACTTGGAAGAGTTGTATGAAAAGAAAACCATCGGCAATAAGGCTTTCTTAATAAGAAAACTCATAAATTTGAAGTATAAGGAGGGTTCATCCATTACCAAATACTTGAACCAAATGCAAGATATTGTAAATCAGTTGGCTTCAATGAAAATTATGTTGGATTATGAACTCCAAGCCTTATTGTTACTGAGCTCATTGCCAGAAAGTTGGGAGACTCTTGTGGTGTATCTTAGCAACTCTGCATTCAAAGAAAAAGTCACAATGAGTATAGTAAGAATCTGTTTGCTCAATGAGGAAATAAGAAGGAAATCATTGGACACTAGTAAATTAGATGCACTTATTATAGAAAGCTAGAGTAGAAGTCAAAGCCGAGGTCCATACAACCGTGACAAGTCTAGAGGTAAATTCAAGTCAAGAAAGGATATTACTTGCCATTATTGCAATAAGTTGAGACACTTAAAGAGAATGCAGAAAATTAAAAAGTGATAAAAAGAAAGAAGGAAATGAGATAATTGCAATTGTTTCAGATGGTGAGGTTATGATTTTTGTAGGATGTGAAGAATCTTGTTTTAATTTTATATGCCAAGACACAGATAAGGTGATTTTGGTGTTATAAGAATGGGTAATAACTACACAAAAATATGGGGTTAGGTGATGTACAAATAGAGATTGATGTTGGTTGTAAATTGGTTCTCAAAGATGTGAGACACGTATTGGATCTTCGCTTCAACTTAATTTCTGTAGGAAAATTAGATGAAAAAGGCTATAACAACAATTTGGTAAAGGAAAATGGAAGTTCACCAAATGATCTCTTGTAGTGGCAAAGGGACGAAGATGTTGTACTCTTTATAGAATGAAAACTCGGTTATGTAAGAGGTAGTTGAATGTTAAAGACAAAGGCTTCTCCAACCTATTGCATAAGTGGCTTGGTCACATGAGTGAAAAATGACTTCTAAGAAACAACTCCTCCCGAGCTTGAAAGATACACATTTACATTCATGTGTTCATTGTTTTGCTTGTAAACAACATAGAATTTCTTTTCAAAGAAACCCTCCTCATATAAAGCATAATGTTTTAGAATTAGTTCACTCTGATGTATGTGACATGAAAGCCAAGTCTTACTTTGTTACGTTCATTGGTGATGCATCTAGAAAAGCATCGGCATATACCATGAAACATAAAAATGAGGTCTTGGAGATATTCAAACATTTTCATGCTAGAGTTGAAAGAGAAACATGGAAACTCCTCAAATGCATCTATACAGACAATGAAGGTGAATAAATTGGTCCATTTAAGGAATATTGCAAAAACCATGGTATTCGGCATGAACAGTCAGTTCCCAGAACTCCACAACATAATGATGTGGCTAAATGAATGAATCACACTATTGAGGAAAGAGTTAGGTGTATGCTTTCATATGCTAAATTGTCAAAATATTTTTGGGGAGAGGCAATGCGTACTGCTTGTTACTTAATTAACTTGTCTCCTTCAATTGTTTTGGATGGAGGTGTGCCAGAAAAGGTATAGATAGAGAGATGTTTCCTATGGGTATTTGATTGCAAGGCATCTGTGCATATTAATTCCCAAAGGTGAAAGGTCAAAGATTGATGGAAAGTTTAAGCAATGCACTTTTTTAGGTTATGCAGATGAAAATTTTTGGTACAAGTTATGGGATCCAATTGACAAGAAGCTAGTAGGAAGTAAAGATGCGATCTTTCTTGAAGATCAAATTGTTGGGTTTAAGAACATTGCAAAGTCACAATCAAAGCCTGAAAGCTTTGCTGATTTGGATTTGGTTCCTTCATCTGTTGTGTATGATGAAAACAGAGAAGATTTACAAGATAATGTGGTTGATGATGGTAGTGCTTTAGGTGGCAACTCAAGTGATGTTGATCATGAAGAAGAGGGGGAACAGCCCATAGAAGCTCATCAAGTACCACAAGAGCAACCTAAAACTCATGAAGAAGAATCACAACTAAGAATGTTTATTAGGGAACAAGTGCCATCAAAGAAATACTCTCATGAGTATGTTATGCTCAGTGATGTAGGTGAACCACAATGTTATGGGGAAGTTATAGAAAATAAAAAAAAAGAAAATTGGTTGAAAGCTATGCAAGAAAAACTAGATTCATTGCATAAGAATTTCACTTATGACTTGGTGGATTTACCAAAAGGCAAAAAGGCACTCAAGAATAGATGGGTATTTAGGTTAAAAACTAAATAAAAAATCTCATAACCAAAGTATAAAACAATGTTGGTTGTGAAAGGCTTTGGTCAGAAAAATGGCATTAATTTTGATAAATTTTTCTCTCCAATTGTGAAGATGTCATCAATCAAAGTAGTGTTGGGCCTAGCAGCAAGTATGAATTTAGAGGTTGAGCAGCTTGATTCAAAACTGCATTTCTTCATGGTGATTTGGAAGAAGACATCTACATGGAGCAATTGAAAGGGTTTGAAGTCAAGGAAAAAGAACACATAGTTTGTAAACTAAGAAAAAACTTGTATCAGTTAAAACATGCACTTAGGCATTGGAACAAGAAATTTGAGTCCTTCATGGTGGACAATGGGTACAACAAAACAACTACAGATCATTGTGTATTCATTAAGAAAAATTTTAATGATGATTTTATTATTCTTTTGCTCTATGTTGATAATAAGTTGGTAGTTGGGCAAAACATAAGCAAGATTAACAGATTAAAGGAGTTAAGCAAATGTTTTGCTAGGAAAGACTTGGGTTCAACACAACAAATTTTGGGAGTGCAAATCTCTCGTGATAGGAAAGCTGAAAAACTATGGCTATCACAAGAAAGGTACATTGAGAAAGTGTTGGAAAGGTTCAATAAGGACAAAGCCAAGTTATTTAACACTCCACTTGCAAGTCACTTCAAATTGAGTCTTGAACAAAGTCTTTAAAGTGTGAATGAAGAAGAAATGATGAATGTGCCATACTCTTCAGCCATAGGAATTTTAATGTATGCTATGGTTTGCACTAGGTCTGACATTGCACATGTAGTTGGTATAGTTAGCAAATTTCTTGCCAATCCAGGCAAAGAGCATTGGAAAACAGTTAAGCGGATTTTCAGGTATCTCAGGGGCACTTCTGAATTGTGTTTATGTTTTTGTAGTGGTAAGATAGTGTTGGAATGCTATATTGATGTAGACAAGGTTGGGGACACTAACTCTAGAAAGTCCTCATCAAGATTTTTACTTACTTTTGTAAGGGGACAATGTCATGACAATGCAAACTACAGAAATGTGTTGCTTTATCCACTATAGAAGTTAAATACATTGCCGCAACTGAAACTTGCAAGGAAATTTTATGGATTTATTAGTTCTTTAAGGAATTAGGTATACAACAAGATGAATATGTTGTTCTTTGTGACAGTCAAAGTGCTATCCACTTAACTAAATGTAGGCAAGCTCCTAGAGACATGAAAGGATGCAGTCAGTCACCTTTGTGACTCTCATTAGCTAACCAGTCTAATCTGCAGCTTGATTTCCTTCTCTATTGATTCTGAAATGTTAACTCTAAAGTTAGCTTCTCCTCTTATCTTTTTACACTCGTCATCCTTGATGACTTGACAACATCTTCATGAAAATTTGGCTGAACCCTTAAACCACTTCGATGGATATATACTCTGTTAACCCTTAACCTTCTTTCCCTACCTCTTCATCCACCCATTCTCCTTCCTCTCTCCCTATCGTTGCTATTTCATCTATGCTGTAATCAGGTTGGACCGGCATAGGATTTGTCACCCCCAAATCTGGTTCCATTATTGTAACTTTAAATTTGAATCTGATCTAAAATTTGAAATATTGACTGAGATTAAATATGATTTTATGAATCTACTCTATTATCTTTAAAGTAAGAAATAATTAATTTAAAAAAATAATTATTATTTTTTATTTATACATATAATAACTTTATATAAATATAAAGTATTAAATTTATTAATTATAAATTTTATATAATTATGTAATATTAATGTAAAGGCATATGCATAAATAAAGATAAACCAGTTAAGCATACAAGTATAACCTGTACATGATATAGTATTTGATTTAACTTTTATGATCTACACTACAACCAAGGCAAGTATCAATATAATACACTTACATACACATAATTATATTAGATATACATCTCTATAATGAATTTTTATTAGACTCATATCTTAGTTGGATTGGATGGAGTCAAATCCGCATATAATTTGATAGATAATTGGATGCAAGTATTACGATCCAAATTTGAATATATATATATATATATATATATATATATATATATATATATGGTGTTTGGGAGATAAGCCCAAAAATAAGTGTTTATTTTAAAAATAAGGGCTTATTTTTTAAGTCCAAAATTTCAGTTTTTTTTTTGAATTTTAAAATGCCATTTATAAAATTATTCCTAGTTGAATTTTATAAAAGTACTTTTGCAAAAGTGTTTTCATAAAAGTACTTTTATTAAAGTGCTTTCACAAATGCGCTTTTGTGTAAAATTACTTTTTATAAAAGTACACTTATAAAAGTACTTTCATAAAACTGTTTTTTTTTATAAAATAAATGTAATTTAATAAAAGTAAATGGTATATTTTGAAATTTTGAAAGAAAATGAAAGACAAAATAGTCACAAATGCTTATTTGAGTGCTCATTACAGAAAATACTACCAAATGTCTTATATGAAATAAGTGCTTATTTTTTAAAATAGGCACTTGAAAAAGTTGGGTGCCAAATGCAAATAAGTGCTTATTTGAATAGACATACTTATTCAATAAACACTTATTTTTAACATAAGCACTTCCAAACATGACCTTAGATTGCATTGAATCTTGTACTTTTTATATAAAAAATACTCACCATATCTGGTTGGGTGAACGTGGCCATCAATGCGTTGTGATTAATAGATTTGAACTCAATTTCATCATCCACACGTGCTCTGAAGTATTTTCCATCTCTACAACAATAGATAATCTTTAATTTTTATTGGACATTTGATCAAGGTTGTATCAGTTTTAACTTTCAGTTGAAAATGGATAGGGTGAAATATTATTTGAGCCATATTTTCCTCAAATTTTACAATGAAATGCTTTGGTTTCTTTTTACATCAAAACAAAATCATATTATAAAGGTTAGAAAAAGAAAATTTGCATATACAAAACTTTGGTCTTCGTTTGTTTGCAGTGTAAATCTGAATCAGATACAAATTTTATACTCAGTTCAATTTTGAATCTTTGTTTATTAAAATGATTTGGGTTCCTATCTCATACATTATTTACTTTATTTGTCTCATTTGTACTTTTTGCAGTGCAAATTTTACATCTCAAAAATTAATGCAAAATTTGCACCACCTTCTTCCTACGTCAATTTTCTTTTGTATAAAGTGGGGGACCACACCATCTTGCTTCTTATCTTTTTATCCCCGAAGAAGTGATATCTTGCTTTCTCACTCAAATAAATAACCTTCTACCCTTATTCTCTTTCATATAAGGTAGAACCATATTATTTTACTTCTCACAAACAAAAAAGACAAGGTCAAATAGAATTTACACTCACCATTTGCACTCCCATCCATGTACATCGATGCAAATTTTTATTTGCACTGCAAACAGATTTATAGAAAAATAAATGCAGCCTAACCTAAAAAGGAAGAAAAAAAAAAAAAAAAAAACAGGCAACTTACTGCTAGCAAAGAAATTCTTTGTCTGAGTTATGGAACTCAAAACGAAGATCCATTTCTTATCATTAGTGCCATGCTTTTTAGCACAGAAGAGTAGGATTCCTAAAATTTAGGATCATTTACTAAAACACCCTTATAATTTCATATATTTATCACCAAGTCACCCCTCTACTTTGCAATTGCCTTAATCCACTTACCCTTAAAAACTATTTGTATATCCCTTTGGGCATACTTTTTATTCCAAAAATACCCCTATCAAGAGCTAACTGTGACAGTATTTGTATTAGGTCTCGACTCCTTTCATGTCCATGTGTGGGAAGTCTAATGGGTATGATAGTAACACTCAGAAAAGCTTTTTCCTCCTCCGGCCCAGGCTCCAAACTCTGTTTTTCTCTCTTCCCACTCCCCCTCTCCTTTACATTCCCTCTCCAAAAACAATGATGGTCCGCAAGTGGATGAAGAACTCTGAACCAAATCAGCAGCTGCAATATCCATTGAATGATCCCAAGTCTCAACAGTCCATTAGAAAATTGATGAAATTGCATTACTTTGGATATCCAGATTCATGAAAAAAAACGGCATATATATATGAACCAGTTAAAATTAAAACACGACTCATCTGAGTCGTGTTTATAAAAAAAGCCTCGCCAGTTTCAATGCTATATAGACAGCAAGAAACACATGCAATAATTTTCCTGGAAAAATCATGAAAATATTGCTAAAAACAGAACTTAGAGAGTGGAGATTCTGCAGGGAAACAGTTCATTGACTGAATCCCCCTTTTGATGGTGACAAGATGATGGCGGACTGCCATTCTTGATGCAAAATTTGTATATTTTTTTTCTCTTATTTGCATTCACTGGCAGTGTAAATTTTGCATTTTAAAAACCGATGCAAAATTTGTACCACCTTCTTTCTACCTCAACTCTATAGGAACCACATCATCCTACTTCTTACCTCATTCCAAATAAATAACTTTTCTCCTCCTACCTCCATACTCTTTCACATGTACATAAGGTGAAACCAAACCATTTTACTTCTCATATACATGATCAAATCTGAAGAAGTAAACCACAATTTACACTCAGCCCATGCATTTACACCAGTGCAAATGTAATTCACACTATAATCAAACACGGCTTAAAATTACCTACTAATTTTTAAGCTATTGGTTTATAACACTCTAAAACAGACCTAATTCTATCAACTAAAGTCTTTCGAAGAGATAAGATGGGTCATTTGGGCTTAAATAAGAGACCACCCGTAACTTGTCAGATCCTCGAAAACATCTCACCATCAAGGACAATGGAGATGCAAAATTGAACCACAACCCCACCTAAAATAGGCCATGCATTAACTACCACAATATTCATATCAGTTTTTTGGTTTCATAGAAAATAGGCGATTTCTGTGATGCCAAAAGGGTATGATACGAGGAGAACTTTGATCAATGCACGGTGAGATGTGCATGTGGGGTGCTTGAGGGGCGCCAATGTGATCTCCCCCGAAAGATGTATGTTTAATATTTTAGTGGGTGTCAATAATTAATTAACATGCATTCTTTTAAGGGTGTTCTACAAGATTTCTTGAGCTGTGTGTTCTTTTTTTTTGTTTCAAGAAACAATTCATGAAAATAATAAAATATATTGTATGGTTTTTAAACAAAAACATGTTTTTTCAAACCAGAAATTCAAAAATATGTTTTAGAAACCAAAAACACACATTTGTTCATATTTTTTGTTTTAAGAAACAAACAAATTATTTTCAAATCAGATGGTTTTATTTATTTTTGGAACTCATAACTAGGAAACTAATTCACATTGAAAAATACCCATTTATCTTTCAAAATGAAAACAATTGCCACATCAGTATTGTCAAGACATCCACTGGTCTCTTAACATGCCACAATCTGTTTTGACCAATGTAGTCAAACCAAAATCTGACTGATGGACAGTAGATCCGATGAACTGGTGAGTGGTGACTCAGTGAACTTGCTAGGTCCTGATTTTTTACAATTTCTTAGGTCTAAAATGTTTGAACCGCAGTTTAAACCAACAAATCTTTGGCCCATATACATTCAGTTAACTTTTTCAATTTTGGGTCTAGTCCAGGACATTATTGACCCAGCCACCTGGGATTTTAACTGAAATTTGAGGTGGAGGATAGGATAATTTGGAAATTTAATCCAAATTGTACCAGCTTAGTCTCTCCTAGAAGGAAATTCTAATGATAATGAGAGAGTCAAGAGACTAAATAAAATCTGGAGATTAAAGATTCCCCCAAAGATCCACTTTTTTCTATTATTAGCTCTAAACAATAAATTGTTAACAAAATCGAGGCTAAAGAAATTAGGTCTTGTTGATGAAGCGGAGTGCCCATTCTGTGGAAATGAAGAAGACTTAAAACACCTCCTTCACAACTGTGAAAACACTAAATAAATCTGGGAAAGATGTGGTGAAATTATTCCCAAGCTCACTCCAGGAGAAAATTTAGAGGTTTAGTGGGACAGGGTCATGACATCCGCTTCAAAGTGCAGTACCAAGTTCATACAAGAAAAATCCGGTATAATCATGTGGAATATATGGAAGAGAAGAAATAACAAGGTTTTCAACAACAAATTCCTTCCCATCCATCAGACAATTAACAAAGTAACGATAGAATTCGAAGAGTATATAAGGGCATGCCACCCAAAATCTTCAATTTTACCAAAGGAGAATTGAACATCTGTGGTTGGGGCCATATTAAGAGATGAATGGGGTCAGACCTTATGGGTCAGTTGTAAGGATATAGGCGTGTGTTTGATAAATGAGGCCCACTTCGTAGCGGCCAAATTCTCTTGGTACATATTTATCATTGAAGGGGACTTTAGTATTATCATTGAATCGTATGGTGCCTCCATGGAACTGGAACATATATAGCTTCGTCAATGAATGTCGCCATGTTCACACTACTTCTGAGCTCGCCATCTCATATTCTCATGCCTTGAGGGAAGCAAATTTAGCGGCGGATCTTCTGCAAGCTTGGGTCACTCAACTTTTTCGGGTCCAAGTATAGAAGATCAAGTCCTTCGATCCATTTTTTTTTTGGGTGCTTGGGGTCATTTTACCAATCGGCAAGCGCCATGTATCTTTCTAACGTCTGTTGTTTTTTGTTTTCTTGTTATTTTCGTTTGTCTGTTTCCTTCCTAATGTATCAAAAAAATAAAAAGAAATTTAAGCCGAATCTGGATTAAGGGTAAACACGAATCCCACTTTTGTGTGACTTTGTTATCAACTCATTGGAATTTTCAAAAATAAAATAATATTGCACACGCACATAATTATTTTTAGGGCAAGTTGTTGAAACCTTTGTAAAGTTTTTGACCATTCCTGAAACCTCTCTTGAAGTTTGGTAATTGCAATTACCTTTGAAAACAGTTACATATAGGCCTCTTTTGTTAGAATCCTCTAATAAAAGGCATGAAAATGTCCAAAATTCCCATGTAGTTATCATTGAAATTGGCTTTTACAGAAAAAAAAAAAAGAATAATACAAACTTTATGAACAATAAAAAATAAAAGAGTTTAAAGTTGCATCTTTACCTTTGAGCTATAGATATGAAGGAAAAATTTGAAAAATAATTCAATTTCAGAGAAGATATTAAAAGGATTTGGGTAGAATTGATATAAAGAGAAATTTTAGAAAGTAAACATTTTGGTCAAAAGTAACTACATGGATATTTTGGACATTTTCATGCCCATTATTAGAGGATTCTAACTATATTAGAAAATTTAGGGGAGGTGAATACAATTACCAAACTTCAAGGAAAGGTTTCTTCAATTTTATACTCTTTTCTTAATTAGATAAAATATAAAAACCTCCCCTGAAATTCCTAACAATCATAAAAAACTCCATTATAGTTTTACTTTAACAAAAACTTCCCTTAAAATAAAAAAAAAAAAAAACTCAACAGAAACCCCCCTTCCATCACTGATCCAGATGGAAAACGTTTTTAAATACCTATTTTACCCTTTTTAAATTAGTTTATATATTTTTTGTCCTTTGGCATGACTACTGACTAGTGCTGGTCCCACTCAACTTAGCTTTCTCCCCCTCACTACCTTGGATTCCGACTACTATGGGGCCCTTGATCTGGTCTAGGGACAGCTTGGTCAAGGATATTGTAAGGACACCATCCTCCAGCTTGGCCTTCACCGACTCCAAGCCCACATTCTCCAGCAACTAGAACTTGCGAAGATGTGCATTAATTGTAAGAGTTTTCTATCACAAATTGCTGGAACTGCCTCCAGAACTTCTACAAAGTGGCTTTAAAAAATCGACGGTAATAGCCAATTTTGGCGAAGTTTGATTAACCTTTCTAGCAAACGATAGGTTCCGCCACACATTGATTGCTGCCAATGAAAATGAATTCAGTGAACCTTGAAGAGAAAAAGAGATGAACCTTTTGGCGACGATTAGCTGATGACTATTCTTTATGTTCTCTTTCACTCACGACCCTTACGTTATTATCGTTGAAAATTTGAGTGTCATTGGTAAAAGCATATTAACTTGATGTTTATCCACAAAAATCAGAAATCAGGGCGCAACCCAAAATTTTCCAAAAATATTTCAGACGATCTAATTCTTTTAAGATCAGTTTATCTCTTCTCCAACATGAGACACCCAATTCCTCGTTGTTCAGTTATCCCTTTTTCTCTTATGTTCAGTGTCTTCTTCTTTTACTCTTCTTTTGCATTTTCAACCCTTAGGAGTTATCTAAACAGATGTTTTGAGATTAATGTTATAATGTATGAAGGGCCTGGCATTTCTAGCGTGTATTGGCCTAACCCTGATATGAGTGTATTTAGAAACAATAGAACAAGTTAAAGTTATAACAGAAGCACAATTGCAGTGCTCGACGAAATGGGTAGTCCACTGTGATGTAAATCTTGAAAATATACTTCTGGACAGATTTTGGATTGTCCTAATTTTCTCAAAAAGCGGTACATGGCTCCAGAATGTGCTCTGAACCTTCCTATCACTGCCATGGTTGATGCGTACAATTTCACATGAATGTGTACTTCTAAGTTGTGAGGGATTTCTGTGATTAGGATTTGATTACATAAAAATATATGTAAATTAATTTAAAAAAAGGGTAAAATGGATATTTAAAAAAATTGATGCATCATTTAGGGGTGTTCACCGTTTGGTTAATTAAAATGTGGCTCTTTTTTGTAACCGAATCAGTATTACCGGATTTTGGAAAACTGAACCGAAGCCAATTGGTTAATTGATTGATCGGTTCAATTAACCGTTGGTTCGGTTTGTCGATTTTTTAATTTTTACAATATATATAATAAAAATTATAAATATATATAAATTGTTATATTTTAAATAATGAATAATGATAAATATATATAATGCTTATTTATTATTTATAATATATAAAAATATAAAATATATATATATATATAAAATATATAGAAATATATGTATGGCGGTCGGTTAAGTTAATCACCGGTTTTCTATATTGGTTAACCAAAACCAAACCGATTGGTTCGATCAACTGATTTTTTTAGTTTGGTTTCAATTAGTTTTTTGATTGATTCGGTTTTTCGATTTCTTTGCTCACCCCTAGCATCATCTAACATTTTCCATCTGGGTCATTGACGAAAGGGAAGTTTTTGTTGAATTCTTTAAAAGTTTAGGAGAGATTTTTGTTAAAATGAAACTACAAGAGAGGTTTTTATAATTGTCAAGGGAAGGTTTTTGTATTTTACCTTTTTTAAGGGTAAATTACAAAGACCCCCCTGTACTTTGTTTTCTGATAAAGACCCCCTTACTATGACGTGAGACAAAGACCCCCTTCTATTACCCTTCCGTTGAAATCTGCCGTTACAATATTTTTTAATCCTAAAAATACTGTTCATCTTCCCCGCCCTCATGATACATGAACAGCAGCGGCGACAGACTTCCGAAGTCCTCCCCCTCTCTCTCTCCCCAGATCTTTTTTCTTTCCTTTCCCCTTTTTCTCTCGTGCAGAAGCTGAGTTCGAGGTGATCTCGCTATCCGTCAATTAGTTTCTAGAGCGGACCAAACCCAAGATAAACGAGCCAAGGATGCTAACGGAAAGGGATGGCTTTCATGATATTGTCAAACATCTTGGTGAAGCTGCTACCCAGCATCATGATACTGGTGGTCACGGTGGAGACGAAAATGGAGGCGATACTGTTCATCACGGTGCTGCTGTCCACGGTGGTGATGGTGGTGACGGCGGTAGCTGAAATTCTTGTTCATTTTGCGCTTTCTTGATCATATTTGTGTGTTGTTTGATACTTCGACCATTGGGGTGCATTTGTGTTTGCGCTTTGTGTTTTGGTTCTCTTATTTCCATCATCACTGTGTTTCCCTTTTTCAGCAATGCTGATAGGTTACAGGGCAAGTAATTGTAGCTAGAGGTCTCTCTAACTTGCCAGGTGTTCAATGGAGGAAACCTCTCATCATATAAGGATTGGCGGATTCTTCCTTGAAACCGATCATACTTTTCAAATGCGAGGACATTTGTTCAAGTATGTAATTAATTAGCACAATATACAGCAGAAGTCAGTAGCTAGTTTTCTGCGCTGGTAGAGTAAATAGGATGAAAATCTGCACCGGGGCATTTGAACGCTGCCTTACTTGGGGGTTTCCATTGTGCATCACTTTAATCAGAGAGCTGAGAGTTCTTTCCTCCAAGTCTAGAAGTCTTCGAGCCCACTATTTCTCTGATTTTCTACAAATCTGAACCAGCAAATCTTCCCTAACCTTCTCTTTTATCTTGACGTTGTTGGCAAGTGGAGAAGTACTCGGGTAACCTGTAAGTGGGGTTGATTGATTTGTACCGTAATCAGAACTAATTTGTGAATTTTTGAAGTAAAAAGTTGGGAGAGAGAAAGAATGAGAGAGGACGGGGAGAGAGGGGGAAATAAGAAAAGAAAGGGAAAAAAATAGATTAAATAGGTTTCAAGAAAAAAAAGATAGAAAAAGTTTAATGAGATATTTTGGTAATTTAATGCATTTCGTCATATAACTTAATGGTGAAGGGGGTCTTTGTCTCACGGTCGTAATATAAGGGAGTTTTTCTCACAAAACAAAGTTGAGTCTTTATAATTTACCTTTTTTTTTTAATTTATCCAAGACAGATGGCACAAGATTATAAATTGCCTAGCATTGTTCTTGTTACCATGAGATCTGGATAGGGACTGGGACCGACCTGAGTAGTGACTAGTACTAGTGAGTACTGCACCAGTTTTGTTTCCACAGGATAAATGGTAAATGGATATGGTCACCACCTCAACAAAAAATAAAACGAGTGAACCGATGCGCACGCTCTCGTTGGATACTACGCTCTACTTGTTCTCACCAATTAAAGTGAAGAAAGTTATAGTGTGGGCGTGTGAGAAACATTCACTGTGCATTGAGAACATTTCCTGTGAATATTCACTAATAAATGCGAAGGAGCCAATGAATAAATCAAACGTAGAGAGCTCGCGATGAATCGAAATCTGCTCCTCACAGATACATCTACCATGCATTGAAAGCATCTCCTATCAATATTTATAAATAAGTACGGGAGATATTTTCAATGCACGGTAGGATGTGCGTATAAGGCGCTAGCGAGGCGTCAGGTGTGGTGTGAGAAGCAGGTCCGGTCTCGCTCACGACTGATAACAATGAGAGCGCGCTCTCGTTGAACCTCACACACACGTCCTATTATGCATGCATCGGGAATATCTTCCGTATTTTTAAGTTATTATTCACTGGAGATATTCCCAATGCAAAATAGATGTGCATCTGAGGCGCCCAAGTGTGAGGAGATCCCGTCTCTTTGCGAAAAGTCTGTAATAATGATATGCTGCAGCTCATGTACGTAAATGATTACTCCGAACTATCCAACAAATCTACTAATCTACCAATAAAAAGAAGGGAGAACTTTTTAAGTGGCATGAGGTCATGGGGCCCATCCCACCCAACCTGACCATTTCTATCAGTCAATTTGTGACGTTGGTCCCACTCAGTCTCAGATACATAAAAGTAAGTAAAAGAAAGATGTGATGATCAAGCGGGAACAGACACACTGAATATAGGGTGTGAGAGTCTAACGTGTTGATCCATTATTGGTTGAAATTTTAAAAAGCTGACAAATTTTGTAGATTTTGGACCAGTGAATGATCTACACATTAGGAAGCACACCATTTCTTCAGTCTCCCTCGGAAGATTGCTGTCTCGTACACCCACCCAACTCCGCTGCTCTCAGACAGGCGTCGGCAAGAGATATGGCTTTGGTCTTTTCGCTTGTAAGTTATAATTGTGATGCCTTCCATCATCATCTCCCGTTTCCAAAAGTACTTTGTGGGTTTCTACTTTCTACCGAAGAAAAAAAAAAGTACTTTGTAAAGTCTACACGCCTCACGCCTCTCCTCCCCTGAACAGTCTGGCAGTTGCTTTTGTAATCCATTCCACGTGACTTGTACGTTTATAAAAAAAAAGGCATTTTCAACTATCAGCATCTTCCGGTGGGATCATAAGGTGAGTCGTGAGGATTATTTCAAATTAGGTTTCAATTTTATTTTTCAGTTACAGTTTTGGTTCTAGATTAATTGAAAAAAATGTAAAACTTGCAATGCTGGAAAATACATGATATCTGAAAAACTTGCAGCCAATCAATAGGTATCAGAAAAGAAGTGATCAATCAGGTGGTATTCATCAAATTTACATGATGCTTTGATTGGTCAAATCCTGGTGCCATGGGTGCCATGTCTTTCATGTATCATAGATTTTCCCCAACTAATATTATAAAACCTTTGTTTGTTGGGTAAATTTCAATTGAAACAAATAGAACCCAATGAAAATATACCAATATCATTAAATGTTGATTTTCTCTTGCTTCATAATGGATTTCAATTATTAGTGCCTTAGTTTTTTTTATAAAAGGGTAAATTGCAAATTAGTACCCTGTATTTTGGGGCTAATCTCACTTTAGCATCTGAATTTTAAAACATGCCAATGTAGCACCTGAACACCCAAAAACTATTGGTTTAGTTCAAAATTGTTAACTCACGTTTAATGCTCAATTTGAAAGGAGTATAAATGCAAATATGTAGAGTGCAATGCCTTATATTTTGTATTATTTTGTATGTATTTACACTGTACATTAGTTTGGAAAAAAAACAAATACAAATATTTATGGTGTAAATATATACAAAAATACAAGGCTTTGCACTCTACACATTTGTATTTTATACTCTTTACAAAATAAGGCTCAGTTTAGATTAAATATAAATACAAATACATTCAAAATAATACAAAATACAAAATTTTGTTTTCTATAATTTTGTATCTATACTCCTCCCGAACTGAGTCTAAGTGATATGTGAAAGAACATAAATGCTCTTTAGGTATCACCTAATTTTCTTTATGAACCAAATACACAAAAACTATATTCGGTTGAACGCCACCTCATCAAGAACTTGCACATCCTCTTACGGATGTTCTCTCACTCAGGCAACACCATCATTGCTTCTATATTTGTGGCTTTAACGAGCTAGATGCCATGGAAGATAATGATTTTAATTTTAAATATTAATAAGAAAAATATGAGGTTCAACTTCAGCTTTCAAGTGAGTTATTAAAGAACCAGAGATGGGGGCAGAATACAAAATGTTACATAGGAATTAAATTACTAGGTTAATTACTTAATTGTAAGAATCATATGATTCCTATAAAGAAAGGATAACAATGAATAATCCATCTGTTGCTTGACGAGGACAGATAATTGGTTAAGCATAGAAATACAAGTGAGTAGGAAGGTTCTTGGCAAAAACATGTAAATTAAAGTCCGGCCCAAACCCGGCCTGGCCCAGTCCATGAAGAGGCCTAATGTCATGTAGACTGTAACAACCCAACTCTATAATCTTTTAGGTTTCATGCATGGTTTTCAAAACTAAACTGGATCGGATGGTTGGATCGAAAAAACTAGGAATTGGTCACCTGATTGATTCCGTTTTACCTCAGAACCGTCTTTTGGTAAAAAATCATTGATTTGGTCAAAAAACCACTGACTCAGGTGTTCAAACTGTTTAATGGTTTTTGATCTTTTTTTTTTTTAATTCTTTAATTTTTTGTCAGAATGAGTTGTCCGTTCGACCTGGGAACTGGACCCTGAATGATTTATTGTCCAATTCGATTTTAAAAACCTTGGTTTCACGTTTCTGGCTTTAATTTTGTTGCTTCCCAATATGATTTCGATTAACTCCAGCTTAATTTCCTCCCTTCATTAGGAAAACCACTCATTCTTCCACTGAACTCAGCAAACCTTTGGCGAGGTGCCATTAGGGGTGTCAATGGACCGGTTTTGAGTTGGACTCCATCCAAATCAAAATCTATTTGGACGGATTGGACGAACCAATAAGACATTGAATTTGGATGGACTGGACGGACCAATATGACATTAGATTGGTCCTGGTCCGTCTATAATGAATTTATATTAGATTGAGCCAATATCTGGTTCATTGATAGAAGATAAAAACATAAGTATCAATGGACTAAGTTTGAGTTGAAACCAATCTAAATTAACAAGAATTTGAATAGATTCAACAGTCTTTGGACCGGGCCAAAATGGTTCAAAATATTCAATGGACTAGATTGGACCAGGTCCATTTGTAATGGACTCACATTGGACTGGACCGGATTGGTCCAGATCCAGTCCAATTGACACCCCTAGGTACCATTGGATGAAGAATATCTTACAAAAGAAGATGATGAATAGTGTCTTTTTTGAAGGGTAATTTTGAGATTTTAAAATATTTCGAATGTATGCGAAATCACATGTGTCAGATAACTGACAAAATGTTAACAATAGGGCTTAAAGTGATAGTTTTCGGGAGTTTAGGTACTTCATTGGCATGCTTTGAAATCTGGATATTAAAGTGAGACTAACCCCAAGTATAGGTATTATTCTACAATTTACCTGAGATAAAATTACCAATTCAACGAGAAAGAAGATAATAGAGTCCATAAAAAAGTAGGAGGGGAGTTTGACCAAAAGACCTCAATAAAACACTTGGCTCTCCTAGCAATTACTTGATGGCTAAAGTATTTCCTTAATAAAGAGTGAACCTAAAAGGAATAAAGATATTAATGATAGACAAAACTAGAATGTAATCCACCATTTGCCACAAATTTGGGGAAACACCATCCATCCCTACATTCAAAATATTTACAGTTGATAAAGAGTCCGAAAGGATAATAATATTGTGAAGATTCTCTCTTGAAGCAAACAAAACAACACCTAGAATCATGGTTTTTAAAACAAACCTGGAGACCGAATCGGTTAGGGGTCCGGTTATCGGGTTGAACGGTCGACCTTTTTGACATAACAATTAAAAAAAATTAAGAAAATTAAAAAAATAAAAGCGGTCAAAAACCGTTTGAACGGTTAACTGCCCGGTTCAGCGGTTTGCTGAACAAAATCAACGGTTTATGGGGAAAACCTGATTTTGGGAAAAAACGAACCGGTTCCTAGTTTTTCTGGTCCGACCGTCCAGTCCGGTCTGGTTTTGAAAACCATGCCTAGAATGGCTCTTAGCTCCAAGCCCAACAAAGAAGCATTCATGAAACATCTCCCTCTTACAACAACTACAGAAGATCCAACATTAGATAAACAAACAAAAGAATACAAACCTATCCCATAACTACTCAACCCACAATCACAAAATGACATAAATGGTGTTTGGAAGTGTGGGTGCTTTTTGGGACTGATTTTTAAGAAAAAAACGCCCATGTTTCCAAGACCTGTTTTTCACAAAAAAATGCTTCTACCACGTAGACAGTGAGCAACACTATGCTGTTTGGTAAGGTGATTTTCATCTCCATTTTTCATGTATGTGCTAACAGGTAAGCACCACATAGGATACACATCAGTCAACCATTGGGGGAAATGGTTCACTGAGGTGGGGTCCCGATTTTCAAGGCATGCCCAATTTTTTAATAATCGGCTGAACCAAACAATGACATACATGGGTGTTTGTTGAAATGCCTATACGGATCCGATGTGACACCGTTTTTTTTTTTTTTTTTCTGAAAAATGGCCATTGTTACAAACATCCCCATAATCAACATTTCTAATCAGGCTACTAAAATTAGGAACTACAAAAGAAACCTTTTCGGACTCTTCTAGCTTCCCAAGAAAAGAAACACTCCAAGAATCTTTGATTGAACCTAAAATTCACTTGGATGTTGGGATGCCAACAAATTCCTCTAAACAAAGTATCATTTCTAAACTACAAAATATGGTAAAGGATAACAGCTGCCACCATAAGAAAGACTCCATTCCAGGTCCAGTTTAGTTGGCTTAAGACATAAAAAAAAATGACTATGCACAGTGGGATGGCCGATAGAACTGAATCTCCCCTAGGTAAAGGCAAAAACTACAAGAGACTTGGCAATAGAAAACACTGGCTACCAGAATACTTATCTGGTATTCTGGTAAGTTTTTCCTGGGAAATACTTATCAGGGTAAATGTATTTACTCGTGTTCTTTTATTTCCTAGTAAATAAGGTAATGACCATTTTAGTTATAAAAATCTATTATTTAAAGGGGTATTTTTGTCCCATTCAAGTGTTAGCAACTTCCCCCTAGGTGAAAAGATTATTTATCCACTTAGGAGATACCTAGGAAAAATGAACTTTCCACAAATCTGAAAAATGAACATGGGATTCTTGGTCAATGAGAACCAAAATCCCATTGACCAACTTCCCCCCTCTTAAAATCCAAAAAAAGAATGCCCCCTTACAAAACTCTCCACAAGAAAAAGCCTATATATATATCAATGTAAAATAGGTAAATTCCAAACCTTGTGGATGATCCGTTGCCAATCTAAAGGCCCTATCAGTCTAAAAGTACTGGATGACTGACTTAATGGAAAATTTTCCATTGTAAGAGTCTAGTAAAAAAGACTGTTACAAGAAGATCTTAAGACATGTGTACTAAGAATCATCTTTATCCAGTCATTGTATCACAAAATCGGGACATTCCAATCCCCAGCTTCATCAATTATACCTTCAAATAGTTCCCTACCTAGTTGAGATAAAGCAATGTCCAATTGAGCCTCAATATAACAAGGTTTTTGATGGATCACCATGACCTTGCTCTAGTTCATTATCTTTTACTATTTTGGCTCAGTATGGAAGGAGTACAAATACAAATATAGAGTGCAAAACTTTGTTTTTTATATTATTTTGTATGTATTTATACTGTACATTTTTGTATTTGTACTTTTTTCAAACTGAGCTTTTGGCTCCATTTGGAAGGAGTAAAAATACAAATATGTACAATGCAAAACTTTATATTTTGTATATATTTATAGTATACAATAATTTGAGGCTATGTTTGGTTTGAAAGTTGAATTCCCCTCAGGCTAAACTTTCTATGGTTCTCTTATTTCATTTTTCTTTGTGTATCAATGCATATTATTATTATTTATATTTTTTGAAGAGAAAATGCCTACAAGCAGATTTCATTCATTAATATCAGCTAGATTTGGATGGTTGGACCATTACTCATTGATATGGAGCTGGTCCAAATATTGATGCAAAGTTGTGACATAATGATATTTTTTTTTGGTAAAATATGTATTGATACTTGACAATTTTGGACGTATTTGTTTCTGTGGTAAGTATTAGAATACACCACACCCCTACTGTGATCGTGTGATGGTGTGATGTGTTCCAAGACATTGAGATGTGAAAATAGTTATATTTTATACTAAATCAATGCTTTATGATTAGAATTAGAAAGAGATGTGGTGCATTCTACAACACGAGAGATATTAATATAGGCATGTTTCAAAATTCACAATGTTTTGTATTTGAGAACGTAACTAGGTAGAGCTCATTCCAAAATACGTCGTCATGGCCTCCGTGGTGGGTGGTGCGTTTTGAGATTGACCGAAATGAGCTTTTAACCTGCATTTCGGATTTCGGATTTCGGTCCAAACACCGCCTAAGACAGGTCCAGCACCGTTATTTTTCTTCTTTGTATTTCGAAAGATTGCAGAGCCGAAGATGGTGGCGGGGCAGGTGGCGTATTATCAGGCAATAATGATTTCTCACCCTCACCAACTCCCCCGCTTTATCGTAATCAACAGATGATACCGTTACCATCTATCACTCTGATCGAAATTGAAAAGCATCTCTCTCTCTCCCTCTCTCTCCGCGTGTATATGTCTTCTGCAGCCACGCTACCAACTTCATCTTCATATCCACCTTTGATTCAGGGTGATTATCCTCCGTCACAATTCACAAACCGGAAAAAGCCTACACTGTGATCATTATTCTGTTATTTATTCGTACTTGGAGAGAGAGAGAGACGACGACGACGACGTAAAAGGAGCAAACAATTCAGGGACCCAAAGTGCATTAGAGGAAGATGAAATAGCAGAAAATTTTAAATTCCAAGTAGGGACAAGGGAGCTAAGAAACCAAGAGAGAGAGAGAGAGTTTCTCAAACCAATATGCGGTAAATCCACTCATTCCACTGAACAAAAAAGGAGAAATTCCTGAACATGACACCCTTTCCTTTTTTTTTTTTTCTCTTTTTGTTTTTCTATGTATCTCATTACCATCATCAAAGGTGCAAACAGCTATACATTCTCTGCAAAGCACAAAAAGTTCTCATAGGTTTTCTTCTTCAGAGATAATTAACAGAGGCTAAAGAGCCTAGGACTACCCAAAAAAGTGAGAGAGAGAGAGAAGAAGAAGAAGAAGAAGAAGAAGAAGAAGAAGAAGAAGAAGAAGAAGAAGTAGAAAGGAGGTCTTCCCAGAAATCCCAGATTAGAAGTTACAGCGATGGTGTTGTTGTCTGAGAAGTTGAGACCAAGTTTCAAGTCAAACTCTACTCTGTTAGCTTCTCATTCTTCGGTTGCTGGACCGAACAGATGCGCCACAGATGTAACGACAATACAGCTCCTGCTACGTTGCACTCTTGGCTTCTTCTTGTCCACCGATGATGAAGACGAACACGGCGACGAGGCAGACGTTTCGGGTAAAGGCGAAGGGATCTCGAAATTAGTCCGAGCCTTGGATCCTCTTAGTCGCCTCGCAGCCGCGTCATAAGCTCGCGCCGCCTCCTCCGCCGTGTCAAAAGTGCCGAGCCAGAGCCTGCAACGCCCAATACGGTCCCGTATCTCCGCCGACCACCTCCCCCAGGGCCTCTTTCTCACCCCCCGGAAGCTCTTCTCCACCGTAACACTACTAACTCTTCGTTTCTCCTCCATCGTCTTCGGCGCTTCGCTGCCAAAACGCTGTGAAACGGAAATGGAAACCACCTCTGACCTTCCTTTACTACCATTACAACAACTCTTTCCAAAGAGAATTTCTGGACCAACTACGGCAGCAATTCCCTCAAGAACAGGTGGCAATTCATCTTTGTTATATCCCCCATACGAAAAACCACCTGAAACAATTCCATCCTTTGTAGAGTTATCCTCAGCCAGTTCTGCGAAAGTGATAGCAGGTCCGTAGTAGTAGGAGGGACACTCCTTCAGTATCTGAAACGTTTCGGACGATTCAAACAGTTGTTGTTTAATAAAGAACGGCAAGCTTTCACTGTTCGTCATTTTCTTCCCGTCGTTTTTGATCGAATTAACGAAACCGACGACCGAAGTGACGAATTAGCGGAGGTTTTGAAGATGGGTTCTTCTGGGTTTTCTGGGATTCGAAGCAGACGAAATGCTGCTATTTATATGAAAAACCGAGAAATTAATTAACAAAAGATAATAAGTATTTTCTTCTAATAAAAACAGATTAGACAGAAAAGCAAGAATTAAAGATTTCTTTCATTTTCGATGCGACCGTATCCCTCTCCAGTCGTTCCGTGGGGACCTTTTCGGAAGGAGCAGTGTGAACGAGATTATACTCTTCCAGTTTACCGAAAATACCCTCGATTTTTCAGAAATGCCAACGTTGGGTGGATATGAAGGAATGAGGACATAGATGCCATTATTGGAAAAAGTGGGAGGGGAGGGTATTCGAAATCATGTGATTTGATGGGATTGTACACCGTGTGATCTCGAGGATTTGATTGCATGCCTGCTGGCGGTCCGATTGCGTAAAAACTCTCGATCTTCGGGTCAGGGTGTCGTCAAAGGACAAAATTGTTTGACCGTTTGTGCTTTGATGGTTTGATGTTTCCAATATTATTTGGGTATTGGAGGGAGCACCAAAATAACCGTGGGCGATCCATGTTGGAAATGTGAAAACCATTGTGCAATCATAGATGAAATCATATACCCACGTCATGCTTAGGTCTCACCAACTGGATCCGTTCCCCTAGATCCAAATTTGGTTAGCTAACGTAAGTTTCGTTCGAAGGAGATTTTATTATTTTTGGATTCTCGTCGATTTTGGACACTGTGGACGCTTGGCCAGTGCTGTAATCGGGTCGGGTAAAGCAACATCCGAATCCAATCCAAATTCGATCCAAAATCTTTCGATTTTTGGATCTTGGATCGGATTTAGATCTAATCCAAGTCTAATTTGTTTTTTCAATGAAAAAAAAGTAAAAAAAAATAATTACTTTTTAACAGCTGAAAATACTAATAATTTTGCCTTTTAGTGCATAAGATTTTAAGGTGATCGAAACTGAAGTTGGATAAGACCAATGTATTCTTGAAATTTTTATTATATAATTATTTTAACAACTAAAAGACAAAACAATAAGTCTTTCAGTTCAACAATCCATTAATTGCTTTAATTAAGATTATGTTTGGTTTGAAGGAAAATGTAAGGAAAGGAAGGAAAAGATAGAGAAACTTTTACAAATCTTGTATCTTATCTTTTTCTTCTTTTCCCTACCTTTTCCCTTAAACCAAACATAGCAAGGGATAATAAGAAGGTAAAATTCTTGATAGGTACCCTGTATTTTAGGTTGAGTGTTAATTTAGTACCCGGACTTTAAAATGCGACAATCTAGTATCCAAATTTTCATTTTATGACAATCTAATACCTAGCGCTAACTCACCTTAAGTGTCATGGGAAAAGACACAAATGCCCCTTAAGTTTCATCCAATTTTTTACTGTTCACCCCCATTGTTCATCGTCTCCTTCATTGAACACTACCACTATTCCCCGCAATGTTCACTACCACTGTTCCAATCCGAACCATGGTTTCCGCATCATACTCTTCATCGCCACTGTTCACTACCACTGTTCCCCGTTACTATTCCCTACCACTCTGCATCTGCTGCCACCGGATTTGGGGGATGGAATTTGATGAGGGCAGATTTGGCCCTCCAGTACACCGTGACACATGGCATCTTGGTATAGCTGGCTGACACGTAGACACCACCTAAGCGATGATTTGGAGCCCCAGATCATGGTTCATCTTCACCCCGACCTAGTAACCTGCCTTTACCGCCGACCTGGCAACTTCGACCACAACTTAGGTCGGCTAGAAGCACCTCATCACTGGCCGAAGTGACCTCAACGCGAGGAGCGACCTCCCTCGAGGGCTTGCCAACCTGACTGAGGTCCAGGTGGCAACTTGCGAGACGTGCTTGCCAACAAATTCTGCAGACACGACCCGTCACTACCGGGTCTCTCGGAAGTTGGCCCCCGTACCGAATGTTTCGGAGGTGACCGAGCAAGGTGCGAAGGCTGGTCTACGTGTACGGCTACCTCCGTGGGCTTCAGACTAGTTAGGCATGACTTCTTGGAGAGCTCGGGCGCGATGCATGAAGCCTATGCCAAGCAACGCCTATATAAAGGCCTGACCTCCAACCTAAAAGTGGGGGAAGGTACACGTGATTACTTGCATACTAACTCTCTTATTACAAACTTTCAGCTCACAATACATTCACTACTAACTTAAGCATCGGAGTGACCATGCCGGGTTAGCCACCCGGGGTCCTCTAACATTGATTCTTTGTAGGTTTCTCTGAAGAGCTACCTAGCTCAGCAATCAACCTAGCTCGACACCCAATCTACCCCCATCTCAGCCTAGTCAGCTTGGCATCCAAGTCTTTATCCAATAGAAATACTCCATCTCGGCCTCTGAGTCATCATCCACCTGGAAGTAGCCAGACAACCAGAGAGCAGTCAGATCGCCCACCATCAATCAACATCCGAGTCACCAATAAGTGGGGTGCTACCAAAATGCCCTCCATCAATTAGCGCCTACTATGGGAATCGCTACAAAAAGCTAAGTTATCACCTTCTAATTTTTGTTTTTATTAACTCAATGACATTTTCAAGCAACACCAACATCAAGAACGAAGAATCAATTACTGGGGGCAAGAACATCCATGATGAACCTTGAGAACCCCCCCTTGTGACAATCAGGCAAGTTCAGTGCCCATAGCATTTCTTGGAGTAGCAACTGTGTCAAACCCAGCACTCCCATTACCCCAAAAAAACGCATCGCTACCTCATGTGAATGCCCCTCACCCTGTGATAGAGCCATCAACAGTTCACATCGGGATTGAAGTGCAGTAGTACTATGAGCTGAAGCACGAATTTCCAGATGTAGGCATGGGAGAAGTTTGGTGCACTCATGCCGCCATAGAACAATCAGTAGCAAAACGACCTCAACAACCAGCAGTCTGGCGATAGGCATCTCGGAGTTAGGCCGCCCCCGCAGGTCGAACCATTCATGGTTCTCGCGGGAGTTGATGGCCAACAGACTAAGCAGCTCTGCCGACCTCATTTTAGCCCGAACAAGCCTCGTCAGCCTTCTTCGTGAGGTCTCCCCTATAGGTTGAACCCTTCGCGGTTCCCGTGGGAGTTAGCAGCCTATGGACTATGTGAACGCCCATGCGGGTTGAACCTCTCAAGGCTCCCGTGCGACTTGGCGACCTACAGTTAGTAGAAATGCCCCCGTAGGTCAAGCTCCCTATGGCTTCTCGTAGGAGTAGATGATCAACGTCTCCAAGGGCTGATGTAGTGCAGCCACGGTGTCACCCTATCATTTGACATCGAGAGTAGTGTACGTATCAACGAAGCTCTCAAGTAGAATAGAAATGAACAACCAGCCCGGGCGAGCCTCAGTGATCTGGCCCAAACTGCCTCCAGCCTAAACTACGAAGCCTCACTACGGATCGAGCTCTTCATAGCTCCCCTGAGAGTTGGAAGCGAACTGAATGTGGAACCGGCCTCATAGGTTGAGCCCTTCATGGTTCCCGTGAGAGTAGGCGACCCATAGGCAAAAAAGCCAACC
This sequence comes from Nelumbo nucifera, assembly GCF_055504915.1. Classification (NCBI taxonomy): domain Eukaryota; kingdom Viridiplantae; phylum Streptophyta; class Magnoliopsida; order Proteales; family Nelumbonaceae; genus Nelumbo; species Nelumbo nucifera. The sequence continues at coordinate 30,018,316 of NC_142650.1, forward strand.
CCTCAAGGTGAGCCTCCCAGGACTCCAGTAGGAGTGGGCAGCTAGTAGTTCCAGGAGTAAGTGGTACATGTACGCCATGATCTTGTAAGCACCTACTTGGGGAAGTCAATCTCAAGTGACGACATAGAAGCAACCACATTTAAAGCTACTACAGAACGACTATCTGCTCTGGTGACCTAATCAAATCGAGTTTTAAGGGAAATCTATACTGATTTTTAGCGAAGGCCCCCTCAAGCCAACCTCGAAGCACATCGGCAACATGAAGACCGATCTCAGTAGGTTGGCCCCCCTATCTATCTAGCTAGATAGCATCATGGTTGCAGTTTCTACACTTAATCGACCTCAAAGGATGTCGACATCTCATCGCCGACCTGAAAAAAAAGAGAGGAGAAAATAAAAAGGGAGAGAAAAAGAAACAATGGAATGACTAGTTCACTTTCAACACCATGGTAGATATGCAAATTCGGCCGATCCCTTTACAGTCGACCTCCACCTCAGTTTTAGGCTCCACATCGAACTCGTTGGCTACTCTTTTGAGAACCAGCTCAAGGGACATTGCGTCAAAGTCTACCTAAGCGGAGCGGCCCGATAAAGTAGTCACAAAAAACCCCTTCTTGAGGACGCCGTGATGAGCTTCGCTCTTGAGGTGCTTAGTCGGATTGGAGAACCCCTTGATGGTCACATCCCTAATAAGGTAGATGTCCTTGGGGTACCTACTCCACCTCTCCTCAAGCAGATGAATTCACTCTCGTGCCCTAATCAAGGCAGTGAGGCCTTGCGTAAGGCTGCAAATGCTTGGACCCTTCCGACCTAAGAAGCAAATTGGACTGACGCTTACGACTATGAGCTTATCAAATCAGTCATTTCGGGCCAAAAGGAGCAATCTACTCCCTTCATCGAGCTACTTTCAGCTCGGGAGTGGGGGGCAATTGATGAGGGCGGATTTGGCTCTCCAGTGACACCGTGACACATGGCATCTTTGTACAGCTGGATGACACGTAGACACCACCTAAGCGACAATTTGGAGCCCCAGATCACGGTTCGTCTTCACCCCGACTTGGTGACCTGCCTTTACCGCCAACCTAGTGACTTCGACCATAACTTAGGTCGGCTAGAAGCACCTCGTCTAGGGCCAACTTATAGCACCTCATCACTGGCCGAAGTGACCTTGATGTGAGAAGCGACCTCCCTCGAGGGCTTTCCGACCTGATTGAGGTCGAGGTGGCGACCTGCGAGACGTGCTTGCCAACAAATTCTGCATGCACGACCCGTCACTACCGGGTCTCTCAGAAGTTGGCCCTTGTATCGAATGTTCTGAAGGTGACCGAGCAAGGCAGGAAGGCTGGTCTACATGTACAACTACTTCTGTGGGCTTCGGACTGGTTGGGCATGACTTCTCGGAGAACTCGGGCGTGATGCATGAAGCCCACGCCAAGCAACGCCTATATAAAGGCTTAACCTCCAACCTAAAAGTGAGGGAAGGTACGCACGATTACTTGCATACTAACTCTTTCATTACAAGCTTTCAACTCACAATACATCTAGTACTAACTTAAGCATCGGAGTGACCATGCCGGGTTAGCCACTCGGGGTCCTCTAACATTGTTTCTTTGCAGGTTTCTCTGAAGATCTACCTAGCTCGGTAATCAACCTAGCTTGACACCCAACCTACCCCCGACTTAGCCTATTCAACTTGGCATCCAAGTCTTCATCCAACAGAAATACTCCATCTCGGCCTCTAAATCACCAACCACCAGGAAGTAGCCAAACAACTAGAGAGCAGTCAGATTGCACACCATCAATAAACATCCGAGTCACCAGTAAGCGGGACGTTACCAAAATGTCCTCCATCAGAATTCTTGTGGTTTTAAATCCAAACTTACTCCAAAATCGGCAATGGAATCAAAATCCTTGCGGTTTCAACGGAGTTACATGTAAGGACTCAAGAGTTTCAGCTCTCGATCTTAGTTCTATCCTGTTAGCCTCCGATTTTAAGTTTGTTGCTTCGACTCTCTTGAGCTTGGAGCATTTGGAGTCGTTGGTTTTGAAGCGTACGAATCTTACTAGGAACCTCTCGTCGGCTTCAGGTTCTCGGTGTAGTGAGATGTTGAGCAAGCTGGATCTGGCAAAGAACGGTTTGTCTGGTTCCGTTTTGGACATTTCACATTTGTCTTCGTGTTCGAGCTTGAAATCTCTAAACCTCTCGAGGAATTCGTTGGGTCCTTTGAATGGAGGGAAGGATGGAGTTTGGTTTCACAATGAGACATCTGAAACTCATCTGCCTGTACCTTTGTAAAGATACACACACAGAGGGAGAGAGAGAGAGAGAGAAAAGAGTCCCAAGAGAAGAGAAATACAGAGAGAGAGAGATGGAGATGGGACCTGTAATTGCAACTCCGCCTGCATCTACTACCACCGGAATGTAAGAGTGTTGAAGTAAACAGGTGAGTAACAGACAAAGAGCAACAGAGCAACAGAGACGAGGAAAGTAAGAGCAACCAATGATGAAGATCACGATAACAGAACACACGTTTTGTCCATTAGACGGATGGTCTTAAACTCTTTATCCTCCCGCTGGCCATGGTGGTGGTTAGTGGCGAGCCCTTTGGATTCTGTTTCATTTTCCTGAGAAAGAAGATGATGAACAATGTATTTCTAAGAGTAATTTTGATATTTTCAAGATTCTTAAATCGCACATGAAGTCATGTGATATACATAACTGATGGTCCATTAACGATAGGTACTAGATTATCGTAAAATGAAAGTTCGGATACTAAATTGTCGCATTTTAAAATTTGGGTACTAAATTGGCACTCAGCCTAAAGTACAGACTACCTATCGGGAATTTTCCCTAATAAGAATGGCTGCGTTTGTTTGCAGTATAAATACCCAACTGGTGTTATATTATACTCCGTATAATTTTGTAACCATTTGGATTGAGTATAGAATTAAATACCAAAAATTAACGTAAAAAAATTCTATATATTCATATTGAATTTTATACGGTGTTTGATGTAAATATTAAATTTCATAAAAGCTACGTAAACATTTACATCAGACATAACTTTTAAACCGATCGATGTATAACTCCAAACTGTGTAAACGTTCAATTAAACAACATTCAAACACAGATAAATGTGAATAAGTGATAGCTGTCACCACATTCCAAGATTGGCATAAACAGTTGAATAAACAATTGTTTTAGTTGTATTTCCCCAGTTAGTCTCTGGTTATGGCACCATTAGAAATCTCGATATTTTGGTGATTGCAAGTCTATACAATCTCATAAGAGAATCGAAGTCATTTAATTTGAAGAAGAAAGCAAAAAGGTTTTTTTTTGCACCATTAATAAAGTCTGGCTGAGATAGAATCAGCTAATACATCAACGAGTCAGCCCTCCATTGGTTGAAGAAAGCAAGAAGTTAGTCTTGGTCATTTCTTATTCTAATTCTTGTAATGTACCAAGCTGTCTTTATTCTTCTTGATTCTCTTTTATTTCCTAGCCAAAATAGGCAAAAGGGGTAACAGGAGGAGACCGGGCTATGAGAGAAGGGAGGCCCAATATTAATAAAGGTGCAACTGCAACCACACCCTAGTGAGCTAGCTGAACCATGATTCAAACCTGTCATCAGATCCTGGTTGCTACCCATAACAGTAATATAAGTTACTCAAATGCAGAAGGAAATGCATTCAATTTCTCAAAGCTCAATTTAATTGAAAAAGAAAAATGAATTTAGATTTAAACGTGGGTTTCCTTTACTTTCCCACTAAAGGTATCTTGGATGACCCCGGTGGCGACCATTTTCATTACTGTTGGCTGTTGCCACCAGACCCATCACACTAACTTTGAGTTTTTCTTTCTCTGCAACTTTGACATGGGTAGTTTTCTTTCCGCCGGTCACACAGTATATTTGGGCTTTATGTAAGGGCCACGCTTAGGCTCGAGAATAGGCCCGAGGATTGAGCCAGGCTTGGGTTAGGTTTGGACATTTCCTATTGACAAGTGATAAAGCATGATTCATAACTAGTTCGTAATTATGTAAATGTAAAGTCGGATTAGTTTTGCATTGACAAATTTATTTTCTTACCAAATAGATTTTTACTTGTAATGGATGCAAACAAGAATCCCAATAAAATAAATATCTTTTTTAACAAAAGCTTACATTGAATGTAAATTTACTTTTTTTTTATCAATGTACATTTACATCTCATTTTCAATATAAATATGTATTGAAAAATATATTTTTTTGTCATTTGTCAATGTATAATTGTATTTTTTCCAAACACTAACAAAACTGAATCAGAGTACATATTTACCCTGAACCAAAATTTACACTCCATTTGAATCATTCCCAAACCAAACCTTAAGAACTTCCATGGAACGATTGAAGGCCACACGCGAGGATTTTAATAAATATTTTTCAGAGAGAGAGAGAGATGAAGGCGGGGATTTGAATAAACATCTCTCTTTTTACCTTGTTAATTTTTATTATTTTGTAGATAATATTCAGTTAATGGTGGTTAACATATAATATTATAATCTAATCTTTTAGGTTAGTGGCCCATAATCACAAACCTGATAAAAAAAATAGTAAGTGATGGAAATGTTAAGGATCCAAATTCCCTAAAATGGAATGTAAAGTATGACAGAAACCCAGCTGATCAAATATATATTTCATTTTTGTATCACTCTGGATGGATGAGTGGCCTCCATTAACAGCACCTTGGAGACACAAGTCCACCCTCTACAGGACACATGTATGAGTTTGGGTCGTCCCACTCGCCTCCCACTCTTGAATGGGTTAAATCCAAATCTTTTCCTTCACTCCATGACTTTTCAACATATGTTCATTTCACTAGCTTTTTTGAGGCTTTTGGGCTTTGTTGATGTAAAATTGTTTTATCAACAACCGACTGCAGATAGTAAAAGTACACAGCTGAGTTTATCTATATATTCAGGCAACCTTTGGCCTAATCAATCTTGTAGGTGGATGGGAAGAGATTCAATGGTGAATTTCTTAGCTCTCTCTTCTCTAAACATCGCCAAGTTATTAGTGCTGTCAAGGTGTAAATAGATTAAAATCATTTAGGCTGCGTTTATTTGCAGTGTAAATATTATACTTTTACTCTGGTTTTGTAGTCATTTAAATGGATGTAATTTAAATACCGAAAATCAATATAAAACTCTATTCATATTAAATTTTTTATAGATTAATTTCGATAAAAACGATGTTTATCAAAAATCCCAATTTTCAATTTACATTAAAAATAATTTTTAAATTTGTGTATAACTGCAATGGTGTAAAAGTACATTTACACTGGGCTAGATTAGCCCAGACCAGCCGTTAGTCCAAGGCCAGCTCAGGGTTGACATCGAAAAGTAAGAACCTGACCTGACTTTGTATTGAATTAAAGAGAGTTTGCTTTTGGTATTTGAGTTAAAGAGAGCTGAGGCCTTGGGCAATCCACTAAAATTGGAACTCAACATATGTATGTGTTGTATTTACAAGTATAATATTGCTAAATTTGTCTGCATATATACACTAATATGGGCCGTGCCGTGCCCCTCGTAGGGTAAAATGGTGATTACAATCAATATTATTAATTAAAATCAAATAAAGTTTCAAATGGGATAACATGTCATGTGTATAAATCTTCATAATAGCTCAAGCTGTATTTTCAAAACAGCCGAACTTTTCTCTCTACTTTTTTTTTTTTTTTTAAACCAAACCGGTCTTCCATTATTTGCAATATTTTGAACCAAGAGGGAAATTACACAAGAAAACTAAAATAACCTAAGAAAAGTACTTCCAGCAGAATTCATCAAAACAATGTATTCCAGGTCCCATGAGAAGTTTGACAATATGCTCTCTCCACATGGGTGATCTACGAATATGCAGCTTGATTTCGTTCCCTGTGAATCTGAGAATACCTAATGTTGATTTGCCTGCATTCTTCTACCATCGAACTGCATCTCCATTAAGTTTGACACAAACCTTGAAGAGCTTGGATTGTGATCTGGGAGTCTCGTTCTATGGTAACCATTGATGTACCTAGTTGGACTGTTTATTGAGGCTAGTCCAATGGGTTTCATACTAGTCCTTAGGATAATACCATTATCATTTCTAAGCAATGCATCCAAAAGCAGCATGTTCATTTAGGATCCTTTTGGTTCACAATCAGAATTGAAATCGGAATCGGAGTCAAAATCTCTTGGAATCAGAATCCAATTGATCTATTCCCATAATTTGTTTGGTTCAGACAAAAATCAGAATTAGAATTGGAATTTCATTCCCAAGGAAAGGGGAAGGAATGTCCATTCCTTCAAATGGGGAATATCATTCCACTAGGAATGGGAATGGAATTCTAATTCCACCCAACCAAATAGTTAGAATCGGAATGGCCCATTCTGATTCCGATTCTAAACCCCTATTCCCATGAAATTTGTTTTACCTGAGGAAGCTTGCCTTTTTCCGAAAATAGATCAAATTTGTTACCTGCTTTATCCATTGTGATTTTTTTTTCTTTTTGGTATTTTAATTCAACACACTATTAACCTCAAGATAGGTGGAAATAGATAATGGGACTATCCAGCTAATGTACCAATTGAGCCACCACTCAATTATCCATTACTGTCTTGATCCACCACTTCTAGAAGGCTTTGATAAATAATCAGGATCTGCTAAGAAAATATTTCCTCGTTAAGAAGCCGAGTTAGTTTTACTGACTCTCACTAAGTAATATGTGGCTCAAATCTTCTACTTCTCCACAAATGGAGCACTGGGGATCACAATTTAAACCTCTTCATTGAAAAAAGCCTTTGTTTCGTCGGGGTCTCTCAAGTAATCTACGAGAAAATCTTTACTTCAGGGTATGTTGCCGAGAAAATTATGCTGGGAAAGGATGGTTGTCATGCATTTGGTTCATTTCCCAAATTTGAGGGAAAATTACTTTCCACCATTTGTTTAGGCTGCATTTGGTTGCAGCGCAATTTTATTTGTACCAGTACAAATACATAGGAGTACAAATGAAAAAAATGCAAATTTTCATTTAACTTTGTTTAGGGCTTTACTTTATTATAATTCTAGTTTATGCCTTAATTTACTTCATTTGTACTACAATCAAACAAAATAAGTAAAATTTGAAACAGAAATAGTTCAGAATTTTTACTCAAATCATTTGCACTGTCATAATTTTTACTCAAGAATTTAAGTATACAAAAAAAGTATTATTATGAAGCTTATTGTAAGAACAGTAACAAGCATCCACTGCAATTGGGTTGTTCCCGTAGATACATTTGTTTCCAGGCCAACTTCATTCGCGGAAGGATTTGATTTTAATCATGGTTTTTAAAGCCAATCCCGTGATCGAACTGATCAGAGGTCTGGTTACCAGGTTGAATGGTTCGACCGTTCAAATCGAACGTTCGATTCATTCTGACAGAAAAATAAAAAATGATCAAAACCGTTCAAACGGTTCGAACGATTAACCATCCAGTTCAACGGGTCGCTGACTAAAATCAATGATTTTTAGGAAGAAATCCGATTTTTGAGAAAAATGGAACCGATCCAATTTTGAAAACCATGATTTGACTCCTTACATGATGAATCGGTGATTTTACACGAGTTAGTTGGGTGTGATGGTACTATTGAGTGCTCGTTTGGGAGGATTTTCATACAGTAGCTTCTGGCGTTGTATTAACCAAAAAAATAGCTGAGAAACCGTTTAACCCTTGGTAAAAAGTTTCTAAAAGCTGAAAATAGGCTTTAAATGAACCCAAAAAATCGAATTTCCAGTGATATCATCATAGATAGTTTGTTGGAAGTGGTTCTGTCAATGCAGTTCAGTTATTGCAAAAACCCTTTCATATGTACTGTACTCTAAAGTGATACTGTTAATATATAAATTTTGGACCCAAAAAGTGAAGTAAATAGGGCCCAATATGACTATAAACTGCAAATAATTCAAGAAATTTTTGCTCTTGCTTGTAAAAGTGTAAATTTTATAAGTCGGTAGTTGCATTGTCAATTACAATAATAACCACCAACTTGGGAGGTATTTATTGAGTGGGGTTAAGAAGTGAAGTAAATATGGCCCAACATGAGTTTGAATAAAAAGGAGTTATTGGGTCCACTAAGAAAAGAATAACAAAAATTGGGCCCAAGAAAGATGTTGGATGGGACCTAATGTGAAGTCTAATTAGAAAATAGGCCCCCTATTGTATTCCTCCAAAAATAATTGAGTGGGGTTAAAAAAAAAAAGAGAAATATACCATTAAATCTAAACCTAAGAATGTATTAGGTAAGGCCCACCACAAATCAAATTGAATAGGAGCAATGAACACCTACCACGAGGAGGCTTGAATTTGAGACAAAGCCCTTATGCTTGACTAATTCAAGGAGGATTAGTTTAACCCATTTAATGGATTTCCTTCCATATGTAGGCTCTAGTCTCTTGCCAAGTGGCACTTTTACAAACCCTTCTAATCGCCTTTATACAAAGATCACTATGATCGAGCCAGCAAACCTGTCAAATAAAAATACAAATCTTAATTAGAGAATCCCAATCTTGGGGTGGGGGTGGGGGGGGGGTAGTTAGCCGAAAATGTTTGCCAACTTTCAAATAGATGCCATTATAAATTGAGGAGATGAGAGCAAGGGGACTCTCTCAAAAAAAAGGTGTCAGGGAGGAGGAGAGTGGGTTCAGTAAAGAAAAGGTAAGAGAATAAGAGAAAGAAGGGAGAAGATAGAAGAATTTGAATGAGGTCTTAGCTCGCATGACGTTGTTGTAGTTTCAAGTTAAATGTTGTTAACCATGAGGTCTCCCCCTACTCTCTCCAGCAGCACCCAAAGAAAGAAAAACCAAAACTTTGGCTCCTCAACCACTAAAGCTTCAAAACTGCTATAGTCCCATGGCACATAAATAAAAGAATTTGGTCCCTTGAGTTGTTGCAATCAAAGAAAGCATCCATCAAATTATTGCAAATAAGAAATCTTCTATCAAATTATTATAATCAAGAAGATCTTCCTCGAATCATTACAATCAAAGGACCTCCTACAATTAAAGTTGTCAAGCTTTACGGGTTGTGTCCATAACAAGGTACAAATACAAGCTCAATGATGTCCGTGGCAAGAGAATTAGAGGGTGTTAAAAAGAGTTTGTATCCCACTTACATTTCTGCAAAAACAATTAATTAAACATTAATTTTTGTGCTCCAAATTTAGCACAAAATTTGTGTTGACGGATACAAAGCTTCTTCATAGGTTTAGATAACTATTAAACCTATACACCTAGGCATTACACTCTATCCATCTAAGCACCTGTTTGTTTGCTTTTGAGGTTTGACATCTAAAAGTGCAATAATTACATTAAGAGATATGTTGGTATTGGTGAATTTTTCTTCCCTATGAACTCTGAATGCATAGAATGTTGTTCTAAATTTTGAATTCTGAGTTCTAAAAATTGTCAAATATCCATTTTAACCCCATATATGAGAATTTTTATTTATGTTTCGGGAGTATCATTAGAAAATAAAAAATTGTAAGATTCTTCTTTAAGAGATAAGAGATGAGAGGAAACAAAGACACAATTTCCTCTTAAAGATATAAGATTGTTCTTAAGAGATAAGAGTTAAGAGGAAACAAATAAGTCCTAAATCAGGTTCTTGGCTTCTAAAAACAACACTCAAGCAAATGGTTGAGTGGAACTCTGTAAAGTGGAGGCAATATGAACATACTTTATGTAGGTCACACACACACATAGAGAGAGAGAGAGTTTCCATTTATGTTGGTGGCATTTCCAGATCAAACATGTTAGAAATTCTCATCACTAAAAGGTAAAGGGCAAACACCCTTTATCTTCTTTGATAAAGAGAAAACACCCTTTGTCTATCTATTTATCTCTTTTCGCTTGAATTTGAATCTGCCATATCCCTCTTTTCCTATTCCTATTTGATTCAGTAATGGAGGAGAAAGGGCAATCTCTCTCTCTCTCTTAGTCTTTCTCTTGAGCTTTCTTGAATCAAGAGATTATAACTTGTGCCTTCTCCATTACCTTAGAGAAAGAGAGAAGTATGACTTCTCATAATTCTTCTAGCCTTTAGATGAACTCTTCTTGCCAGCAATAGATTAGAGCACGGTAGCTAAAAATCTATACCCACACATTAAAACCACAAATAAAGTGGCGCTTCTAACACATTTTCAATGGCAATTTAATAATTGCCACTTAAAAAATACATACAACGGTGATTTTGATACCTTTTAATGGGAATTTAATATTTTCTGCTAAAAGAATACATATAGTGGTGTTTCTGATATGCATGTAGTGGCATTTTTAACAGGGACCGGATGTAGTAGGCACACTATAATAAGCACATTCAATGAGTACTTGATAAATATTCTGACAACTGTCAAAAGTGGTTTTTAATCTTTTTCAAGGATAGGTTGAAGGTATTTTAAGGGATAGGTGTCAAAAAAAATTTCCAAATGCTTATAACGTTGTGCCTACCTAATCCGGACTGTTTTTAACTTTCACCACTAAAGCTCATATTTAGTGGCAATTAAATAAATTTGGCTATAAAAAATGCCACTAAATTTGGACTTTGTTATAGTGAGTAAAAGACAACTCCCCAAAATTATATCTATCAAACAATAGAAAAAAATATAAAGGATAACTTATGCATCTATTCAATTTTGTACAAACATAACTTGTTATACCCATTATTGAAATAAAATATGGTGTAACCTGCTCACTAGGGCTGCAAGTCGGGCCGGGTTAGGTCGGGTTGAGGTCAACCCTAGCCCAACCCTAAGTTCTAAACCCCAACCCTAACCCTAGCCCAACCCGACCAACCCAACCCTAACCCTAGCCCAACCCGACCAACCCAACCCTAACCCTAATCCTAACTAAATTCCTTCAACCCTAACCCAACCCGAAGTCAATTTTGGGTTGGGTTGGGCTCGAGTTGGGCCCAAGTTGGGCCCAACCCAACCTTCTTCCTATCCCTTAAAACCTCATAGAATTTCTTGATTTTAGATCTGAACTCAACTTTCACTACATAATCCCATATTTCATTAGTATTTGTTTCTTGACGTTTTTTTTTTCTTCTTTTGGTACAAAATTCTGAAAAAAAAAGTGTTAGAAATGACTATAGTTTATTATGAGTTATGACTTACAATAGATCTTTCTTGGGTGACAAACAACATAGAGGAGATGAAGAATAAAATTTTCAAAAAACCATAAAATAATGTTATTAAGGTTTTAGTCTTTCTGATTAGGATTAAGTGAAGTGATTATCTTAAAAGAAATACATGATACTATGTGGTGGGGGCTATACAAATATCATGCATCTAAACAAATCAATGTATATTATATATTACATATAGCATATATTTATATATTATATGTACTATAGAGTCGGGTTCAGGTTGACTAAGGGGTCAACCCTAACCCAACCCGAAGTAAAGCCAGGTTCATGAATTTCAACCCTAACCCTAAAAAACATATATAACTTGTGTATCTATTCCATAGATGCTATCAAGTGAGCCTAATTGTATATTAGTTCAACATAACCTATTCATACATCCAATATGTTATCAAGATCAAGATTGTATAACCTGTCCATGCATGCATCCATTTAATATAATAACATGTTCATCCATTCAATATATATCATGAATCAACCATGACTTACACATTCATTCAACATAACTAGGGCTGTTCATAAGAATGCCCAACCCGACCAAACCGACCAACCCGGACTGGCCCAACCCAAGTCGGCCGGGTTTTCATCCGTACCGGTCGATTTCGGGTTGGGCACATACATAAACCGAAATCTCGGGTCGGTTTCGGTTTTCTTGCGTGAAAACCGAAACCAACCCGACCCAAACCGAACTAGTATTCTACTAGTTTGGTTGTTCCTACTTCATAGTTTGAGTATTTTCCTAATTCCTACTAGTCTTCTACTTTTAGACTTCTACTAGAACTAGAACTCTAGAAGGCCCATTAGGCAATTACAATTAGAATTCAAATAGGTGCCCTTTTTTAGTTTTTTACCTAGATTAGAATTTAGAAGGTTTCTAAATTTTTATTTTATTGATTTACCTACCTAGATTTACCTAGTTTTTTACTTTAGAAGGCCCATTATTGACATTTGTTTTTACATGAAGAATTTATTGATTTTATTCTTTACCTGAATTAAATTTAGATTTATCTTGGACTCTTGAATATCAAATTATCAACTAATTCAGATTTTATTTGACTTTGTACAGGAGCAAAACCGAAACCGACCCAAACCGACCCAACCCGACTCAAACCGACCAGGTCAATTTGGCCTATCAGTGGGTTGGTTTCGGTTCCCACCTTAGCTAACCCGACCAGGTCGGGTCGGTTGGAAAAATCCCAAGAAACTGACCCAACCCGACCTGTGAACACCCCTAAACATAACCTACCCATCCATTCAATATGTAATATCAATAAATCATAACATATCCATCAATTCAATATGTAATGTGAGTCAACCATAACATGTACATTAGTTCATTCAATATAACCAGTCCATGCATCCATGCTACTGTGTTAGAAGCTACGGGTGTTGGGCCCATAAAACTTAAATTACAAGGTACAATTATATTTTTTTGAAAAAGTATACTGCACCCCATTGTAGAATTCTGAATTCCACTATAGACCTACAACAATTCAAAGTGTCAAACATCCCCACCCTAAACACCAATATCTGCCCTTGTATTGGTATCAATTCCAAGTTGGCACCTACCCCAACTGTACAGTGGGGCTAAGAATTCTGGGGGTGGGTTGAACAGTCATTCTCCCTATTGTTTTTTGGTAGAAAAAAGGTACAACTATTTAACAGCATCCATGAATGCTTGATTTTTCCCACACATCACATCTACTTTAGTCACTCTCAACTCAGTTAGAATTTTTCAATCGAATTTGGCATCAAATACTATTGAACTATGGAGGAGAAGCCTTGTATTCGTTTACCACAATTGACTTGTTCTTGATAATAAAAGGCTTTTAGATTGGAATACATTTCTAGCTAAAACCCTAAGCTTGAGCCAGACAAAGCAACATTGATTAGTAGGGCTTTCAAGAATAGAGACTATCACGGGTTGTATAATAACATAATTTCAAAGGAAAATCTATGATATATCAATATTACCTATAAAAGTGTGAATAAGGTATTGGTTTCTAGATTTTTTTACTAAAATACCCCTTCTCTTGAATTTGGTTCACCTCCATTGTAAGGGTAGAAAATGTAATTAAAATAGTACTATTAAATACATTCAATTACCTCTCATTAAGTCTCACATTTAAGTCATTAAATAAAGGGAAAATCTATGATGTGGGAAAGATATGGTATGGGAAGAATTTTGACCAATCAAAACCCACCCATGAATTTTGAAAAATAATACCTTATTTGCTACCACATTTATGGTTCCAAATTATTGGTTAGTTGTTTTTCAGATATTATATCTTTTCCATATCATAGTCAAACTTAATCACATCCTCTCTCATTGAATCCAACATTAGTACTTTTGTTTATCACTATTAAATTCTACTAATAAATCTATACACAATAATTATTAATAGCATAAAATTTGATATTTATAAAATAAACCTAGAAATGAAGTCATATTTTTCCATCTAGGTGGTGGATAAGCAGTTCAACCATTTGGATTAAATGAACAATTCCATGATGTCATAAATAAATAATAAAAATTTAGAAATACAAAAAATGCAAAAATATAGAAAATAAAGAAATTTTGAAAAAATTGGACACAAATATATTATTATATATTTGTCATATTAAAAAATAAGTATGATAGGATAGGCATAATATTATTAATGATTGACACTAAATATACAATTTAAAACCAATGGAAAAGGAAACAATTTTCCTATCTAGGGATGGGTTACTGCTTCAACCTTTCAGGTTAAATGGGTTAACTCATGATGTATAATTAAAGATAAAATTTTTAAAATAAAATAATACACAAAATACAAAACAATTTTGGGCACATCTATTATAGGGGTGAGAATAATTCGGTTAAAATCAAACTAAAAATTTTGGTTTGTTTTTTTAGGGTTTTGGTTAATTTGGTTTTTGGAGTTAGAAATTCGGTTGACCGAATAAACTGAACTTTTGTAATATCATATGCAATATATAATATATAAGATTTAATATTGTTTATTGTTTATATATTAATATATAATATAATGAAATTTGCTTTCATAATATATATTATATGTTATAATGTAGATAATATAGTATATATATTATTAAAATTTGGTTTTAATCGAAATAACTAAAAGCAAAATAAAAAATTTTGGTTTTTTTATTATTTTGTATTTATTTGGTTTTCATTTTTTAATTCGGTTTAAAAAATTTTCAATTTATTTGGTTCGGTTTTTAACCGAATAAACCAAATTGAATGCTCACCCTTACATCTATAATATTATATCTTAATCATATAAACAAAAAAATAAGTATGATGAATAATAATTATTTTATTAGTGATATAAATTAAATACAAATGTTAAAACCAGCCTGAAAATGAAACCATTTTCATATCTAAATGGTAGGTCAACGATCAAATCTTCTAGGTAAAATGGGTCAATCTATAAGTCATAACTAAGTAATAAATATTAAAAATTATATAGAATCTCAAAGAAAAATATAAGCTTTGTATAAAGCATTTTGATGCAGTTTTAATGTTATATATATATATTCATAATATTAGATATGAAAATAAGAAGTATTTTTATTAATGATGAAAATGGAATACAAGATTTAAGTAGAAAATGCAATTAAAATAATACTATTATGTGCATTCAATTATTACATCTCATCAAATCTCACATTTAAGTCATTAAATAAATCATATTCTCTTCTCTCTTATTCAATCCAACATTTATACTTTTGTTTCTCATCATTAAATTTCATTAATAAATAAATGCACAATAGTTATTAATATAATAAAATTTTATATTTTAAAATAAACCTAGAAATGAAATCATATTTTTCCATCTAGGTGGTGATTAAGTAGTTCAACCATTTGGGTTAAATGGATAATTCCATGATGTCACAAATAAATAATAAAAGTATAAAAATATAGAAAATAAAGAAATTTTAAAAAAATTGGACACATTTCTATTATTATATATTTGTCATATTAAAAAAATAAGTATGATAAAATAGACATAATTTTATTAATGATGGATAAGGAATATAGAACTTAAAACTGATGGGAAATGAAACAATTTTCCTGTCTAGGGGGCGGATTAGTGGTTCAACCTTTCAAATCAAATGTGTTAACTTATGATGTATAATTAAAAATAAAATTTTTAAAATATAATAATACAAAAAATATGAAACAATTTTGAGCACATCTATAATATTATATATTAATCATATAAATAAAAATAAGTAAGATGAATAATACTTATTTTATTAGTGATATAATTAAATGCAAATTTTAAAACCAAGCTAAAAATGAAACCAATTTCATATCTAGATGGTAGGTTAACGATCTAATCTTCTAGGTCAAATGGGTCAATCTATGATGTCATAAATATAGAAACTCAAAAAAAATATAAGCTTTGTATAAAGCATTTTGATACAATTCAAATGTTATATATTCATAATATTAAACAAAAATAAATATGAAAATAAGAATTACTTTTACTAATGAATGATGAAAATGGAATAGAAGATTTAAAATCAACCAAAAAAGAAAAATGGTTTTTTCCATCAAAGTGGTGGATTAGTGGTTCAATTGTCCATATCAAATGGATCAACAGATGATGTTATAATTAAATAATAAAATACACAAAATTATTGAAAAATATAGATAAATTTGGATACATTCTATTATATATTCATCATATAAAAAAATTGTGATAAATGAGAATTATTTTCATTAATGATGGAAATGAGATAAAAATTAAGAAAAAAAATAAAGCATTAATGTCTAACACATGACTCCACTGACCATGTCAAATGGTTTCATGATTTAATTAACTAGGCCACCGTTGGCAAGTGGTTTGGTGGTAAATAAACCTACAATCTTGAATTGGGTACTCGGCTAATCAATCTAATAAATTGATTTAACCACAATATTAAAAACCAATATCAAACAATATATTGGAATTGCATTTCCTCTTGTTAAATAAGTAGTTTTTATTATGTCATAAATTAAATAATAAAAAATAAAAAGTATAGAATTTTTTTTATAAATTTTATGGAAAATTTTGAACATGTATTAATATTATATATTATTCATATTAAACAAAAATATATTTAAAAAATGAGAATTATTGTTAGTATAAATAGAAATAGCTAAAATACAAAAAAAAATAATATATTAACCATAATCCATTTTCCTGGTTAAATAGGTTAGTGGTTCTAGTGGTAAGGACCTCATTTGGTTTTTGACCAGGTCAATGTTTTTTTTTTTTGTAATAAATTGGTTTAGGTTAAACCACATGTTGAAAACTTTGTTAGAAACTATAAGAACATTCGAAGTTACGTCTTTGACTTGAACGACAGTATATACACCGCCATGTGCAATGTGCACACACTTTTACTAGTACCAGAAAGACATGAAACTGGAAAAGCTAATTAAAGCAACCCCATGAATTTTGATTAATACCACCTTTGTTATACCAGCTGATTGTCCTTAAACTTTCCGATATCATATCTTTTAGGTATCATAATTGAACCCTATTTTCAAACATGTTCGATATTATTTGCTTTTGAAATCACTAGAATATAGAAAATTGTAGATTTAGAAATATTTCTCATTATTTCTCAGCGTGAAAAATGGATTCATCTCTGGATGTCAATGAAAGGCTGAACCACATAAAATGTTCTCCTTTCGTTCTTTTCCCCTTCTTTACAGTGATAAATCCCCCTAAGGTACATGGAAACTCTCAACTCTCAAGCTAAATGGATTATCGTTTTGTACCAACAACCTACAACCACAACCGTGTACAAAAGGTAGATTAAATTGAAGCTGTTTTTACGTATCTCTACTACTCTAGCACATCTGGACCAAATACAAAGCAAAACCTAATGTGGATGCTAAGTTATAAGCAACTGACTAGAAGATAATAGATGTTAGGGCCCACAAAACTAGAACCATTTTTGTGCCAAGTCTTTTAGCACCAGCCATAAAAGCCTAATTTTTCACACATTACATTTATTTTAGTCTCTCTCAACATAGAATTTTAAACATGACATCAAATACATTTTCCTGAATCATGGGGGAGAAACCTATTATGCTTTTCACAATTGATTTTTGCTTCATAATAGAAAGCTACAAGCTTCGAATTTCCAACCAAACCCCAATCTCAAGCCCCAGGAAACAATAACAAGGCTTGGGAGTATATGGTGCAATATATCGGAAAGGCTTTGATCAATCATAAACTTCATGCTGGTTGATTGATTATAAATTTTTTTGGTATCACGTCTTTTTAAAATATTATTTTGGGTACATGGACCCCTTCTGTACTATAGGGTTTGTAACAAAGACCCCCAGCATTTTATTTTTTTGCAACAACGGCCCTCTGTACTTTGACCGTTGGACAAAGACCCCCCCTCCTTCCGTTAGGGTTTCATCGGAAAAAAATCTCTTTTCAACGTTTTAAGACTTTTAAATACCCGAAGTGCCCTTCTGATAAACATTCAGATGATTTTACCCTCGTTATCCTTATTATACTTTCATTACACTTTGCCTTTAGGACCTATTTCCCTTTTCCTACTCCATCGCAGCAAAGCTTCAATAGCAAATCACAGTGTTGATCAACTAACAAACGGAGGCGAAGGTGTGTGTTTACTGTGGCAACTCTTCCTACGGCAACTGTCCCCACGTCTAGGGCTTATAGGGTCTCGTTTTGGTTCTTAGATAGATTTTTTTCAAAGCCATCTATATTTTTGGATGATAATACTCAGTTGATGTCTGAGTAACCCTACCCTATTATTGCTTGGCTATGTATGTGTAGATACCCTTAATCCTAGGTTATGTTAAGTTCCGACTCAATGGGTTGAATTTAGTGCATGTAGGGAAGTTGGTGGAGTTTAATATTCAAGCATTGAGCAATTTTAATGGATGTTAATATTCATGCATGGAGGAAGTTTAATGGAGGCTATTGTTCATGCATGGGGCAGGTTTAATGAAGTTTAATGTTGCTGCATGGACGAAGTTGAATGGAATTTAATGTATAAAGAAGGGTGTCCTGTAGGTTATTATCTGTTGATTGATGTTCATGTTGTTTAGTTTAATAGAATTTATTCGTAGATTTGATGTTCATGTTACTGATGTTTAGTGGAGTTTAATGTTCATGTTTTTTTTTTAGTTTAATGGTGTTTATCTGTAGATTGATGTTCATGTTACTGATGTTTAATGGAGTTTAATGTTCATGTGCTGAAGATTAATTCAAACCCTTCATTCAATATATTAACCTGCAGCACAATAATTATAGATAGGGAAAACTCCGGATTAGTATCTTGTACTTTGGGCCTAGTGCCATTTTGGTCCCCGAACTTTAAAATGTAACAATTCAGTATCTAAACTTTTAAAACCTGTCAATTCAATACTTACCGTTAATCAGCTGTTGATCAAGTTAAGTGGCATTTGAAAAAGACATAAATGCCCTTCAAGTGTCATCTAATTTTCTTTATCAACCATCCAAACATTGACAACCCCAAATCCCTGTTTCTTCTATTCAAGAAAGTTAGGGGCACTTCTCAGTGGGCATTCTGGACCCCAACCTTCTTGAATAAAAGAGGTAAGATTTAAGATTGTTAATTTTTTGTCACTGTTTGGATGGTTGATAAAGAAAATTAGATGACACTCAGAGGGAATTTATGTCTTTTTCAAAGGCATTTAACAGCTGGTTAACAGTAGGTACTGGATTGACTTGACCATCAAATCAGTAGTTTGTTAACTTGAATATGTTGTTCTAAGTTCCAAAGTTCATATAAAGAAAGAAGAAATGGTCATGATGCTTCCTCCATTTAGTATGGATCAGGTCCCAACTTCATCTGAAGCCAAGCTTTCCTCAGCTGTGGCTCCAATTCATAGCACTACTCTACTCTCAAATTCAGCTAGAAAACATTCACCCAAGCTCATGACATTGGCATACAACTTCTCCTTTGTGAAAAGCCCAAACCCTTCTCGACAGCAAATGCAAGTTTTTCAAGATTTACAGCAATGTCCTGAACTTCTTCAACCAAATGGAGGCATATGACTTCTATTACGCCACTCTTTGTATCAGCAGAACTATTTCCTTGCCCCCAACTTTGCTTGAAGAATGGGATCCCCTGATTTTGTGAGTCATGGAATTCAATCATTGTTGGAAAAGTGACATAACATTTTTTTTTTCAAAAAAAAAGCATCAATTTTCTATTGCTGTTCTTTTTGAGATCATCTGTCAGGTTTAAGATACAGAATTAGGTGTGTAAAAATGGTAGCATGGTAGTGATTGACTGAAACTTTAATCAGAACAGAGTATTGGCCCTTAGTGGCTTGATACAAAAATTTTGAGTGTATTGATACTTTGGACCATGCCTTCGATGATTATTACTATTATATATTGATTTTTTTCGCTATACAACACTAAAAATAGGGAAATTTATGGTTTGCTCCCCTTGGAAATTTTTATTGGTCTTCTAAATGTATTGTCCCAAATCCCTATTTATGCTATAGTACCTGATAAAGGAAGATTTGGCCCGACCTCGCAATCACTCCATGTGGCAAAAGCAAATAGCTCGGCACTTAAAACAGCGCACCCAGGGCGCAAGCACCAAAGGGAAGAAACCAATAGTCTGAACTCCCTTCGAGGAGCCTAAACTCCCTATGAGGAGCCCGAACTCTCCCTTAGGCCCCGAGCCACACAAGGCAGTGACCCAAACTGGCTCGCCTCATGGCAGTTCGGGACACTCCCCTATCCAAACTCAAGAATTCACCTCGTTCACCACTCCAGCACTTCGCCTCCGAGACGCCGAACTGAACAAACGTACCATACCTGACACCGAAGAGGTCCGTATCCAAGGGCGGCGCATCTGACTGACTTGGGATCTGACGCTTGACAGCCGCACTTCAACGGTCACCTACCACCGCCACCTGCCACCGTCATCGCCAGTCGTAGAGACGGCTCCGACAAAAGGGAGCAATGAAGGTTCTGACCAGCAGAGGGGATGACACCCGAACTGGCAGGAGACCAGAGGTAATCGTACCCGACCTGACAGAAGCTTAGAAGAGTGCACGAGGTGGCTATAAAAGGCTCCCTACCCCCAAGAATAAGGTATGTAAACTTTGCGCTATCTGGTTTTATCTTGCCTTTGAAGGATTCTAACTTGAGCTTCGGAGCCTCGACACCGGGTTCCCCTCGGAGCTTCTTCATCTTCTCCATTTCAGGTTCCCCGAAATTCCGTTTAGAGGCAAGGTCATTGATAGCTAAGACTGGCCGGATTGCGCACCATCAGTACCCGTTGAGTTGTGATAAATTCCCCCACATGTCACTGTTGTTAACTATACAAATTCATGAAAATTTTTGAGGTGGAAGAATCAATAAAAACCCAATAAATAAAGAAAAAATTTAAAAATTAGGGGCACAACTTTGATTAGGTAGGCGTTGGGAATCAATGTCATTGCTTCAGAGATGTTTTCTGAGAAAACAGTGTTGTATGCATGAGGATCTGTTGCACCGTTTTCTCAGAAAAATTATCCTTTTTTTTTTGTTTGGCATCAATGCTGCCATATAAACTATTTTCTGGGAAAACAGCACTGGTTTTGTTTGATACCAGTGCTGTAGAACCACTTTCAGCATTGGTCTATATTATCCAAAGTCCAAGATGATGCCACATCATTGCACCACTAGCAGCAACGGGCTTTTTCTGAGAAAACATTCAATTTGGCGTTTCTTCAGATCACTTTCCTGATTTTCAAGAAGTGGTCTGAAACAATATTTTTTCTAAAAAAAGGGTACCAAATAAAAGGTCATTACTGGAAAAATGGCACCGATACCAGACACCGCCTAGCTTGGGTTGAGAATAAATTTCAAAATATCATAATGCATGATTGTCCATACCTATCAGCACCTAGTACTCAATTTTTGAATATGAAGTGTATCGATTTGCTTGGATATTAGATAAATTTTGAATGAGCCCAGTTCGAAAGCACAGGCCTATTAATGTACACTCTTCAAATCGGGTACCCTCTACTTGTACCCCTATTAAGGTCTAGTATGTACGGTACAATATAAACTGTTAATCCAAAGTCTTCAATTTCTAACATGCAGACTTCATCACCCAAAATCAAGCCAATTAGATGATATAACCAACAGGTGACGCATCAAATTTCAAACCAAGCTGGCATTTTGTCTATTAAATCTCTTATGTGGTGGGGGGGCCTATCACAAATGCAGCAGTCTACCTTGAGCACACTTCCATTAGTCGTATTTCAGCTGGGGTGTAGGTGAGGGTCCTGTTGTCCTTGACCATCACCACACTGTCCAAATCAGGACACTCGGGACATATCATCTCTCGTACTGATAACTTACTTGTGCCCTCATCCACGTCACCTCTGTATCTTGATGTGCTGGAATCTTCCAACTCTATCTGTTAGCTTTCCGATTTTGTTAGCTCTCAGATTTCACCAGAGCAAAACGACGCTCTTGCTGTTAGGTCGAAACCTGCTACAGCCTACATGAATGTGGGCAGCACATGGAAATGCTTCTGACTTCTGGGCCCCCCAGTGGGACATTCTTTGGGTCCCCATGTGCACTGGGGCTAGCAATAGATGCCCAACCAGAGAGTCCCCAACTCCCCACTGATCTCAAGTCTCAAACAAAACCTAGACCACGGCTGAAATAAATAGTGGGTCATACGGCAAGGAGAGATCCAAATCCAAGTAACCGTTTGAAAGAACAGTGGTAAACTTGGATTGAAGTGGCTACGCTACCTACGTAGTTCAATTATTGAGGGACTGATGCTGTAATAGCTATCGAAGACGGCCAACTTCTTTTTGGCCTTACTCTTTACCCTTTTCTTTCTCAACTGTCATTTTATTCAGTACGAGCGTTGTTTCAGTCGAGGACGTAATCACTTTGGGGCCTAGCTTCTTTGGTCGCATTACATGCGTAAATCTACTGTTCCTCGTATTGGATATTATCATCTTTGTAACTGCATGGCCATTCTCATCTGTTTATTGCTATATTTATTGTTTAACTTTTGGACCCATTAAATCATGTCAACTACCTCATTTCGTGTCCATTTTACTACTGGTGTGAAATGTGAATGTTCTTCTTATTGCATACAGCCAAAACTGTCTTAATCTTCTTTCCCTGGTTTTATCATCGACTGAGATTATTACTAGATTTTTACGTAAAGACTCTTCAGATTCTATATTCTGTGATTTTTTTCACTCTTCCTTACGTATAGACTTCCGTCACACTTTTTTTTTTTTTTGATGTTTTCTTTATTGTCTAAAACTTGGCTGTACATGTACAACATTATTGGACTCGTAGCAATTTTATAATATTTTCTTTTTTATAACTGGTATTCTCATGTCACACAAGAATACTGATGAACCTCTCCATCTGCCCTTCAATCATACAATATTCATACTTGCAACATCCTATCCAATCCCCTCCTTTGTTAAAACCAGAATAATTGAAGGAGTTACATCGAGATGTCTCTTATCATGAACTATCAAAGCAAGATAAAAAAATGAAAATGACAATTCAGGATCCATATTCCTAAGGGCTAGACAAAAAGTTTCAATGTAGGCTGCCAACTTGACACTACCATCCCATCCCATCCCTTATTCAGGCCTGGGACCAACATTGTAAGATAAGTTGTTGCACCATTTCCAAGCTGTTTCTGCTGGTATAAAGCTCATGGCATGCACCAACCTGACACTACCATCCTCTATTCAGATTTAGGGCCAACATTGGAAGATAAGTTCGACCATTTCCAAGCTGTTTTCTGCTGGTATAAGGCTCATGACATGCCCGCTCTCAACCCCAACCCCAATGGATGCATTCTCCGAGTCTTATCAGAACTCAGAACTAATAAAAAGGCCAATACCCAATATTGGTCCAGCTATCTGGGGTCTTGGAAGGGGTACATTGGATATGGTTCAAACTTTTTTTCACACAAAGTGGCTGCCCTTAGACTTGAACGTCCCACGCCGTCATGCATGACAGCCCAAAATTTGCATTTGTACAAGGCTCATTGATGGCTAGTTGGCTACAACTCCAAAATACCAATCCTTCTTGTTTGGATTAACATGGGTTATTAATGCACCTACTAAACTATGCAATATTTTTCCTCAGTCTCCAAATTGGCAGCACATTGAACTTTGGGCATTATAGACAACCATTCCATTCCTGCTGTAATAGTTTGACATGTAGTTTTGTAAAGTGGGTTAGACCACAAGCAGCACCCCCTAGCAATGACACCATGCATGTCCGGAATCCTTAACAGCACAGAGGCCAGAGTAGAGGTGTAATTGTTCTTTGCCAAAGAAATTGGTTTGATCCTTTGTATGCTTTTCTTTTCATGAATTCACTGCTGAGTCTTGCATTTGTGCTACAGCGAGAGAATGCTTAAATGGCACTACCCAGATAAGGATAAAACGGGAGAAGTGGGAGAGAATGCAAGTAGTGTATGTGAGTTGCTCTCTTTTCTTTGGCTGGCAGACTGTATCGAATTCATCTCTGTATTTGGCTGCAGTTACCTCTACAGAAGATTGCTAAACATGCAAAGGTCACTAGTAAAACACTTAGGAGCATAATGCAAGAAATTATTGCACTGTACACCCACAGCCTGTAATATTTCTTATTCACAAATATATAAAATAAAAATCTTAAATCTGCCAATGCAGTTGAGGGGAAAAAAGGAGAAAAAAAGGAGAAAGATCTAGGTAGCTTCTGATCCAATATATATTCTTAAACTTGAACCTCTTAATGCAAATAATGATACATGTATTGTAGATACCTAAGTTGACTTCAGGCGTACCTGTCAATTGGCAGCGATTGGTGTTCAATCCAATCAATTGTAACTATATAATTGCTGCCTCACTACATTAGCCCTTTCTGTAAAAGCAAAACAAATACCTCCATGTTGAACCCTGCAGTATTTGCCAAGCAGCAGCCATATTCCGTACCATTTATATGCATTACTTTGTATTTTGATGCTTACCACCCATTGAATTGCGAAGAATGGAGGAATCATCAAGGTTTGGGTCCTGGGCACATCATCTACATGAAGCGTTCACCACTGTTTTCACCTGCATTACTTCTTTTTCAAAATTAAGTTGGCAGAAGTCCATGAAATAATCAAGTTTGGAACCTACAGACAACTCAGTTGACATACCTCTTGCGCTTGCTCTTAAGAGCCGTGGATGATGATGGGTTACTATGCCAGTTTCTCTTTCTTTGGTTGATGAACCAGTTATTAATCTGCTTTAATTGCAAGCCTGTTTCTTGTACCAACCTAGCCTTGTCCTCCTCCTGCAATAATCCAGAAACCCAGTAAAAAATTTGATAAAGCCAGTTGAGTTACAATACCAAGGCAAGCCACACTCACCGTTGGGTATGGCCACTTGGAATGAGACTGCCACCAGGCTTTCAAGAGAGAGGTGGTGTCCCCAGGGAGCTTTCCTGCTCTTCTCTTGCGTAGAATCTCCTCCCTTATATCCACAATTTTCTCCTTGTAACCCTAAAAGATGGATTGTTGATAAGCAACCTTAAACAAGCACAATAGCACATTACCAAATATTTTAACCCTGTGACCTTACCTGTTTCAATTCATGCTTCAGCTCTTGCCTGACACGCTCCATCAAGGACCTCTCACTCTCGGTTGGAATAAGAGGACCAAAACCCATGCTGTCTGGCCCATCCAAACCTCCATCAAACAAGTTGGGATCACTATCTGCCTGGTCATCATCATCGTCTGACATTGTTGCACCTGTGCCTTCACCTGGCGAGACGCCTGTTCATGTAACATGATAAGAAAATTTCAATAGAAAAAATTGTTGATCATTAGGAACTGTTCACAAAAGAACATGTTGAATTGACTGGTCAAGAAAATCACCGGATGATGCTCTACAGTAAGAACCAAAATGTAAAGAATTCAATCAGCATCTTCCACTAAACTGGCATGCAAGACAAATAAAACTAAAAGTTGACAAGCAACCCCAACAAGAAAGAAAAGTAGAGAAACACTGTATCTTGAGAAGTTGTAATTAAGAACCCAAGAACAAGAACTGGAAACCATACTTTGGAAATGAGTGGATGCATTATTCCAAGGCATGAATGGGTTATGCCCTAAGGGCTGCAAATGAAGCTCAAGGAAAAGTCCTCTAATACAACCTCAAATAATCAAAATCATAAATAAATAAATATATATATATAGGCTAAAATATTCTTCTTTTGATAAATAATTTTGGCTCAACTATTTCAACATAGATTCTCCATGTTTTTTTTATTTATTCATTTGAAAACATCATCATCATCTACACCTTCTCCCAACTATATGAGGTCAGCTACATGAATCCTGTTTTACCATTCCATTCTGTTTAGTGTCATATCCATTGTTAAATAATTTCAAAATATGAAAGTTTTATTTATGTATTAAAAGAAGCAAACCCAAGTAGAAGTATGTCGTATAAAAGACTAGTAAGGAATACAAACTGAAAATCTAAAGGGAAGGAGAATCATAAAATGAATTCCTTACTTGTCCCTACCTTCATCAAGCTCTTTCTTATTTTTTATCCAAATCTTCTAGATAGCCATACAAACTATTATACCAGCAAACCCAAAGGAAATGAAACAAAAATAAATAAATAACAAGGAGCAGCACTTAATCTAAACTACATCCTTCAATTCATCATGATTCTTTAATAGTAGTCTTGAGGTAATTTAAGAACTTTAACACCAAAGAACTTCCACAATGATATTCTGCATGATAATGAACTAGTTGCAACACTCTTTAAGGCATCTCTCCCTCACCACAGCTCCCAATTCAAAATCACAGAGCAGCAAATTGAATTTCACAGGATGTCTAGTGGGCCCCACCGTGAACCTCCCTACCCTTTCTTTCTCCTGTATCCCCTACCAACCTTCTAACCAAGTACCATGTACCTAAAAAATGATGCTGAGAACACTTTATAAAGAGTTTTTACTGGCTATTGCTTCTATTGAAACTAATGTGATAGTTTAATCAAATTACCATACAGAAAGTGTACACTACATAGAAGTTATAGTAATGGTAAAAATGTCGAATAGATCCAGTTGAACAATTAGAAATTATATAAATAAAATGTGAATCATCAATTGCAATTAATACCATAATAATCAGTAGGAAAATGCCATAAAACATACACTGATCATGTACTTTCTCCATTGTAGTGTAAAAGATGTTCTCATTCTTTATATAGACTAGGAGTCTAGAACTTTAAATGTTATTTGTAAGAGAACACATTAAAAAAATATACATCTAAGAGGGATTTCCAAAGAGTTGGCTCTAACATAAACAAAACACATCAAACACAACAAACCACTGAAGGAACAATGCCAATTAAACAGAGGAGGATCCTTGGTGGTAGTCAAATTAGTTATGTCAGAAAACCATACATGACTTGGATAGTTATCAGAAAACCATCAGAATTAGTGAACACCAAGTACCACTACTGTACCATTCTGATACAAAAAAAAAAAGGATCTCCATCAATTTGCAAAGGATTTGGATTCCCATCTGACAAAAAACTTCACTACAGAATTGTGCGTGAGTTGGGAACATTTAAGAAGGATATTTGGCTACGTAAAAACTAAGAATAAATTCCTATATTCAGGAATGCTGATACTGGTTCCAAAGGAAATTATTTAGAGGTACAAGTGGGTGGAATAACAATTAAAGCATAAACTATCAACTATAAATCGCAAACAACTAAAAGCACCATGAACATGAAATAAGAAAAAGAAAAGTCTCATATTAGAAAATGTTTTATAACCCCTACAACATACTATTCTTATGTTACTTGCAATCCATCAAAGAGTAGAGATGAATACTATAAATGAAGGTCACCTGTTAGGCTTTGTAGAGACTGCTCAATCTCCCAGCAAGCCATTACTGCTTCCATTGCATGGACACGAACATGCTGCTGCAGTTGTTCTTTGAAGGAACACAGCAGTAAAACATAATGTGTCTACATGGCAAAGAAAGAGAAGATAATGAAAAATCTGACAAAATGATTATTTAAGGTATCTAAACAAAAGCTTGTTAGATTTAAAATAGAATTGGGATAAATGCATCAATACAACCATAGCATACATGTGATGCTTATAACACAAGCCATGGTATAGATGGGGAATTTCATATAAACCTTTTCTTCTAATCAGTACAAATTTATATATGCCTAATTTGATCATTAAATGAAAGGAGGACAAAACAACTAAATATCATTATTATATGGATGAAATTTTCCGAAGAAAAAAGAAGGCAAGCTGAGGGCCATGTATAAATGTTCATTAGGCACATGCTTTACTTAAGATGTAAAAAATGCATGCATCTTCTCTTGCTTCATTAGCACCTTACACTTCAGACTTGAACCTTGTGGCACTTTGGCAATACCCCTTGTCGAGGCACACCTTGTTGCTTGAACATCAAACACCTCTACAAACATTGATTAGAGGATTTCAGACAGCAAACATTAAGAAAGCCAGAGCTTTAGTTAAAACAAAAACCTTGAAACCTATGCTGAGAATACAACACCAATATTTTTACCTACTTTTTCATGTCAGAATATAGCACTGTGGCATCATTTTTCTGCACTCAGTCTAGTACCATATCCTGACCAGAGATTATGGGAAGATGGTCCTGGAAAGGTCTAATCAATTAAGATTGCATAGCCTTGAAACAGCATCCAAGTTGATTATAACAAACATTTTCTAGATCCACATTCTCTTTTTCTTTGTTATTTTTCTTTTTTCTTTTTATGGTTTGTGGCCTTGGACATTATAGCCAGATCCTTGCACATCCGAGTTGGTTTTGTTTAATTGATATCTTCTTCCAGTTGCTCAATTGCACCAGTTTATGCATCAACCATGATATTTTGCTTACTTGCATGAAATTTCAAAGACTACCACATAAAATGTTTTGCAGTGCTTAGAGTTACAGTCGGGTGTTCAAGCATTAGAGTGATGCACACTGAGCAACAATGATAGCAATTGTAGTCATGGCCAAATCAGCAAGGATGCATTTGACAGAGCTTAGGAACACATTAATTTGGTATGAGTCAAGCCAAGCAATTGACACCCCAAATCCATCAGACAATGATAAAAAACATCATTTAGTTTTAATAAGATTCAATGTTTTGCACTTTAAGGATCTAGTCACTGGTTTTAACCATGTCAGTTATCTGCCTCAGAAGTTCATGTGGCTTTATAATTGACCACCACCAAGATCATTAGATAAGCCCAAGGGGCAGAAAAACAAAAAAGAAATGCCAACCCCAGCAAGCACAGAGAAAAAAATCTCCTTACAATATTAATAATTATAGTATATCATGAAAATGTTTATCCACAGTTGCAACATTTTTTATGTCCCATCATATTCATTTCTAATCATCTCCAGTGTGCAATGTTTTATCCACATTTTCTGATTGAGTTCTCATTTCTTTTTCTATCCCCAGCATAATATTGGAATCATAATATGATTTCTTTCATCTGTTAATTGAATTTATTTTATTGATTCATTAAAATGGTCCAGGCTTATGGGATACAATATATCAAGAAATATAACATGGGGAAAGAAATCTAATACATTTGGAGCAGTCAAAACCTAATAACCGGGAAAAAGCAGAGATTCTATCAAGACTCAAGAACTGAACACCTTCAAGGATCCAAATTGAATTCCACTTGACCAATAAACAATTTCTGTCATATGAAATAAATCTTAAAACTCAAGCACCAAGTTCACCAACAGACCAAATTTTCTATTAAGTAATGTAGTTAAATATGAAAAGGTTTCCCTTGGAAAACAAGTCTTCCTCAAGATAATTAAAATTCTAAAGGAAAATTTCACAGAATCATACAAAATAAAATCACTATAATGCGGTTTTTATTTGCCTTTCCTTTTGGTACCCATGTACATGGGTTTTGAGGATGGGGTGTCTAGTAGTGCTTATGTAGAAACTATCTATAAGAAATAAATAATAAAAGATAACTGAACACATAACAAGAAATATCATTAAATACCTAAATTTAATTCTGGAAAGGCTTAAAACTTTTGAATCCCCAAATTATTTTCGGGTTGAAACAACAAGCCTCAAAAAAATTGTAGAAGTATCATTTTTCTATCTCAGAATGGGCACTAAAATGCACTTAAGTATAAACCAGAGGAGGAGAATAAATTGCAATCTATGAAATCTAGTTATGGTGTTACTACAGGATTTGAATTTCAAACCTTTTCTTCTTGTGTCGTTTCATCTCTGCTTTGGCAAACTCTTAATTTGGCTTCCAGCCTATCCAATACTCTATTCAAATCTTTAGAGATAAGTATATTGCTTTGCCATGGATCAAATTCATCATCTGCATATTGCCAAATTTCATGTGTTCCAATGTCAACACACTACCTTCCTCATTTTTTTCAAAGCTTATTCAACCAGATTTCTGGGGCAACCAAGTAATTCAACCATGTCTGTCTTCCTCATTTCCTTAGTTTTGCAACATTTGTGCGAGTTTCTAAATGGGAAACTCCCCATTCAAGAGGCAACCTAGTTGAAAATCACCTACCAGAAATCATTCAAGAGGTAAACTAGTTGAAAGTCACCTACCAGAAATCATTCAAGAGGTAAACTAGTTGAAAGTCACCTACCAGAAATCATTCAAGAGGTTAACTAGTTGAAAGTCACCTACCAGAAATTCCGTAGCTATTGAACATGAAATTTCCTTCAGAAGTACCTCAAATATTTAATGAGACAGATTCTAACTGCTGCATATTTTCTGAAATTTCTTGGGAAAATTGCTGAGCATAGGAAGTTGAGAGATTGATTTCTAGTGCAATCTGTTTAACTTGTTTAGAGTCTGCACCACGTTGCCTTCCTTCATGTTTGGACTTTGGACCACTTCCTCCACTACATGTATAGGTTTTTTCCTTCCCACTTGACAGGTAATCCTAAATTCATTTAAGTTTCCAACCATAAAGGTATATAACACTCAGTTCAGATGAAAGAGGATGCACCTAATTTCCTTGCCTCTTAATCCTTTGCTGCCATACAACAAGGTGCCAACAAGACTCGTTGAAGAATGTTTAGTTTCTACACTCTCCTCAACTGGACACGTTATACAGTAAACCATGTCTAGCAAATCATCTAGACTTTGGAACGGATCACTTCATCAAAGGCATTTGCGTTCCTGAAATACTGGATTCTCTACTTCATCTTAGGAGAATCATTATGCTGAAAGCATATAAAAATGCTAGCTGGATCAATATTCAACTGATAAAACATCTTCCATTTTAACCACTTCATCCTCCAACGAAAAAAGAGTGCCAGAGAGATCAAGAAGCAGAAAATGAATGATTCAAGACTCCGACTTCCTTCCTCCATTCTGTTAAGTTACCTCATAATTAACATTCCATTTCTTCAGAAAGACACACCATTTTCCAAATTAGCAACGTATCTGAATTTATCATGACAACCTAAAACAAGGTCGTAATTGGAGGCCCTCGAAGAACATCAAGATAAAAAACTGAATTCCGATGAAAGACTCCGGAGAAACAATCAATACTAAACAAAATAGTACCTTTTTGGGTTCAATCTCATAAATCAAACATATCACAAAAAGAAAAGATAGAAAACAAATCACAACAAAACAAAGAAACAGGGAAAGAAGAGCAGAGTATAGAACCTAACCATAAACTGATCAAGCTCCTTATCGTCGCCTACAAGTTGCTGATTACCATGTCCAAGCACTGAATACTTGGCGACGACATGCTGCGACTGCGCAAGCTGCGCATCAATCCTTGGCAACTGATCGACTGGAGTCGCAATGCGCAGGCACGCAACGTGCGCCGAAAGCAACTGCTCGTAAAGCGGATGCGCCAAAATATCAGCTTTATACCTTGCATTCTGCCAAGTACCAACGCCGTCCCCTCCACCGCCAGCTTCGCTCTCGGCCAACTCTCCACCACCGCTATTGTTCCCTTGATTTTGGTTGCTACCACTGTTTCTATTGTCATTATTAGTGTTCAAATCAGCTGAACCGTGCGACATCGCGGCGGCAATCATCGAGTCGCTTGACACCGGGATATCGTCACCGCCACCGACATCGCTAGTGTTCCGTTGAAGAATCGGCCTTGGTAGCCACTGGTTCGAAGCGGCAGATGTCGCCGAGTCTGAATTGGTCTGTAAGTGTAGAAAACTTCCATCAACATACTGGTTCTGCTGCCGGAGAATTGCGCTGTTTAGCCACGTCGGTCCACCTCCACCTCCTCCACCACCTAGCTGTGTTGGTTGTGGTTGTTGCTGCTGTGGCTTCCCCGCCGTCTCCATCATCAATCTCTGTATATCCTTTTGTTCTCTCCCAGTTCCTACGGCCCCATCCGACGAAGTCTGTCCTAGTTGTTCCGGTATCATACTCCTTAAAACCGCTGTATTTTCCCCCAAATGCTGCTCTGTGAAATGCTGCAGCGCCATCTCATGCGAGAGATGATTGTGAAACGCCATCTCTTAGCGTTTTCACTGCAACAATTTCATCTTTATCCGATTTTTCACGCCAGAGAGAGAGAGAGAGCTTCAACGAGATAGCGAACGACCAAGCGAGGGAAGAATTACTTTATTTACATATAGAGAACGATATATATATATAGGTACCATGCAGAGAGAGAGAGAGAATCCTGGAGAGAGAAGTTACACCTTAGCAAACGTATAGTAACATCGGAAAGCGGTTTTACGGGGTGGTCCGAGGTGGAAAACTGCTCGTAAAACCACTTTTCGGTGAGTACTGAATGCTAGAGTTAAAATGGAGAGTGCATATACGGCTACCGACGCCGCCGAGTTATATAAGTCTACGTGACAAAAGGATTGACAAAAGCACTTTTTGGCGGGGGCTTTTATCGATCCACGTTCGACGCGATGATCGAGTTACTAGATTGAACGGTTAGAGATTTATACACGTGGCTGTGTATGTGCTTCGATGTTCTTGGAGATGTCTTTGATGATACAGAACTAATGCCGGTAAGCGTCGATCTACAACCCAGCCGGTCGTCGGGAGGACGACGGGCTACAGTCGGTTGTCAACCGGTCGTCGACCGCGACACGAGAAATGTTAAAAACACCCGGGAAAAGGCTATCGAGTTATTACGTTGCTTGTCTCTCCGCCACTCGCGGACAAGGGCGTTCTAATCCGTCCGATGGACACGCGGCAAGTCTTGATCGCGTGGACCATTTGTGGGGACCAAGCTGGAGCACGCGCCTTGGTACAGCGAATAAGAATTAGACACGTGGACCGAAGCATCCGGCGTTTGGGACCTCTCGGGAATTTTGACTCCCCTTCACCCCCCACTCTACCTTATGCATAGGCCGAAAGCAGGTGGTCCCCACCTTTCCTATACTGCCAAGTTGTGGGGACCACCCGAGTTACTGTTCCAGCTCGTTTCGACTGCCATGTGTCTCCTTTTTAGATGGTCCCCAGCCTACTTGTTGCTTCTGCCGTCAACCCGACGATAATAAAATCTTTTCGCCGAAAAATAATTTTGAAATTAAAAAAAAATATCGAGACAAAATGAAAAATTGTACGTACAACGTAAAGTCTTTCGCTTACGAAAATACCCCTATGTTACCCGTATACCTTTTCAAGCTAGATGTTTCCATTCTGGTCCACCCTTGGCAAAATTACCTGAAATGCCCTTTCTGGTATTATATTGACGACAGAGTTCCATAGTACGGATTACCATTCTGGTTAAAAAGCGGTATTTACAGCACGAGAAGGACTATTTCGTCTCGTAGGATTTATTTGGTAATTTTACAGTTGATCTTTTCCTGTGCAAGCCCCGTGAAACTCGTGGAAAAGTGATTGATGAGGGGTATTTATGTACTTTGACAGAGATCAAGGGAAGGAAAAGATCGAATCTCACGTCTCGGGTCCCACACCAGCCTACTTGTTCACGATTGGAAGTTAAATGTCTCGTGTCAATCCTTTTCTCGCGCCACGCGTGCATACTTATTTCAGCGTCAGTCCTCTTTTTAAAACATTATTACGAAAATACCCTCCAGTTTCGACCCGAACGGATTTTGTCACCACACGTGTCAATACATAGAAAGTTCGTGCCCATGATTAGGTATCTATTGACCGAGGAGCTTTTATTTCGCTGCTACGATGGTCGGACGAATGCGTCCAACCACCTCTTGATTAATTGATTTACAAATTAAAAAAAGGGAGAATGGGTCATTCCGAAACCCTAAGTAAAAACCCTAAAACGGATACATACGATGGAGAATTCTGAATTTCAGCCTCCTGCTACTAGCTCTTTCCCCTATAAACCACATCCTGTCCGTGAATTTAACATCAATTCACGGTCAAGCGGGTTATGAAATTTTGGTCTGGGCTGATTGGTCATTCTTCCAAAATTAATTACTAAAAGCGTTTGATCGGATGCATATTCTCCGACCAGGTAGAGCCAAAGTTTTATATTTGATTAAGAGCATCTTGATTTAGGCTATGAGTGGGCATGAGCCATGTATCCCCATGTGGGTCCCACATAAGTACACCAGAAACAACAGAATAACGGTGGAATGGTTACCACAGAAAACGTAATAAAAAAAGGGTGTCATCTCTTCTATTAGAATAAAATAATTTGTTAGGTCTTTTTATAAAAAAAAAAAAGTATAATATTAATAAAGAAAGGGTGTTGTTTGGTAGGTCAAGATTTTTATTGATATTAAATTAAAATAAGATTAGTTAAAATTTAAATTAATACTATCGGGCTTTTTGTATGGAGTTAGGAATAAATCATGTAATAAAGTCTTCCTCCAAGCTTTTTATGTCTCTTGTCTTCTTGGGTGATGGTTTTATAAAAAAATGGGGTGATTGGATTTGGGAAGAAAGGCCAAAACTTGCACAGTCCTAGGAGGAGAAGAGCCTTAAAGCACACAAAGCAGGAGACAATGCTTCAATCTAAAACAACTTTGGGCATAACTCCACATGTGTGTGGAATAGATTGAAGCATTGTCTCCTGCTTTGTGTGCTTTAAGAGACCAGATCTGCTACTTACCCAGTGCGCCTCACATTGACCGTTAAAAACATTTCCTATGAATAATAATTTATAAGTTCCTAATGCATAGTAAGATGTTCTCCTCCTAGAATTAAAGGGAGAGAGAGATTCTTTGGTTTTGGCCACCATTGTCAAACTTAATACATGAATAGTTTTCAGCACATCTTTTGGGGCATCATAAACCCTAATCCTTATTGCTGAACTCTTTATGGATGCAATTGTCACATTTGTTTGCGCATGACAAGGGTGTAACCCCATGACGAGTCGATGTGCGCCTTATCTACATGCGTAACACTCCCGTTTCCTTATCGAAATAATTTAAAAAGCATGTTCTCACATGCAAACGAGATGTAGACCATTGGATGTGCATAGAAAGGAGGTGATGGTAGAAGCTGAAGCAAAGGAGATGTGAATCCAATGGTTGATAGCAAGTTCACAGGTAAGAACATGCTTTTTGGACTCAATTATTGAATTTTCTTTTTGAGGGGCTGTTTGTACTCAATGCATCCTTTCAAAGAGCAGCATTTGTATGTAAATGATTGTGCAAGTAAAAGAAAAAACAATGAGGGGCCAACTCTTACCATATTGGAGGGAAATGTATGAACAGAAGGTTTCTCAAAGTGGCAATGATAAAATGTTCTATAGTAGTTTTAGAGACATAATGACATTGATTGGATAAGTAGGTCCTACTTTGATGCTTTATTCATGTAGATGAGATCAGATGAGAAGATTGAGAGAAAGGTGATCATCGTGATTTTGTTCATGTTTGAGCATAGATGGGATAAATTTTGTGGCCAAGCTTGGTGAGAGCTCAATCTAGGATGCCTTTTAAAGCCAACCTTCTTTCACCTTATGCCTTATGTTCCTTTACAACCCCCCACTCAGTCCTCTTTTTGCATAACCAACTTAATTGGTACTTGTCAGTGGTCCCTTGAAGACCACAACTTGCAAATCCTTACCTTCTCTGTTCAATCAGTATCATTGCAACCCTAACCCCTTCCCACCTCTCTCTCTCTCTCTCTCTCTCAACTACCCATCTTCCAAAAAATAAAGGGAAAGTTGAAGGGTCCACCTGAATGACATTGGGTAGCTTCTTTCCTTCAAATGAACATATATCTAAGCCTCTAGAAGTGGGAGTTAATATTCAACAAAACTTCATACTCAATGTCCATGATGCCTTTGATCTTACTTTTGGTAGGAGGATTTAGGAGTAGTGCCAACTGTTGTTGGGTAGAGTTGGAGTAAACTCAACCTATTTGTTGAGCTTTAAAATGGGTTTCTATCAAGATAAGTAAAAGGTACGAACAGCCTGACCAGCTCATGTAGGGGACAGACTTATGTAGGAAAGAATCCAAGGATGTGAGTATGGTTCCATGTTTTTAACAGTTGCATGTGATGTCACACCTACACCATGGCTCATGGCTCATGGCTCATGGCTGAACTGAACAAATCAAAGCAGGAACACATACAGATGTTGCAGAAACCAAGTAATTAGAGAGCAGTGAAGCAATATATAAGGATACCCTTCATCAGCTTGATCAGAGCTATGAGGCACCCTTATCAACTGTAACCCATGAAAGAGGGATAGGGACCCATCAATGAATAAGCCCATTTACAGATTAAAAGCAGGATTTCACACAATTTCAACTGTGCATTTATATTGTTTTGACTGGTAAAAGAGTCCCTATTAAAGCTCAAAAGATAAAATGTAAAATCAATAAGGTAATGAAGTCATATAATCATGCTAATCTAGGTAGTCTCTTGGCAATAGGTCCCCAGTCCAGAGGGCCTCCTAATCATTACCACACTGCTCTACATGCAACAGAATGTTGTTAGTTGTATGTATAAATAAAGAAAAATAGAGGAACGATATAAAGGAATCATCCTTCTAATTAATTGGCTGGAGGTTTTATTCTTTTCTTTCACCTAAAGCAATAAATTATTCATACTTAAATGATCTCATTAGTCAACAAATAACATAACTGGCTGAAGAACAATCTGTTGATTTTGAACATTTTCGAATTGGCTGGGGACTAGACTAAAAACGTTCTGACAGAGTTAATTAGTTGAATTTGATTGAATCATGAACGTAGTAAATTAAAACCTTCAAAGGTATACGTGCTGGCTAGGCAATGTTTTGAAAGTTGGACCGGTTTGGAAGGATGAACCAGAAAAACCAAGAATTGGTGCAAAACAGAGAGAGAGTGTGTGTGGTGATAATCTTGAAGCAATTGGTCAACCAACAAATGGGTCAAAGTTTGGTGTTTGTGGGTGGTCCTGAG
This sequence comes from Nelumbo nucifera, assembly GCF_055504915.1. Classification (NCBI taxonomy): domain Eukaryota; kingdom Viridiplantae; phylum Streptophyta; class Magnoliopsida; order Proteales; family Nelumbonaceae; genus Nelumbo; species Nelumbo nucifera. Next base: position 30,054,898 of record NC_142650.1, read on the forward strand.
TACTAAGAGTCATCCATCACTTTTGTTAGACCTAGCTAATCTGGAGCTTCATGGGCTGTTATGAAGCCATGAACTCCAGGACATTCCCATGGACCATGGTTAGGGTTGCAGCTCCCACTATTAATGCATCCAACTGCAGTCTTCATCATAATCTTTGGTTCTTGCAACTACCTCCAACTCCTTTAGTTTGTCAACTTGATGATCTTAATTACTATTCTCATAGCTTTATTTGATGCTTACCAAGAGGACTCCTTAGCTGCTCGCTCTATATATGAAGGTACTGTCAGCAGCTCCTCTTCTTCTATTGATCTGTCTGAGTATCCCGACTGTAGGGTTACCAGAAATCTGATGGACAACCTAATATTTCCAATGACAGTGGTCCTGATCAGAGTGCATGTGGGGTGTTCACGTTTGTACACTCACCCTGTCGGATCTTCTAGAAAAGACCATTATCCATTGCTGGTCCTCACTATATGGGGTCATGGGAAGTGGGCCGGATATAGACCCGACATCCGGTTTTTTTCTTTTTTTTTAAATTTTTTTGTATGAAGTGGAAACTCTAAAATTTAAACCCATGTTTTCATGTTTGTCAGCCTTATTTTAGCATGGCACCAAGCAATGATTAAATTCTTTATATTCCACACTAGTTAATGACCCCTCCCTATGGGAATATGCAAAAAACAATGTATTCAGGCTGAGTATTCTTATTTGATTTAGGAAATAAATATGGTTTAATTTTTAATTAAACAACCCACTTTATTTAGAAGAATGGACCCCCCACCAATATAGTGTGTTTGGTTTAGCTTTCGTTTATTAAATAAATGTTTTTTACTTGATTTGTCTTTAAAATTGAGAAAAGTACTTAATAAACCGTTTATGGACAATTAGGCATCACATTAGTGGAACAGTGAAAACCGTTTGGGGAAGCATTAAAATGAAACTTCCCCCAATGGTTGATGCGCACATAAATAAAAATCCACTTTTGTAAATATTAATGCGTACAGGTGAATATGACGGGAAATATGCTAATTTACCGATGATATGACGGCATTTTAATAAACGCTTATCACAAAATGCCCATGAAACAAAACACACACATAGTGTCTTCAATTTATTGGGTTTAATTTGCACATAAAACATACGAGCTAACTTTCTAACTTGAATTAGCAAACAACATAATCTTTAGAGTTACAATTCAGCCCATGCCACTCTATGTCAATGATTAAAATATTGATACAAAACGGGATATTACACCAATACAAAATGTTATTGAAAACTTTAAAATTTTAAAATATACAGGATCATCTAATAACTATATAATTAAAAAAAGTTATAAAACAATGTACATCAGTCCAGTCATATCAATACATCGGTGTGTATCGATATTTTAATCCTACTTCTTAATATATAAATTTTTATATATTTTGACTTAAAATTTATTCACACCATTTTTCTGAGTGGAAGGCTTTCCATGTGTCTATGAAAAAAACCCTTTGTCTTAGTTTCGTAAGGGTCAATCATCAAATGGAGTAAAGAATCTGATTCAAGGACTGAATAAGTATATATAACCAACTGAGGGTTAGCTTGTTGGTATGTTAGCTGGTTTGTCCCGCAACCAGCACTTTAGAGAAAAAAGGGGTCAAGGGTGGTGCATGGCACGGAATACGAAAAAAAGAATAAGTATATATAAGCTTATGTTAGATCATACGTTAGGCAATAAGGAGGCAAGAAAGATGATGTCAATTGATGAATGTGGACCTATTACTCTAATAGGAGGTTTGGTCCATGGTTTTGAAAACCGGACTGGACCGGACGGCCAGACCAAAAAAACCGGGAACCGGTCACTTGACCGGATTTGTTTTTCCTCAAAATCATTGATTTTGGTCAATAAATCGCTGAACCGACCGATTAATCGTTCGAACCATTCAAACTGTTTTGACTGTTTTTCAAATTTTTTATTTTTTTTGTCAGAATAAATCAACCGTTTAGATCAAACGGTCAAACCATTTGAACCGGTAACCAGACCCCTGACCGATTCAGTTTTAAAAACCGTGGTTTGGTCACCCTACTCTTCAGATGGAGCACAGTAACAATCCATGAGATGGGTTTCCCATCTATTAAACAATCATACCTTAACATGTGAGGCATTTTAGTTTGGAGTAAATAGGTATCTCCTATTTCAATTATTTTTCACAACCTGTTCGAAGGACACACAAGAAATAATAACTCCAATTCTTGGGCACTTGCCCTTATTGCTTCTTTCAATTGATAATATGCCCACTTTTTCCACAACTTTGATCACAAAATTCACTTGCATATGCCTTTCCAGCATCATAGTCATCAATTGATGATTTGAGAAAGTTTACTCAGATGTTGAGAACCTGTTTATTAGAGAAGAGCTAAAGCATGGAAAAAACCTGGTTCAAATGCTGATAACAAGAACTGAGTCTTTTTTGAGCAACTAGGAGTCACACAGCATGCCCACAGAATAGCTCACAAAGAAGGAGAAGAAGAAAAAAGGGGTGCTGTGATTTTCGTTTCTATACCACAGAAGGAACAATGGTTATATCTACTAATGTTTTCAAGGCACAGCTTTGAATAATTCAAATACCAAAGTTTATGGGTATGTGTGCTAACTGTATTTTCAACCATGATTTATTTATTCCAATAAATTTTAAATTTATGGATCCCTCTTTTGCTATTGGTGCATTATCTTGACTTGGATGGCTGGATATTATTGCAAGACATTTATCTCTTAGGATATGATTCATGACAGAATCTATTTCTTTTTTCAGGACTTAAATCCTATAAAATCGCATGTCCCTTCATTGTCAATTGGCTTAACCCCATTTGTGCCCCATGTTCTACTGTCTGTGGTCCTTCTGGTTTCTGTTTGGCATTAATTGATGCGTTTTACGAGCATTCTGTCACACCAATTTGCCAGATCAGAAAAAAAATGCCATTAAATCATATTTGGCAGACTCTTTTTTGGGAAAAGAAAACCATTGCTCAAACAATTATACTTAGGGTTTAGTGAGAGGGGGTGATCTTGAATCATAAAAAATTATGTTTCTTGAATCACCTTATGTGATGTGGCACATTAAAAATTTGAAAGCTTTTATGTTAAAACCATAAAACATAATAAATAATAGACCCAAAACTTCTCAAGCCATTTTTTCTCCAAACCTTACTTCTTTTACTCTCTATCCCATTGTCTTGTTTAACTTGGCCCCCAAAAAGAAAATTCCTAGCTCCACCACTAGCTAAATCTCTCCATGAGTGACAACTGACAACATACAAGTACCGGCGATGTTCCTGTGTGCAGTTACAATGTGCTATACGGTTGGAGTGGGGAGTGCTTTGTGGAGAGCCAATCTTATCTGATACCTTTATTATAATGAAAATATTTTAATAATAGAATCAAAGCACTAAAAATGCCAAGTAAGCATATATCTCTCCACCAAATGGGGGTCCATGACCATGGCATTCCGGATTCCTTGTGAAATGCAATGGTTCCAAACAAGCTCCAAATCCATCTTCACCTTCTAGACCTACATCAACTTCCAGTGGAACAACTTTTTTTCAGCTTGATGGTGCATGGGGCCCCTTGCCTAGCCTATTGGATCAGTGAGCTTCCAATTAAAGCTCCATCTTCAAATGCTAAGGTCTCCTGCTCAGCTCTAGAGAAGATTCAAAGTATGATATGCATGCACATTTAAATTGTATGATACTATTTAATTATTATTAATTTTTTAGAGGGTTCGACTATCATATGGAAAGGATATGATATCTGAAAAACTTTTGACCAGTTGGCTGGAATCATAAACGTGATAGCCAGTCAGTTGTTATTTATCAAAATTCATGGATGAGTTTTGATTGGTCAAAACTCTTCTCATGCCATATATTTTCTGCACCATAGATATACCATTTTTTAGATGATGTTCAAGGTTTGGTAAGATGGGTGGGGGTCTAATTATTAAACCTAAAACCCTCTTAAATCCCTCTAGATAGTGTATCAAAAGGTTCAAAATTTAATACATATTATATAATATGCACCAATATGTTGTGATATTTTGAACCTTGACTCCAAACATTCCATCACCACAAGGAGTATGTAAGGAACACGCAATCCTTAAGTTTATAATACTTCCAAGTATCAACATCCAAAGTCCTTGCCTTATAATTTTGTTTGTGAACCAACTTGTTCCTCTCAAGTCTTTAGAGGAAAAAATTGAATGATACAAGATATTTTGACTCGTAACAACAAACAGTCTTAGTTTGGTTGCAAGAGCGAGTGTTTACCAATTACCAAAGAGTCGGTCAAGCATCATAAAGCCCACATAGTTGCCAAGGGCTTTAAGCAAAGCAACGGTGGGACCTTCTCCTCTAACAATGACAACTTGGGTCCTGTCTTTAAGCGCACAATCTCTTGTTGCTTCTTGCAATTAGCCACTTCCTCGATTAAATATTCAAAATGCCGTCTTGCTTGATTCTTCCTCTTTCCAAAGTCCAGACTGTATCTGTCATTTACAAGTCTTTCTGTAGCCCCAACACCCCCCCCCCCAAGTCAGCTCCTTGGCCCCAGTTAAAACTTTCAACTTTGTCAATTTTCACTGTTGACACTCTTGTCAATTCTAAGAGAAAAAGAATCAATCAAATTTTTAAAAGATGATCATTTCCAGCCACTAATTGTTCTTGCTTGAAATATGGTCAAGAGAACTGGCATGATATCTTTTTCTGTCGACAAGATAAGAGCTCTACAGCCTTGATAAAACGTGGGCCAATTTTGTTTGGATGATGGGTAGCCTTGGTTGCAGACAAATTACCAGACTGCACTACTGGACCAGAGAATTCAGGAACCAGACCCTGGTTTGATTCAATGCCTTGACAATAGATAAAAACCCTACTGAACCACAGTTTGCTGCAACATAGCCAGTCATATAATTGAACCAGGACATGATTAGGTCGCTCCTTCTGATAAATGTTTCTGATGAACCATGTCATAGGTCGATGCATGGGCACAAACTGGAATGGAGAATTCATGGCAGCATGCAAGATTATTACATGTGGCAAACACAAACTGTTTCCAGACATTCACATCCTCGCCCTTCAAACTTTATGGGTTGTACAGTGTACCAACTTGGGAATTAAGAGATTTCTGGCTTCTCTGTCATCATCAAAATTTAAAATAAGGATTTTTAAGTGGTTCCAGAGTCCAGACTTTGTTGCAGTGAAAGATTCAACTATTTCCTTGACGAGACAGCCAGTGCTTGCTTTCCTGAATTTATGTTTGAGGCTCATCATCAACAGATAGAACCAGTACAAATTCCTTTATGCAATAGCCCTCCTTTAGTCTCTCCTCTTTCTTTTTCAGACTGAAATATTTCATCAATTATTTTTGCATTTGTTATGGTATAAACTTTGCTCTTTCTGCCCCTTTCTATTTTACTTTGGCGTTTTCTAACTGAAATACTTCATCTGGGGGAAAAATCATTCTATTTTACAATCTGAAAAGGATTTCTGGTATGAACAAAACCTTGTATCTCAATTTGTTTTTTGAAAGAAGAAATCATAAAATCACCAAAATGGTAACTGTGGAAGCTTTTTTAGGTACGCTATCTGAAAGCCAATTTTGCAGTCGTAAATATTCGATGTGTTTGCGTTGCAGGTGTAAATGTGCTTTTTTTTCCAAGGAACTCAAAAGAAAAAGGAGAAAGTAAACTTCAGAAGGCAACAGTTTTGAAGCACAATGTTTTCTACCGTGTAAGAATAAAATAAGACCAGAAACAGACATACAATATGTACTACTACATAGACAAATATTCACAAGTACAAGCATTGTGACCAACAAAATGAATGCTCTTTCTCCTTGGCGTTCCTCCTCAAAAAGAACCGACTGATGGGTTTCAGAGTAAGTGAACACTCTGAAAATTCTTACAGAAAAGCCTGTGAAAACAGAGGAGTCACGTCAAGTAATTAGTATACATCTACTGAGATAAATATGATGAACTGCTCAGAGTTAGTGATAAGAACTGTCTTTAGAAGCTTGTTTCATATTACAAGGCACCCTGAACTCTTTCATTTCCTAGTAACTCAGATGAATTTGATGAATTGATGAATTCATTAAGATGGTTTGTAGGTGGGCATGGAAGCCATGGCCGTGATGTCATCTCGTCCTGAAAGCAAATCGAACCAAAACTCTGAGGATGTAATTACGTGTGAAGATAGAGAACACTACTATCATCAACGTCATTATTGCTATCACCTTTTCACTATTCAAAAAGATTGTCTGGTGGGGATGGGTAATGGACAGACTAGTTAAGTACAATACTGGGACGCATGGTCTGTATTCAGTGCGTTGCCAACTGCCAACCATACAATGGGCCTTCCAGGGAAATCTTCTAAGTCTATCAACACGGTTAAGTGATCAAAACCATCCAATCAAGCAGGGTTTCTTTTTCTTTTTTGGCATCATTGGCTGGCTCTTTCTGAACTGGACAAACAAATCAAATAAAACAAACAGCTTGCCTCATCGGATCATGCTAAGACCTGTCCGCGTGCCATACGCGTCTATGTTTGTAGATAGTCTTGTTTATTAGTACTAGACTGTAGCTAAATTTATCTAGCGGAACTGGCGTGATCTTGTTACACTAATAATAATGGTGGGGAAGGAAACAAGAAGAAAAACAAAAAGGGAAGAAAGAAGAATACCTACTAATCGTATGACGGCAATTTGGTACCTATTAAAATGAAAATAAAATGCCAATTTGGTGAGTTGGCTCAACACGGGACGGCTAAGAGTTATGATATCCCATCAAGGAGACATCATGATTTCATGACCTAAAAACACAAGTTCTGGTTAGGTAAGTTAGATTTAATTTGCTACAATATTTTTTGATACTCAAAAATTCAACCCCAACTGAACTCAACAAAACCTTGTCCAGACTCCCAACTACATGGGGTCAGCTTCATTATCACAAGTTGAACTACAGATACATGGACACAAGATACCCAAGAAAAATTACTAATTTACAGGTGCTAAGAGAAACTGTGTATAAAACTTGAAATTAATTTACTTTGAACTTTTCACTGTAATCTGTTTTCACCAAGTGGAGAGTATGAGGTCTCAGAATTTGAGAGTAAAATATGAAATTTGCAATGAAAATGAAGGTAACAAACACAACTTCTGCATTAGTCGAACTGGAAGCACGTGGTTTAGATATACTGCAAGAAAGGATAAAATAAATTGATCATATGATTATTTTCTTTTTCACTCTCAAGTTTTCTACTTGAGGCTCTAAAAGAGAACCTTTCAGTTTTGGGGGTACTGATAGAAATTGTCTCAAGACAATGTCAAGAAAACTTATGAGGTGTTAATAAAATATGCAAGAAAGACAGACTTGAGTTAAGTGAAAAGAATCATTGGAGTCAATTGATTTGGAGAAGAAATATATCTGCAGTTAATACCATGACACAGATCCCTGTGTCTGGAAAAGGAAGCAACTTTGTGGAGTCAGGGAGCGAACTTAGGAACTAGCTGCTAATGCAGCACACTAGACCTCTAACAAGAACATTGAGGCCACCATCTATCTTCCCAATATTAAAATGTAAGTTACCAGTGCTCAACCAACAAAAATTCCTGGTGAAAATGTTGATGAAGCCATTACCTATCTATCTTCTCAATATTAAAATGTGAGTTACAGGTTCTAGTAACCTATCAACTAATTTAGACCTGAGAAGTTGGCCACAAAGTTCCTAAAAGGCCACAGAACCAAATAAAAACAAGTGATACGTCCCACATATTGTAGCAACCAGCTATGAAACAATAGAGGACAGATACAGATCTCTCTTAAAAATCATGATAGGTTATGTTCAAAGTGCAGAAAAAGTAGAAGAGTGGATTCAGGTAGAATCTCTAAAATAGCTTAGGACAAACACCCTAGAAGTAAGATATATCAATTCTCCTCAAAGCAACACATACGGTGAAATTTGAAAAGGTTTAAGCTGAGGTTTCAGGGCATAAAGTTCAGACTGCCTGGTCTTGAAAGTTTAATTTTATATTTAAGGACGTGGAACCATAAGAGGGAATAAGAATTGCATAGCCTGAATCATTACCAGGGTTCTAGGGGATTTATGCCAAGGAATCAGGGTATTGATTATGTGTGCATTTTGAGTGTGGTCATAGGACAAATTATTAGGTTTGCTAAGGTGAAACAAAGGTATCATCTAGCTCAGCTGGTAAAGTCAGTGGTTGTAGTTCCCACTGACCTGGGATAAATTCCTGCTTTCACCCTCCCCAAGGACCATTGCTTGGTGAAATGGTAAAATCTTGAGCTAACAAACATGAGAACACGCAGGTTCAAGTCTGAGAGTGTTCAGTGCAAAAAAGGCCAAAGGTTAGGTCCATATCTACTCCACCCCTCCCAAGGCCCTGGATATCTGGGACCAACATTGGGTAATCTCCCTTTTTGTTGAAGGAAATGTGATAAGAAATGGAATAAAGGGAGCTGTAATTATCAAAAATGGAATGGTAAAGGACCCACTAATTGTTGGATACTTGGATTCTTGTCCAGGTTTCTCAAAATCAATAATATCAATAAACAAATAATGGACTGAACATGTGAACTTTTTCCAGATTCTGAACATATTCAACTTAACTAAGCCTTGTCCCAACCATATGGGGTCAGCCATGAACAGATTCATGAAATAAAATTAATTTGAGTAAAATGAATAAGGTAAAATGATAGCAAAGAGTATCAGCACTTGGACTAACTACATGTTTGATATACCAGTGTAAGACACAATATGTGCTGATAAAACACTGAATATTGCAAGGACACTTTCTAGAATATATTTTGCAGCATTAATACTTTCAAAATATGTAAAACGGTATGCTAAACAAATCATACCACAAAAAAGCTAACATATTTAGAGGTTTAATTAAACTTGGCAAGAAATAAGTTCTGAGTAACACTTAGCTTCAAAAGCCTAGAAATAGAAGCATGATTAGCAATATCAAATGTGAAATCCATACACATATTCACCTTGAGGATCTTAAGAATGTAAGGACATCCCTATTTCCTATATCTATGTGTCTTGGTATCCATATCTGGACATCTTAGGAAAACTATTAAGAAATGATGAAGCCACAACAGTGCAACGAGGCTCATTTGGTTGCACAGGAAGTGTAATAAAATTGTATGATTTTCTATATTTGGTTGTCTGAAGAAGCCACTCCTCAAACGTGATATTTTCTCAACCACAATTTATTTTCTAAAATGTGATTTTAATTCTACCTGATAAAAAAGGATGCCTATTGACAGTCCACTTCTTTTTAATTTTTCCAATAAATTTGTCTTGTTGGTCAAGCAAGGACTGGAAAATATAAAAGTATTGCCTTCCAAAAGAAGAAGATACTAAAACATCAACTTCCCCCTTTTTGAACTTTCCATGCAACCCAACAGAATCTTGTTGTGTAGAGGGCGCAACATAAGAAAATAAAACAAACAATGAAACAAACCAAAAAGAAATAAAAAGAAAAGAGAATAAGGAAAAGACTTTCTGATTACTGTCTTTAAATTCTGCAGAAGAAGCAGAAACTGAGAAGAATGCCCAAAAACAAGCTTCCATCTAGACATTCTATCATACATGGGCCTTAAGATTGGACTTGAAACTGAGCACAGATTAGATCTCTACTTGGGCCTAATTATGGGCCAATGATTGATCCACCATGTAGGCCTCTATTGCACTTGTGTACTTGCCAGGGTTCAAATCCAGGCAGCCCATGTTTAGCCAAACAATGTGTCCATCTGAAACGAGCAGTTCAGATTGGATGCTAATCAAATAAATTCTCTGATCACCTGTTGGAGACTTGGAGTAACCAAGGACCCTCCTTTTTCATCTCCATCCAGCAAAGGACCACCTTGCAATCCCCTTCAACCATCATATTTGACCATCCCAGTTTCAGTGAATGGATTATTTTCAGACCACGGAGAAGTGCAGTAATCTCAGATTTTAGAGTATATATATATATTGTTGCTATATGTATTGTGCTGCTTGAAGTATGTGTGATGGCACATAGTCTATGTGAACTAGATGCTTGTACAAGAGTGTCATGTAGTCCATTTTTTTTAATGTGAATTCCACTTCCACCAGTTTCTCCAGCCATATCTTTGCAGTTTCTCCAGCCATATCTTTGCTGTATCTGCCCAACATAGATATGGTTAATTGATGGTGTATAAAATGAAAATTATGCATAACAAAAAAAAAAGACAGTAGAGGAGTTTCTTTTAGTTTTTGTTTTGTTTTTTTGTTTTTTTCAAGCAGTGGTCTGCTGGTATGGAGTTGCCACAAACGAGGAGAACATTGAATGGTCAAAATTACATTCTTTTCTTTGAAAAACAAAGGTTGTAACTCCCTATCATCCTGCTTTTCTTTTTACATTTGCAAAGCAGAAAGACTGTAAACTAAATGTTGCATATCATTCTACTATTTTTTTATAGGAAATGGTAGCTTTCATTAGTTAAAACCAGAAGAACAACTGTCGCCTTCTAAAGTGAAAGGTGACCCCTGAACAAAAAAACAACTTACAACACTGCCCAAAATAAAACCTCCCGATTCACCCCTTGCTTGCTAGGTTGTCAGCTAAAACATTTGTTGACCTCCTAGACCAATAAACTTGTGGACCCAGCTGCCTTGTGAGGCTCAATAATTCCCTTACAGGTTGTCTAAGGGACCACGTTCCCAAACTATTTGATTGCAGCCAACCTACTACTAATTTTGAATCTCCCTCCACTTCTAACTGTTGAAAGCCCAATTGCTTGGCCAATCTGAACCCTTGGAGGAGAGCCAACATTTCAGCTCTAAGCGAGTCCCCCAAACCTATTGGACCAGAATACATAGCTAGGATTTTTCCTTCTGCATTTCTAAATACACCCCATATTCCAGAAGGTCCAGGGTTCCCAAGAGAGCTTCCATCAAAGTTCAGTTTGACATTACACTGCAAAGGAGGGGACCAAGCTGCTTGTATGGAAGTGATGAAGTAGAAGACCTTGCCAAAATACTCCAGCCTCTAGTCAAATTATCTATGGAGACATCCTTGAACAAGTCAAGAGTTTTCAGCCAATGTACTGCTTTGATGGTGATCCCTTCAATAACTTCAGGAGCTGATTTTTCTTTCCCTTGGAAAATCCTATTATTTCTCTCTTCCCACACTGCCCACAAGATAGCTGCCCTCATTGTTCTCCACATCACCCTTCCTTTCTTCTTTGGCTGTCGGAAAAAGCTAGGGTCAAATAATTCCGCTACACTTGTGGGGGGAGTCCACCTACAATCAAAGAGAGAGGAGAACCAATCCCAAATTAGAGCACTAAAAGGACAAGAAACTAATAGGTGGTTCCATCTCACCATTCCTCAAGCAAAGGCTACAGACATGAAGGGACAAGCACCAATTTGGTCTCTTTCTTTGAAGTACTTCCAAGGTATTGATTTTTTGGAGAACCACTTCCCAACAAAAAGCCCTTACTTTTGGGGGTACCGGAGCGCTCCATACTTCTTTAACAGGAAAGGAGGTAACCGGGTTAAAAAGAAGGACCAAAGCTTTGAAAAACGAAGAACAAGAAAAACTACCTGTAGAAGTTTCATTCTACAATTGCACATTTACAGTCGATATTAACTTATTTAAGTGATGGCATTAATATTTTAAATTTAGAACATACTTTTTTTGTTAACTAGTCATTGCCTAACCAAGTTAACACTGATTACATCTTTATTTTGTGATCAATCATTCAGTGCCTAGGCACTGAATAGTTGCTGCATCACCTAGGAAGGCCAAACAACTGCTCATTGCTTCATCACATTGAGAAATTGGCACTAATACAAATCAAGAAATTTATTCAAAAAGCTAATGAGAACTTAGAACGATAAAGAAATTTATTCAAAAGATTTGAAGAATGGAGGGAAAAAAAGCAGAAAAGGAGGACATGAGAACAGAGGTGAAAGGTGAACTTTAAGGAGGTGTACAGTACTGTCCTGCAGGGATTCTTTTCTTCTTCTTTATTTCCTTTCCTTCTTTTTGGTGGTGGTATTGGGTGGGCAGGGGGTAGAAATTTCTTGGTGAGTGGTAAATTCAAATGAGGTGATGACCTTTGTCTAGGAAGGTGAAGAGAAACAAGAATCTATTAGGGAGGTCTCTATGGAATTTCACTACAAAAGTAATTGCCTATAAATATTAGTCAGAATGATCTATTCCCATAGTCTGTTTGGTTCGGACAGGAATTGGAATGGGAATTTGAATCAGCTGGAATGGGATTTCATTCCCAAGGGAGGGGAGGGAATGGCCATTCCCTCAAAAGGGGAAATGTCATTCCACGCGGAATGGGAATGGGATTCCAATTCCGCCCAACCAAACAGTTGGAATCGGAATGGACCATTCCGGTTCCAATTCCAGACCCCCATTCCCATGACCAAATGGGCCCTAAGTATGGTATGATAAACAATGGATGAAATTGTATTGGATAACCATTATCTCCGTAGCTGTGAAGGTGACTCTGTGGACCACTTATTGATTCAATGTTCTTCCTATCTTGTATGTGTACACTTTTTGAAGCTTTTTGGGAAGCAGTGAGTGGTGTCTAGGAATTTCCTAAGTATGATTACTTTATGAGAAGCCAAAGGCTACAGTGACAGAGGGGGCTTGTCTTGTTAGACAGTTGTATGCCCTTAGCTTCAATCAGAATTATGTACATTATGAATTTATTGTAAATGAATAAAGTATACATTTGATTCATGTTCCTGTGGTGTGTTTCTGTGTAATACCCTTAAACTGGACACTTAATGAGACTTGTGTTAGCTTAGAATGTTCACAGCCATTAGGTAAGTCTGGGGAGATTTATCCTGCCAAGGCTGACACTGGTGTGCGGCCAACTATTGGGGTGGCTTGTCTCAGCTACCAGGGTGAGACCCGAAGCACATGCAATGTAGGATTAATAGAACCTTTGAACCGGACCGGATTTCCAGTATTGCCCTGGACCTTGGAGATAGATGGGCAAAACCGGAAAGTTACACATAACCCCTAGACTCGATTATGATACTACACTAGATGTCGGATTGGGCTGTCTTTGATGTACCAATCAGTGAGATCCTTAGTGGGGGTCAAAACCTGGGTATGTTGGGATAGTCCGAGAATTCATCTGAGTGGGTGATCATAGTGACAGGATCAGCCCCTTTGTCGGACAAAGGTAATGATCGGGGATGCACTCTCTCTGATGGAAACCAAGACTGCCGGCAGCCGATTTCAATTGTTGAGATTTTGTTTTGCAAAATATATTTATATAAAGATATATGTTATGGTTTCGAAATGATTTGCAAAAGGTTTTAATTCTCGGGATCCATGTAATCAGAGAGTGCAACACTATTCCTTGCAGTCGAGGGAGAGGTCCTCCCTTGTCGGGCAGTGTTTGATCATTATGGGCTGAGAGGTTAAGTGTAAGACCATTGAGGATAATACCTGATGGGCTAATCTTGCATCTGCCCACAGTCCACGGGTGTTACAAGGTGGCTTGGCCCAGGGACCACTTAGAGTAAGTGTTGGGCCCATAGAGCCCATAAGATGGGTTTTCAGGGGGTGCACTGTCCATAACAGTGTATTCAGCCAGGCCTTGTAACAAAGGCTGGGCTGAACCCATGTGGCTGATGTGTAGATCAATGTTTGGGTCCCACGCCATACAAGGAAGCCCAACTGGGCAGCAGTTTGGAAGGCTAAGTGAGTACATAACCTTAAATGGGCCTTAAGCCCATTTCGAACTGGGCTGATTTGATCAGTCAATTAAAAGGGGCGAATTCTGATATGGATCAACTGATAGGATTGGGCCTAGACCCTATCCACTTAGAGCGTCCAAGATCTAAATGAGATTTAGATCTGGAAGCCTCCTAATTAGATTAGGAGATGACTGATCTGATCTGCAGATAAGATAAGGGTTATCCCTTATCACTTAAAAGGGACTTCTAATCCAAATATGATTTGGATTAGCAACTCCTAATGGGATTAGGAGCTGATCCCTTTAAGATTATGAAAGGAGAAAGGGGCGGCAACTGTTATTGATTGATGTTCAATTCGCTTCAGAGTTGAAAATCACAAGAAGAGAGATTTCTGCACCCTGCGAATTCTCTCTTGCCGCCTCCTTCCTGCTGCCGCCATCACCTTCAATTCGATCTCCAGTTCTTGGGAGAAATCAAGATCTGATCTTGATTCCAATCTTTTGGGAAAAGATTGGTTGGAGTTGTACTCACAAACCATCCAGTTGATTCTTGCGAAGGGTCAAGTTCTTTTGGAAGAACATTGCGAATTCTCTCTTGCCGCCGCCATCACCTTCAGTTCGATCTCCAGTTCTTGGGAGAAATCAAGATCTGATCTTGATTCCAATCTTTTGGGAAAAGATTGGTTGGAGCTGTACTCACAAGCCATCCAGTTGATTCTTGCGAAGGGTCAAGTTCTTTTGAAAGAACATTGCTGATTCTGCTCCATCCTTCCTTGAGCGTAAACACCTCCATTGGGAGATACTGTTTCTCCGTATCAGATACATCCTCCCTCCTACTCCTTTTGGTTAAGATCTGATTTGGTTCATGGTTCAAGATTGATCCTTGAAAATATGTTTTCTAAAATAGGGAATTCGATTACCTGCAAAGATGGGAGAAATTTTTTTTTGAAATTCACCCAGTCCATTCCGCAAGAGTTGGACGTCCATGTGATGGATATCCCATCCCTTCATGTCTTTGGTCCTTAGTGCCATTTGTATTATGAACTGTATGGACCAAAAGAAACAGTAAGACCTTGGATGGTTAGGCCTCCACTTCAAATGTAGTATTGGGGAAAGTGTAAAGACTTGATCAGATGGACCCATAGTTTTCAAGGCGCCAAGGCGAGGCTAGGCGACTGGGGGGCACCTAGTCGCCTAGGCGATGGATTTTTTATGTTAAAAACATAGATCCTAGGGTAGTTATCTAGGTACCATAACCATATTTCTTTAATAATTATTCATGATTTTCATAAGAAAAGTATAAATTTCATATTAAAGTATAGAAAATCAACATATTCATGAGAAGAAAAGGAAGAAGGAAAATAAAATTCAAAAAATATAGGGGCTGAACCCTTATTTTTGTTATAGGAAAAGAAGAAAATAAAAAGTATTGGTAGTAGTAGTAGTAGTAGTAGTAGAAGAAGAAGAAGAAGAATGTATGGAAGGGGAAAATGTGCTGATTAGATAAAATTTTTAGTTCTTCCTTATTGGTTCAGGTTTTTAAGTCTTTGAGGGTTCAATACAGCATTTAGCAATGTTTGTGTTGATTAAACCCTAATAAATAAGAAAATAATAAAAAGAAATTACTATATAAACACACAAAATGATTATTTTATTTTAATAATGTCTATTTTATAATTATAATATCAAAAAAGAATGAATAAAAAAGTTTTTTTATAGTAGGAAGTAGAAAACTGTTAGGCGATTAGGCAAGGCAAGCCTCAAAGGTCGCCTTGACAACTATGGATGGACCTATCAGCAAAGAAATTTTGCTAGTTTCATGTACCACCATTTCAACAACCACTGAAAACAAATCATTGGTGTCAGGGAGCCTGATGCTGCAACTATGTGAATGTGTATAAAAAAAAGTATTACTTACACTTACAGTTTCAAATAAAAAGTATTACTTACACTTAAATAGGGATATATACTAAGCTTGTCCCCTTCGCCTTGAAGGAGTGTATATCATAAATTAGGGCTGCAAATGGTATCTAATTGTCCAAATTCGAATTCAAATTCAATCCCATTAAGGGTGGTCCGAAGCCAATCCATTTATAATTGGATTGAATATGGATCTTTCAAATTCAAATATAAATGAATCAAATTTGGACCCACCTATATCCGATCCATTAGCAGCCCTATCATAAATTGGCCTATTTACAATAGAAGCAACTCTAGTTCTATTAGGAAAGAATCCTGGCTGGAAACTAAATTTGATTGTCAAGAAATTGTTTCTTCAGTTTAAAGAGGCAAGGGAACAAGTTAAAACTACAACGTATCATTATTTGCAAGACTGGGTTCTCTTATTTGCTCACTGCACTTTCTAGATAAAAGTATATCTTCAAATCCAGTCAAGTAATACAAATGGTAGCTTAATTACTGATTTGTCACCTCTTCAGAACGGGGATTTACTAGATTAGCTATAAAGGATGGAATTGAAACAAACTGCCTGAAGGCATGCCACACACAAGATGATGAACACCAGATGTTCATGATCAAAAGTCCAAGCTTCCAACTGGACAAACGAAGTATGTGTACTTGAAGCAATTGTAATCAAATCCATAAAGCTCTTTATTGAACCTGAGTTCTACATGAGTTTGACATACTGAACTACAAGAAATTAGTAACCAAGCTTTGCAAACAGCATTCTAAGAAATAAAAAAGAAGGATGGATTTTCAAAAGTAAAACTGAGATTTGACTTTTGCTGCAAAAGCACTTCAAACAATACTAACCTTCAAGCACAGATCCAAAGAAAAAAATTCCACTATTGAGCTGCGAAGGTGACCCTGGTCTCCTTGCAATCTGAAATTCAACATTCCTATGGTTGGGGTCAAGCTTGATTTCATCACTGTTGTCGTTCTCAGACAAGCACAAGCACAGGGAGAGAACAGAAAACCTCGAGTGGTCGAGAAGGAAGGACTTATTGAATCCATAGTCTCCATTTTCGTCGCTAGACCCAATGGTGGGCACCTCGCCCTTGTCCTTCCGCCCCTACCGACCGGCCACGAGAAACCACCTCGGAAAGATTTTCTGAACCAATGTGCCTTTATAAGACGAACCGGAAGAGCCTGATCACATGGCTCTGAAGTTGGAGACAGTTAAAGGATCAAGTCTGCCGTAGGGACAGAAGCAAACACTACGCAGCCCAAAGGCCACGCGCTTCCTGGGAACTGGGAAGCGGAGAATTTCATCGCCAAGAGTAAGAGTGCGGTCGGAACGACAAATAGTTGGTTTCATTTCGTCAGCGGGAAGGGCGAGGATGGTGGTGACGAGTTCGAGTCAGGCTTTGAGCAAAGCCCATTAGAGCAGTTAGAGCTGAGAATATCTCCGTACTTATCTGCTTTATTTCATGGGAGATATTTCCAATGCAAGATTGCAAATAGCGGTTGGAACGGAGTGGGCACGGACTTGCCTTGAGGGAAGCCGATTCCGGTGCGGTGGTGACTGCCTAACTGGGGACTGGGGTTGCAGAAAAAAGTTGAGGGTGGATGACGAAGCGAAGCGACAGTGTAAGTGGGCTTTGGGAGGGGAATTGGGTTTGGGCTCATATTCGTAGTGGACAGTGATTTAGAAGAGAGAGAGGCCTGGACTGGAAATTGTTTCTGGGAAGCCCATCGGACTGCCTAGTCCCTGGAAGGGCGGATATAGGTCCGTTTGATTTGCAGTCGGAATCCAGAATCGAAATTCTTTGGAATGGGAATTGGAATGGTCTATGTTTAGTTAATACAGGAATCAGAGTGGGATTGAAATCACTTAAAATAGGATTTCATTCCCCATCGAGAGGGAATGACCATTCCGTCAAATGAGAAAATGTCATTCCACCATGAATAGCCTTCCAATTCCATCTAACAAAACAGTTGAAATCGGAATGGCCCATTTGGATTCCAATTTCAAACCCCTACACTTCACATCTTAAGTCTTAACAATGCTCATCTCCATGATATATGCATCTATAAATATTGAATTTAGGGAAATTGTCAAAAACTCACCATGAGTTTTCAGCATTTCTCTTAAACTCACCACAACTTTTTAAAATATCTAAAACTCACCATGTCATTAACTTGACGTTAAAGAAACTAACCGCTGTTAATATATTACTATTTTAACCTTCATAGAAAAATATAAAATATATAAAACACAGAAATTACAAAAAATATAAAAAATTATAGAAATTGCACACAAAATAAAAAATTATTTTCAAATTATAGAAACTATAGAAATTGAAAAACAAAATCAGAAAATAAAAGTTGTAGAAAAAACATCAAAAATTATAGAAAAACACAGAAATTGCAAATAAATAACAAAAAATACAGGAAATTTTATAGATGGTAGAAAATAGAAAAATGTAAAAAAGTAGAAAAATTTTAAAAACAGAAATTATAAAAAAATAGTAAAAATGATAACAAAACACTAAAAATTGTAAAAAGAAAAAAGAAAATTGAAAAATGAAAAAGACCCTTTTCCACAAACTCACCATTCAAGGGTGATTTAGTCATAAAAATTGTTATTTATATTGACATGGACACCTCTGTTAAGAAACATTAACGGTGCACTAACAGAAGATGAGTTTTGAAAAATAAAAACTTACTAACATGGTGAATTTTAGACATTTTGAAAAGTTGTGGTGAGTTTAAGAGAAATGGTGAAAACTCATGGTGAATTTTTGACAATTTCCCTTGAATTTATGCTAAAACAAAGCCACAACGGTGCAGTTTAATAGTACAGGTACAGATGTCAAAACTTTTGCTCATGTGTCTGTAGTGTGTTTCCTCACATCAACGAATGACATCATTCCACGTCAAAGGAAACTTAACCGTAGATTTAATCTGACGCGGATCACATAGGATCAAACCACTTTTGCTAACGTCGCTAAAACTATTAAATCAAAGCCTTTAATGTATTGATATTGGCCATTTTGAATTAATGAATTAGATGGACCTGGACTGATGTTTTGGTGGGCCAGACCGCAACAACGATACATCTAAAACCATAATTCTCGGTTTTAGCTGTGCGCCTGTGCCCTACGATATTGTGGGAGCAAAAGTGAACTCACAGTACACCGAGAAATTCAATGAATAAACATGTCACTGATCCATACAGTTACCAGATATACAATAAACGTTTACTCCTAGCTCTATCTCGTGTGTAACGGTATAGTTGTTATATACTGAATGCAAGTGCACACAAACACAAGTTTGGTAGATCTGAACTTGTGCTTAGGGCTTCAATTTTGACCACATTAACCCGAACCCAGCCGAAAATAGCCAGGTTGGGTTGGACTGTGGATGAGGCTTTTGCCAACCCTACCCAACTTGAACCAGACAACTTTATATTTGTATGTATAAATATTATATAAACATTTATTTATTCAAGGAAATAACAACATTGCAAAAGTAGAGAAGTCAGAAGTCAGGTCAACCCGACCCAAAAAGATTCATTTGGGTTAGGTTGACCTCAACTCAAGCTAACCTGGCCCAACTTACACCCCTATTTATAGCACATTGCACACATATTGTGTTTAGCAGATCCAGAGTCCCATTGACGTGGGATTAAAGTCATTGATCAAAATGAGGAAACGCTCATACAGAGGAATGAGCCAAATTAAAGTGATCCATACAATTCCAACCATTTAAAATTTGGTTGTTTTGACCGCCATAGCAATATTACATAGACGCATGGAACGTGTATTATGTATATATTTTTAACACCCAGAATAAATATCCCTAAAACCATGGTTTTCATTTTGTTGAGATTTCATCTCTTCAAGATATAACTACTGAAATACCAACTTATTTTCTACAAAACTCAAAAAATGGAATCACATGGACTTGAAGAAACATTCTCAAAAATAAAGCTAATTAGTAAATGAATGAGATGGACCATGCACACATGAGAAAAGACTCGGTTTTGATTGGATAATTGAGTCTTAAAGCAACCATTACACACAAAAATACCCCCAACTGAGAATATGGATTTAAACTTCTAAGGTGAATGATACGGAGAATGGAACATAATTACATTCTATGAATCTAGCGAAGAATGTAGTAAATAAAATCAAGGCAATTCATGTCCTCACAACAAAGACAAGATGTGGTGGGGAGGT
The DNA here is from genome assembly GCF_055504915.1 of Nelumbo nucifera. NCBI lineage: Eukaryota > Viridiplantae > Streptophyta > Magnoliopsida > Proteales > Nelumbonaceae > Nelumbo > Nelumbo nucifera. Next base: position 30,074,798 of record NC_142650.1, read on the forward strand.
AGTTCGTAGTGGTGATTTCACAGTGAAGTGAGCCACATGGCTCAATGTGAGTACTAGGAATGAATCGTCGGAATTATGAATATCTTTCAGCGAGTGGAAATGAAAATGCTTACCCAAAATAAAAATGTTCTCATGGGTTTTATTTAAAAGTAGTCTGCTCACAAGATCATATATAAGATCAAAAGGAATTAATGTCATTACGTCAATCCAATTTGTCAAATATGTGACCAAGAACAAATTAACAGAGAATACATTCATCTACTTAACAATAGCCTAATAGATAAGGTTGCTAACTGAAATTGCACAGGACCAAGAAAAGAGGATACGCCAATTAATGACTGGTGGGAGAAAATGCACCGTTGGAAGACATAAGGAATAAAGAGAAAAAAGCTATCTTTCTTCTATGGACAATATGGAAAACTAGAAATCAAATGGTTTTTCAAAAGATAATGCCTATGACCACAACATTATAGTGATGTGCAACTGCAGTGCGGACAGGAGCTATGTTAACTGTGCAACTTTTTGAAGGTCCTCTTGTCTTCCATAATGATGCAGGTAATTGATGACAGCTCTGAAAAATGGTTTATCCATCTGTTCAAAGGAGATTAAGTTCATTGTAAGGGACACTCGTTCATATACTAAGAAGTTGCCGATGCCACTTTCATTCTATCAACAGGGAGGAAAACTGTGCAGGATATACTCTAGCCTCACAAGGTTATGGATAATTGATGGAAACACCCCCCACTCGTTACTGCCTGTTCTGTTTCTGTAAGGTGTTTCTGTAGTTGTTGTTCTTTGGTTTGAATTCAGATAATTGATTTGTAGTGTTCTGGTTTGTGTTTGGTTTAATGTCAACTCTTTTCTACCCTAAAAAACAACAAATACTATAGAAGAGGCAACAAGGATGCATGAAGAATATCAAAGTATCAAACAATCACCAAAGAAATGTATCCCACAAGTAGATGACAAATACAAACAGAAAATGGAAGTCAGACAGAATACTCCCCCCTATTCAGAAATTAGAACTAATTTTGATGTCTTACTGCCCTAGTGTGAAACAATGGAGAAGCAGCAGGGTGATAATGAAAGACTGCAAGGTAAAATTTGTAGAGAGGGAAACAAACACATAGGAGACACATGGATGCTCACTATTTTACCAAAAAGAAAAAAAGAAGGAAAAAGAAAAGATGAGGATATATGTTGCTGAGGCCATAGCAGCATGGGAGGTAATAAACTCAGTAAAAGAAAGAATCTTTGAAAATGTTTGGAGGGAACCTTATCACAATACCCTACCTTAAAAGGAAGCTATCACCTCCATGGAAAATTTGCCCAATCATTTAAGATAAATAGAAGCTATCTAAGAGGACACACATTCCAGTCAAAGCAAGCCATAAGAAAACAAAGTAGATGACCAGTTTGCAAACACATGCTGAGAAGCAGAGAGAGATGGTTAATGCAAAGAACTGTCTAGGGTTTGATAGATGTATACTTAAGGATTGGGGACAAGAAGATATAGCTACTGAAACAAAACATGAAAAATTGCAGACATACTTCTTTACAAGAAAGCATTCTGGGTTTCAGTCACTTGTATCACCTCAAGTTATGGATATAATATAAAGTTAACAAAGATTAATAACATAACAACTATAAAAATATTGTAAAATAATTAATATTACAACATGTTAAGTTGTGAACTACCATAGTACTAACACCAGCTACAATATTTCTTTTTGATAAATTTTGCAATTACCAAACAGGAAACACATTCAATTCAGTAGCAGAGAATTTCTTACCACCGATAATACACAAATCTGGAAAACCTCAAATTGTATATGCTCAAAGAATATATAGCAAAGCCAAATTCATTGGAAGGGTGGTGCGTTCATACTTATGGCATGATGGCATCACTTCTTTGATCCTGGGTTTCCGGGTCCAGTGGTAGCTACCTCTTTGGCTTAACCACTCTCTGATACAATATCAGCTTGAACAATGATGAGATTGCAAAACTGATCATGCACTCCCAATTACACGGATATGGAAAGGGGGCCCACAACAGAAGATGGGCTCATCAGGTGAATCAGTTCTTGCACGAGCCCTAAGGACATCATTGGCATCATTGATAACAGCAGCAGCTGCAAGTGTGTACTCACCGGGCAACAGGAAATACAGAGAAAAGGAATGCTTAATTTCTTGAAGTGGAGACACCTCCACCTGGATCTCACTCAACACACCTTGACAAAATATGCAAATTTCTAATAAGTAAAACCAAAAGTAAATAATAATTCCATCTATGTCATAAAACAAAACATTAATAAAACCAAGAGTAATGGTTCAACTCGTTCAATATGACCAGAATGAAAACCTAGTTAGAAGAAATCTGAAGAACCATTTGAAATCTTGATATGATATACTTCTGATGCTGATTTCCAGGGAATATAAATCCATATTCAACAATTTAAACATCTCTTCCTTTCTCCCGTTGTCACTTTTTTATTCCTATTATTTCTCTCATGCATAACTATTCCTTCCTCTCCTAATTTAAATATATTTGGATATCTCCTATTTCATTTATAAGTATATACTTAAAGCATTGGGAAGGTGTACGGCAGCATTTGAAGGTTGACACGTGATTTGCTTTTGGCTTAACAAGCATGCTCTAAATTATTGACACGGGTTTCTCCCTCCCTTCTCTAATTTACTCTCTCTCTCTCTTCTCTCCCACCTCTCTTTAGTCTGGCATTCGAAAATTACAAGAATGCCACATATAAGAAAAACCTCCCTCCCAATATAATTGACTCTATAATATTTGAAAATTACAGAAATACTACATATAAGACAAATACACCTTCTTTACCTTGCCATGTAACTACCTCTATGATATTCAAAAATTACAAGAGTGCCACATATAGGACAGACCTCCTTATGTAATTGACTCTATGGCATTCGAAAATTACAAGAGTGCCACATACAATTATTTACGATTATGCCATCCTATAAATAAAATGTCATCCCTCTTCTTTCTCGATTCCCTCTCTCCTATTCTCTATCTCAAATTTTATTTATTCATTTATTTATTTTAATATTATCATCTAAACATTTATTTGTTTTAATAAAATAAATCAATAAAATAAAGATGTGATATTGAGAGAGGGATTTTAATAAACATCTATTTATTTATTTATTTTACTAAATTATTTATTTATTTATAAATAATTTACTAACAAATTATTCTCTCCCCTTGAGACCAATATTTAGGGCTATCAATGGGTCGGGTCTAGTTTGAGATAGCCTATACTAGTCCCATCCCAATAAAATTTTATTTATTTATTTATTTTATTCAATTTAATAAATTATTATATAAACATTAGTTTATTTAAGAAAACTAGGGCTGAACCAATGGGTTGTGTCTATCCTGATGGAGCTAAACTGATAGAACATAATTATAAGTTTTATAACGGTTATGGTTCCATGATTTTATCTTGATTAATTATTGGATTGATTCTAGTTCCTACCTATCTAGAATTGATTCAGGTCCGGAACCAAATATTTTATGAAATATATAATTTTTTATCTTTCTTGTAATTTTTATCATGTTTCATGTTTAAAATAGTAAATTTGATAAATAATAAATAAGACAATATTAGACTTATTAGTTAAAAATGTTTAACTTATTAACATAAAAATAAATTAGTATTATTTTAACTATTCTTTTCAATATAATCAGGTCTATGATTTGATCCCAATTAAATAATTGGTTCGAGACTGGTTCTACCTAGTCCTGACATGTTGACAACCCTAAACCAGATTGGGGCCCACTATAGTTATTTATTATTCGTAATAATATATTTATAGTTATTTTATTTAAAAAAATATAACCTAATTTATTGTTGTCTCCAAATGGCATTTTTCTATTTTTCCCCTACGAAGCAGGGGCTTCCCTGCTAGTTTAAAACTATATACATATCAAATTCAACCTATATTTCACTTCAGTGGCAATCAAAACTGAAACAAAATCTCATATTTTTGAAAATTGACAAATTTTAAAAAATATGCACATAGGTTCTTGTTGGTGAATCTATATCTATATATTAAAATGGAATGGTGTGATGTGGCATCATTCTTTTTTCTCCTTTTTTGATTTTTTATTTTATAAAATCTACATAATTCCACGTATTCTTTGAACACTTTTAAACACCTCTTAGACTCCAAGGAAAGCACCAACTCCTGTTAATACCATGCATACTAATACCTTTAACGTTTGGTGGTTTGGGAAACCGAACGTCTTAAAGAAGCATAACTTTTTGTTGAAAGATGTGAAAAGTTTCTCGGAACCGGAGCTGTGCATGCCATTCTCTCTCTCAACATATCCTTCAACGACCATCACAAGTGAACTCCTTTGGTTTGGTTTTCCAAATAATGAATTCATTTAAAATTCGTTGACACCCTACACAAACTTTACCCTAACATTTAGTTTTTCAATGCATGGCACCACTCCTTCTGTCTCTCATGATGCTTCCCCCCACCTCAAATGACTTTCATTTTCTTCATCCCCATCGACATCCTCATGAGGAGATGGAAGACTTCTCCAGTACCTATTCTTGTGAAGACCCCTACTTTTAGTGTCGTGGTCCTTTATCTCTATATGAGCATAGTTTCAATAGCTGGAACAACAACCATGAGTAACCATTGAAGCAACAGTACTCTGCCATCTAGGGAAGATAGTTGGGACTTGGGACCACTCACCAGCCACTTACTGTACATCAACAACAATTGCAAAATAAAGACAGGGTTAATTGTTGGGTTTGCTAAAGCAAGATGCAGTTTTTTATGGGGGAATTTGTTCATTGATGCGTACTTAGTTACTTAGTTTAACTTTGAAGTATTTGACTGAGTGATGTAATTGGTTTGTAGTGATCCTTTTTTTTCCCCATACAATTTTTTTATTTGTTCAGAGCCTGGATTGAAGTTCCCCTTTCATCTAGGTGTTTCTGTTTCTCACATATTTGTTTTTTATTTCAATGATCTGTGTTCTTATAGTGCTATATTTTCTGTACATAAGCATGTTTGACAATTCTACTTCCTGAAGAGTGGCGTAGGCCTTGAATTTGAACCTTGATGATATGGATGCTCATCCACGCTTCAATGGAGTTTTTCTAGCCCTGAATATGGTAGGGATGCAATTATTTGAGTGTTCGTAACCTTTTGTAGTTGTTTAATATATAAACTTAATATATTGTTTCTTGTGTGGGTTGTTGTTATTGCAGATCCGATGACAGATCAAACTTTGTTGTCTCAACAGAAGAGGAGCTTCTCCTGCTCATATAGCTATAAACCATGAGATACGCATCCCAAAGATTGGATGTATTGACAAGTCCATTTAATTTTCACAGTCATACTAAACTACTGATGTTGCGGTTTTATTGGGACTTGGGAAGATGATTACAAAAGGAATAAGGTAGAACTTGAAGGAAGAAAGAGGAAGAGAGAGAAGTTTGAAGGTTCATTATAGTTCCATTGGAGAATAAGAAATTACCAAAGAAGAAGATTATTTTGGGGGATTAGTTTAAGAGAGAAAATAAATAAATGTGAATCCTGTATACAGATTTTTGTTGTTTGGCTATGAAGAAGTGGTGGGGGAGGCTGAACATCTTTTTCCTCTTCTTTTTTTTTTTAATGTAGTAGTGGGAGAGGAGAAGACTCAAATAATTGTGGGGTTCTTCTTTTTTATATTTTGGAATATGTCACAAAATATGCCATCTCACGCCTCCCCTCCAATCCACCATGGCTGGATATGTAATAATAATATACAAGAAAGGTTGTCTATTTGCTACATTGCCCCATTCCTCTCTCTCTGATTATATCTTTTTCCAAGTGTTAATAAAAGTCTCTCTTTTTTGCAAGATGATTATATGTAAAAGGGTAATTTGGTACTTTTTCTAACATATAAAGAGGTATTTTTATTATTTAAGAATAAAAATAAGTACATTTGACTAACAATAATTGTTAAAAATAAATCATTAATAACAATAAGTAATTCATAAACTAAAAATATTAAATACATATTAGTAATTACTTAAATATATTATTTACATAAAATAATAAAAAGAATTATTAATTGTTATTATTGAAGAAAATTATAATTTTAGTTTTTTTAAACTGAATATAAAATTGTTAATTAATAATTTTAAACCTTCTACGTCAACTTCTCTAACAAGCCAGATGGAAAAGACCCAACATTCAAAGTATCAATATGATACGTCCCATATAGGATGTATGTATCGTATCTTGGAGGAGCCAAAACACTAAATACTAATAGTTTTTAAATTTGGTTTGTTGTATACAATATTATATGATGTGACAAAAGGTCTGACAAAATTTCAGACAAAACAATAAAAAGGAAAAAAGAGTTTTTAAGAGTATTGATACATTGAACCATGAACAGACCCAATGCATGGTAGCATGTTTTACATCATGAGATGGATATTAAAAGTGTACCATTATAATTTAAATTTCAAAGTAAAACAAATGAAGATAAGAAAGGATTTTTCATGGGAGGACTTCAGGGAAGAAAGACACAAAGGAGCAAAGGTCAAGGTGATTTTAGTTCCATGCTCACATGTCACCAAATGAATCCATGGTCACTTTTGGAAGTTACTCTTCTAAATAGACCAAATGCACAATCATTAAAGCTAGTTATTGACAAGTTCAATGGTGGGTGATTTAAAGGTTTACCATCAAAGGCATGAATGCAGATATTGCTTTAAATCCAGGATAGAACAACTTGGTAGTGGTTGGGAAACCAAAACCATACCAGGAGACTAGAAGCATATCTAGAAAACCATTCCCAACCATGTTATTGAACAAAAGAACCACCTCATCATTGGTCATCATCATCACCCAAGACTTAGCCTAACTATATGGGGTCGACTACATGAATCTGGTTTCTCCATTCCGTTCTCTTTATTGAACAAAAGAACAACTATATTGGCCATCCTCATTTTGTTCTGCTTTGTCTCTAACCAGTGTTTTAAAAGCGCAAGGGCTAATTTGCGCCTGAGGCGCAAGGCGCAAGGCGAGGCACGCACCTTTTTAAGAAAGGCGCAAAACTACAAAAAAAAAAGATAAAAAATAAAAAAAGGTCAGAAAATTCCAAAAAAAAATTCAAAAATGCAAAAAATTCAAAAATTATTAAACATAATGTTAATAAAAAATATAAACATAAATTTTAAAATAAATATTTTAAAAAACCAATTATCTAAAATTAAAATACATAAAAATAACATGTAAAGCGTATTCAAATGAAAATTTAAAAATAAAAGCAAAATAAAGCATTTTGAAGCATGTAAAATCTCTTTTTTTCCTTAATTGCATTGCTTCAAGTAGCTAATGTGATGTAAAACACATTGCATTCTTGATTCTATGAGTCGCCTTTGTACCACGCCCCTCGAGGCAAGCCCCAAAATGCGCCTCGCTTGTGCGCCTAGGCACGCCTCAAACACGCCTTTTAAATCACTGTCTCTAACATATAAAAATTCATTAAACATTATTCATTTTATGAAGAATAATTCATAACAAGAGATAATGAAGGAAACTGAAGTAAAGAGGTAATGTAAGAAATATAAATATTTTCCAACCTAGTGAAATGGATGAAAACATAAATAAGAAAAACGAAAGACAGTAATTTCTCTAGAAAGACCAAAAAAAGATAAATGAGTATAGAATTGTACCAGCCCATAAAACAGTAGATTTGCTACCCTCGATGCAATTTTCCCCTGCCACATCTCTACAAGTAATACTAAGACTCATCCTGATAATTTCTTTTGTGTTATTGCGAACAAGAACTTCCATAGGAATCATCTCATGTGCTAGGACAGAACCTTTAGACACTGAAGAGCTAACTGGAATATCAGATTCTTTTGATGAATCAAGCATTGCCACTTGTTGACTGCCATTTTCGGAAAGCCTAAAGCCAAAGGTTAATGGATCTGGCAGTAGGATATCCATCACTGATGTTTGCAGAGCTGCTTGAATTGCGTCCTTAATACTCAATTCTCCAGAGCTGTTCCGCCCAGATTGCCATCTCACCTTTATTCTAGAAACCAAGTTCTTGATAGAAGTATTCAATTCAGCCTTGGTATTCTTCTCTGTGAAACTTGAACTTCTGTTACTGAAAGACCCATCTGCATGAGAATCCTTTGCAAAAACAGATCCATCAAGAATAGGTAGCTTAAAATGCTCCAGTGGAATCAGTACCCTCGCAGAGTAATCCCTATCAATTCTGGTTTTAGGGTAACCAAAGTCAGCAGCATCATGATCGATAAAGGTTGAAATGTCCTCATCCTTTGCACTTTCTAGCTGGACAGAAACACTTATCTCAAATACAACATCAGTTGGATTAGATAGCTCAAGTTCAAGAAGGTGAAGACCCCAGCTTCCTCTGTATGGATCAATCTTTACCAATCTCTCTGTCTTACTTTCAGAAATGATACCTTCCTCTGCAGAATTATTCCGAAGATAAACTGGTTGTGGAAAATTTTCACTAATATGAGCAGGAATTTCCATAGAAAGTAAACGAGCCTTTATAAATGACAATCCCTGCTGAACACAGATGTGCAATGGAACAACCAAACGCCTGCCAGGGGGCAAAACAGAGCCATTTGTTGAGGTTTTGCCAGGATATTCCAATGGCCCTGACAAACAAAACACAAAAAGTTTAAACTGCATATCAATTACATGCTATTATCAGAAGACTACTAAAACTTTTGCAAATACAGGAGAAAAGTAGATAGTTATCCTCCCATCTAGAGGATGTAGGGACAAAACATACAACCTTACCAAGGAAGCAAAAGGTATATATAAGAAATCATCATCCCAACCCTTTCAATATAGTGGTAACAGATTACCTCGGAGATGTTAACCTTGCAATCCATTTGAGCAAGATGTTAACTAGAGGTCAAAGAACATACTCTCTAAGATGATGCTGTAAGAACTGGTGACCTTCTAAACCACACACTCCAACCCAAATGTATCCAACAGATAATTTAGTCTTGGAGTCACCCTCCACCTCTATTGCAAAACTCCATACACAGCATTACAATATCAATGCAACAGTTCAAGGTTCTCAAAAAAAAGAACTAACATAGTGGCCACGATAGATGAGTCAATTCAGGTAGAGTCAAGAAGACCTTCTATGATGGACAGGTTTTGGGCATAATAAAATAAGTCTATGAAACAAGTAAAAAAGTGACAAGCTTAAGAAGTCCCACCACTGCACTAAAGATCATAAAGTGGACCCTTAAGGCACCAAGCCCATGAAATCGTCAACATGTAATCCATTTAGCTCATTTGTCCAGTTCATAACCCAAAGTCCAGATCCATGGCTAGACCTCTTTCATTGATACAACTATCCTAGAAGCACAAGCCACAAATAGCTCCTAGGGATGTAAAAGAGCCGAGCTAGCTCAGGCCATATGAGTAGAGCCTAAGCCTGAATTTGATCTCATTTGGCTAAATGAGCCCAAGCAGCATTTGGGTGGGCCTGTCCCAGTCTTGGTTCATTTAGATATTATAAGACATATGATGTCAAGGAGCAATTACTTGGTTTAATGGTAAAATCAAATCATGGGCTGATAAGTGTGAGAATGTGAGTTCAAATAGTGGCCACTTTGTGAAAAAAATGCCAAATATTAGGACCATATCCAGTCTACCCCTCCCAAGACCCCAGATAGCTGGGACTAACGTTGGGTAATGGCCTTTAAGATATATGACATAAAATTAATTTATTGCCTAAATGTCATAATTTTTTGTTATTTTCTTTTCTTTTAATGAATTAGCTATGGGTCTCAGGATATAGGTTCTAAATTTGGGCTTCAATGGTCCAAATATCAAAAATACCATGTAAAATAAGACTAACAGAACCTGAATAGCCTAGATGAACCCGATCTCAAGTATTAGTTCACAAACCCAAGTTGAGAACCCTTAATGGCTCCTCTTTAAACTCTACTTAATTTCTTCTTTTCCCCTTTGGATAGAAGTCAAGAGTCTCATTGGAGTTATTACAAAATGTGAGAGCTAGATAATCATGGGGTGGAGAATGCCGGTTTTCTAAGCATTGATATATCCTGGTCTTAGATTTTTGAAGTCTTACCTTGAACAGGTTTGTCATTTGTGAAAATATTAGTGTCTTGAAAGAAAATTACATCTCCTTATCCCAAACCTCCATGTTTATTACTTCTCAGATTTTTGAGCCTGGTGACTCAAATCAACTGAACAAAGCCTTGTTTCCAACTATATAGGATCAGGCAAGGTTTTTAAAAGGCTAAAGGTGGAGGTGAGGCAGTTGGGTGCCAAAGAGGTAAGATGTAAGCCTCAAGGTGGTTTGAGGCATAAGCCTCAAAGTATAAATATAATTTTCTAATTTTTATGTATATAAATACAATGTATGTACATATGTATGCATACAGACAAATTATTTCATTTTATAGACTCATATTTTATATATATATATATATAGCTGTCATCTTTCGTAAATATAGTGCCACAAGGACATTATTGTTTTTACTGTACTTTTTAATTAGAAAATGGGATGCTCTAATATATATAAATAGAAAAGCTGGCACTGCCAGCATGACTTATTTTCCTCTCAATCTCTCTTTTCTCTTCTCTTCTGTTTTTCTCTTATTTTTTTCTAGGTTAATATGGTATCAGAGCAGGATTATTGGACCTGAGAACAAGATCGATCAAAGTTTTCTTCCTTCTTGCTTTTTTTGGATTAAATATCAGATAAACCCCAATGGACTGGTCTGAGAAAGTTTTCTGAGTTCTCCTCTTAACTCTTGGTCGTGTACCAAGAAAAATGCATGTAACTGAATCGGATGGATGGTGTGAAGAGTTTAGAGGATTTCTAATTCCTAGTGAATTGTGTGGTCCTTTATGTGATGTTTGTAGGTCTGGATGACCAGTATGTGCTGTAACAGCAGTAAAAATTTTTTTTTTGATGAATGAAGATAATTTATTAAACCAGAAATATGAGGCAATACAGGAGACCCAAGAGGAGGCACGATTTGTTACCATTTCTAGCAAGTATTACATCAAATTAAAAAACCGAAATAGCCAGAAATAAAATTGCAGAGCATCCCAAAAAAAATGTGAAGCCCCTTGCTTAGCTAACCCATCCACTAAGGTATTTGCTGATCTTCCCACCCAAAGAGAGGTAACAGTCATGTTTCTTGTGAGCCAGTTGACTTTCCTTAACAGGTCTCTGTGTCGCCACATAGCTGAAGCTGGGTCTGTCAGCCATCCCACAACAATCTTAGAGTCCCCTTCAACTACCAAGTGCTGAACTCCTAATTGTTCTGCAATCTGAATACCTTGTACCGCCGCTAACATCTCAGCTCTATTGGAGTCTCCTATTCCCACGGGGCCTGAAAACAACGCTAAGATGTTGCTCTCCTTATCTCTCAGCACCCCTCCTATCCCCGATGGGCCTGGGTTTCCTTGGCTGCTTCCATCAATGTTCAGCTTTGCCCATCCTTCAGGCGGAGGCGTTCACACTGCAGATTCCCTGTCCTTCCTTGTCTGGCTGTTAGCCACTGCTATCCAGTTTCCCCAAATATCATCAAAGGAGAATGTATGAAATAAGTCCATAGTTCTTAACCAATGAATGGCCCTAGTCAAGATACAGTCCTCAACAGCCTGAATGCTTCTTTCCTTTTCCTTGAATACCCTTGCGTTCCTTTCTTCCCAGATTATCCACAAGGCGGCTGCCCTAATACATCTCCACATCATTTTTCCTTTTTTTGTAGGCCACACAAAAAAGGAAGGATTGAACAACTGACTTAAGTCTATGGACAGATTCCACCTGCACCCAAACAAAGAAAAAATCCAACTCCAAATAGCACTAAAAAGGAACAAGATACAAGTAAGTGAGAGCAATCCTCACCACTAGCCCTGCAAAGTACACACCAGTTAGGGGACAAACACAAGGAAGGCCTTTTTCTTCTGCAAGCAGCCCAAGGTATTAATCTTTCTATAAAACACATCCCAGCAGAAAATAATAACTTTAGGTGGAATCGGTCTAGACCATATCTCCTTGGTTGGAAAATCCCACTGTCCCTGGGAAGAGCAAAAGGATTTAAAAAGGAAGCACAAGTGAAGTAGCCTTTTGGGTGAGGGGACCATAATCTCACATCCAGACTAAGAGGGTCCAGAAAGACACTACCAAGAAGGGACAACAGATCTGAAACACTGTTAAATTCATCATCCCTGAAACCTCTCTGAAAGCCAAAGTCCCAACTTAGGGAAGGGGGTGAATTAGGAGATAGAAGAAAATGAGAGAGAGCTTTTTCCTTGTAAAGGGAAAGAGAATAGAGACGGGAATTGGTCCTTAAGGGCAAAGGTACCCACCCAAGTGTCTTCCCAAAATAAAACAGAGATACCAGAATTGACATCATACCTGACAAAGTTGAGAAACTGAGGGAGGATACTCTGGATTGCTTTCCAAGGAGATGCCAATGTAGCTTGACGTAGTAAAATTTCTATCATGTCTTCTGAAGACTACTTGGGTGTCAATTGTTTTGCTTCAAATCAATGTTATACCTGTGCTTCCAACAGTAGTACTTTGTGTAGACTAGAGAAATAACCTTTTTATCAATGTTGGTTTGTACTACACCCGGTATCTTAGTGGCTCCTGTCTACCTACAGTGTTTTGTGGTTGATTAAGTGAACCTGAAATTTCTATCATGTCTTCTGAAGACTACTGTCTCTGGTTTCTCCTCCAATCAAAGTAGAGAGAGTGAGGGATTAGACATGAATTTTCCTATGGTTGTTATTCCCCTAGATGGTCTTAATTACCTAGAATAGTCGAGGGGGATTAAACTCTATATCACTACAAGGGGGAAATAGGATATATAAATAGAAAGATCAAGGAACCAAAGTCTAGAAGTGCTGAATATGTCGTGGCTTCTAGTGTCTACGCTGCCCCAAGTGAGAAGAAACTTCATGTGGGTTGACATAACATAGGAGATCTAGGAGCATACCAAATCTACCTATTCTAAGCAGTGGCATTATGAAAAGATCTATCAGTTGCAAGTTGAATCTTCTACTTGTAAGGAGGGCGAGAGGAGTCTTTCGGTCTACTATTCAGATTTGACCTCAATTTGGAAGGAGTTCTCCATTATCAGAATATGGATTATAAGAGTAGAAATCTGTTAAATTAAAAATATGAAAGAAAAGTAGTTTCTTGAAGAGAGAAGGAAGAGAGAAGGAGAAGAGAACTATGCCCTTATAGGGCGGCAAAACATAAAACAGCATATATAACACTCAGAAACATAATAAAATTTGGACTCACATAACTACTGTGGTCCCCACCTCCTATCTATCAACTAACATAAAACATCTACTCAGAAAAACATCATAAAACAGATTAATCTTCAACACTCCCCCTCAAGTTGGGAGTAAATGTCATACATTCCCAACTTGCGAAGATCATGTTCAAGCTTGTTCTTCGCCACCCCTTTAGTGAGAACATTAGCCAGCTGCAACTCTGAAGAGACATAAGGCAAACAAACTTCTCCGGTTGTTACCCTTTCTCTTATAAAGTGTCTATCAACTTCAATGTGTTTTGTCCTATCATGCTGAATTGGATTGTAGGCAATATTGATTGTAGCCTGATTGTCACAATATAACATCATAGGTTCCTCTGCTTTCACCCCAATCTCGCTCAAAAGAGATCTAACCCAAAGAAGTTCTGAGACACCATGAGCCATGGATCTATACTCAGCCTCTGCACTTGACCTTGCCACAACCGCTTGCTTCTTACTCTTCCAGGAGATCAAGTTTCCACCCACAAAGGTACACACTCCTGATGTAGACCTCCTCTCATCTAAGCATCCTGCCCAATCTGCATCTGTATAGGATTCTAGCTTCAGATTCTCATGATTTGAGAAAAGAATGCCTCTGCCAAGGTGCTTTTTTAGATAAGCAAGTATTCTCTCAATAGCTTACCAGTAGACCTGTTCATGGGCCGGGTAGCCCGATGACCCGACCCGGCCCGGCCCGCACCCCGGTCGGGCTTGGTCATGTAATTAGGCCCGCAGGCCTGACCTCGGGCCTAACATAGTAAGCCCGACTGTGTTTCGGGCCGGGCTCGGGATTTGTCAAAAAAGCCCGGCCCGGCTCGACTCGACTCGACTCAGCATTATATATTTTATAAAATATATAATATGTATTTTATATATTATATAAAATATATAATTAATATAATATTTATTAAAATATATATTTATAATTTAATATATACATTTTTTATTCTTTTCTTTATAATCTCTCTCTCTATTCAGCCGCTAACAATATGGGCTAAATTTCAGGCTCGGGCCCAAGCCTGGGCTTCGGGCTTTTTATGAGGGTCGGGCTCAGACCCAAGTTGTAGGCCCGATGGTCGGGCCAGGCTCGGGCTCGGGCCTTAGAAAATTCTGTTAATACAGAGTGAAAGCTCGGCCCGAGCCCGGCCCGGCCCGGCCCATGAACAGGTCTACTTACCAGTGTTGAACCCGAGGTGCATGAATGTACTGACTCACAACACTGACAGCATAAGAAATATTTGGTCGTGTCATACACAAATACAGCAGTCGGCCCACCATTCTTTGATATCTCCCCACATCCTTACCAACTCAACATCCACATCATTAATTCTGTGATTTGGATCAATAGCAGTCTGTTGGTTTGGTCCCCAGCTTCCCAGTCTCCCGCAGTAGGTCAAGTACATACTTTCTCTATGAAATGAAGATCCCATGCTTGGATCTTGCAACTTCAATCCCCAAGAAGTATTTGAGCTCACCAAGATCTTTGATCTCAAATTCTTGCTACAATGATTTTTTGAGATCATCAATCTCCTCCAGATCATTTCTTGTCACCACTATATCATCCACATACACAATCAAAATTGACACCAGAGCATCTCTCCTCTTCACAAAGAGGGTGTGATCAGACTGTGTCTGTGTGTATCCAAAACGAATGAGTGCCCCTCTGAACCTGTCAAACCAAGCCCTAGGTGACTGTTTCAGTCCATACAGAGATTTTTTGAGTCTGCACACCTTTCCTTTACCAATATTTTCATAAAAGCCTATTGGAATGACCATATACACCTCCTCCTATAAATCACCATTGAGGAAGGCATTTTTGACATCAAGCTGGAACAAGGGCCATGAATAGGTGGCTGCTAGAGATAAAAGGATACGAACTGAACTCATCATAGCTATTGGTGCAAAGGTTTCCAGATAATCAACACCATAGGTCTGAGTATACCCTTTTGCTACCAACCTTGCCTTATACCTCTCTATCTTGCCATCGGCCTTATACTTCACTGTGAATACCCATCTACATCCGACTATCTCCTTGTCTGGGGGGAAATGAACTATTTCCCAAGTTTGGTTTTTGACCAAAGCATCCATCTCATCTTGCATGGTTGTTTTCCACTCAGGTTTGGAAAGAGCCTTAGTAACATTCCTGAGTATAGACACAAAATCCAAGGAAGAAAGAAAAACACGATAGGAGGGTGATAAGGCATTGTAGAAAAGATGGTGTGAAATACAGTGGGTTGTACACTTTCTCTTCCCCTTACGAAGTGCAATGGGAAGATCAAGGTCAATGGGATCAACTGCAACAATGGTGTTAGGGACAGGAACATTATCATCAGAAAACATAACAGGCTCAAGCTCAAGAGGAATACCTGGAACTGTATCTACCGAATCTGGAGTTTCAAAAGGACTAATAGAGAGTGGTGCGGGTTAAGGATGTGTGGATTCAACCATCATCTTCCGGCGATGATATTTCTGTGAGGCTGCCCGTAGTGGTTCAGGTAATGAAAATGGAGGTGCAGGTGTTGGCTGAACTGATGGAGGCACCAAATGAACATGAAGAGGAACAGATTGTAAGTTCTCCTCCCCAAAACTCTCCCCTTAAGGAGAACCACTCAAGAAGAAGAAGGTGGATTCAAAGAAGGTAACATCCATAGTGATAAATTTGCTCCTCGACACTGGGTCATAACAGCAATACTCCTTTTGGTTCTGAGAATACCCAAGAAAAACACATTTCTTGGCCTTAGGATCCAATTTCTTGCGACGAGGGCCAAGAATGTGAACAAAGGAAACATAGCCAAAAACCTTTAGAGGTATATGAAATATCTCCCCATCTGGAAAAAGAAGACTAAATGGCACTTAAACCCCAAAGTCCGTGAAGAAACACGGTTAATCAAATGCACAGCTGTAAGAACTACATCTCCCCAGAACTGCACAGGAACTAAAGCACACACCATAAGACTCCTTGTCACCTCCACAATGTGTTTGTTTTTCCTCTCAGCAACTCCATTCTGTTGCGGTGTATATGCACAATTGCTCTAATAAACTACACCATGTTCTAAGAGATACGTGATCAGGTCCTCTCAAAATACTCTCTTGCATTATCTGATCTAAAAGCCTTAGTTCTCACTCCAAATTGTGTGAGAACCATCTGGTGGAACTATTATACCAAGTTAAGAACCTCATCACATGATCTCATCAAATATATCCAAGAATATCGTGTACAATCATCCACAAATAAGAGAAAGTAACGGAATCCTCCCATGGAAGGGATATGATATGCCCCCCCCATACATCAATGTGAACAATATTAAAAGAAGAAGTACTTCTTTTATTACTTGGTTTAAAAGACTGTCTACAATGCTTTCCTAACTGACAACTCTCACACTCAAGTAGATAACTGAACAGACTCAAACAACTTTGGGAAAAGACATTTCAAAGAACTAAAAGAAAGATGTACCAAGCGATTGTGCCAAAGCATAATCTGGTTAACTGACTCTGACCCACTACTACTGTTGCTACTAACATGATGGCCCTGATGTCTCGGAAACTCATCCAGAAGGTAGACTCCATTCACCTCACGACCACTCCTAATCATATTCTTTTGACTCCAGATCCTACAAAACACAATTACCAGGAAGAAAGGTCACGGAACAATTCAATTTTTTTGTCAAAGAACTATCAAACAGTAGGTTGGTATGAAGTCTAGGGACATGTAAAACAGAAGACAGAGTTATATCATTGGTCACTCTAACTATTCCCTTCCTAGCAATGGGCATATGTGAACCATCTGCTGTAGAGACTCAGTCTCTACCAGAGTACAACTGATAGGAACTAAAAAGGGTAGGGGCATTAGTCATGTGCTCAGATTCTCCTGAGTCTAAAATCCAGGGAGGTCCCTCCTTACCTGAAGTGGATGCAAGATTTGCAGTTGCATATGAACTACCTGTATGTGCAAAAGAAGTGTAGTTGGCTTCTACATTCTGCTGTCCATCTGGAAGGCTAGAGCTAGGTGAATCTTTCTTACTCATAAGCTGTCTAAACCTCTCCAATTTTGTTCTCACTATTGCTACTGCAATGGATTCCCAATCAGTTTGGGAAAGAGGGGCTGAATAGTCTCCTATAGTGGCTACATTTGCAGTTTTTTTTATCAATGCTACATTTGCATTTCCCTTCTTGTTTCTTATCCGAGCAGGCATAAGATTTGGATGAAGCTTCCAACAAGTGTCCCTGGTATCCTTAGGCTTCTTGCAATAATCACACACCAAGTCCTTATTATCTTCCCTTCTAGTGTCACTACTCCCCCTGTCTCCATTCGGCTTAGGTTTTGTTGTACCAACCATAGCTGACTGGTCAATCCCAAGCTGTCACAGCATTACATTCCTCCTACTCTCCTCTCCAGAGACAAAGGCATAGGCCTGAGAGAGTGTCACACCCTCCCTAGATAGAATATGCTGCCTAGCAATGTCAAATTCAAGGTTCAGCCCTGCCAAGAACTCAAAAACCCTATTCCTCTATACCAATTTGTGATAAGTTGTTGCATCATTTACACTTTCCCATACCACAGTTTCTAAGTGATCTATTTCCTGCCATAGGGTTTTCAGCATAGAGAAATACATAGCAAGAGGTTTTTCTCCCTGTTTCATACTTACCACCCGATTTCTTAATTGATAGGCTCTGGCTTGATTTTGCTTCTGAGAGTAGGTTTCAGTCACTCCATCCCAAATCTCCTTAGCAGTATTAGCCCATAGGAAATTTTTTGCAATATGAGGTAAATAGAATTACATAGCCAGGACATTACCATGTAATTCTCTTGCACCCATCGGGAAGAGTTTGTATCAGGTTTCTTCTCCTCAGTGAGATATCCTAATTTTCCATGGGCACCAATAGCCATCTTAGCTGATTGTGCCCACTCCAAATAATTTGTACCATCAAGTTTTACTGTAATAATGATCCCAGACCCAAAAATATCACTACTACCTCCAACACTCAGTTCCACAGTACCAGTAGATTTCATCTCGGTATTCCAACTCTCCATCTTACTTCAAACAGTTCAACAGTAAGAAAAAAATAGATTGGAGACCTTCAAAAAATAATTTAATATCACACACATAGAAACCACCCCTTCCAAAAGAATAAAATCCTAGCTGGAGAGAAATCTCTCTCCTCCCCATGCCTCCCAACAGAGAGAAGAGTGAACCGATCACTCCGGAAGGCTCAGAAAATTCCAGAAACCAAACCGCCCTCTTCAGAAAATCAAAAGAAAACTAACAATACCTAGGCGACCAAGATCAGATCAAAAACAAAGAGTCCAACTTTTCTGGGACTCTTCCCCGTACTCCAGTTCTTCCCGATTTTGATGTCGAACAGTAGATCACCTTCCTGATGACTAGATCCCACCAAAAAATCCAAGAACTAGGCAATATATAGAAGATCGATCAGCCCTTTACTACTTCATGCAGTCAGCTGATCTAGGGCTGCATGAGAATGCTTCAAGAAACCCTAGCCAACGCTCTAATACCAAGTAGAAATCTGCTGAATTAAAAATATGAAAGAAAAGTAGTTTCTTGAAGAGAGGAGAAGAAGAGAATTTGAAAGAAAAGAGAGCAATAATCTGGCTGCCCCCTTCACTTATTATTTATACTAAAAATAATAGAACAGTACAAAGACAACTATGCCCTTATAGGGCGGCAAAACATAAAACAGCATATATCACTTAGAAACATAATAAAATTTGGACTCACATAACTATTGTGGTCCCCACCTCCTATCTAACAACTAACATAAAACATCTACTCAGAAAAAAATTATAAAACAGATTAATCTTCAACAATAAGTGTGATGAGGATGCCAAAGCTTACAAGTCTCTTTTTTCCTAGCAGTGAGTGTTTACTTTCTTTTTAGGGTTGAACCAAAAAAGACAGTAGGCCAAGAAGTACAATGCAGAGAACAACTGAACAGGAAAACAAAAAAAGAGCAGCTTCTACGAATTACAGCCCGGCCCAAGATAACACCAAACAAGGGAATCCCTTTCAACCCCTGCTCTTGCCAAAGAGTCAGCCAGCATGTTGGCACTCCTAGGAGCCCAGATGAATGAGATATTCAGGGAAGAACCTAGTGATCTAGTCAACCATACCAGTGACCTGAATTCCCCAGGAATCTGATCATAAGCCTTCAACCAACCAAAACTGTTTGAATCTGCCTTATTTTTTCAGTTTTTTTTTTTTTTTTGCTTTATTGTTGTTCTTATGTTCTTGCATTTTTGGATTTTCTTCTCAACTTCCTCATACATCTTCTTACCTTCTCACACCATTTTTCCATTCTTCTCCTTCCATTTTCTTTGTCACTCAATGAATTTCTGTCATCCTATCTATTTAGTACAGAAGCTATCCTCTCTAGTAAGCCTGTAAGCTCTATTTGAACTCATTTCCACCCATTTATCAATTCTGTCTCTACTTGTTCCAATGGTTATTTGCTTTCTTTAAGTTCTATCGAGCCTACTGGTTGAGTAAATCCAGGCTCAGTTTCAGACTAACAGGCTGAGAGCATTATTGGCCTGTTTCCAGCTTTTTCAGAGCCCATTACAGCCACCCAATTAGCTACTGTTTGGGTGGGTCTTGCATCATGTGCCAATCAAATCCTGACAAAAACTATAACAAAAACAAATTTGTATATAAGTTGTAAAAAACAATGATTTGGTGTAGTAGGTTCTATTCTAATATTGTGAAGTCACAAAATAATACACACACACACACACTACACCTTATACATACTGTTTTCCCTTTTCATTTGGTGGCATCAATTAACTTAACAAGATTAAGCAAGACGAACATATGGTGAAATATTTACCTGAATAGTGAATAACTAGCATGGGGCTGTTTCCATCCTTTGATACTCTCCCTGCACCTCCAGAGATACTCTTACCAGCAGTATTGTCAGGATCCACCAAGCCAAGCTGCCAGGCTTTCAATGTCACTGGGAGTGTCACTTCTGCACCTGGCTTCAAAGGAAGGGCTGATTTTAGTGTCTCATATGAAATTGAAATAACAGAATCTTGATTTTTGCCTGATAATGAAACATGTGCTTGCTCAACTGGCACAGATCCTGCATTTGCCAAACTTATCCATACATCACGGATTTCACCTTCATACAAGATGGAAGCACCATCACCTCCTATAACATGCGACACTAGCAAAGGCAAAGAGGGCACCACAGAAATATTTGGAACAGATACATTTTTTAACTTAGCAGAACCACAACAACGGAAAGGATCAGAAAGCACAAGTCCTTGTGCTGCACCAAGGAGTAAATTATCAACGTCCTTGAAAAGATGTCGAGTAATAACACCAAAACAATGAACAATGCATCCAGGAATTGTGATTGGACCCACTGAAGTTGGAATCCCTGATAAACTGATTATTTTTGCTGAATTAGGTGGAAGACTCACGCTTATGGGAAAAGCATCAAAATTTCCAGACTGGACTGAAAGATAAATACTATCAACCATTAAGTCAAAGCCACAGGGATTTGCCAATTCCACCAAAACTTCAACAGGTTCTCCAACAACCCATATCAACTCCTGCTTGCTACCATCATTTGGCTCCCCTTTGCTAAAAGGCGTATAAATAAAAGGTCCTGAAGGGGCAGAGCCTACCCACCATTCTTCTCTCCCCAGATTACGTTTTACAATGTCCATTTGTGAGGGATGGACAGGAAAGGAATGCAACCTGGAACCAATAAAATTAGAAATCATGTTAATACAAAGATTCAATCAGTTCTAGTTATTTCATTGATTCGGTCAGTTCTAGTTATATTAACCTCAATCATACATTCCATACTTTTAATTTAAGAAATGCATATGAGTTTCATACTACTCTCTGTTTACAATGATGCCCAAATATGAATACAGACATGGACACAAGAAACCGTGATGCTACTCTCTGTTTACTAAAATCCTTGGCACAGATAATATGCTTAGTTGCTTATATCATGCTTTAATATCTAGTTTTGAAGCTAATTAGTTAAGTGTCATCTCTCAAGACTCAAGTCTTGTATGTATATATATATATATATATACATACAAGAGAGAGAGAGAGAGAGAGAGATTTTCTGATAGTATAATTGTACAAACATATCATTTACATATTGTAGGGGTGGTATTGCTATAGAATATATCTAGAAGCATCCATGCAAAATCCAGTGTTGTATTAGGTACTACCTATATAGCACAATGGTACACTAGGGTAATAAGTATCTGGTTTTAGCATCATAATACATGGTTCTAGAAGTTATAGGAAACCAACACAAAAACAACATTTTTCCTCGTTCAAATTATAATAGCTGAAATCTTTTGATCACAAATCAAATCTAATTTAGTGTACTAAGTCAAATAAACACCTAGCTGAAAGGTTTTTAAGACTTGCCACGTGGATAGTCGGTCCCCTAATTTAATTTCTAGGTCAAATTGGTTTTCTCCAAAGGCTTAACCTAATTTAAGTTCCCAAATCAATTAATAACCCAGAACTAAGGCATTGAGACTTGCAACGTGGATGGTGATTCTCAAAAAAAATACACAAATAGTTACTTGCAACATAGATGGTGGGTCTCAAATAAAATACACATAGATTCACCCAACTTTTCGTGTTTGATACCAAAAAAATCCAATTTATGTGTGCTCTTTGTGTGTGTGTGTTAGAGAGAGAGAGTTGCCAGAGAAGTGGGAGCCACGTTTAAATGGGTTAGAAGCAGTGTTTTAAAAGGCATGGGAGGCATACGCCTGGAGGTGCGCCTCCAGGCGAGGCGCTCCCAAAACACCCTAAGGCGTATGCCAGAGGCGCTGACACCTCTAAGGCATACGCCTCAGGTGCAAGAGGCATATGCCTCTTGCGCTTTTTTCATGAGGCGTGCTAGAGGCGTACGCCTCATGCACATCTGATGTAAAAAGACAGAAAAAAAAAAGAAAAAAGAAAAAAAAGGAAAGGAAAGGAAAAGAAAGGGAAGGGAAAGAAAAAGAAAGAGAAGAAAAAAAGAGAAAAGGAAAGAAAAGAAAAGGAAAGGGAAGGGAAGAAAAGATAAGGGGAAAGAAAGTGGTTTGCCCCCTACCCCTTCGGCTTGGGGGCTTCGCCCCCCAGACCCCCCCGCCCCCTTTCGATGCAGCCCATTTTTTTTGAGCATCTTTATTCCTCTTAGTATTTTTTATTAAAAATAAAGAAAAATGAGATCCCCCCTTCCTCTTCATCCTCCTCCTAACCCCCCTCCTCTTAAGGAGGCTTACACCTCTTGTGTTCTGAACTACGCCTCACGCCTCTACGTAGTGGAACGCCTTGCATCATGCCTCCGCGTTTTAAAACATTGGTTAGAAGAATAGCAAATGGACTGGCAGATTGTTTGGAAAAACAAGGGGTTAATAGGGAACATCTCTTTTGGGCTGAATTGCAAATTGGGTTGCTCTTGTTAAAGTAAAATGGTGGATGGGGAAATATCTAGTCCTATTGTATTTGTAGAGAACACTGATGTGGACCCCATGAGTCTGATGTGAGTCAGATCCTTGGTATCAGAGCAAGGATTAGGGCTTCTCATGTGAGTCTGATCCAGCCAACCACATGAGAGTTGCCTAGGGCTGGAAGATTAAGAGGATCCTTTTTCGGCTGATTCTTGGAGATTATCAGAGACTGTAGCAACTGTCCAAAGAGTGGATTGTGTTCTTGATAATCAGGAAGAATCAAAGGAAGATAAAGAGTCCAAGATCAGTTTATCTATCAAGACTGAAGGTGGCGATAAGAATTTATGTTCAAAACCAAAAACTGGTTGCAGAGAAGGAGGTCTTATGTTAGTCTAATTAGATTGACTACATGAGAATTTCTGTAGAGAAGATGGGCCGAATGGCCCATAGGCTGTTTATTCTTTCTTATTATTTATGTTTTTCTGTAATGGGCCTTATTCCGGGCCCATCCTGTCTATATTATGTTCTTTGTAATTTCTTGCCCAACTAAGGGCCTCCTTGTAATTATTCAAATCTATCTTAATAAAATAGTGTTAGGGTGCTGAGAGAGAGGAAGGTTCGAAACTCTCACTCTCAAACCCCCATTGCCGAACTCTCAAGGTCTACTCTCTTCAGTTTTCTTCATGGTATCAGAGCAGGCTTGAACTTCAATATTCTAGGGCTGGAAGCTTAGCTCGTGTTGCCTGATTCTTGGAGGTCATTGGAAGTGCCCAAGACTCGAATCTCTTGGAGAAGTGGTTCAGTGGCCAGAAAGAATCAGAGAAAAAAAAAGGGGAAGGGGAACAGCTCGGTTCTGATTTGAAGCTCAAAATTGTAAGTTGTGCTCAGATTTCTGGGTTTTTTTTTTTTTTGGTGTGTTTGGACTGTTGAAGTGTCCGAAATTTATGGGTTGTTTCTGTACAACTTTCGGCTGCCCTTTAATTTGGTTTAACCCAGAAATTTCTGAGCTGTTTTCACTCCTTCTTGGACCGTCAAAACTGCCGAAACATCCTTGTATCAAGAGCTGTGGATTGTTGCTTCTATTTGGCTGTTTTTGGGGACTGTACGGACTGCTCTTGTGGCCTTTTTTTCTTTTTCACAGTGGGGTCGTCTCTATTGCCCTCACTGTGTTTGTAAAAGGGCCTTTTCAGCAATACCGATTGGTATTCACTCTTCTTGGCTATTTCTTTGGTGATTACCTTGAAGTCCTTGATTTGAAAAGGAACTTCGGTTGAGTGCACAGTGCCTAGAAGTTTCTGATTACTTCTTGAAGGCCGAACCAAACTGTTTTTTGGGTGACTCGTGTAGAAGTTTCTGCTTCAGTCTTGGTTCTCACAACTTTCGGGTGTAGTTTGGCCTTGTGTATTGCCTTCTTGAGGACGGTTGAACTCTGTCCTTGCTCGTCCTCATTCAGTATACTTGTAGAAGTCATCTAAAATCATATTTGAAGTGTTTACATGATGTACTCCTCAGAGTTTGAAAACAAGAATGGTGCTGAATATGGACTGGTTCAGGGGACTCCAAGTGATTCTTTATTGACTGTGACCACAGTCAAACTAGATGGAACTAATTATCTGGCATGGTCACAATCAGTAAAGATTTATGTATGTAGTAGAGGAAAGTGGGGGTTCATTTCCGGGAGCAAGAAGGCTCCCCCAGAAGATGATCCATCCTACGAGAAGTGGATGCAAGAAAATTACACTGTCATTGGGTAGCTTGTGAACTCAATGCAGCCACAAATTAGCCAACACTACCTATGGATGAATTCAGCAAAGGAAATTTGGGACAGTGTTGCAGAAACCTATTCCCAAAAACTCAATGTGGCCAGAGCATATAAATTGAGAAGTGATGTAAAGAATTTAAGGCAAGGGGAGAAACCTCTAGCTGTATATTTCTCAACCCTGAAGTCTCTATGGCAAGAGATTGACCTAATAGAAGCTGTAACTTGGGGACACCACCAATGATGTAGAGACCTACAGAAAATTGGTTGAAAGGAACAAGGTGTTTGAGTTCTTAACCAGACTAAACCCAGAATATGATATCACAAAACAGAATATTCTTTCTATTAGCGTTGGGGTATTTCTGTCTTTATACCTTGATTGATGTTGTTGATCTGTAATGTTGTGTTGAAACTTGTGCTCTTAACTTAAGTAAGGGCACATAGGTCTTTTCAGTTATGTTTTAATAATAATATAAATACTTACTGGCCGACTGGGAGAAGTCAAGTTGACTCCTTCAGTTCGAACCAGAATTCTCTCTTCTCTCTTTCTCTCTTTCTCTCTTTCTTTATCACTTTTTCTTCTTCTACATAACTGAACTCAGTCAGGCCGAACTCTAAGGCAGACCTGAATTATAACATGGTATCAGAGCTAGGTTAAATCTACCTAGATTTCTGCTTGCCTAGGGTTCATTCTCTGCGCACCCTATCTAGGGTTTTCCTCTTTTTTTCTGTGTTCGATTGGAGATAAGGGAAAGGGCTGAAAAGGAGTGATCGCCCTCTTCCCTTGGGGGTCTCTATGCCTCCAGTCAGGTCGTATGTGGTCGGTTGCTGTGATTTCTGAGATCGCCCTCTCCTAGTAGAGGAAGAATAGAGGACCGAACTGTGTGTGGCTGTTGTGTGTGAAGCGGTTGTTGTGTGTGGACTGCTCTCCTGCTTGCATGGGTGTTACTTCAGCGATAAGGTAAGAGATTTCAGTGCATGATATCTGTTATGGATTAAATAGGAGGTGTGTTTCAAACCATTTGCTAGGGTTTCGGCCAGTAAGAGCTAGGGTTTATGCTGGTTTCTTTGTGCATTTTGAAGGAAGAGATATGATCATATAGTGGTGAGATTTCAGGTAGTTGTAGGAGTAGGGTTTGTGGTGTAAAGAGCACACATTCCAGCAACAATTAGTGCTGCAATCAGTGTGACAGGTGTGACCTAATGGTGTGTAGTGTGCAGATCTCAGTGATAATAGAAATCAGCTAGTGTGCAGAATTGGTGATAACATAATGGGAGACAATAATGATTATAAACCTAGTGTGATGGTGCCTACAGACTACCTGAATGTTCAGATGACCTCCATTAAGTTAAATGGAGAGAATTATGTGCCTTGGGCTAAATCCGTTGAAGTCTTTCTGAAGGCAAAGAAGAAGGTAAAACACATCAGAGAGAAGAAACCCTCCTCTGACTCTCACGAGTATGAAGATTGGGAGCAAGAGGACACTCAGATCATCACATGGTTGTGGAACAGTATGGAACCCAGGATTAGTGTGAACTTCATGTTCCTTGATACTGCCAAAGATGTGTGGGACCATGCGAAGAAATTGTATTCGGGGCAGGACAATACAACCAGAGTTTATCAGCTTTATCAAGAATACTTTAATCTACAACAGGGCAATCAGAGTCTTGAGGAATACTATGCCAACATGAGGAACATACGTAATGAGTTGAATGTCTATCATCCTCTCACTTCTGATGTCAAGATTCAGCAACAACAGAGAGAGCAGCTTGATGTGACTAGATTTTTGGTGGGACTAAAGTCTGAATATGAACCAGTACGGGCTCAGATATTAGGGGGATCAGCTCTTCCGTCCCTAGAAGAGGTATTTGCTCGACTTCAGAGGATTTCTATCGGATCTACTGAGAACTCTAATATCTCAGATAGATCTGCCTTTGCTGCATTGAGTGGCCGTGGTGTTGGTAGTGGTTCTGCATATGGCCGAAATGGCAATGGTGGGTCTACTTATAATCGTGGTGGTGGTCGTACTGGGAGCAAAGATTCAGGGGGAGCCCGTGGTAGAGGATGTAGCTCAGGCCCGAGGAAGTGCACTCATTGTGGTATGGATGGACATACCATCAACTATTGTTATGATTTACATGGTCCTCCCTCAACCTGGGCCAATCATGCCGCGACCGGTGACTCAAGTTCCAGCTTTAGACAGGAGAATCATTCATCTGACCAGTTGCCTCCTACATCCACAGATGGTCCCATGAAGGAGATGGTGAGTGTTCCCCGTGATGAATATGAGAGGTTTATCCAATCACAGCAGAACACGGCGACTTTTGCTCACTCAGGTATGGCTTGTCTGGCATCTACACCCAATCCCTGGATCATTGACTCTGGAGCCTCCGATCACATGACTGGAACTCCAGGTGTGTTTTCCTCCTTATCTCATTGCTCAACATCACAATCTGTCACCCTTGCTAATGGTTCCACATCCTCAATTTGTGGTGTTGGTAATGTTGACCTAGATCCTGTATCCCTCTCATCAGTTCTGTATGTTCCTAAATTGCCTTTTAACCTTATGTCTGTTAGTAAGTTGACCAAATCACTTAACTGCTCCATTACCTTTTATCCTTCTCTGTGTGTCTTTCAAGATCTCAAGACGGGGATGAAGATTGGTGGAGGGCATGAAGCAGGTGGACTGTATTATCTTGACGGTGGTGGTGGTAGAACTTCAACAGCTCTCCAGTCATCTCTTTCTCCTCTCCGGTGGCACTACCGATTTGGTCATCCGTCGCTCAAAGTATTGAAGTCCTTGGTTCCGTCCTTGAGTCAGCTTTCTGTTTTGGATTGTGAATCGTGTCAGTTTGGGAAACACCATCGTGTTCCCTTTAGTTCTAGGGTTGATAACCGTGTGTCGAGTCCTTTTTCTTTAGTCCATTCAGATGTTTGGGGTCCTTATAAAGTAATGTCATATAATGGATACAGATATTTTGTCATTTTTGTGGATGATTTTTCAAGGATGACGTGGCTCTATTTAATGAAATAAAGAAGTGAATTGTTTACCATTTTTCAAAAATTTTATGCTGAAATTCGTAACCAATTTGGTACCCACATCAAAGTTTTTCGTTCTAATAATGGCCGTGAATATTTATCCTCATCATTTCAGGAATACCTGGACCAACACGGCATTATACATCAGACCTCGTGTACCTACACCCCACAACAAAACGGGGTGGCTGAGAGAAAGAATCGCCATCTCCTTGAAACAGCAAGATCCTTAATGCATCACATGCATGTTCCCAAACCTTTTTGGAGTGATGCAGTGCTTACCTCTTCTTTTCTGATTAATCGGATGCCCACGTTCATCCTTGATGGCCAATCTCCGTTTCAGGTCTTGTTTCCCACTTTGTCTCCGTTCCCTCTTACGCCGAGAGTTTTTGGGTGTGTCTGTTTTGTCCATAATTGGGCCCCGGGAACGACAAGTTTGATGCCCGTTCTCTCAAGTGCATCTTCCTTGGCTATTCTCAGACCCAGAAAGGGTATAGGTGTTACCATCCTGGTTCTCGACGGTCCTTTGTGTGTGCTGATGTCAGCTTCTTTGAGTCTACTCCGTTGTTTTTGGGGTTTGGTGATGCTTCTTTCTCCTCATCACCTCCTCTTCCACTTCCCGTTGTCGATCCTCCTCCCTTTGTTCCAGTCGTGACCAAATCCTTGCCTCCGGTGCCACCACCTGTTGAATGCCCACCTATCCGTCATGTGTATACACATCGCCCACGTGCACCAGCTACTACTCCTCCGGCTACATCTCCGTCGACGGATCCGGCACCAGACCCCCACTTAGCATCTGAGATTGATCTACCCATTGCTTTGCGTAAAGGTAAACGTACTTGCACCCTTCATCCCATTTCTAATTATGTTTCTCTTACTCACCTTTCCGCTTCCCATCGCCAGTTTGTTACCTTGTTATCATCAGTTATTGTTCCTAAAGATGTCCAGGAAGCCCTTGCCTCTCCAAGGTGGTGTCGTGCCATGGAAGAAGAACTCTCAGCCCTTCATCATAATCATACTTGGGACCTCACTGCTCTTCCTCCTGGGAAGCAAGCTGTTGGTTGTAAGTGGGTTTATACGGTTAAGTATCTGCCTGATGGTAGTGTTGAACGCCTAAAAGCGCGATTAGTTGCAAAAGGGTACTCCCAAACCTATGGCATTGACTACACAGAGACCTTCTCACCGGTTGCTAAGATAGGGTCAGTTCGTGTTGTGATCTCTCTTGCAGCCATGTATGAGTGGCCACTATATCAGCTTGATATCAAGAATGCCTTTTTGCATGGTGACTTACTCGAGGAGGTCTACATGGAGCAACCTCCAGGGTTTGTTGCTCAGGGGGAGGATGGTAAGGTGTACAGACTAAGGAAGGCTATATATGGGCTTAAACAGTCTCCTCGAGCATGGTTTGGTAGGTTCAGTGAGGTGGTAAAGAAGTTTGGCATGAAATGCAAAGTTGACCATTCTGTATTTAGTCATGACTCTACGGGAGGAAAAATACTGTTGGTGGTGTATGTAGATGATATTGTTATTACTGGGAATGATAACATTGGTATTGACAGGCTGAAGACTTATCTGCAGGATCACTTTCAGACAAAGGATCTGGGTAAACTGAAATACTTCTTGGGGATAGAGGTAGTGAGATCCAAGTATGGGACTAACCTGTGCCAGAGGAAGTATGTGCTTGATTTGCTGGAAGAAACAGGCTTGTTGGGTGTCAAACCAGTTGAAACACCCATGGACATAAATACCAAGTTAAGCAGTGATATGGGTGAAGTGTTTGAAGACTCTGGCAGATACCGACGACTTGTGGGCAAACTGAACTACCTAACCATTACCACACCAGACATCTCATTTGCAGTTAGTGTGGTAAGCCAGTTCATGAAAAAACCTCTGATTCCTCATTGGAATGCGGTTCTGAGAATTGTGAAGTATCTAAAAGGGGCCCCGGGTCGCGGTCTGATATACAAGAGTGGGGGAAAACTTGAAATAGAAGGGTATTCTGATGCTGATTGGGCCGGTTCTATGTCTGATAGGCGGTCTACTACAGGCTATTGCACGTTTCTGGGAGGTAACCTGGTGACATGGAAAAGTAAGAAGCAGACGGTTGTGGCAAGAAGCAGTGCAGAAGCAGAATATAGGGCTATGGCGCATACCGCTTATGAATTAGTGTGGCTAAGGAACCTTCTACAGGAAGTAGGGTACAACATTAACACTCCAATGAAGCTCTATTGTGATAATCAGGCTGCAATTCATATCTCCTCTAATCCAGTGCTTCATGAAAGAACCAAGCACATTGAGGTTGACTGTCACTTTGTGAGGGAGAAGGTGCTGAATGGAGAGCTAGACACTACACATGTTAATACAAGAAATCTGTGGGCTGACTTATTTACAAAAGGCTTGAGTCGGGGAAGAGTGGACTACATATGTAACAAGCTGGGAGTATATGATATATACTCACCAGCTTGAGGGGGAGTGTTAGCGTAGGGGTATTTCTGTCTTTATACCATTGATTGATGTTGCTAATCTGTAATGTTGTGTTGAAACTTGTGTTCTTAACTTAAGTAAGGGCACATAGGTCTTTTCAGTTATGTTTTAATAATAATATAAATACTTACTGGCTGACTGGGAGAAGTCAAGTTGACTCCTTCAGTGCGAACCAGAATTCTCTCCTCTCTTTCTCTCTTTCTCTCTTTCTTTATCACTTTTTCTTCTTCTACATAACTGAACTCAGTCAGGCCAAACTCTAAGGCAGACCTGAATTATAACACTTTCCAAGGAGTGTGTCTCATTGTCACAAGCTTATGCATTGGTAAGTAGTGAAAAGAGCAAAAGGGCTGTCAAGGTTCAAGGGGCTGATATTAGTGATCACTTTGCGAAAATGGGGGTTAAACCTAAAGGGAGTGCTGGAACTTCTGATGGCACAAGAAAGAAAGAAGTTATATGTGAGTACTGCAAGAAGCCGAAGCACACCAAAGAAAAGTGCTGGAAATTACACCCTAATATTGTTCCCATTCGGTTTCAAAAAAACATGATAGTAAAAGATCAAGAAGTGCAAATGTAGCCGCCGGGCCAGATAGTGATAAGTACTATACTGAAGAGATGTCTGCTTGTGCACAGTTGTTAGCCATGAGAGCAAAATATGAAAAGTTTGGGAAGATGATCAGTCAGCTGGGTGATGTGACTTCTCCTTCCAACCCTTAAGGAATTTCAGCTTCTTCTACATTTGCTCACTCAGGTATAAAGGCTTTTGCCAATCATGCAACCACTTCAGGTAATCTCAAGATCCCTTGGATTATTGACTCAGGTGCTTCTGACCATATGACCAACCTTTCTACCTTGTTTGTTTCATATGACTTGCTTCCTAGACGTGATAAAATCACTTTAGTTGATGGTTCACTTGCCCCTATCTCTGGTAAGGGAACCATCAAGGATACGGATTCCTTGTTCCTACCTTCTACCCTTCATGTACCTAAACTAAATACAAATTTGTTGTCTGTAAGTAGTTTAACCAAGTCACTAAACTATTGTGTAATCTTTTTTTCCTTCCTAATGTGTTTTTCAGGATCCGGAGTCTCAGAAGGTGATTGGGAGTGGCCATGAGGCGAACGGAATATACCTGCTTGATACTCTGGAACAATGCACCAATCATCATGGCAATGTTGCTCTCGGATCTGTTTCGGATCTGTTTCTTTAGAGTCTATTAGTCGGACTATGTTGTGTCATCGTCGTTTTGGTCATCTGTCTTTTTCTGCCTTGAGTCATCTATTCCCTGAACTGTTTAAGGGAATTAGTTTGTCCAGTCTTCATTGTGAGTCTTGTGAGTTATCAAAGCATTGTAGAAACAATTATCCTTTGAGCAATAAAAGATCTTCTTTTCCCTTTAATATTGTGCACTCTGATGTGTGGAGGCCTTACCACTTACCCTCCATGGGTGGATACAAATATTTTATCCTGTTTATTGATGATTTTTCTCGGTTCACTTGGATATTCCTGTTGAAATCCCGTGATGAAGTTCCAAGGCTTGTAAGACAATTCCATGATTTTGTTCTAACTCAATTTAATACCAGGATTAAAATTTTCAGATTTGACAATGCAAAAGAATATTTTGAGAAGAACCTATCCTGCTATCTCAATGACATGGGGGTTATTCATCAAAGCTCATGTGTTAGGACCCCAGAACAGAATGGAGTTGCTGAAAGGAAAAATAGGCATATTGTTGAAGTTGCAAGAAGTATCTTATTTGCCTCACATGTTCCTACAATGTTTTGGGGTGATGTTGTTCTTACTGCTACCTACCTTATAAACCGTATGCCATCCAGAGTTTTGGGGTTTAAGTCTCCCTTCAATCTCCTTCATCCGGACAAGAACCTTTTTCCTGTTCCTCTTCATGTCTTTGGTTGCACCTGTTATGTACATGTTCCAAGTGTCCAAAGGTATAAATTTGAACCCAAAGCTCAAAAGTGTATCTTCCTTTGTTATTCCCCCACACAGAAGGGTTACTGTTGTTTTGATCCAAAGACTGGCACTCGGTATGTCTCAATGGATGTCACCTTTGATGAGCTTTCCCCCTTTTATGGTTCCTCTCCAGAAGGACATTGTCCACAGGGGGAGGATTTGTCACAGGTGTTTGCTCTTCCTCTTCCTGTCCCAGTTGAGTCTTTTGATGTGTCTGCTTCTCCTTCAAATGTATCAAGGGTGGATCAGTCGTTCCATTCTCCTTGTCCCAATACTCTTCAACCTCTACCTCCTCGTTCTATCCTCAATCCCAAGGTGTATCAAAGGCAAAGATCCAGAAATGTGCAGGTTATTTCTCCTACAATACATGAGCCTCGTACACTTCCAGTCACAGATGAGACAACAGGTAAAGTTTCAGCACCTTTGGGGTCATCCTTCCCTGACCTTGATATTCCCATTGCTGTTAGGAAAGGAAAACGGAAGTGCACTGCACACTGCATTTCCAAGCACCTTTCTTACAGATTGCTTTCACCTTCATACTTTGCCTATCTCTCTTCTGTTGCTTCTAACCCTATTCCCAGGTCTATGTCAGAAGCTCTTAAGATTCCAGAATGGAGGGATGCTATGAGATCTGAAATCGATGCCCTACACAAGAATGGCACATGGGAAGTGGTGGATTTGCCTGAAGGGAAGGATCCAATCGGTTGCAAGTGGGTCTTTACTATCAAATACCGAGCTGATGGCACCATTGAAAGGTACAAGGCCAGGCTGGTTGCAAAAGGCTATACACAAACATATGTGATTGATTATCTGGA
The DNA here is from genome assembly GCF_055504915.1 of Nelumbo nucifera. Taxonomy (NCBI): domain Eukaryota; kingdom Viridiplantae; phylum Streptophyta; class Magnoliopsida; order Proteales; family Nelumbonaceae; genus Nelumbo; species Nelumbo nucifera. Next base: position 30,107,661 of record NC_142650.1, read on the forward strand.
GACCTTTGCACCTGTTGCCAAGATGACATCTATGAGGGTTCTTCTATCTTTAGCTGCTCACTTTGACTGGCCCCTTTATCAATTGGATGTGAAGAATGCATTTCTGAATTACATGAAGAGGTTTATATGTCTCTTCCTCCAGGGATGTATGGAACTGATATGAAAGGAAAGGTATGCAGGCTGAAAAAATCCCTTTATGGACTAAAACAGTCCCCTAGAGCATGGTTTGAGAGATTTAGAACAGCACTTGTTTACTTTGGTTATGTGCAGACACAGTCCGATCATACTTTTTTGTAAAGAGGAGTGGACCTCTGGCAGTATACCTCATTGTGTATGTAGATGATATTGTAGTGACTGGTAATGATGTTTCAGGAATTCATGATCTAAAATCTTTTCTCCATACAGAGTTTGAGATTAAAGATTTGAGGGAATTGAGATACTTCCTTGGCATAGAAGTGGCTCGATCCAAGGATGGGATTCTTATCTCCCAAAGGAAGTATGTTCTTGACTTGCTCTCTGAAACTGGAAAGATGGGTGCTAGACCAGTTGCTACTCCTATTGATATGAGTCATAAACTCTCTGCTTCAAATGGGACATTGTTAGAAGACAAAGGAATCTTTCAGAGACTCCTTGGGAAACTTTTGTACCTATGCATGACTCGGCCAGATATTGCATATGCAGTTAGTTGCATTAGCCAATTCATGCATGCTCCCTGAGACACTCATATGGCAACAGCAGAGCGAATCCTATGTTATTTGAAGGGCTCCCTAGGAAAGGGAATTCCGTTTGCCAAGCATAGTCATATGAAACTTGAAGCCTACACCGATGCTGACTGGGCCGAAAATATTGATGATAGAAGATCTACTTCTGGGTATTGCAGCTTGGTGGCTGGTAATGTTGTTTCTTGGAGAAGCAAGAAACAATCGGTTGTTGCTCAATCTTCCGCTAAAGCAGAATACAGGGCCATGGCACATGGAGTTTCTGAATTATTATGGCTAAAATCATTGATGGAGGAACTTGGGGTTGAACATGACAAGCCAATGATGTTGTACTGTGATAATCAGACTACCATCAACATTGCTCACAACCCAATGCAACATGATAGAACTAAGCATATTGAAGTTGATCAACATTTCATTAGGGAAAGGGTCTCTTCGGGTGAAGTATGTCTTCCTTTCATCACTTCTGAAGGACAGTTGGCAAATTTTCTCACCAAAGGCATTCCCAAGGCAAAACTTCAGCATGATACTAGCAAGCTTGGCATGATTGACATCTATGCTTAGCTTGAGGGGGAGTGTAGAGAAGATGGGCCGAATGGCCCATAGGCTGTTTATTCTTTCTTATTATTTATGTTTTTCTGTAATGGGCCTTATTCTAGGCCCATCCTGTCTATATTATGTTCTTTGTAATTTCTTGCCCAACTAAGGGCCTCCTTGTAATTATTCAAATTTATCTTAATAAAATAGTGTTAGGGTGCTGAGAGAGAGAAAGGTTCGAAACTCTCACTCTCAAACCCTCGTTGCCAAACTCTCAAGGACTACTCTCTTCAGTTTTCTTCAATTTCCTAGGTTTAGAAGTTTTTCAACAAAGAAGGAGGATCGGTTGATTCTTGGAGGCTACTGGTAGTGTGCGGCTACTACTAAGAAGATTGTAGAAGGCTGGGAGAGTTCCAATCGTCAAGAAGAATTAGAAAAGGCTTTGGATCCCCAAGATTAGGGTTCTGCATCAGACAAAAGGTGGCGGCCAGAGATTTTCTTTCATAAAGTAAGTTTTTTTTGCTTGAGAATAACCTTGAAAGAATCATCTTGGTTTATTCTGAGAGGTGCGGTTGGAAAATCTTTTTTTCCTTCTAGGGTTTTGAGAGAAAACCCTAAAATTCAGAACTGTTGTTGGTTTCAGATCAGATTTTGAACTGGTTTCATACAGAATTCTGTTTTCTTTATTCTTTGGAAGACCTAGGCCGGTTGTTATCAGTTGTTTAGGTGTTGTTTTCTATCACAGTAGCTTCAAAAGTTTTTTATTGTTAATTCTTGACCAAGAATGGAGTTCAAGAATCAGGGGGAAGGTGTTTTTGGGACTAGCAATTCTGGTAACATGTCTGAGAATGCCTTTCAGATTACAACTGTGAAGTTTGATGGATCCAACTACTTAGAATGGGCTCAATCAGCCATGATGGCCATTGGGGGTAGAGGAAAACTCAGCTACTTGTTGGGAGATGTGAAAGAACCAACTAAGGAAGACCAAACGTATACCAAATGGGTTCAGGAGAACTATTTGGTTATGACATGGCTGTGCAATTCTATGCAGCCACATATCAGCCGGAACTATTTGTGGGCAAAAACAGCCAAGGAAATCTGGGATGTCATGAAAGAGACTTACTCCCAACCCCTTAATGTTGCTAGGGCCTATGAATTGAAGTGTGAGGTTAATAACCTTAAGCAAGGAGAGAAACCAGTCTCGGTTTACTTCTCTACTTTGAAATCTTTGTGGCATGAAATTGACCACCTAGAAACACTTGAGTGGGAAAGTCAAAAGGATGCACAAACTCATAGAAAGCAAGTTGAAACTAATAGGGTTTTTGAATTCCTAGCTGGTCTGAATCCTGACTATGATATTGTGAGACAACAAATACTAACAAAGGACAGTGTGACCTTATCTCAAGCCTACTCCTTGGTGCATAGTGAAGAGACTAGGAGAAAGGTTATGATGCAGCATTAACCCTTCCCATCAGCCTTGGCAGCAGTTAAACCTAAGTCTGGGGGTGATACGGAGAGGGATATAAAGAAGGAAGATAAGCGGGATCTAGTGTGTGAACATTGCAAGAAACCTAAGCATACTAAAGACACATGTTGGAAGCTACACCCTCATCTAGTTCCAGCAAAACTGAAGAATAAAAGGGGTAATGCTCATATGGCTGTTAATACCGATTATACATCCTCATCGGGCACAAAAGGCACGCCTCTAAACACCTTAGCTGCTGTCCGGGCTGCCCTAACTTAGTTGGAAAAGGAAGTTGGGAATTCAGCTCAATCATCTCAGCCATCATCAGCTCCTTCAACATCAGCCTTTGCTCATTCAGGTACTCGGGCCTCAGCTTACCATGCTTCAGCTCCAGGTAACAATGAACATTGTTGGGTAATAGACTCAGGTGCATCTAACCATATGACTAGCTTACCATCATTGTTCACTACCTATCACTTATCTTCTGGTAGAGATAAAGTGCCCATTGCTGATGGTTCCCTTGTTCACATTTCTGGCAAGGGAGACATCAAGTTGTCTAATACCATTTCCTTATCTTCAGTTCTGCATGTTCCTAAGCTTGATACTAACTTGCTTTCAATCAGTAGTATTACAAAACATCAGAATTGTTCAGTAACTTTTTTCCCTGACCGATGTATTTTTCAGGACTTGGAGACAAGGAAGGTGATTGGGACTGGCCGTGAGACGAATAGGATCTATCTGCTTGGAGAGTGTTCTCATTGGGAAGATCGTGAAGATAGGAAGTCTTTTATTTCTCAATCTGTTAGTCAAGTTATGCTTTGGCATAATTGGTTAGGTCATTTATCCTTTCGGTCTTTGAAGAGTTTGTTTCCAAATTTGTTTGAGTCTGTTCAAATGTCAAATTTGAGATGTGAGAGTTGTGAGCTTGCAAAGCATTGTAGAACATCTTATTCCTTGAGTAATAAAAGAAGTAGTAATTATTTTGATATTGTGCACATCGATGTTTGGGGCCCGTATCACATCCCTTCTATGGGGGGATACAAATATTTCTTGTTTGTTGATGACTATACCCGTTTTTCTTGGGTTTACCTTATGCGTTCTCGAGATGAGGTTCCTGCTCTGACCCAGATCTTTCATCAGATGATTTTAACCCAGTTTGGGGTCAAAATCAAAATCTTTAGATCCGATAATGCGAAAGAATACTTTACCAAGCCATTAGCCTCTTATCTGCTTGATCATGGGATTATTCACTAGAGTACTTGTCCTTATACACTACAGCAAAATGGGGTTGCTAAGAGGAAGAATAGGCACATATTGGAGGTGGCTAGAAGCATTATGTTTAACTCCAATGTGCCTATCCGTTTCTGGGGCGATGCTATTCTTACAGCAATGTATCTCATTAATCGAGTTCCTTCACGGGTTCTTGACATGAAGCCTCCATTTGCCCTTCTATACCCCAATAAAGAATTGTTTATTGTTCCCCATAAAACCTTTGGTTGCACTTGCTTTGTTCAGATTCTTGGACCTCATCGTTCCAAATTTGATCCTAAGGCCTCCAAATGCATTTTTCTCGGTTATGCACAAACTCAAAAGGGTTATTGCTGCTATGAACCTACTTCTGGGAGGAGATTTGTCTCAATGGATGTTACTTTCTTTGAGGAGGTACCCTATTACCCTAGGGTTTCTCCTCAGGGGAGAGTAGTGAGAGTGTGGTTAGTGAGAGTAGGGTTAACTCATCAGAAGTTCCTTTACCTGTTCCATTGAGTGATGAGGGATGTAATGGGGAGGGTTGTCAAAGGTGTCAGGATTTGAGAGTTTATCACAGACGGTTGAGGCAAATTGATTTTGGTCATCAGCAATCCAGGCCAACCCCAGTTCCTTCTGCGGATCCAGATCCAGGTACCACAGTCCCTTTATCAGATCCAGGTCCCCCTGAGATACCTTCCACTGTTGCTACTTTACCTCCTTTGGATGACCTTGACCTCCCCATTGCAGTCCGTAAAGGCAAACGGCATTGCACCACATCCACAGCTCACTGCATTTCCCAGTTTCTGTCCTATGATCGCTTGTCCCCCTCTTACAGGTCCTTTCTCACATCTATTGTTGATATTCCTATTCCCAGAACAGTGCAAGAAGCCTTGTCAGTTCCTGAGTGGAAAGATGCAATAAAGGTTGAAATGGATGCCCTTCTGAGGAATAATACTTGAGATCTAGTTGACCAGCCTAAAGGAAAGAAACCGGTTGGATGTAGATGGGTATTTACTGTGAAACATAATGTTGATGGTTCCATTGAAAGGTATAAGGCCCGGTTAATTGCAAAGGGATTTACTCAGACTTATGGTATAAACTACGTAGAGACTTTTGCTCCAGTAGCAAAGATGACCACTATTCGAGTTTTGCTATCCCTTGCAGCCAGTTATTCTTGGCCCTTGTTCCAGATGGATGTTAAAAATGTCTTTCTCAATGGAGACTTACAGGAAGAAGTCTACATGCAGTTACCTCCTAGATTTTATGATGCAGAGACAGGTAAGAAGGTTTGTCGGTTGAATAAAGCCTTGTATGGACTAAAGCAATCCCCCAGAGCTTGGTTTGATAGATTCAGACAAGCCCTTGAAAAATTCGGGTATGTACAGGCCCAGTTAGACCATACATTGTTCATTAAAAGAGTGGGTTCTTCCTTGACTTTTCTTATTGTATATGTGGATGATATTGTAGTGACAGGGAATGATAACAATGAGATTGAGTCTCTTAAACAACTCCTTCATCAAGAGTTTGAGGTGAAAGATCTGAGAGAGCTATGATACTTCTTGGGTATTGAGATTGCTAGATCTAAACATGGGATTTTTATTTCTCAAAGGAAGTATGTTCTAGATCTATTAGAAGAAACTGGAAAGTTGGGTGTTAAGCCTGCAGATACACCTATTGAACAGAATCACAAGAGCAGTGCAGAGGGTGGAGAGCCTCTTGAAGACAAAGCTATGTTCCAACGATTGGTTGGAAAACTCCTATATCTTTGTCTCACACGACCGGACATCAGTTATGCAGTCAGCGTTGTTAGTCAATATATGCACTCTCCTAGAACTACTCACCTCCTTGCAGTTGAGAGAATATTAGCATACTTGAAGAGATGTCCAGGTAGAGGTATAATTAAAGAATAATAATCACATGAAGATAGAGGTCTATACAGATGCTGATTGGGCTGAGAGTGTTGATGACAGAAGGTCTACCTCTGGATATTGTGCCTTTTTAGGAGGTAACCTTGTCTCCTGGAGAAGTAAGAAACAAAGTGTTGCTTCTCATTCTAGTGCTGAAGCTGAATATAGATCTTTGGCTAATGGTGTGGCTGAAATCCTATGACTGAAGTCATTATTTGAGGAGTTGGGTATTGCTTATGAGAAGCCCTTAATGTTGTATTGTGATAATCAGGCTGCTATTAATGTAGCTCATAATCCGGTATAGCATGACAGAACTAAGCATATCAAAGTCGACCGACATTTTGTCAGAGAAAGGGCTTTGTCTCAAGAAGTGTGTCTCCCGTATATCACCTCCAGCATGCATCTCGCAGATCTTCTCACCAAGTTTGTTCCAAGGAAGAAATTAGAGGCAGACCTATGCAAGTTGGGAATGACAAATATCTATTCCCAACTTGAGGGGGAGCGTAGAGAACACTGATGTGGACCCCACTGCTGTGGTCCCCACTGTGTTCGTATGGCAGCATAGCATATGTTTTGTTAGTTATGTCAGTGTTAGTTGGTAGTTATTGGTAGTTATTTCAGTTTGTTGTTACAGCTTTATTATTAGTTTATTTGCCATGTAAGCAATAAGGGCAATTCAACCCTTTTACAATTAGTCAACATATATAAATATTAAGAGTGGGTCGGCAGATCGATTTGATCAACCCTCTCTCTCTTTTCTAAATCCCTTCGTGTGCTTCTTTTCTCCCTCTCTTCTTCTTTTCTTCTGAAATCTCTCCTTTTTCTTTCGAATTCAAGACTGATTGTAGTCTTGATCGACTACTGTATTCCATTTCTATAAATGAATGAATGAATTTTCAGTTGTTAATCAAAAAAAAGTAGTTGCCCTCTCCTGAGAACAGGGACATTAGTTGATTTTACAAGCAATGATTAGGTATACCATATCGCCATCTTGCTCAACATTATACATAGGGAAAAGGTATCAAAACTAACCATGACAAGAATGATTCCTTAAAACCTTTGTCAGAAGCTATCTGAGAAATTTAAGTGGGTTTGCATATCAATGCATTTTAGCCATATTCACCAGGTTCTACATGGATATATAGGGATGTTAGAGCACGATCAGCTACATAGCCTTGAAAACCGTGAAAATTAGAACTAATAAACTGCACAGTATTTTGGGGTTAATTAAAAAAAGTCAACAATAGCATGCATAAATTTGGTCTATCTAGAGCAATTAGGTGAGAAAGGCCTAAATTTAGAATACTTTAATGTCAAATTCAAACTAGGATAAAACTCAAGAATACTTCAAGTATCAAACTCAAACTAGGATAAATCTTATCAACTACCAAGTATTACAAAATGGTAGTTGATCAAAGGTAAGGCTGTTAAGGAGGAATTGGTAAACAATGGAAAAAAGCTCCTCAATGAAGGGAAAGGCCCTTTCACTCTGGTCTCCCCCTATTGGTGATTTTATAAAATTGAATTTTGATGGAAGCAGTCAAGGAAATCTGGGTCCTTCTTTCAGAGGTAAAGTAAGCTTGTTAAACTATTTTTGGGACCAATGTGAAGGACTCCATTAGAGCTGAATTTCTTGTTGTACTCCAAGTGGTACAATTAGCAAAGCAGATGGACTTCGACAAATTGATCATTGAATATGATTAGAAGCTGGTGGTTGGTTGGCTATGTTGGACAGTTTTTGTATGCCCTTAGCTTCAATCAGTTCTGATGTACTTTTGTTATTTAATGTAAATAAATGAAGTACATGTTTGATTCATGTTGTGTGGTATACTTCTGTGTAAGACCCTAAAACTGGACACTTAATGAGACTTGTGTTGGTTTTAAATGTTCACAGCCGTTGGATAAGTCTGGGGAGATTTATCCTGCCAAGGCTGACACTGGTGTGCTGCCAACTGTTGGGGTGGCTTGTCTCAGCCGCCAAGGTGAGACCCAAGGCACACGCAGTGTAGGATTACTTGAACCCTTGAACCGGACCAGATTTCCAATATTGCCCTGGACCTTGGAGATTGATGGGCAAAACTGGAAAGTTACACCTGACCCGTAGACCCGATTATGGTACTGCACTAGGTGTCGGATTGGGTTGTCTTTGATATGCCAATCAGTGAGATCCTTAGCGGGGTTCAAAACTTGGGTATGTTGAGACAGTCTGAGAATTCATCTGAGTGAGTGATCATAGTGACGGGATCAGCCCCTTTGTCGGACAAAGGTAATGATCAGGGATGCACTCTCTCTGATGGAAACCAAACTACTGGCAGTTGATTTCAATCGTTGGAATTTTGTTTTGCAAAATTTATATATATGATATATACCTAAGTAGGGTTTCAAAATATTTGCAAATGGTTTTAATTCCCGGGATCCATGTAAGTAGAGAGTGCAGCACTGTTCCTTGCAGCCGAGGGAGAGGTCATCTCTTGTCGGGCAGTGTTTGATCATTATGGGCTGAGAGGTTAAGTGTAAGGCCATTTAGGATAATACCTGATGGGCTAATCTTGCATCTGCCCACAGTCCCTGGGTTTTTATAAGATGGCTTGGCCCAAGGGCCACTTAGTGTAAGTGTTGGGCCCATAGTGTCCATGTGATGGGCTCAAGGGGTTCACTGGGCTTTCCAGTGAATTCGGCTAGGCTTTGTAACAGAGGTTGAGCCAAACCCATGTGGCTGGTGTGTAGATCAATGCTTGGGTCCCACGCCATACAAAGAAGCCCAACTGGGTAGTAATTTGGAAGACTATTGAGCACTTGATTCTTATTGGGCCTAAAGCCCATTTCGAACTGGGCTGATTTGATCAGTCACTAACAGGGGGCGGATCTGAGATTAGGATGAGCCCAAAAGCTTATCTAATCTGCAGATAAGATTAAGAAGAGTCCTAATCCAAATACAGATTTGGATAAGGGCAACTCCTGATATGATTAGGAGGTTTTCTTAATCATTAAGCAAATGGAGGAAACCCTAATTCGAATTACAAGAATTCGAACCCTAGGGATTTCGCAGAACACTCTGCAGCTTTGAGATAGGATCTCAGAAACCCTAGAGAAGAAAAAGCAGTTCGCCACCTTTTTCTCTAACCTTCTCCTTCAGTAGCCGCTGCCATCTACTGCAGTTCGATTTCTCTGTGAGGGAAAGATCAAGAAAGAGTTCTTGATATCAGTCTTTGCTGAAAGGCTGATTCAGTTCGGTGCTCATTGTTTCCAAAGAATTCTTGTGAAGGATTCAGTGTGTAGGACGCACTCAGCTGGTTCTGTTCCACAGTTGTTGTGTCATCTTCAGCAGGAGCAGATCTTGGTGTCTTCTTTGGGCGTAAACACCAACTTTGGGAGATATTGTTTCTCTGGATCAAGTATAATCACCCCCTTCTCTTTTGGTTCAGATCTGGTTCGGTTCTGATTCAAGTAGGATCCTTGAATCTTGATTCTAAAATCAGGGAATGTGATTCCCAGTTGGAAGGAAGGTAGGAAATTTTTGAAATTCGCCCACCCATTCCACAACAGTTTTGGCGTCCATATGATGGATCCTACCATCCCTTTCAGGCTATTGGACCCGGAGACTGTGATTTGGACATATAAGGATGAAATGAAGAGGTTCAAATGGCTCACAAGTGGCATGACTCTAAAAATACAGTGGGGAAAGAAGATGAACTAATGGGATGGCTGATTGTTTAGCCAAACAAAAGGTGAATAGGGAACATCTCTTTTGGGCTCAATTGTAATTTTATTTTGTGTACCTGTTGCGAGGTAGCACCATGCACCTCCCTTTAGGTTTCTTGTATTGCTATCTTTTGAATCTCTTCAGTAAAAGTTTCTTTTAAGGTTTATCTATTAAAAAAAAAGGCAAGGCTGTTTTTGGGTCAAGGTACACAAATAGAAACTAAAATTCATGGATTTTCAGATTCCCTCCAAGAAAGGAGCCGATTACCCCTAAAGAATTTTGGACTGCCAAGATAGTTATTCCAATATGACTAGCCACTAGCCCCCACCCCCCACCCCGGCACGCGAGCACCCCCCAAACACACATAAACACATACACACAACAAAGAATTTAATTTTTTTAATCTGCTTAAATCGGAATATTTTCAATTCCAGGTTACATCCTTAACCTAAATGTGACAAAGGAAAAAGAACCAGTCCAAAATTTTACTCCAAAATCCACCATTCCAAAATATCCAGGAGAAACTAAATACCTGGACTCTTAAAAAAATGGGGAGAAAAAAATAAAGATTTCTGTTCTCATACCATTGCACTCAATTTTTCAGAAAAGATCCTCTAAATGTTTTAAGAGTTTGGCAAACATTCAGTTTTCCAATAGTAGGCCATACAAGTGACCATTGGCAGCCAATACTAACACTAATGAATAAAACTATTCCCCTAAACCAGAATTAAATACTTAAGCATATGCACAGAGCAGTATAGAAAACAATCTACAGTACCCATAAGAAGAAGAGATCTATTGCAAGTTAAAGGGGCTAAAGGGAAGACCAAAAAGGACATAGGCTTAATTAGTAAGGAATGATTTAAAAGCTCATAATTTAACAATGGATATGGCACTGAACAGAACGAAATGGTGAAGCAGGAGTCATGTAGTTGATTGAGCTGCTAATGCTCCAGTGCTGAATTCAATCAGTGATTGCAGGAGTTCAACAATGCATTCCTAGGGTCTTGGATTGGGTTCTAACCTTTTTGTTGCTAATGTGTTGGGCAATCTGTTCCAATGGCATGGGGCAGAGGCTGTAGTGCAATTCAGTTGCCAGATAGAGAAAAGCTGTTTAGGTTTGACACCACCACCATCTCCCTAAAAAAATGATGGAAAAAATAATGATGATCACATCATTTTTCTATTCACCTAACCTGATATAATGTGTAGAAACTTGAAATCCACTTGGAAATGTGTAGCAAACTCCAAAATGAAGGTACTTTCACTTGGAAATGTGTAGCTACACATGGTTTTTGGAGGGATGAATTGAATTCAGACCTAACCTCCAGAGTTTTAGCACAATGGGACTCCTTCCAAATCAAGCCTGAGATTTACCATCACACCAAACAATGGCCCCTAGCCATAACAAGAACAATTTCAATTTCATAAAGATAAATTTTCCCTCAATCTCTATTTAACCAAACATAAAATCAAAGGAAATTTATCGGATTGAAATAATTAAGCTATATTTTTGTCGCTTTTACCAAGAAATATGTTAACTGAACAAAGCATTTCTTATCGGTAACAGAAACTTTATTAATATGTAAAAGACCATACATTCCAGAAAGGATTTCAGGACAAAAGACATGGACAAATAGCTCAGAGCTGACAAGATAGTTGTATGCCTTTAAAAGTAGTGTTGGTACAAGTTCCTCCCAGGAACAGGCATACCCCAGTCCAACAAAACTTTGTTCACTCCCTCCCTGGTTAGCATATATGCTAGGTAGTTTGCAGACCTGGGAATCCATTTGAACAAGTGGTTCACTGTGGATACCAGTAGCTTGATTAGGCTCCACAGGCCTTGCTCTTCTGATGCAAACCATCCAATCACAATTTGGCAGTCACCTTTAATGGATAAATCAGTCCAGCCAATTGGTCTACTCAGCCTGTGACCATGGACAAGTGCTAATGTTTCAGCCTTCAAAATCTCCGTCTCCAGCTGGTCTGAAGTAAATAAATAGGAATTCCCCTTCATCATTTCTGATCACTCCTCCATATCCAGATAGACCTGGATTGGCTAAGTAGAAACAATCAAAGTTGAGCTTTGGTTTACCAATTTCTTCTTGGTCTGTATCTTACCAAAAAAACATGTTCACTGAACAATGCAGAATTGTAGAAAAGTATCTATTAACGTAATTGACCCTACATAGTATGGAAAAGCTTTGTTGAGTTGAGACAAGTTGAGATTTTGCCCCTTTTACAACAAAGATTTTGTCTTACTTGACATTTACATCAAAATACAGCTTATGTCCATCTTATAGAGAGAGATAAATGCACCTTTAAGAGAAAAATTACTGCTTTTAATATAACTGGAAAATACCTTATGAAAGGTAAGGAAGGATCAGCACAGCGAGTTCCTGAAGGAAGCCGCTCTGCTGAAGTTGCAAGGGCACTTGCAAGTCCACTTTGACCAGCAGGAGTGATAAGAGGGTAATAAGATCTAAGTAGACGAGCTGCTGCACTCCATGCAGCAAGAGGATCTCCAGCACGAATAGAAGCCTGCAATATTTCTCTCAGTACAACCATCTGCAGGGTGCTCCACTGAGACTCAAATAATGAAACAACTGATTGAAGCTGCATTTTTCCACCATCAGCAAGATTTGATCCAGTTTCCTTCCAAAAAGAGTAGAAGAAACATGGACAAAATAATCAGCCTACAGACTATAATTAACATTTTTTGAGGAAATAAAATGATTCATTTAACAAGTATGAAAGCAACAGGTACAAGTATAGCCCCTGAACAGTGAGTGATTATAAATAGGGGAACAGAAAAACAAACCATCCTAATTACAGCAAATTCATGCAATCCCCCTCCCCTCCCCCACATACAAAGAGTTGCATGTGCATGCTCAAAATATGATTGATGGAAATCTGTTTCAAGGCTTTGTGTAGTGTAAGCCAAGACACATAAATGCTGAAATTTGTTGTGCAAATGAAGACATCCTTTCAAGTTTCAACCCCATTCAGCATCTCTATTTTATAATCCCATACTAACAGAACTTGAGAGCTTTTTTTTTTTTTTTGATAAGTAAACAGAACTTGAAAGCATCACCAAACGTATTGTGGAGATGAAACACCATCATACGATTAAGCTAGTTGATTTAGTTCACTGTATTAAGGGAGGTGCTCAGATTAAAGTGACCAGAACCACCAGATTGTAAAGTGAAGCTTGGTTAAATCATCAGAACATTAAATGTGAAAAGCTCAATGGTTTTAGGGCATCACCAGAGCAAGCTCATGTGTTGTGCATGTGTACAACAGCAGTATACCCCTATCCTCTACAATATAAACAAGCACCTGTATGTGCATACACATGTCTACATGCACAAGCACGCAAAAGGAAGGTAGAGAGAGAGACAAGTGGAGAAAAGGCAGAGAAATGAGTCAAAGGCATTGAGATTTGGAGCATTGGACCTCCCCACTCCACCCACCTACATACATGTAGAGAACAATGGATCCGGGGTCTAAGGATCAAATTCAGGACCACCAATGATGACTATTACTGAAATTTCTTATCATACATGAGGTGATTTCCTGAACACCAGCCAAATGAAAACAGTTCAGTAATCACTGGAATAGTTATATTCTTGGGGAAGTGCTAGAAGGGACCCTTTTGATCCAAGTAGAGATTAAAAAGGGAAATCACAATACAATAAGAGAATATCACACAAACTAAGATTAGATCAAAAAGATGATTCTACTCAGAAAAGAGAGCACCAAATATCAGCATTTTTCTCATAGACTGAATTTTTGGTTATCAAAGTTAACAACACTAATGGTTTTGAACCAAATGATTCATACAGTTAATAATTAGAAAGAATTCTCATTGTTCTTTTCCAGCTGCTAACAAATCTCTACACCCACTTAACAGAATTCTTGGAAAAGTTTTCATCATAGTTGTACCACCAAGAAAAGACAACCTCTATTATTTAGTTTTTGTATAAGACCAGGCTAAAAAAGCATGTTTGAATTATTGTCTTATTACATGGCACCCATTCTGTTTGGTGCCACTTCTCGCAGTTATTCCATATATCTTGGGCCATGGCACCCTCCATGGCAGATATGCTCTCTGCTTGGAGATTTAATGCATTTTCTGTTGAAGGGAAGCTTCTTTGGAGAATCCTTCCTGCTGCTATCTGTTGGGCAGTTTGGAAAGAAAGAAACAGAAAATGGTCCTTGATGAATTGGACCTGCTCCTGTAATCTTTTTAAGGGTGTTAAAGCTTCAATGTTTAGAGATAATTGAGGTTCAATCATTTTTTGAAATCCTTATTGTATGTTTTGTGAATAGACATACAGACATCTTTTTGTACAAATATGAGGGTTTCTCGCCCTCCTTTAATACTAATTAATACATACACTTTTACCGCTTATCGAAAAAAATTGTCTCCTTACATGGCTCACTACAAAAAATCTCTGCAAGTGCAGGATCCTTCTTTGTAACAAGCCATGCTATATCAACTAAAAAGGACCCACTACCTTTTTGTAGATATAACATGCCACTGCCTTGCTGTTCTATGAAACAGAAATTCCACATGTAAATATAGCTTGTTACTGACTTTCATGCATGTGGATTTTCTATTTCATAGCATAAGTGGTTTTATTTATCAGCAAGAAAGTATTTATTTTATTAATAGATAAAAGAGACTAGTACAAAATGATGGATAAACTGTCAACCCAAAAGGCAAACAAATTTACAGTGAAGCCCAAAAGAGTTGTCTCATGAACCCCTGTTTAGCAAGGGTATCAGTCATCCCATTTGCAGTCCTTCTAACCCTCTTAAATTCAACATTTAGTCCCTTAGAGATACTAGGCATGCCTAAAAGTCCACGGAATAAGACTGCTACATCTTGCCCATGAAATAAGTATCTTAGAGTCCCTTCCACCTCCAACTGTCGGTATCCCAGTTGCTTTGCCAATTGAAGACCTTGCAACAGTGAGATCAATTCATCTTTCACAGAGTTTCCAACTCCAATAAGCCCTAAATATAAGGCCATCACCCTACTTTCAAAGTTTCTGAAAACGCTTCCTATTCCTACCAATCCCAGATTGCCTATGGAGCTTCCATCAAAATCCATTTTAAAATTGGTACATTCTGGAGGTTTCCGTTCCATGATTATCCAGTCTTTTTCTCTAGATGAATATGCCACCCGCATCCAAGCTCTTATTATTTCATTTATTGAGAATGACCTGAAAGCCTTCCACCATCTTTACCCAATGTGCAACATTTATTTTTATGCTGTCAATTACTTCTTCCATTTATCTACTTTTTCCATTGAAGATTCTCAAATTTTTCTCTTCCCAAATTACTAATGCCTTAACTGCTCTCCACATTATCCGCCCACTTTTCTTCAGTTGTCTCAAGAAGTTAGGACTAAAAATACCAACCACATCTTGAGGGGGATCCCACCTGCAACCAAAGAGAGAACAAAAATACTCCCAAATGCAATGCACAAATGAACAGGGGATTAATAAATGGGATAAAGTTTCACCACTAGCCCTGCATAGAAAGCACATATGAGGACAAAAGCAAATGAAAATTAAATTACTGTAGCCGAAGTAGCAAAAAAGAGAAGAAGAAGAAGAAGAGATGCTGGAATGTCGAACTGCACTGCTCAGTCGACAGTACTATTATTTATATTATGGTGTAGTACAATGATACAGGAAGTTACTAGAATGCCCCTGATTAGTGATGGGACACCCAGACAACTTAAAACATTAAACAGGATTAGGCCCATTAACAAAGGCCCAGTACAGGACAACTTAAACTTAAGTATAGGCTAATAAGAACTCTTATCAGCCGAATACTCATACATACAAAGACTTCAATCCAACACTCCCCCTCAAGCTAAGCATGGATATCAATCATGTTTAGCTTGCCAAGCATGTCCCTAAACTTTGCTGCTGCCAGCCCTTTAGTCAGTACATCCGCAATTTGCATCTCAAATGGAGTATAAGGCACACAAAGTTCACCCGAGACAATTCTTTCTCTAACAAAGTGCCGATCAATCTCAATATGTTTTGTCCTGTCATGCTGCACGGGATTGTTGGCAATGTTGATGGCAGCTTTATTGTCACAATACAGCCTGAGAGGACCTTCAGCCTTAATGCCAAGTTCATTAAGAAGAGTTATGAGCCATAAGAGTTCAGCAACCCCGTGGACCATAGCTCGATACTCTGCTTCTGCACTTGATCTAGCCACTACATTCTGCTTCTTACTGCGCCATGTGACCAGGTTTCCTCCCACAAATGTACAGTAACCCGAGGTTGACTTCCTGTCTCCAACAGACCCAGCCCAATCTGCATCAGTGTAGGCTTCAATTTCAATTCTATTGTTTTTCCTGAAGAGAATTCCCTTCCCTGGGCAAGTCTTCAAGTACTTGAGAATCCTTTCAACTGCTTTCATATGAGGAATCTTTGGAGAGTGCATAAATTGACTGACAACATGCACAGCATAAGCAATATCTAGCCGAGTGAAGGATAAGTATATCAGCTTCCCTACCAATTTTTGGTATCTCTCTTTATCACAGTAGTCCTCCCCTACTGATTCCTACAGGCCATGGTTCTGTTCCATTAGAGTATCTACTGGCCTGCACCCCATCATGCCAGTTTCCTCTAGGAGGTCAAGAGCATACTTCCGCTGACATATGTAGATTCCCTCTCTTGACCTGGCAACTTCAATCCCAAGAAAATATCTCAAATGACCCAAGTCTTTGATCTCAAATTCAGAAGCTAGAAACTCCTTCAGTCTTTTTATCTCTTCCAAGTCATTCCCGGTAATTACCATATCATCCACATAAACAATGAATGCAGTAAGTTTGCTATCCTATCTCCTTATGAACAAGGTATGGTCTGCACCACTCTGAGTGTACCCCACTTTCTTCATGGCCCCACAGAGCCTCTCAAACCATGCACGAGGAGATTGCTTCAACCCATATAATGCTTTCCTCAGTTTGCACACCTTTCTACTAAAGTCATAGCCTGGTGGAGGTTCCAAAATACCTCTTCATGAAGGTCACCATTTAAGAAGGCATTCTTCACATCCAGCTGATGAAGTTCCCATGAAAAATTGCTGCTAGTGACAATAGAACCCGAATTGTGTTGAGCTTTGCTACCGGGGCAAAGGTTTCTTTGTAGTCAATCCCTTCTTTCTGAGTAAACCCCTTTGCCACAAGTCTGGCCTTGTACCTTTCAATGGACCCATCCTCCCTGTGCTTTACAGTAAACACCCACTTGCACCCAACAGTGGTCTTCCCCTCTAGCAGATCCACTAATTCCCAAGTTCTTGCTTTCATTAGGGCTTTCATCTCTTCATTCATAGCTTCTTTCCACCTTGGATCAGACACATCCTCTGAGTACCTAGAAGGAACACGCACAGAGGAAAGAGCAGACACAAAGGAGTGATAGGCAGGAGATAAATGTGAGTAAGAAACAAAATCAGCAATGGGGTGTCGGGTGGTGCAAGAGCGGATAGGCTTACGGAGAGCAATAGGAAGATCCAAATCAGAAGTATGAGAGTTGAAATTACCTTGGATTGTAGAGACAGATTGATCCGAGTCCAACTGGTTGCTGTCATGAGGTTGAGGACCCCTTTTTCTTCTGTATGTATGTAAGTATCTCTTTTTGTTGCCTACTGGAGCCTTCAAGAACATCTGCAGCATCAGGAGAGGTAACCGGCACAGTGGGAGGCTCACTGGGTTGACCCGGAATGTCACAACAAGGAGTAGGAGGAGAGGATGGAAGACCCGAGGCAGCTAGGGGAACAAAAAAGAAGGGAGAATGAGAATCCTCTTCCATCCCACTAGTCTCCTCCTGAAGAGGATTCTGAAAAGACTGAAAATAGGGTTGAGACTCAAAGAACACCACATCTCTGGTGACATACTTTCTCTTGGAGACAGGGTCATAACACTTGTAACCCTTTTGTGTAGAAGAGTACCCCAAGAATATTCCCTTTGTAGCCTTAGGATCCAGCTTGATCTTCATTGGATCCTTCACATGTATGAAACATATACAGCCAAAGACCCGAGGAGGAAGGGGAAAGTCTGGAAGAGTGGGGCACAAAACAGAGAAAGGGGTTTTCATACCCAACACCTTAGATGGCATCCAGTTTATCAGATATGATGCAGAAAGTACAGCTTGAGACCAGTATTGCTTGGGGACTTTGTGTTGGAATAGTAAGGCTCGAGCTGTCTCCAATAGATGTCTATTCTTGCGCTCAGCAACCCCATTCTGCTGAGGAGTATAAGCACAGGATGACTGATGTAGTATGCCAGCATCTTCCATGAATAAGTTCAAGGATTTTTCAAAGTATTCAACAGCATTGTCTGACCTAAATTGCTTAATCTTCTTATTAAACTGTGTTTCAATCATCTTGCAAAATGCCATGGTTATCCGTGGTACTTCATCCCGTCATTTTAACAGGTAGATCCATGTACAACGAGAGTAGTGGTCAATAAAACTGATAAAGTACCGGAAGCCATCAAAGGAAACAATGGGTGAAGGGGCCCAAACATCAGAATGAACCAAATCAAAAGGAGCACAAATTTCATTGTTGGAAATTGGATACACAGTTCTACATTGTTTTGACATTTGACATACTTCACAGGTTAGACTCTGACTTGGAATGCCCTTAAACAATTCGGGAAACAACATTTCTAATGAGGAGAAAGACACATGACCTAGCCTAGCATGCCAAAGATGCAGCTTAGCTATTGACTCCACACTTTCCAGATTACTAGCAGCAGATGCTTGTAAGGCTGAGCCGATGTCTGCATCAAGGTAGTAGAGGCCTCCATACTCATGACCGCACCCAATCGTTCTCCTTGTCAATCTGTCCTGGAAGACACAATGAGTAGGAAAAAAGGTTATACTACAGTTCAAATTTTTGGTAAGTTTTGAAACAGACAAAAGATTTGAGGTAAGACTGGGAACATGTAAAACTGATTTAAGAGAGAGGTCCTTGCTTAGGTCAACAATTCCCTTTCCAGAGATAGTGGAGAAAGACCCGTCAGCAACTCTCATCTTATCCTGACCAGACAACAAATGATATGAAGAGAATAGGGAAGACATATGTGTCATATGGTCAGTAGCACTGGAATCAATAACCCAAGAAGTAGAGTCAATAGAGCCAGTGGCACTGAAGGCAGAGGCTGTACCTGATCTAGCAAGAGATGTAGAAGCAAAAGAATTATTTCTTAGACGGGCTAATGCCCTGCTAAGGACCTCAACCTCACTAGCAGTGAAGCCCAATGTACCAATTCCAGAGGAATCAGCAACCTGTCCCATAGGAGACGAAGACACTGTTGGTGTATTTTGTGAGTTGTCATCATTGTTGCTGGCGACAAAATTCCCACTTGCCGCAGGCCTGTTATCTCTAGAAGAAACATCTCTGGGTATTGAAGACATCTTGACTGCAGCCACTGTGTAGGTGACACTGATTAAGACTAGCCGAAGCAGTTCTGAAGGTTCTGAACCAGTTCTGGAGCAGATCTAATTAGCTGAAATGATCACAGCAGGTTCTGACAGCACTCGACACAGTTTCAGACTTGCCGAGACTGTCACAGTTCTGAAACAGTTCAGTTACAACAGCAAGCAAGGAGTTCTGGGCTGGTAACCGACCTGAAGCTAAGGGTTCTCAACTATTGTGCTATGTAGACTCCACTTGAACTTTGAGTACTGCAACTGTAAAGAGAGTGCCCTTCCTTGCGGCCAATACTAGGACTGCTGACATCAGTCCTCAACTAGGGTTCACAGTGCTGAACAATCTGAAGCTGGCAGCTCCCTAGGTAATCTCACAGCAGTGGTGAGGGGTTTCGGACTGATAACCACCCTGAACTTGGAGCTGTTTACCACATTGCTATGCTGGTAGAAGTGTTCACAGTGCTAATAGAACACTAGATAGACTTCACTTGGGCTGAACCAAAAACTGCAACAGTTCGGGTACAGTAGCGAGTGAACAGTTCGAGGCTGCAACAGTAGCAAGTGAACAGTGGGCTCTGTAGAAGAAGCCAAGTCTGTGCGAGTCTTGCTGGAGCACCGAAGCTGCAACTGTAGAAGTAGCTAAGCCCCTTTCGGCTAGTGCTAGGACTGCTGAAATCAGTCCTCAACTAGGTCTGTCCTACACAGACCTCTCTTAGTAGCCAAATAGCTACTATTTGCTGAAAATAACCTAGTAGGACATCTACTTCTGGGTCTTACTTCCCTTGAGTCCTACAACCAAGAGAAACCCTAGGTTCGAATTTGCTTTACTCTCTTACACCCCTAGGTCTTCACTACAGCAACCCAGAAAAGGAAGAGAGAAGATGAAAAGACAGCAGGAGAAGAGAGTGTGTGCCGGCTGAAACCAGGAAGAAGCTAATGCTTTGATACCATGAAAGCTAAATTACTGTAGCCGGAGTAGTAGAAAAGAGAAGAAGAAGAAGAGATGCTGGAATGTCGAACTACACTGCTCAGTCGACAGTACTATTATTTATATTATGGTGTAGTACAATGATACAGGAAGTTACTAGAATGCCCCTGATTAGTGATGGGACACCCAGACAACTTAAAACATTAAACAGGATTAGGCCCATTAACAAAGGCCCAGTACAGGACAACTTAAACTTAAGTATAGGCTAATAAGAACTCTTATCAGCCGAATACTCATACATACAAAGACTTCAATCCAACAGCAAACATTAGGCCTTCTTCTCTACAATCACAAGTATTTATCTTTCTAAGGAAAGCTTCCCAGCAGAAAACTTGAATCTTAGGCCTTCTTCTCCCTTAGGCTTCTTTTGAAGCCTAGGTCCCAATTTATCCCTTGGGGAGAAAGTATTCCCAATCTGGAAACAGTTGCACCTTTAAAGTTTGAGAGAGTACAAAACAAATAAAACTACGATTTGAGAGGGGTTTCCCCTAATCAAAGGTCTTCCCAAAACTGGATTTTGTTGCTATTTCCCACACCATAGCGGATGGAATTGAGAAAAGTTGGTTATACCTTAAAAAATGATTTCCAAGAAGAGAATGAAGTCAGCTGAGGGGATAACTTTGCATCCCAGCCATTATCTTCCATCCCATGAATGTTGTCAATTACTTTGTGCCACAACCTGTCTCTTTCAAAGGGAAATTTCCACAACCACTTACCCTAGCAAGGTTGTATTCCTTTTTTTTTTATCAATAGCCACAGAATTCATTAATATTGGAAAAAAGTTACAGGGAAGAGGAGCTAAAGAATCTTAACTCCCCAGAACAGAAATACATCTGAATTAAACACTCAAAACCTTACAATTGAGCCCAAAACCCAGAATTTCTAAGAACTCCTTGCCTAGCCAATCCATCAGCAAAGGAATTAGCATTTCTTTTAACCCAAGTACATAAGACTTCCATATCCTTAATCAGCCACTTGAATTTTCTTTTCTCATTGCTGTAGCTCCACATCTTGGAAGTGTCTTCTTTCAGCCAATCCACAACAACCGCAGAATCTCCTTCTATAATCAGTTTCTTAACTTTAATTTCTTTGGCTCTTTGCACCCCTTCCAACATTGCTAACACCTCAGCCCTCAAGGAGTCTCCCACTCCAATTGGACAAGAGAACAAAGCTATTACATTACCTCTCTCATCCCTTAGGACCCCCCCAGTACCCGAAGGCCCTAGATTCCCCATGCTACTGCCATCAAAATTTAGTTTGATAAACCCAGGAGGTGGAGGGTTCCACATGAGATTCAAATTCTTCTTCCTTGTAACTGAGCTAGCAACTTCTTTCCACTTTCTTAGCAAATCGTTTGTTGAAAAATCTGTAAACTCCCTCATTGTCTTCAGCTAGTGTATTACTCTTATATGAATCAATTCTACCATATTTTCCAAGCCTCTTTCCTTTTCTGAGAAGATCCTTGCATTTCTTTCCTCCCATAATGTCCAACAAACAGCAGCTCTCACGCATCTCCACATAATTCTTGATCTTTTCGTTGAGCATTCAATAGGTGAAGAGGAAAACAAGCTTTGCAGACTAGTTGGAGGTGTCCACTTGCACCCAAATAAAGAAGCAAACCAATCCCAAATATTTTTTGCCAAAACACAAGATATTATTAAATGGTACCCAGACTCACCAGCAGCTTTGCATAAAACACAATAGTGTGCAGATAAACAGCTATTGGGTCTTTTTCTTTGAAGTAGGTCATCTGTGTTGATTCTTTCAAGGAAAACTTCCCAACAAAAACTCCCAACCCTCGGAGGTATAGGTGTACACCACACTTCCTTGATAGGGAATGACAGTCCAATAGGAATTTCTGGTTGTATCAGGGCTTTAAGGAAGGATGCACAAGTAAAGGATCCAGAGGGAGACAAAGACCAGATCCTATTATCTATCTTTGTGGGTTCCAAGAAAATCCCATCAAGAATGGACAAAAGAGAAGAAACATTATCCAGTTTTGTGTCACTGAGTGCTCTTCTTAAACCCAAGTTCCAACCAAACCCGGAATTTGAGCTTGAGGAAACGAGGAAATTGATAATTGGTTCATTTTTTAGGGTGGAGATTGCAAATAGAGCCGGAAATTGTTCTTTCAAAGGGGTCTCCCCAACCCAAACATGTCCCCAGAACTTTATGAGATTACCCGAGTATAAATCATACCGTATCCAAGGAAAGAAGAGAGGCAAAATATCTTGGATGGATTTCCATGGTGATGTTCTTGTAGCCACAACCAGAATCCCAGAGTCCCAACCATTCTCTGCAAGCCCGTGAATACTACAAATTATCTTAGTCCACAGTTTCTCCCTCTCCAAAGAAAATCTCCACAGCCATTTCCCTAACAAAGCCAAATTCCTCTTCCTTATATTCCCAATGCCTAGCCCTCCATCTTGCTTATTCCAACACACCATCTCCCATCTAACCCTATGATCCTTTCTCCTTAGGTTTGCAAACCTATTCCCATTTGACTAATGATATTTTTTTCCCCTCTCTTGATTCCCACAAGAAGCCCCTCATATATTTCTCTCATAGAATAAATGTTTTGAAAGTGAAAAGCACAACTAAAATGCAAGGGGTTCATAAAACCTGGGACATAAGTTACAAAGCAAGGTGCCTAAATGAAGTGAGACACCACTTTTCAATTAAAAAACAATAAAATAACATAATATACAAGATTATACGAATCTAAATTCTAAAATAAATATACACAAAAAAGGTCTATTATCTCAATTGATTTGAGTACTATGTTATTAGCATAAATTTTGTAGCCTTATACATTTAAGTCAAGGCTGATCATGGACTTGGCCAAACCAGGCTTTTGGATCTATGACTTTAAATAGATTACATTAAATATATTTTATACTTTTATATAATATAAAATATTATATGTAATACATATTATATTCGTCATGTAAATCTGAACTGAATTGCAGTAATTGAATATAATATAATACCTTATCTTTCTCTAATATATATAAAATAGTTTTAAGGCACTAAGGCCAGCTATGTTGTATGGACCAGAGTGTTGGGTAGTCAAGAAAAAACATGTTCAGAAAAATAGTGTGGTAGAAATGCGAATGCTAAGGATGGATGAGTGGAAAAACAAGAAATGATAGGATCAAGAGTGAAGCCATCTGTAGAAACCTAGGAGTAGCTCCAATAAGTGATAAAATGAGAAAGAGGGTAGGCTAAGATGATTTGTTCATGTGCATAGAAGACCACCCAGTGTTTTAAAAGCCAAAGGTGCAAAAAAAGCGCAAGGGCCAATTTGCGCCTAAGGTGCAAGGCACAAGGCGAGGCGCGGGCCTTTTTTAAGCAAGGGAAAAAATACAAAAAAATCAAAATCAAAATCAAAAAAAATATGTTAGAAAATTCCCAAAAAATGCCAAGAAATTTAAAAATGCAAAAAAAAATCAAAAGATATTAAACATAATATTAATAAAAAAATATAAACTTAAATGTTTTAAAAAACCTATTATCTAAAATTAAAATACATAAACATAACATGTAAAGCATATTCAAATGAAAATTTAAAAAATAAAAGCAAACATATTGCATTCTTGATTCTTATTGCATTACTTCAAGTAGCTAATGTGATGTAAAACATATTACATTCTTGATTCTACGAGTCGTCTTTGTACCATGCCCCTTGAGGCAAGCCCGAAGAAGTCCATGTTAGGGTCTTAAATTCTTATTTCTCACATAAAAAATAATGCATTTAGAACTTTAATTGCCTTTTAAGAAGATATTTTATTGGAATGAATGAATGAACAACATTAGCAAATAGGGGATTCTCGGAGAACTTTAAAAGCAAAAAGTGCAGACTTTTAAAAAGGCGCATGCCTAGGCTGAGGTGCAAGGCGCATCAGGCGCACCAGTGTGCGCCTTTTGAAAGGGGTGCGCCTAGGACCTAGGCACGCCTTTTAAATCACTGAGACCACCAACAGCTCCAATTAGAATAAGTGATTTGTTACAAGTGGAAGGGGCTAGAAAAGCTAGGGGTAGACCAAAAAGGACATAGGTAGAAGTAATAAGAAATTATTTAAGCACTACTAATTTAACAATGGATATGGTTTTAAATAGAATGGAGTGGTAAAACAGGACTCATGTAGCCAATGCGGGGTTGGGGAGGGACAAATGCAAGAAGCCTTACCCCTGTAGACACAGAGAGATTGTTTCCAATTTAAGTCTGATCTAGAAATGATCACCCCTAATTTAAGTCCTACATAGGTTAAATTGTTTAAACTTTAAGCACTGTAGATACAACCAACAATAAAGTAAATTATTTATTCAACATCAAATTGAATGTTAATTCATCAAAACACAGGAACAGGCTAGGTTAGGTGCACGGTGCACCTGGCTTCAGGAGAAGCACATCCCAAAAATTAGCCTCCCCTATGAGCCTAAATGCCTAAATTTGTTTCCTTTTCAGTATTATAGTTACTGAAGAACAAGCTCCAGTACGGATTTAGAAGTAATCTTTAAAGGAGAACAAAGTCCCATAAAAAATTATAGCTTACTAGCACCATAACATCAACAAACAGTTCATAATTAAATAGAAACTACTAAAATTCTGTCAGAACAAGCAATGCAATAAACATTTTTTGTCATTTTTATTTCCCTTGTCCATTCTTTAACACTCACATTGGATAAAGAAAGCAACCTTGAGTTGGTTGCTCTACTTTGAACCCGGTATGCTTTTGTGGTCATTGCCAAAACTTGCATTGCACTGATAGCAGCCAAGTTATTCTCTTGCTGCAAATATAACTGAGCAACCTGCCTTGAAAAAAAGGCAGCCTTGCGCTGATAACCAAGGGTCCCAAACAAACGAGCCACTTCAACATATAATATCAGCCGGTCACTGGCATCAATCAAATATTTGGCACCATCTGCAGCAGTCATCAGCAAATCCACTACCTCCTTAGCAAGTTCTCGTCTGTCAAGACCAATAGTTAAGATGCAACACCAGTTACCAGGACAGTCAAGGATGAATATTTAGGTAATAGATACATATTATTCAGAATTTTTGAGAACCTGTGTATTTCATATGCTTGAGAAATAGGCAGTGTATAAGATACAGAATTTGAAGGGACCAACAAGTGATAAAGGCCATCATTACCTAATATTGGTCCCAGCTATCTGGGGTCTCAGGAGGAGGGGTCTGGATACAGACCTAACCTTTGGATTTCTTTTTCTTTTCTTTTTTTTTTTGGCACAAAGTGGTTGCTCTCAGACTCAAACATGCATTCTCACGCTTGTCCGCCCGAGGTTTCACCATTACATGAAGCAATGGCCCCTGCCATTTTCATTAAGGTTGTTTTGGGTTGGACATAAAATATGCTACAAAACAGCTAGAAAAAAAAATTATTCTCTAGTTTTTGGTTACCAGTAAAATACTAAGGGAAGCAGAATATTATCCAAAACTAGAATGTGGGGTAATATGAATTGCCCCTTTCAGAGAAGTCATTTTACCTAGAGTATTGGATGAAATCATGGGCATTACTTTTAAAATCTTTACTGCACAACTCTCTCCTTAGATCACTTTCATCCAATAAACTTTCAATTTCGTGGAAGTCTTCCTCTTCCATGTAATCCTAAAATCCAGTGGTTCAGTTCAGCACATGACCCCATATTCCAAGTCGAAATCAAACATTAGAAAATTTAATTAAAATATTTTTTTTGATATGTAACTCTTCTGAACTTTATTAAAAAAATGAAGGAAAGAGTAATTGGTACAACTACAATGTGTTGCTTTACATCAGCAGCTAAACCCCCCAGAGATGGCTAGCCTCAGTTAACCACCTCCACAAAGGTTCATTAGAATTACCTTCCCCTTGAGGTATCTGTCCCCAAAACATCTGGTTTCTTGCTTCCCTTTCTTTTGCCAACAGTCTAGTGTCGACAAGCCCATTGGCTAACTGTGGTACCCACATAACATTTGATCCTAGTTCATTCATAATATCTTGTGTTTCCCTAATTAAAATAATATTTTAATTAATTATTATCCCTTGAAAATATTTTTCTGGGATGCAAATGCAGCCTAAATAGTAAAACTTTCCTCTGGCCACCTAAAAGACTTCTGAATGGAACAAAAAATATAAGATTAGCCAAGTAGGTTCTGAACTCAGAGATATCTTTTTTTATAGGATTTTTTTTTTTTTGATAGGTCTCTGAACTCAGAGATATCATAGATAAACTTACCAAATGAGAGGTTATAGTCCAACCAATTTGCATGTCAATGTTCTACAATGCAGGTAAGTTGAATGGAGGTCAAGGTGAAGGCATCTCATACATCTATTTTTTTCAATTTTATAAAATTTCCACCTTAAAGAAAACTCACCCTTTATATGTAGGCCCATAAATTCAAGTTTTATATGAGAAAAATAAGGATTTATACAGGTCTACAATACAATTGTATGTGGCAACCACAGTGCAGAATATTAACCTAATTGACAAAAACATGGAATGAGAATGAGAATTGTAACCAAATGGATCCAATCTCATTATCATTCTCGATTCATTCTTTGGCAAAAAGGCATATGGTTTTCAGCAAGCTTTGCTCATTCTGCCACTTCTTGTTCATTCTGGAATTTCATTCTGCACAAGAATGAACAGTGAACAAAACATGGCCCAAGTCAGCCAAGACAAGGAAACATTCTTTTGCATCCTACTTATATTCTAAGGTATGGTACCTGGATACCTGATAATAGGTTCCATGTCATGGTGGACTGGAAACTTGAATTCTTAGCATAAGTTCCATTCCCAACACCAGTCATGTCCATGCTGTATCTGGGTATTATACCTTTTAAGGGTGTCAAAAGAAACTAAGATGACAAGACATTTACATTATTCCATGACCAAATATACAGATTTCAGTTTAGAAGCCAGTATCTGTAATACATTGAATAACAAAGACATTTTGAACCAATTTATATAAACAAATGACCATTTGAAAAACATGTTCCATATATATTAATATACATACCCCAACATGATCCCAATACACCTACATCTAAGTTTCATGTTCTGCACTATTATACCATGCACTCAATTATTTTGATAGGCAACAAGATACTTTTATTAAATATGAAAATTTGCTATATACAACAGATGAATAGAACAGCTACCAGTAGTAGCTAGAATAAGCAAATCCCTTGACATTGTTCCCCAAAACACTTGCTCCTTATTTACACCTTGTCTAGCACGAGAGTAATCCATTTTCTAAAGGATGCTCCAAATAAGATCTGTTTATAGTTTGATTGAATATGGATCTACCCCTATTCGATCCAATAATATTTTAAAAAATGCTAATATCTATATAAAATTTATATTATATACTATTAAAGGTGGTTTGAATGTTGTCCATTTACTAAAGAGTCATTTTTTGATAAATCATATTGTTATTATTTTTTGTAATTTATTAATGGTATTTAATATCCAAAATCAATCTGAATTCAAATCCAAAATGGATCTAAAATCCAATGGATAAGATTAAATTAGAATCTGAACATTAACAAATCAAATTTGGATGTAGATATATCCAAGTTGATCCAATCCATGTGCAATCCTAATTTAATCATGGGAAAGGCAATATGTTCATAGAAGTTTTTCTTTCCCATTTATTCTTCATTTTTTCCTAACAAAGGAATGGCAAAACAATTAACATCTTACCAAATGAAAGGGGTTTACATATGAAATAAAAGAACAAATCTAGCTGACCAAAAAAAATGTTATTAAAATATTAGAAAGCACTATTTTGCCCACAAAATAACCTTCTTTCCAACCACCAACTACATTAAACCAATAAAAAGATTTTTATTGAGGAAAATACATGATGATTCATCATTCCAAAGGACAGATTTCATGATCCAACAAGGAAAAGAAAATGAACAAAAGGTTCCTTTCAGAAGTTTACCTGCAAAGAAATCTAGCTAATTTTAAAGTAGCTTCAAGCTCAAAGCTTAAGGGTGAAACTCTGCAAAGAAAGAATTAGAAGACAAATTGTCAAGGATTCAACTAAAATAAGAAGGATAAAATGAATAATAAAAAAAGGATTCTTTTTTGGTAGAAAAACTGAATCCATTAACAAATAAAAAACAAGCAAGGACAGCATCCAGAAAGCAGACAAACAAAGGAGAAAATCACTACAACTGAGAACAACCACAAAACACAGATGGCACTAATCACCATTACCTACCCTAACCCCCATCTCACCCTCCAAGACGTTCGATAACCAGCAGGGGGGAGATTCAACAAACTTTTCCAACTTCTCAAAATCATGACACACAAGTACATGGGATGCACTATTGCAGTCTCTAAAGAGTAAAGATAAATCAAAAGAAACATCAAGATCATAATACAAGAACATCACGAATAGGAAAGACTGCTTCCCTGGGAGGACTATTGTCTCAATTCTGCATGCATGATATAAGAGTCCTGCAATCACTTTCCACCTCAAGCTTGACACAACCAAACTTTTAAGCAAACTTAAGACCTTCAATCAAAGCAATGAGCTCAGCATGAGACAGGAAAGTCACCATGCTAGGCCCATATTGCAAGACTCACCCACAAGATTCAAGTATCCCTTTTTCTTCTTCTGGGAACAGGAATTGCTTGCAACTAAAATGTTCCATCTCACATGACTCACCCCACAAGAATTATGTTCAGATGAAAATAAGTGGCATAGACTTCTCATAGAAAAGGATTTAAATCACAAAGCATATTATTTTAATAACACTACATGGGTCATGTGAATCATCTCAACTCATCAAAAACCAGAACTCATTTGTATGTAACCCAACTCTCTTTTTCTCATTTTAAAGCCTTATCATTCTGGAGGTTGAAATGCTTTTCTTTTATTTATTACCAAAAAAAGGTCTTTTCTCAATTTGATTGATCAATCTCAATCTTCAACGAAGGTCTCAACCTTTTCGATACCGAAATTTTATTAAATGCCAACAACAGAAGCTACAATGGTCTCAATCATTCATTTAATAGCATTCTTCCTTTGATTTAGTGGGTCTAGATTCTGGATTTGTTGCTCCATTAATGAACCCCAATATGCTACAGGTTCTCTTAAACAAATTTTACTAGCTACACTTCTTGTTTCTTTCATACTCTTCCCAGAGAAACAAAGCTTCAAATACCAATAACATTTTTATGGTAAAAAAAACAATATATATATATATACTGAAATAAAAAAAGAGTACAGATCTATGCTTTTTCTCTATTTACAGGCTCCAAGTAGTCATCTTTTGCTATCTCTCAGTTTCTTTTAATCAGTCTTGGCTATCTCTCAGTTAAAAGGAAGGAATTTTTTTACAGCCTCCCCATTACCTGTTTCAACTAAATATATTAACACAAAGCCTCTAATTTGCATCTAGGTAAAAAGAAGAAACCATTGCCAGATAATTAAAAGAGAAGGGGATCTGCAGTGGACTTGATGAAGGTAGATATTTCAGCATTGTTGGAGTCTCATGGCAAGGGATTTACTGAACTCATCAAAGGACTTTCATGGATTTGATTATGCTACCACAAGCTTGGTCAGAGAAGGGGATCTGCAGTGGACTTGATGAAGGTTGATATTTCAGCATTGCCAGAGTCTCATAATGCTATTTGTGTGACAGGCATGCAGGAAAGTCTTGTTAAAGGGGGAGAAGATGTTAGGATTTTGAAAGGACTCTCAGAGGCTACTCTAAAGACCGGACCAAGCCTGGTCTTATAGTTCAGGCCTGGGCCCAAGCTATAGCCCTTCTCATAGGTGCCAAACCCAATCTGGCACGGCCCATGATCACCCCTACTTGGTCTTGTCATCTGAATCCAATGCTAAGACATGTTTTGTAATTTGTATTTTAGACACATCACTACCTTGAGGGTATCCAGATTGCCGTTTTTCTATTTTGAATCTTCCCCTTTCTCTTTTATTTATTTTATCACTTTCATTTCCTTTCCTTCAAGAAACTTTGATTCATTAGAAACCAAAGATTAACAATTAAAAATGAAAAGTAAAAGAAGATATGACCTTTGAGCATTGTCTTGAATAGATTTTTTGTAATGAAGGATCACACTAGTGTAACGATACTTCACCTCCTCCTCTAGAGCTGGATCCTTTTGGCCCATCCGGTCTATCTGATTACACAAATAATAACAAGCTTCACAAACAAATTTGACACTTATCCAACTAAAATGGGACACTGAACAAATACTCAAAGAGAGACAATCGTAAAAGTTGGTAAGTAAAACAACGTAACAAATTGGTAAGATATCAAAGGCATACCCAAACAATGAGCCACACTTCAGCCCCGGCCTATCAATTGTGTGTTTGTGTGTGTGTGTGTGTGTGAACCTCCTTCCATATTTTGACTCAAAGGGAATGTAAGGTGTAAATACAGTGTACCGGGAGTATGGATTACCCAAAGGTCAACAATACCACTAAGCAAGCTCTGCATGTAGGTAGTGAACCTACCATTTGATCATTTCTTATTGCCAGCAATGAACATGATTGTACCATCACAGTATGAATTACCAGATGTATTGTACCATCACAGTTTACACAGGTTACCACAGTTCCTCTTACCATTTCAGACATAAATATTATTATTATCAACCAATCAGGACAGTTAGTAAAAAAGTTTTTGTCATATGTGAATCTCTTAGTAAACTTGCAAAATGGAAATTGCATGTTCTTGAATGTTCAATTTAGACCTCTCTAATATTTCTGGTTCAGGGAACGTGCATGGTGCATACCAGTAAGGCACATACACTACCCTCCAGAGCACCAGCATACCAGAAATAATCCCCTGTCAACCTGGCAAGTTCTAGTGCTGTAGAGTAATGAGCATTGGCATCTACAGGTGAGCCTGCCAGCAAGCAATAATCCCCTATTGTCTTTTGCGCACGGCCAAGCCTCCGTTTTTTAGCCTTAATGACCTGCAGTTTCAAAAGATCAAAACATTTAAGTTGCAAAGTCCAATCAAAAGTTCTTAAGGAAGAGTTTAGATGTGCAAAAAAATGAAAAAAGCAACCAAAAGTTTAAAAAAAAAAGGATCAAAAATACAGTTTCCAAATCCTCAAGACACCTAAACATAAACCTCCTCTGAGCTAAGACTGGCTTGAGAATCTAGTGGTGTCTTCACAATAGTTCCAGCAGATTCTGCACGAAGAACCCACTTTTCAAATTCCATCAGCAATGACGCAGCAATATCTTGCATCATTGTCAGTAAGTGGAACTCCAGAGTTT
This sequence comes from Nelumbo nucifera, assembly GCF_055504915.1. Lineage (NCBI taxonomy): Eukaryota > Viridiplantae > Streptophyta > Magnoliopsida > Proteales > Nelumbonaceae > Nelumbo > Nelumbo nucifera. Next base: position 30,138,964 of record NC_142650.1, read on the forward strand.
GACGATCAGCAGGAGGAAACAATATTAAGTTGTCCCCCCTTTTGCCACCATCCTCTAGCTGCATAAGAAAATAAACAGACAAATTAATTTGGACAATGAATGGAGGGTGCAAATTGTGGAGAAAATTTAACATGTGTTGCATCTGTTGCTCAGAAATCAAAACCAGGTTACAGAGTAACAAAAATCTTCAAACTGACAGCATTTATCCGTTACAGAAATAGGGGGAAGGACTTGAACAGATCTGGATCCTCCATCTTTCAAGAAAAAAATGAAAAGAAAATATGTAGCAGATATAGCATGTATGCAGTATGCTACAACTAAATTAGAATTTATGAAAATATACCAAATTTTTATTCCACCATTTTATTTGACAATAAAAGGATTTTACTGTCAGCCATGACTTATAGGATCTGTATGCATTTACAATGCAACAAATTCTAAATTTATCGCACCTGCTTTTTTATTCTGTACCTACCTAAAGTGGAATTGTTTTCACCATACACCACTCAAACTGCCGGAAGAAATCTAACTTACTTCAGTTCATTGTGGGCACTTGCATAAACAAGACAGATTTATTCCATCATCCTAAAACTCAAATACGACCAAACTTTATGCAGTTCTACTAAATTTGAAAGTAAAAATCAAATTTTGAAGTTTAATTCGACCAATTTATCTAAAAACACGGCTCTACTCATTCAAATGTTCTCACTTAGACCAAAAACCTCAACTTCAATTATATTAGTTCGTAACTCATGTGCTTTCACCTGCGATCACTGCATAATTAAGACCTATAGTTTGCCAAGAAAGAAATGAAGCTTAAAATTTGAAATGCACCTGAGCATCGCCAGGGGAAAATGCGAAGCAGCGCTGGACGACGGCCGAAGTGTAGTTCTTGCAAACTATAGAGAACTGATCTGCGACGACGTCGAGATCAGGCGAAGATGGGCAGTGGCAGATGCCAATGACGGCCAGAATTTTACGATTCGACTGGAAATCCTCCCAGGGACTAGGAGGGGACCCACCGACCATGAACTTGAAGCGGAGGCTGCCGGTGTCCCATGGTTGGTTTGCGAAGGGGCTCTTCTGGTGCTCTGTGTAGAAGGAGCTAATGGCGGAGAGTTCGACCTTCCGGTGGCGGACCAGCATCGACACATAATCCCTCAACTGTGCCTGCGGGACCGTACCGATCGGCAGGACTGCAATTCGGAGCATGCACCCGCTCTCGATGCTCACATCAGGCTCCATCGCCGCTTCCGTTGATCGGGAAAATGGTGGCAATGGGATGGAGGAAAGGGTTGGTCGTATTCTCAGGTACGGTTCATTTGATCGTGTGATGCAGTGAGAGTGGAAGAAAATGGAACAAGTAGAGTTGAGAGTAGAGTTGAGCAAGAAAATTCGGACAGTATTTAACAACTGACGAATTAACAGTTATTTGTCTCTGCGAGGCTGGGTTTAACCTAAGCCCACCATAAAAATCCGGAAAGCCAAAAATCAAGGGAAAAATACAAAACCTCCCCTGAAATTAACAATCATAAAAACTTCTCCTATAATTTCATTTCAACAAATACTTCCCCTAAATTTTTAAAAAATTCAATAAAAACGTTACTTCCGTCATTGACGCAGATAGAAAATGTATAAATTTACAAAATTACCCCTAACTAATCATCAGGGTGTCAGGCATCATTTTGTATATTTGTGAAAATAAAGCAAAAATCTATTCGTTTGAGAGACATCAACGAAGGGCCTGTTCGTTTTCTCTTAACTCTTATCTCTTAAGAGAAATGTTTTAACTTTAAGAGAAAAAAAGGTTGTTCGTTTCTTCTTATCTCTTATTTCTTAAGAGGAACGTTTTAACTTTAAGAGAAAAAATAGTTGTTTGTTTCCTCTTATCTCTTATTTCTTAAAGTATAATTATACAATTTTTTTGTTTTTCAATGATACCCTTAAAAAAGACAAACAAAAACTCTCATATATGGAGTCAAAACGAATATTTGATAACTTTTAAATTTTAAAATTTATAACAACATTCTCTGCATTCAAAGTTCAAAGGAAAAAAAAAATTCACCAATACCAATATACCTCTTAGTGTAACTATTACACTTTCAGATGTCATATTTCAGAGCAAATGAATAGGCCCAAAATCCTACACAGACTCTCTATAGTTCCACATAGAGATTGCCTCCTCCCAAGCCTATCAAGTGCATCTCTTTTTTAAGTTTTCGTTGTACTCTTTACAACTGAAAATGAAGCAAGGGCTTCTGCTATGGAGTCTTGTCATCCCTTTCGCTCATTGTGTTCTTTCCCCTCCCTGTCGTTTCCCCTTCCCTCCATTCGCATGCAGAGAAGAAAATGTTGTGTTGTGGTATCTGCAAATCTCGAGTCTAGTAACGATAGACAGTTGACAACAAGAGAGGGGAGGCAGTTGAGGAACAAGCGGAACAGGGCAAATCCACCAATTAGAGAGAAGAAGTTGAGGAGAGGCTGTTGAAGGAGCCCAAGAAGAGGTATGCTTTTTGGACTAAAGAGCTCAACCTCGACAACCTTGCTCTATTGGGTCCTTAATGGTGATCAAGAGACTGCAAAAAATTAGCTCACTCCCCGCCATAAATTTTCTAGACATTGATTTCAAGGTATGTTCTCCTTCAGTCAAGGTGAAAAGGAAGTTAAAGAATGGCTCTTACTTAGTCAAGCCAAAGCCCCTCTTTCTTAGTTGTATGTATTAAACAAGGAGATATACATGATTTCATCAGACAATGTGATGGAGTTGGTGACTTTGTTGTATCAAAAGTTGGAAATACAAAATGGCAGATCAATAGGCCCAAGCCAGTGTCAACGAATGACATGGAAGCAATCTTCCAACAAGCAAAAGAAGAGCTGGAAAAGACTGATTAAGCATTTGAAGAACAGCGGGGAGTTTGTATTTGCTTGTAGCTTATTAACAGTAGATAATGATAAGTTGATTACACTAGGTTCTCATGTTTAAGTAGTGTTCGGGCCTTTTGTAGAATTTACCCAAAGCCCTCTATCAAGACTAACGATTGGGATCCAGACCAATGAATATGCTCCTTTGTAGTTATAAAACCACTTATCTATTTGTGTTCTTCCTACAAAAAAAAAAATATCGCTTTCTAAAACTATCTTCTTTCTAAAGAACCAGAAAAGCAATTTTGGCCAATGTTTTCAATCCATTGTTGACCCGGCCAGTTGAACCGTTTGAACCATCACCCAGCCAGGATTTTAGTTATGGTTCAATCAAGATTCGTCAAACAGTTAAAAACCGTTGACTTGGTCAAGAACCGTTCAGCCTTGGCTGGTTCGATCGTTGACCCGTTTAACCCAATGACCGAGTTGTGGGTTGCACACTCAATGCATGCAAAATTTTCGGAGGCCATAACTTTGCACTCTGATGTTCGATTGGGGTGTTTTTTTTATTTTGGGTAACTTTCGAAGGCCATAACTTCATGCCTTATCCCGCTATTTTCGCAAAAAAAAATCCTTTTTTGGCCTCAAATTGTCATTTTTAATATTTTTATAAATAAAAAAAATTGAATTAAAAAACATAAATTAAATATAAAATAACTCATATAACACATTTATACATTATTTATTGCTAAAATATATATCTATACCTAGAGGCAAAAATGGTTTGGCTTTCGAGTTGGTTTATAAAACATTACTTTCGGCTACTTCAACTGACCTCTTTAAACGAGCTTTTATAATATATCTCCTCCCTTTTCATCCCCCTGCCAATGCTTGCTCCTCCAAACACTCCCACAAGACAACTAGAGAAATTTTCGCTTCCTTTTCTATTTTCCTCTCCCTTGTGTGACGTACATAGGTGGATCCAGGAATTTTATCAAAATATGGTTATTTTAGTAATTTTGTATGTAAAATAATTTACAAAAGCGTAAAAATGGCATTTGGAAAAAAATGAAGCATCAGCCTAACTTTTATTGTCTAGGTCAATGATGGAAGAGAGGTTTTTGTCAAATTTACCAAAAGTTTAAGGAGGCATTTGTTAAAATGAAACTATAAGGAAGGTTTTTATGATTGTTAGAAATTTCAATGGAGGTTTTTGTATTTTACCCAAAAAAAGGTAAATCCCTTGAACTTCGCTTAGTTTTCTCAAAAAGAGCTTAAACCCTTCAAACTTTGATCTGCCCATACACTTCCCTAGAAAAACCAATGCACTCCCCTTATTTTTTGGAACAAGGGAACTTGATAGACCCCTTTGTTACTTTACCCATAGAAATCTAACAACAACCACTGATGTCATGTTTTAAACATATTATAATATCAATTTTGCCCTTATATAAAATGACCTATTTGATTACTAAAATACCCTTAAAACTTGTAACCAAAAAAACCTTAAACCTCTCTTTACTCAAAAACTAAAGAATGACCCCTGTACTTACAAGGTTAGTATTTTGATATTTTTTATTCATATATTCGAATAAATTTTGTTTGACACGTTATACTAAGTACAAGGCTACTACAATGTTGTTTGAAATTTACCATTTATTTGGAATATCTAAGTTTGTTATTTAACGTTTAATTTATAATTGATAACCTATTTCATACCAAAAACATATGCAACCCACACATTTGAGAGTCTTTTATTTAAAATAAAAAAATAAATAAATTAGAAAGATTATGGGCCTACATATTTTTAGGTGAATACTTTTTCTTTATAAGTAGCTATGTATAAGGCCATTAATTTGATCTATTTTGTTTGACACCCATACTTAGTACGGGTCAAGTATTTAATTGATTTAAAATATTAAATCAGGTTTTTTTTTCAGTAAAGGGAAAATTCATTCAATAGAGTATAAAGCCGAAACAGAGTTTATACAAGAGGTGTGTTTGTTACTGGTCCAGTTCAAAGACAAAAAATCAGCAAGCCAAACTAGGGGATTACCAATCCAAGTCCCTTTCAGAGTCTTGATGCTAGCCAAAAGATGGGTCACTGAGTTTTCTGACCCTACTGAATCAAAAGATTTCACTTCTTGCAAAATATCATCAACCAAAAATCACACTTCAAAAAATATGTGTCCAGAATTAGACTGAAGGGCTGTCAAAAGGATCGAGCTATCACTATTAATAGTAATAGACCAAAGTCCCAAACTGTTTGCTAGTCTAAGGCCTAATAGAACCGTAGAAGCTTCTGAGAAAATTGCATATCTTGGAACATCGGTTGTGGCTTGAGCTGCTACAAATTCTCCTCTGCCATTTGAGATGAAAATACCATAGCCAGTATAGTTGCTCTTCAAAAAACTGCCATCAGTCCAAAGCTGAATAAAATTAGTTTGATGGAGTTCCCTCCCTCAGTGGGGCCGGGTAGCTAACCGCTGATTTAGGGTGCTCTCAAATCCAGGTTTCTTGAATTTATCAGAGTCCTGTGAACATGAGAGAGAACATCTTGACCATTACTGACTTGATTTTCAAAAAAAGATTTTATTTCTTCTTAACCAGATGCACCAACAAACAACTACAAAATATGAGCAGATGTTTTTTACTTCAGTTTTCTCTCTTGCAAACCTGCTAGTCCAGACACCAAGCCAGTCACCAAGAGATTGGAGGGACCCAGAATCAGGCATCAGGCTCAAAGAAGATGCATACCAAATTGATCTAATATCTTCAAAGTACAAGAGAGCATGGGGTATTGACTCTACCTCCTTACCACAGCTAGGGCAAGTACTATCAACAACAAGCCCTCTGCTAACAAGTCTTTCCAACATTGAAAGATTGTTATGTAAAGCTTTCCAGAAAAAAACATTTTTATCTTAGATGGAAGCTCAAGGCACCAAAGGACCTCCTAGTAGTTACTTTGATTATTAGTATGATTCGAAGAGCTAGCAGAACACCCATCCATCTTGGCCTTCTGAGATCTATAGGCGGATTTCACTGAAAAGATCCCTTTCCTATCATGAACCCAACACCATTTATCCTCCCTGCAGGAGAACGGGATATAGATTTTTTGGATTTCATTGGCAATATTTGGAGGGAAAAGGGATCTAAGGAGACCGGAATTCCAAGACCGGTCCCTATGGTTAATCAACTCTGAAACTTTTCTTACTGGACAATCCACCGGCTTGTCATAGGGAATTTTAAAGTTGGGCAGGTTGGGAAGCCAAGGATCCTTCCAAATGTCCATCTCCTCTCCACTAACTATCTTACAGGCACAACCTTTAGAACCTCTCTACCAATACACACACTTCTCCATCCCCAAGTTGGGCAGGTTGGCTCTTAGAAACAGCTCCTTACCAAAGTAACAAGCTTTGTAAATTTGAGCAAGTAAGTTTGTAGGATTAGTTAGAATCCTCCAGGCCTGTTTTGCTAATAAAGCTAGGTTGAAAATGTGTGGGTCCCTAAAGCCTAAGCCACTCTCCTTATTCCTACAAATGATTGTCCATTTAAGCCAATTTATCTTCCTTTGATGGTTTGAAGCACCCCCCCCCCCCAACAGAACTGCTTCTGAAGTTTTGAAATGGTTTTACACTCTTGGGAATAAGAAACAAGACATTGTGTAAGCAGGTAAAGCAAAAATTACTGACTTTATAAGACATTGTGTAGATAGGTAAAGCAAAAATTACTAACTTTATAAGAATTTCTTTTCTTGCTTGGGCTAGGAATTTCTCCTTCCAACCTTGCATTTTATGATCAGTTCTTTCAATGATGAGCTCGAATGATTTGTTCTTTGATCTTTGTGGTTCTCCTGGAAGCCCTAGATAAATGCTAGGCTTATCCACCTTTTTCACTCCCATGCTCCTAGCAATTAATCTTTGAAATCTCAATGGAGTGTTTTTACTGAAAAAAAAAAATTTCAAACTTCTGGAAGTTCACTTTTTGACCTGTAGCTTTCTCATAGTTATTTAGAATTCTCAGAATTTCCTCCGCTTCTTGAAAGTTTGCTTTTGCAAAGACATAACTGTCATCGACAAATAAAAGGTGAGTAACTATGGGCGCATTTTTGCAAATTTTGATTCCTAAAATTCTTTTCTTCTAGACTAGCAAAGATAATAGCAGAGAAAGCTTCAGAGATCAATAAGAACAAGGAGAAAGTGGGTCTCCTTGACAAAGACCCTAGTAGGAGTTATCATGCTGCTTGGAGAGCCATTTACAATGATTCTATAGGTGACTGTGGACACACATTGAAGCATCCATGTTCTCCATCTTAGACCAAAACCCATTTTTCCAAGATTTTGTCAAGAAAGTCCCACTCCACTCTATCATAAGCCTTCATTCATCATGTCAAGTTTAAGAGTCATATACCTTTGTTTTCCATTGGTGGGTTTCATTGTATGCAAGCATTCATGAACTATTAGAATATTGTTTGAAACAGATCTCCCTGAAATGAAAGCACTCTGGATTTGAATTACCAAAACATCCATCACCCCTTTCAACTTGTTAGTTAAAACTTTAGCAATTAATTTATAGGGGGTATTACAAAGGCTTATCGGTCTAAACTGAGTAATACTCTCTAGGTGGTCAATTTTTGGATTTAGAGCAATGAAGGTGATATTTAGATCTTTATTCATTTTTCCAGTGTCAAAGAATTGTTTCATAGCCTCCATGACACTCTGCCCCACAATACTCCAACACTTTTGGAAGAAGATGATTGGTAGCCCATCAGGGTCGGGAGCTTTTGAGGGCGCCATTTGCTTAAGAGCTTTAAGAATTTCATCCTTTGTGATTGGAGCTTCTAAGGCCTTTGCTTGCTCGTCTGAAATTTTATTTTTGATTTGACTAAGAAGCTCTTCTTGAAGTTAGTTGCCTTCACTAGTATAGAGAGTAGAGAAAAACCCAATTATGTGACTAGAGAGGTCCTCTTGATTTGTGAGGTTTAGGGGAGGTTTTCCCTTTTAAGCTTCTTCAAAGTGGCTCCATAAAAGCAATTCAATCAAAGCTCTAACCCTCCCAAACCGGCCCTTAGCATGATAAGACAACTTTTGGGTTCAACACTATATATATATATATATATATATATATATATATATATATATAATTCTTAAATTTTATCTTTTTTGAATCTTTTATTTTTTATTCCATGCATTTTCGAAACAACCAATGAGATGCTCTCCTTCCTCATAAAAAATTGCATAAAATCTCTCTATCTCTCTCTCTCCCCCCCCCCCCCCCCCCCCATACATCCCCAATAACCTAAGTAACCTCCTCTCTTAAAATTTCTCTTGAACTACCTCTCCCATTTTCTCATAAATTATCTCTAATTCTTATTTATCCTCTCTCCCACTTTTATCTAGGGAAAATTCCCGATTAGTAAACTATACTTTGGGCCTAATGCCACTTTGGTCCCCGACCTTTAAAATGTGACAATTCAGTGCCCGAACTTTCAAAACATGACAATCTATTACCTGTTGTTAACTAGATATTAACCAGTCGTTAAGTGGCATTTGGAAAAGACACTAACGCCCTTTGAGTGTCATCTAATTTATCAACCATCCAAACATTGACAAAAAATTAATAGTCTTAAATCCTTGCTTCTTCTATTCAAGAAAGTTGGGGTCACCAGAATGCCCACTCACACGTGACCCCAACTTTCTTGAATGGAAAAGCCAAAGATTTGGGACTATTAATTTTTTCTCAACATTTAGATGGTCGATAAAGAAAATTAAATAACACTTGAAGGGCATCTGCGACTTTTTCAAATGCCACTTAACGGTTGGTTAACAGCTAGTTAACAACAGGTACTTGATTGTCATGTTTTAAAAGTTTGGGTACTGAATTGTCGAATTTTAAAGTTCGGGGACCAAAGTGGCACTAGGTTCAAAGTATAGGGTATTAATCGGGAATTTTCGCTTTTATCGATATCTATCTAAAGAAAGTTTGAATTAAAAAATTTAAGAATTATTTAAATACTCTATTGAAATTATATCATAACTTTAAAACATTTATTAAAAACACAAAAAAAATAATTATAATAGTTTTAATAATATTCATATTATTAATAATTTTAAATTTTTACAAAATCCATCACAAAATTATACACTAACAATATAAATTATGTAATAATAGCATAAATTATAATTATATGGATTACTAAATTCAATAAATAACTAATATTTTAAAATTTAAATAATGATACTATTTAAATATATAATTTCACATATATCGATTAATAATTCTAGAAAATAACTTTAAAAAAATTAATATTTATTAATAATAATTTTAAAATCTTAATCTATCTTTATTATACATTTATATACACTAAAATTAATAGTTATTGTATTTCTATAATTATTTATTGTTTTTTGTGATAAATATATTTTCAATAATTATGTACAAATATAATTTTGTTTTGTTATTTAACAAAAATAATCAATAATTATTGGAGATTAAACTACTGCTATTTAACTTTTTAAATTTAATTATTGTACTTATTGTATTTTTGTTATAATTTACTGATTAATGTTTATTAAAGATTAAACTATTATTTGAGATTACACTATTTATTGACTATTTTAACATATTTTAGTATTTATTGCATTGTTTGTAATTATTATATTTTTATGATTTATTTATTATATTTTTATTATCAATATATTTTCCATAATTGTGTATTTTCATTATAAATTTTCAATAATTATTGGAGATTAAACTATTGTTAATTATTAGAGATTGGACTATTAATTTAGCTAAAATTAGGAGTATACATGAGTTTGTTCAGTTTGATTGTAGATTGTTTGGCCAACCAAATCAACCAAGTCAGGTTGGGGAGTTGGTTACATGAAATTGACTAACCATTAGTGAAAATTGGCAACTCAGGTCATATCAATTTGGGTCAATTTTTGGTTTGGTTGATCGGTTCAAATGATTTGAACTTAAAAAAATAAATTTAAATTAAAAAAATAGTGGCATTATTAAAAATTAAACTGATGATATAAAATATTTTAGACTAAGAAATATGATAAATTTTCCACCTTCCCATTTGTTCGATTTTGGTCGGTTTACAAATGGGCCAAAGCAAAACTGATCCAAGTTGGTCGGGTTGGGAAATTGTTGAACCAAAGTTGATCGGAAATACTAGAAAGTTGGTCGGTTTCATCAATTTTATGAACACCCCTATCTGAAATTAATTATTGTTATTTTTATATTGTAAAAAATTATTAAAAGTAGTATATAAAATATAAATAATTTTTCATTATTTAAAAAGTTAAAAATATAAAATAATTGTATACTCTTATGTGTTTCTACTGTTTAGCTTAGTCTTTTTGAGCTGACATTGACCCATATGGTAGACCGTTCGACCTGGGAACCGTCTACGCAATCGGTTCCGTTTTACCCCAAACTCGGTCCCTAGCCAAAAGCCATTGAATTGATCAGTGACCCATTGACTTAGGCGGTTGAACCGTTGACATATTCCCATTCAACGGTTTTGGCCATTTTAATTTTAATTGTTTTTCTTTTTTTCGTTGGAAAATACCATCTGCTCAAACCAGATGGTTGAACCATCAACCTAGAAATCGGTGGCCATAACGGTTTCGTTTCTGGGTTGGTTTTTAAAATCTTGATTTAGCTTTTGCTTAACAAATCTCATACATTGCATAGGTCTCCGTTAATAGTAGACAATACTTGGGCTATGATGGGGATCCATTGCAATGTTAAATAGTCTAATAGTAAAGTTTCTATCTACTTGTAACTGAGACACATGAGATCGAATCCCACATTCACTTGATTGGGAATCTAGGGGTTTTAGGGGAGGGCTATCCCTGTTGTGTAGCCCATTTCCAAACAAAAAAATTGGGATCAATTTTGAATTGAATCTAGCTCGATGCAAAACCAAATAAAATGATGGGGCTCACGTTTTCGATACAAACTTGTGTAGCCCATTACCATTATCAGCTATTTGATCATCCAGTTTGAACGAATGGCTCATTTCAAATTAAAAAGAAAATGGTTAAAACCATTGTTTGGTTAAAACGTCTGAATCAACAGGTCACTGATGGAATCAATGATTTTTTGGCCAAATAACAAATTAAGGGTGAAACAGAATCGATAACCTGAATGATTTCTGGGCCAAAAGGTCAACAATGATTCGAAAGAAAATGTTTGGTGTTTCGGATGTATATATGGGGTGATATTTCATCAATTTGCAATAATGACAAATTTTGTATATTATAAAATTGGTATAAATATTTATATTTTAGAAATTTTGATACTTTAATTAATAAAGATTAATTGAAATCTTGGTACACTGCTTACATGGCGAAGAGATTAGCAGCTTAAGCTATTGAAGTGATACCAAGATTTAAACTAGCCAAGACCATCCAACTAATGTATAAAATCAGTCCAAAAGTCAAAGCCATCTAACTGGTCAAAGCAATATATTAATCTCGTCCATCCAAGTGATGTACCAAATTTAACCAAGATTTTATCTTAAAGTGGTAGCATAAATAAATCAATTTTGAGCCATTTATGTGTTAGAATTTTCATAATAACCAACATAAAAGCCACCTAGGTCCTAGTTTCAATTTTTGCTTTAAAGGCAATCAGGTAATTTATCATTCCTGTAATTTAACTTATACTTTTTTTTTTCAGAATTACTGAGACTTTCCTAGCTTTTCAAAAAGTTTGGCATCAACTATCGCAGCGCTTGGTTCATGGTTATGAAAAAAGGGGATTGTTGTTTAGGGGTGATCATGGGCTGGATTGGGTCCAGGTGGGCTTAGTACCTATGCTTAAGGTCTATAGCTTGGGCCTGGGCCCAACCCAATTGGACCCAATCCTAAAAATATAAGTCCAGGCCCAGGTTGTGCTGGACTGGTCTTTGGGCCTAAGTCATTAAATACATAAAATATACTATGTGCACAAAATATAAGTTATAATTTAGATAAATATAAAATATTACATATAGTATATTAGATTTGTCATTTTATAATATAAATAATATAATACATATTATTTATAATATAAATAAATTAAACCTACATATGTATTATATACATAAATTGCAAACAGGGCCTTATTTCAAAACCTAGGCCCAAGCCTAGAATTTTTGAGCTGGACTAGTTGAAAATGATCACTGCTAGTATGGTTCTACAACCATAAACCTTTTTTTTTAATGAAAATGATATATTCTCATATTGTTATGGATTTTTAGATTGTTGGCTACAGAACCAACAATAGCATACAGAATTTGGGTTGTATTCATGTGAATCAGATGAAACATGAGCATAACTACAAATCGAACACAGACACTGGCATTTATACAAAATGACCAATGCAATAGCAATATTCTACACTCAATGAAAAGGGCAATTGGCATGTCTATAACTAGGGCCCCCTATGATTAGGGGTGAGAAATAAAAACTAAAAACCGAATAGACCGAAAAAACCGATCGAAACCAAATAAAAAATTTGGTTAATCAAATTGGTCGGTTTAGTTTCGGTTCAATATTTAAAAAAAAAATCAAAAGTACCGGTTCAGTTTTGGTTAATCAAACCGACCGGTATACATATATTTATATATATTATGTATATTTATATATATTATATATATTTTATATTTTCTATACATTATAAATTAATAAATATGCATTATATATAAATATATATTTATAATATAATATATTATTTGTTATTTAAAATATAATAATATATATATTTTTCTATAATAATTATTATAAATAATAAAAACCAAACAACCGACAAACGAAACCGATGGTTAATCGAACCGATCAACTAGTTAATCGATCGATTTTGATTACCAGTTTTCCAAAAACCTGTAACCCCAGTTCGGTTTCGATAATTAACCCACAGTTTGGTTAACCAAACCGTGAGCACCCTACCTATGATGATTGATGAAGCACATTGAATAATGAATAGGTAAACCTGCCACTTATCTAAGTTGTCATATTTTGGTTTTGATTAATGTAATTAATCATCAGTAACAAAATTAAAAAACTTTAAATAGTCTATCATTTATGACAAAAACATTGCAGAATTAGGAGGGCGTTGCATTGTTGATTATGCTCAAATGTTATGCAAATATGCAACAACACAATGTGAATGTGTTCAAAAACAAAGATAGATGAACACCAAGATGCAAACTTCAACAAAATTAGTGGAGGTAGCTCCCACTTACTTGGGTTCAATTTGGCTGCACCATAAGTGTAACCTTAGGCTGCATCCCCAATCAAAAACAGGTCACCCTGCCCTTATCACAATGTTAGCAAACTCTCCCATGTGCACACTAGGCAAAGTGGCCTGTTTTGATTTGAGGATGTAGCGTATGGCTACACCCATGGTACAGAAACTATTGTTAACATATGCCTTTCGGATGTCTCCAGCCTTTTTTGGACTAATCTCTTAATTCTTCTTTCATGGTGTTTGATAAATAAAAAAGGCTTGTTACCATTTCCTATTTGAGATTGATCAATAATGAAAATGGGCCTTTGGTGAGATGTTTTAGCTTTTCTTCTGATAAAACCCAAAAAAGAGAGAAATTCATTGGAGATGATCTGTATATTAGAAAAATCAGCAAGATGATCTCAAGTTAAACATCTCGTTCTGTGTTGCCAAGGGGTAAAGGACTCAAAAACAAAAAAGGAAACTAAGAAAATAATACCAGAGAAGAAAACTTGGGTAGTTGGGTGGTCTAGCTTTTAAAATTTGACTGAAACGAATCTGAAAAGCAAAAACAAAAAACAAAAGTAAGCTCCTATCCAGCAAATCAAGCCTCCCATTCAACTCTGCTATCTTTACGAAATCCTGAGTGAGTCCCCTCCTTTCTTGAAGGTACATTAGCAGGTGAAGTGGGAGAGGGAGAAGACTGGTTAGAAGCAGCTGCAAGGGCCAAGCAACTCTCGCTCCAAGCCCGTCTGATGGGGTAGGATACCGTCCCACTCCGGGACAACCCCTTGGAGCACTCACGTCTAGACTTGTGCAGCGCGCAGCCGCAGTTGCGATGGTAAGGCCGCCTTTCGATCTCTGTGTTGCACTCAGCTATGCAGCCTGAGAAGATGGTCTGGAGCAATCCATTGGCAGCTCCGCTGGCGCTGGCCATTCTGTCTCAAATCTCAATCTCCCAATTGGGTCTTTGTCTTGTCTTCTTTGAAGGCCGCCTGTGTAGTCTGCACCTGTTCCTGGTTTTATATTCAGTGCTGGTTCGTTGTCAGTGCGTGAAACATGGACGGACAAAGAGAAGAAAAGTGGAGTAACTCAGCTGGTTCCTCACAAGGCTCAAGCGAATTTGGTTTCTTGGCTCACTTGGCCAGAGACTACCCACATGAGCCTCACCGACTAGCCCACCTGAAAATCTGGCCTCACCCACTTTTATATTTGTAAGATTCTTTGGAACCAACAGATGGACAGACGGACACAGAGACAGACAGACAGACAGACAGACAGACAGAGACAGAGATACAGAGTTGTTATAAGTTCACAAGTCACTCATTGTTTGCCCCAAAGAAATCTCTGATTTGACCAAGTTACTGGTGGTGTGTGGTTAGACAGTTAGACTCCACCTATTACTAATATTAATAGCAAATGCTAAAAATTGAGAACTTCAGCTTTGAGTGCTCAACAGTTGAACCAAGAATTGTGGAAACTTTTTAAGTTTGGATCCCAAGACTGGGCAGTGGAAGCGATCCGGTTCTAAGGGGTTGATGAACAACTAAGGCAGCAAGAGCAAGACCTGTGTGAGACTGTGAACTAACCCAAAAGACCAGAACTAAGAAAAATTATGCAGTTGATCGGGTCAATGACCCAATTGGGTTAAAAATGGGTACCCTGGTAGTTTCTATGAGGAACTAATTAAAAACCTTGTAAGAAACTCACGTAGATGGGCTTCAAAAGAAATCTAGTGAATTAATGCTTGGTCTAAGAGAGATCACTTGTGAAGAATGGGGCTCCCAGCTTAATATGGGTCAGTCTCTTGACCTCTTTCTGTAATCCAGATACTGCAAGCGTGGTGGTAATGCGGCTTGCCCTTCTAACTCTAAAGAGCAAGTTCTGGTGGGGATTGAAGTTTTGCGTGTGAATAGTTGATAAAGATTTTGGTAGGTGAGTTATGATTTTGCTGTTCTTCACACAGTACTAGCGTCTTAGAGATCACGGAAATGGGTAGATGGGAAACCTAACTACCTGTATCTAATATCAATCGTACCCGTGAAACCTGCTCTTTCTAGTTTCTAATGCTTACAAAGAAATTGTAATTTGGGTAATTAGGGATGTCAAATGGGTCGGCTTAATTAGGATATCTGATAGGGAAACCTAACTATCTGTATCCAAACCCGACTCTGTCATATCTCCTGATTACCAAAAATAAAGAAATACGTAGTATATCTATGCTCAACTGAACTTATATTTGCAAATATTTTAATGCAGCAATGTCAATGGATTTGCCTCAATCCGAACCCGACCATAGTCTGATGGGCCGGGTCTGATAAGTGTGGGGTTACACTTACCAATCAACCTGACCCACTGACATCCCTATGGTTGATATGACATGGCTCCATTCATTTGCAAAATTGTATGGTGTTAACCTGTAATTTTAGGCTTTTAAGCTAGCCTGGTCCGGATAGTCAGAGGGGTTAAGGTTAACCCGTTGGGTTCAGAACATCAACAACATTAGGATCTGGTTAGGATTCGGGCCCATTAACAAATTTTCAAGCCAACCAAATCCAAGTTGCATTCCTGCCTGGCCGACAGGAGACCAAAAATGTTTTTTTGGAAATACATTATTAGCAAAAAATAATATTTTGATACGTATTCTTGTTTTCAACTAGACAATTTCTTTCATCTATTTAAATGTTTGTTATTTTGCCAATTCTAAATTGGTTTGATATAAATGGAAGGAAAACAAAATTCCCTATGCGAGCCTTTTGTTTTTCTTGTTGTTTTCTTCTTCTTTTTCCCTTTTTCATGTGGGAAAGTGAAAGCATAAGACCCTTGGCTGTCACACTTTAGTGTCTTGTGGTTGTGGGTAGACTGGTAGTATAGGTAGCGTTCTTATATTAATCCAAGACCAGGACATAGTTGTAAAGGCGAAGGCCAAGGCGACAAGGTGCATTTGGAGTCTCGCCTCGTTTAATCGTCAAGAAATTTTGTAATTGTGTTGTAAAATATTTTTACATTTTTTTATTTTTTAAGTTTATAATTATAAAATATATATTATTAAATTAAATTATTCATTTTGCGTGTTTATATATTAATTTATTTTTATTATTTTTTTATTTATTAGGGTTTGATTTGATGTTTCTCGATCCGAGGTGTTTCTTGAACTAAGGTCAAAGTCAGATAGTCCTGTCAGCTGGGCGGAGCCGAGGTGGAAGGACAAAGCCGCACTCCAATATCTAAAATCAAGAAAGTGGTCAGAGGCCCGAGGAGTTATTTTTCGGATAGGTACTCTGACGCTCAAGTTAGTGAAGAGAATGGGTGGTCGGGCCGAGTAGTTCGGAGAATAGTGCTGGTCCGAGCAGAGTAACAGTACGGATGCGGGAAGTCCAGAGTCCCTTACCTCGAGCGGGGATTACCTACTTATAGCTGAAGATCCATGTCCAATTCGGATGAGGCTTCCGGAGTTGTTGGGATGAGATTATCCGTTGAGGTCTTCGGGATAAGACCTAATCCCCGGTGGAGTTGTCCTCCTTATTCGTACGACGCTCTCTTGTCTTGGTCACGCTTATCCGATGATGTGGTGCCGACATGGCCAAGGTGATAAGGCGGTCATAGAGGTGACACGTGGCACCCGAGGCCAGCTCAGCCATAACCCAAACATAATCAATGCAGACATTACTAAATGTTGTATTTTTTCTTCTTTTTCTATAACAAAGTAGGGGTTCAGCCCCCATATATTTTTTGAATTTTCTTTTATTTCTTCTTTTTCTTATGAATATATTGATTTTTGATATTTTAACATGAAATTTATGTTTTTCTTATGAAAATTATGGGCTTATTAAAGAAATATGGTTATAGAACCTAGGAAACTACCCTAGAATATATATTTTTTACTTAAAAAAATCCCTCACCTAGCATCGCCTTGGTGCCTTAAAAACTATGGACCAAGACTTGTAGCATTAGAATTCCTCGTTTCAATTTTGAAAGCAAATTGAAAAGTCATCGGTCCACTCACCTCCCTTTATCTATTTATAAAAGCTGAAGTGGCCGAACTAGATGGCATTAAGCTGATCTTAGTTAAGGTTCGGGTTGATAAACTTGGGCTTTAACTTAGGTATTGGTCTAGGCCTGAGGTCTAAGTCTTAGGGTTGGTCCTTAACCTAAACAATTAAATGTATACCATTATTTTAGGGTAGAATTAATAGGAATTCAAAGAAGAGCGTAAGAGGGATTTAATAAGGGAAGAGAGAAGTTACAAATCTTGACTATGGGTAGGGGTGGATTTGAGCTGAGCTGAGCTGAATACTTGGCTATTCGAGCTCATCTCGCAGGAATAGTATTAGGCTCTAGATCGAGCTTAAACTTAATTCGATCTAGAGACTTGAGTTCGAGCTCGACTCGGTTAATAATTTGCAAGTTCGAGCTCGGTTCGGCTTGAGCATGACTATAAGCCAAGTTTTTTTGAAAAATAAAAATTATATGTATAAAGTTATTTTTTTATTTTTTAGACAAAAAATTAAGAATTATAAAAATTATTTACTATTATACATAAAAAATAAAAATATTATTATATATAATAAAATTATTTATTATATGTATGTATGTATGTATGTATGTATGTATGTATGTATGTATGTATGTATGTATGTATGTATGTATGTATGTATGTATGTATGTATGTATGTATGTAATAAAAATTATTTATTTAGTACTAGGCTTGTGAGCTTCACTAAGCTCGAGCTCAACTCGTTTAACAAATGAACCTATATATCGAGCTTGAATTCGACTGGAAGCTCGGTTTAAACTGAGTCAAGTCAAATTTTTCATGAACCGAGCTCGAATATATAACTCGTAAAAGGCTTGGCTCATGGCCACTCCTAACTATGGAAAAGAGGGAGAATTAACCGAGACAACTACTAACACCCTCTTTCCTCTATATAATATAGATATAGATTTATAGATGGATGTGGTTTCTCAAATTTTATTGTCTAATTCCAACCCTACTACGGTATGAGTGCCATCTGATAAACTAACTAGACTAAGAAGTTGCAAGCATATATAGAAAATCAAACCATGTGCTATTTAATGTAATTCAAAATTAGTAAAAAGATATCTAATTTTTATATATATATATATATATATATATATATATATATATATATATATATATATACTGAGAAGGCCTGTAGGTAAATCATGCATTCATTAAACTCTCTCAGTTACATCTTTATTAAGATATTGTATGTATGTCAGATGTTGGCCTAAGACCCGGTTATATGTCCTGTATTTAAGGCCTATTAAACTCTCTCAGTTACATCTCTGTATTTATATATTTTTATTCGTGAAATAATATTTCCAATACACAGATAGAGTGACTGAGAGCATGGTGTGAGGGAGACAGAAACGGAGACGGAGAGTATACTTATCATAAAACACCATAAACTTCATAACATCAATAATATAGTCTAACTCTAACATGTTATGCTTTCAGTGATCATATCTACCTTGATAGCTAAGTATTCAGCCTCCCTCTTACACTTTCTCATAAAATGCAAAATTTCATATGTAATAATTACATTATCCATCAAGTGACAACCACACATGAAAGCATTTTGAAATGGAGAAACATATATGTTTAATAAAGGTTTTAATTGATTAGATAAAATCTTTGAAATAATTTTATAAATAACATTATAAAAAACCTATGATAGAAGAAGTATCATTTTTCTTTGAAATTAAGGCAACAAAAGTATATATGGTTAAAACATATAAAAAATTTATTATTTGCAAAAAAATCCTAAACACAATTATCAATTTCCTCTTTCATATCATCCAAAAAAGTCTTCGAGTCCATTTGGTTCGCAGTTGGAATCGGAGTTGGAATGGTCCATTTTTATAGTCTGTTTGATTTAGACAAGAATGAGAATAAGAATTAGAATCAACAGAAATGGAATTTCATTCCCAAAGGAATGGTAGGAAATGACCATTCCCTCAAATTAAGAAATGACATTTCAGCAAAATGAGAATAAAATTCCACTCAACCAAAATTAGAATCGGAATAACCCATTCCGATTCAGATTCCATACCCCTATTCCTGATAACCAAAATTAGAATCGGAATAACCCATCCTCTGCATCGTGGTTGCAGAAGAAAAAAAAAAAAAAACTGCAACCTCGAATAACAATCCACCACGTCACGTGTTGTAACGGAGGGATGGAAATGTCATAGTTAATGGCCGTTTTAGCCTAAAATAAATAGTTTATTATTTTATAAAAATTTGAACACCCGCCGGTCCTGCCCAGTCGAGTCTTTTTGTTTTTTCTTCTTCTTCCCTACCGGTCTCTCCCTCTCTCTCTTCCCCATTTTTTTCTTCTTCCTCTTCCTCCGAATCGGCAAACTAAACACTCAGACCGGACCACGGCTTGCTCAAAGGAAGCCGTTGCAACCACCGGTGAACCACCAAAGCCACTGCGACCACCTCTGAAAACGTGAATCTCTGCGGATTTTTTTCCTCGCTAACATCATTTTTCCATTGTATTCTGTTCTCACTCTGAGCAATTAGTTAAAACCTTCTTAAAAAAGTTCTCGTTGCCGATTACCATTGATGATGAAGAACCCAAAAAGAGTGATTGAATGCATATGCGAGCTATCATTGTGAGAACTAAAACGCATATATATATATATATATATATATAGATATATATATATATATATATATATATATATATATATATATATATATCTGCACATCAAATATTTTTGAGGATACCCTCCGTTCTCTTTCACCCCAATGCTCGTCGCTCGAACCACTACAACCACAACCCGCCGACAGCTTGAGGACCAACGTCTCTCTCTCTCTCTCTCTCTCTCTCTCTCTCTCCCCTTTATTCTTATCTCCCTTGCCTCTCTCTCTCTCTCTCTCTCTCCCCTCCGTTCTCCTTTATTCAGGTTACTGTTTTGTTCAACAAGAAGCTTTTGAAGCAGAGCCGAGAGACACTCTAATAACGATTACTTTTGAAGAGATCAAGGATGGAGTTCTGTCATTTTGGAATTAGATTGCCTTCTGTTGTTCCTCAGTCATGTCTTCCTATTTTAGATAATATCAAATAGTTATGTGACAGTTGAGAAAAGTTCCTTGTGTTTATGAAAAGAGCAGCATGTAAGTTTTCCCATTTAGTGGCTCAATTTCTTGCTTCGGCCTATTTTGTTTTATTCTATCACATGCTGCTTTGCCAGAGAAGGAGAACGAAGGAGGGGAGAGAAAATGACTTGGAAAGTTTGGAGAAAATGAAGGCGGTGGGTTGCCAATTTGGAGGAAAAGGGAAGAGGTGGCCCAGTTGGAGTGTTGGGTTGCCCATTTGGACGAAGAGGGAAGAAGAAGAAAAAACAAAAAGGAGAGAGATACCGATAAAAATTGTGTGTACCAGTGGCACAACCATCCCCTGTGAACGGTGGAACAAGGATAGTTCAGAGCAGAGGAGGCATGGCGAGCCAGAGTCAGAGAAAGAAAGAGGGGAATCTAATAATGATAAAAAGGTTTGGCGGGTATTCAGTCAAAACGGCTGTTAAATATTCCTTTCCACCGTTCCATTACGTTAAATGACATGGTGGTCTGCAACCACGATGCAGACGATGTGAGCTCAACAAACAGGGCCTTATATACAAAAGAAGGCACACCATGCATCAGGTCAGGAGCCTGAGATTTCCAGTCTTATATAAAATCTTTAAAATAATTCATAGATTCCCCAATACGATTTGAATAAATACCAGGGTCTCTGTTAGTGCAAGCCCGTTTTTGTACTAAAGAAAAATAAAATATTTAAAAGATAATCTAAAATGATTTGCTTTTTTAATTTAAAATTTTTAATTAAGCAAGTGGAATGGTTGAACTGGATGGCTGGACCATTTGACCCGAGACCCAGTGGCAAAAGACGGTCTCAGCTCGTCCAGATTCGATAGGATGTTGAGCAAAGATCCCTTTAAAACGGAAATCGGTTCAATTCCTCTAGAACTTCATACAGGGAAATGAAATCATTTCTTTAAAGTTTGTGGGCAAGACACTTTTGAGTTTTGACTGAACCATACAGGCAAGAGAAATCGTTTCTTTGCAATAAGATATGTTTATGCTCAAACAGCAAACCTGTTTAACATGTTTTGAACATTTTCTTTTGAGGAGTCAGCAATGCGTGTTTGCTACAGGGCTGCAAATGGGTCGTATCAGAGCAGATATTGATCCAAACTTGATCCTTAACATTGAAGCCAAATTTGTTTGTTCCTCCTAGATTGGACTCACATCAATTAAACTGAAAATTATCAGAGAATGGTAATTGACATATGTTATCAATGAAATGAACTAAAAAGAGAATATAGTGAACAGACAACATTCAAACAAGATCATATATTCAATTGTTTGCTATTGGATTTGGATCGATCAATTATCGAATGATCGAATTTGCATCTCTTTTCTGCGGTTGGGTTCCAATTCAACCTTGGACAAACAGATATATATATATATATATATATATATATATATATATATATATATATATATCATTTGCAGCCCTGATAATTCTACAACCAAAAGTGAAAACTAATAAATCATTAATTACTTAGGAGTAGGACTTCCACGGATCACTGTCTTCACACAACAGAACCCCAGTGGGCTCTTCTCAGCTCCTTCTAAAACAGTAGCAGATGAAGAAGACTGCGACGAACACTGGAACTGGATATCCCCCGGGGACAAGGACGACGACTCGCCCCATGACCGTTTAACGGGGAAGGAAACATTCCTGAAGGGAGAACACCCACCGGAGCATCCACCTCTGGACCTTGATTTATGCAGGGCGCAGCTGCAGTTCTGGTGGTATGGCCTTCGCTCGATCTCCATGTCGTACATGGAGATACACCCTTCAAAGACGCATCGAACCAGTCCTCCTACAGCACCACTGGCCATTTCCTCTCTCTCTCTCTCTGTGTCTCCTTCTGTCAAGGAGACTCTAAACTAAAGAGGGTAGGACCATATAGAGAGTAATATGGACAAACAAAGTTAAGAGAGACGTAAACTTTTGGCTTGGACGAAATGTAAAGTTGGGGGGTGAAGCAACTTCTTTTGACCAACTTAGTAGTGAGCTTGATTGATTGTCGTTGGAATAGTAGCTTATCTAACTTGAGTCCATTCATAATATACCGACAAAAGAAGAAGGAACCAAGTAATTGTTCGGATCAGTACGACTGACCTGAACCGATTTACCATATTAGCACTTGAAATGATTGCCTGATGTGCTAACGTTGTATATATGTATGCATGTTCTCATGCATGCTCGATTGTCAAATTTGGGTTGTCACCACTCTCCAATAAGCCCGATTAATAATAAGGTTAGTTTTGAGACCATTTAATGGAGACATACTAGGGTCTAATTGTTTCCTGATCAGTTCTGGATCGGGTTTACCTGACCCAGACCACATCAAACCCATACGTACCTAATGGCCAAGTTGGGCCAGATTAGGTTGGATTGAGAACAACTCTAACCCAACCTGAGGTATTGAACCCCCAACCCTAACCCAGTTTGAAATGGGTTATTGAGTATTTATTTTTTTCTTATGAACTAATTAATAAATTTGTGTTAATATTTCTCAATTTTGTTAAGATTATAAATTATAACTACTTTCTTTTTATATTTTTAGAATGAAATATGAATAAAGAATAAAGTGAATTTGACATTATAAAAAATGGTGAAGAGTGAAAATCCCAGTGAATGGGCGCGGCATCCCCGCCCCACCCCCTTGCCATTCCTAATAAATACCACTCACAAACATAGAATGAATTGCAATAAATAAATAATTTTTTTTTTATTATTTTTGCACTGTCAATGTCTAGAAGAATAAAATCAAATTGCCTTCAATCAGATAGTTGCAAAAACAAAGAACTTGGCTTCAAAATAAATTATAAAGAACTAGGATCCAATTATCTTATTCCAGACATCTCCCATTCACTAGTGAAAAACACATATATCTTAACTACCGTTGAGAAACCAGCCGGTGCTTGGAATTCTTTCAAAGACGAGTTTTGAAGCTAAAACGTTTTCAAGCTTGTCAAACTTGACAGCGAAAAGGAAAAAAGAAAAAGCAAAGAACTAGCCTATCATTCCACTAAATTGTATGAAACGCATTTTAAATTATAGAAGCACGAAAAGAAACTTTATTAACGTAACATTTTTTTTCTTCAAATTTTAACTATCATAGGTTGTAGTTTGGTTTAAGACAATAGGAAAGATTAGAAAGTTGAGAGAAATTCCTTACGAGTTGCACATAATTCTTTGAAGAATATTCCCTCAATTTTCTGACTATTGCACCATGGGGGCCATGACTCCCGTGGCTCCACCCCTATTGAGAGGGGTGCCTGCCTAACATCTCCCCAGGGGGGAGAGTGTACATCATAATTTGTGATAATGGGGGTACGTGTTCGTGTTGCCCCTACCCAATCAATCTGGCTCAGTTTGAAAAGAGTACAAATGTAAATATGTACAATATAAATATATACAAAATAATATAAAATATAAGGTTTCGCATTCTATATATTTACATTTATACTCCTTCCAAACTAAACCTATTATAAATTGTTCTCACTGGTGTGATGATGCTAAAATTGATTTTGTATCCTTAATATGCTCTCCCATATTGGATGTATACTTGGAGATTCCCTTTTCCTTTTTGTGAAATATGCTTGAATTCCATGGCCTATTTAAGTTGCAGCAAATGGTCTCATTAGTCTTCTTCGAGTTGGTTCTTCTTCGGTTCTTCCCCAGATTGGCTGATAGTAGACAAACCAGATCTCCTATTAATCACATTCTGCTCCTTTCCTATTAATCCAATCATATGATTACAACTGCCCCATGCTTGTATGACATCTCTCCCTCTCTAGCATTTTCCATTTCCTTTTTTTTTTTCTTTTTGGTCTTTGTAAAGAGTATGCTAAATGTCACGATGAGGTAGGGGCTCTGTCCTGCATTCATTACAAAGCAAAAATATCAGAAACAATGCTTGCAAACGAATCAGAAGCAAATCCATACTCTGTTCAGCAGTCATTGTGGGGAAACACTAATAGGATCCGTTCTGAAACACTTATAGGCGCTCCGTAATGAAACAATTATAGGCTCCGTTTGCTTTTTGATAGGTTATTTGGATAAATGTATTTATCTAGGTATGTAAATTTATTTTATTTCTCAAATAAATAAATCAATAATCATTTTAGCTATAAAAGTCCATAATTAAAAGGGATATTTTTTTTATGGATGAGTGAGCAAGAAAAAGGGGCATTTTAGCCATAAAAGCCTATTGCAATTTTCTCCATGTGAAAAAGTTATTTATCCACCTGGGAGTAGCGGTGAGCTAGAAAAACCAAAAAACTGAATTGAACCGAAAAATTAGTTAATCGAATTGGTTGGTTTGGTATTTTAAAAAAAACCGAAGTACAGGTTCAGTTTCAGTTAACCAATATAGAAAACCTATGGTTAACCGGAACCGATCGATATACATATATTTCTATATATTTTATGTATATTTATATATATATATATATATATATATATATATATATTATTTTCTTATATTATAAATTAATAAATATGCATTATATATATAAATATACATAATATATTATTTATTATTTAAAATATAATATTTTATATATTTCTAGTTTTCTATTATATATTTATACATTTTTTTGTAATATATATTGTAAATTTAAAAAACCAAAAAATCGACGAACTGAACCAACAATTAACTAAACCGGTCAACCGGTTAACCGATCGGCTTCGATTTAGTTTCGGTTACCAGTTTTTCAGAAACCAATCATACCAGTTTGGTTTCAAAATTAGGCCCACGGTTCAGTTAAGCACCCCTACGTGCGAGAAGAATATACCTAAGAAAATAAATTTTTCTTGGTCCCCACATAAATCTGAAAAAAAAATATAGGTTTCTTGGTCAAGGATTCTATTAACCAACTTTCCCCCCTCTCAAAATCCATAAAAATGAACGCCCCTTAGAGGCCCAGTTTGGATTTGCTGCAATAACAGAGGCAATAATTCCAAACAAAGCAGAAAAAAAAGATCCTTTAGCAGCTATTGTGAAGAATCACTTTGACTAATTCAGTCGGTCCGAATCCAATAAGGATTCATTGGATTTTCATGTTCAAATTTGAATTCATATATCTTATTGGATATCCATTCAATTAGAATTGTAATAAAAAAAATTTACGATATAATATAAATAATATATATATATATATATAATATAACATATAATATTTCATAACTAATGGGTCAGATCGGATTGGATAAGAGTATATTCGAATTTGATTTATTAACTAAATGAACCATTTTTTCCGATCCAATCCGATCTATAAGGATCAAGGGAAGTATCCGAATCCACGGATTTGAGTTAGATCTGATCCAACTTATTTGCAGCTGAGAGAGATAGAGATGGTGGTTGAAATAACATGAGGATTTCTGTTATAATTTTTATTTTGCTTCAAGGGCTACACAATGGGGGTAGTCCATCCCCAAATCCATAACCACCCCCAACTCAGGTGCAGGCAGGATTCGATCCCAATTTCTGTTATGAATTATGAACAAAAACTTAAGAATAGAGAAGTGATGAAGATGATAGAAGGGTGGAGATTAGGGTTGTCAATGGGTTGGGTCTGAGGCGGACCCAAATCAATTGGACCAGTTCTGGTTCCATGAGCTAAAACCAACGGGTTGGTTTTGGGTCCTAATATAGCATCCAGATTACTATCGGTTTGGAATCAGTTTCACCTAATGCCAAATTGGTTCAAACCCAACCTGATATTATATATCTATATATTATAATAGGGTCTGTTATGGGCACACCATCCGACAGCGCACTGCGGAGTAGTCATAGGCAGCAGCATGCACGGCAGGCCGCATAGCAGCAGGCACCGCCTAGCAACGCCGCACAGCAGCACGCACCGATAGCGCGCAACGCGCACCGCCAGGCAGCAGTGCGCACCGCACGCACCGCGCACCCACCCGGCACCGCACGACAGCTGCACCATGGCGCGCAGCACGCACCGCCAGGCAGTAGCGCGCACCGCACGCACTACACGGCAGCACGCACCGCGCACACACCCGGCACCGCACGGCAGCGGCACCATGAGCCGCGCGCACGCACTGCGCGGCAGCAGCACTATGCGCACGCACCGCGCGACAGCAGCACCATGAGCCGCGCGCAGGCACCCGGCAGCAGCAGAGCGGGGCCCACACAACAGCTCATTGGGGTGGGCCCACCCTTATCTAGACACGTCAAGCCAGCTCGCCGCCAGCCTACCTTATCCTTATCTTATCCCTTATCCCTTATCTTTATCTAATCTTATCTTTATCTTTATCTTAAGTAAGAGTGAGTTACCATTAGGAGTAGGTAATTAGGAGTTTGAGTTTAATTAGGAATTCCCTTCTGTAATCTCTTATTTAAGGAGCTACGAATTGAAATAAAGGCATTCAGTTTTCCAGCCAAGAAAATAGTGAGGAGAGTTCGGGTGGTCTCTTGGACAAATCACCCCAAGGGAGAGTTCGGGTGGTCTCTTAGACAAATCACCCATTCAGTTTCCACAATAGGGTTTACACGCAAGAGAAGGCGCAAGGGGAAGCAGGGCTTTTGCACCGTGGACCGGCCCGTGACGGGATCCTACGTGCGGGACCATAACAAATTGGTATCAGAGCCAAACGTCACGGGCGATATGGAGCAGCTGTCTTCCAAAGTCCACGAACTGGAACACCAACTTGTAGAAACCAACATGGAGGTTCGTGAAGTCAGGGAAGACGTCCGGGAGATGCGACGCCTGCTGGAAGCATTCCTCTCCAACAAAGAAATGAGTTCGGAGGGAATCGCCAACACCAATAGACGCCTTTCGGACTGGGCAGAGGCATGCAGCGAACAACAGATCGCTGCCCCTACAGCCGCAGTTATTTCCAAGGATCAACGCACGGAGGATGAAACTGTAAAGTCTCCTCCTTTGGCTGGGAACGATGTCACGAACATTATAGTAGAACCCGCAGAATGCGCTCCTTTAACGGAGACAGGTGGGCTTGGCGATGTTGCTGGGGCTTTACCGGAGGCCTTGGCTCGGCGTGGACATAAAGCTATGGTTGCGGCACCACAATATGGTAACTATACAAAAATCCAAGAAACAGGAGTGTGCAAGAGATGTAAGGTGGAGGGGCAGGATATAGAGGTAATTTTCTTCCAAGCTTATACTGATGGCATAGATTTTGTGTTCATGGACAGCCCTATGTTTCGTAATATTGAGGAAAATATATATGGGGAAGGCCGATAGGATATTTTAAAACGCATGGTCCTCTCCGGTAAGTCCGCCCTTGAGGTCCTTGACTGTAAGCATACCCGATGCATTCTTGTGATCCACAACATAGCACACCGGGGTCGTGGTCCAGTACGTGGTTTCTGTTATGTGGATCTTCCACAAAACTACTTCAAACTATATGACCCAAGAGGTAGGGAACACTTTAATGGCCTTGCGGCTGGCCTGAGTGCAACAGAGCGGTAGTCACTGTAAGCCATGGTTACGCCTGGGAGCTGGAAACTAAAGAAGGTGGCGGGGGTCTGCATCAAATAGTCCAGCGTTATGCACTGAGAGACGGGGCAGTCCCTGTTGTTCATACTATTGATGGACTAAGAAATAGCGTGCAGTCGTTTGATCCATTCGCAGAGTCCCAAGCCATGTATCCTGAACACAAGCTTGAGTACAAGCTCGTAGTTCGGGAGGGGTGTAATGTTGTGGGCACACCATCCAGGAGCGCACTGCGGAGCAGTCATAGGCAGCAGCATGCACGGCAGGCCGCACAGCAGCAGGCACCACCTGGCAGCGCCGCACAACAGCACGCACCGATAGCGCGCAACGCGCACCGCACGCACCGTGCACCCACCCGGCACCGCACTGTAGCGGCACCATGGCGCGCAGCACGCACCGCCAGGCAGCAGCCCGCACCGCACGCATTGCACAACAGCACGCACCGCGCACACGCCCGGCACCGCACGGCAGCGGCACCTTGAGCCGCGCGCACGTACTGCGCGGCAGCAGCACTGTGCGCACGCACCGCGCGGCAGCGGCACCATGAGTCGCACGCACGCACCCGGCAGCAGCAGCAAAGCAGGGCCCACACGACAGCTCATAGGGGTGGGCCCACCCTTATCTGGACACGTCAAGCCAGCTCGCCGCCAGCCTACCTTATCCTTATCTTATCCCTTATCCCTTATCTTTATCTAATCTTATCTTTATCTTTATCTTTATCTTAAGTAAGAGTGAGTTACCATTAGGAGTAGGTAATTAGGAGTTTGAGTTCAAATTGGAGTTTGAGTTTAATTAGGAATTCCCTTCTGTAATCTCCTATTTAAGGAGCTACGAATTGAAATAAAGGTATTCAATTTTCCAGCCAAGAAAATAGTGAGGAGAGTTCGGGTGGTCTCTTGGACAAATCACCCAAGGGAGAGTTCGGGTGGTCTCTTGGACAAATCACCCATTCAGTTTCCGCAATAGGGTCTGCACGCAAGGGAAGGCGCAAGGGGAAGCAGGGCTTTCGCACCATGGACCGGCCCGTGATGGGATCCTACGCGCGGGACCATAACAAATTTCGGAGGGAATCGCCAACACCAATAGACGCCATCCGGACTGGGCAAAGGCATGCAGCGAACAACAGATCGCTGCACCTACAGCCGCAGTTATTTCCAAGGATTAGCGCACGGAGGATGAAACTGTAAAGTCTCCTCCTACAGCCCAGCACCGGTGTCGGGCGTGTGCGCGGTGCGTGCTGTCGTGCAGTGCGTGCGGTGCGCGCTGCTGCCTGGCGGTGCGTGCTGCGCGCCATGGTGCCGCTGCCGTGCGGTGCCGGGTGGGTGCGCGGTGCGTGCGGTGCGCACTGCTGCCTGGCGGTGCGCGTTGCGCACTACCGGTGTGTGCTGCTGTGCGGCACTACCAGGTGGTGCCTGTTGTTGTGCGGCCTGCCGTGCATGCTGCTGCCTATGACTACTCCGCAGTGCGCTGCCGGATGGTGTACCCATAATAGGGTCAGACCCAATTATCCTGAAAATTGATCAATTCAATTCCGGGTCCAAAAATTACAGACCCTATCGGATCTGGGCCCTCAAAATTTCATGTCAGATTCTAGCAGATTCCGGCTCAGACCAGATTCTTTAACAGCCCTAATGGAGATGTCTCACATACAAATTGTTGCACATAATAATGATAATATTGATGTCACACAGAAGTTGAGATAGCTGTCACCACGTCATTGAGTTAGTAGGAACAGCAAAATGTGATTATTTGGAGATCCGGACTGGATTGCAGATCTTGAAAAAGATAGCTGTGAATCGTTTTCCATTATTAGTGAAGGTGGTTGTTAGATTGGTTTGGTGTTTGATGTATTTGTTTAGTTCGTCTGTTTTCTTAGTAACTTTATTTGTTTATCCTCTTATTGTTTCTTCCTGAGTCAACAATTATATAAAACCTACTTTTTTTTGGTAAACTATAAAAGAAAATTACCATATACTCAGCGGCATATGCTTATTTTTTAGGGCATTCTCGATTCTGAGTAGACTGTCGGACCAAGCTGTACATTCAACTTTACATTATCTTGGGCTCGGGCTTCAATCTGGACCCATTAAAATTTTGATAAAATCCCGAGCCGGCCGTCGAAAGCTTCGTCAAGTTAATACTTTCTGTATCCTAATGCCTAATAATTTTCTATGACGGTAATGAGACAGGCAAAGTCCATATCTCCTGTTGAATCAAAATTACTCATTCCAACAAGTTGCTAATGGAGCTGCCACTATTGGGATTTTTTTGTTGCTGTGTCTCATTAACCCATCTCTTTCTCTCTGAGGCATGTATTCCATTACATGGATAAAAGCCCGAAAATATTTTTTTATATTAAAAGCTATTAAGGCTGTGTTTGGAAATGATGTAAATAAGTGTAAATACAAATATATAAAGTGTAAAATGGTTCATATAAGTTATAAAGTTGGATTTATTTTGTACTTACAAATTTACCTTCTTTTCAAACAGATTTTTAATTGTAATGAATGCAAACACAAATTTCAATAAAACATGTCTTTTTTTTTAATCAAAAATCCACTTAAATGCAAATTTATTTCTTTTTTATTGATGTACTTTTATATCTTATTAACAATGTAAAATTGCATTCAAAAATGTGTTTTCTGTCATTTATCAATGCATAAATGTACTGTTGCCAAACATGTGCAAAACTGAACAAGAGTGCAAATTTACCCTAAACCGGGATTTACACTCCATTTACATTGTTTCCAAACGCATCTTAAGGTATCTCTACAATTTATATTCTTTTTGTACTATAATTTTTTCATATAGTTTTTAATTTCTTGTTATTCCTTCATATTCATTTTTCAATTTTTGTTATTTAACTTATTTTTCAAATTCTTAAACCAAATCACTGTTAATCTAGTTGAACTGTTAACCAAATCAAATTCACTTGGAGGATTTGGTC
Organism: Nelumbo nucifera; assembly: GCF_055504915.1. Classification (NCBI taxonomy): domain Eukaryota; kingdom Viridiplantae; phylum Streptophyta; class Magnoliopsida; order Proteales; family Nelumbonaceae; genus Nelumbo; species Nelumbo nucifera. The sequence goes on from NC_142650.1 coordinate 30,169,593, forward strand.
CGCCTTCGTGCCATCTCTTTCGATTTATTGGGCCGGCCTACTTGTGAAAATGTTTGCCAAGATGGGCTTTTACAATGAACTTTTCGCTAGGTGGGCTCCTATTTTAGGGCCCAACTAACAGTTGTCCATTGTTGGATCCTCCTCTTTCTATATTACAAAAAGTACAACGCCTTATTGTGGGCCCTTTACCTGGTTTTTTTGTGAGATCAAACTGTCTATAATCTGTCTCCTAAAAAAAGGTCTATCTCTGTTATACATGCCAGTAATTTTTTGCCGGTCAGTGGCTTTGATAAAACGGCGCGGGAATCATGGCTGTGGCCTGTGGGCGCAAAACGGGCCCCCATGTTCCCTTCATTGTCTTCTTTTTATTGGGCAAATTTCAGCCGAAAAGGAGATAGCCCTTCATTTAGAATAAATTTTTACTTAAGAGAAAACATTGAATGGCTGACATTCGTGGGGAATAGATGTGGGAAGAAGGGAGTGAACATGAAAATCCAGAGGAAGCTCTATATGATGTATGCTTTGAAATTTGAATTGGCCACATTATCCCTACAAGTGACAAACAGGCAAGGTTGTAAATCTTATTGAGTTGATTAGGTTATACTTTTGTTGGACGGAATTAGAATCCTATTCTCATTCTTAGTAGAACGATATTTCTCCATTTGAGGAAAGGACTATTCATTTTTCTTCCCTTGAGAATGAGATCTCATTCCAATTGATTTCAGTTCAAAAATTCTCATCTAAACCAAAGAATTTATGGGAATAAATTATTCTGATTCTAAAATGTTTCGATTCTGATTCCAACTACAAACCAAATGGACTCTTATAAACATAATTTTTAAGAAGTTTTCCATACAGAGGAACATTGGTATTGATTTCATAAATGGTGGGTGTTCATCCCTAGGTATCCATATACCTGTTTATGGATATGGGCTGTTGAAAGCTGAAACAAGGAAAACGAGGTGGGTTAGCTCTGGTTCTAAACCAGAGTGAGCTGTGGCATTGAAGTCAGCAATTCAAATTTGATCTGGATGTTTGCCCAAAGCAAGATTTTCTATGTTGGCCATTGTTGGTAATACCAACAAGGCATGAACCCAACTGTGTGATTTCCTATAAGCCATTTGAATCTTTTCTTTCTGTCTGACACTCAAGTGCACTGAACTTGACACCTGTCCCATGTTTTGAGCATTGGGACCCACCAGTAGATGGATACTACCTGCTAGATCAGTGAACCACCAAAGATTCTAATTGTCTGATTTCGCTATAAATTTAATTGAATTCCGTAGAAAGTTTTTCTTCCACCTATAGTAATTTAATTTTGGTTATTCTGGGAACTCTTCTAATTGCTCTCACTATTGACATGTTTTATCTTCGGAGTCTTTCGTCAGTGAATCAGCGGAGAGGTGGCTCTGTTGGTATGTTAATTGTTTCTCTTTAACATTAATATAAAATTAATTCTTACAAAACCCTAACCAACAATTTAGAGAAGGGAATCATTCATCAGTAGTTCTTTTTAAGGTTCTAAATATCGACATGGGCCGATATGCCTGGTATATCAGCCTGTGTCGGTTCATTTTTTTAAGTTTTATTTATTTTTTTTTAAATCGATTTAGAGGAGTCAATTTAAGGCTTGGTTATCTTCTTAATTGGTGGCTTACCCGATATAACCCTTAAAGGGACATATCAATAAGCCATCATCACAATACGTATCAACCAATACAAACCGATAAGTATCGATACTTTGAACCTTGAGTCTTCTTGGTTTTTGAAACATCGGCTAATAGCTTATTATGGGTGGGGAGAGCCCAAACCCCAGAATCCAGACACATTCAAAGTTCTATGGGCTGTGGGTTGTGTGACCCCAGTCTCTCAGACTTCTCTTTTGTCAAATTAAAGTAAACATGAAACCTTTCTTGCTTAGATGATAAAGAATAATAAGTCAATATCATCACCAATTTACCATCATCTATTTCACTATTTTATTCTATTTACTAATATCATATCCACGCTTTAGTATGTGTATGAAATGACAATTCAAGAATCATGACCAGGACTGGAGTTTGGCAAAAACTTTCATGCCGGTTGTCAACAAAATACAAACCTATCAGCCCACCTTCTTGATCCGAACTCAGATAAGCGGCCTAAGACAAACTCATACCGGTGGAGTTCAGCTTTAGGAGATTTAAAAACCTTTGGCCCAAGCATGGAGACCCATAGAGGGTTCCTGGGCAATGGGCACTAAAAATCATGCGAGCGGATTAGGCCACTTGGCTAACATTTTATTTCTGTATATGCAAATTGCAACTTTTACCAGCGTGGTCGCAAGTGGCTAATCGATGGAGGGTGGAATGGATTTATTTTGATCTGCTCTTTACAGAATTCTCTTCACACCAACCATACAACCACATCCCATCATGTATTAGGAACATCTCCATCAATAATAACAGGAGATGTTTCTAATATACAGCTGGAATATGCTGTGAGGTAGGTTGGTGTGAGGAATAAATCCCAACTCCTTGAAAACATAAAACATGAGCTATTAATATATAGTGCTACCCATAAATTGGGTCTGGTCCAAATTATGGTATATCTGGTCCCGACCCAGTAAGTAAATTTTCAGAACCAGTTTCAAACCAGCCCAACAGTGTCGCTAACTATCAGCAGAGATGTGGATTTGATTCCTGCTACGACCAATTTTGTGGAGAGGGGTTATTAGTTATTAGGGTTCGTTCGTTTATCGGTAAATTATTTATCCGAGTAAATACAATTATTTGGATAAGTTTTTCTTGGGAAACACTTACCCGAGTAAGTACATTTACCCATGTTCTTTTATTTCTCAGGTAAATAAGGTAAAACCATTTTAGTCATAAAAATTCATTATTAAATGGGGAGTTTTTGTTCCTTTTAAGTGTTAGCAACTTTCTCCCTAAGTGGGAAAGTTATTTACCCACCTAGGACCGGATAAGTGATACCCAAGAAAATAAACTTTCCCTGATCCCCACATTAATCTGAGAAAAGAACATTGTATTATTGGTCAAAGGAAACCAAAATCCCATTGACCAACTTTCCTCCTCTCAAAATTCAAAAAAAGAACCCCCCCCCCAAAATATAAAAAAAAAAAAGAAAAAAGACCCAACTATAAATTTGACAACAAATCTACTTATTTGTTAAATTGACACATTTAAACATAACATCATTCTATGATTGATTTACAAATCTTTCTTAGGAAAAATGGGAATTTTTTATAAAAAAAAAGAGAAAAATACGTATTAATCTTTGAACATTTTTATAATATTCCAACATACATATATATAGTCGGTTCAGGTCTTTATAAATTCGAAACAACCAAATCCATCCTGATGCAGTTATAATCAGGATACCTAATGTAGATCCGGAATCTATAATTGGGTTGGTTTTTCGGGTTGTTTAGACATGCCTGGCCTATTGACAGTAGCTCAATGAATGAAGCCTATGGCAACATGATCGTGATTAAACAACTGCCATGTACACAAAATCAATATATTTTTGCTGATGTGATAATTTTTGTTTCGAAAAATAAAATCATCCGTAAGGTTGCAAATGGGTTCAATCAAATTGGATATAGGTAGATTCAAATATGATATATTTATACTCGACTCAAATCAGAGCATATCTGTTAGATATCTAATGAATTCAAATCGAAGTTGGATTATAGTCAAATGTTAAATAATATAATTAAATTAGACTAAAACAACATATTAATATATTATATATTCTTAATTAAATAAACTAAAAACGAATATAATGTTAAATTTTGTTAACAGAATGAATTGAAAATTACTTGTATGAAACTTGAGCATATGACAATTTATTGGAAATACAACATTTAGCTCTATATATAATATGAATTTTAAGTATATGAGCATATATATTTAAATTGAATCAAATTTAAACTTGAACATTCAGATAACATTTGCAGCCCTAATTATCTATAATCACATTTGCTGCCCATGGTTGCAGAGCACTCCCTTATGAGTTATGACCCTCCAATGAAACACGGACAGACCAGCGATAGAAATAAATTCAAAAAATAATGTTAAATTACTTTTTAATTTCTAAAAGGAATTAATTTCCATCATTGGCATACCTGTGTTTCATTGGGGATTCAAAGGAAAGTTGTGACCCGGGTAGCTCAAATCATATAATACGATCATACACCGTGAACTGGGCAACCTATCATGAGTGGTGAATATGTCAGTTTTGTGCAGCCCGCTGTACATGATTTTGTCTCGGCCCATCCAGTCCTAGATCATACACGTTGGCAAACACCGCCTAATTGACAGGTTACTTCAGCATGGGCCAGGCCACTGATATGTGATGAAGGGAAATTTGGCCCGACCTCGCGATCGCCCGACACGTGGCAAAGGCAAGCAGCTCGGGACAGTAGAGCGCCCAAAGTGAACATCGGAAGCAAGTTCAAACTCACTACCGAGCCCGAACTCCAGACCGCTGTACTTAGTCTGAGCTCCTTGTTAGGAGCGAGCTCCCTGTCAAAGGTCCGAGCTCCCTAAAAACCCGAGCTCCCTAAAAACCCGAGCTCCCTAAGTCCGAGCTCCCTACTAGGAGCCCGAGCTCCCTGTTAAGGGTCCGAGCTCCCTAAGTAAGAACCCAAGCTCCCTAAAATCCGAGCTCCCTACTAGGAGCCCGAGCTCCCTGTTAAGAGCGAGCTCCCTGTTAAGGGTCCGAGCTCCCCAAGTAAGAACCCGAGCTCCCTAAAATCCAAGCTCCCTATTAAGAACAAGCTCCCTACTGGGAGCCCGAGCTCCCTATTAAGAGCGAGCTCCCTACTAAGAACCCGAGCTCCCTGCAAGGAGCACGAACTATACTGGGCCCCAAGCCTCACAAAGCTGACCCGAGCAGACCCGTGGCAGCTCGGAACACTCCAAACCGAACTCAAGGCACCTCGCTCGCCACTCCAACACTTCACTTCCAAAGCACCAGGCCAGCCAAACGTACCCGACACCAAGGACGTCCGTATCCAAGGGCGACGTACCTGACTGATTTGGGATCTGACGCCTGACAGCCGCATTTCAAACGGCTTCCTGCCACCGCCACCTGCAACCGTCGTCACTAGCCGCAGAGACAGCTCCGACAAAAGGAACAGTGGCGGTTCTGTCCGGCCAGAGGAAATGACACCCGAACTGGCAGGAGTTCAGAAGTAATCATGCCCGACCTGACGGAGGCCTGGAAGTGAGTGCGCGAAGTGGTTATAAAAGGCTTCTACCCCCTAGGAACGAGGTATGCTAACTTTCGCGCTATCTGGTTATTCTTGCCTTTGAAGGATTCTAACTTGAGCTTCGGAGCCCTTACGCCGGGTTCTCCCCGGAGCTTCTCTTCTCCTTCCGTTTCAGGTCCCTGTTACTTAGTTTAGAGGCAAGATCATCGACAACTAAGACCGGCCAGATTGTGCATCATCAATATGAATTCGTAATAGTGAATGCCGCTGAACGACCACGTTTAGGTCCACAACGAAGAGGTGGTGGAGAATGGAGATATAATGTACAAGGAATTCCAAATCTGCGATGACCTTGTCGTAGGACGTCTAGTGTGGTGGTAAGAGCAAGGTGGATGAGCGTGTGTTTTGAGTTGTTGACAAGTGAATAATGGATAATGACTAGATTGAAACCACCAGAGATTTTGTTTAGTGGCGCCCACTGCCGACACCCTGCAGAAAACAAAGGAAACGTTTCTCGCAACAATAGAGTGAAAATACATACAAAATATATTGTATTTGTATTCCTTCCGAACTGAGATTTAGGGGGCCTTAGTTTTATGGATTTTGAGAGGGGGGAAATTGGTTAATGGGATTGTGGAGACTAGGGAAATTTATGTTCTTTCTTCAGATTTATGTGGAGACTAGAGAAAGTTTATCTACCTGACTGTCACTTACCCCGATCTACCAAGTGGGTAAATAACTTTCTTACTTGGAAAAGTTGACAACACTTGGATGGGTAAAAAATGCCCCCTTTAATAATAAATTTTTATGGCTAAAATGGTCATTGGCTTATTTAACAGAAAAATAAAAGAACATGCATAAATACATTTTTCCGGATAAATAACTTACCGAAAAACAAATGGAGCCTGAAGGCCAGTAATTGTGCTAGAATTTTCCTGCTAGCACAAACTAAGGACTGATGTGTTGGGCATAACTTTTAGCCCAATATCCATTTTAAGGATGGGCCTCTCGTCCTTTATCTTCGTATCAGCCCAACTTGATGAATTGCAGAATCTCCGTCTTATGAGAGATTACACAGAAAGAAGTTCAAGACCATATTTGGGAGTGCTTAAGTTAAAATAAATACTTATTGTTTAAGTGCTTAAAAACAAGTGCTTATTCAATTAATAACTTATTTGCATTTGGCACCCAACTTTTTCAAAGCTTATTTTATATTAAACATTTGGTAGTATTTTTCTCTAATAAGTACTTAAATAAGCATTTGTGACTATTTTGTCCTTCATCTTCTTTCAAATTTTCAAAATATACCATTTGAAAACACTTTAAGAAACTACTTTCATTAAAATATTTTACAAAAGCACTTTCAGAAAAGTACTTTTGTAAAAGTGCTTCTGTAAAAATGCTTTCATAAAAGTACTTTCCTAAAAGTATTTTTTATAAAAATACTTATATAAAAATATTTTCATAAAAATACTTTCATAAAATTGCTTTCAAAAAAATATTTTTATAAAATTCAATTAAGGATAATTTTACAAGCGGTATTTTAAAAACTAGAGATAATTTTGAAAGAAAAAAAAAATTGAATAAATACTTATTGTATAAACACTAAAAAAAAAATTAAACAAATTTATTTCTCAAATACCAATAAGTGCTTAATGACCCAAATAAATACTTATTTTTAAGCACTCTCAAACATTGGCCCAAGTCTGTGTGAATGAATAAGGATGCAATAGAAGTAATTGACTGTGCGACCCATGTAAAGGCTATGTGGTCCAGATTTCAAGCACCGGGATCTGGGATCTGCTGTGTGAATCTGGCTGTGTGACTAATCACACTTGAACACGGCAGCTTTTCATACACATAGGACCAACATGTGGTGTGACCCTCTGTGTACGGAACACAGCTGTGCATGTTGCCATGTTCACTTATGATCGGTCAGGATCACGTTGTCAAGTTGGTACACACTTGTGTTTGCATCAAAAATTCCCATTTCATTTCCTCTCTTCTCTAAGAGTTCTGTGTGAATAAAGAAGGTTCCCAACTTCCTGTTCGGGCCACAAGGCGGGACTGGGACCCCAGCACCTCACAGTCTAACAGATCACCGAGCAACCAGCTCTGATTTGTTTGCTGCTCGCCGGCTCATACCGATTCAACATACAGGGCTGACCCGTCTTCAAAAGTTCAACCCATCAGATCTCTCACGTGAATTTGGAAAAAAAAAAAAGATGCAGTCGTGCAGATTGATTGGTTATGAATTTATTAGGCATCATACCCACGCACCACAACCCAGCACAATTGCATCCACCATCAGGGCCATGCTCCCTTCACGTGAAAAATCTTCCCCTTTATCAGTTGAAATCAACCTACCAAAGTGAAGAATAAATGGAGAGAGAAAAGAACCTCGAAATTGTTAAAATAAATAAACAAACAAATAAAACTACACTATTGAATCCTCTTGTAATGGTCCAAGACTGGAGTCAAAGTAAAAAATAAATAAAACTATGAGAGAAGAAGAGAAGAAAGGGGGAAAATAAGTTAATTAATTTTGCATTCAATCGTGTGATTGGATTTTTTTCCACCACAAATTCTGGTCTAATAAATCAACGATCCGGATGGTGGAAGAGTCAAAAACCTTGCAATGTCAATTGTCAGGTGATGGCCTGATGGAGTAGGGATTGGGTTTTGGACTGAGTTTGGGAGATTAGGGGACATCTGTCAAGTTTATACAATGGAATTGTAATGGGGTTCACTAAAACTGAAGGTCTGTATTCTGTAAAACAGAGAGAGAGAGAGAGAATCGATGCTTTCAATCGCTCGATATGAGATTTTTCAGTATCGGTCGTATCAATGCTTTGAACATTCTCCACGATTATCCAGAATCCAGACCATAGTTTGAGAAAGCTAGGACCGAAAGAATTGGGTCCACTAAACCAAATGTCAACCGCACTATCTCCATCTACAGTCGTCCTTATCTCCTCTAATCCACTCACTAATCCAGACTACCACAAAAATGAAAAACCCACCTCTGGTGTGTTGTCTGCTCACCCCCAAGGCCCCAACCATGAAAGCATAAAGCCAACCCCTACTACAAGCTTCCATCTTTTCCTCCGCCCAAACAGAACCGAAAAACCACATACAATGTTGGAGCTAGAACAGACCAATCGATAAGCTCCACGCGGGGTGCAGTGCAGGCAGTCGGCAGCCCTAAATTGTCTTCTTGTTTGACTTGGAATTCCTTCTTATCCACCGTACTAAACAAATGCAGTGAACTGTGAACTAAGTTGTCTTCTTGCGCAATTGCGCTCAAGGTGGTATTTTCACCATTTTGGCCTTCCCAAGTCTGTACATCCAAATTAACGATCCCAGTCATCTGAAAGCGAGACAAATGGCTTATGAGTTATGGCTGCATCCTCCAACCCCCAACAGTCTCACGCTCATATGAACGCAAACAAAAAAGGGGAAGCTCCCACCCACCTTCCCTCCCTTCCAAGACACACCATCGGAAGGTGAATATACTAAATGCATAAACGAATTAGCATCCTGCAGCGTGCTACTGGGCCCAGGGCCCATACATAGACCAATGAATCATTGAAGGTCACGCTTCAACCATTATGAAATTGCAGCTTGTACTGGCGGTGTCCGTCTTGGTCACTGCATTTACATCCTCTATTTGCTGCTGGCCTCAATGGATCAAATCAAGTTAGGTTGCTTCTTACAAGGCCTAGTTCATCTGAGCCAACAGTTTAAGAATTACCTCCACCACGCTCAAATTTCAAAGTTGTGATAACTGATGAGAGAATCGATGGCCGAGTCTGAAAACAGTTGCAGAAGAACTTGAATGCTTCAACAAACCCGCATAATTGTACTACACACAATGATAAATTCGGCAGAGAATCTGGAGAAAAAAACTAATCCAGCAGCTAGTGGGGAACAGAAACTCTGTCCGGTTTAGATACAAAATGTTTCAAGAGAGGTGCCCATTATCTGAGCCCTCCATGATTCATTTAATTACACTTTTATATGTAACTGTTTCGAGGAAAAATATTAGAAAAAAACAAGTAATGAGGGTCGGCCCCAAAGAATTCTGGACAAATGCAGAAACCTACAAAAAAGAATCTATCAACATCTAATGGTTAGGATCCCTACAACGCTCTGCCCTCAGTACCTTCTTCGCGACTCACCGCCAACAATCAGCAACTGTAGTCGGCGGTATTATTTCTAATTTTTCCTCCAATGGAAGATATGGATTCTTCCTATGTACAGTTAGGACAACTCGCCCAACTTGCAGGGTCATCAGTGCCATGGCGTATCCCCTTTTGATTGAGCTTCTGATTCAGTGACTGTTGCTTGGAGAAAAGAGAAGATGATTGTGGGTTATCTTTCCTAGCTCATTCCATATAAATCCTCGGGGCCGGAATCATCTTCCAGAGGCAGATTTAGATCAGGCAGTACAAAGAGACTCTCCCTGCTACAAACATCTTTATTTCGTACTTCGTGCGATTCGGAAGGAGGAGATGAACATACTGCAGCATCAAGCTCATTGGGTGGGGCAGTTGTTGGCTCGCCTGTAGGAGTGTCCACAACTGATACTGATTCAATATGTTGGGGTCCATCACAGAGTGGTTCCTTTGGCGTGACTGCTTTGTTAGCCGATTGGTTTTGCAAATCGAGCTGCAGAGTATCAAAGTAGAGTAAAATTAAGTGCTCTGTCACACCTTTTCAAATTTCGCCAGCAAAACAACAAATCAACGTAAAGTAGGAAACTCCTTTTACGTAAGTTTCTTTCACTCAGATTGTGAAATAAGCTACATTCTCTTTGTTTAGTCGTGTCTCTCTGAGTCGGCAATCAAGGGGTAAATCTAAGGGAGATGTTTCACACCAAAAATCAAACAAATAGTTGATTGTACCATCTCATCATGACTCTCATCCAAAATTTGTAGCATCTTCTTTACATATTCAAGGCTGGGTAATCACCCGGTTAAGTTTTTAGCACAAACATTTTCACATGCGATCACATGAAGTCAAATCACAAGCACTGCGACAGCCTGTAACTTATCTCAGAATATATTCCAAATGGAATAAAAGAGAGAAACAACTAATTGAACTCTAGTCACTAAAGTTTACCTTTAATTCTCAGATAAATATTCCAGCAGCAATACTAGCAAGCAACACTTGATGCCTTGCTCCTTAGTTCTATGAACTACATACATGGTGTCTCAACAAAATTGTCAAAACAAGAAAGCTGAATTGATCCCACCATACTTTTAGGCTATGTTTGGTTTGAAGGAAAAGGTAGGGAAAGGAAGGGAAAGACAGGGAAACCAATACAAGGTTTGTAAAGGTTTCCCTACCCTTCCCTTCCTTTCCCTACATTTTCCTTCAAACCAAACATGGCCTTAGGGCATAGAACTGGAGGCAAAGCGTCCATGTAATAGTGCCACCAAATAATTTGACAGAGTATCTTCGTTTTAAAAATTTGCATGTTAAGTTATTAAGCCATATATGATCATCTTAGATTGCAAAGAGTTTTTCGGAGACTTTCTCTATGAAACAATATTTTTAATATTATCTTAACGACAAAACTAAACGAATTTTCAACAACAGTGACAGATGCACGGTCAAGTTATTTGACTCGTGAAAAGAAATGTTTCAACACAGTTGTGTTGGCTGGAGATTGGAATTCATATCGCATCAGGGTAAAGTAAAGATGGAATCCTGAGAACTTTGTGAAAGAAACAGGTCTAAATTCGAAAAGGTAAACAAAACAAACAACAAAAGAAAGAGGTAGTCACCTTCCTTCTCTTCAAGTTCTCATTTCGTGTTCTCTGTTCCTCCAAAGTGATCCGTAGTGCTGCCAATTCCTGTTTATCAAATGGGTGGCATGAATCAGCATCCCCAAATGGCAAATTTACAAAAAGGAATGTTCTATTAGGAGGGGAAGAGAGCAGAGTCAGACCCTTTTCAAATGCGTCCTTTCTTTCAACAGTAAACTCTCCTCTTCTTTGAGTTCCGCAAATGTCTGAAAAATGATCAATAAATACTCTTCAGTTCAACCTACTGAAACCTGTTCAAACTTGCACAGGACTGTAGAGGGGACTACAAAAAATTAATGTGATTGGATGGTCAAAAGAACTCAAAACCATCCAAATCCGTTACATTCTATTAGTAACAAATTTCAATAATAATACCTTCTTCCTTCTTGATCTCCTAGTGGTGGTGATGGTGGTGGTGGCGGTAGTGTTTTCGTTTGTGGGGGTGACCTGAAACGGAAGAAATAAATGAGTAACGAACAAATCAAAGAACTTAAAACTAGTCCAAACAGAACTCAAAATGAAAAGCAACAGGGTTGTCACAGTAAATCCGTAATACACTGCAACAAGAAACCGAAAGAATTAAATGGGAGCAGCCTCTTGTCTGGTCGGTTGTCTGTGGCAGCCGCACATAAGCCCGGATATCACAGAATAACTGCCCAACTGACCAACAGTTTACGTGAGTGGGGTCCACTGAGGGCTCCGCGGCCCCACGCAAATAGACGCACACAGTCGTTTAGATCTAAATCAAACACACGTGGAAACAGACAAACGACGCGATCCGACGGCTAGAATCGATCGAGTAGATTAATTTCCCTAGGTCGCCCCGAACTGACCGGTCGGATACGTCATCCGAATCTACGGTCAAAACAGATTTCCATGCATGAAAGAGTCCTCCGCTGCTTTCTTTTTCTTTTTCTTCCTTATTTTTCTCTCCCCTCTGGTTGGTATACACTGTAGACTGTAGACTAGACGACCTAGACGTATCTGAAGGGGTGCAACGAAAGAAACAACCATGAGACAACCACAAGTCTAACAGACTCAACCAGTGGGCGCGTGGGACCCACCGCAAACGAACATCTCTCCCATTCTCCCTGTGCCATACAATAAAAAAAATCAGATAAATACGGGGTAGGACCCATCAGATAATGAATCCCACAACCACAGGCCACCATGGATGTCCGCCACCTGTCATCCCATCCGATCTCCCGAACCAGGCGTCACCTTGAGATCCACTCCCTCCACATCCAACGGAGGGCAAAAGGTAGGATACTAGGTGTCCAACTTTGTAAACAAATCTCTCCGTCGAGGTAATAATTTTTCTAATAAAAACGGGGGAAAATAAGTAAATAACAGAAGGTGACAATAAAAGAGGCATTAACGAGGGACCGACAGATCGATATGGGAGGCCATCGATCTGAGCCGTGCAAAACACCAAACATCGCCGTTTACACGTAGTACTTGTTCTCTCACAACAACACTAACAACACTACTACACCAAACCGAACATAGACCTAACGCCATCTCTCTCGCTAACTCACAAGAGCTGGGTGGGGACCACTTAACCACACGACATCACGCCACCGAGAAAATAGTTTGCGATAAAAAATAATCGGCAACCCTCTGACGGAAAGGTCCCTATTTATGACTTCCCAAGGAAAAGAGGGTTTTGACTCTGGAGAAGGGCGTATTCGTCATTTTAAAAAGGTGAAACTTGATACAGAACCCTCAACCCTAGACAAAAAGAAGAGGAGAATGACCGCGCGACGATGACCCTAGACAGTGGACACTTTCCGGGTTCTCGGTAATGACCAAAGACGCATTCTACCGGGTTTGTCCCTGGGCGACGATGAAGTATTAAAGAAATTCTGGGGGACATGGTAGTCAATTTGCACTCAGCCACTGTCTAATGCCCAGAAAACCAAAAAACATGGATGACAGGTGACCAAAAACAGGAGAGAAAAAAACGTGAAGGAGACCTTTAAAATCCTTTGCTCTGACCCGAAGACCTTCCAATGGTAATTCAATCGTTCACGGGGGCAATCTAGTCTGCTTAAATTCCAAAAATAAGATTTGGAAGCAAATAATCGAAGATGCCACGACCGGAGGTTACGGATGATCCGTCCGGTGAAATGACGAGACTACCCCGGAGATCGATGTATCAGCATTGCTTCGCCTGTTCGTCCTACTCGTTCTTCACACAGAAGCAGAAGCTATTTCCTCTGCTGATTCAAAGGAAGGAATCCAAAACAACGAACAACGAACAGGCTGCGTGCTCTGAGAATCTGAAATCAGCCCAAGCGCCCAACGATTTGATGTAAATGCGTCCATTCACGGGGATTGTAGTCTTGATAAAATTAAAAAAACGAAAACGGAAAAAACAATCCAACGACATCGGCGACTCGACGAATAGAGGACAACCACGTACCAACTACCAACCAGTAAAGCATCAGGGGTATTTCGGTCAATGAAACCCCCAAGAAACTAAGACTCAGAAAGATCCGGCAACCGAAAAAGTGACACCGACCGACCGACCGACGGAAGAGGAGGAACGAGAGAGGCGAAAAAGAATGAAACTAACCTTAGATCTCCCGCCGCTTGGCCTCTTGGCTGGTTTGCTCGACTCTTCGCACCCATCGTCGGCTGCACCACCACTAAAAGACTTGCCACCGCTCCACGACAGTGGCGTGGTGGGACTCGCCCGTGTCGACGACTCACCTTCCTTCTTCGCCTGCACAATATTGCATCTCACTACCTGCTTGGACCGCGGCTGTCTTACGCCCCAGCCGAGCGGAGGCACCGCCGCCAGCCTCTTCACCGTCGGGGACGCGTGCTCTTCCGCCTTGTTGAGACGCATCAACAACTCGGCCACCAAATAATCGTCCGAGAAGGCCGCTTTAACCCACTCGTCTTCTATCATCTCGTTATCGGTAGAGCAGAGAGGAAAACAGACAGAAGGGGATGGTGTGGAAGAGAAAGAAGGGAAGGTCAGAGGTGGGGGAGAAGGAGACAGAGAAAAGTGAAAAAGCGAAGTGTGAAGAAAAAAATGGTTACGAAGAATACCTGTTGGTTTTAAATAATGAATTTATATATCCGGTTTTATGTGGCGTTGGAGTAGATGCTCACCCAACCCCCTGCCCTCAGCTCTCTTCTCTCTGGCCCTTCTCTCCATATATATATCCACGGGCCCACTTATGACACGTGTCCTTGACGGCTCGTCTCTTAAGTGCACCCCTATCTGAGGCTCCAGCTGATGACGCTTGGATTGGAATCGTTTCTCTGATCAGAGACTACATAAGAAAAGACAAGTTGTTCGAATCGAAGGATAAGAAGATTCTGATCCAAGCGTTTGGAGATCATGATCCAAGTTCATCCTAATCTATCGCTGACACTACAGGTCTTCGGGCTTCGGCTTCGCAAAGAGCGTGACCCAGTGCCACTTTTCTACTTTACTTCTCGCACGTGTTTACCGGAGATAGTAGATTTGATTCGCACGCGCGAGGTAATTCCAGTTCCACGCGGCACGATTAAAGCTAATGTGGGTGGCATGTTGGACTTGGACTTTCGGTGTTAACAGTTTTCTTAAATCTTAACTGCGGAACAGAGAAAAACGTGCTTAGGTAAGTACGACTTCCGTCAACCATTCAATTGGAATCCAAGAAAATCGATGCTGTACCATGGGCAGGTAAAGATCTTGTGATTTCTCTTGATTCTCATCCAACGGATAGACATTAAGCAATTTGTTGCAAGCAATCACCAACGAACCGCGACCCGCGAGACTCCACTCTCCACTCTCCACTCTGAATCCTCAATCCTCTACGGTTCCCGGACGAAAATCCTAGACAGTAAAGACGAAGACCCCAAGACCGTACGATTCATGAGACAATCTGTCAATCTTGACACTACCGCGTCAGCATGGCATATGGGGCCCATGTTGTACGGATATAATGTGTCTTGAGGAGTAACCCGTAGAGGATGTAAACTCTACTAGAAGGATGAGAGAAACATAAACTCTAGGAAATCTGGATTTGAACTTTGAAGGTGTGAAAGCCCAGCACAAGAATCATGTATTCGACATTTATGAGGTAGGGTTCGGGTTTGGTAATAACCATTTCCTGCCCCAAACCGCTCTAGTTGTGAATCAGGGTAGGATAAAAATATTCAAATTGATAATGTATATGTTTGGTTTCGTTTAGTGCTACATAGGTGTTCCATTAGCAAATGCTTTATTAATTATATTTGTGTATTAGAGTTTGCAAAGGCAAACTTCAGTTTATATTGTCTTTCTTCATGAAGTTTCATTTTAGACTTTCTTAAAATGGATAGACATTTATTGACATTTTGTTGATGTAGTTCCTAATGATGCATATATATCATAAACGCCTTTATTAAATGTGTTTTTTGATTTTACAGTCACACAAGTACAAACGTTTATTAAAACCAAAAACTCTCAATATATAAGAATGCCCGTGCATTATAACTACGGAATTATTGATCTAAACAATAATTTTTGGCCTTTTTAATTTTTTAAATTAGAACAAGCCATTCATTCGAACTGGATGATCAACTGTTCGACCCAAGAACCAATCCCAAAATAATTCCATGTCCAGCATGTCCAGCCCAATTATAAAAACCTTTGATTATAATTTTAACACGTGGCAAATGGACATCTCAGAAAACCAACCTAGCCCTAACCCGATTACACTCATGCCCAACCCCGCAACCCGGCTTGTCCTACTAACCAACTATTCGCCCATGTTACAATAATTCTCACCTGCATTGGTTATAAAAAAATCGCATAAATTCTCTTCAGTTTTAAGAAGCATTTTTTTTCTGCAATCTAATAAATACAGGTGTATAAGTAAGTTTTGGTCCAAAGTACTCCACATATCATATTCCAACCCACCATTAAAAGAATTCGGACTAGTTGAATGCTATGGCTGTTCAGCAGTAATAAATTCATGCGTCCCTCTATAAAAAGTATGAATTCATGTATTTAAATACTGGCGTTCAGCCAAATCTTATCATTGATTTCACAGTCTGTTGAACAGTCATCGTGCTTAGCCAAACCTTATTCTCATTAACATGGATATTTGAGCCATTCAATCCATTGTCTCAAGACGAAAGCAATCTGATCGAACCCAAAACTGGATTTTTCGAACCCTTCTGTTGGTGATGGTTCAAACTTCAAACCATTGTATTTAAATTTGATATCTCAGGACAATGAGCAATTATATCAATCTTATTAATGACCTATTATCCTGATCAATCAATTAAATAAGAATAGCAAAAAATTATAAATTAATAACAATATAAACTAAGAATGATTCTGATATTATATCTTATGAATACAGTGACTTAAAAATCATTTATACGGCACATGAATCCATGATCCTTTATTAAAAAAGCTGGGATCTCATTGGATCGAACTGGGGTAGATCTATATTCAAATTGATTAGTGATTACAAAATGGGTTGAATTTTGATATGCTGAACCGGATGGACAGATAGATATGAACTAAAGCTCTGTGCAAGACGATTGGGAATTTGGGGTCTGAGAAGGGATTCAGTTTGAAAGGGCAGCAGATATATGCTTCTGATGCTTACATTTGGACCTCGGGAAAAAAATGTCCCATCCAAACAGAAAGCTGAAAAGAGAATGCGTGAGTCAGTTGGCTCAAGGTCATCTAATGATGCTGCTTCTGTGCAAAACTCTCTGAAGTGATGGGTCCTTATCCTTTATGAGTCCGGTGTTAGGGGCCCCAGGCCAAACCCAGTCCTGTTCAGGCTATCCATCTAATCATGCTGGTTCTGTAGGGGGGGCCAAGTCAAATTGGCT
This sequence comes from Nelumbo nucifera, assembly GCF_055504915.1. Taxonomy (NCBI): domain Eukaryota; kingdom Viridiplantae; phylum Streptophyta; class Magnoliopsida; order Proteales; family Nelumbonaceae; genus Nelumbo; species Nelumbo nucifera. The sequence goes on from NC_142650.1 coordinate 30,186,456, forward strand.
AGAATTCATCTAATCGTGCTGATTTTAGATATATCAAATGTTTTAATCTGGACCCTGATACGGTCTTGTATCGGCTCCGGCACTCTTCCCAGCGAGTGCTTATTCCTACGTGAAGGTAGAGGAAAGAAGAACGGAGGAGAAACAGAATGAGAGAAGGCAACTAGGAAGATTAGGCAAAAAGTTTGGATATTATTTCTCTGATCATTTCATAATATAGCAAAGGACAATATATAGAGTCATGCAAAATAATTAACCAAAACAATTTAACAAATAAGAAGCAAATCTCCTTGATTATAGGCAATCATCGTGACACAATTCTCTCCATCTGTTCTCCTTGATTATAGGCCCATCATCTCCACAAATCTGTCTTGACGGTTTTCCTTTATTTGTAGATGTAATTATCATCCATCCAATGTGCCGCTTTACTTACTCGGGTGGAACGTCTAACTTTGTGCTCATCTTGATTGATATTTTCCGGAACTGTTGGTGTATCATTCTCCTCCCCTTGTAGCACCACCTTGTCCTCAAGGTGTAGATTCGGATATAGCTGCTTAATTTCCTCAAGTGCTTCCTATGTAGCATCGTCGGGTGACCCATCACTCCACTGTACAAGTACTTGAGTTTCAACCTTCCCATGTTTGAGAACCTGTTGCGTTGCACAAATTGCCACTGGTACCGAGACTGATCTATTGTCCACTGCGTCTTGAGGCAATGCAAGTGGAGCACCGATTTCTTCACCCCGTAAGGGCTTTAACACCGAGATATGAAAGACGGGATGGATTTTAGAATCAGCAGGTAAATCCAAGCGATATGCCACCGTGCCAATGCGCTCAAGGACTATAAATGGCCCATAATATTTTTTGGCCAGCTTGTTAGATGACCTGTGCGCCACGGAGGATTGTCTGTAAGGCTGTAACTTGACCCATACCTTGGTCCCTGGTTCTAGACTTAGTTCCCTCCATTTCTTGTTAGCTTTTTGCTCCATGCGGTGATGCGCCTCGCGGAGATGAATTTTCAACTGTTTAAGTAGGGAATCGCGTTCCTCCAACATCTCATCCAAAGCGTGGACCTTGGTGGTATTTTGGACATATGGTGGAATTATTGGCGGCAGACGTCCGTACAAGGCTTGGAACGGAGTCATTTTGATACTACTATGGTAACTGGTATTATAGTTTAATTCTGCCCACCCCAAATAACCATACCAGCTCTTTGGTTTGTCTTGGGCGAAAGCGCGTAAGTACTGCTCCAAGCCGTGGCTTACCACCTCAGATTGGCATCGGTTTGAGGGTGATATGCGCTGCTATGCTTTAACGTCGTCTCACTTAGCTCAAAAAGTTTGCTCCAGAATTTGCTCATAAAAATGGGATCTCGATCTGACACGATTGTGCTAGGAAAACCATGGAGCTTGACCACCATGGTGGTAAACAGGTCCGCAACCTTGATTGCCGAAAAATTTGCGGGTAATGCTCCAAAATGGGCGTACTTTGTCAGCCTGTCGACCACACCAATAATAATTGTATAACCATGGGATACAGGTACAGCCACCACAAAATCCATCGTCAAGTCATCCCAAACTTGTGACGGAATAGGGAGCAGTTGAAGCAACCCTGCTGGCACCTGTGTTGAATGTTTAATCTGTTGACAGATCAAGCACTCCGCCACAAATGTCTCCACATCCTTGCGCATTTTGGGCCAAAAGAAGTTGGTTGACAGTCGCACCAGAGTACGTTCCACGCCTACATGGCCCGCCATCGGGGTCGAATTCCCGTAGTAGTCTGTTCTTAAGCGCGGAGTCGAGGCTAATATAAAACCGCCCTTTGTAAATCAAGAGCCCATCATGTCTGGTATAGTAAGGGGGCAACGAACCAGTGTCAAGTTTTTGATGAAGCTGTATCAAGTCGGTTAGTGTACCATTCTCAATGCGCAGCTGATCCAAAAATGCCGGGGTCGAGAAACTCGTGATCATCATGGTTGTAGCAGGTTCAGACTCCGGTGGTTCGTCTTCATGCATGCGGGACAAAGCGTCAGCCACCTGGTTAGCGCGCCCGGGCTTGTATTCAATCTGAAAATTATAGCCCAATAGCTTTTCGGACATAAATCTGTTGCTCTGGAGTTTGCACCACCTGCTGAAGAAGTTCTTAATACTGCAGTGATCTGTACGGAGAATGAAGAAACGACCCAACAGATATTGTCGCCATTTGTGAACCGCCTCAACAATGGCGTAGAGTTCCTTATGGTAAGTTGAGACGGCGCGCATTCGTATCCCCAACTTCTTGCTAAAGAAGGCGATTGGTTGGTTTTCTTGCATCAACACCGCACCCACCCCCACATTGGATGCATCTGTTTCGATGATAAACGTGAGATCAAAGTTGGGTAGCCTTAGCACGGGAGCCTGCGACATTGCCTCTTTTAACGCTTCGAATGCAACGTCTATGTCTTCTGTCTATTTAAACTGGTCCTTCTTTAGCAATTCGGTCAGTGGTGTCGCGGTGTGGGCGTACCCCTTAATAAATCGGCGGTAGTAACCCGTAAGCCCCAAAAACCCACGAAGTTGCTTGAGAGTTGTAATTGGTGGCCAATTGAGCACAGTATCAACCTTCCTAGGATCAGCATGCACCCCGCGTTCATCCACTATGTGACCCAAGTAATCAATGGAATGTTGACAAAAATGGCATTTGGAGAGCTTTACATAAAATTGATTAATTTCCAAGCATTGAAGAACTTGTTGCAAATGCTGGGCATGTTCCTCCTCATTGGCGTTGTATATCAGAATGTCGTCGAAGAAGACGACCACGAATTTACATAAATGGGAAGCTAGCGTCCTGTTCATGGTGGCCTAAAATGTGGACGGCGCGTTCGACAACCCAAATGGCATAACTAAGAACTCATAATGCCCCTCGTGAGTCCTAAATGTAGTTTTATAGATATCATTCTCATGCACACGTATTTGATGATAACCGGCACGGAGGTCCAATTTGGTAAACACCGTGGCGCCGCCCAATTCATCAAACAACTCATCAATGGTGGGGATAGGGAATTTATCATTGACGGTTATTGCATTTAGGGCTCTATAATCTACACAAAATCGGTACGTACCATCCTTTTTGCGAACCAAGAGAACCGGAGAAGAAAATGGGCTTTGGCTTGGGCGAATGATCCCTTGATCCAGCATTTCTTTAACTAGATTTTCCATTTTCGTCTTCTGGAAGTGAAGGTATCTGTACAGCCGGACATTCACTGGCTTCATCCCCAATAAGAGGTGAATTCGATGTGTTTGAAACCGGTGAGGCGGAAGGTCTGTAGGAGGGTGAAATAAATGCTCGTAGTGCCGCAACACCTGAGTAATTGCATCTGGTAATTCGTCTAGAAATTGGATGACGGTGGTGTCACCTTTTGGTGGTGCATCATGTTGTAAGTGGTACAATTCGTAAAGGTCCGTCACACCCTCGGCCGAGACAAGTGCCTGTAATTGATTGAAGGATATTCGTTTTGGGCTCAAAGCGCCGTCTCCCCCTAACACAACTTTTTCCTCGTTCCATTGAAGCTCCATTGATGGAATAACGAAATTTTGAGCAACCACGCCTAGGTTTTGCAACCACTAGACATCTAACACCACGTCTAGGCCTTGAATGGGAAGGACGAATAATTCCACCGGGATTTGGTGACCTTGCATAGATAATAAGACCTGTTGGCACTTACAATTACACACCATGAAATCTCCGTTGCCAATATAGATTTTGAAAGCCGAAATGGGTGTGGCCTGCAAGTGTAGCCTCTCTGCTAAGCTGGGTTGAATCAGATTGTGGGTACTCCCACTATCAATCAATACATTAACTCGTTGAGAATTAATTTCGCCCCATATTCGCAATGAGTGAGGGCTACCCGGTCCTGCCATGGAGTTGAGACTCGAAATATCGCCGGTGATGACGGAATCATCTGGTTCTGTACTACCATTGTCCTCCGCAGTTACGACGTCGGCGTCATCCTCCTCTATTACTAACAGCATGAAAGACTTGCTTTTGCATTTATGGTTGAGAGACCATTTTTGGTCGCAATTGTAGCATAATCCCCGTTGCTGTCGTTCTTGCATTTCACTCGGTGTCAACCGCTTAATGGGGATATTTGAATTGTTGAAGGCGGAAAAACCGATTGCAGGGCTGGTTTATTGCTAGACAATGTAGGTGGCGGACTTGATATAGGTACTGTGATTGAAGATGAATGTTGGGCTAAACTTACGTTCCTACTCTGCCACCTTGTTATCGAACTAGAGCTCGCGGGATTTCCATCGTACTTGGCTTCGAACATGCGAGCTAATGAAAAAGCTTCATTCAGGGATCTTGGCCGCGCAATTAACAACTCTCGTTGTAGCATTGGTTTTAGCCCGGATGTAAAAAAAGAGATTAGCAAGGACTCTGAAATACCGATGACTCTGTTCATCAGTCGTTCAAACTCTGCTTGGTATTCGCTCACCGACGCTCGTTGGATAAGGCGCCTTAGTAATCCTCAAATTGTGAAGGTCCGAATCGTAACTTGACTTGTTGGTGGAAATCGGCCCATCTGGTCAGTAAGTTGTTATTGGACATCCACCGGAACCATTCGGACGCCATCCCTCCATATTAAATGCCACGATCTGTAGCCTCTGTTCCTCTGCGGTCCCTACAAAATCGAAATATTGTTGGATACGAAAGATCCATGTAAATGGGTCGGTACCGTCGAAGCGGGGAACTTTAAGTCTCAACGAACGGGCTGCCTCGGAATCACCTGTTGTTGTCGTTCGATTTTGGAGCACTGGCAGTGCGGGGGTAGGTAGCAATCCTGAAGAGTTTCCTCCATTGGTATCAACTCCCTTGCCACGAGCCTGAGTTTGCAGTTGCCCAATTTGGTGTTGCATGGTTTCGAGTGATAATGTTTGAGAATCGTGTTTTGCTTGCAAGGATTGAATTTGAATATTCAATGTGTCAAATTGTTGTTTTATGGCAGCAAGAAGGTTTTCTTGCGTGGTGTTGAAAATTTCGGATTGGTTGGCCCTAATTTCGAACGATAACGGGTGAAGATTGGATCTCAATGAGAGCACCAGTTGATACGGTCTTGTATCGGTTTCGACACTCTTTCGAGCGAGTGCTTACTCCTACGGGAAGGTAGAGGAAAGAAGAACGGGGGAGAAACAGAATGAAAGAAGGCAACTAGGAAGATTAGTAGAAAGTTTGGATATTATTTCTCTGATCATCCCATAATACAGCAAAGGACAATATATAGTCTTGCAAAATAATTAACCAAAACAACTTAACAAATAAGAAGCAAATCTCCTTGATTATAGGCAATTATCGTGACACAATTCTCTCCATCTGTTCTCCTTGATTATAGGTTCATCATCTCCACAAATCTGCTTTGACAGGTTTTCTTTATTTGTAGATGTAATTCTTTCCTTACTCGGGTGGAACGTCTAACTTTGTGCTCATCTTGATTGATATTTTCCGGAATTGTTGGTGTATCAGACCCACTCAATGGTAGATCTGATCTCTGAAACACAGTACAGATGGCAAGTTATGAAGGGGTCCAGTCCATTTATGGGTCCTGTTATCCTGAGTCCTGACCGAGGGGCTTCCATCAAATAAATGGCTATTTGTGGTTCTGTTTTAGTTAAGCCATACGGTATCTACTATCTAGTACTGAAACACAGTACTAGATGAGCGTAAGTGAGGATTCCACTCCGGAAACAGAAAGAGCGAATTACATCACTGTTGTTGGCGTGGTGAGTGGTTCAATGCCGAAGCTCTGTGGAAGTTTACTCCTACTGAAAACGAAACTTTCCATAAAAGGTGAAGATACGGATCGATTCACTAAACACTCCTCAACATGATCCCTTTCTCACAGCAATCTCTCTTGGATTAGTCATTCAATTTCTGGTTGGTGCATTACTCATTCTTCCCAAAGATTTTTAGTTCTAGTTATAAGATAATATTATTTAATATATTAACAAAAAAAAAACGATTGTTTTCCAATAAAATTACTTTTCTCTTGATATTACAGAGTCTGCATTATAGACAAACAGAGCATGTGCACGTGCTCATTGGCTATACCGCAAATGTGTTTTCATGGATTTGATCCTGCGCCTCTTATTTCCGAGACTCACCATCTCAACTGAGCCATCATTCCTTGTACCATAGGGTCATTGACAAATACCTCCTGAATTTTCGTTTGCGATAAACTATTCCATTAGAGTTAGGTTCCGTTAACTTCAAAAAAAGATTCTCATTCAGCTGTTTAAAATCTTTTTAATCAACAAAATATATTTTTTAAATTTATTTAAATAATTTATTATTCAATTAGTTTTCTAAATATAACATTGAAGTCCGTGTAGATTTTTGGATGAATTCAATATTTAAATGAGATGGTAGAAGTTTCTTTTTGGTAGGTATAAATTTATGGTTTCATTTGCTTTTTCTTAGTTTATTGGAGAAAGGAGTGGATAATTTTTATATTTTAAGATGAAGAGAGAAGATATTCATGTCATTGAAATAGATCAAGAAATATTTTTTTTTGATTATTTTAATTGGTTTCCTTTAGAGAATATGGAGGTATTTTGGTCAATTAGGGCTAGAAAAAGAAAAATAAAGAAAACTTGGGTGGGTATTTTGAAAACTTAAAGCATTATGTCATCTAACATAACGATGAGTGGAGTATTTATTGTAAGGTGAAAGTTCAGGGATCTTTACCCCAAATGAAAGTTCAAGAGGTATTTATTATTTACCTAACAAAGACTTTATAAGCACTCCAAATTGGGTCATAAATAGTCTTGTGATTGGCACGTCAAAACCAAAATCAAGGTTCAAAAAATCAATACGTTATGCCCTGTATAGGGCATATGGTATCGTCTTTCGGGTCCCCATATGCCTGTTTACAAGTGTTTCGGGACCCCATTCTTTTTTAATAAAAAATACTCTTTATAACTCCCCAAAAACCAAATTTTGAAAAAAAAAATAAAACAAAACATCTCCATGTGTATCAAAGTACCAATACGCCTTTGCCAATAAACGGAGGCATATCGATACTTTGAACCATGACCAAAATTTATTATGTACCTCCAAACTCGTTCATGCACATCAAAACCAAAATTTATTAAGTCAGAATCTGGATCGGACCGAATGGTTGAACCGGAAAAAACTGGGAACCAATCAGGTGACCGGTTCTATTTTTCCCCAAAACTAAATTTTTCCTAAAATCCATTGATTTTGGTCAGCAAACCACTGACCTGAATAGTTAACCATTTGAACCGTTCAAATAATTTTAACTATTTTTTATTTTTTAATTTTTTTATTAGAATGGGCCAATCATTTATTCAACCCAGGAACCAGACCCTTGACCAGCTCATTCTCCGGGTCCGTTTTAAAAACATTGCAACCATGAATTCATGTTTACGCAAGGATGGATGTAACTCTTAATGTCCATGGAACAAATAAAGTAATCATACTATTAGCAGTGTTTTGACAACTTCTGAAACAAGTGCTAAAAGTGAAATGGGGAGAAGGTGTAATTTAAAAATGCATAAATTCACAAGCACTATTAACTTAGGTTTCCTTTGCCCAAATATTTTTAAAAAATCCTCCAACAGCCCTAATGGCCAAGAAATGTATTGAGCGTTTGGGGTATTGTCTTTAAAGACAATGAACATTTGTTAAGTGGCTTAGTCCATCGGGCTTTAAAAATGTGTTTAGAGGCAATTTATCGTACAAAAAGACCAGCAAACTTTATTCGAAGCTTCTTGAAAATCAATGTTTTCAAATTTTTTGGGTCTTCATATATATGTGTGTGTCAATGGACTGGTTTTGGATTGGGTCCCGTCCAGTCCGAAATCAATTTGGATGGATTGGACGGACCAACAAGACATATTGGATTGGACCAATCCAGCCCAAAATATTTATTAGATTGGATTGGACCTGGTCCATCTGTAACAAATTTATATTGGATTGGGTTGGATTAAGCGAATATCTGGTCCATTGATTTAAGATAAGAATACATGTGTCAATGGACTGGGTTTGGGTTGAAATCAATTTATTAGATTGGATTGGAGTGGACCTGGTCCATTTATAATGGACTCACACTGGACTGGATCGAATTGGACCAAATCCAGTTCAATTGACACCTCCGTTCCTAGAAGGCCACATGGAAAGACTTGTCAAATGCCACCTTATTAAGGTCATTATTCAATTTTCATCCCTACTATGTAGGGGTTCGAGAAGGTTAGGGGTGGCCACGAGTTGAGTTCTTCACGAGCTACTCGAGCTCAACTTGTGAAAAGCTAGGCTTGGCTCGGTTTCAACTAAGCTTCGTGTTGAGTTTGAGCTCAATTTATAATCTCGTTTATTAATCGAACCGAGGTCGAGTCTAATAAAACTCATACATATATACAGACATACAAACAGACAGACGTACATACATACATACATACATACATACATACATACATACATACATACATACATACATACATACATACAGATGAAATATTATATATAATAAATATATATATAATATTTTTACTTTTATATATAATAATAACTCATTATTATAAGTTTTAATTTTTTAAATATTAAATAAAAATATTTTTATATAATTTTTTTATTTTTATAAAATATTTTTCTCAAATCGAGATCAAGTCGAACCGAACTTGAGCTTATAAGCTTTTGACTCGAACCAAGTTCGAGCTCTAGCCTCGTACTACCTTATTGAGTCGGCTCGGCTCGAATCCACCCCTTAAGGTGAACTTTTTACGAACATAACCTTCACAATTACCCATTTCAACTCGAAGTTGAGTTCTCACACTTGTTAGTTCAATATTTTTACCTTCGCACCTCTGCCGCGACCATGATCATAGCACTCCTTTGTAAGCTTCCAATAAAACATGGACACACCAATTTTGGCAATTTCTTTTGGTAAGACAATGATGGCAATAAAAGAACAGTTCATTTGCTGTTTTGGAATTATATATACTGCTGATGTATTATTCGTGTTTCATTGATGCCCGCAACCGCAAGGTAGTTCTGTGACTCATGGAAATATATTTCCTTACTGAGCCATTCAAACTGTAAACTACCAATTTGCCGGTTCAACATCTGAGTTGGTTTCAGAGACATTGCCTAATAGGAGTAGGCAATGAACATAATTCCTCAATAGTTTGCCACAAGGTCCACCACTCCATTCCTTTACTAAGAGAATGACCATCAATTAGATTCATACGTAACATGATAATGTACATGTGTTGAAAATATAGATACACTCAATACATACAAACTTTCGTTTCAGGCTGATTATATAAAGTTTATAACTAACTGTTTTATAACCTTTTTTCTTCAACATTGGTCATTCGGTCTTTTTCAACTGGTCAAAAGACCAAAAAAGCCTTGTTTACCTGTGGATAGGATATGCATCAACCAATACGGAGCTGATGTATCGTGAAATTAAGGACGAGGAAGCAGGAGGTGAATGCTTTAGCTGATCCTTGGGTCCCCACATTAAGGACGAGCAAAAAACCTTTTCACCATATTGGCAACATGATTTGTGTCTTTACACTCACGAGGGCTGAAAACCATGAACATTACGTGTAGGGTTGAACATTGTGAAATCTGAACCGAGTATGACATATCTCAATGTTTTCAACCCATCCAATCGAATCGTTCGGACCATTATCTGGCCAGAATTTTGGGTTTGATCCGGTTAAGATCCATTACGTTATCAAAAACGGTTGACTTAATCAAAAATCATTTCACCCAATTGATTTAACTGTTGACTCATTCAATGTCAACGGTTGGGTGAACCAAAATCAAACCAGTGTAAACCAAACTTGCAGAACAAAACTGGACCAATGTGGCCCACAACCGCTTTGAAGGGCCCGACCCATCAATTAGGGTCCCGAGAATTGAAGTATGTCAGATATTAAACGACTTTTCATCAATTGATAGATGGGCCACTCTAAGCTATAATAAGACCTCTTTCTTTTTGGGTAAGAAAGGCACAATAAGACTTTTGTCCACTGTAGTCCTACATTCCCTGGAACACTGAAATAGTAAGATCATGTTTACATGGCCTAAACCCATCTGATAACTATAGCCTCAAGTGTATTTAGTAGGGGAGACAACCAAACTAAAGCTGTCAGCCAATGCTTCTCGGTATTCTGGATCAATCCGATAGACCCGAACTAATCCAAACCTATATACAGGGCAAGATGGATATTTGTACTCCGAGCTATAGGTCAAGGAGGGTCCGGTTCTATTGGATTGGATTGGGCGCAATCCATGTTTGCACCATCTAAGGCATCAACCGAAACCCAACACAAGTTTAGGTTAAACCCGTGTTTCTTGGATACTGGCCCAACCTTGTAAAAGATTGGGTTTGGGCTGATCGGGTTCGGGTTAAATCTGCCGAGTTGTAGCCTTTAGGACTAGATAAGCCAAGGTTGGGCCATTTGGGCCGAAAGTCTACAACTCTAGCTAGTTTGTAATATTCATTTAATTTCACTATTTTATGATTTGATAGTAAATAATAAGGCTGTTCATGGGTCGGGGTGGGTTGGTTTATTAGCGTTTTTCCAAGCAACCCGACCTGATCGGTTATATATATATATAATATCTGAAATATATTATATATAATATATATTCAAGTCGGTTTGGCATGGTTTGATTTCGGTTTTCACACATGAAAATCGAAACCGAACCAAATCATTGATTTATGTCTGAATTATAACCTGAAACCGATCAGTATTGAAGAAAAACCGGCCAACTCAGATTAAACCGGACCAGATTGGTCAGTTTGATCAATTTGAGTCTTATTATGAACAGTCCTAGTCAATAATAAGTTTCTCCCTCTATAAGAAAGGAGTCCGGATTTGCTAGTAACAAAGCAACGCTACTTATATTGCAGTTCAGTACCACCTGTCCAACAGTTGAGAAAAAAAAAAAAAAACTTGTTCACATTGTTCTTTGAAAACCCCATTGACCATTGTTGATGCCACGTGGCAAGAAACAATGAGGTGCATAGCGTTGTTTGCTGCTAACAGACCGGGACTCAAAAACAAACTCCCATTTGTCCAAATAGAGGCTTATTTTTATGGGAAAGGGATACATATATACACCATTAAAATAAGAGATATAAACATTACCAAGCTAAGCTGGACCTAACATGCCAATGAGCAGTACATCATTGCAGAAGGTAAGCCTTATTGTGCACATGCTGAAATTCGAGCCCTGTTAAAGAGGGCTTCAAGTTACAAAAGGATTTTTACATCTTTTGGTATATACAGATAATGCAGCATTAGTTGAATTTGCAAATACAGATCAAGTAATTCAATGGTTCGATCTGCTGCACAGAAGCTACCTTAGAAGACTGATATCCTCTTTTGAATCAATATGTTTTGTATATGTACCTAGATATTACAATCAAGCAGCCCACCTTTTTGCTTATATATCCCATAAGGGCCAACTTAACTTATACTATAGTAATAACCACTCGTGTATTGGCATCAATTCTGAATTGACACCTACCCCAACTGTATAGTAGAGTTAAGATTTGTTGGTGGAGAATTTTGATGAATACTAACCCATTGATTACCATTTTTATGATATCAATTGATTGGTTTTAAGATTTTTAGATATTTCATACCCTGGGAGGATAAAGAGGTGTTTATGTGGTGTGGATGAGAAATTGAGTTGCGTGTCCTCATCCACATTTTGGTGTGAGTCCACACCACACCACAACAAAGGAATTGTTTTGCACTACGGATGGAAATAGGTGACCTGCACCACACCACACCCCATTGGTGTTCTGCAAGGTATGGTGTGGTTTAGTCCACACTTTGTTTTCTATTCCATGCATCTCACATGCAACATGTGAGATAATCTACGTCGTTAATTAAGAACATAACTATTTTATGTTTTTAAACAATATAAATAATTTAAAAATACAATTTAATCATGACTAATATAAAATAATATTAATTATCTATTATATAAATAATTAATAAGAAATAGTGGAAGAATCTATAAAAATAATAATTATTACAAAAATTAAGAATCTCAGTTTTAATAAAAATTATGATATTAAGAAAATATTATTAAAATAAAAAAAGATGAATAATTATTAACAAATTATTGGATGGATTAATAAAAATTAGTAATTATTATAAAATATGTCTTATTTTTTAATAACTAATAAAAATTAAAGTAATAGAACACTATACAAATTTAATTAATTATAATTAAAAATGGTAATAAAACATATTCCATTATTAACTAGTTATTCATAAGTCTAATATTAATAATTTTTCTAAACATCTTAGCTTTGGTTCCTTGTCAATAATCCATGTTGAGTATGTGAACAACACATCTATAGAACCAAAATTATGATTTAAACATAAATATTAAAGCTTCTGAAGAAAAGACATATCAAGAGAGTGAGAGCAAAGGTTGGATTCCTCATTTAGTACCTTCCATCATGGTTTCATCATATTTGCTTGGTTTACCTATGCCATTTCTCTTAAGAAAAGACATATCAAAACTTTATTATTTTTCTCCTTGAGGAATGCCTTTGAAGTTTATTTATTTTTATGGTTAAGTCCTTTGGGAACTCGTACATACTCATTGGGTATTGAGCCAAGTTTTCCAACAACTACTTTTAGGCCATGTTTGGAAGTGTTTATGTTAAAAATAAGTGCTTATTTAAATAAGCACTCATTTGCATTAGGCACCCAACTTTTTCAAGTGCTTATTTAAAAAAAAATACTTATTTCATATTGGGTGTTTGGTGGTCTTTTTATTCTAATAAGCACTTAAACAAGCAATTGTGACTCTTTTGTCCTTCATTTTATTTCAAAATTTTAAAATATCCAATCCAAAGTGAATGAATAAAAAGTACTTTGATAGAAGTGATTTTATAAAAGTACTTCTATAAAAATACTTTTATAAAAGTGCTTTTATAAAAGTACTTCTGTAAAAGTGCTTTTGTAAAAGTACTTTTTACAAAAGTACTTTTGTAAAAGTATTCTCGTAAAAATACTTTTATAAAAGTGTTTTCGTAAAAGTACTTTCATAAAAGTGCTTTTATAAAAGTACTTTCATAAAAATGCTTTCATAAAATTACTTTTATAAAAGTGCCTTTGTAAAATTGCTTTTATAAAAGGATATAATTGATATTTCAAAAATTTACCAGGGACAATTTCAAGAGAAGATATTTGAATATGTGCTTATTGTATGAGCACTTAAAAAAGCTAGAAATTTAGGCTTAAAAAATAAGCCCTTATTTTTAAAATAAGCACTTATTTAGGACTTATTTCCCAAACACTAATAAATTCTTAATGGTGTGGTCCCCGCCTAAATAAACACTTATTTTTAAGCACTGCCAAACATGGCCTTAGTGGTGCAATTCTACTTGCGATGGATAGACATTTGCCTCTCAAGCCTTCCATTTTTGTTTTAACTTTTTCCCACACTTCTTTTATGTTTTATTTTTATTTCGTGATAACTTGTTGCCTAATTAGTGGAGTCCTTAATTGTTGATTTTGTTATAACTTGTTTCCTATTACTTGAGGTAACAACCTTTGAAGTCTATTCGGGGAGTTTTTTGAGAAAAAACATTGCTGATTTCTAGAAACTAGTTTTGATCTGATGCTTTTGCCTAGTTGTTAAGGACCTATTTAACTATGTGACTTGCTTTCGAATTTTCTTTTAACGTCATTACGAAACAATAGAATAGAAAATTTTGGTCCATTTCTAAGGTTTTGATTCCTAAATTTGCATTTAGGCTAGAAGATAAAAGGCTCTACTTATCATGCTAAGGGCTCACAGCATAAGACAGAGGTATGGTGAGAGTGGGTCTCTTTGTCTAATACCCTTGCTATGTTTAAACAAGGTTGTAGGGGATTCATTGATAAGCACTTGGTATCTCACAATGGATGCACATTGCATTATCTAATTTATCCATTTTTCATGAAAACCGATTGTTTTAAAATAACTTACAAGTAATTCCATTCCAATTTATCTTGGGTTTTTTCCATATCTATTTTGCAGACAACAAGAGTCGATTTTCCTTTCTCTTTGAAGAGTGAAATATTTCATGAGTAATGTGAACATTGTCAAGGATTTGTTTGTCCATAACAAAGGCAAATTCATGGGGATTAATTTCACAAATCCCAATAAGTGGTTATACATATTGTAAAATAAGAATGAGTTTTTAACCTTTATTTTAGGGGTTAGAGCAATTTTTTTTTTTTTAATTGCAAGTGGTCACTTGTATTACTGTTTGGCATTTATGGGGGGACATGAGTTGAACTTTTCACAAGCTATTTAAGCTAAACTCATAAAAATATCAATTTGCCTTGGTTTGAATTGAGCTTTAAGTTAAGCTCAAGCCCAATATATAGGCTTATTTGCTAATTGATTTGAGCTCGAACCTAGTGAAACTTAGCTTGTGAGGGTTGTGAGCCTTATCAAGCTTATATTATATAATATTTTTTGTTTATATATAAATATGATAATAAATAATTTTTAATTATTATTTTTTATATGTGCAAATTTTTACATGCACAATTTTTTATTTTTTATAGAAAAGCATGGCTCATATTCGAATTTGAGCCTTGTTGATAGGGGTGATCATGGGCTGGGCTTTGCACTTACGATAAGGGCTATAGCTTAGGCCCGGGCCTGGCCTGGCTTGGGGTTCCGGGCTTGAATCATAAGCCCTAGACCAGGTCTATACGGGCCCAGGCCGGGCTGGGCCAGGCCTGATTCCGGGTCAATGCCACTCATGTAAAACACTATATATCTATATATTAAATGACATAACATGCATATAAACTTATTTTATACATTATATTATATAAATTATACATGTCATGTTATAATATTTTTATATAAAATATATAATATAATGTAAAATAACATGTATACATATGTATACATTATACACAAAATGTGCAAGTTTAAGTATATGCGGGCCGAGCCAGGTTGAAATGATCGCCCCTACTTGCTGAGCTCAAACATATAAGGTTTTGACTTGAGATAAATTTGAGTTCAAATCTCTATCTCTCATTCTTTTTTTGGCGAGTTGAGTTTGAATAGCTAAATATTCAACTTGGCTTAGCTTGAATCCACCTCTATTGACATGTAATGTCATGGCCTCAGTCGACATTTGGTCTAAAATGACAATGGTACCAAACACAACTAGAAGGGCGAATTCTACCTCCAAATGGAGTTAAAAGTAGTGTACAATATTTTTAAGATAAGAATGCCCCTTATTTTTTTGAATCCCCCTATTAACCTCTTCGTAAAATATGAAATTCTACTATTTCTCAATACACATATTACCACTTCTCGCACCTTATTTTTTAGTGTAAAAAATTCCATATTTTAACACTTCAACAATTATTTAAAGTTATTCATTATTATATGATTACTTGTTTTAAGATATTACTATTTTTTTAAACTAATTGTTTCAAATTATTAATTTTAATTTATTATCAATTTTAGAATAGTTTAAATATTAAAATAGTTGTTAATATTTTTTGCAAATTGTTAATATTAATTATTTCATTATTTAAACTTATTTTCTTTTCTTTATGTATTTTTATTAAATTTAAATAACTTTTTTCACAAGAACAATACTTTTGAAATGCATTTTGTTAATGTTTTACAATGGTTAAACATGCATTTGTTAATTGGGTTTAATTAAATATTTAAGTAAAACAAATAATTTATCATTAAATTTAGTATTTCCAATGATTAATTAATAATTATGTGGAAAAAAGAAATATATAATATTCAACGTTAACAAATGTACAAAAACCAAACGGATTCATTCATATGAGCAAAACTACAAAATAACCATTTTCAAGTTTTGCTTTCCAAAGATCAGGGTTTGGATTTATGAAAACACCACCTTATTCCCTGTATTTGGTTTGACAGAAAATAAGAGGGACATAGAATGTTGGGAAATTCTACCAGCGGTTCTCTCTCTGCGGCTCTGCCTATTATTGTACCAAAGATAAGTGTTCAAAATTTCAAATAGCTCTATTTAGCTGGGCTTGGGCCAGCCTAGGTGTACGTATCAACCCATAGGAAGCCCGGACTTGGGTTTGACCTGATTTCAGGAACAGGCCCACCAAAAAGAGAAAGTTCAAGCCCAACCCGTGTCAAAAGTTGGATTAGATTGGCCAAGATTGGGTTGGGCCCGATCAAGTTGAACAACTGATTGCAGGCTTGGAGGCCGGAGCATGTCTTCGTCTATTCGCGTTTCAAAAGCTAGGTTGCAAAGTGCTGTTTTGCGCCTCCCCAAATGGCGGCAATGGCCTTGCGATTGAGATCGAGCTGCAGTAGAACGATACGAAACCCTAGTTTCGTTCAGTTCTTCTCTTCTTCATCTCCAGACTCCGATGACGGAGATGACAAGAAGGACATCCAGTCTTCCCCTTCAACTCCTTATTTCAGTGACATTAAGGCGAGCCTTAAGCAAGCTTCGCCTCCTCGGAGGTTTCCTCAGTCTCCACCAAAAGATATTCCTCCATTGGCCACTGCCAAACCCTCAAAAATCGCTTCTCTGGAAGAAATTCGCAAAAATCTTTCTGAGTTTCGTCGCAGATCTTCCCCCCCTCCGCCTGACGAGAAGCCATCATCGTCTTCGTCTTCAGAAACTGTTTCGTTTCAAGAACTATATAAAAGGAATGTGGTCGAAAAGAGCGAGGGAGAAAATGCCGGGGCCAGAAGCGCCAAGGGCGGGAAGCTCTCTTTCGAGGCGATACGCGAGAGCTTGCGGCAGCTGCGATCCTCTACTGGGAATCAGAATATGAACGACCGGTACAGAGGACAGGCTGATAGAGGAAGCAAGGTCTTGGATCCTATGTCTCTCGAAGCATTCAAAAACAGTCTAAAGCTGCAGCCTCAAGAACCTTCTTCGACTCCCTCTGTTTTTGGAGGTTCCGAAACGCTCCCCGTTTCTGTCTTTGGGAAGGAAATGAGGGAAAAGGACAAGGAACCTCAGGAGATGAAGACTGAGTTTTTGAAGATGTATAGTTATGGCGAGTTGGGAGAGAAGCTTCGAATGCTCCGCCCTGCTAACAATAAGAAGGATAAGAACTGGTTCTCTCTTAGGGAGCTGAATGAAAGGCTTATGAAGCTGAGGGAATTCGAGGAGAAAGAGGCAGATTCAAGGATTGGTGGAGTATCATTTAAGGACCTTAGGGACAGCTTAGTGAGGTTGCGGATGTCGGATGATGACAAAGCGAAGAAATCATCAAGTAAGCCTTTTCTATGGTCAAATCAGAAACTGTTATATCATGAGATTGCTACAGCTGTTTGGAAGTTGTTTGATTTAATAGGAACAATTTTACGCTATTCTCCTCTTTTTCTTCGGTGTCAATTGTGTTGGACTGCTAAACCCACATAAATTCCCTGTGCATCTTTTCTAATTTTGCAGCCATGCTTCGAGAATAAAATGATAGATAGTAGGAGGGAAGATGTGTTAGTGCACTTTTAATCAAAGTTAACTTACCTCCTTTTGAAAGATAACTCGCTTTCCACCAGAGAGCCTTTTTTTTTCGAAACCTTTCACTATGGGCTCCCAAATAGAGCTTGATGTGCACCTTGCCCCCAAAGTAAACCCAAATATTTAGTGGGTAAGTTCTTCAGTACACACCCCCATTCTGCTGCATATTCTTTCACGTCTTCCACAAGGCTGGGGGTAATGGAGCTTTATTTATTTTTTTTTTTTTTCAAATTAATTTTCTGTTCCAATCCTATTTTGAAACACCTGAGAGTTGCTTGAGGTTATTGAGCTGCAACCAATTCCTTAATAGTGTTAATATTAGCTTCTTTAAACTCTTGACATATAAATGCTGTATTAGATATGGAAACTTTGGTTCTATTTGATGCCTTTTTTCCCTTGAGCAAATTATCGTGTTCCTTTCTTTTCCCCATATGCATAAATGCTTCAGTACTATCATTTCCAAAGAATTTACAGAAATAGTTCCATTTTTCCAAAACATTCCATCCATATCTTCGAAAATGCATATTCAAATTCCATCATGCCAAAGACCTGGTGGCCTTGGCAGTGCTACACGAGTTAATGGGTTACTTGTTATTGCCGAGATGCCATTGGCAGTGCTACTCGAGTATGAAAGTAAAAACCTCTATGTCACTGGTCAATTTTTAAATAGATGTGTTGTTCAATCTTCTATTTGTAAAATGGATAGCTACAACTTGAGTATCATATATTATCAATGTTATTATGTGAATTGATCCTTTTACACTTGGGATCAATATGTTGAGGCAAATTCTCTTTTGTTTTTTTTTTGGGTCATAACAAGAAATTTCATTAATTTAGATTGAAACAGTACAAATTAGGGTATAAGCTTATTTACAGTTATCCCTTACATTTCTAACAGATTCAAATTACAGTTCTGCATTCCCTAACAACCCCTTTCTTGGCCAATGAATAAGCCATCCTATTTGTAGTTCTCTTGACCCAACTAAAAGTTTTTTTTTTTTGATGAATAATAATGAAATTTTATTAAAACAGAAACAGATTCAGGATTACAATCTCATACAAGAACCCTTAGAGAGGCACGAGCTGCAGCCTCTCCTGACATAGTGCAAAGAAATTAGGAATTTTATTGACCCAACTAAAAGTTGCCCTCACCTCCTTTACAATACTCCCATTTTCTCTTAGAATTTGTCTGTAAATCCAAGTTCCTGGATTGCTACTACTCATCCAAGATATTACCAATTTTAAATCACCCTTCACCTCCACATCATGAGACCCAAGTTGTTTAGCTATCATCATTGCTTATAACAGTGCTATCACTTTAGCTTTTAAAGAGTCCCCAACTCCTATCAGACCTGAGTACAATGCCATCACTTTTCCCTTGCATTACTAAACACACAGCCAGTATCTGAGGGGCCTGGGTTGCCTAGTGGGCTTCTGTCAAAGTTAATCTTCACTCTATTAGTTAAAGGTGGCTTCCATTGGACCATTGCATTGATATTTTGTGTTTTATTGTGGAAGAGTTTTAAATTTCTTTACAAGCCCTTGTTAAGTCAACCATTGATACTACCTTGAAAGCTTCCATTGTTTTTACCCAATGAGCAGCAACATTTATTTTTATGCTGTCAGCTGTCCACAATATATATGCATATACATACATATATATATATGTCCACAATATATACATACATATATATATATATATATATGTATGTATGTCTATAAATCATGAGAAGAATATAGGGGCATCTAAACACTGGGTCATGCTACCTGTTTATGTCATATAGATGGATAATAAAACGGTCAATGGCTATTTGTATTTTCTAGATGATAAATAGCCTTGTGGGTCTCAGTCCATGGCCCTATAACTTGTTGTGTATTGGGTCCTTCCTCTATGAACCATAATAACTGAATTTTGAATTTTAAGTAGAAGATAAACCAATGGATCTTTTTTTTTTTGTTCCACCATGTGGCACTACTCTTTGTGGATGAACTTTCCATGTGAGGTAGGGGCAAGAAACCTCTTGGACCACTTCTGAAGCTGCTATATATAAGCCTAACTACTAGGTCACTAAAAATCCCTGCCTAGATGCCAGAGGAAAAAATATCCCTGTCCAGATGTGCTGACTAGAATATTCTTGTTGCTTAAGCCACTTAGTGTTTTAAAAGCGCAAGGCGCAAGGGCCATTTTGCGCTTGAGGCGCAAGGCACAAGGCGAGGCGCGCGCCTTTTTGAGGCAAGGCACACAATTAAAAAAAATGCAAAAAATTCTAAAAATAATATTAATTAAAATATTAACTTAAGTTTTAAAAAACCTATTATCTAAAATTAAAATACATAAATATAATATGTAAAGCATATTCAAATGAGAATTTAAAAATGAAATCAAACATATAAAACATTTTTCAAGCATATAAAACCCACAATCTCTTTTTTTTCTCAATTGCATCAAGTAGCTAATGTGATATATTACATTCCTAATTCTGCGAGCCGCCTTTGTGCCACGCCCCTCAAGGCAAGCCCAAGCAAGTCCATGTTAGGGTCTTAAGTTCTTAGATTTCATACAAAAAATTATAATTTTATAGTTTAAATTGCTTTTAAAAGATATTTTATTAAGATGAATGAATGGACAACATTACCAAATAGGGGGTTCTTGAACCTTGTTTGGGCTGGCCTTGAGGGGCGTGGCACTGGGGTCCGGGTCGCCCCTGGCCCAGCTGCCAGACTCAAAAAAAGGGAAAAAGTGGCAAATTTTCAAAAGGCGCAAGGCTCACCAGGCGCACACCTAGGCGCACCAAGCGTGCACCTTTTGAATGGGCTGCGCCTAGGACCTGGGCGAGGCGCCTACCCTAAAATGCGCCTTGCCTGAGCGCTTAGGTGTGCCTTTTAGATCACTGAAGCCACTCTGTGTGGGCAAGCCAACAATCTGTGAAACAGTGCATGGCATAAGACTATGTTCATGATGATGTGGTTAGTAGTTACTTATAGAGAGTGACACAATAATGCTACTGTTGATAGTTAAATTGATATTTAATACTTAAGTTGATTTTAAGAAGTGCATAAATATAAATTGGTCTGCACAATTGATTCTAAATTAGAACTTGGAATACTGGCATTTGGCTACCTATGTTTGCATGCACATCATTGCTAATTTGGTCTTATATCCTTTTGCATTTTGTTCTTTCTTTTTAAGATAATTTTCTTGCTTTAACAGTGCAGAGACTTGATATCTTGGGTCAACTAGGAAAGACTCCAAACTTTATGATGGCACCTCCAAAGGAACACCTAGTTGAAAAGGCAAGTGATAACTTATTTATCTTTTTATGCCATTTTATTTTATTTTGTGGATTTATTTAAGAAATGAACATGGTCAAATTGCGTTTACAATGTAGTCTCTTAATGAGAATGCCGCGTTCAACCTATCCTCTCTAGGGTGTGCTGGATGAATGAGATGCTGAATGGAAAACAAGTTGTAGAATGTGCCTTTGATGGTTTCAACCATAACTCCTCTCCTTAGTGGAGTTAATTGTTAATTCTCAAAGGATTTGACTATACAGCTCAAGCTCTATAATTTTAATGCCTTGTTCAGTTTTATCTTCTGCTTTTACCTATGGCTATGATTAAAATGCAAGTTCATTTATATGACCATTTAAATGCATCTGGTATAATACAATTATTTGGGTGTCTTATTCTGTTGAAGCGTTTCTCTTGCAGTATTTCCACCCAGATAACATGTCATCTGCAGAGAAGATGAAATTAGAACTTAAAAGAGTTAGGGATGAGTTTAAAATGTCAGAATCAGATTGTGGATCTGCACGTGTTCAAGGTAAGAATATTTATCCTCTGCCACTCTGTAATTTGCGTTCTTGTGGAGTTGCTTATCTGTTATCTTTTTAGTGCATGGGGTTCCATATTATCTGCCATTCTGTAATTATATAACACTCATATTATTGCACACAAGTTCTTAAATCTTGCATTTAATTCCATGTAAACTGGCCACTAAAGATATGCATGCGTTTTTTTTTTTCCCATCTTCTCTCAATGCTTGATTTTGTAGTTTTTTTTTTTGATAAATAATGCTTGATTTTGTAGTTAAGATAATTGAGTTTGTAATTTTCAATCTCATGTAACCTAAGACAACAAAAATGGAGGATATTTAAGGGATCCAAATCATCCAATATTTATCAATAAAGTCATGGCAAAGCAAGCCCAAATATTTGCAAGCTCTGTATGGCACAGAAGAAAGCATACCATATATAATGTTTATTTGTTTATTTTGAAATGGTAGAGTAACAAGACATTATATAATGTTTATTTATTTACTTATTTCTGATTGATCACAAACCTGAGGTATGTATTTGAAAATAAATGATAGTCAGCTCTAGGGTTTATAAGCTCAGTAATTTGGACTAGCCTCTAAAGGATTGTCATGAACTCAATCTAGAATATGGTAGGGGATAGAAATTGGTGGATTTCATTTAGAGGTTTGATTTTTCTTTGAAGAGGCTAAGACTTAATTATGATGTATTTATTGATGATGAATCAATGCTCAAATCTTCAATTTTTGGTAAATGGGTTAGTCAATTTAAGTGCTTGTATCAATGCTTCTAATGCTGGCACATGAAGAAGGAATGAAACCATGGAATAAGAAGTCAAATTTCTGTGGTAGTGGCTATTTCATAATTTTTGGTCAGATTGAGTTTTTTAAAAGTTTACTTTCTAGTTTATTGGTGTCACAGGAATAAAGCTAATTGTTTTAAAGGTTGAACTAGTATATGACTTCTATTGGAGAGTGCTTAGAAATTCAAAAAGTGGAAGTTGTAATCACACTACTTCTATTTTAGCATATTGTTCAAGGGTCAAGGCTTGTTCCTTTTGCAGGATTTTGCTGTCATTAGATAGGTTATTGAGTTATCTATCTAATGAGACCAAGAACTTAAATCTGACCTGTTTCAGGGGGTTATGATCATTTTTATTGATAGAATGTTCATCTGTGATAGGAGTTGAGTCTTTCCATTTTCTTAGTCTATCTTAGAGTTCTTTTTTTTTTCTATTTTTTTGTTTGTTTAGTTTTGGAATGGACAATAGTGGTTATCTATAGTATTTATCAAAAAAAAAAAAATAGTGGTTATCTATAGTTATTTTTGGGGGGTAGTCTATATTTGAGATTTTGAGTGACCCTATGAGAGTAGGAATCAGTGAAAGGATTATTGACAAGCAGTGATACCAAGACATTTGAAATTAAAGAGTCTATCTCTGGTGACACTTGGCACCTACCATAGCACTGTGTAGCATCTCACTGATGCTCCATGCTCAAATCGGCACAAAAACTTGGCATTTATCACTCATAAACCCTGCGATAACTTTTTGGATGTTGTAATGTGCTGGGCACCTGAGCCTTTGGCAACTTGGCACCTAAATAGTTATCAGAAAGAAGGTAGTTGGCACCCCTGCCGCATTGCCAAGCTAACATTGTTAACAAGATTCAGGTCATGTTTTCTGATTTTTCATTTTTTCTTGTTGAACCATAAAGGGCATTTGTATTAATTCATCAACAAGTATGTGCGTATATGATTTATCAAAAAAAAGTATGTGTATATGCAATGTGCCCTTAAACAGGAAGTTGGTATAGAGTGGGAATGTGGGATCCAAGAATAAACCTACCCATGCAAAATAATATTTCATCTATGATGTAAGGTACACATGAGAATCATTCGGATGTTTATGCAGTATGCCATGGTATTCTGTGGCACATGTAGGTTGTCTTTATGATCTTTAAACACATTGTGATTAGCAACTTGTGATGAAGCTGAGCCATTTTCGCTTGTTTAAGCATTTGGATTAGCAGCTTCAATGGGATTCGGGGACTTGGTTATTTAGGGGGATTTCTCACTTTGTAGCACAGGGAATGGTGAAGTATTAAGTGGCCTTTGGAGGGTAAAGTCTCTAGATAAGATAAGCACAGACATAGGTTTCTAGATAAGATATAATAAGATCCTCTCATTGTGGAGCATGGGCCACCCTCATCCTATGTTCCTTTTTTTTATGATTTTAGGTATTTCTGCATACTCTACTTGATATTAGGTTTTTTTACAGTTGCAGAATTATGTTTTGGCTTAATGTAGTTAGTGTGAATGGTAACATTTCTCAGAATTCATCATTGCTTCCATGAGTCTTTGGATGCCCCATCTGATAAAAGACTTGTATAGATTTTATAGGTTCAATTGTGCTGCAAACTGTATAAGAAATTATGATGTTTTTTGTGGGTTTGTTTGCATTATTTTTCCCAACTAATGGCTTGTCTCTTGTTTTGCAGTGGCACAACTAACAACAAAAATCAAGCATCTAGCATCTGTATTACGTAAAAAGGTTTGACTATCTTATAGATTTTCCAATGCTGTCTTCTTTTGGTATATGGATATGGAATTATTTTTATTCACTATATCTAGCTTTTTTTTTGGTAAATTTCACTATATCTAGCTAGAAAACATGTTTAGCAGAGAAAAATAAAAGTGAACCAGAATTTCAGGAAAATTTACAGAAACACAGAAAAACTGATCCACACACACACACACACAAGGATAATTCAGAAAAAGAAAACAGGGATATTTCATAAGCAATTGATGAAAACGCATTATTATTAGAATTCCTAACAAGGAGTTTTATTGTTAAGCTTCCATTTCTTTTTTATTGAATATGATACAGCTTATCATGACTATATAGTAATAGATTTGGTGAAAACTTTGACTGTGTTCAGCCCTTCATGATGGATGACATTGCTTGGGGATGGCAGATGGTGGGTGCTTGGGTGGTGCCATCCTCATCAACAGGTGGAAGGAGGGTTATACATTGGATACCACCGGATGTGAACCAAATGAAATTAAACTTTGATGGGTGCAGCAGGGTAATCCAGGACCAGTCAGGGATTGGTAGAGTCTTTAGAAATCATTTGTGACACATAATATCACTCTATTCAGGACCTGTAGGTTCTGGTGATTCAATCCAGGAAGAACTCCAAGGCTAAAGGTTTAGAAATGGTAAGAATTATAGAGCTGTAATATTGGAAGGGAACTCAATAAGCCCTTCATGATGGATGACATTGCTTGGGGATGGCAGATGGTGGGTGCTTGGGTGGTGCCATCCTCATCAACAGGTGGAAGGAGGGTTATACATTGGATACCACCGGATGTGAACCAAATGAAATTAAACTTTGATGGGTGCAGCAGGGTAATCCAGGACCAGTCAGGGATTGGTAGAGTCTTTAGAATTCATTTGTGACACATAATATCACTCTATTCAGGATCTGTAGGTTCTGGTGATTCAATCCAGACAGAACTCCAAGGCTAATGGTTTAGAAAAGGTAAGAATTATAGAGCTGTAATATTGGAAGGGAACTCAATAACTGTAATAGAGTGGCTTAATTAGACTAATTTGTGCACATGGCAATATCCAAACATTCTAGAAGAGGTAAGAAGCCTTATGAGGGAGTTAAGAGCATGGGCAAAGTGGGTGAAGAGATCATCAATCGGTTGGGCATATGCAATGGTGAGACAAGGAGTTCAAAGAACCAGCTATTCTGTTATAGATAATGTATAAAGGAATATTGCTGCCATGTCTTTAATATAATACTTTTAGTTATCTTAAAAAAATATTGTTGATATGGGTCAGGGTGCTTGGCACAAATCCTTCAAAAGAAAATTTTATCATGTAATGACTAAATTGAAATATTGCTGATGTTGGTGATCAAAATATATATGGTGTGATATTGAATTGGAATACTCTTGAACAAGTGCAAAAGAAGAGAATTCCAATTTTCCAAGTCTGATACTTCACAACAGAAAATGTTCTGATCAAAGTCCCAATAGGCAAGATTTTAAAAATTCTTTAATACTATAAAAATGTCAAATGGGTGGTTCTTTATGTACTCATCCATATGATTAATTTTTCAATATCAGACTTGTTCATGCGTCGGGTAGCCCAACGGCCCGGCCCATTCTTGGTTGGGCTTAGGAATGGATTTAGGCCCGCATGCTCAGTCTCGGGTCCAAAACAGCCAGGCTGGGCCTGGCCTGAGCTTTCTTAAAAAAGCCCAGTGTGAGCATGAGCCTGAGCCTGAGCCTGACCTGATAATATATATATTGTGTGTGTGTGTGTGTTTATATGTTGTTTTCTTCGTTCCTCTTCTCTTTTCTCAACCCATAATAAGATCTTTTCATTATTTTTGGGTTTTGAGGTCTTTTGATATAAATAAACCAGTTTTGTTATCGAGTTAAAAAAGAAAAATCTTTTTTTCCCCATTTTTCTGCTTGGCTCGGGCTCAAGATCTAGGCCCAATGGTTGGGCTGGGCTTGGGATGCATTCTGTTAATATAGAGACAAAGCCCGTCCCGTGAACAGGTCTATTCAAATATACAGATGAATCATTTAAATATCATAATTGTTCTTAGCATGGGAGCACAAAATTCAGAGGCTGTTACATAGTGTTGCATAGACAAAATATGTTGGTCAATTACTTTATTTCACTCTTTTTTCTGCCCAGGCAATTAAGCATTAAGATTAGAAGTTAACATTTGATGGTCATACATAAAAGCCTATCTAGTACATTAAATATAACCATTCTTAAAAATCTGTTGGGTACATTAACTTTGATGATCAGTTCTTTAACTCTGTTTTTATTTTTATTTTTCCAACTCCACTAGTGTGAGCTTGTCTTACATCCCAAGCTCGGGTCAAGGAGGAGGGTTGTGTTGGGTTGGAACTCAGCATTTGAACTTTTGCCCAACTCTTATGGCCATGGATTCTGAATTGTCATTTCGTGCTCATGCTAAAGTGTGGATATGGCACTAAACAGAGTGGAATGGTGAAACTGGATTCATGTAGGCACCCAATATAGTTGGGGCAAGGCTTAGATAATGATGATGATGATTGTCTTTTTTCCCATTCTTTTAGACTCAATGCAGACCTTATCTTTGGCATTTTTTTTCTTAGCACAAAGTTGCCACTCTCAGACTCAAACCTGCATTTTCTAGCTTTGAGGAATGTAGTGGTTAAAGGGGACTTTTGGGTTATAGTGGAGTGGCTAAGGAACAAGGACCATGGTTAGATAGCACTTCCTACCCTCATTTAGGGAGTACATCTCACTTGTATATATTCTATTCCACATTCCAGAGTCAATAGTCAATAAAACTTTGTATATTAACAATCCCCCCACCCCACCCACCCCAAAAAAAGCAAAAGTGCATTCTGCAAAGAGTATTATAGAAAATTTTAGATAATGGTACAATTATGGGGGAGGGTGGAGTATAGGCATCTATCAGTATGTAACTGCTTTGTTGGCCATCTATACTTGAGATCCAGATATATTAGTACTATAATGCTGTCACTAATTGGTATACCATGCTTATTACAAGTGTATGTGATGAATCCCTTTCCTTTCTTATTTCAACAAATCAACTGTTAATGTCATCATCTATTCTTGATCATCATGTTTCACTGTCCCTTTTTTTAGGCTGTGTTTGGTTTGAAAGAAAAGGTAGGGAAACCTTTACAAACCTTGTATAAGTTTCCGTACCTCTAGGCTTTTACCTACCTTTTCTTCAAACCAAAGACGGCGTTAATGAACTTAATGTGTGCCTCTTTTGAGTTGCAACTGCTGAGTGAAATGTGTTATGTCCTGATGATATTTCATATTTACAAGACTGGATTCTTAGTCATTAATCATGAATAGTTTTGACAAATATTGTTTATTTGTGGATAAATTGTAGTACAAAAAGTTATGCTGTCCTTCACTTCCCACATAATAACGAAGTGCTGTATTGAACAATATACTGCAGGACAAGCATTCTCGAAAGGGTCTTGAAGCAATGGTGCGGAGGAGGAAAAAGTTGCTCAAGTATCTCAGAAGAACTGACTGGGAGTCCTACTGTTTAGTTCTCTCTAAGCTTGGACTTAGGGATAACCCAGACTACAAGAGCTAGATGCCAGCATCTCCTTTCTCATATCTTCTATCTATGTCTTTTATCTGAAAAGTGGCTATCTATTGCTTGCCTTACCGTTGGACCTCACGGAAGTTATTTAACTCTGGTATAAGGAGAAGGTGCAAACGAGTGCTCTGACTTTTCTTTATTTTTATTTTCTCCAGTGTTCTCAACCCATCCTCGACCTGGGTCGTTGAATAGTGACTGGACAGCTGAAAGGGTCCCAACCCACATGTTTAGATAATTATGATCAATTCAACGGGCTAATCACCTGGTTGAACTGCCTAACCCGCCTCACAGTCCAGCTTTCCGGCTCGACATCCAGTTAGATTTTTGTAGAACGCTGGTTTACTTCTTTTCCTTCATCTTCTTTATTTATTTTTAACCGTTTTATGACACAAATTTTACTTCTCTTCGCCCTATCAAACAAGACATTTGTACGATTTCTTACGCTTCTGATTGAAACAGATATTTAATTCCTCCTATTTTATTCGGGGTAATTGAATATTTGGTGAGGGAACAATAATCAAAAAGAGATGCACAATAATTGATTGTAAGTAGGAATCCATCCAACTCTTGTTATTTACTGTTAAAATGAAGTTGTCTTACTTCCGTATTCAGTGATGAAACGAAACGGAATTTTTCCTGCAAGGCCACTTGGAAATTAGGATTGATGCCCATGATTTGAATTTTTACATTATATAATTCATCAGTCAAGCTTGCCAATATCTCGGCAGAAAAGGAAAATTTTGGAATCGCAGGTGCTTGTTTCCGTTCGCCCCAAGGAAATTAAACTTCGAACAAAAAAAATCTCATTCTACGTTTCATATTCGCTCTACAAATTGTTGACATGAAACATAACAAGTGATCCTTGAAAAAGGAAAGAAAAAAGAAACAAGGCCATGTTGCATGTAAGTTTAACATCTTATTTCCTCATGCTTTCTTTGATCGTTCATTTGATCTGCACTACTGTCGAAAGGTCCTACGAGATCTCTTGCTTTTGTCGCTGAAGCTTCTGCCAGTGCCGGCAGTTTCTAGTCCCCTCGCAAACCCCCTCTTGAAGGAATATTTCAGACTTGAACTTCGCTAATCATCTCTCGGCAACGGTGACAGAAGCCATACCCACCTCTCTGCTCGCCATATCCATATGTGATATGTGAGGTTTCTGTCTCGTTCCTGGAGATTCAATATGCAGCAGCCTTTGCTCCTTTGCTTTTTTTTCTTTCTTGTTTTTTTGTTAATTTATTTTTGATGGGATAGCCTCCAAACACTGGTGGCAACAGGATTTGATCTCAAGTCTCCTTTATAAGTTTATAAAGCTCACTGCTCCTTTGCTCCTACTCTTTCTTTCATGGATAAACATATGATGCAAAAGGTATGATTTCAGAAGAGCTTTGATCAATCAAAATCCCCTGGCCCATGAATTTTGATTGGTTATTACTTTGTCTGGGGTCATGTCTTTCTGACAATGTTCAAAATATCGGTGTATAACATATTGATTTTCAGTGATCAAAATACACTGCTTACTTGGAGCAGGTTGAATGGCCTCTTCTTGATGGATCTTTCTAGCCTTCTTGATTTACTGTTACTGTTAGAACATGCAGCTCTTTATCTCTTTCTCAGTCATTCCAAAACCACAAAAGATTGTTGAATGCTAGATATCGATCAATAAACATTGTTGAATGCTAGATACAACTGGGTATGTTGCAACCTGGTATTGGGTTGGTGGGTTTGCAGAAGGACCCAACTCAAACCCGACCCATCCAACTTCACTTGTAGCACATAAATATGTCATCATTCTAATACAGAATAATGCACAGCAAAACAGAATATCCTATGCATCTGCGCTGGATTTAAGAACCATTGTTATTAGACCCAAGGTTCAAAGTATCAATACGTATCGGGCTGTATTGTCCGATATGTATCATATTGGGAGCTTCCCAATATGCTCCTTAGGGCTGTTCATAAGAAGGCCCAACCCGACCAACCCGGACCGATCCAACCCGAGTCGGCCGGATTTTCATCAGCACCAGTCGGTTTTGGGTTGGGAAAATTTGTAAACCGAAATATTAGGTCGATTTCGGTTTTCTTGTGTAAAAACCGAAACCGAACCGAACTAGTCTTCCCACTTAACTAGTCTTCTACTAGTTCGGTAGTTCCTAGATTCCTACTTAACTAGTCTTCTACTAGAACTAGAACAACCTTATCTTCTAATTCCTACTTAACTAAATTGTATCTATCCTAGTTTCTATAGTCTTTTTATGGTGAAGAAGATGATGACATGGACAAAAGTAGCTTCTTTTTCAGCCAAAGAAAAGAATCACAGAAGGGGATTAGAAGTTTCAGAAATAAGGAAACTTTGGAGCTCGGTGTGGGAAAGGAAGTCTTACAGCTTCCTTCCTCTAATAGCAGATCAGGATCACTGGGTTTGAATCCAACGTCTCAATTCAAAATTTATGCCTAGATGGCTACTCTAGGCTCTGAGAAAGGACAGTTGGGAACCCAGACATGAAAAATTCTTTGCTCAATAACAGGTGGTGGTCAACAAAGGTCTGAACAGATTAAGGTTGCTTGCTTACCAAGGAAATGCAAAAGCTTTTTGAGTGGAACAGGGGTTAGTAAGGTTGACATTGGACCAAAGGTGAGACAAGTTTCAGAAATAAGGTTTGACTACAGGAGCAAAACCAAAACCGACCCAAATCGATCCAACCCGACTCAAACTGACCAGGTCGGTTTTGCCTATCAATGGGTCGGTTTCGGTTTCCACTTTAGGTAACCAGACCAGGTCGGGTCGGTTGGGAAAACTCCAGTAAACTGACCCAACCCGACCCGTGTACAGCCCTAATGCTCCTATAAAGGGTGTATCGAGGTTTCGACCGATTCATGGAGTGGACAGACTTTAAACTGACCCCTCTGTACATATTTGAAAAAAAAAACTAAAAAGAAAACTATCGATACTGCTCGATACCGCTGAAGAATATCCCAAGCATTTGGGATGAGGTGCATTCTTTTTATAAGAAATGCCAATTTCGAGGCTGGTAAATTTGATTTGATCAAAGGCATCTGTGGCAATAATTCGATCTTTGCAATATCATATTCTATATTGGCAAATGTTAATGTGTGCAAAATTATATTCATATGATATGGAAATTATTATGAGCAATACACCCAGCCTTGAATTGACATGCTTCCCACATAACCTCAGTTCCCATGAAATAAGAGTTTGAGGTTTTCTCCTACCATTATGTTTTCATACGGCTACACCGTATTAGCACCCTTTTTCATTTCCTAACAAGGAGTTAGAAAATAATAAAAAAAATTCTTACGATAAAAAACAAAAGAAAAAAATGTAAATTGGGTTATTCTGTAAATATATGACATTGGGGCGTTGGTTTTTGAAGTCTCTACCTTTCTCAATTTGGCTCTGTTTTTTTTTTTTGGTATAATTTCAATTTGGCTCAGGATCAAAATACTGATACGATGTGCCCATTCAATATATCTTATTTGTATTGGTGTACTTAAGTACATGTCAATATACCAATACAAATATGTTTTAAAATATTTAGGGTCTATTTGATTCGCAGTTGGAATTAGAACCGATATCCCTTAGGATCAGAATCAGAATAGTTTGCTCCTATAGTTATTTGATTTAGACAGGAATCCAAATGTGAATTAGAATCAGTTGGAAGGGGATTTCATTCCAAGGTAGGGGAGGGAATGGCTATTCCCTCAAATGGGAATGAGATTTTGATTCAGTTCAACCAAACAATTAGAATTGAAATACCGCATTCTGATTCCAATTTTAGACCTCGATTCCCACATACCAAAATGGGCCCTTAATATTTTGGAATGGTGGAGAGTCCCGATCAACTGTCAACAAAACATGTTCCAACACCCTCCTACATAATCTTACACCACACATCTCATACATAGCAGGTCCCACTTTTATGGTGGGTCCCAATCTCAAGGTGAGATGTGACTTCTTCAGGCCAATGCCCTAACTTTGCTAAATCTATAGTTATGTTTTTCAAAAAATATGCTTGTGAGATGTAGAAAAAAATTGGCAAAAATTTTAAAAACACCAATTGAGGTCAACCCAAAATCTTATTTAGGTGCTCTCATAATTAATGGTAGAGCTTCAAGATATATCTTTAAGGACCTAAGAGAAAAAGTAAATTGGCCAATTGGAAGAAGAACACTTTCTATGGCGGATAGAATCACCTTGCTTAATTCTACAATTAATATGATCCCTCATTACATTATGAGGTCTTTCAAAGTTCCCAAAATATGATTGATGACGTAGATAGATGTCAAAGGAATTTCTTGTGGACCAACTTAGAGGATAGAAAACCGATTCACCTATTGAGCTGGAAAGGGTCTGTACCCCTAAGAGTCAAGGTGGTATGGGTCTCAAAAACTTGTTGTGGGCAAATGAAACGAAGTTAGCTAAATTGGGATGGAAAATTCTCATCGATGAGTACTACTTGTGGGTAAAAGCTGTTAAAAATAAGTATATCAAGCAAAAAATTTATGGGATTTAAAATTTTAAAAAGGGGATTCATGGGCTTGGAAAGGAATCCTTAAGTCTAGGGACCTCATAAACAAAGGTATTGGATGAGAGATTGGTGATGGTAAATTAGTAAGCTTTTGGAATGATAAATGGATGGGGGATAGGGCAGTAACTGAATTGATCTCTCAAGCTACCATTGAGAATGAGAGGATGTTGGTTTGTGATGTGCTTGACCAAGATGGAAAGATTTGGAATAGGGAGAAAATCTGTAGTATTGTTCAAAATGACGTATGGTTAAAGATTAAGGCTAATTTCATCCCTTCTAGTATTGGGGATGATCATTGATTTGATGGTATGATACTAATGGAAAGTTCTCCAAATCTGCTTACCATCTCAAGTGTAAGTGATGAATCAGATGATTGGGTTCAATTGGAATAGTAATGTCTAGAATCTTAAATGTCCACCAAAATTACAGGTTTTTTTTGTACTTTTTGCTAAATTATAGAATCCCCTCGAGATCTCTTCTTAGAAGTAGAGGTGTCAATATTGATGGCGATTGTAAGTTCAGCGGGGAAGAAGAAAATGTTATTCGCATTTTTAGAAGCTGTGGTGGTGTTAGACAAGTTTGGTTGATGGTTAATCCATCTATTCAAGGTTTAGATGACCAATAGAAACCGTTTAAGGACTGGTGATTAGAAATTTTAGGAAACCAATGGAGTGAACAAGGGATTTAAGAGCGAAATATGTTTTCTTGTTATGGTATCTTTGGAAAAGTAGAAAAGGCCCTCTTCTCCTTTACCGAATACCAAGAAAGTTTATTCTGAACCCAAAGTCAGCATACCTCTAACTGTTATAAGTTAGTTAGGTGGAATCCCCTGAGATTGGAATAATTAAAATTAATTTTGATGCATCATGTGAGGTATTGCATTACAAAGCCTATAAACTGGTCTTGCCTCCATTAATAAGGCTGAGGCTGGGGCTGCGCGGGAAGCCCATAACTTAGCTATAAATTTCAGGGATTTCCCTCTAGTTATTGAAGGCCATCTCATAATTTTCTGCCTTAACCATGTGACAACGGCAAAGGCCATTCTCCACTGTTGAGAAGTGAATGAGAAATGCGAGAAAGGTATCACCTAGGCATGTCTACTAGCTAGATTCTGTTTCAATTAATCTTTGTAACCTTCTTTTGCTTTTTTCTTTCTTTCGTTTTAGCGATTTGTGGGGACGTGCTACCCCGTCTTTCTTAGCCACTTTTGGTTTTTATCAGAAAAAAAAAAAAATTTTGCAATCCCCAAAAGTAGGGAAAAATGAAAAAATCTATACCCGAAGAACCGAGAATTCTTTTGATTGGTTACAAGTGTTTCCCGGTACCACGCTTTAACGCCACGTGTCAAGACAAAAAAGGAAAATTTCTCTTTAGCGGTGGTAATAGAGATCAAGCGATCTCTTTCTTCCCCCTATCGTCTCTTTTGTAGAGTTATACCCTACACCTGCAGATCGGCGGGTGACGTTGAGGTTCGCTAACGTGCGCCATGGGTGGCGGCAAGAGAAGGTTAAGCAGGAAGATCAGTAAGGGAGGAGGCTCTTGTCGAGCTTTCTTCGTTGATGGAGGTTTCTTATCTGAATGGCAGAACGATTCTTCTTCGCCCGGTTCTGCCCGAGGTTCTCCTTTCCCTCTTCTTCTTTTCTGAAAACCTAGAACGAGTTCTAGGTTCCATTTTCTTCTCGTCTCTTCTTGTTTTCGATTTCCTTCTATGTGGAACATGCAGGGAAAACCCCAAGGGACAATGGTAAATCTGCATCGAAATCCAGCAAATTTGATAAGCCTGAGGCTTCTGATTCACGGGACGGATCTCGAAGACCGAGTGGAAATTCTTTTGGGTACGAATATCCAGTTGTTGATGTTGAGGTAAGTTGTTTCCTTTCCGAATCAAAATCCTTTCTTTTTCTCCTAATTATATATAGTCTTCAACCGTGAAATGGAATTGAAGTATTTTTACATCTGGCTTGTCTTTGGATTCGTTAATTTTGAATGTTTTCAGGACCTTATGCGATTGGAATCAGGTATTGATGGGAATGTTAAAGGTGGTGATGTAGATGAATCACGTCCCATTATTTTACTTGATTCTAAGGAAACACAAGTTGTCGCCTATGTAGATGAAACGCCTTGCACAAAGTCATGTGGTGGGGATTACACTTACGAATATGGGTCGAATTTTGTGCTGGGAGAGAGCTTTCACAGAGGGTTGGGGTTTGTCAATGAGCCGGAGGAGACACCGACTGGAATTGGGTCTTCCTCGGCGAAGGAGGAAGAGAGAGAAGGGTTAGGATTCAATTCATCCTCTACCGAAAAGGAAACTAATACTCGGAAGAGTTCCAGTCACAAGCAACGTGGTCAAAAGAGTGAAGTTTTTGTATTCGAGGGTTCACCTTCTGAGAGGAATTCTGGTTTTTTGTCTATTGGAGGCATGAAACTATACACGGAGGACATTTCTGATGAGGACGAGGAAAGTGATGAGTTTGTAGATGATGACAGAGATTCAGTTGATGAAGGAAGCTCAGGTTCTTCTGAGGAAAGTGACTCAGATGGCTCATCTGGAGGTGATGATTTGGAGGGGATGTCGTCTGCTACTGGTTCTGATGTTGATGAAGAGATTGCAGAAGATTACTTGGAAGGAATTGGTGGAAGCTATGAGTTAATGAATTCCAAGTGGTTGGTGGATCAAGCTTTGGATGTCTCAGATGAAGATGGTTCTTCCAGCAGTCTCAGTGATGAGAGTTTAGAAATGTTTGAAGGGCTTGCTCTGCAAAATTCATCTCAGGAATATGGTATGAAGCCAAGATCAAGAAAAAAGGCTCATCAGGGGTCTGATAGAGCTGGAGCAATGGACGGTGGGTCACTGATTCTGGATGATCTTTTATTTATGAAGGATTCTAGAAAAATTTTGTCTAAAAAGAAGCATGCTGTTAGGGTTCCACAGACTTGGCCTGTTGAGGGTCAAAAGAGTAAGAAATTCAGAAATGTTCCAGGTAAGCAAGTTTCCTTGTCTATTACTATCTCAGATTATGCAATGCCAATGCTCTTCTTTGGATTGTTTTGTTTTTCCATGAGGAAATATGTTTTAGTGTTTGAAGTATTGATGTGAAGCAGTTTTTGCCTAAACCTTGGGGTGTATGCCCAAAATCCAAATTACCTTTCTTTTTTAATTTTAGTTCATTTAAGTTATTAAAGACTTAAAGTTACCAAATACAGATACACAATATAACAAGTAATAGTAACAATCCTACAATAGCTGCAAAATATTTGTATTCACAATATAGAAAAACAATACTAACAAATTAGAAAAAAATGAGAAGCAATATTAATAACTGAACTGGCAATGACCAAAGAAAAGAAATTCATATGTCTGAAAGAGTAGATTTCATCTGTAAACAGTACTTTTTTGAACTCTTAGTCTGTGCTTGATTTGAAAGAAAAGGTAGGTATAGGATTCCCTACCTTTCCCTACCTTCTCCTTCAAACCAAACACAAGGTTAGGAATTTCTTTCTGGAATCTTCTTATTGCATATGGAACCAGTTTCTTTCTTTGTGAAAGCTAAAGTGAATAGTGACCCAGAAAAAGACTTACCTTGCTTTGACAAATTGGAGATAATTTGTAGAAAATAGTTCTAGGTTTCTATCCTTATTTTCGTGGCAGAACTTTTTCTCATGAAAATTGGGTGGATTCAGCTGAAGAAAATAAGAAAAAGAAAGCTGCTAAAATAAGATTGAAGGTGGTATCAATACAGAAAAAAAAGGAAAAAGAAAGATTGAGGGTGGGGTCAGGAAGCTACAGCACAATATTAACCAAGGACTTTTTATCTTATGAAAACAAATGAGGTATTGACTGAAAAGAAAAGGTTGTTGGCAATTACTCTCCTCCCTCCTTCCTTTCTACCCCCTTTTGTGGGCTGATGTGCTTGACAAATAATACTGTTTTAACTAGAAGTAAACACATGTGACAGAAAAGAATATATAAAAAGGAAAGTACTTGCCAAATCATCCCTCTCAGGCAGTGGGCCTGGCCCAAGACTCTTACGAAATGGGTGGTCCTCCGACCAAGATAGGCAGGGGGAGGAGCACAATAGAGGCCAAATTGTCCGTCTCAGGGAGGTGAGCAGAGTGCGGATTCCAGAGGCGAGCTAGTAGTAGTGGATAGGCAACGAGGTTATCAGAGCGCAGAAGAATTGATAGAAATAAGGCTGCTAGCTACCGTATGCCAACAGACCACAGGCAGAATCTGGACAAAGTTCAAATGGAGAAAGGGTGCTGTTAAATCTGCAAACAAGTGAACAGGAAGGGATTTCTCCTTGGGTTTTATTGAAATTGTTTTCTTTTGGGGAGTTTTTGGGAGTCCGTTTTGAAGGCATGGAGCCAGAGACTGTACAACTGTTAGCAGAGATAAAGAGAAGAGCAATAGAGGAGAAGGGGAGGAAAGGAAGGAGAACAGATTGGAGCTGTTTAAGTTCTCCCGGGGGTTGAATGATAGAGCTGGGAGCAGTGATTTAAAAGGCGCGCCTAGGCGCATAGGTGAGGTGCATTTTAGGGTATGCGCCTTTCCTATGTCTCAGCTGCAGCTCTTTCAAAAGGTGTACACTTGGTGTGCCTAGATGTACATCTGATGCACCTTGTGCCTCAGCTCAAGCGTGCGCCTTTTGAAAATTTCACGTTTTTTTTTGCTTTTATTGGACCTAGCGGCTGGGCCAGGCGGACCTCCGTACCACGCCCCTTGAGGCAAGCCCAAACAAGTCCATGTTTGGGGCTTAAATTCTTATTTCTCACACAAAAAATAATGATTTTATAATTCTTAGTTCTCATCCTAATGAAATATCTTCTTAAAAAGCAATTAAACTTATAAAATCATTATTTTTTGTGTGAGAACTAAGAATTTAAGCCCCAACATGGACTTGTTTGGGCTTGCCTTGAGGGGCGTGGCACAAAGGTGGCTCGTAGAGTCAGGAATGTAATATGTTTTACATCACATTAGCTACTTGAAGTAATGCAATTGAGGAAACAAGAGATTGTGGGTTTTACATGCTTGAAAATGTTTTATATGTTTGATTTTATTTTTAATTTTTTATTTGAATACACTTTACATGTTATGTTTATATATTTTAATTTTAGATAATAGGTTTTTTAAAACATTTATTTTAAAATTTAAGTTTATATTTTTTATTAATATTATGTTTAATATTTTTTGATTTTTTAGCTTTTTTTTTTTGTATTTTTATGCCTTGCTTCAAAAAGGCGCTTGCCTTGGGCGCAATGGCCCTTGTGCCTTTTTTGTGCCTTGTGCTTTTATAACATTGGCTGGGATCTCGGCTCAGGGTAATAGAGGGGGTCGAAAAGGAAAGTAAGAGTGGTGGGGCAGGGAGAAGACATTTTAAAGTCTAAGCTTATGGAATGGTTAAAAATATTTCTTGGAACATTAAGTGTTTAAGTTTGGGATGAAGAAGGGTGGTAGTATGGGGGTTCCTAAAAAAGTGGAATCCCACAGTGCTTTGCTTACAACAGACGAAGCTAGAGTTTCTGGATGGAGAGATAGTATGAAGCGTTTGGGGGGGATAGACAGTGTGAGTGGGATTTCTTTCTGGCAAGGGGAATAGCTGGAGGGCTATTGTTGGTGTGGGATTCATTGGTGATGGTGGCAAGGGGCAGTTCTCAATTTCTGCCTAGTTTCAACACGATTATCATTAGGCTCTTACATGAGAAGAGGGGAGGGCAGTGAAACTACAGGGGAACAAGAAGCTTTGCTCAGTTCATGAGTTGATGGGAGTTGGTGGATTTACCCACTTATTGGGGCAAGCTACACTAGGTCAAACAATCAAAATCAACCCATTCTGGGTTGGATCACTTTGTAGTCTGAACAACCTGGGAAGATTCTTTTCCTTGTCTGTCTTAGGAGGCTTTACTTAAACTGATGTCTGACCATTCCCCCACCCTTCTAGATTGTGGAGGAATCACATCAGTTAAGAACCCTTCTTTTCGGTTTGAGCACATGTGGTTTGAGGAGGAGGGTCTAAGGGAGAAAATGAAGAGGTGGTGGGAGGAGCATCGGGTGGAAGGGTTAGCAAGCCATAAGTTTAGCAGAAAGCTGATTAACTTGAAGACAGGGTTAGCAAGCCATAAGTTTAGCAGAAAGCTGATTAACTTGAAGACAAAGCTAAAAACTTGGAGCAAGCAGACTTTCAAAGGGATGGAAGCAAAAGGAGCGTTTGGAGAGAATATCAAGGGTGGATAGGGCCAAAGAGACAAGGGACCTGTTGGGGGAAGAGAAATTTCGGAGGTTCAATCTTCAATGCCAAACAAGAGTTTGACAAAATTTGTTATCAAGAAGAGATTAAGTGGAGACAAAGGTCTAGGTGTCTATGGTTAAAATAGGGAGATTAAAACACTTCTTTCCTTCATAAATTGACAAGTGGTAGAAGACGGCATAATTGTATTAAGAGATTAGAGGTAAAGGGGAGGAAAATAGGCTACAAGAGGCTATCGTTAATTATTATCAGGAAGTTTTTAGAGAAAGATGGAGACGGAGGCTCAAACTAGATGGGTTGGACTTCAGACAACTGACTATAGAGGAAGCAAGCTTGCTGGAAGTAGCCTTTACTGAGGAAGAAGTTAGAGGTAAGTAATGAGTTGGAAGCAGATAAAGCACCAGGTCCGGATGGTTACACAATGGAATTCTATAAGAGAAGTTGGAGTTACATTGGGGGTGATTTGGTGAAGGTTTTTGAAGAATTTCACATCAACAGTGCACTAGAAAGAAGCCTAAACTCCACCTTCATATCTTTAATCCCAAAAAAGAAAGGAGCAACTGGGGTAAGAGACTTTAGGCCGATCAGTTTGGTAGGAAGTGTTTACAAGATATTAGCAGAAGTACTGGCAAAGAGGCTGATTAGAGTTATGGACCTTCTAATCTCTGAAAGCCAGAATGCATTTGTGGATGGGAGGCAGATTATAGATGGGGTGTTAGTGGCAAATGAGCTGATTGAGTCAAGGTTGAGAAGTGGGGCACTGGGGGTGTTGATGAAAGTGGATTTGGAAAAGGCCTACGTTCATGTAAACTGGGGCTTTTTGGACTACACACTAGAGAGATTTAACTTGGGCAAGAAATGGGGGAACTGAATGAAAGTTTGTATAACAACAGTTAGCTTCTCAATCTTGATAAATGGGAAGTCAGTTGGTAGATTGTGCAGCTCGAGAGGACTGAGGCAGGGGGACCCCCTTTCCCCCTTGTTGTTCATTTGTGTTGTGGAGGCTTTAAGTAGAATGGTGTACAGGGCAGTTGAAGGAGGTTTTTTGGAGGGTTTCTGGGTGGGTGAGGAGGGAGGGATGGCAGTGCTACGATATGCAGATAACACTTTGTTTTTTGCTGATGTGTCGAATAAGCAGACGAAGTCCATCTGTATGATTCTCACATGGTTTGAGGTTGTATCAAGGCTCAAGGATAACCTTCATAAGAGTGAACTCATGGCAGTTGGGGAAGGTGCGAATGTGGCACAACTGGCAGGTAGTATGGGCTGTAAACTAGGTAAGCTTCCAACAAGGTATTTGGGGATGCCTTGGGGAGCAATGCAATGCAAAGAAAATCTGGGAACCCATAGTGGAGAGTGTGGAAAGGTGGTTGGCATCCTGGAAAGTAGGGGTGGCAACAAGCCGAGCTTTTCACAAGCTGCTCGAGCTTGGCTCGTGAAAAGCTCGGCTCAGCTCGGTTTCAACCGAGCTCGAGCCCAATTCACTGGCTCGATTATGAAACGAGCTGAGCTCAAGCCTACTAGAGCTCGGCTCGCAAGCCGTCTTGAATATATATATATATATATTTGATATTTAATATATATAATATATAATAAAATTACAGAAAATAAAATATATATAATAAAAATATTATAATTATTAATTATTATAATTCTTAATTTTTTAAATATCAAATAAAAAATATTTTTATATATAATTTTTTATTTTTAT
This sequence comes from Nelumbo nucifera, assembly GCF_055504915.1. NCBI lineage: Eukaryota > Viridiplantae > Streptophyta > Magnoliopsida > Proteales > Nelumbonaceae > Nelumbo > Nelumbo nucifera. The sequence goes on from NC_142650.1 coordinate 30,226,470, forward strand.
AAAATATTTTTATTCAAAGTCGAGCTCGAGTCGAACTGAGCTCGAGCTTATGAATTTTTGACTCGAGCCAAGCTCGAGTTCAAGGTTCTGGCTCGAACTGAGCTCGAGCTCGAGCCTTGTAGAATAGTCTTGAGCCAAGCTCGAGCCTCATACTATTCGGCTTGGCTCGGCTCAAATCCACCTCTATTGGAAAGGAAGATACTTATCAAAGGGAGGGAAGGTGGTTTTAGTAAAAGTGTTCTTTCCTCCCTTCTCATTGATTTACCTATTATCCCTGTTCCTCATTCCAGCCAACATGGCTAAGATGATTGAAAAGAGAGTGCAAAATTTCTGTGGGATGGATGGAAGAATGAATTTAAATTGCATCTAGTCAATTGATAAAAAAATGATAAAAAAAATTGCATCTAGTCAAGTGGAACAAAGTATGTAGTCCAAAGAAAGCAAAGGGTTTGGGGGTGAGGAAGCTAAGGAAGTTCAATATAGCTTGTCTTGCCAAGTGGCTTTGGAGGTGGAATGAACAACCTAATGCTTTATGGAGAAGGATTATTCTAGCTAAATATGGTGCAGGTGATTCAAACTGGGAACCAGCTGAGTCAAGAATGTCTTATGGGTGTGCCGTGTGGAAAAGAATTTAAAAAGCTCTTGTGGAGTTCAGAAAAGGAATCAGGTATACTGTGGGAGATGGCTCAAAAATCAAATTCTGGACTGATACTTGGTGTGGGGATCATCCTCTTAATCAGAACTACCATAACCTCTATGAGATTGCTCAAAGTAAAGACTGCTTGGTTGCTGAGGCTTCTCTTGGGTAGGAGATACAGCAGTTTGGTGTCCGGTGTTTAGAATGAATCTAAATGACTGGGAGATTGAGCAGTGGATGGAGATGACGCAGCAGCTATCTGGCATAGCTCCTGGATTCATGAGTAGGGATAAGAGAAATTGGAAGTGGGATAAACCAGGAATTTTCTCAGTATGATCCTTCTATAATAAGCTCACGGAGGCAGAGATGGTGGATTACCCAGAAGCTGTAGTGTGGAATACCACAGCCCCTCCAAAAGCTGCTTTTCTATTATGGGTGGCAGTGTTGGGCAAGTGTTTTGGCAGTGGAGGTTTTGGCTAGGAGAGGACTGAGTGTGCTGCCTAGCAGGTGCATAATGTGTGGGGAAGCTTCAGAAGATTCAGATCACCTATTGATCCACTGTAGAGTTGCTCGAATCCTTTGGGCAAAGTTTTTAGGTCTATTTTAAGCTCAGTTCGGTTTCTCAGAAAATCTATTAGCGGCGCTGCAGCATTGGACAATATGGGGGAGTAGGACCAGCTATAGTGGTTTGGACAATATGGACGGAAGGAAACAAAAGGCTGTTTGGAAATAAGTTTGTCACAAGGAAAATTTATGTAAAGTATTTTGGGGTAGGATGGGTAGGAAGACAAACGATTCGGGAATATACCATATAGCTCTTTTTGTAATTCTGGAGCTCTTTTTGTATCTATGCACACAGGGTGTACAATTTAGAAGATGTACAGTTCTTGATTGGGCACTGCACAGCTCCTTGATTGGGCACTGCACAGCTCCTTGTTTATCGGCCGATACGTATCGTATTAGTGGCCTCCTAATACGCCCCTACAGGGGGTGTTTCAGGGTCTGACCTGGTTCAGGGGGTAGACGGGCCTTAAACCGACCCCTCTAAACCAGTTTGAAAAAAAAAACTAAAAATAAAAAAAAGCAAGCCAAGATACAGTTTGAATCTTGATTTTATTTATTGAGATGATGCAAGGGTGGGTACAAGTTCTTCACTTTCTGCTTCTGGATTTAATGGTGCTTTTGTACCAACCATTTGCTAAGAATAACAACAATTGGAAGGAAAAATGGGAAAGAACAAAAACTTTATATTCATTCACTTCTTCCTTTGTTTAACTTTCACATAGCCAAACAAGGTGTATTCATCCAACTCAAGGCCTGAGGTGTGGAAAGAACTGTCTATCTGATGGCAGTAGATAGTGTAATTTGGTCAGCAAACAAGCTGACCTGATGTCAGCAAATTGTCCAAGGTCTGGGATCCATACGGCCTGGTCTGATTGCGATGGCCATTGAGATTGGTTGCAAACATATTCAGATTATGGCATGCTTGATCTGATCCAACCATTGAATATCTTGCTTTACACTTTGCCATTATTGCAATTGTTGTTTGGAGAATTTCTTGAAATTTATTGATCAAAAGATTCAATTATCAAATACCTAGTCTATGACATTTAGATGCATTTTCCACATTTGATTCAGGTGCAAAAAAGAAACATAGAAAAGAAACAATTGCACTAAAGCGTCGAGAGAGAATGATGCGCCGTGGTGTTGATCTTGAACAAATAAATTCAGTAAGAAGCGTTGCTTTATGATTTTTTTTTTTTCTGAGTGCATAGTTATTGATGATTTTGGATGTATTTTGTTCTTTCTGTACATTTTACTTTTGATTGATCTAGAGCTTAATTCAAAATTTACTTATATAATTTGACAAGCATGTTGCATTCCATCTCTTTATGGTTTTAAATTTGTCATACCCTTAATTATATGGTTGTATGTAAGGGTCAAAGTATCATATTGATTTTCAGGGTCATCGATGTGCTAATACAGCAGAGTTGGGTTGTTTCAATTGTTTTATATGTTAAATGGCGGCGATGTGATGACTACTGTTAAATTGTCAAATAAAAACAATTATACAGAGAAAGAATATCGGTCTATCAAAACTCTCGATATGTCAATTTCTTGTATTGAGGGTATTCATACTTTGAACCTTGGCTATATATAATAATACAAGTGGGCTAATTGGGTGATTTAATTGTCTTGTGTGGTTTGTAGGGTTTTTAAACAGCCGTATGTTTGTAAGATTTCTTGTAATTGTTATTTTATGATGTTGAATGTGCAAGGAGTGATTTATTGCTTATTTGAGCTGTGGTCTCTTGAGCTTGATCAAGGTTTTGCTAGTCAAACCTTTTCGTTTAGATAAAAAAGGCCATAACCAAATGTTGGTCCCTGCTATCTGGTGTCTTGGGAGGGGTGAACTGGATACAGTCCTAATCTTTTGGTGTTTTTTCACACAAAGTGGCCTCTCTCAGACTTGAATCCGTTTTCTCATGCTTGATAGAGATTTTACCATTACAGCAAGTAACAGCCCCTAAATCTTTTTGTTTAGGTCCATTCTTGCTTTTTCTTTTCTTTTTTGTTTGGGAGGTGTTTTTAATGTTATTTTCCTTTAACTAAAGTAAACTTTAAGCTCTGTCTTAGAGGCTATGGTGAAAGTGAAACAATGGCAAGATGAATTTATTCCATTTATTGTTCATGGCATTTCCATTTCTTGCCTTTTGGAAATGAACTCAATTGAAATAATATTTTTTTTGTGCTATATTCTATAGATATTGGGCCCGTTTGGCGCATCTTTTTTGGGAAGATCTTCTGGTAGTTTTGATAGTCAAAAGACGCATTGAGCTTTTGCATGAAGATCTGAGCAGCCCGAAGCACGTTTGGTAGACACACGTCTTTCCGTGTCTTTCCGCGCGAGAATAAAACGCGAAAGACGTGAAAAGCTTCATTTAGAGCTTCCCGAAATCAGCCCAAAATGGGCTTTTCGTGTCTTTTCGACGCTCCAGCTTTTGGTGGCTAGATCTTCCGCGCACCAAACGGAAGTAGACCGAAAATCAGTCTGCTTGGCTTATAAACAGCCAAAAGGCCGTGCGGAAAGACGCGCCAAACGGGCCCATTGTTTTCAAAATGAGATCATTTTAGGAATTGAAGAAAAATTGTATTCAAAATCATTGGTCAATTACTTGGACCCCAACTTAAAAATGGACAGAACCTTCCCCACTCTGTCACTTGTAGTCCAAATTTGAGGTTTCAATACTTGGGCTTGGTCTTGCTGTTATCGGAAACGTTATTCCATTACCTATTCAACAAGCCTTATATTGTATGATTTGAACATATCCCAAATGAGTTATGGGCCTTAGTTCTGTTAGAGAGGTTTTCCATTACTCATCCAACAAGCTTGTTATGAAGGATCATTACCAAAATGAGTTATGGGACCCTCTCTCTCCGTTCTTATTCACTCTAGTAGCAGAAGTGCTAGGAATTCTTTTCTAGAGAGCAGATTTAAGGGGTTTGGTGAGAGGTTGGAGAGTGGGAAGAGAAAGAGTGCCTATTACTCATTTGCAATTTGCCGATGATACTGTCCTATTCTGTAAGGGAGGTGATCTAAGTTGGGTGAGGAATATGTAGGAGGAGATACAAGTCTTTGAGAAAATGACAAATCTGAAAGTTAACTTCAATAAGACTTGTGTGGTAGATATCAACATGGAAGATGAAGAAGTAATTGAATGTGCAACAATATTGGGTTGTGACTTGTGAGGTATGTCAGTGGCCTATGAATTATTTGGGTTTACCTCTAGGGGGCAACCCTAGAAGCGTGACTTTTTGGAACCCGGTGGTGGATAGATTCTCAAAAAGGCTTGCCTCTTGGAAAAGGAATTATCTATCGATGGGCGGAAGTTGGGTGAGGAATATGTAGGAGGTGATACAAGTCTTTGAGAAAATGACAAATCTGAAAGTTAACTTCAATAAGACTTGCGTGGTAGATATCAACATGGAAGATGAAGAAGTAATTGAATGTGCTACAATATTGGGTTGTGACTTGTGAGGTATGTCAGTGGCCTATGAATTATTTGGGTTTACCTCTAGGGGGCAACCCTAGAAGCGTGACTTTTTGGAACCCGGTGGTGGATAGATTCTCAAAAAGGCTTGCTTCTTGGAAAAGGAATTATCTATCGATGGGCGGAAGAATTACATTGATCAAATCAACATTGCAAATCTGCCAGTCTATTTTCTTTCGGTCTTTAGGATGCCTGTAGGGATTTGTAGAAGGCTGGAGAAGATAACGAGGGATTTCTTATGGGAACCAGGAGAGGAAAAGAGGGATCATAGGGTGAGATGGGAAATGGTGATTAGAAGTAAGGAGCTAGGGGGTCTAGGAATTGGAAACATTTGGAACCTTGTTGGGTAAGTGGTTATGGAGATTTCAGGTGGATCAAGACAAACTGTGGACAAAAGTGATTAAGAGCATTTATGGGCTGACGGTAGATGACTGGGACGAAGGAATTTTGGCTAGAGCATCAGCAACAGCACCTTGGAAAGCCATCCATGCCATTCTTCCTTGTTTTTCACCCTTTGTCAAGTATAATTTGTGTTCTGGAAATATGGTAAGGTTCTGGGAACATGTGTGGGTGGGGAAGACACCACTTAAGGATCAATTCCCTTTCCTGTTCTCTCTTTCTAGGTACAAAAACATAACTACCTCATCTTTAGTTTCTTCTGTTGGCCCAGGACATCAGCTTAATTGGGATTTGGGTTTCAGACGAGGTCTCAGAGAATCTGAGATGGAGTTGGTGTGGTCCCCACTGAAGCTTCGAGAACCCCCTATTTGGTAATGCTGTCCATTCATTCATCCTAATAAAATATCTTCTTAAAAGCAATTAAAACTATAAAATCTTTATTTTTTGTGTGAAAACTCAGAATTTAAGACCCTAACATGGACTTGTTTGGGTTTGCCTCGAGGGACGTGGCACAAAGGCGGCTCGTAGAATTAGGAATGTAATATGTCACATTAGCTATTTGATTTAATTAAGAAAAGAGAGATTGTGGGTTTTATATGCTTGAAAATGTTTTATATGTTTGATTTCATTTTTAAATTCTCATTTGAATATTCTTTACATATTATATTTATGTATTTTAGTTTTAGATAGTAGGTTTTTTAAAACATTTATTTTAAAATTTAAGTTTATATTTTTATTAATATTATGTTTTTTTTTGAATTGACTTTTTTTTTTTGGATTTTTGACTTTTTTTTTAATTGTGCCTTGCCTCAAAAAGGTGCGCGCTTCGCCTTGTGCCTTGTGCCTCAAGCACAAAATGGCCCTTGCACCTTTCGCTTTTAAAACACTGGTGGTCCCTGATGTACTTCAAAAGGTTTTCTTAGAACCATCAAAGGGGGATTCCCGAATTTGGACCCTTTCCTCTTCTGGCTCTTTCAGTTGTGCCTCCTTTTTCAATGCCCTGACCCATTCTTCTCTTACTCTTGCCTTTCCCTTCCCTTCTAAAGAAGTGTGGGGAAGACTGGTCCCACCTGGGTTGGAGCACTCTGTTGGGAAATAGCTTTGGAAAGAATTAATACTTGTGATCATCTTCTAAAAAAGAAACCTTTTTGGTGCTTGTCCCCACACTGGTGTACCCTTTGTAAAGCCGATGGTGAGTCTTGCTCTCATTTACTTATTATCCTACCCTTTTATTTCATCTATTTGGGAGTGGTTTCTCTCTTTATTTGGTTGTAGGTGGACTCCCCCATCAATCATTCAAAGCCTCTTCACCTATTCAGTTGGTAGCTGGATCAAAAAGAGGGGAAAAATCTTGTGGAGGTGCACTTGGCAGGAAATAGCAGGGACACAATTATAGAAGTGGTTTCTTTGAGGGTAGCACAATGGGTAAAAACAATGAACCTATTTGAGGATACTTCAATAGAGACCATCATGAACAATTGGCAGGAAATAGCAGTCTTGGCTCCTAGCAGAATCAATGTCCAGCTCCCCCCGATGGAAGATTTTATCAAACTCAACTTTGATGAGAGCAGAAATTCTTTCCCTCTTGGAGGAGGTAAAAAGGGCTAAGGAGTTGAATATAAATAGGTTGATTATCGAAGGAGATTCGCAAGTGGTAACTGGCTGGATAGAGAAGGCAAACGATGGGTTATGGGCATACATTAATGAACGAAGGCATTTCAAGTGGCTAACCCAAGTCCCAAGGAATGGATGTGCATGTCTGGTGGGTTAAAAGATGTGCTAATTCATTTGCAGATGCTTTGGCCAAACAGGGGGTGGGAAGAAGTCAATTGTTTTGGGCTACTCTGTAAATTTCCTTTTGGGGGTGTGGTAAGAGGGTTTACCTCCCCCCACCATTGTATTTTAAACTTTTTTTTTAAATGAATGAAAGCTTTCTGTTACTGATAAAAAAAAAATCATTACCGAAATGTTGATCCTAGATATGTAGGGTCTGGGCCTCTTGGGAAGGGTGAATTGGATATGGATCTAACCTTTGGAAAATTTTGCACAAAGTAGCCATTCACATGTGGTTTGAACATGAACTGATTGAGTTATGGGCCTTATAGCTGATTTTTGTACATCTGGTTCTATGATTGAGATTTACCATTGGGTTATCTGGATTCGTGAATAAATTCTTGTTGGTTTAAGATTAATTTTGATAAAAAGTTATTACTGGAGAGCATCCATTCCTTGGATGTGATTGATGTTTATGCAAAGGGTTGTTTTTGTGGAAAAGTCTTTTGTGAAGAATGAATGCACTGATTGGAGAGAAAAAGGTTCCAAAACCACTTTTACTTATAAAAAAAGAGTTAAGATTATGATCTAGCTCATTTTTTTCGGAATTTGTTTTTTTTTTTGTTTTCTTACTATTTTATCCTTATAAATGGATTAGTTTTTAACTTTGAAAAAAAATAATGAATTAAGAATTTTTTGGAATGTCTTTTACTAATTAGTGTTCTGCATTTTTTTCCTATGGGTATATCTTGAGATTTTATTGGTCTTGAGAATATAGAAATAAGTTTGTTCAGGTTCATACTATTGTTGTACAAGGGGTTATGGAGTTTAGAATAAAAGTTTACCTTTAGCTTGTTTTCTTTTATTTGGAGTTTATGCCTGACCTTTACAAGGTGCCATGCTTTCTCTCTAGGTGGAATGCCTAGAAAACCTTCTATTCTTGGTGAGGTACTTTAGGATACTTACTACTTAGTTGTTTGTGCTGGATCTAAAGCACAAGGAAACAGGGCTCAATGATCTAATTTTGGCACTATAACTTTTCTCTTTTTGGTTTTGCAATTTGGTCACCTCTTTCTCTGATCAGCAACAACAATCAATTGGGATTTATAGATACCAGTAGCAGGGGGAAAACATAGATCTTATTTTCCATAGTTTTGAGACCAGTAAACTCAATTTGACCCAAACCAGTGTTAAATCCTGTAATTTTTCACCCTACAGCAATGAGATGATTTCCAGCATACTAAGGATTAATTTGTTGTTCAAGGGTTTCAGTAAGAACTGAACTTCTATTAGTGCTACTGGGTCTTCGACTATTATTATTCATGCTATATTGGAAGATGTCGTCACACAACAAGTTGCTCCTTCTATGTCACTTAACTAGATTTATATTTTCATCCTTTGCATGAGAAACCAGTAATTTTTTAGCTTGCTTTACTAGTTCTAATTGTAAGTTGCATTATGCCTGTTTTAGTGGATGCACATTCTTGAGTAGCTAACAGTTGTATGCTTTTAACTTTGTAGAAATTAAGGCAGATGGTCCTGAATGAGGTCGACATATTATCATTCCTACCAATGCATTCACATGATTGTTCCCAGGTACTTCTCAACTAGAACCTGTGTAGGATATATGACCAAAAGCCACATGGTTAATGCTTGTATTTGTTGTTTGGTTTTCATGATCTAGAATTAGGTTAAGACAGATCCTATATAGACTACAAGGTTCCCTAGGTTCTATTAAACTGAAGAATTAACACGGCAAGATTAGTTTAGCAAAAAAAAGGTGAGATTAGAAATTCCATTACAAATGTCCATGTAGCGTTTTATTTGGCATTGTTAGTTTTAAAACTTTTTGATTGTTTAGTTAGTTTTAAAACATTTGTTGCTTGTGGTATTTCATCTTCTATCATCTAAGCCTTGTCACAACCATATGGGACATTTGTTCTATGCTTTATCAAAGTAAAGAAGTACTTCAGAAATGCATCATACTGCAAGGATTTATCTGGTTGAGGGTGGGCCTTGGTGCAATAGCTAGATTGCTCTATTGCAACCTGGGTGAACAGAGCTCAAATCTTGGAAACAGCCTCTCTGTGTCTGCTGGGGTAAGGCTGTGCACATCTCTCCTACCCAAACCCTGCATTGGTGAGAGCCTTGTGGATTTGGCTGCCCTTTTTTATCTAGTTACTAGCGGGCCCCCGTGCAATGCATAGAATTGGACTTAAAACTTATCGTTCTATGGAGCTACATTTCCTAGGGGTAGGGATGGAAATTTTCTCCATCCCCGCCAAGTACCTGGTTTCCCCGATCAGGTAGGGGTGGAATGGAGAATTGCCTTAGTGGAGATAGGGTGGGGATGGAATTAATAGGAATACCTGATTGGGGACGTCGGGAGAGGGAGTGAAGTCCACACCCCATCCCAACCCCAACTATATATATTAAATATATGTGTATATATTATATTAAATATATAATATTATTTATATTATATATCAAAATATATTTAAAATATTATTTGCATTTTATTTTTACTTTTATTTTAAATAAATACCCTTCTAAAAACAAACTTTTAATTACAAAATTCAGGGACTCAGGTCCCTGATGGGGAAGCCCTCTTTGTTGAGGACTGGGGATGCAGGCTAAAATTTTTGACAGGGACTAATATATAAATAATATATTATTTATATTATATATATCAAAATATATTTAAAATATTGTTTGCATTTTATTTTTACCTTTATTTTAAATAAATACCTTTCTAAAAACAAACTTTTAATTAAAAATTCAGGGATTCAGGTCCCTGATGGGGAAACCCTCTCTGTTGAGGACCAGGGATGCAGGCTAGAATTTTTGACAGGGACTAATTTAAAACTTGAGGTCGGGATTGGGAGTATGATCCCCGCCCCGAACTGGCCCATTGCCATTCCTACCCTAGGAGTCATCCCCTAAACCTATAACACCCCGCAAACCCATAAATATAGTTCCATTAATTATGGTAATTATAAATGTAGTATCCAATACTTATGGAAATTATTAAAAATTTCCAATTATTTATTTGAAAAATTGGAAGTTTTATAATTTAAGTTTCGCTAAATTAACAAAATCACTAAATATTGCTCAAAAGTTATAGTAAATATCAAAATTACTGAAAATATAAAAAATAAATTTATATTTATTGAAATTAATTTTCCACTAAAAAATTACTGAAATTTTGTAACTATTGTTTGGTAATATCAATGGTTTGAACCTTCTTAGGCATGTCTTCTTCTATGTCTAATAACACAAGTGGTCTTGATTGTGTTGATAATAATTTTGCTTTGTGAACATAATGGTGATTCTTTTATATTGATAAAAAAATTTAGTGGTGATTTTTCTTGTTGGATGTGACACTTCAATTAAGCTGTTGGTTCTAAGCCATCATTCATTTAGTCTATTTGTTTTTGGTTTTTCATCAGCAAGACAAATGCCACTACTGCTATCACTAAATCAAACTCTTTAATGTTTCTATTGTATTCTCATATTTAGTTTAAGGGTAAAATACAAAGAATTACCCTGTACTTTGGGGATAGTGACACTTAGGTCCCGACACTTTCATTTGTGACAGGGAGCTGCCCTCTACTTTTGATTCCAGTACTCTGCTCCCGCTGTTATAGTATTCCATCAGTTTTGAATTTTGATGAGACCATTTACCCTCTCTTTTCGTTGCATCTCCAAAACCCAGGTTTTGAACTTTTTGTATTCTTTTTTTTTTCTTTTTTCATATCATTTGCTTAAGAGAGAGACAAAGGAGAGTTGAAAAAGGTAGAACATCTGCCAGCCAACATTAAAGGAGGGTAAAATGGTCTCATAAAAATAAGTGTGCAGAGTGTTGATGGGAACAGAGTTCAGAGTGTTGGAATCTGAAAATATAGGGTAGCTCTCTGTTGCAAATGAAAGTTCGGGGACCTAAGTCTCAATACCTCCAAAGTACAGGGTAGTTCTTTGTATTTTGTCCTTAGTTTAATGCATTTCCTGGGGGTAACTCTATCTACTGTTGAGTGGGTTGGTGAATTTTGAAGTTTTATTGTATGCAGCCTAGTGCTTTAAAAGCAATACTAGAGCCTGAGGTGTAAGGTGCAAGGTCAGGAGTGAGGTGCCACTTTTTGAAAAGAACGAAAAACGGAAACTTAATATACAAGAATATGCAAGTCTAAATTTTGAAAGAAATAATATATTTCAGAAAACCTATTAACTTAATTGAATATATTTTAGAAAACATGTTATTAATATAAGGATTATATTCAATTATCAAAAAATATAAGGATTATAGCCTTGTGTTAAAGTTCTATTATAGGCTAAACTGTTCAATCCTAAACATCATATCATCGTAGAACATAATATATTACCTAATCAAGATCAAATTTAAGTTTAGTTCATTATAACATGGCAATGAGCCAGGTAAGGTGCACTGGGGGCATAGATGAGGCATGCTGTGTACCCCTCAAAATGAGCATTACACCTTTTAAACATTGCTGCTGCCCTGTTCTGGGGTCAAGGGGTTCTTGTTCTGCTAATGTGCTTATCTTTGATTATGAATTGATAAATTCATTGTTGACAATAAAAAAGATTTAGTGCTTTCTCTGTCTCTCTCTCTCTCTCTCTCTCTCACACACACACACACACACACACACGCACAGAGACACCACAGTTTTCAAGGTGCCAAGGCAACAGGGGTGTGCCTTGTTGCCTAGGCAGGTGCCCGGGCAATGGACTTTCTTAATTAAAGAAAATATATCCTAGGGTAGTTCCCTAGGTTCTATAACCATATTTCCTTAATAATTATCCATAATTTTCATAAGAAAAGCATATATTTCATGTTAAAGTATAGAAAATCAACATATTCATGAGAAGAAAGAAAAAAAAATTCAAAAAAAATAGGGGCTGAACCCCTATTTTTGTTATAGGAAAAGAAGAAAAGAAAAGGTGAAATAAGAAGAAGAAAATGTGTTGATTAAACAAAATTTTTAGTTCTTCCTTACTGTTTCAGGTTTTGAAGTCTTTGAGGGTTCAATACAGCAGTTAGCAATGTTTGTGTTGATTAAACCCTAAAAAAATAAGAAAATAATAAAAAGAATTCTTATATAAACACACAAAACGAATATTTTAGTTTAATAATGTCCATTTATAATTATAATCTAAAAAATTAAGCATATAAAAGTATTTTATAACACAACATACAAAACTGCTTGGTGTTTAGGTGAGGCGAGCCTCCAAGGGCGCCTTGTTGCCTAGGACAACTATGAGAGACTTGTGTTGACTCACAAAACATATATAGTAACTTTTTTTTTTTAATTTTCTGTTTTGTTTTCTTTGCTGTATCTATTACAATATTCTCTGTTCTTTTATCAATCTTCTAGTTTAGTATATAATTGTTACTGAATATATTTAGGTACAAAAGCTGGCATCAATTTATCGCTTACGGAGTGGTTGTCAAGGTTCTGGCAAGAAGAGGTATTAAACCATTGTTCTTTTTCCCCCTCTTTTCATAGTTATTTTCCTTGATTCAGAGAATATTGTTGTTTGTAGTGCTATTACTCAACTCACTATGTTTGATCTATTTGTTGATCTAAGGTTTCTTCCACCTAGATTTGTTACTTTGGATGTGTTGTAGTTGGAGACATTCTCTCAAACTTGGGGAATGATAGGTCTTTGCTGAAAAAAAGTAGGGTTTATCTTTCCTTTTAAAACAAGGGGTTTTGTAAAAATGGGCCTAATAGAATTATGGAAGATAGGGTTACAAAGTAACATATAATAATGACTCCCAGTTGGCAAATGAAAAATCCTGTTTCTGGCGTCATGGTTGATTTCTTCAGTCATGTTAGTTGATTGTGGCTTGGTTATCCTTCTACCTCTTTTCAATTTTCTTCATTAAAGGTGATTGATTTCATCTGAAGTACAGATTAGAAAAGAAAACAGAGGGAAGAAGAAAACATGCTGAACCCTTGATCAAATAACTTTTCATACGTGAAGTTTTAAACTAAGAACTAAAAACGGAAATGTGACCATCCTTCTGAAAAATGTCCTCGGTAATGTACAATACTTGGTTGGGTTGGAGATGGGACTGAATCATTACAAAAATAACCATCATTAACCTGAAATTTATCTTCTTCACCCCATCCCCACAAAAGGATCTCAAAAAGTTTAGATTCTTTTACATGTTAAGCAATCTTTGCAAGGATCCTGCGAAATCTATTAGAGGGGCATAATACAACTTAATCACAGGATTATGAATTGAATCTATTACTATTAAAGATTGTTGCTAAACTATGCTTGTTCTAATGCAGTTTTTCCCACCCATTTTCCTGGATCCTCAGGGTTTTGCAAATTTTCCCCAACTATCAATGATATTTGGTAATAAGAACGTGGAAAATGGAGAAAACCCATACAAGCAACATAAAAAAATATCACTCTGGACCCAATAAAAAAAAAAAGAACCCTCAGTGTACTCCGTAATCCAACTTCAATAAAAAAAAGAAAAAACAGCCATGTAAAAACAAGATCCTGAAGAATGCCATGAGACCTACTAAACCCCAAAGAAACAGCCAGCGGACTTACCCCTACAGTGCACTGAACAGACTGCTGATTTGTTTTGAATTATTTAACCATATTGAAAGAATAAAACCAAGACACTGCCAGTAATTTTATTACATGATTATCTTTTTTATCAATCTATCTGGGGTAACTTGCTGGGCAGAGTTAGCATGTAATGGTTAATGCCCTAGAAGTGTTGCCCCAAATACTACTGAAAGGACTAGGGAGCTTAGAAATGCTTAATTGACATGATACACTTCTACTGAATTGCTTTTGTTTTACCTGTATTTTTTCCCTAAGGTGTTTCTGCACGTTCCCTGCAAACTTTGGACTAGTGTTGAAATGTAGTTGTATTCATCTCTGTTTCACTTGAGAACCATGGAGCCATCTCGATTTCCTTTGAGAAGCTAATAATAGCATTATTTGTTCTCGTTCCTTCCAATGATCAGATAAATACAGTACTAAAAATTAGAATCAAGAAAAATTGACACATAAGGGAAATCATAATTTTCTTCCCCCTCCACTCTCTTTTATTATCGTTCTCCTTTAAAGTGATCAATTTTTTTTATTTTTTATTTTCAGGGGTTGGAATATTGTTTGCTGCACCTGCATGCGGTTTAAGATTAGACATGTAAATTAACTCATTTACTTTGTCAGTCAGGAACTTATGAACATGATAAAGGTCTACGAGTTGTACATACTCAAGACTGTCAAATTTACTAGTCTCGGTGTTTTGCATGTTGAGGTGATATGCCCCTTGATAACTTGATTACCTTTGTGGCTTTAATCAGCCATTTCCAGCAGTTTTAGACGTGGAACTTGTGATATTGTGCTAATAGTTTTGTCCATCACCCATTCTTTGCAAATAGTACATATGAGGGTACACAGTGACAGTGAACTTTATGGTTAATCTTCATTATTGGAATGACTTTTTTTACCCCACTTTCAGATTTGTCACAATTACACGAACTGGGCATACTTGCTTGCCATCTTCAGCTGATAAACTCCGCTTGGAAAAGGTATCTGTATTCTACATATCTGATGAACTTTCTTTGGTTTGTTGATCAAGTGTACATGTCTAACCTGTTCCAATCCCATTACTCTTGTTGACAAATATTTTTAATTGCATATATCATATTTTTTATTCTTTTTATTGTCTTGCCAAAACAGTATTCTATGTAGCATTCAAAGGGACACAAATGCACCTCCGTTCAATACTGATACAGGTTATTCGACAGTAAAATTACGAATGTTGTAAAAATAGTAGTTAAAATAAAAGATACATGCTAATAACACGAGCTCATATGGAAGTTTTGGTGTCTCTGATACGTCTAGTGTCTGATTGCCAGATTTCAGAAAACTGAATACCCTTGTTATGGAGGCCATTCCCTTATAATGCTTCTTTCTCTTCTAAGATAACAATTCTGAGAAAGGTAAGTCTGCAAAATACAAAATAAAAAAAAAGGAAGATAAAATAACCCAGAAATTTCACTAGGCTTCTCTAGGAATCAGCACCTAGAGGAACTATTAAGAATTAGCACCTAATAGCTTCTTGATGGAATCAGGACCGTGAAAAAATAGGCATTGGGCTAGACCTGAGATTTAAAAAGGTGTGGCATTTTGCATTGCCACAAAGCCTTTTGGGTTTGGTTCCACAGTTGAAATCCAAACATGTTATGTCACCTGGATTGTGGATTGTAATGATAAGATTAGTAAGTAAAAGGTGGTTAAAGTGATTTAAATTGTATTGTGGCCACTTAGAAGTTGAAAACATGAACACATGCTAGATACACATCTTTTGTTAAAAATATATTGATATCAAATACATTTTTTGATAGACTTGATTCTCTTAATTTCCAGTTGGTCTCAAAATGTTAAGACCTTTATTGTTTATCATGAATTTCAGCTACTGGGAGTTGGGGACGAGTATGGTGATTTTGCAGTCAATGAAGAACCTAAAACATTTGAGAGAAGCAGAACTAAAAAGGTCACGAAGTTGAGTGGTTCAAGTCCACCAGGATCACATCAGTCTTTTCCAAGGAAGTCAAAGAAGTTGGCCAACCACCTCGGCAGCAATGAGCCAAGTGGGAGGAAGCGTACCGGGAGACGAGGCCCCTTGTATGCCAATCAACCAGTGTCGTTTATCTCAAGTGGAGTCATGCGGGTTGATGTTGTGGAGGAGATTACAACCCCTGAATCAAATAAGAATAACAGCTCTATTGAAAGCAAGGATGTCTCAAACTCCTCCAAGTTAGGAGCATTTGAGATGCACACAAGGGGATTTGGATCAAAGATGATGACCAAGATGGGATTTGTTGAAGGGGGAGGGCTGGGAAAAGATGGCCAAGGAATGGTGGAGCCTATAGAAGCTATTAAACGTCCCAAATCACTAGGATTAGGTGTGAACTTTTCAAAAACCGATGATGACACTGTCAGATTCAAACCTGAACAATTTAGGGCTTTTGAGAAGCACACGAAAGGGTTTGGGTCAAAGATGATGGCAAAGATGGGATTTGTTGAAGGGGGAGGGCTGGGAAAAGATGGCCAAGGAATGGTGGAGCCTATAGAAGCTATTAAACGTCCCAAATCACTAGGATTAGGTGTGAACTTTTCAAAAACCGATGATGACACTGTCAGATCCAAACCTGAACAATTTAGGGCTTTTGAGAAGCACACGAAAGGGTTTGGATCAAAGATGATGGCAAAGATGGGCTTCGTCGAGGGCATGGGCTTGGGCAGAGATTCACAAGGTATGGTTAACCCATTGGTTGCAGTCAGGCTCCCAAAATCCCGAGGATTGGGTGCCAAATGATAGATGCTATTTTGATTAATCCTAGTTAATCTCTGTAATAACTAATCCGTTTCTAGCAATCAACTCTCATTTGTACATGAATATCAGCAATGCCACTTTCACAATGGCAATTCACTCCATTGCTCAAGGAGATTATTATTCTTATTTTGATGAATCAAGGAAGAAAGAGCTACACAAACCTGGTGTTGCGCATCTTAGAAATTATCAAAATGGAGATGGGTTCCTTTTTTTTTTTAAAAAAAATTTTAGAAATAGCACTGCAGGTGGTTATTTTTCTGTTACTTTCACTCATTGGATGGAAGCTGGAGTTATTTGGCTTATCTGTTTGCTAGGACGCTACGTTCTGATGAAAGGGCCCAACAGTACTCCTATCACCAGGGGTGTTTATTGGACTGGATTTCGTAAGTCCATTATAAATGGATCAGGTCCAGTCCAATCCAATCCAATGAATGTTTTGACCAATTTGGAGTGGTCCAATTCAATATATGGACCGTCCAATCAGATCAAATTCATTTTGATATAGATTGGTTTCAACCTAAACCCGGTCCATTGGTACATATATTCTTATCTTATATCAATGGAACAGATATTGGCTTAATCCAATCCAATCTAATATAAATTTGTTACGGACGGACCAGGTTTAATCCAATCTAATAAATATATTGGACTGGATTGGTCTAGTCCAATATGTTTTGTTGGCTTGTCTAATCCATTCAAATTGATTTTGGACTGGACGAGTCCAATCCAAAACCAGTCCATTGACACCCTTACTTATCACAACCTAGGCCCCCACAGCTCTCAGAACCTTGTATGGTGGGGGGAGGGGAGTGAACATGGATAGGGCCATTTGTGGAATAGAGTTATACTTGAAGCCCAAAGAATCAGCAACATTGCCCCTTTAAATCAGGCGATACTTAGAGCCCAATGAATACTTTGAACCATGTTTCTGATCTTAACCAACACTTGTTCTTAATTATGGCAATCAAGGTTCAAAATATGGATACATTCGATATGTCAGTAGGGGTGTATCGGGTGAATCGATACTTTTTTTTTTTTATTTTTTTTTTAAAACCGGTTTAGGGGGACTGGTTTAGAATTCCTCTACCCCCTGAATCAGTCAGACCCCCAATACACCCACTGTAGGGGTGTATTGGAGAGGTTTCGGAACGATAAGTATCGGCCTATATGTATCGATAACCTTGAAGGCAATCTCCCTATTTCCACATACCTCACTTCAATGGGTTCTTGCAAGTATAATCCAATTTTTAGTTCCCACACAATGGTAATTGGTACATTTCCTATTGCATGTGTGAGGGATACTTGTTCTCAGATGGTGTAAGACTCAACTAAGTCTTGTCCTTCCAACGTGTTCTATCGAGAGGCTAGAGCAAGGTTTAAAGTATCAATATATATCGAACTGTGAACTGTGATAGGTATTATCTTTCTTTCTTTCTTTTTTTATTGCCTTTCAGGGTTCTACAACAAATACATGGATTTATGAAGAACGACCATATTTAACAGTTACTCACTTCTCAATTTCCCCCTGTAACTGAGACTTCGGATGAATGAAATTGACCTATTCCAAAAAAAAAAAAATCACACCACAATTTCTGCATATCACATATATCAATACTTTCAACCATTGTCAGCTTTTAGGTTGAATTGAACGGTTTCTTGACGGAATGAGATAAGGGCACATCCATATCTGGTTCAATTATAAATAGATCGAGTTCAAATGACTCCTAACTGAATCAAATTTGAATTCAGACAAACAGATACTGTTTACAACCTTAAATCTAGTAGGTTGGAGTTGCAGTAACTGGTGTCTCTGTGTTGGCACCTTGCCTATAATCCAATGGCTTGATGGTGCAATAGATTTTCTGACTAGGCCTTGTTTGTGGAAGGAGCCCTACCTATTTGGATTCAAAAGATCAATGGAGGAAATAAGTACATTTCGCAAAAGGGAGAGAAGAGAAGAGTTGATCTTGGACCCAACCCAAAGTTTTAGGATTGGGGGCTCGGTTGGCTTAGGATTGACCCCAACTACATAAACCTGTCCAACTTGCACACGAAAGGGACCAAGGAAGGATCATATATGAAAGTAACCTTACGGGTCGAAGCACATCTACAAAACTGTGTTGAAGCTCCACGGTGCACGTTGGAATGCCCCTTCTTTGCTGGAATTCCTGAGCTCTCCAGATAGACAAGTTTTGGAGATATCTCAGTGCTGAAAATTTTGCCTTCAACCCAAATCCCAACTGACCCACTGTAATTCCCATCTTTAGCCTGAGAAAACCCACCAAAGTTTCATTTCTCTCTCCTCCATGTCGGTGGTAACTTGCAAATAAGGTATGCTGCTGTTCGGTAGAATTCTAAGTCTTTTCAGTCTCCTCTTCATGCATGTGCTTCTGGAAGAATCTATCTTTTTATTGAAAGTCGAAGCCCACGTGCATTCCAGCTGAAGAGTCTTTGAAAAGGCTTCGTTTTGAATTTAACAACCATGTTTGCTTGTTGTGAAATTATCGGTTAAAAGTCTACAGAGAGACTTTTGCTAACAGTTTAAGCTTTTAGATTGAATTGTTTCTTGATGTGGTATCAAAGCGTGTTTGATCAAATGTATAATCTTCATCGCCCCCAATTTAGTTAAATTAAATTTCATTACAAGGTATGGGTGGACCTGCACTTGTCCACACTTAAATTCAATAGACTTTTGGGTGGGCGAGGGTGCATGTTAGAGGACAAAAACATATTGAGAGACCTCACTTAACAACTTAAACTTTTAAGTCGAACTGTTCCTTGATAAAATATATAGCTATCAATTATAATTGGTTATGGTCTGATTTGGAATGGCTTCTACAAGTTTACTTGTGGGTTGGGACTGGGTGTTTGGGTCTATCCTAAATTGGATCAGACCCCACTGTTTTTGGGGTGTAAAATCATGGTTTTAAAACCATTTGATGGTCCAACTGTTTGGCCCGGAAATAGGCAAGGGTACCAGTTTCTTTTCAGCCCTAAACCGTTGAATTGGTCAATGAATCATTGATCCAAATGGTTTGATTGCTGAACCGTTTAACCCAGAGAATGGTTCATTGTTTAATAGAAATTATTTAAAATTTTTGAAAAGTTAACAAGATAAAAAAATTGGGGGGAGAGAGAAAATAACTTAGCTTTTGAATTAGTTTTAAATTAGTGAAAATTATATCCAGAGACGGCTGTACATTTAAAATTAGGCTACAAGCTGGTTCATAAACCAACAAAACTCTAACAAACAGCTCTACATTTCAAATTATAATAATTCTTGTCATGTCATTAGAAGCTTATGTGGTTGTTGCCAACATGAGACTCTTAATTAGACATGTTCATGGGTTGGGTAGCCCGATGGGCTAGCGCAATCTAAGTTGGGGCTTGGACAAGGTTTCAGGCCCGTAGGCTCGAGCTCGGGCCTAAAATATCGGGCCCAACTTTTTTTCGGCCAGGTTCGGGCTTTCTCATAAAAGTTCGGCCTAAGCCCGAACCCAACATGATAATGTATTATATAATAAAAAACATATATAATATATTTTTTTCTTTACTTTTCTTCTCTTTTTTCAAGTAATAATGATATCTTCACACCAATTGGAGAACGGTAGAGATTGTGGGAGAAGGAGATTTTGACCAAGAGGGAGAGTGAGGGGAGAAGAGAGAGAGAGAGAGAGAGAGAGAGAGAGAGAGAGAGAGAGTTTTTCATTTGGCTACAGACCAAAGTTGAGAGAGTGGGAGAGATAGAGGGAGCGAGAGGTCGAGAAATGACTGTGAGAGTGAGAGAAAAGGGAAGGAGATCAAGAGACATAGGGAGTGGGAGAGAAACTGAAAACCTATTTTTGGTATTGGTTTTTTGTTGTGTTCAACATGGACTAAGAGTTCCATGTTAACAACAACCACATAAGGTTTTGATGACATGGCGGGGGTTTTCTATAATTTGAAATATAGAGCCAGTTGTCGGAGTTTTGCTGGTTTCTAGACCAACTGGCATCTTAATTTTAAATGTACAATCGACTTTGACAATAATTTTCCCTTTAAATTATATATTTCATTTACATTATATAAAATATTTTTTACTTATCACACTTAATTTTTGTTTGTCTATGGTACCATTTGACTTAAACCACCACCAACTAAAAATAAAAATTGTTTGATTTCTAGGTTGACATTAAATTTTGTATTACGTTTCCATAATTGATAAAATTATTTCTTATGTATAAAACTTATTTTTGTTCAATATTAGAAATGTATCCAATATTGTATTTTTTATAAATATATAACATTAGATATGTGCCCAAAATTTTCTCTATCTTTTTTTTTTTATTTTTGTGATTCTTTATATTTTTTATTATTTGACTATGACATCATTTCATCTCTAGGTAGATTTTGAATTTGGCAGTCTATTTTCATCATTAATAAAAATACTTCTTACATTTCATAGTTATTTATTTTAATTTTTGTTATTTATCTATAACATTATTTATTAATCCATTTGACCCAAAATGGTTGAATTGCTTACCCACCACCGGGAGGGAAGAAAATAGTTTTGTTTACAAATTAATTTTCAAAATATTTATTTTTATACTATTAAAATTAATATAGTAGATTTAATTACAATAATTTAATGATAAGAAAAATATATCTTAAATATAGGATTTAATAAGAGAGAATAGGAAAATATTTTTATTTCCAATTGGTTTTAAATTTTACAATCCATTTCCATCATTAATAAAAATATTTCTTATTTATCATACTTATTATTGTTTAATATGTATGTTAAAAATTATTCAAATTTTTAATTTTTTCCATTTGATCTATTTTTTAATTTTATTATTTGTGGCAACATGGATTGACCCATATGACGAAGAATGATTTAATTTCTTACCACCGCCTAGATAAAAACACTATTTTTGCTAGGTAGGTTTTAAAATATAAGATTTTATGTTATTGAAATTATTAATTTATTAAGTATAGGTTTAATTAATATAATTTAGTGATGAGAAGAAACAAAAATGACTTAAATATATGATTCAATGAACATGAATGCAAGTTAATAACTTAAATGTTGGATTTAATGAGAGAGAATTGATCAAATGCATTGGATATCTTTAAATTACATTTTTTAAATCCATTTAATATCAAGAACCGATTACGCTATTTGCCCTCATTTTTTAATCAATAAATTTAAATATAGAGGGGTAAATTTTGTCTTTAGAAAATTCCAGAAATATTCTTGAGGCTATTTGTGCTTTTTAAAATAGTATAGATTATTCATGGGAGAATTCAGATCTCAAATCTCTAGATCTGTGAGAGAGATTTGAAAGAGATCTCAAATCTATTATCGCCACCCTCACTGTCACTGCTATAGGTCACCATCGCCTGCGTGCAAGGCTAACGGGACAACCATTAGCTTGTCCCATTAGCACCAAAAATAGCCCAAAACCCTCGTTTCTACATTCCCGTCCCCTCAACCGATCCCTTGTGCTTGAACTAGCCTTCCTCTAACCCCCGTTCTTCTCCCCTCCACCCGAGCTCTCCTTCTCCGACACCAATGACCACTCCGGTGAGTTCACCTTGATTAGGTATTCTCCAACACTGATACTTTGTTTTTTCATTTCAAATAAGCTAAACCCTGTTCTTTGATATTTTGTTTTCTCATTTCAGATAAGAAAAACCACCGGCTATCATCTGGCCATTTCACTACCACAGGCACCTCCATCTCTCATATCATCACTCTTTCACACATTTTTCTTTTTTTTCTTTTCTGATATTTTGTTTTTTTTTTTTTTTTTTTTTTTTTTTTTATTTCAAATTAGTGAAAACACGGGCAAAGTGATTTTTCTTGGACACCGGCGATCATCCATCCATCCTTTCTCTTAAGTCTTACCTATATTGGATTCCCCCAGTCATCTATGGACAAGAAAACATGCATTGTATTTCAACTTTCAACATGGTTATTGGCAAGAAATGCGGAAGAAGGATTAACATTTGGCATCTTTTTGTTTAGAATGGACGACATTTGTCATCTTTCAATCGTCACTCTATTGCCATGGAATTTGCTTTAAACCTCCTCAATTTAGGTTTTATTCTGTATTCGTGTCCTCCTTTGTTTGAAATTAGTGGATGGAACTTGAAAGATTAGTTTGGCAAGAAACACATAAGAAGGAAATGGAGGTTTTATTTTTCTCCTTTTTTTCCGTTCTTTTATTTTGATTCGAAGGTTGAGTTGAGATTTAGCTTCATTTTTCATTGAATGAAATCCTTCTCTTATTGCTTCACTCTCGTATTGTTGTTTACAGTGTGTTGTATATGCTCATTTATAAAAGCCAATCTTTTATCTTCTATTTTTTGGTGTTGCCTAAGGTTTTCGTTGGATTTTCTGACCATCCTTCAAAAAATGGAGATTTTTTGTAGTTTATAACAGGCTATCTCATTTAGATCTCTGCAGATTTCTGTCCTATAGTGGATGGAACTTTGTATTTTATTGACATGCATGGGCATTTGATTCATGTGCCTCAATTGCTAATGCTCATCTTTGTATTTGGCCATCTGGGTAACAAGCCTCCCTATTTGAACCGACTTTTCTAGTAATGGATGCCATTGCCTCTGCTAATCAACTTTTCTGGTAACAAGCATCCTCTTGAGTTCTAGCAATATTGTGGAAAATCCTCCTGAGACTGAAATTATTAGAAGAAGATTCTATTATCTGTTACTTCATTGGAAGATCGCTAGTGACAGTGAAATGGCTGGATGATCGCCAGTGCCAGAGAAAAAAGCACTGTTGAGATGGAGAGTACCTGTGACAGTGAAATGGTCGGATGATCGCCAGTGGTCGTTGTAGATGGCCAGTGGTTTCTCTGATCTGAAATGAGAAAACAAAACATCAAAGAACAGAGGTTTAGCTGATTTGAAATGAAAAAAAAAAAAATATGAATGTTGGAGAATACCTAGTCAAGGTGAATTCACCGGAGCGGTCGCCAGTGCCGGAGAAGGAGAGCTCGGGTGGAGGGGAGAAGAACAGGGGTCAGGGGATGACCAGTTCAAGCAGAGGTATTGGTTGAGGGGGTGGGAATGTAGAAATGAGGGTTTGGGCTAGTTTTGGGGCTAACGGGACAAGTTAACGGCTGTCCCGTTAACCCCGCACGCGGGAAGCATTCCTGCATGCGAATGAACATGTGGCAGATGCTCGGTGTGTGGGGCGCAGATTTGAACTCCTTCCTTTCTCTCATTGACAGTCCCAGCCCCTTCTCATAAGTATTTATATCTATTTTATCCTAATATTTTATTCCAAAAATAAAATGTGATTTGCATGTTATGCTTTAAATGTTTAACATTTGAACCATTCTACCTGAATGGTCGAACCTCTAACCTAAAAACCAGTGGCTAAAGCAATTCCATTTCTAAATCAGTTTTGGATAAACCATCAGACCCAACAACCTATAGACGGTTAGCCACTAGAACGGAATCTACTCCTCACACTTGGGCGCCTCACATGCACATCCACCATGCATTGGGAACATCTCCCCTGAAAAATAACTTACAAGTACGAGAGATGTTCCCAATGCATAGTAGGATGTGCGAGTGAGGTGCCTTATGTGAGGAGTAGATCCGGTCTCTTAGCCACTTTATTCGTTCACAGTTGGCATGACTGAATATGGGTGGAAATGCAGGAAATCTAGACACATAGTGGTGAAAAAAACGAAAAACTGAACCGACCGAAAAATCGACCAAAACCGAACCGAAAAATCGGTTAACCGAACTGGTCAGTTCAGTTTCGATTCAATATTTTCAAAAAACTAACAGTTTCAGTTCGGTTTCGGTTAATCATTTAAAAAAACCGATGGTTAACCGAACAGACCGATATATATATATATATATATATATTTATTATATATAATTTTTACATCTAATAAACACATTTAAAGTTTTAAACTATTGAATTGACTACTAATAGTCTGAGACTTTCTGGCTGCCAGACTGGCGAACAGCCTGTTTGACAGTCTGAGTCGTCTAACTCTGACACTCGCCGCATACGCATAGGATCCCTATTCCCTATTTCCTTCATCCCTTTCTTTCCTCCTCTCTCTCTTGGACTCTCACTCCCTCATACTCCCTCTCTCTCAGTCTCTTTCTGAGCTCTCTCTCTCTCTCTCTCTCTCTCTCTCTCTCTCTCTCTCTCTCTCTCTCTCTCTCTCGCCTCTTAGACACCAGAGGCTTGGCTGCGGGTTATAGGCTTTACTGCATCTTGGCGACACCGGCAAAGTGGCATCCCAGTTCTCTTCAACTGTTTTCCTTTTTTTTTTTAATTTTAAGGGCATAAAAAAACTGAAAAACCAAATCGTGGTTAACCGGTGGACTGATTGCATCGGTTCAGTTAAATGTAAAAATCGAACATACTGGTTCGGTCCAAAAATTTACCCCACGGTTCGGTTGGGCACCCCTAGTGGAAACAGGAAAGAGAATATTTTTTGAAAGTGAGCAATGATGGATGTGCGGTTCCGTTTTGAAAATATGGATGTGTGTGAATTGGTGAACGTGCCCAGCCCAAAAACACTCTTAACAACATACGCCATCGGCCCCAAATGGCCAAAGTTATCCCTTGAAAATGTTTGGTTAAGTCTTCATCAATTTTATGATTATCGTGGGATGTTATCATTGCTTCCATAGTCTGATGCTATACAGCCATTGCGTCCTGCTAATATGAGTTACCTCAATACGGGAGATGCCATAAGACTAGTCACATGCATTGGTGTCACGGGGGTAGTCTTATAGCGGAAGAAACCCGTGTGGTGTCCAGGCCAAGGCATGCCAGGACAAGCCTTTTGTATGCTTAGGGCTAGGAGTTGCCTGATGAGATGGCTCCACCAAGTTCAGTAGCACTGGATCATGACCTCAATTTGCATGGCCGGGGTATCTTTTGGCTCCTTTCGGTCCATGGGAGGCGTCACTTACGTGCTAAAGGGGGACGCTCATGATGAGAGGCGACTGGGCGCTGATGAGAGGGGCTCCTATATGTCGATGATGCTAGGCACTTGTTGTGCCAATGATGATAGGCAACCACTAGGCCGGAACACACCTGTACGCTATGGGCAACGAGATATCTCATTCAGCTTAGGCAAGGGGTTGGTGTGGTGAGCATGTGTGCGCCAAGCCTCCCTTGAGTGTCGGTGGAGCAGTGCCGGTCCATGCACTGTCCCCATGAGCATGTGTGTGCCCATGAGGAACCCTAGTAGCCATGCTAGCCATTAACTAGGGCCGCCTCGCAAGGGATGTTGGTCTAAGAGTGCCAAGGTCAAGCAGCCAAGGGGGTCGACCACCCCTCCTCAAAGAATACGTTAAGCTTTTGGAGGTCTGCCTGAAGATGACATCAATTCTCCCAATAATCTTACGGGTGAAAATGACGATGGTGTCTGATGGTGCGCAATCCGACCGATCCTAGCTGTCAACGATCTTGCCTCTGATTAGAGCAACAGGGGGGCCTGAAACGAAGAAGGTGGGGAATCTCCGGGGAGGAACCCAGCGAGATCACTTCGAAGCTCAAGTTAGTATTCTCTCAAAGGCAAGATAAAACCAGATGGCGCAAAGTTCACATACCTTGTTCTTGGGGGGTAGGGAGCCTTTTATAACCACCTCGTGCACTCACTTCTAAGCTTCTGTCAGGTCGGGTATGATTACCTCTGGGCTCCTGCCAGTTCGGGTGTCATCCCCTCTGCTGGACAGAACCGCCACTGCTCTCTTTGTCAGAGCCGTCTTTGCGACTGGCGATGACGGTGGCAGGTGGCCGTTGAAGTGTGGCTGTCAAGCGTCAGATCCCAAGTCAGTCAGGTGCGCCGCCCTTGGATACGGACCTCCTCGGTGTCAGGTATGGTACGTTTGTTCAGTTCGGCGTCCTGGAGGCGAAGTGTTGGAGTGGTGAGCGAGGTGAAGTCTTGAGTTCGGATAGGGGAGTGTCCCGAACTACCATGAGGCGGGCCAGTTCGGGTCATTGCCTTGTGTGAGGCTCGGGGCCTAAGGGAGAGTTCGGGCTCCTTGTAGGGAGTTCGGGCTCCTAGTAGGGAGTTCGGGCTCCTAGTAGGGAGTTCGGACTACTGGTTCCTCCCTTCGGTGCTCGCGCCTTGGGCGCGCTGTTGTGCCGAGCTATTCGCCTTTGCCACGTGTTGAGTGATTACGAGGTCGGGCCAAATCTTCCTTCATCAGTGTCCTTTAACGTAAGCCCGCCAAGCGTAGGCAAAGCTAAGCCTGTGTCAGACCGTGACACTGGGTCAATTGACACAAAACCGACCTTTAATGATAGGGGTATCTTATGGGTTGGTTTGTTTCGGTTGCAAGTAATTTGGTTAACCCAATTGATTTAATTGGGTTGGGCCAATGAAAATAGATTAATTCGGGTTATATTGGTTTTAATCAATTTATCGGTTCAATTATTCGGTTCAAAGGACAACCCAGAACTAATTTGTTAAACTAAGAAACGTGGTTTGGTTGGATAAAAGATTTAAAACAACAAATTTAATTAACAATTGTTGCAATATTATGATTAAAAGAATATAATTTTAAAAATATCAATTTAAAATATAAAATATTAGCATAAATCATAACCAAATCTGGTCGTTTTTTTATCGATTTACACGACCAAACCGAAACTAACTCCGACCTCTCAGTTTAGTATAATGCATGAACCGAAACTGATCACCGAATAAATTAAAAAAATTAAGAACTGATCAAATCGAATTGGTCGATTTGATCAGTCTTATAAACATCCCTACTAAATGAAAAAACTGCCTTCAAGCAGCAAATAGTCGGATTAAGTACTGATGCAACCATCGTTCTGCACACAAGCGAAAGACAAGGAAACTGTGGATGACTGGATGTGGCCATCTGGTCCGATCCATGGGCTCAGTTGGTCTGGAGTTACTTAGAGTGTGTTAAGACAGAGATACCCTTCTCTTTATTAGAAACTCCCAAGATCTCTAAAAAACTGGCCTAATCGCTTTCATTGTCAAAAATCAAAATCACGTGGGTTGTACTTGTAATTATGAAGTGCTTCCTGAAGAAATTGCTTAGTATAAATGGATTATGCTGCTAGGAGCATATTAGTCTTCTCACATCTCAAAGAATGAATGAGGAAGGGGTTTGGTGTATTTTCACAAAAAGCTTAAATCCTTCAAGTTCAAGCTGTATGAATATGATGTGAGCTTTCTTTAGGTAGTCGTTGGTGGAATCTCTTTATCGGAGTCAGTGAAGTGAAGCTACGTACGTTTTTACCTTCCAACTGAAAGGTCTTTGGACTTGGACAGGCTTCATGGGGAAGTGATGAAATTGAACCCACTGGCATCTCTCTCGTTGTTGGCCTGTGTTTATACGATGCCAATTCAATGGTTTGGATAGGCGATCACAAGATCAGCAGGTATTCTAGATGTATGGTTCATATTCGTTGTAGGATCTGCCTATGATCATGCATCGTGTGGTCAAGATTATAGAGGATAGCATACCAAACTGCCACCTGATTCTCATTAGGGTATAATAAGTTCATCCAAAAACAACAAAAAATGCTTGAATACCATACCAGCCTTTCTGTATCATAGTTGGACTCAAATCTCTTCTAATATTTATGCCCTTCCACTTTGGTGAACCACACAAAGCCACACTAAAAAAGATCAAAAAAAGGTAGAGAAAGAGAGAAAACAGTCAAAACAGGGTTGTTTGTTTAAAATTCCATGAAGTAATAATAGAACAAGGAAATACAACAAAAGCCAGCTAAAGACCTGGTTTGGGGGAGTGAGGCACGACTCGAATCGCTTCAGAGATAGCCTATAGCCTTGGTTCTCCCAGCTAAAGCCAATGACGACTGTAGACATATTTGTTGATCATTACAGAGACGTGGACATCTCCGTTGTCACTGGTATTGGTCTCGCTCTTACTCGCTGTGGGTTCTATGTAAAATTTGATTTTTCTTTTTCTATTTCAAAGTCTTATTGTGAACTACTGGATTGGTTCAAAGTTAGTACATTGGATTTGGTGGGTCTACTGCTTTTTCCTTGAAAGAAAAATGTTTTAAACTAGGAGCTTATGGGAACTGGGATTGCATATTTGTTTCTTTCTCCTATTTCGCCTTTTTCCTCATCTCGACATTTGCTAAATTTAATCTACTTTTGTCATGCATAAATTATCTGAAGATATTTTTCTTCTCACTTTGGTTCTATCTGCTTTGCTTCTTGCATTTGCATGCTTGCCTTTTTTTACCAGACAAGTTTTTTTTCTTCTTTAATTTTCTTCATTTTGTTTGAAAGCTCGATCAAATAGAAACATCTTCAACCTTGTCTGGTTTTATTTTTATTATTCTAATGAAGAAGAAGAATAAGGAGCCTGAGTTGAAGTTTCTGATCCGCGAATGCCCTCTAGACTTCGAGGTCTTTAGGTTGAGGAGCATTAAAATGCTTCTTCTATTAATAGTGTTAATGTTGTGTAATGTGTATGACCTTAATTTTTCTGACTTGATTGTTCCAATATTAACCGCTGAGCTTGAATCAACTGCGCCCATCCATCGTCACAGTAAATCCTTGTGGCCGTCCATTGAAACAAGGACATGTTCAGTAGCGAGCCAAGCTCTTTCCTCCGATCACCGGTGATAATTGTTGGTCATCGCTGATTCGAGAGGGAGAAAGAGAGAGAGAGAGAGAGGAATGAGTTTGGCGAGAGAGGAAAGGGAAAACGAAATATTATAGGTTTTCATATGGAGTTCGAATGGAGCCTAACGGCCTTGATGCCTTGATGGGCAACGATGTTTACTATCCCACACACCTTAAATAGCCGCACGAAGCAAAGGACGCGTGGCATGTCGTCCTGCTGCGCGAATGGTGCGAATACAAAGCCTGCCCTGATAGAAGCCGGATTGGTTTGTAAGGTACTTCAAAAATTCTTTTCCTATAGCCCAAACAAGCCCTATTTTGAAGTTTTTCTTACATAAAATCTCCCATTTAGCTGCAAGTAGAACAAAAATATGAATGATTTTGTGGAAAAACGATATTCAGTGAGAAACTTGAAAGCTAATTTGTATGGTGGAAACTTGAAAAACAAACTTAGATGGTTGAAACTTGAAAGCTAATTTATATATATCAGGGCTAGATTTTAATCAAGAAATCTAGCCTTGATTTTCAGAAAATGAGTTATGGGTGATTAGAAGGAATGTCATTCTCATATAACTATTATTATTATTATTATTATTATTTTTTTTGAAACCGTTTGTTTATTGATCTGGCAAAACCAATAAATTAAAATAAAATAATGTTTCTCATGCTCCTTAAAAGCTCTGTTGGTTTGGAATACAAATTTGAAACGGATGCAAATATTGCACCCGGTTCATCTTTGCATGGTTGCATTCATTTATTTGTGAATCGTGATTATGATTTGTACTTTTACTTGCTGCAAAGTTTGCATTTTTTGTTTCATTTACACTCATTAAGAGTATAAATTTTGCATCTAAAAAAGCTGATGCATTTTACACTCATTTACACCCAAAGGCGATTGACTGTTGAAATTTAAAATCCATTTTTAAAACAATTGGGCACAAATTCCCATTGAAATTTTTTATAAAAAATTATTTTACATTTTCTAATTATAAATAATTTTCCCCAAAAGATTTTTATTCCCTCACCGACACTCACTTGGAAACTGGGATCATGGTGTGTGAAGCCCCTCTTCTCTGAGTTCTCTCTCATCGGTTTCCTTCAGAGGTAATAACATGGCAAACACGAGGGCGATTTCGTCATTAAATTTATCATTTTGCAAATGAGAGAGGTCATTGTTGTCATTCCAGAAAAAGTAAAGACGTGTTAATACAGTAGTGACGAGTTTACTCGCCAAGGTAGACACTAGACAAAAGAGATAAATACGGTCTTTAGGGGGCTTCTCCCTCCATCGATCGAAACCAAAGAAGCTTCGCGGGTCTCCGTTGTTGCAGAAGCCTCTCGCAGGGAGGTTCTTCTCTCTTTGTGTGTCCGTTTCCGCATTTGTAGCAGGTCAGTTCTTCTTCCACCTCTGAAACAATTATCGTTGGCATTTTCATTTTCTTGTAGGTAAAATGATGTTAAACTTGTTATTGCTAGCTTAGAGAATTGCTTCTTGTTTGAATCTCTAGATCTACAGAGAAATTTCAGCATTTCTCTTATACATCTAGTCTAATCCAATGCCCATTTCTAAGATCCCAATGTTTTGGCTTCTATAACCCATTTTCTGATCTGGGTTCCTTGCAGATCTGGTAGAAACTCTGCGATAACTGTTAAAGATGGGCCTCTCCCATCAATTTTCGATCTGGGTTCTGTTTTCCCTCTTGGTGCTTCAATCTGGAGATGGGTTTTATCTTCCGGGTAGCTACCCTCACAAATACCAGGTCGGCGATCTATTGTCGGTGAAGGTGAATTCTCTCACTTCCATCGACACTGAGATGCCCTTCAGCTATTACAGTCTTCCCTTTTGTAAGCCTCCAGGTGGTGTCAAGGATAGTGCCGAGAACTTGGGTGAACTCCTCATGGGTGATAGGATCGAGAATTCGCCTTACAGGTTTAAGATGTACACCAATGAATCCGAGATCTTCCTCTGTCGAACTGATCCCTTATCAGCTGATACCTTCAAGATTTTGACGAAGAGGATCGATGAGATGTATCAGGTCAATCTGATACTTGACAACCTTCCGGCCATTCGGTACACCAACAAGGAAGGTTACGTCCTCAGGTGGACTGGTTACCCTGTGGGGATCAAGGTTCAGGACCTTTACTATGTGTTCAACCATTTGAAGTTCAAGGTTCTAGTCCACAAGTATGAAGAGACCAATGTGGCTCGGGTGATGGGGACTGGGGACGCGGCTGAGATGATTCCTGCAGTCGAGAAGCCTGGATCAGAGGTTCCGGGGTACATGGTTGTTGGGTTTGAGGTTGTCCCTTGCAGCTTCCAACACAACCCAGAGGCCGTAAAGAACAAGAAGATGCATGAGAAGTACCCATCAACAATTAACTGTGATCCCACCACTGTAGCAATGGCCGTCAAGGAAGGCCAGCCGATTGTTTTCACCTATGAAGTCTTATTTGAGGAGAGTGATATCAAATGGCCATCAAGATGGGATGCCTACTTGAAGATGGAGGGTTCTAAGGTTCACTGGTTTTCGATTCTCAACTCTTTAATGGTTATCACCTTCCTTGCTGGAATCGTCCTCGTTATCTTCTTGAGGACTGTCCGGAGAGACCTTACTCGGTATGAGGAGCTTGACAAGGAGGCCCAGGCCCAGATGAATGAGGAATTGTCTGGCTGGAAGCTTGTTGTTGGAGATGTTTTCAGGGCTCCAAACAATCCAGCCCTGCTGTGTATAGTGGTAGGGGATGGGGTTCAGATTCTTGGAATGGCAGTTGTTACAATCTTGTTTGCTGCCCTAGGATTCATGTCTCCAGCTTCTCGTGGGACACTCATCACAGGAATGCTTTTCTTCTACATGATACTTGGTATTGCTGCGGGTTATGTCGCTGTTCGACTTTGGAGGACAATAGGATGTGGTGATTGTACAGGATGGGTTTCAGTTGCATGGCGTTCTGCCTGCTTCTTCCCTGGTATCGCTTTTCTGATATTGACCACTCTGAACTTCCTTCTGTGGGGTAGCCACAGCACTGGGGCAATTCCATTTTCTTTGTTCATTATCCTCCTTTTGCTATGGTTCTGCATCTCAGTTCCCCTTACCCTTGTGGGTGGGTACCTCGGAGCCAAGGCTCCTCATATTGAGTACCCAGTTCGGACCAATCAGATCCCTCGAGAAATCCCAGCTCAGAAATACCCATCTTGGCTGTTGGTTCTAGGAGCCGGAACTCTTCCATTTGGCACCCTCTTCATTGAACTTTTCTTTATAATGTCTAGCCTTTGGATGGGCCGTGTGTACTATGTTTTTGGCTTCCTGTTCATCGTTTTGATCCTTCTTGTTGTCGTCTGTGCTGAAGTGTCTCTGGTCCTTACTTACATGCACCTCTGTGTGGAGGACTGGAAATGGTGGTGGAAGTCCTTCTTTGCCTCGGGTTCAGTTGCCATCTACATCTTCCTATACTCGGTAAATTACCTTATATTTGATCTCAAGAGTCTGAGTGGCCCTGTATCTGCCACTCTTTACCTGGGGTACTCTCTTTTCATGGTTCTGGCAATTATGCTTGCAACTGGCACAGTTGGGTTCCTTTCATCTTTCTGGTTTGTTCATTATTTGTTCTCTTCAGTAAAATTAGATTAAACCTCCCCACCATGAGAAACATTCTTTTCAGAGCAATGGTGGAGATACAGAGATGTGAACAGTCAAGAATCCTGGTCATGCCCACATGAATTTTGTATTCTTTTTCTATCTTGGATTCATTGTGTTGTTCAGGAACTTGGTAAAGGTAATAATAACCTCATCCAGTTTCGCTTGAATTCTTTATTAGATAATTGCTGCATAACACCGTCTTACTTGCATTTGGAGGAATAGTAGTGGCAGTTATTGGTACGAGAGCATATTTTTTTTTCCTTTTTGTTTTCTCTTATTGGTTATTGAGAAGAAAAGCTTATGTAAGAATGCAGAATTTCATGATCTATTTTATTGATTATGATGTAGAGTTGCCTTCTGATTTTGTGTCTTTGAGAAGTCTATGATGGCCACCCATTTCCTGAGAATGTTTGGAAGTTTAGCCTCTTTTGAACATGATTGGCTCCTCCAGATACATGATATCTAGGTCCTAAGAGAGGCTGTCATGTTTCCATTTCTTCAATACCACACATTGTTTGCAGGAGATTTTGTGGCAATGTAGTGTAGGATGATTATGGTGATTGCTTCATCATTCTAATCTATCAATCCCCACACAAAGCAATTGGTTTCAAATTAGTTTCTTTCTCCATCATTTAGTGGTCATAAATGCAGGCTAGGTAATGTAAGTGGTGGTAGATGAGGTTAATAAGTTCTTCCATTGGCCATTGGTTGCACATTTTGGATATATCTTGAACGAATTTTCTGATTCATTCATTGAGGCAGTAATGGGTTCCAAGCGGTTCATTCGTCAGTATCACATTCAGAAGCAGCTATGAACTTCTGACCTAACACAAGCAGTATCACATTATAGATTACTGGCATTATGAAAAATTGCTTCTTTTGTGCATTAGAAATGAGATGCTGGGATAGTTTTTCAGCCAGAGTTTAGGCTCAACCTGGCACTGTTTAGGCCAATCGCCAAGTAGGCATCCCATCTTGATGCATACTAAACACCATACCTGAACATATGTATTACAGGTAACTCGTAACGTTATTTCACTAGAATCAGGGCATGACGAAATAAACTAGTTGCAACGAGAATAGCAAACTGAAAAGGACCCTTTGCATCAAGCTTTTATTTTGAGGTTTGATACTGTTTTGGTATTGTATGCCTTGCACGGTGTAACAGCTTGGAGCAGGAATGCAGGATACATCAATGGATTTTAACCCAACCATGCGACTGAGATTTTGAATATATTGGGTGGGCAAAATAAAACTAAAGCAATTCAACAGGGAGGGTCCACTTTGTTAGTGGCTAGTGCTCCTCGGTTAGGTTAAGATCCATTTAAAATCAAACAAACATATGGTAATGATCGCAAATGGGTTGTGTTGTGTGGGCAGCTTTAGCCGCATCCAAAATCAAAATGGGTATAGGCAAAGTGGTTGGTTGGTATTTGGGCTTATAGATCCAGCGCTTCATGATGTTGCCATGTGCCAACACAACTAACTACACCCAACACAAAGGAGACATTAAGAAATCACTGATGGAAACGACGACTAGAATATAAGTGAAAGAGGGGGAAGCAATAGAGGATATGGAAACTTTACACCAGCAACCAGCAAGGTGTTGGAGGAAGGTGTGTTGAAGGCAGAAGCGAAGACATTTGTTATGGAAGAAGAAGTATCGTGGCCTTGTGGGTCTTAATTAGAACTGAGGAAAAGCCTCCCTGACCCTGATGTTAGCACTAATTAGCAGAATGAGCTATTTCTTCTTTTGATGTCTAGCAAAGGAAGTGGTTGGCAGTTAGTTGAGTTGGTAGTTATGTTTGTTATATTAGTTGGGATGTTAGACAGTTATATTAGCTGGCAGTTATGTTTGTTATATTAGTTGGTGATGGTGCGCAATCTGGCCGGTCCTAACTGTCAACGATCTTGCCTCTGACTGGAGCAACAGGGGGCTTGAAACGAAGAAGAAAGTGGGGAATCTCCGGGGAGGAACCCTGTGAGATTGCTCCGAAGCTCAAGTTAGTATTCTCTCAAATGCAAGATAAAACCATATGGCGCAAAGTTCACATACCTTGTTTTTGGGGGGTAGAGAACCTTTTATAACCACTTCGTGCACTCACTCCTATGCTTCTGTTAGGTTGGGTATGATTACTTCTGTGCTTCTGCCAGTTTGGGTGTCATCACCTCTGCTAGGGCAGAACTGCCACTATTCTCTTTGTCGGAGCTGTCTCTGTAACTGGAGATGGCGGTGGCAGGTGGCAGTGGTAGGTGGCCGTTGAAGTGCGGATGTCAAGCGTCAGATCCCAAGTCAGTCAGGTGCACCGCCCCTGGATACGTACCCCTTTGGTGTCAGGTACAGTGCGGTTTGTTTAGTTCGGTGTCCTGGAGGCGAAGTGCTGGAGTGGTGTGCGAGGTTAAGTCTCGAGTTCGGATAGAGGTGTGGCCCGAACTCCCATGGGCAGGCCAGTTCGGGTTGTTGCCCTTTGTGTTCGTAAGGCTCGGGCTCCTTACAGGGAGTTCGGGCTCCTTGCAGGGAGTTCGGACCGTTGGTTCCTCCTTCCGGAGCTCGCGCCTTGGCGTGCTGTTGTGCCGAGCTGTTGCCTTTGCCACGTGTTGAGTGGTTACGAGGTCGGGCCAAATCTTCCTTCATCAATTGCCCCCACTCCTCGCACTAAGGGTCTTGCCCTGGCGCGGGGAGTTCGCGAGGTGGATGGTGGATTTGTCCCGTACTTTGAATTGGTTGACTGATAGCGCGAGGTGCGCGTCGTCAGGAATTTTTTTGGGTTTTCTCGACTGCCAAAAAGACGGGAAACGTGTCAATCTGCCTATAAATGCTGACAGATGTGACAGTGCGCACCTTATTTCAAAATTCAAAAAGTGCGCCGCTGGGAGACGTGACAGCGGGCATCTTTTCAAAATTAAAAAAGCGCCGCTGCCGCCTTTAATGCAAGGCGACGTGTGCTGGCGCTCTTTTAGTTTCAAAAGACGTGCGGCCATTCACGTCTGTCTGAGGAAACGTGCGGTCAGCGCGACTATGGGCCGTCGAATCTGCTTTGATCAGAATCGTTGATTTTTGGTTACTATGGGTATAAATGGTGGGGGACCCCAATCGCTTTGTCACTTCTGCGTTTTGCTTCTTGAGCTTGCGTACAAGTTTTAGCTCGCGTCTAAGCCTTTAGCTCGCATTCAAGCTTTTAGCTCGCGTTAAAGTTCCCATAGTCTGTTCAAGCCTTTTTCCGGGTGAGTACTTTCCTGGAATCCATCTTCTCCTCCCGATGTCTAGCTTGGATAGTTCAGACAGTTCTTCAAGGGGGTCAGATGCAGGTTCTACGAATTGAGTTGCATCCCCCGACAGTCCTAGCGAACCGGAGGTAGAGCTCAAGGAAGAATTCGAACCCGTAGGTCGAGTCACCTCGGGTAGTTTGGCGTCCTCCTCTCGTCGAGGTCGGACGTTAGACAAGTTTGGGCCCTCGACCATGACGCCTGAGGGTCTTCACTCCCTTATTACCCAGTTCAACTTGCCTAGGGAGTACACCTACTTCATACCCTCGTTGCGAGGTTGCGCCTGCCCTTCCACCACCTCATTGTCGAGGTTATGAACCACTTCGGCGTTACTGTCGGCCAGGTTCACCCGAACTCCACTCGTAACTTGGTGGGGACAATCTCCCTATTTTGCGAATAGGGCTTGCCTTTAGACATGGAGATCTTCTCTTCCATTTTAATGTTTAAGAAGCAAGCGGGTCCCCTTCCCGGGCGTAGGCAGATGTATTACCTGTCTCCTCGCCCGGGTTTTAAGCTTTTACACGAACTTCCCAACAAGGTCCCGACGTAGAAGCGGGACTACTTCGGGGTGCGAAGTGCATTGGGGTGGCCGTTCCAA
Organism: Nelumbo nucifera; assembly: GCF_055504915.1. Lineage (NCBI taxonomy): Eukaryota > Viridiplantae > Streptophyta > Magnoliopsida > Proteales > Nelumbonaceae > Nelumbo > Nelumbo nucifera. The sequence goes on from NC_142650.1 coordinate 30,262,857, forward strand.
ATTGGGTGGGGGATGACCGCCCCTGACGCCGGTGTTATGCTTGATAAGGAGACGACGAAGGGCCTCCGACAATGGGCACGACTTGGGCTAAAATGCCATCATTATCTTTCAGAGGCCAAGCTCATTGAGGCCGGTCTAAGTTCGGGTAGGTTCCTTACTCAGAGGTTTGTCTTTTGTTTTGCTCTGTTCTTTCATTTTTTTTTTTCTGATGCCAAGCTCATTTTGCAGGTGTGATGGTCTTGGAGAGGACTCGTGGTGGGCACCTGTTTCATGGCATGAAGAGGAGGAAGCGAGTTGCCAAATGAACTCGTGTCGAGCTGCCCCAAGATGCGGAGCCCGAGGCAGCAAACTACCCGTCAGTGGATCCGCCCAGGGAGCCCGAGATGGCCCCTCCAGTACATGAAGCGGAAGGGGCCCCTTATGTCGAGGCTACTTACACGGGGGCTCCTGCTTACTCTGAGTCTGCTTATACGCGAGCTGGGCCCTCAGGCTCGGGAGCACAAGGCGAGTTCAGGAGCGTGTTGTCGTCGAACCACGCTCTTCAGAAGAGTAGGGAGGCCATCTATCCTGAGGAGGTCGCGGCATGGACCGAGCTTCCTTTGAACCAGGTAGCTTGTCGTGCTGCCACTCATGCCATGGTGGTAAGTCAGATTTCTTGTCGGGCTCTTTTCTTTTATCCTTCTTGTTGTTGTTCTTTTGATCACTTGTTCTTTCCTTTTGGTAGGTGAATTCTTCTATCCATGCCTTGGTGGCCCAAGTGGAAAGGAGCTCGAGGCAGGCGCGACCTGCCGAAGAGGCTTTCCGTGTTGCCGAGGCGACTTCCCGAGCTGTTGGGGCGGCTGTTCGCGCTGCGCAGGCCAAGCAGGCGAGGTCTCAGAGAGATGTCGAGGCCATGGGAGTTGTGGTGAAGCATATGGCAGACCTGAGACTGGATTTGCAGCATCAGGTTGAATACCTTTCAAGAGGACATTAGGGAGATGACACAGATCTTTTCTCAAGGCATCGAGGATGTCAAGAAGAAGGCCGTCGATGAATACATCGCCTCGTCGCGTTTTGATGACATGATGGTTGACTCGTACAGGAGGGGCTTCAAACTAAGCCGGTGGATGATCCGGAATACGTACCCCGAGCTCGATATTAGTGCGATATCGACTTCGCGCATTACTCAAGAGATGGCCGACGCCGCTGATGGTGAGCCGGATTCTGGGCCTGTGAGCTCGACATATATATATATATATATACTTTTTTTTTTGGAAATGTACACCCTTATTTTGAAACGGAATGACTTTCTTTTGGTTAAGTGTTGGTTGTTCTTTCTCCCGAACTGATCGTATTTGCCGAACTGACCATATGCCCGATCCGTTTTTTGCCCGGGTTACTACACTCGTGCGGCCTGATTTGGTGTTAATACTTGGCCTCTGAGATGTCGATGCCCCAATAAGTTCGTTGTCAACACTTCGCCTGAGCCTTTGGTTGGCACTTTTTTCCTTTGCTTGCCTATGCCGAGGTTTCTTCGTTAGCTCGGCATCCTAGCCCTTACGCTCTGGTAGCGACTTTGTCCACTTCGCTTGGTGGTCTATAGGTAGTATTGCCTTAAGTTGACGACGTTCCACGCTCGGGGTACTTGTTTGCCCTCTAAGGTTTCGAGCTTGTATGCCCCGCCGAGCGCTCTCTTTACTCTGTAGGGCCCTTCCCAATTTGGTCCAAGTTTGCCCACGCCGGGTTCGGGTGCCATGATCTTACGGAGAACCAGGTCGCTGACGCGGAAGCTCCGCTTCTTTACTCTGGCGTTGTACTACCGAGCTACCTTTTGCTGGTAAGTTGCGGTCCGGATGTACGTGAGGTCTCTTACCTCGTCCAGTAGGTCGAGGTTGGTACGTAACTCATCTCCGTTTGTTTGATCGTCGTATGCTTCTAGTCGTAGTGTAGGTATTTCGATCTCCGTCGGGATTACCGCTTCAGTGCCGTAGGTGAGGTTAAAGGGGGTCTTTCCCGTGGCGGTTTTTTACGTAGTTCGGTGAGCCCACAGAACACTTGGTAGCTCGTCCGCCCACAACCCTTTAGCTCGGTCTAGTCGCACTTTCAGTCCGCGGAGGATGGCTCTGTTCATTACTTCTGTCTGACCGTTTGCCTGCGGGTGTGCGACCGATGTGAAGTTCTGACGAATTCCCATATCTTGACACCATTCCTGGAACTTGATATCCTTGAACTGTTTGCCGTTGTCGGAGATCAGTACCTGAGGTAGCCCGAAGCGACAAACTATGTTCTTCCAAAAGAAGTTCTGTATGTTTCGGGTTGTAACTGTTGCTAGAGGTTCAACTTCTATCCACTTTGTGAAGTAATCTACCGCCACCACTAGGAACTTTCTCCCACCTGTTGCTGGCGGTACTTGAGGTCGGCGGCAGGCTGATGGTGGATATTGGCATACTTTTGACACTTGTCACATTTTCTGACGAGTTCGACGGCCTCTGCCTTCATCGTTTGCCAGTAGTACCCTTGTCGAAGTGCCTTTTGAGCGAGGGCCCTCCCTCCCAAGTGTCTGCCGCATAGACCTTCATGAGTGTCGCGAAGTATGAGCTCTGCTTCGGTAGGTCGCAAGCAACGTAGGTAGGGCAGCGTGTAGGACCGTCGGTACAGCCGCTCGTCTATTATAGCGTATTTGGCTGCCTGGCGCTGCACCCTCTTGGCTGCATTGCGGTCCGCAGGGAGGGTTCCATCTAGCAAGAAGCTCGCGAGTGGGTCGATCCAGCTCGGCTCTGCTTCAAGGACGAGAGCGACCTCCTCTGCCCCACCGAGAATGCTAGGCTGAGGTAAGTCTTCTATGTACACGGTTCTCATGGTGTTGTGACTCGTGCTGGCTAACTAGGACAGGGCGTCAACCTCAGTGTTCTCTGACCTCGGTATTTGCTTGATGAAGTGTGACTGGAAGTTAAGCAGAGCCTCCTTTACTTTTGCCAAGTAGGCGATCATAGTCAGCTCGCGTGCTTCGTATTCGCCCGTAACCTGGTTGACCACAAGCTGGGAATCGCTGCAGATAACTATGTGTTTTGCTCATACTTTTTGCGCTAGGTTCAGTCCGGCTATCAGTGCCTCATACTCTACCTCATTGTTGGATGCCGCGAACTCAAAGCGTAGTGCGTATTCCAATTTTGTGCCACCTGGACCGCGTAGCACTATTCCAGCCTCATTGCCCTACTGGTTCGAGGAGCCATCTACGTGAAGGATCTAGGGCTCCTCATCCCAGTTCGCGTTTGTCCTAACCAGGAGAGATGCCACATTGGCTGCTACTTCACGGGGTTCAGACTCTATTGGCTTGGGAGCTCCGTGCTCACCCGAACTGGGGATCTCGGGCTTAACTGGCCTAGGGACTTCGAGGTTGAATGTGCACTCGGCGATAAAATCTGCTAAGGCTTGGGCCTTAATAGCAGTTTGTGGCTTATACTAGAGGTCGTACTCGCTGAGCTCGATGGCCCATTTCGTCAGCCGACTGGAAACCTCGGGCTTGAGTAAGACTTGCCTCAAAGGTTTTTCATTCAAGACGATGACAGTGTGAGCCTGCAAATATGGGCGGAGTTTCCGAGCTGCAATTACTAGTGCGTATTCTATCTACGGGTACCTCGTCTCTGCTCCCTGCAAAATTTTACTAACATAATAGATGGGTCGTTGGACCCGATCTACTTCTTTTATTAGTACCAAACTGACCACCTCGTTGTTTGCTGAGAGGTACAGTTCCAAGACCTCGCCCTCCTCGGACCGGGTTAAGATCGACACACTAGCGAGGTAGTTTTATAGCTCGTCGAATGCGAGCTGGCAGTCTCGGGTCCATTCGAACCCTTTGCCTTTGATTGCTTTAAAGAAAGGCAGGCAGCGGTCTGCCGATTTGGACATGAAGCGGCTTAGAGCGGCTATGAGGCCGTTTAGCCTCTGAACCTCTTTTACTTTTAGAGGTGGTCTCATATCTAGGATGGCCTTTATCTTGTCCGGGTTGGCCTCAATACCGCGCCGGTTGACGATGAACCCTAGGAACTTACCCGAGGTGACACCGAAGACACATTTGTTTGGGTTCAGTTTCATGCTAAATTGACGCAGGATTTGGAAGACAAAATCTAAGTCTTGTATTAATTCTTGTGAAAATTGCGTCTTGACGACCATGTCGTCTACATAACAATCTATTTTCGTGCCAATTAAGGGCCGAAACAGCTTATTCACAAGTCTTTGGAAGGTCGCCCCAGCATTCTTCAATCCGAAGGTCATGACCTTGTAGTAGTACAGGCTGAACTCGGTTATGAAGCTAGTTTTTTCCTCATCGGACTGGTCCATCCTGATTTGGTTGTAGCTCGAGTAGGCGTCCAAGAAGCTTAGCAACTCATGTCCCGAGGTCGCGTCCACTAGGCGGTCAATTATGGGGAGGGGGAAGCAATCTTTCGGGCAAGCTCGGTTTAGGTCGGTGTAGTCGACGCACATGCGCCACTTGCTGTTTGCCTTTTTCACGAGCACTGGGTTGGCTACCAACTCGGGTAATGAACTTCCCTTATGAAGTCTACTGCGAGGAGCTTTTCAACCTCATCGACCGCCCTCCAGTGCTCTAGGGCTAAGTTGCGTTTCTTCTGTCTAATGGGTCTGACTACAGGGTCAGAATTAAGTTTGTGAGTTATAAGGCTGGGGTCAATACCGGGCATATCGGCCGCGGACCGTGCAAAAATATCTAAATTTTGAAGTACTAAACTCACCAGTTCGGTTCGTAGAGGTTCCTTGACGGAAGCACCGATCTGTAGTGTTCGAGTCGGGTCCGTAGCCGAAGTTGGGATTGCGACTGTTTCCTCTGTGGGCGAAGCTCGCTCCTCGCCCTGCTCCGTAGGCCGCTCCAGTTCGAGGTTGTCAGTCGCCTTGGTTTTTCCCTTCAGGGCGGCAACATAACACTTGCGGGACTCAAGCTGGTCGCCCTGCGCCACCCTCACACCGAAGTCTGTAGGGAACTTCATTGCCAAATAGTAGGTGGAGACCACTGCTCGCAGGATATGCATAACTGGCCGCCCTATAATGGCATTGTATGGGGAGGGGGTCGCGACCACCCGGAAATCGTGGTTGAGTCTGACCGCACAAGGCCTTGTGCCGACTTCCACAGGTATTGTTATTTTCCCGAGGGGCCTGACTTCCTCTCCGCTGAAGCCCACCAGAGGAGTGTTCGCGGGCTTCAGCTCGCTTCTCTGCAACTGTAGCTGGTCAAACGCCGACTTGAAGAGGATGTCTACCGAGCTGCCCGAATCCACAAGTACGCGCCTGACCTCGAAGTCGTTGATCCTTAGTTTTATGACAAGTGCATCATCGTGGGGGTAGTGGACCCCTCGCACATCGTCTTGCGTGAAGAAGATCGGTTCTTCCGTCTTCGGCCTGTTTGGAGGGTTCTGTTCTTCTCGGGCTGCTTCGCGAACTGACGTCCGGGCCGCTGCCGAAGTACACCATGCTACCACCGAACTTCCCACTATCACATGGATGGTTCCCCGAACTGGCCTCTCTTCCGGAGGCTGTCGTTGCGACGGTTCGGCTGGTCTTCTGCTAGATTCGGGGGCATCCCTTCCGTGCTCCCCTTGCCGACCTGCCTTATTGTTATTATTATTATTATGTTGTACAAAATTTCTCAAGTATCCACGACGGATGAGTCCCTCTATCTCATCCCGGAGATTATTATACTGTTCGGTACTATGACCGTGATCTCTATGGAAACTACAGTACAAGTTTTTATTTCTCTCGTTTGGGTCCCCCTTTAGGCGAGGTGGCCATTTTACGTATGGGGCATCTTTGATCGTCATCAAGATCTCGGTCTGCCTCGTGTTTAACGGTGTGTAGTCCGTTCGAACTGCTAAGGGACCTCGGAACGGCTGGCTCGGCTTCAGCTTCCGGGCTAGGTTTTTTCTTTTGTCGACTGGGTTGGAGGGCTCGCCTTCCCTCTTTCTTTTCTCAATCCCGCTTTCGGTTCTTTGGTTGATCTCTTCCTCTGTTCTCATAAACTTATCCGCGAGCTTGAGGAATTCGGCCATGGTTGCGGGTTGGTTAGCTACCATGTGCCATTTGAACTCCTTATGTGTTACTCCTCTCTTGGCCGCCGCGAGCTGCACCGTGGAGTCCAATCGCGGTATCTACAAGCACGCGTCATTGAATCGCTTGATGTAGCCCCGGATGGACTCTCCTTCCCTCTAGACTACTCCAAAGATGCTCTCCTCGGTTCTAGGGCATCGCTTGCTGGTGACAAAGTGCGCGGTGAAGACATGCACGAACTGGGTCCAGCTTCTTATCGACCCCGAAGCCAGGTACCTGTACCAAGTGCGGGCCACCCCCTGAAGGTGGTGCTGAAGGCCACGCACATTCACGATTCACTGGCCCTAGCTAGGTGCATTTGTGACTAGAAAGCATCGACGTGGTCGTTAGGGTCGAAGGATCCGTCATACTTGTCCAAAGTTGGGAGCTTGAAGTCTCTGGGCATGGGGACTGCCAGGAGTTCCGATAGGAGGGGGGAAGGAACTAAGAGAATCGGGGCGGCTTTTACCTCTTCCGAGCTTGTCTCTTCTTTACCTCTGAGCTTGGGCAGGACACGGGTGGCAGTTCGGCAACTTCGCCAGCGCCTTCGTTGCTGAGTGGGCCTGGTGCTGGCGCTGCTGGCCTTTGTGTTGCCGAGCTCGATGGGCCCGGGCTGTTGGTAGTCTGCCGCTAAGACGCTGAATCGATTCTCTGTCAGCGGGAGCTCAGACTTGGAGTGCCGAGATACTGACTTGGCGGGCAAGGTGCCCGACCCGCCAGCGAGCTGCGAGGCGGGGGTGATTTTTCTTACCCCTCGGCCCGGGGATGAGGTCTGGCTGTTGTGGGGGTTCTGAGGTTGAGAGGCCTCTCCTCGGTGACGGCATCCACCCTGAGGGGAGGGCTTAATCGGCTTTGGAGCAGGTTGCCGAGGTGGAAGCAGTGGTTGGTTCAGAGGCAGTTGGGGGAACTGCTGCTGATAGTGATACTGAGAGATGTGGTGTAGTACTTGGTGCTGCTGGAGCTGATGTTGCTGGAATTGTTGCATTTGGGCTTGCATTGCCCGCATGCATTGCATCAGGTCGTCCAACTGGTTCTGGCTGGTCGCCAGGGGGACAATAGTTGGTTCAGTAAAGGTTGTTTCGACAGGGAGAGGAAAGAGGACGTTCATGGCAGGAAGGTTTACGAGCGGCATTATTTGTGGCGCATTCAGGCTGGGGATTCCATCCACCGGAAGGGGGATGGTGAACTGTTCGATGCACACCACGAGGACTTGAAGTTGTTCCCCGGTGGTGTTCATCTCCGTGCCACGTCCGACATTGCTGGAAGAAGCCATGAGTGTTGGGGTTTTTGGAAAATAAAGGTTATGAGAGTTTTAGAGGGAGGCTTTTAGAAGCGTTCCCACATACGACGCCAATTGATGGTGCGCAATCCGGCCGGTCCTAGCTGTCAACGACCTTGCCTCTGACTGGAGCAATAGGGGGGTTGAAACGGAGAAGAAAGTGGGGAATCTCCGGGAAAGAACCCGGTGAGATTGCTCCGAAGCTCAAGTTAGTATTCTCTCAGAGGCAAGATAAAATCAGATGGCGCAAAGTTCACATACCTTGTTCTTGGGGGGTAGAGAGCCTTTTATAACCACTTCGCGCACTCACTCCTAAGCTTCTATCAGGTCGGGTATGATTACTTCTGTGCTTTTGCCAGTTCGGGTGTCATCACCTCTGTTGGGGCAGAACCGCCACTATTCTCTTTGTCGGAGTTGTCTCTGTAACTAGAGATGGCGGTGGCAGGTGGCCGTTGAAGTGCGGCTGTCAAGCGTCAGATCCCAAGTCAGTCAGGTGCATCGCCCCTGGATACGGACCCCTTCGGTGTCAGGTACGGTGTGGTTTGTTTAGTTCGGCGTCCTGGAGGCGAAGTGCTGGAGTGGTGTGCAAGGTTAAGTCTCGAGTTCGGATAGAGGTGTGGACTGAACTGCCATGGGCAAGCCAGTTTGGGTTGTTGCCCTTTGTGTTCGTAAGGCTCGGGGCCTAAGGGAGAGCTCGGGCTCCTTACAGGGAGTTCGGGCTCCTTGCAGGGAGTTTGGACCACTGGTTCCTCCTTCCGGAGCTCGTGCCTTGGCGTGCTGTTGTGCTGAGATGTTGCCTTTGCCACGTGTTGATTGGTTACGAGGTCGGGCCAAATCTTCCTTCATCAGTTGGGATGTTAGACAGTTATGTTTGTTATATAGTTGGCATGAGTTGAGCTGGCAGTTAGTTGAGCTGGCGGTTGGACGAGCTGTTATAAAGCTCTTATACTGAGTTGAATAGAGATAGAGATATACATCTACATTCTCTCATTCCCTTCTCTCTCTTGGCTTCTTTCTTTCATTATCTCTGTTTGTGTGGTTTTCTTGTGCTAACCATACCTGCAGGATAATCCAACAGTTCTCGGAGTGCTTCACAACCTGAGCTGCATCATTGGTATCAGAGCTTGTTCTAATTCTGGATAATGGTGGAATTGACACAACAACAAACCTCCATTTGAGAGGTAGAGGTAGCTTTAACAAGAAAGTTGAATGAAACTAATGCTTGATTGGATCAATCCATCGCTGGGCTAAAGGATATGATAATGGAGACCGTGTGAAGGATTCTTTTTCTGAGCAGACAGGGGAGACATCAGGGAGAGGACACCCAAGAAATGGTGGAGATGGTAATTCTTTTTCTGATTCCTCCTTCTCCACGAGGCTTACAAAGGTAGATTTCCCGAAATTCAATGGAGACCGTGTGAAGGATTGGCTTTACAAATGTGACAAATTCTTCTCTTTGGATAACACTTCTTCTGCTGCTAAAGTAAAATTGGCAGCGATCCATTTGGAAGGTAAAGCATTGCAATGGCATCACGCTTTGATGAAGTCTAGACTCACTAATGACCCCATGAATTGTAAGGATTATGCTAAGGCCATCGCGAGTAGGTTCGGTCCAACCTTTGATGATCCAATGTTAGAATTAATGTCGCTCAAACAATCAGGCTCTGTTATTGAGTATATGGAGCAATTTGAGAACATCTTGACCAGGGTGGAATTGACTGAAGAATAAAGAACTAGTTGCTTCATTACCGGGTTAGAATATGAAACACAGATGCATGTGAGAATGTTTCATCCCACGACTATTCAGCATGCTACCAACTTAGCAAAGTTATTTGAATCTATGCAAAAGTACAAGTAGTCGAAGTATAGTTCTCAAATCAAGGATGTGTATCCGAAGGCTGTGAGTAATAATCAGACATCTAAACAAGGTACTATTAAAACCCCACTATCTATTCCTCTCAAGATTCAAGGAACACCTATCTTGGACAAGCCACCTACGGTGTATTCAGCTGTGGAAATGGTTGATAGAAGAGATAAAGGGTTGTGTATGTTCTATGATGAACCCTTTACATCAAGACACCAACTGAAACACAAGAGAGTCCAACTATATGTTGTGGAACTAAATGATGATGAGGATGAAGATGACACTGTAGAAGAATGTAAGGAAGAAGAACCCCCTATTGAGCCTTGCATATCGGTGAATGCGATTACAAGAAACTCACATTTTCATACTATGAGGGTGATTGGGTATCACAAGAAACGGCCTCTACAAATCTTGATTGATAGTGGTAGTACACATAACTTTGTGGATGAGCAAGTTGTGAAGACGTTGGGGTGTAAAGTGGAGACCACTAAGCCAATGGCTGTATCAGTAGCTGATGGTAATAAAGTGTATACAGTAGCAGTCTGTAAAGGATTTAGTTGGCAAATACAAGGCACTACTTTTGCAGCGGATTGCATGGTCTTACCTTTAGGATTCTGTGATGTGGTACTAAGAATTCAGTGGCTATCAACCTTAGGACCTATAGTTTGGGACTTCCAACAATTGAGAATGGAATTTAGGGTTGATGGGAAGAAGCATGTTGTCAGAGGAGCTACCACTAATAAACTAAGAGCAGCTGATGGCAAAAGAATATCTAAATCACTGCTGCAAGGATGACAATTAGCCTTGTTGCAACTCTGCAGTATTGAAGAGGATGTTGATGCTACTGCTTCTCTGTTCTCTATTACTCTGAATAATGCAGCCATACATGAAGCAGTCTGCAAGCTCTTGGACAAGTACTCTGCTGTATTTGAAGAACCGATGGGCCTGCCCCCTTACAGAGAAGGCTTTGATCACAAGATCCCAATTGAACCTGGGGCTTTCCCTGTCAATAAGAGGCCATACAGGTACCCATCTTTACAGAAAAATATTATTGAGAAGTTGGTAAATGAAATGTTGGAGAAAGGTATTATACAACCTAGTATAAATCCTTATGCTTCTCCTGTTGTTCTAGTGGGAAAGAAAGATGGTTCATGGCGCCTTTGTATAGATTACAGGGAATTAAACAATAAAACTGTGAAGGATAGGTTCCATATCCCACTTTTGGATGATCTCTTGGATGAGCTATCTGGTGCTAGTGTATTTACTAAATTGGATTTAAGATCTGGTTACCACCAACTTCGAATGCATAAGGAAGATGTATTCAAGACAACTTTTAAGACACATGAAGGGCATTATGAATTTTTGGTGATCCCTTTGGCCTCACAATTGCCCCATCTTCATTTTAGAATTTGATGAATCATGTCTTTAAGCAATATCTCAAAAGATTTGTCTTAGTATTTTTTGATGATATTCTAGTGTATAGTCCAGATTTGCAGACTCATCTACATCATTTGGAAGCTGTTTTTGAGTTACTGCCACTGCATTCTTTGTATGTCAAGACAAGCAAATGTTCTTTTGTTTCTTCTAGAGTGGAGTACTTGGGGCACTTTATTTCGTCCCAGGGGGTTGTTACTGACCCTACTAAAATTTCAGTAGTCCGGAATTGGCCTCCACCTACTAACTTGAAACAGCTGAAGGGATTCTTGGGATTATCAGGATGTTATAGGAGGTTTGTGCAGCATTATGGTCATATTGCTAAACCTCTCATTGATCTTCTCAAGAAAGATCAATTCTCATGGAATGAACAGGCCCAAGTGGCTTTTGATCAATTGAAGGAAGCTCTCTGCTCTGTCCCAGTCCTAGGTCTTCTTGATTTTTCCAAGACTTTTGTCATTGAGACTGATGCTTCAGGTGTGGGTATTGGTGCAATTCTTATGCAGGATAATCATCATATTTCTTATATAAGTCGCACCATCGGTCCTTTGCATCAAGCAAAATCAGTATATGAAAGAGAGTTGCTAGCTGTCTTGTTTGCAGTCCAAAAATGGAGTACATACTTACTGAATAGACATTTTATTATAAGGACAGATCAGAAGAGCATCAAATATTTGTTAGAGTAGAAAATTTCTACTCCAGCACAACAGGAGATAATGGCAAAACTGATGGGCTATGATTTTGAAATTCAGTACAAAAAGGGGCAAGAAAATAAGGCAGCAGATGCTCTTTTCAGGTTGCAATCTTCAAAGCTTCTGTTATTGGCCTTGAGTTCACTGGATGCAGACTTGTATCAACAGTTGCAACAAGCTTGGCATACTGACTCAGCTTTACAGAAACTGATCCTTGAGCTTCAACAAAATCCAACAGCTCACCCTCATTATACTTGGAGTAATGGCCAGTTGCGCAGAAAAAGGAAATTGGTTGTGGGGTCTTCTGCTGCTCTTAAGCAGTCTATTCTTAAATGGATGCATGATTCACCATTTGGAGGTTACTCTGGTCGTACAACAACTTTGCAGAGGATTAAGTCACTGTTTTATTGGAAGGGAATGTCTAAAGATGTCCACCGATACATCCGGTCCTGTAGTACACGTCAAACTTGCAAATATGATTCCTCAGCCTATCCTGGTCTACTGTAGCCCTTACCTATCCCTGATAAAGTTTGGTCTGCAATATCGATGGACTTTATTGAGGGGTTGCCTATTTCTTTTGGGAAGGATGTTATTTTTGTGTTAGTGGATCGCTTAAGCAAAGCTGCCCACTTTATGGCTTTACGACATTCATTTACAACCCTGCAGGTAGCTCAACTTTATCTTAATGAGGTTTTTAAGCTCCATGGGTTGTCGGATACCATTGTCTCTGATAGGGATCCGGTGTTCCTCTCTAAAGTTTGGACTGAGTTGTTTAAATTGCAAGGTGTTGAATTACTCCATTCCTTGGCGTATCATCCTCAAACGGATGGCCAAACGGAAGTTGTCAATCGCTGTCTCGAAACATATCTTCGTTGTATGTGTAATGATCAGCTTGCTTCATGGAGTAAATGGCTTCCTCTTGCTGAGTGGTGGTATAATACCACCTTCCATACCTCTGCTGGTACGACTCCATATGAGATCTTATACGGGTAGCCCCCTTCTCTTCATCTGCCTTATTTGCCAGGGGAGTCAAAAAGTGTTGAGGTTGATCGCAGTCTCCTCTAGCGAGAGAATATGATGAAATCTCATAAATTTCATATACAAAGAGCTCAAAATAGGATGGCCTAGTTGGAAAACCAACACCGGAGTGAAAGGAGCTTCAATATTTGGGATATGGTATTCCTTAAGTTGCAACCATATCGCCAAAGCACCGTTGCTGATCGCTCGAATCATAAACTCAGTCCCAAGTATTATGGCCCCTATAAAATCCTTGACAATATAGGTGTTGTTGCCTACAAGCTCGAATTGCCTGTTGGAGCTCAGATTCATAATGTGTTTGATGTATCCCAGTTGAAGAAGGATTATTCGGCTGTTGCTGCTTCCGATTTGCTCCTTTCAGGGTTCCTTCCAATGCCCCAAAAGTCCCCGAAGCTATTCTTGATCGTCAGATGGTCAAGCGGGGGAAGGGGGCTGCTGCAAAGGTCCTGGTCAAATGGCAGAATTGCCCTCCTGAAGCTGCCACTTGGGAGTTCTATTATGACCTCTGCAAGAAGTATCCTGGTTTTGACCTTTGAGGACAAAGGTTCTTAAGGGGGAGGATTTGATGTAGCATAGAAAGTGGCTGGCAGTTAGTTGAGCTGGCAGTTATGTTTGTTATATTGGTTGGGATGTTAGACAGTTATATTAGCTGGCAGTTATGTTTGTTATATTAGTTGGGATGTTAGACAGTTATGTTTGTTATATTAGTTGGCATGAGTTGAGCTGGCGGTTGGACGAGCTGTTATAAAGCTCTTGTACTGAGTTGAATAGAGACATAAATATACATCTACATTCTCTCATTCCCTTCTTTCTCTCTTGGCTTCTTTCTTTCATTATCTCTGTTCGTGTGGTTTTCTTGTGGTAACCATACCTGCAGGATAATCCAGCAGTTCTTGGAGTGCTTCACAACCTAAGCTGCATCATCTTGGTCCTAGAATTAATTGTTTGGAAGTTGCCAACAGCCAAGGGAGTAGAACTAAAACGGGACTGGAACTGGAAGCATTCACATATTGAAGGGTAGGGGAGAGGAAACTCCTCTCTATAGCGGCAGCTGCAACAATCCTCAAGTGATGTGATAAAATCTGATGTCGACTTCTTCCGGGAGAAGTGGGAAGAGGAAGAGTTCTTCTTACGCCCCCCCGCTACAAGCTATGGTGCAGCCAAGAGAGAGAGCGGTGATCCTGTGGGGTGAGGTTTAAGTCTTCCTTCAGGTGAGAGTTGGGCTTGTAATACAATGGGCCCCCAATGTCTTTTTTAACTAGGAAACATGGAATGTAGGGTGCATGCGACAGCCAGCAAGAAGGTCAAGTTTTATAGGCCACTAGGCCCACTCTCAAGCACTTTGAACTTTGAAGGGCCCAAAAGAGTTTCTGGGAGCAACGAGCAGAGATTGTGGTTTGTCTCTAAGGTTGAAGCCGCAAGAATACCATGTCACCCACTTCAATTACTTGAGACCTAAATTCCCTATCTAAGAAGGGAGGAACTATATTCGATGGTCTATGTCAGCATGTCTTTCTTTGGAGAGAAGCTATTTATCTTTTTTTTTGTATTTTTGCTTATTTTCTTTTGTTTCCCTTAAAAGTATAACATTAACCATTGCTTATCTTGATTAGATTAATAAAATTGCACACTATTAGAGAAAAACCTTTGACTTTTCCAAGGCCTCTTATTTTAATGCATGTTATTATTACATTTAAAAAAGACATTTAAGAGAGAGAAACCTTGGGGTTTTCAAAGGCCTCTTGTTTTAATGCATGCTATTATAATATTTAAGAGAGAGAGAGAGAGAGAGAACAGTAATAATATAAATCAAGGTTTTTAAAACTGAACCGGACAATGAATCGGTCAAAGGTCCGGTTTCCGAGTCAAACAGTCTGACCATTCAAACCGAACAAACAACCCATTCTACCAAAAAAACGGCCAAAACCGTTGGATGGTTCAAACGGTTTGACTGCCCGGGCTAGCGGTTTGTTAAACAAATCAATAGTTTTTGGTGAAATAACAGTTCTAGGGTAAAACGGAACTAGTCCGATCCAGTTTTGAAAACCATGATATAAATCAAATAATATAAATAGGTTGAGGTTAAACAATAAAAAATTATTAATGTAAAAATCCACTAAACTTTCACTAAAAATAAATATTAACAAAACTTAGTAAATATTAAAAATGGTTTCAATTCCACTTAAAAATCCAACTTAATAAATGCTAATAAAAATAAGAAGTTTAAATATAAAAATATTAGTTGATAGTTTTAAAATACCAACAATTAAATAAAATCTGAAAATTTCTGAAAACCCTAAAAATAATTAAACAATATTGAGAATTAACAATATTTTATATTAATAAGGGTATATACTAAAAATAATTAAAAAGTACAATTAATAGTATTTTATTATTAAAAAATACCAAAAATTATTAAAAAGTACCCAAACTAGAAATTGTTGAAAATTAGTTGTCTTTTTTATTAACTATGGTATTTATTTAGTTATTTAATTTATTTTTATTGAAAGAAAATGTAAATAAATTTAGTAGTGACTAATATGCAAAAATTAATGATGAAAATACTGAAAATTATTGAAAAATACTCATATGCAAAAATTGCTGAATAATAATAATAACAAACACCAAAAATTAATTAAGAATCTGAAAATTCTAAAAAGCCTAAAGTTTAATTAAAATACTAAAAATAATTAAAAAATTAAATTAGTTGTATTTTATTACAAAAAATACTGAATAATAATGTATTTTAATTATTAAAAGTAATATAATTAACAATAATTATTTTTACACTGTAATTAACATTAATTATAATTTAAGCTATAAATAGTATAAAATTACATTTAATTACCAAAAGTTATATTTAATTACTAGAAAATTACATTTAATTAGTTTTAGCCAAGAAATTAGCAATATTTTTGAAAACATGATAATTTTTAGAAATTATTGTATTTTAAATAAATACAACAATATAATAATTACAATAATTAATAATAAAAAGTAACAAGTCGTTTATAACTTAACCTAACCCGATTAGATCTATAAATTTGTAGGCTCAAGCATCTATTTTCTTTTGAATTAGGTCTATCTGAGATATGCACCATGCGTGTATATATTATCAAGGATAATCAGATTTGAAATCTAATTGGATATCAAACTTTTGGAGTCCAATGATGGCTTTAGAGGATAGCGCCCAAGCTAAACAACCCCTAATAAGCTCAGCTTGGAAGTTATATGCATATATGGTAAATATTATTATATAATATTCAAATAACAAATTTTATATTAATATATATAGAAAATGTGCAAGCCCTAGCTCGAGCCCGAGCCTTATACCCGATCTGTCTGCAAAATGTCTTATTTTCGGTACATTTTTATAAACTAATATTTATATTTTGTCCAAGCCTAAAAAATAACAAGTCAGCCGAGCTGGGCCGTTGGGCTACCTGGCCCATGAATATGTCTAATTTTATATATAAACAATTGTATACATAAAAAATCATATGACTATGGGGTAGGGACAGGGATAGGGTGTCCCGTAATGATCCCACCTCATTGTCATTATTATATAATTGTTAATTATTAGTGAAATTAATAAAAATGTTAGTTTTTGTAATTATTTTATTTATTTAAAGTTAATAAAAATTTTATATAAAAGTAATAATAATTATTAAAATTACTGTAAATTATTAATAAAACAAAATTTATTAAAAATTATTGTTCATATTAAATTAACAATAATTATTTTCTATAAATCAACATTAAATGAAAATACAATTATTAAAATTTTAGATATTAACAATAACTTTGAATACTTTTAGTTAATTAACAATAAATTTTGATTATTAATTTAATATTAATTAATAATAAATAAAATTATTAAATTTTTCAGATTTTCCCGTACATCGAGGGGTACCCGCTAGTTAATTCTTATGGGAAGGTTTGGGGAATTTGCTTCTCTTTAATCAAATTTCTGTCATTGTTGGGAAAAGAAAGTTCATAGAAAACCATTAGCTCTGCCTCGTTTGGATAAGTTTTGATTTTGAGCTTTGAACCGTGGAAAAATAGAAGTATTTTGCGCGCCTGGTAAGATGAGTTGATTTTAAAAGCAAAATATTGTAAAGCCAAAACAGTTTTAAGCCCCTAAGCACAAAGCCTGAAACAGAAAACAGTAAAACCGGGATGAGTGTATATTGGCATATCAAATGACATGCCAGACGCAACAAGCACGGATTGGCATTTCGTTGGAAGAACACCATTCCACCATCAGCTGTTATTCTCTATCGATCTATAGAATTCATAAGTCATTTAGTCGTCGTTCTGACAGATCCTGACGTTCACAGAAACTGAGAAAAGACATGTTAATATTGTACCCAATGGAGAAAATATATGATACAGCACAATTGGAGTTGGAATCTAAGAAAAACCATTTATGATTTATGCAAATTTCTGATTTGATAGAAAAATGCTTTAAGGTTAGAAGTTCAGATATGCTCCGAACAAACGCTCCCAGGCACATTTTCACGGTAGACAAGAATTGATGCCTAAGCCAAATAATACAGTTCAGACTACTATACAGCTAGCCCTCTAGACCTTACATTTATGAACACGAAAGGGTTTGGAGTTAAAATGAATCTTAAACAGCAGCTCAACCTGGATTAGTGAACGCCTGTGCCGCAGAAACAAAATGCAAAGAAGGGAAGGGTAAAGAAGAATACAGCTGATATGGTTCTGTTAAAAGGAAAACAAAGAAAAACGGAGCGAAGAGGAAAACTAAAATAAGCACAGGGAATAAAAAAGCACCAAATCGGGGAAGTCTTGTCAGAAGTACACCAATAAGCTAATCATCTTCAGAATCCACATGGGATGACGCCATTTCCATTTCATCTTTCTATTCTCAGCTAAAATGGGAGACAATGTTGAGTCGAGATGTTATCATTCTTGGTTTTATACCCCACCGGCGTTCGAGCTTTGACATTCCTCTGATAAACTCTAAATATTATTAATATATGAACCGAAACAGAACTTATGAGGGCGAATTTGGCCCTCCAGTCACATCGTGACATACACCATTTTGGAACAACTGGAAGATACATGGACATTACCTAAGTAATGATTTGGAGTTCTAAATTGCGATTCATCTTCACTTCGACCACAACTTAGGCCGGTTAGGAGCACCTCATCTAGGGCCAACCTTTAGCACTTCGTCACTGGCCGATGTGACCTCGATGCAAAGAGCGACCTTCCTCGAGGACTTGTCGACTTGACTGAGGTCCTGGAGGCGACCTACGAGTTGTGCTCGCCGACAAATTCGGTATGCATATCCCGACACTCCCAAGTCTCTCAGAAGTTGGCCCACATACCGAGTGTTGTAGAGGATGGTCAACGTGCGTGGCGGTTACCACCAGGGATCTCGGACTGGTTAGGCGACCTCTCGAAAATCTCAGATGCGGTGCGTGAAGTCCACGCGAAAGAATGTCTATATAAAGACACCAACCCCAATGACACGAAAGGGTAAGTGCGATTATTTGCTCACTAGCTCTCTCTACACTCAAACTTTTAGCTTGCAACCAAGATAACACAATACTGACTTAAGCATTGGAGCAACCTCATTGGGTTAGCCACCTCATGTTCTCTAAGCTTCACTGTTTTGCAAACCAAACCAGCTCACCAGGCAATCAAGTTCCAGGTCATCCTGCAGCTAGGAGCATCTAGATCGTGCTCCATCATTTGGCGTTGCCTGTGGGAAACACTACAAGAAGCTAAGTTCTCACCTTCTAAAAGCACCAACATCGAGAACAAAGAATCAATTACTAAGGGGGCAAGAACATGAGAACCCTCCTCCATGACAATTAAGAAGCTCGGTGCATTCGAGCAATCGGCAATAGAATGACCTCAATAACCAACAGTCTAGCGACAACCACCTCGGAGTAAGGCCACCCTTACAGGTCGAGCCATTCATGGTTCCCGTAGGAGTTGATGGCCAACCGATTAAGCACCTCTGCCAACCTCATTTCAGCCCGGATGAGCCTCATTATCCTTCTTCGCGAGGTCTCCCCTACAGGTTGAACCTTTTGTGGATCCCGCGGGAGTTAGTGGCCTATGAACTGTGCCGACGCCCTTGCTAGTCGAGCCTTTCAAGGCTCCTGTGCAAGTTGGCAACCTACAGCTAGTTGAGCTGCTCTCGCAGGTCGAGCTCCCTATGGCTTCTCGTAGGAGTTGACGACCAGCATCTCCAAGGGCTAATGTAGTGCAATCGCGGCATTGACATATCATCTAACGTCAAAAGTAATGACAAAACCTGCAAACAGAACATAAACGAATAACCAGCCTAGAAGAGCCTCAGCGATTTGACTCAGACTACCTCCAGCCCGAATTGCGAAGCCTCACTACAAGTCGAGCTTTTATGGCCCCCTTGAGAGTTGGAAGCAAGCTGAAAGTGGAACCACCCTCACAGGTCGAGCCCCTTATGGTTCCCATGAGAGTAGGCAACCCGCAAACAGCAGAGCTGCCCCCTCAGGGTGAGCCTCCCATGACTCCAATAGTAGCAAACAATCAATGGTTCCAGGAGTAGTATGCCATGATTTTGCAAGCTCCTTCCCGAGGAAGCCAATCTCAAGTGATGATGTAGAAGTAGCAACATCTAAGGGTACAACAGAATGACCACCTGCTTAAGCGAACTAGTCAGGCCACACGTCGGCTAAATAATATTAAGGAGAGCGGACCGCAAGTCACTCGCAGAGCCTAAGGGCTAAGGTATCGAGCTGATAGAAGACCTCGACACCACAATGAGACCTAGTCGCCTCTTTGGCATGGGCAAAATCAAGGATAAGGAGAGTGGACTGCGAGTCGCTCGTAGAGCCTAAGGGCTAAGGTGCCGAACTGATAAAAGACCTCCACACGACATGAGACCCAGTCGCCTCTTCGGTGTGGGCAAAATCAAAGATAAGGAGAGTGGACCGTGAGTTGCTCCTAGAGCCTAAGGGCTAACGTGCCAAGCTGATAAAAGACCTCGGCACCACATGAGACTCAGTCGCCTCTTCAGCATGGGCAAAAGCAAGGGTAAGGAGAGTGGACTGCGAGTCACTCCCAGAGTCTAAGGGCAAGGGTGCCGAGCTGATAAAAGACCTCGGCACCACATAACACCTAGTTACCTCTTTTGCATGGGTGAAATAAAAAAACAATTCACATTCAACACGACAAAGAAAGCAAAGGAAAGACTAGTTTGCTCTCAACACCATGACGGATGCAAACTTGGCCGATTTTTTCACTTAGATTTCAAGCACCACATCGAACTCACTGGCTACTCTTTTAAGAACTAGTTCAAGTGACACTGGGTCGAAGTCTACCTAGGTGGAGCGACCCAATAGAACAATTACATAGTTAACCCTTTCTTGAGGATGGCATGATGAATTTCGCTCTTGAGGTACTTAACCGGATTGCAGAACCCTTTGATGGTCACATCCCTAATAAGGTAAATGCCCTCGATATACCTGCTCTACCTCTCCTCGAACAAATGAATTCGCTCTCGTACCCAAAAAATCAAGATGACAAGTCCTGTGTACTGTTGCAAATACTCGAACTCTTCTGACCTGAGAAGCAAATTGGACTGACGCTTACGACTACGAGCTCTTCAGCATTCATTTCGGGCCAAAAGGAACGATTTACTCCCTTCGCCGAGCTGCCCTTAGCTCAGGAGTGGGGGGCAATTAATGATGGCAAATTTTACCCTCTAATCACATCGTGACACATGGCATCTTGGAACAACTGGATGACACATGGACACCACCTAAGTGATGATTTAGAGTTTCAAATCGCGGTTCATCTCCACTCCAACTTAGCGACTTCGACCGCAACTCAGGCTGACTTGGAGCACCTCATCTATGACCGACCTTTAGCACCTTGTCACTAGCTGACATGACCTTGATGCAAGGAGCAACCTCCCTCAAGGGCTTGCCGACCTGACTGAGGTCCAAGAGGTGACTTACGAGTTGTGTTCGCCAACAAATTTGGTATGCATATCCCGACACTCCCAAGTCTCTCGAAAGTTGACCCACATACCAAGTGTTCTAGAGGATGGTTAATATACGCTACGATTACCTCCAAGAATCTCAAACAAGTTAGACGACCTCCCAGAAATCTCATATACAAAATAGTCACGAAACAAAGCCTATATAAAAGCACCAAGGGTATGTGCCATTATTTACTCACTAACCCTTTCTACACTCAAACTTTTAACTTGCAACCAAGACCATACTAATTTAAGCATCTAAGCAATTCAAGTTTTTAACTTGCAACGAAGACAATACTAATAAGCATCGGAGCAACCTCACCAGCACGTTGGGTTGTCTGACCTTCACTGTTTGGCAGACCAAACCAACTCGTGCTCCATCAAGAAATAACAAATCAGAACCAAATCATTCATATTACAGCTGATTAGAGGACACGCATCATATCCCGCCATCAATTATCACAGTTTCTGGTTATCAGACCAAACAGAGTCCGCCACGGGCACTAAAGAGAATAGCTACCGGGCAAGCGTTCAGTCCGTCACCATAAGAGATTGTAGAACAAATTTAAAATTTCATTACATGGCAACCCCAAGAGATTCACGAAAATGTTTTTCAGTTCGATTCCATCTTTTTTGTGCAAGCAATCTGAAAGCGCGCATGAAAGCCTTCTAAGAATTGGAAAGGACATCTTTCCATCTCTCGATTGCAGACAACCAAAATTGCATCTTTTTGGATAAACAAGAGACAAATTACTAAACTTTTATTCAATTTCACTATCTTTGCAGCTACAACAGAACGGGGCAAAAAGAGACTTCTCAAATACAAAGAACCCCCCCACCCCCCAAACGCAACTCCGATACAATAAACCTGCACGAACCTAAACCACATGACACTAAAATCAAACAGCATCCCCATTTTCTTTTTTGATCGAACATCAGCGAATTACATCGGTAAATCTGGACTACATAAGCTATACATGGAACTCTAACCTACCTTCCTATTTAAGAAGCTGAAGCCAAAATGAAAAATCTACCTAATATTTGTGCAAGCGATCTTGATCGCCATGAAAGCAGAAGGTATACTGCAACTTTTCATTCGATAGCTTCGTTAAGCTCCAATCATTCGGAATTCCTGTTGAAAAAATAGAGGAAAACCGACATGGGAAGCTACCAACAGTAACGAAAGTTTCAGAGTGACAGATCCGGCATAAGGACACCAACTCCGACCAGAAACATCGTCCTAGACCTAACTCAGGACAGATCTAGCCGCAGCAGTTGACGGAGATCGATCGTCGCCACTTCATTTTTGTTAGGAACGCCCTTTTTGGTGAAGAAGGCAGGGAAAGGAAGAGAACTCGGGGGAGGAGATGCGAGAAACGCAGATCCCGCAAACACACCCTCGACGACCTTCGAATCAGTGAGACGGATCTGTTTCGGAACCATCTCGGGCTCTGGACCAAGCCGCTCTGTCGAACATAAAGCCGAATCGATATCAATCTTGATCTTCGCCTGCTTCTCATCATCACAGGTTGTCACAGATTTCAACTCCTCTCCGCGTTTCAGGATCGTAACTTGCCCCATGACGAGATTTTTGGTCGGAAGCTTCGTAACGCTCGATCGGCATCGATTACTTCCGCTCTCCTTCTCCTGGAACCCCGACGGAGTGCGCTTTCGCCTGCCGGAACGCATAGCGTTAGGGTTAGAGTTAGCGTTAGGGTTCCGCCGAGGTCTGATGGGAGGAGAGCCGAGCGTTTGAGGAGGAAAGCGGCTTCTGAGGCAATCTTGAGAGCGGAGAACCGCGGTCCCCATGGTTAACTTAACACAGATCGAGATGAAATGAAATGAACCGAGACAGAGAATATTTCGCGACTCGTGAGTGACAGGAGCTCAGGAAGAGCGTTTCTTTTATAGGCGCGTAAAGGTGGTCTAGGCGTCTAGTAGCAGAAAAAAACAGCCAATCCCACGTACTGCGTAGGAACCCTCATCATCCCTACCGTAAAACCGTCGGATTTGGATCCGAAAAGTTGAAAATGACGGTTTTACGCTAAAACCATAATACAAGTTTGAGATCATTACACGCCGGGTTCCAATCCAACGGTTGTGTTAACATCACAGAAAAGTAGAAAATAAAAGAAAGTAAGTATAATATAGAAAATTGAAAAAAGCGCCACCAAAACCGCTTTCGTGAATACCGCTCATATGACGTGGATCCGAAACTGCCGAACACACAATTATCCACGAAGCTATCCTATAGGGCCCTGCTTTTCGAGTAAATTACAGAACTGCTCCTTCAGGCTTCAACGGACGTGCCATTTCAAATGACTAAAATACCCTTCCTCGATAGGAGATAGTGGCGATAATGAACAGGGGTAGTTCGGGGAGTTGAGGAGATGATGAAGATTGAAGAGGTCTACGACTACAGAAGTTAGTAGGTGTGCGTGTTGTAGTTTTGATCGAAAAACAAGGGCAGTTTGGTGGAGGACCAAACGTGGAATCTCGTCAAGGGAAAGTAGCTGGCGTTTGACCGCTTGACACGCGTCCCGTGCTTTCTGGTATGACGTAGATGTCGCCATGTCGGTACGGCACGTGTCCCATCAGTCTAGTGAGTTGGGGCGGTTCAGGGAGGAGGAAGGCTTCGACCGGCAGTTAGGGATCGCTTTCGACGACGACGTGCAGTGCTCGTTTTTAGCATATACATGGTTGTGGTTTTCAGGCATTGGGCATGGACCGATGGACGTGATGGATTGGACTCCGTCCGTCCAGGGTGGGTAAGGTATCGTGAGTGGGCTGCCAGAACTGTGGGGCCCAGTGTTTCAGCGGATCAGCGTCGCATAGTGAATGGTTTGTGTGTGGATAGGTGTGTGGAGGGTGGGCCGTTTTATGGGCCAATCACCAGGACATGCGTCGACATTCGATGCCGATAGATAACCCAATGGATGAGTTGATGAGCCGGCTGGGCATCATTGCCATTTGCCAGAGCTAAGAGGCGGTTTGGACGAAGCTGAACTGTGGGTCATCCGTGGAATCCCACGTGTACCTCACGTACACCCCTGATTGATGTAGTAGCTGATGGGCCGGGTCTACCCGTCAGGCTAAATCTGATAGGACCATGGGTTGGGAACGATTTTTAGCTCCGGTGACCGGTGGGTCCATTTTGATGAGTTCACTTTTTGAGGGCCCTATGAGCTATGGCAAATAATTCTTTTCGTAGGCGAATGGAGCATTGTTAGTTGTTACTAGAGATAGAAACCGATAAAAAATGTGAAAGCTCACCGGGTTAAAATAGCGGTTTAGTGCGTGAAAACCATAATTGCAGCCTCAACCAGGTCATCGGCTCAACCACTCCGGTACGTGTTATTAGTGATACCAATACAATATTCAAAGGAAAAGTCTTTGGTGAGATCAAATAGAATGGTGGTTCTCAAAAATCAGATGCATTGATTAATTTCAACATTTGTAAGTAGGTGCGCAAATGGATCCGAAATCCCATCCTATTTTGTAACATTCGGATATCTCTATTACCAAAAAGAGGAAAAAAAGATTCGGATATCTCCATGTTTTTTTTATAAAAAAAAAATCTATGTATATATATGATGAAATAATTGAAAAATTACTTATTTTTTGTCATTCTTTTAAAGTTTAAACGGTTTGTTTTTTAATGATTTATTAATTTAAAAAAAATCAGATCAAATTAGATTTAGATATCTGACATCCTTAATGGATTTGTATTCATGGCCACACCGAAGTCTGTAGGGAACTTCTGTGAGCGGGAACTCAGGCCTAGAATGCTGAGGTGCCGACCTTGCGGGCGAGGTTCCTGACCCGCCTGCGAGCTGCGAGACGGGGGTGATTTTTCTCTCTCTTTGGCCAGGGGACGAGGACTGGCTGTTAGGGGGGTTCTAGGGCCGGGAGGTTTTTCCTTGGTGGGGGCGTCCATCCTGTGGGGAGGCCTTAACCGGCCTCGGAGCAGGGTGCCGAGGTGGAAGTGGTGGTTGGTTCAGCGGCAGTTGGGGGAACTGCTATTGATAGTGATACTAGGAGATGTTGTGCAGTACTTGGTGCTGCTGGAGTTGGTGTTGCTGGAACTGTTGCATTTGGGCTTGCATTGCCCGCATGCATTGCATCAGGTCGTCCAACCGGTTTTGGCTGGTTGCCAGGGGGACGGCAGTTGGTTCAGTAAAGGTTGTCTTGATAGGGGGAGGAAAGGGGATGCTCATGGCAGGAAGGTTTACGGGCGCCACTGCTTGTGGCGCATTCAAGCTGGGGATCCCATCCACCGAAAGGGGGATGGTGAACTGTCCGACGCACACCACGGGGACTTGAAGATGTTCCCCGGTGGTGTTCGTCTCCGTGCCACGTCCGGCGTTGCTGGAAGAAGCCATGAGTGTTGGGTTTTTTGAAGAAAAGAGGTTATGAGAGTTTAGAGGGAGGCTTTTTGAAGCGTTTTCCACAGACGGCGCCAATTGATGGTGCGCAATCTGGCCGGTCTTAGCTGTCAATGACCTTGCCTCTGAACGGAATTGCAGGGAACCTGAAACGGAGAAGATGAGGAAGCTCTGGGGGGAACCCGGTGTGGAGGCTCCGAAGCTCAAGTTAGAATCCTTCAAATGCAAGATAAAACCAGACAGCGCAAAGTTTGCATACCTTATTCTTGGGGGTAGGGAGCCTTTTATAACCACCTCGTGCACTCACTCCTAAGCTTCTGTCAGGTCGGGTATGATTACCTCTGGTCTCCTGCCAGTTCGGGTGTCATCCCCTCTACTGGTCAGAATTGCCACTACTCCCTTTTGTCGGAGTTGTCTCTGCGACTGGCGATGACGGTGGCAGGTGGCAGTGGTAGGTGACCGTTGAAGTGCGGCTGTCAAGCGTCAGATCCCAAGTCAGTCAGATGCGCCGCCCTTGGATACGGACCTCCTCGATGTCAGGTATGGTACGTTTGTTCAGTTCGGTGTCTTGGAGGCGAAGTGCTGGAGTGGCGAACGAGGTGAAGTCTTGAGTTCGGATAAGGGAGTGTCCTGAACTGCCATGAGGCGGGCCAGTTCGGGTCACTGCCTTGTGTGGCTCGGGGCCTAAGGGAGAGTTCGGGCTCCTCATAGGGAGGTCGGGCTCCTCGTAGGGAGGTCGGGCTCCTCGTAGGGGGACGGCAGTTGGGGTCGAAGGACCCATCATACTTGTCCAAAGGTGGGAGCTTGAAATCTCTAGGCAAGGGGACCGCCAGGAGTTCTGATTTGAGGGGGGAAGGAACTGAGAGAATCGGGGCGGCTCCTACCTCGTCCGAGCTCGTCTCTTCCTTGCCTCTGAGCTCTGATAGGACACGGGTGGCAGTTCGGCGACTTCGCCGGCGCCTTCGTTGAGTGGGCCTAGTACTAGCGCTGCTGGCCTCTGTGTTGCCGGGCTCGATGGGCCCGGAATGCTGGTGGTCTGCTGCCAGGATGCCGAATCGGTTTTCCGTGAGCGGGAACTCGGGCTTGGAGCGCCGAGGTGCCGACCTTGCGGGCGAAGTTCCTGACCCGCCTGCGAGCTACGAGGCGGGGATGATTTTTCTCTCTCTTCAGCTTGGGGACAAGGCCTGGCTGTTAAGGGGTTCTGGGGCCGGGAGGCCTTTCCCTGGTGGGGGCGTTCATCCTGTGGGGAGGTCTTAACCGGCCTCGGAGCAGGGTGTCGAGGTGGAAGTGGTGGTTGGTTCAACGGCAGTTGGGGGAACTGCTGTTGATAGTGATACTGGGAGATGTTGTGCAGTACTTGGTGCTGATGAAGCTAGTGTTGCTGGAACTGTTGCATTTGGGCTTGCATTGGTCGCATGCACTGCATCAGGTCGTCCAACCGGTTTTGGCTGGCTGCCAGGGGGACAGTAGTTGGTTCAGTAAAGGTTGTCACAATAGGGGGAGGAAAGGGGATGCTCATGGCAGGAAGGTTTACGGGCGCCACTGCTTGTGGCGCATTCAAGCTGGGGATCCCATCCACCGAAAGGGGGATGGTGAACTGTCCAACGCACACCACGGGGACATGAAGTTGTTCCCCGGTGGTGTTTGTTTCCATGCCACATCCGGCGTTGCTGGAAGAAGCCAAGAGTGTTGGGTTTTTTGAAGAAAAGAGGTTATGAGAGTTTGGAGGGAGGCTTTTTGAAGCGGTTCCCACAGACGGTGCCAATTGATGATGCGCAATCCGGCCGGTCTTAGCTGTCAATGACCTTGCCTCTGAACTGAGGAGCAGGGAACCTGAAACGGAGAAGATGAGGAAGCTCCGGGGGGAACCCGATGTAAAGGCTCCGAAGATCAAGTTAGAATCTTTCAAAGGCAAGATAAAACCAGATAGCGCAAAGTTGGCATACCTCTTCTTTGGGGGGTGGAGAGCCTTTTATAACCACCTCGCGCACTCACTCCTAGACTTCTGTCAAGTCGGGTATGATTACTTCCGTGTTTCTGCCAGTTCGGGTGTCATCACCTCTGTTGGGGCAAAACCGTCACTGTTCTTTTTGTCGGAGCCGTCTCTGTAACTGGAGATGGCGGTGGCAGGTGACGGTGGCAGGTGGCCGTTGAATTGCGGTCGTCAAGCGTCAGATCCCAAGTCAGTCAGGTGCGCCGCCCCTGGATACGGACTCCTTCGGTGTCAGGTACGGTGTGGTTTGTCCAGTTCGATTCTCTAGAGGCGAAGTGCTTGGAGAGGTGTGCGAGGCGAAGTCTTGAGTTCGGATAGGGGAGTGTCCCGAACTGCCATGAGACGGGCCAGTTCGGGTCACTGCTTTGTGTGGCTCGGGGCCAAAGGGAGAGTTCGGGCTCCTCATAGGGAGTTCGAGCTCTTAGTAGGGAGGTCGGGATCCTCTTAGGGAGTTCGGGCTCTTTGTAGGGAGTTCGGGCTCCTCTTAGGGAGTTCGGGCTCCTCGTAGGGAGTTCGGGCTCCTCGAAGGGAGTTCGGTCTCCTCGAGGGGAGTTTGGACTACTGGTTTCTTCCCTTTGGTGTTTGCACCCTGGGTACGCTGCTTCAAGTGCCGAGCTACTTGTTTTTTGCCACGTCGCGTGATTGCGAGGCAGGGCCAAATCTTCCTTCATCAATAATTATATACTTGATGTAACCGTTTTTTGGTCACGTACCATTTTTTGTGATGTATAAATTTTTTTGGCTAAGTACCTCGTGTTTGACCTGGTGGTGACGTGCCTTGGTGATGAGCTACTTGGTGGCGAACTTCCTGGGGGAGAACTGCCTGGTGGCGAACTGGTGGCGAACTGCCCGGTGGCAAACTGTCTGGTAGTGCTCCCTGGTGGCGAACTGCCTGATGGCGAACTCGTCACTTGACTTGCTCCTAGGCGGTCTGCAACTCAGAGGATGGTGGAGCTCCCTGGTGCAGCGCAACCCGACTACCCTCCGCGTGAGGTGATTCTCTCTCCTTTGTAGACGGCGGGAGCTGGGGGACCTACGGGAACTGAATCAGAGGACCCGGGGGTATTTTCCCGGCGGGGACTCTCAAATGCCTAAGTTAGCATTCTGATTCAGAGGGCTTGGAGGGAAATGAGAGAGCTAGAGAGCGGGGGTTACCATACTTTTTTTTCCCCCTCTGGCTTTGGGGGTCGGAGTCCTTATATAGTGGTTCCCATACTTCAAATGGTAAGACGTCATATCCCGTCAGAACCGGGGTACGGTGATGAACTCCTCAAGGTTGTCAGGCTGGCGCTTGTGCCAGGCGGCCAGGTCGGCGCCTGTCCGTCGGCGGGTCGGTGTCCGGGCCAGGTTGCTAGGCCAGCGCCTGTCTGTCGGCGGGTCGGTATCCGGGCCAAGTTGCCAGGTCGGCGCCTGTGTCAGTCGGCGGGTCGGTGTCTGGGCCAGGTTGCCAGGCCGGCGCCTGTTTCCGGGTCAGGTTGTTCGGTCGGCGCCTGTGTCTGGGTCAGGTTGTCAGGTCGGCCCTGTGTCCGGGTCAGGTTGTCATGTCGGCGCCTGTGTCCAGGCCAGATTGCCAGGTCGGCGCCTATGGTAGGCAGATCCGGCCAGGTCGCGCGTAGGCCGCGCACAGGCCGCGCGTAGGTCGCCCGCAGGTCACGCGCAAGGCCGCGCGCATGCCGCGCCAGGTCGCACTAGGCCAGCCAGACCGGTGCCCTGGGGGGAGACCAACTTGGTAAGTTGTTGCCTGGGTGCTTGCTTAGTTGTCACGAGGTGCCACGTGTCGCAATTTCACTAGAGGGCCAAATCTGCCCTCATCAATTGCCCCCCACTCCCGAGCTGAGAGTAACTCAACGAAGGGAGTAGATTTCTTTTGGCCCGTAAGTCGACGAGCTAGTAAGTTTTGATCCAATTCCTTAGGCTTTGGGAGCTACCTGTATGTGAAGAGCTGCCAGTAAGACGAGGGGGTCTCCGCCAGTTCAGTAGTGTAGCCCTTAGGCTCTGGGGCAACTTATAGTTCACTTTTGCTGATTTTGTTCCTGCTGAGAAAGCGGTTGGATATTTAGCAATAGTGTGGCCCGCAGGCTTTGGGAGTGACTCATAGTCTACTCTTTTTTGACTTTTGCTCGTGCCGGAGAGGCGACCGGGCCTTAAGCAGTAATGTGGCCCATAGGCTTTGGGAGTGACTCGTAGTCTACTCTTTTTTGATTTTTGCCCGTGCTGGGGAGGCGACCAGGTCTTAAGTAGTAATGTGGCCCGTAGGCTTTTGGGAGTGACTCGTAGTCTACTCTTTTTTGATTTTTGCCCGTGCCGGAGAGGCGACCAGGTCTTAAGCAGTAATGTGGCCCGTAGGCTTTTGGGAGTGACTCGTGGTCTACTCTTTTTTGACTTTGCCCATGCTGGAGAGGCGACCGGGTCTTAAGCAGTAATGTGGCCCGTAGGCTTTTGGGAGTGACTCGTAGTCTACTCTTTTTTGATTTTTGCCCGTGCCGGAGAGGCGACCAGGTCTTAAGCAGTAATGTGGCCCGTAGGCTTTTGGGAGTGACTCGTGGTCTACTCTTTTTTGACTTTGCCCGTGCCGGAGAGGCGACCGGGTCTTAAGCAGTAATGTGGCCCGTAGGCTTTGCCTGTGAGGTGTCAAGCTATGATTGTGCTGCATCAGCTTCGTAATGCCGGTCACCCACTCCTACAAGAAGCTACTAGGAGCTCGACCTTCGGGGGCAGCACTACTAACTTTAGGTTGCCAGCTCACACGGGAGCCTTGGAAAGGCTCGACCGGTAAGGGCGCATATGTAGTCTGTTGGTCGTCAACTCCCGCGGAAGCCACGAAGAGCTCATCTTTGTAGGGGGACCTTGCAAAGAGGACTGATGAGGCATTATCTGAATCGAAAGTAAGGTTGGTAGAGCTACTTAGTCTGTTAGCCCCCTGCATAGTTTTTGAGTTCATAAAAAATGTAAACTATAAAGTGATATCTTCAAAAAAGTGAGGACTTAGCTTTGGTAGGATGAGAACTTAGCTTTTGTAGGATGAGAACTTAGCTTTTCGTAGCGTTTCCCACAGACGGCGCCAATTGATGTAACCGTTTTTTGGTCACGTACCATTTTTTGTGATGTATAAATTTTTTTGGCTAAGTACCTCGTGTTTGACCTGGTGGTTACGTGCCTTGGTGATGAGCTACTTGGTGGTGAACTTCCTGGGGAGAACTGCCTGGTGGCGAACTGCCCGATGGCGAACTGCCTGGTAGTGCTCCCTGGTGGCGAACTGCCTAATGGCGAACTGCCTGGTGGTGAATTGCCCAGTAGTTCTCCCTGGTGGCGAACTGCCTGGTGGCGAACTGCCTGATGGCGAACTGCCTGGGGATGAACTGCCTGATGGCGAATTCGTCACTTGACTTGCTCCTAGGCGGTCTGCAACTCAGAGGATGGTGGAGCTCCCTGGTGCAACGCAACCCGACTACCCTCCGCGTGAGGTGATTCTCTCTCCTTTGTAGACGGCGGGAGTTGAGGGACCTGCGGGAACTGAATCAGAGGACCCGGGGGTATTTTCCCGGCGGGGACTCTCCGATGCCTAAGTTAGCATTCTGATTACAGAGGGCTTGGCGGGAAATGAGAGAGCTAGAGAGCGGGTATTACCATACTTTTTTTTCCCCCTCTGCTTTGGGGGTCGGAGTCCTTATATAGTGGTTCCCATACTTCAAATGGTAAGACGTCATATCCCGTCAGAACCGGGGTACGGTGATGAACTCCTCGAGGTTGTCAGGCTGGCGCTTGTGCCAGGCGGCCAGGTCGTCGCCTGGGCCAGGTTGCCAGGCCGGCGCCTGTCTGTCGGCGGGTCGGTGTCCGGGCCAGGTTTCCAGGTCGGCGCCTGTGTCAGTCGGCGGGTCGGTGTCTGGGCCAGGTTGCCAGGCCGGCGCCTATGTTCGAGTCAGGTTGTCAGGTCGGCGCCTGTGTCCGGGTCAGGTTGTCAGGTCGGCCCTGTGTCCGGGTCAGGTTGTCAGGTCAGCGCCTGTGTCCGGGCCAGATTGCCAGGTCGGCGCCTATGGCAGGCAGATCCGGCCAGGTCGCGCAGGCCGCGCGCAGGTCGCGCCAGGTCACGCCAGGCCAGCCAGACCGGTGCCCAGGGGGGAGACCAACTTGGTAAGTTGTTGCCTGGGTGCTTGCTTAGTTGTCACGAGGTGCCATGTGTCGCAATTTCACTAGAGGGCCAAATCTGCCCTCATCAACACTATTTATTGATAAAGCATGTATTTATACATGTGCGCACACACACAAAGATGTATATATATATATATAATTGTCTATTTATTATATTAAATAAATTATATATTATATTTGTAGTATTTATAATATAATATACATATTTATATATTATATATTATTTATTATTTATAATATAATATGATATATATAGTATTTATACGTTTCTTATAATATATATTGAAAATATAAAAAACAAAAACTAAAGACCGAAGTGATTAAAAAACAAACATATTAATTGGTTAACCTATTGGTTTCGGTTTGAGTTTCAATTTTCAATTTTTCAAAAAGCGGTGGTACCGGTTCAATTTCAAAAAATAGCTAACCGTACCATGAGCATCCCTAGGTGAGGGCTTATGAGTTGACATTTTTAAAGGGAAAATTCCTGAGTAGTACCTTGAACTTTGGGGGTTTTGTCAAGTCATGCCCCAAACTTCAAAACGTGTCGTTGTAATATCGGGAACTTTTAAATTGTATCTAATAGGTCCCTACAATTTGTTGACCATTAGTCAACATAGTCATGTGACATCATGTGTGCATTAAATAATTACAAAGTGGCAAAATTACCCTTTATGATATTTTTCTGACCATTTTACCCAATTTGTCTAAGTGTTAGAAGAAGGAAACGGGAAAAAGGGTTATGAAACAGGACACCGATCAACTTTTGAAGCTCATGATCTCCTGTTCAAGCTCCTTTGCTGAACGATCAATTGTAACCAGACGATCACCTATTCGATTTCATAACCCTTCTTCCCCTTTCCTTCTTTTAACACTCAAACAAAATGGGTAAAATGGTTAGAAAAATATCATAAAGGTTAATTTTGCCATTTTGAAATTATTTAATGTGCACCTGAAATGGGCGATTTAAGGTTCGTCCACCCCCTAAATCGGTTAAAGCCCTGATACACCCTCTGTAGGGGCGTTGTATCGAAAAGCTCCCAATATAATATGTATCGACCGGTATGTAATAATAGTTTGAACCTTGCACTTGATGTCATGTGACAATGTTGACTAACAGTCAACTAACAGTAGGGACCTATTAGGTATTATTTGAAATTCGGGGACTGACTTGACACAACCCCCAAAATTGAGGGTACTAGAGTTTTCCCTCCCTTCGATGGTTTTTTTTGTTTTTGCTTGATCACCGGTCAGGTTTGTGGTTTGCTTATCGGTTTTTACTTTATTTTCTTGTCACTTTCTTGGACTTATTTTTAGAACTCAGCTTCAGTCTCTGCAAGACCCATTCTAACAGCCTTTATGGCCTTGCATTGGGAATATCTCCCCATGGAATAAAGTATATAGGTACAAAGATATTTTCCAGGCTGTAAAGACTGTTTGAACGGTGTTCGAACGGGCCTTGCACTGACCGAAGCCGATCTCAAAAAGGAGAATTACCTTTTTTTTTTTTTTTTGCTTAAAAAACAAATGCACCCGCCGAGACATATGCATCATTCTTATAACATCTCCAAATAATTGAATTTTATAAATTAAAAATCAAAGAACTAAAGAAACCTATTCAAATGGATCTCTTGGTTCATCTGAGGAGCATTTGGCCTACAAGATTTTTCTTCTTTCTTGTGATTTCAGGAAAAAAAAAACTTGAATGATTGTAAAGCATTACTCTCTTAAAATAAAAAACACACAAAACACATTCTTGATTGCGTTTCTTTTTTTAACCCAAAACCAGAATCATAAGTAAATGCTTTATTGGATTCTTTGTTCTAGAAAATGATTTTTTCTAAAGCTTACAATATTCAAATAAAGACTGTAATTGAATGGATATCAATTTACCTTTCTTATTTTATTTCAACTTAATTTGGTTTTGTTTTCTACTTATACTTTTGATTTAAACGCTTTTTGTACAAATAAAAGCTTTAAAGCAGCACAACACTTTGAGAGTATATGATATTTCACATTTTCACTAATTATACAACACACTGAATAAAATCCAATGTGAACTGTTTTTCTTGTTCTCAGTTTCGAAAATAAAACAATGTCATCTGGTGTGAAAACTTGTTTCTCAAAATAAAAACTCAAAAAAAGAAAAAACATCTTCTTAATTGTGTCTATGTTTACTGTTTTCAAAAGTTTGAAGAGTGAAAATCGGTTTTCGTTTTGTAAAGCATAGTTTTGATGATTTGAAAAATATGAATTATTTTTGGAAATAAAACCATGTGGAAAATTTAGAAACAAATGAAAGAAAAAACATTTACATTGTCAAACACTCCATAAGAAAAAATAAATTTCACTACTTTGTGGAAGCACACATCCAAGAGTTCTTTTTTTTTTTTATTTGCTGATGTCGTGTTTTATAGAAACAAGAAAAACAAAAACACTCATATTGGTCAAATAAACCCTTAAGTAAGAATCATAAATTAAACAAAGTTATAAACCATAATTCAGATTACATAAAATTATGTCTTTTTTATGAGAAAATTTATGATACCAGAAAAGCAGCTTCTACCCATGACAACTCTGCCTATACATACCCACAAAACACTATCCCGTGCATTGAGAACATCTCCCCATGCATAACACCATGTAAGGACGTAAAATGTTTTCTATATATGATTGCAATCTCATGTAAATAGACATGGGTAGAATTGTTGTGACTTAGAAAAGCATGGTACTGGTCTACTGGAAAAGCTTTGACCAATGAAAGCACCCAATGAATTTTGATTAATATCACCTGATTGATCACTGCTTTTGTGATGCCAACTAATTGGCCATTATAAACTTTTCCGATATCATATTTTTCTGCTATTATAGTTGAACCCTTTTTTATACAAACAGTAATTGTGGCTTAAATTACAAGTTTGAAGCTCCATTATGCAGCCTAAACATTTGGATACATTGCACAAAGATGAAACTTCCTATCCAAGATGAGTCTCCTGTATTTACATTGGTCTCCTAACCCTTTCATTCGCTTAGACTCCAGCAAGAGAAACCAATGAACTGGTATTCTACTATTCTGATAATCATTCAAAGCTTTTTGGGTTTTGAGTGGTCGGGGCTGTTTGGTAATAGTTGAAGTGGTTGAATTGAAAGACTTATTAGTGTATCTTTTAGTGAATAAAATACACTTGAATATTTTATTATTATATTATTTTATCAGCTAAAAGCCAAAACAATGTCTTTTCCGGTTCAGCAATTTGAACCGTTATCAAATGGCCCCAAGTCTTTTAGGTACCATACCTTTGTTGGTACCATAATTGCTCATCTTTTGGCTTTTCTCATTGTCTACATTACCCAAAACGACAGTCAGCCATATATGCTGTCTCGAAATTAGTGCTATTCCCCAAGTGCAATTCCTTGAATCAGAGACGCTTTGCCAATGAAAATTAGAGCAATGCAAGACTGCAAACCTGCAATATTACATTATTACCCACTGGTGCATGTCACATGTATGAAGCGGCATATATAAATCCGAAGAAAAGAGATAAATATTTATGTATTTTGAATCTTCCTTAATTCTAAAACATAAATTTAACATGCTTTTGACTTGTCTAAGCTATCTGCTTCACCTTCATCTAAAGTTCTAAGCCCTCAAAGAGAGAATTTACCAGACTTTCCCATTGACTTCCTTATTGCGGGTGGTTTTGATCCGAGACCTTGTCAACTGAGGCAGTTGGCAACTGACACCTTCCTCTCGTATGTTATGCTAAGGCTATGGGTGCAAGTTGGGCTGGATTAGCCCATGAATTAGGGTTAGGATTAAAATTATGAACTCAAATTCCCTTTAGGTTGCATCAAAATTGACGACTTGTGTAATCTGATCCAACCCAAACCTGACATGCCTTCATATTTGCATATCTAAATATAATGTATGCATGTATTGATATAATAAAGATTTTTCAATGTAACATAAATATCATACTCGTAAAGCACAACTTTTTTCTTTATATGTTATTAATCTCGATTGACCAATCCTAAGTTAAAGAAGCTAGAGCACTTTTTAAAGGGGCAGAAAAGAAGTGAAAAAATTAACCCAACCCAAAGTCATTGGGTGGGATTACTGGAATAGGGACTTAGGGCCAACCCAACCCAACCTAACCCACACCCACTTGTATCCCTAGCTAAGAAAGTCTGTATATACACGAACAGCCAAATAGGTAGGAGGACTTCACAATTGGTCGTTTGGCTCGATTTGAAAGGAGTACAGATACAAATATGCAGAGTGCATGTTTGTATTTTATATGTATTTGTACTCTTTCTAAACTGAACCAGATGGGCTTTGGTTGGGTTATTCCATTTCGACCTAGTTAATCGTTTGCTCTGTTCTTTACTTCTTACTATTCGTTCAATTGCACATGGGCCGGAAAATGCAAAATTGCATATGTAATATGCCTGCCTAGTTTATTCAGTAAATGGGCTAAGTTGGATAGTGACTTGCATTCTACCAAAAGGTGGAGCCAGAGCCTGACTTTTGAGATTTATTTGAAGCCCAGGCCCATATCAATCTGAGACCTTGTAAATAAAAATATAAATATTAAATAATAAGTGTAGTATAGTAAAAACAAGATTTCTTTTAATACAAATAACATGTTTCCTAATTCCTATAGACATTTTCCGAAAATATGAACAAATATGTAACAGCTTCTAAAGAGAGCCATAAAAGCATACTAAAAGCCTGATTGGAGGGCTTCAGTTATGATTGATCTGTTTTCACTTAGCCACTTTGAAGAAGCTATCAAAACAAGTTTCACTAGAGAGCCAAGTTTTTGGTTGAATGAAAGCATATTGATTATTCAGGCTAAGGTTCTAAATATTGATACACCCGTTACGCTCCTATTGGCGTATCGGTCCTTTTTTTATTTTTCTTTAATTTTATCAAAACTGGATCAGGGGGGCCAGTTTAAGGCTCCTCCACCCCCTGAATCGGTCAGAACCCCAATACATCCTCTGTAGGGGTATATCAGGGTACTTCCGATATGATATGCATCGGCCGGTATGGGCCGATATGTGTCAATACTTTAAACATTGATTCAGGCTGTTCGGATTTCTACCCAAACATAACTTCTAAGGCTTTCTGTGTGGGGCCTACCTTGCAAAGCCAAAAGCTGCTGCATGAAAGTCCTCTCAAACTGGCCCTTAGTCAAAAAAATCAATTCAGCTTGATTGAGCTACGCTGACTGAACCGTTCCTGAGAAACTACTGAAAATAGCTTCACCAGAAATCAATTCTCAACTCATGCCTAGTTTTTCACCAAACATGGCTTTTTTCTATACTTTTATTTTTTTGAAAGATAAATAAAATATATATTAAAGTATAGAAATATGTACAAACTGCACAAATATATAAACAAAATATGTACTAACCTACCTTGCAACACCTGAGGCAGAGACCACGGCTTGAAAGCCCTGCCAAACGCGCACTAAGACTAGTGTGTTAATAGGTGGGTTTACAGTTTAGATCTAGGCCCATATCATGAACTATGCAGCCCATATTTGGCCCATAGTGTGGTGTGTTCAGGCGCAGGTGCACACCCAGCTAGTAATGGGATTAGCCACACAATGTAATTGGATTCTGAATTACTCTTAACACCAGTGTGGTATGAGCTCAAATTCATTTTCAAATTCTGAATTACTCCTAACATCTATGTAACTGGATTAACCACAACTGGTTTGTGAATCCCCAAGATGGGTCGGTTGCAATGGGAATTCAAATTTGTGTAATTGTGGATTTGATTGAAATTCAAACTTATGTAATATGAAGATCTGGGTTTTAAAAGCTGTACTGCTCTTGGGTTTGATGGAGATTTGGGTAGTGAGAGATGTACAACCCACAAAAAGGTTCCTTTTGTTCCTGCTAAATGCCTCGCTTTTTGTGAGCCCAGGTGCAGGTTCAGACTGGCGTGGACGGACTACACAAAGCTGCAGGCATAGCCGCATGAGCTTGAAAAAGTCAGACATAGACATATAGAGAGAGAAGAAAAAGCAAAAAGCAAAAATCAAAAGCTTGAAAAAGTGGGTGAGGCGCGGACCTCAAAATTGATGTGGGACCATTGGCTTGCCATGTATCGCATGTAACATCATCCATCATCTCTTTATGCTGATAACGTTGATACTTTGCACAATCCAATTCAATCCACACCCAATTTATGTTATAGTATATTCCTATATATATGATGCATGTATGTTGATTTATCAATGGATATGACACTAAAGAGTGCTGAAACAGGAATTATACCAACCTCGTATATTTGAGATTAAAGACTTGACCCATACAGAATGCTTGGACTGTGAACGGGAATCGGTGGACTTTTCGGTCCTGGTTAAATGACGGTTTTGATGGGTTGGACGGGCAAACCACCTGGTTAACCGGAAAGACCAGGACCCATAAAACCTTCCAGTTTTTAGTCCGGTCCGAATCTTAAAACACTTAGGCTAAGGAATAGATGATATGATTCATGTATATATAGTAATAGTAATGTGAAACAGGCAGAAGAAAGAGGATGGCACTGTTTTCAAAACCGGACCAGACTAGAAAAATCGGGAACCAGTCACTTGATCGGTTCCGTTTTCCTCTAAAACCGCTTTTTTCCTCAAAACTGTTGATTTTGGTCAACAAACCGTTGAACCAGTCGGTTAATCGTTGGAATGGTTTTGACCGCTTTGCAATTTTTTGCTTTTTATTTTTTTTGTCAAAATGGGTCAGCCATTCAGGTCGAACCATTCGAACCGGTAACCAGACCCCTGACTGGTTCGGTCACCGGTTCATTTTTAAAAACCATGGAGGATGGTAATGAAGGGTTATGTTCTTGTAGTATCAAGCTGTAAATGAGTCAGGTTAGGATTGGGTGTACCAGTCCCATTAGCAATCAATACTATCGCTGCCAAGGATGGACCAAGGGCAATAATATAATTATACTTCTGTACACGAGGGTTAGTTGCGTTCGAAGGTTGATAGAGTCGAGGACTTTAAGGTTCGACTTATGAGCAAAATAACACGTTAAAGGCCCCGGATATTATCACAGGGGAGGAGACTCCGATAATCAAGTTAGTAAGTATGTAACAAGGGGTGGCCTGAATAAGGGTAGCTCAGATGAAATCACCAGAGAACTAGGGAGCTTAGAGTAGACGGCCAGGATGCCAAATTATTGATAAAATATTCTTTTAATCATAATTATTTTATTTACTTTATATGATATCTACTCTGTTAGGCATAAAATATAACAAAAATGATAAAAAAAAGATGTTTTTATATATTATAATTATATAATTGTTTCGATACTGAGTCAGTTTGGAACAACAAGAATCACCAATCCAACTATTAATCAGAACAAAAATATAGAATGACATAATCAATTCTATCAATTTGGTTCTGTCAGGTAAACCCGATCCATTGACAGTCCTATGCATAAATATGATAATATGATAGCATATATTCTAATAGTTGGATTAGGGTTGAAAATTGGGTTGATTCAGAGTCACAGTTGAGGCTTTAACACATTGGATTGGGCTTAGGTTGACCTCATCTCGAATCAACCCAGCCCGAGTTGCAACCCTAACCGACTGCCATTGAAAAAGAACTGTGAGAAGGAACAAATTGTTTGCATTTGAGTGTGTACAATCTTCAGATTTATATTGCAGATACAATATCATTTACTGGCTTCTAAGATCTCCTTTTTGGCCCCACGGCCAGGAGTAAGTGTAGCGGATCCTCTATGACCCAAACCCGATCTCTCCGGGCTGTATAGACTTGAACCCTACTGGATCTAGCATGCTTTGTTCAATAAATTAACCAAGTCAAACCCAGATTTTAATTGAATAACCAACTGTCAATCAATCATGCTTAGTACGATCGACTTCAATCGGGCTTAAATTCTGCCGATGAGCATGTTTGATATTTCCACCCAACCCGAATAATTTTCAGTCGGGTCCACCACCCATTTAAGTGGAAACAGGAACCTTCTCACTACCATAGAAAATTCAGGGACTCAGGGTTGCTATTAAAAAATGATAAGATATCTCTCACTCTGCAACTTCGCTGTAAGAGTCGCAGCTTCGCTTCAATAAGAAATCAAAAAATAAAAAGAAAAAAGAAAGAAATCAGAGACAATTATTACTAAACACCACTTCTGATAGCTTTCCCTCTGCTCTTCCTCTCTTCCTTTCTCTAATGAATTGATTCCACTTTTAAAGTATTTCTGAAAAATATTTTCAACACATGGCCCACAAGCCCATGAAGAAACATATGGGCCCTTATTAGTCATGGCCCAACTTCTTTTAATAGACTTCTTATTCTTCTTCAATGTTTTTTTTTTGAGGTGTTTCTGAAGCACTACTGTAAAAGTCAACTAGGGTTTTAAAAGAATGCAGAGAGATGTCACTGAGTCTGACAACTGGTATTCCATTCCCAGCAGCAACCTTATATACAAGAAGTATGTTTGTCACAATAATTGGGATTGGGTTGAGGGAAATGGAGACAAATAGTCCCCTCAATTGTTGACCTACAAACAGTAGCACTCCGTGAGGTCGGGTCGGTCCAAAACCTAATTAGGTGGAAAATGACAAACCCAAAGTCCAACACTGGCCAGTGGTACCCGCACAACAGAAACTTGGGTAGGATAAAACAGGTCATTCAGTTGATAAGACAAACGGGTCTGGAGTTATGCGGGTCAGATTTCAATAGCGTTTATGGATCAGCAATTCCATACCCAATATGGCATTGACTATGACACTATGACAGTAGTAAATATCAAAACGATGAAAAATAATCATTATAAAGTATAAATGTTCTCATGGCACTGAATGAATCAATTGTTGTCAAGGCAATTTCAAAGATTTTAGAAAAACTGTGCATCGATGCCGTTTCTAGAAAATGGTGATATATCAGTGTTATATCCGAAAAAAATGATGCTTTACGAAATGTCTGTTTGTTTGAAATTATTTTTTTATAAAAAATGGTTCTCTAAGCCATGCTTTGAAAATCGAGAAGGCATGGTTTAGAGTAATATTGAATTTGACATTTTCTCAGATTAGAGCGTGTTGCTGCCAACGGGGATGTGATGTGACAATGACATGGACTTTCTATAGATATGGAGCACTAGTACCAAACGGAAAGTATTGTTATTACTCTAGGAAATAGAATAATAACAATGACATGGACTTTCTATAGATATGGAGCACTAGTACCAAACAGAAAGTATTGTTATTACTCTAGGAAATATCTTATCTGGCAGTAATGTTTTCAAACAAAAAAAGAACACCATTTTCTCAGAAAACGGTGCTTCCAACCCACACATCAGCAACACCGTTTTCTAAGGAAATTGTGCTGTATCTGCAACATTGATGCCAAACATATACTTTGTTTTCAAAAACAAAAATCAACTCACACATCTGAACACCCCAAAATCAAAAGGGCAAAATGGACTCATAAAATAATATATGGGTAATTTGAGATTTTAGCTCAGTTTGAAAGGAATACAAATACAAATATGCACAGTACAAATATATATAAAATAATACAAAATACAAGGTTTTGCACTCTATATGTTTGTATTTATACTCCTTCCAAACTGAGCCTTTAGAAATATCTATATCTATACTAGTTATAAAATTGTGAATAGGGTTTTGGTTTTTGGAATTTTTATTGGACATGAATTACCCGTTAACC
Organism: Nelumbo nucifera; assembly: GCF_055504915.1. Classification (NCBI taxonomy): domain Eukaryota; kingdom Viridiplantae; phylum Streptophyta; class Magnoliopsida; order Proteales; family Nelumbonaceae; genus Nelumbo; species Nelumbo nucifera. Next base: position 30,303,494 of record NC_142650.1, read on the forward strand.
ACTAGATCTCTTAGGGACAATTTTGTATTTTGACAAAAAAAAATCGTAATTAAGAAAGTTGATATTGTTTGTAATAATGTAGAACGGTAAAAATGATGTGAATAAACTCCACATCATCCTTTCATTAAAGTTCACCCAACTAAAAAAACATACCTTCACCTTCACATCTGCCATCAAAAGCATATACCTTCTCTTCCCATTCAAAAAAGGGACAAAATTTACAAACAAAAAATATAAATATTTGATGGAGAAAAATGATTAAAATAACAAAATCCCACTTTGATAAGTTACATAACATTTATAGCATTTTTTAAGAAATTTTACTGAAACACGATATCTCTTTTTAAGTTGCCTCTATTGATTTAAACAAATGGTTATTAAAAATTCCAATCCAATGCAATTAAACTTCATAAAGGATTTTTCCAAGACTACTGAATTTGTGACAAGTGGACAAGGTATGATATTAGCCAACTTTTAATCAAGGTTCAAAGTATTGATACGATACACATATCGGCTGTATCATATCGGTACTTAAAAACGGCCGAAACACCTTTTTTTTTAATTTTGGTTTTTTGGGAATCTTAAAACATGTTTTTTATTATTAAAAAAAGTTGGGGGTCCGAAACACCTAAAAATAGGCGTTTTGGACCGTATCTTTTTCAAAAGATACAATACGATACGCCCGATACGGAGCATATTGTATCAATACTTTAAACCATGCTTTTTTAAGTATAAAAGATGAAATTTTCATTTACTGTAACTCTTTTCACCTCCCACTTTTACCACTTTTAAAAGTGGAAAGGGAAAATCTATGATGCCTGAAAGACATTACTAAAAAGGCTTTGACCAATCAATACTCCCTCATAAACTTTGGTGAAAATCCACGTGATTGGTTTTCACTTTTATGGTGGAAATTGATTGGTTATAAGTTGTTCCAATATTATGCTTTTTTTACATTATATTTAAAGTTTTGAACCCAAGAGAGAAATAGTGTAAGATTATGGACTTTTTTTTACTAAAAGGTCATTGGTCACTTTTTATTATGAGGGTAAAAATGTAATTTGAATCATTATTTTTATTAGTTTTTTAATCAAGGTACATTAAAGTATAAGTTTTGTAGAATTTTTCTTGACTAAAACACCTCTACTTTTGAATTTGGTCCCTCTTTGATTATTACGGCAAAAAATGCAATTTGAAATACTATTTTCACTTCATTCAATTCTCTCTCATAACTCATTGAACCCTAAATTTAAGGTGTTAACATCCATTCTCTACAATTAGATATTTATCATATTAAAAAAATAAGTATGATAAATAAGAAAAATTTTTATTAATGATCAAAATGAAATACAAAATCTAAAAACTATCTAGAAACATAGCCATTTTCTTTATTTAAGTGTTGGGTCAATGGTTCAACATTTTAGGTCAAATGGGTAAACCCATGATGTCATAATTAAATAATAAAAATTTTAAAAAAGTAAAAGCACTGAATTATTAAGAAAATACAGGAATTGTGAATAAAAAATATGTATTCATTGTGCAAAAAATAATAGTTGTAACTTGTAATAAACAAAAGTTTTTTTTATTAATAATGAAAATAAAATAGAAAGTTAATTTAACTCGAAAGGAAATTGTTTTCCATCTAAGCAGTGGTCAATGGTCCATAGGGGTCTACTTGGGCATTCCAACTCAAGCTTTGATTGACATATCTCACAATTTTAAAACAACCTAGGCTTGGATTTTCAAACCTTAGGTTAGGTGGGCCCAAAAGTTTGGTCTTTTCAACTTTTTGGGTTAGGCTCAAACCTATCCGTTAGGTAGCTTGAGCTCAACCTAACTATATACACATATAGACACATTTGCACATATATGTATATATAAACACTTAACAAATGATGTCATAATTATACAATAAAAACTGAAAAATTGGTAAAAACAAAAAAATACAAAAAGAATTGCACATATCTAAAATCATACATTTATCATATACATAAATATTGTTTTATTAACAATGGAAATGAAAATAAAAAAAAATTAATCAACAACTACACCATGCTTTGATTACTTATCTTTTTTATAATGGGTTTGAATAAGGATATTGAAATTATCATTTTTTGAGCTATTACTGAAATTATCACATGCAAGACACATGAACATTTACTAGTTCAAAGCATGGTTCTAAATATTGGGTTGTATTGGTGCTTTTTTTGTGTTTCATTAATTTTTTTTTTCAAAACCAGTCCAGAGAGGCCGGTTTAAGTCCCGGCTACCCTCTGAACCATGGCTTGACCTGATACACCCCCTATAGGGGCGCATCGGGAAAGCCCCGATGCGATATGTATCAGCCAATAGGGGCCGATATTTTGGAACCTTGGTTCAAAGAAAAATTCTCTAAGTGGGATGCTAATGGTTGGAGATAAGTGTTGAAATTCAAAAATTCAAGAGGTCTTGTGGCAAAACAAAGTTTAGGAGACTGAGCTATGTTGGGAAATAAGTGCTCGTTCGAATAAGTACTTATTCAACAAGTGTTTATTTTTAAGTACATATTAGTGTTTGGGAGGCATATTTTTCTCAAACCACTTACACTTATTTTAAATACTTATTTGTGTTGTAGTGTTTTGTAAACCGCTTATTCCATAAGTACTTATATTTGTGGAAATGACAATTATAACCATTAACATAGGCATATATTTAATATTTATAAATATCATATTGACACAAGGGAGAGCAAACGATAGTCACCACCACTGAGATTCCACATTAGTCCCTACCTTGCAAGTTAAGAATTGATGGAGAAAAAACAATAGGGTTTTATCGACTTTTTAAAGATGGGGGTAGTCCCTAAGAAATAAACAAAACACAAGTGGACTTATTTGTCAAGTGCGAATCATTACTTAATTTCACTTATTATGTATGTGTTTGGTTCATTGGGCGTTTATGGATAGGCCGTTTATTTGTACTTTTTTCACTTAAAAAATTTTTACTTTAAATGTTTTTTGTTTTTGTTGTTTGGTTGGACTTCACTTTGAATGTTTTTTACCCTCCATCTCAGATTAATACCCATCAAAGTGGAAAAAACTTTAGCTGTTGGGGGCCAATTATGCTGTCGAGAGAATTTCTGGAAATGCCACGTTACTATGAGAATGGGTAAATTAGTAATTACATATTAATTTATTTTGATTAAAAACCAAAGCATGGGTGTGAATAGGTAAACTGCCTAGAACATGCCTAGCCCAGAAACTGTCTCAACAGCTTATGCTGTTGGGCCCCAATAGCCAAAGTTAACCCCATTAAAGTGTGCCACATCAGCATTTGGTTTCAAGAAACATTGGGGCGTTGGGAAAAACTTTGGCTGTTGGGGGCCAACAACCTTTCTTATTGAGAGAGTTTCTGGGTTGAATTGATGGTGCACGATTTGGTAGCTCCTAACTAGAGGGTAGCTTGCCTAGTTGGTTGATCGAACTACAAAGAAGAAGCATTCAGAGAACCCAGGGTGGTTAACCAGGCATGGTTACTCCGATGCTTAAGTTAGTACTAGGTTGCAAGCTGAAAGTAAATGAATACGAGAGCTAGAATGCACTAAATCGCACGTACCTGGGTCTCAAGGGCTGATGCCCTTATATAGCTAGAATGTTGTATGTCTCACGAAACTCCTCTGAGATCCTCAACCCGCTCTGTTAGGAGTCCATTTCGCCCTGGGAGGTGGTTAATGTGCTAGCCAACAAGGCCCGTCGTGTCTGTTCGATTCGGGCGAGATAAGAATAAGTCATATGGTTATGTGGCATGATCCCGAAGAGCTCGGAGACAATTAGCATGCTTCTAGAAGTCTGACGTATCACCTCGGCAAGTTAGGCAATCCTGAGCTACTCAGACCTCGGTCATCGTCGAGGTGTCCGAGATACCCGAAATGGCCTTGCCTGCTGAGGTGGTACGTGGTGTTGAGGTGGCAATAAACGTTGATTCATAGTCTAGCTGGCAAATCCTATCCACGTGTGTTCTTCTCACTAGGTCGGGCCAAATCACCCCTCATCAGCCATGTTACCACGAGAGTGGGCAAATTAATTCTCTCAACAAGAAAGGCATGCTCGTGAATTGGTGAACTGCCGTGAATGTGCCCAACCTAGAAACTCTCTCAACAGGAAAGACTGTTGGCCCCCAACAACCAAAATTAACCCAAAGCATTGGAGAAAATAAGAATTTGACATTTCCCCAAATGCTCCATACACAAAAATCAAAGCATTTCAGTTTTCTACCAATTATTTAATAAACGATAAAACCAAACAGTTATTTCATTTTACTTCTTTTGTAATAAACACCATCACTTATGTGGCACTGGTGTGACGACATTTTTTCAATAAACATCAACTGAACCAAACACAGCATATATAATCCCAGAATTTAAAATAAATACTTATAGTGTTTCAAAAAAGCCAAGTGTGAAGTGCTCCCTCGGTGGCTGTCTGTAATTTACCCACTAAAATAAGTTGCTTCATTGCCCCCCTTGATCTTGGACCATAATTCTACTTTGATGGGCCATCATCTGTGCCACCTAAAACAGTACTGATTGGGATCAATCCATGCTGGTTAGTTCATATTTCAAGCCTAAATTTTACCTAACACGTGATGTGTTCTTATAATATTAGAAGAAAGTGCAAGCAGGGTAAATGTCACAAGGGTCAAATATGGATATGTGATATATCTTCTTTTTTTATTTATTTTAAAATGATAGAATAACATATTTTCAAAGGATTGAGTTGAAATTAAAAATTTAAATACCTTCCAAGGCATATAGAAAAAAAAAAAAAGCAAGTGGCACAATCAGTGATGCAGTAGCCGCATCTTTGAACCGCTATTCCTTTGGTTGTATAAATAGAAATTTAAATTATAAGCAAGCATCAAAATATGAAAATATTTATATGTCTGATAATATCAATGTCTATCGATATGACTGATACTTTTTTTCTTTTATTGGTACAAAGGATGCATTTTATCAGCCTAAAGTCTTAAGTTTCAAAATACCTATGTATGATGTATCCATGCATCTCCATCATCATTAATATGGATGGATATTTTCATTCTTGATCCTAAATCAGCATTCATCCTTTTTGGCTTAGATGTTCATAACATTAGTTTAATACCTCACAATAACCTAATTAAGGATTAAATAACACTCCTAAGCACTAAATTTAATAAGAAAACTGGTTAGGAAAACCATCTTAATAAACCAAAAATTGGGTTTGGTTGCGAAAAAAAATAATTTTTTTAAGAGAACATGGACTCACTTTCTACTGTTTTCCTCTATTTATTTTCAATCCTTGAAACTCAGTTTCAGTCAGTGCAAACTCTGTTTGTACAACCTTTATCGCATTGCATTGAGAATATCTCCCCATGAAGTAAAGTATATAGGTACTTAGATATTCCCAATGTAAGGCTATAAAGGCTGTTCGAACGGTGTTCGAACGGGCCTGGAACTGACTGAAGCCGATCTCCTATCCTTTAGGCTTTGTCTGGTTACCTAGAGATTAGAGAATATAAGAAAGTGAAAGAAACTAAAAAAAATCAAAACAATTTTTCTATTTTTTTTTTATCAAAGATGTCTGATTGGCAGGAAAAAACAAAGCAAGCTTTTAAAAGGGTGGTAGTGGGCTCCATCAAATATCAACCCATTATGCACTTTGCACTTTTTTATTTCTGTATTTACAGATAGTTTTCAAGAAAAAGAGTAATTTAAAATTTCTTTTGGTATAAAAAAATATTTGTGTGGTGATTCCCAGCCACATTTTTAGTATTGTTTTTGGATTTTATTGACAAAATTTTAATTTTTCTCATTTTCTCTCACTTTCTTATTAGCAATCAAACCATAAATTTCCCTATAAAATCAAAAGAGAAAACTTATTTCATCTTAACCTTTTTCTTTTCATACATTTGGTTAACCTTGTCAACCAAACTGAGGCTATGGTTTCCTTTTAATTATTAACAAAATGAAGTAGAATGAAGAGTTTTGACCATAATCAATCAACTGGTATCTTGGTCATTGTGCCCTGAATATATCGGGTGCTACATTAACCTTGTTTTGCCATTCTGTTCTATTCAGTGTCATATCTATGTTTCAATTTTAACTGTTGTAACTCATTTCTTACTACTTAAACCCATCTTCTATTCAAAGCCCTTTAGCTCTTTTAGCTCCTTTATTTTAGAGGATGCTTTTTTTAGTTCCTTCAGCAGTTAAAATCCTTCAATTTTAACTGTTGTAACTCATTTCTTTATAATGATGTCGTAGATGATCTTTTATGCAAATAACCAAACCATCTCAGTGTACTTTTTCCCATTTTATCTCATATTGATTACTAGTTGGTAAGCAAACAACTGATGTTCATCAAAATTTGTCCCTGAAAGGTCTGATTGGTCAAAATTCTTGTATCATACCTAGTGACATCATAAAATTTCCCAATTTTTTGAAAATATTAAAATAAATGTTTGATTGGCCTAAAAGAGGATGGGACCCACACAAGATTCCAAAAGTTTTTTTTTTTTTTTTAATAGTAGCTATTTTTCCTTTGCAAATAATCCCTCGATGCAGTGCAGGTTGCAAAATGGATGCATGGATGGAGCCCATTAACTTTCACATTTTTTCGACCTTTATTTTATTTTTTGTCAATCTCCTTTAAGAAAACAAATATTTTCTTTTAGCTTCTTTCTTATACTCCCTTGGCAACCAAATGGAACCCAAGCAAAGTCAATTTCTTTTTTATTTTCTTTTCATTTCTTCTTCTTCTTTTGTGATATTCAAACATAATTGGAGAGAGAGAGATTTCCTTTCATGAAGGGATTGTTTTCTCTATTAAAAGGGCCAAACTATCAAAAAAGCCTCATTGACTTTAATACTTCCGTTTTCTAAATCCTAACATTTGGTTGTTTGGTCTGTTTAGGGTATATGGCATAACTGTCTTTTTCAAATAAGATTGTCTTCATCTGTTGGTGATGATAATGCCAACCATATATAGCTTTTACTTATAACTAAAAACCAAAACAAGAAAATCTTTCACACATGATGTTGGGAATTGGGACCCATTTCCTTCCCTTTTTCAACAAAATGAGATAGTAGCAGCTGGAATGAGGTGTAGAGCCCATCCACACTCCCATCGATGTGGATGCTTTCAACGGAGACCTCACTTAATACGTCTAATCTTGTTGTTCTTTGTTTAGTTGGCCAGCTCTTATATGATAATTGTACTTGTTATAAGATGACAACCCTATAACAGTTGATAGACCTCATTACCAATGGAAGGGTCTATCATGCATAGAATGATATTAGAGAAAAGGTCAATCTTGGGTTTTTTGATGTGTTGGCCTTCTTTCAAACAATTAGATGTAGCTTCTCCAACTGCAATTTTTTTTTTCTTTTAAATTTGTTTCTTATCTCATTGCAAAAATCTAAGATGCCGAAAGACATCATACTGAAAAGATTTTGACCAATCAAAACCCTGTAATTTTTTATGAAAACCCTGATTGGTAACTATTTTTTTTCTCAATATCATGTCTTCCCATCCTAAGGAAGTGATTTGGGCACATCCCTTTTGTTAATGAGACATATCATCCTTAATGAGATGAAAAATATTGTAAAATTCATAATACAAGGGTAACTTTGTCTTTCTGTTTGCCCCTATAAAAATGGTGCTCAATGTGATCAGGAGTGTAAATGCTATTTCTGAAGAGTATTTATGTATTATATATAATATAAAGCATTTATGCATTATATATATAATATTATATAACATAAATAATTTATATATTATATATTTATATTAAGTAACAAAAATAACTAATCAGTCGAATATAAATTCAAATTTGCCTTATTTAGTGTAGACTCTAAATGTATTCTTCTCAAAAAAGAAAAAAAATCTAAATGTTTTTTTTTGTTGGAATTAAAAGCAAGAAAAAGCTTAAGTGGATTTAAAAGAAATAAATGGAATGTTATAAATAAAGATTCCGATTATTATTTATTAAGGCAATGATAAATGAGAAACTGATAACCCATCAACCGATATCATTGAAGTGGTACTGCTACAGTGCAATTCATAAAAAAATTCAGGTGCTTCTGAATTCTGATTGGTTAAAGTTCTTCCGATACCATACTCTTTCGGCATCCCAAATAAATGAGGTTTAATAAAGGGTATCTTGGTCATGTGCTTCTTCAGTTCTTCTCTCCATTTGCTAGACCCATCTGATCTCAGTCTCAGACTCTCAGCTTTTGGCCTTCACCTTTTGATAACTGCCACATTATTGTTTTGCATTAGTTCCTGTTTTCCTTTCTACAGTCTTTTGTCTCCTGGCTTTTGCAGAGAGAAAGGAAGATTAAATTAAAAAAAAAAGTTGGGCCAAATTCAAAAAAAGGCAGAAGATCCAAACATCAATTCCTACATAGTTTTCCCAGATTTCCCTCTCTTTCTTTATTTGTTCCCGTCTTTGAACAAGACAACAATACATTCCTCTCTGTTCTGTGTTTTTTCAACAGGAAATGAAGGTTGCTCCTCCTCTTCTTCTTCTACCCATTTGGGCTTCTTGCTTTCCTCTTCTCAGTAATGCTAGACCAGAGCCCTTGTTTTCCACAATTTCTGCACCTGCCTTGTCCCCTGAATATAAACCCACTTCTCCAGTTTCTGCAACAATGGCGGCACTTTCTCCAGGTACTCAAGCAACGCCTTATTGTCTTGTGTGTTCTTTGTTCTTTGTTTTACTTCATGGGTTTTTGGACTTCTCGAGTTCTGTTCATTTGTAGGCTCGTTTCCTGTTTTTCTGGATGGGTAAAGTAATTTGTTTATCTTTTTTTTTCCAAATTCAAAATTCAAACTTTTGAATAAATTTATTCATTAAATTTACCAAACAGAGGAAGTTTAAGAAATTTGTTTTTTTTCTTATCTGTTCTCAGGGTTTATGGGTTTTGATCTTTAATTTCATTTTTGTTTTTCCTTCCCAATTCTCTCGGTGAATCCTTAAAATGTCTGAATCATTTGTATTTGATTTGATCACAAAGGAAAAACCTTTAGTACCCTTTTTTTCCGTGTCTTTTCTGTCCATTTTTCCGGTGCTTAGGCACTTGGCAAAAATACGTACAATGCTTGTTGTTTTTTCTGCGACTCAAGGACAATTTCTGTGCTCTCTACTGCTTTCTTTTACTGGGTTTGATTCGTTTCCTTCCCAAGGTAGAAATTCGCTCAACTGTGTTTCTTGAATCTTTCTCAAACCAGGGGTGGAAGACGAAAGAGCACAGGAACATCATCACTTAGATAAGAAATTGCTAATACCACTTATTTTTACATCCTCTGCCTTGGGTATAATCATGTTATCGCTCCTTTGCTGCTGGGTTTGTCGACGAAAGAACTCAAAAAACTCGGATCCAAAGAGCATACGGAGCTCAGGTATCAACATTTCCCAAAATAACCCACTTCACTTCTCTTTGGTTTATTTTTCTGAATCAATTGAATTGCAGGATCGTATGTATTGTGCTTCTCTTCTTAGATCTTTTCTTCTCTTCTTTTTATCCCTCTCTTAGAATGTTAACGAGGTGATGCTGATAGAGAGGTCTTGCATTAGGTTCAGCTTTGGGTAAATTAAATTCCTTGAAGACGACTGGTAAGAAGGTACCCGTTTCTGTGTTTGATTATCAGTTGTTAGAAGCAGCCACAAACAACTTCCGGGAAAGTAATGTTGTGGGGGAAGGTGGCTTTGGATGTATTTACAAGGCTCGCTTTGATGAAAACTTTCTTGCTGCTGTAAAGAGACTAGAGGGTGGAGGGCAGGATGCAGAGAAAGAATTTGAGGTTCTATTCTTTTTTTTAATAATCTGGGATTTCTTGTGGCTTGTTTTGTTTTGTTTTTCTGTCTTAATGATTTTGGTTTTCCATTGTAAACTGAAATTGCAGAATGAGGTGGATTTACTGAGTCGCCTACGACATTCCAATATAATTTCTCTTCTGGGTTATTGCATTCATGCTGAGACAAGGTTTCTTGTTTGTGAATTGATGCAGAATGGATCTCTTGAAACCCAATTGCATGGTATATCGGTATTGCTTTCTTTCTTTCTTTTTCTTTTTATCTGAGATTGCTAAGTCCAAAAAGAAGTTACAAGAAAGTGAACAAGTAATGATTTCTAATTGGTTTCATGTTTTAGGACCGTCTCATGGGTCAGCTTTAACTTGGCACATCAGGATGAAAATTGCTTTGGAAACAGCAAAGTGAGTTTGCCACATTGTTAAGTCTGATTCTTATATTCTCTTCTTTAATCACTTCGTTTCTGACTTTCTGCAATTTCCTCGGTCCATGCTTTCCTATCTGGTCTTGACTTGAATGGTGTAATACTTTGATGCAGAGGTTTAGAATATCTACACGAACACTGCAATCCTCCAGTAATCCATAGGGATCTAAAGTCATCAAATATTCTTCTAGATTCCAATTTCAATGCAAAGGTAAAAATCAAGCAACTGGTGAGACTTTTCTATGTTTTTTTTTTATCAGTATTAAAAATATAATAATTTAATTTTATCACCGAGATAAGTTGGTCTCTTGTGGTGGATTTTTATCATCAGTCTATAGTGTTGCTTTACATTATAGTCTCTCTTTATGAAATCCTCTAAATATGTTCTACAAATTTGTCTTGATTCAGCTCTCTGATTTTGGTCTTGCTGTAACTTCTGGGGCCCAAAACAAGAACATTAAGCTTTCTGGTACTTTGGGATATGTAGCACCAGAGTATCTTTTAGATGGTATGTGAACTGAGTTGATTTTTTTATATTAATTTGGTGATCTGCTGATTAGTTTTCCCCCCCATGCTCTTAATTCATCTTTCACGAACCCTGCTCAACCTATATGTGAGGAAATAGTTGTGTTTTTTATTAACATTTCTTCCTTTCTGTCTTTTCCCTTGAATGGGAGATGTAGCATGCATTTCTCATAGGCCTCTAAAGGATGCTATACCAAATGCATCGATGTACACCTGCTGCAAATGCGGTGACTTGGTTTTTGTGCTTTAGGTTGAAGACCTGTGACTAAGTTTTCCTTGATATTAATGTAAATGTTAACTTGTAAGAAAACTGGGTGTACTGCATGTGGACCATCAATAATGTCCTTAAAGATTATGAAACTGGCATCTCACTGTTTCAACATATTGAATTCCAATTTTTGCTATGGACAATATAGACGAAAAGAGATCATAACTTGCCATAGTGTTCATGATTGTTGAATTTTCAGGTAAGTTGACCGAGAAAAGTGATGTCTATGCTTTTGGAGTTGTCCTTTTGGAGCTTCTTATGGGAAGAAAGCCTGTAGAAAAGATGGAATCAACTGAATGCCAATCTATTGTCACATGGGTATGTTCTGCTGTAATTCCTGTCACCTGTCCAGGCAGGACCATTACTAGGGAAATTTCCAATCTTATCCCTAAGTTTATTGAGTTTAGCAGTTTTGATTCAATGAACTAGTTTTTGAATCCTTGAACCTTAATGATTTGGTGTTTCACTATCTGCACTTGTAGGCCCTGCCTCAGCTCACTGATAGATCAAAGCTTCCAAACATTGTTGATCCTGTGATCAGGAACATGATGGATCTGAAACACTTATACCAGGTCTGTGAACTACCCTCAGCTCCAGCAGAGAGTTGTAAACTGCTTTTATTATAAATAGAAGTTAAAATTAACCTTTGGTTTCATGTATTATGTGGTATGTTTTTGTGAGCTACCCTTGTACTACATTAGGATTATGACTTGAGACTCCATAATCAGTATAATAATGTGGTTTTCCATGCTTTGTCAACTACAATATTATTGTGTAGGTTGCTGCTGTAGCTGTTTTGTGTGTGCAACCAGAACCAAGTTACAGGCCATTGATAACAGACGTACTGCACTCCCTCATCCCTCTTGTTCCTGTTGAACTTGGGGGAGCCCTGAGAATAACAGAATCTGCACCTTCAATTGGTCCCAATTCCTCTTCACACTGATCATACAAGTTGGCACCAGGGCATGCAATTTTTTCGCTGGACTGCACCATATCAGGATCCTCAGTTGCTCCAAATACAGGTTGATGGTTTCATATCAGTTTCAGTTACTCAAGTAACACAACTGACAATTTCATATGGCCAGACTGTTCTTCCATCAGTTCCATGTATTCCTGCTATCTGCTAGGATGATTACTTTTCTTCGGAGCTGGGGAAGATGAAACTTTGTCCTGTTACAGTGGAAAGGCTTTGGTTCACAGTTGTAAATTGAAGCAAAATGATTTAGTTGTTGCATACATTTCAAAATTACCTGTGAAGGTGAGGAATGTTCGAAAACTGTTTAGCAAATTGAGCAAATCACAATTTTTGGCCTTACATTTCTGAAGCAAAATCAGTATTGTCCTTTGGAACTTTTTTTTTCCTTTTTTGTAGAAAGGATTATTGTTCTTTGGTAGCATGCATATGATTTTGGGGGTGGGGAGGAACCAGAAAATTATCTCCCCATCTATGTCTTATTTTAGCAAATCCATTGATGGTGGTCTTGAGAACTTTCATCTGAAAATGAGAGAGGGAAGCCTACTTGCCTATAAGTTTAAGCTTGCCATTAGCTCATAAGCTCATTTATCTAATAAGCCTTTTGGCTTCCTAATGAAATCAAATGATAGCATTGTGGCTTTCTTCTACATTGGATCCATTCTCGATTATCAATAAAATAATGGGACGAGGTCATCTCAGCTTTTCCCTCTTACTGAAGTACTATAGAGCTTATATGGTTTTACTGTTGCAAACACTGAAAATGTAGAAGCTTAAAGACAGGAAAAAAATAGCTTTGGTGTTACCGATGAAATAACTGGAAATTACCCATAGGAAGTTCAACCCAGCATAGTAAAATGAGACTGGCTTTGAGGTTCATAAACGTGAGAAACCCAAAATTCCTAGTCAGAAGGCCAAACACGGCATACAATGATACAAACACCAGAAAAGTGGGAAACAATTTCTAACAAAGCCAGACGGAATAATGGATTTAGATCATCCAGTTGGAAATTAGCCAAGCCACTTTATTCTGGTTGTGCGACAAATGTTGCAGGGAAGGCAACTTCTTGCTCTCATCCAAGTTAAAGAGCAATGCTGATGTATTCTTCTAAGCTAAAACCAAATTAATAATAAGTCTTCTTGATGGTCATCTGATACTCTTCCTAGGGCTAGGGGTTTCAATTGGGTTGGGCTGGACCAGGTGTATGGAAGGCTGAAGGGCTTAACTGTTGGCCCAAATCTGAGTTTGGATGGAGTGGATTTGGCTTAACATTGGTTAAGGTAGACTAAATTTTGGGTGATGCATGTATGCATGTGTATGTTAAAAGCTTCTCTCCTTCACTTCACTACCTATATAGAGTTTTTTCCTCAACTTTTCTTAGAGTTAAAATCGTCTATGGTTCTACTCGTAATATTGGTCCAATCATGGGTACACCGCGTCAGCTTCAAACATATGGGACCCATTTATCATCCTGAGCTACTTTGAATTAATTCGAGGTTTCTCAAGCGAAACTAGTTTAAAATTTAAAGCTTTAGATTTTGGTTCAACAATTGTTCCAACAAATAATAAGAAGAAAAGTACAAAAAAGGGCTTGGCAGAAAAATATTCAACAAATTATTGGGCCAATTAGGGATGTGAATGGGTTGGGTGCAGGGCGTTTCAAACCTGACCCAACTTGAACCATATATAGAGAGAGAGAGATTCCAATGCTGCAATGTCAACAGGCTGGGTTCATCACAGGTTCGTCTCAATCCAAACCAGACCCAAAGCCCGATTAAGGATGACCTGACCCTAACCAAATATGGTTGGGTTAGTGCAGGTTTACCACTGCTGCATTTCGAAACGATGTAAATAAGTGTGAATGCAAATATGTAGAGTGTAAAAAGGTTTATATAAATTGTAAAGTTGAGTTAGTTTTGCACTGACAAATTTACCTTTTTACCAAATAGACTTTTAGCTGTAATAGATGTAAACATGAATTTCAATAAAGCATATATATATATATATATATAAGCCCACTTGAATGCAAATTTACTTCTTTTTTATTGATGTATTTTTTGATCTTATTATCAATGTAAATAAGCATTGGTCTGTCATTTGTCAATGCATAAATGTAATGTTGCCAAACACAAGCAAAAGTAAACCAGAGTGCAAATCTACTCTGAATCGGGATTTACACTCCATTTGCATTGTTTCCAAACGCAGCCTAAACCCGATCCACTGACAACCCTAGAGCCAATTAGATCTATATCTAGCAAATTCATAGAGTTAAAGTTTTTAGCAAAATTTGTGAAATTCCTTAATAACTTTTCCTCAACTTTTTATTTCTCTTATTTTCCATCAAACCAAAAACAGCCGTAGGAGATCACTGTGCTACAAGTCAAGCATTATCAGCTCACCTTGACTATTTATTTGACTCTTGTGTCTTTCCCTTTTGAAAGAAGAAAATTAAGACTTTTAGAGAGAATTTAAAACAAGTTTTGGCCTTCCCTAAGGGGTTGCCCATAATTCTAAGTTCATTGAAATAACGGAAAATATACATACCTACCTACCTACATACATATATTTTGGTCCCAGACATTTCCGTGTTAAAGATTTTCTTGCATTTAGGTTATATTTGAAAACGGTGTTTCTAAACAGCCCACCCCCATTTATGCCATGTTGAAGCTTGTGGGCAATCCAGATTAATTAGGCAATTATGCAGTGGATTCCACAACATGGTTGATTTTCTTGCATCTGATTTTGAAATCACCTACACTCATATGGTTAGAGAAGGAAACACGATGACTGACTCCCTTGCAAATTTCGGAGAAAGGAATAATTTCACTTTCTACCCCAAACATGATCTCCCAATACAATCAAGGCTTGCATTATTTGATGATCAGCTTTAACTCCTTAGGCTTAGACTAGATTGATTTGGTTTATTTCTGCATGAAGTTAATATATCTATAAGCTAATATTAAGTCCCCCTTTTATTTTTCTATTTTAATAAAATCCACGGTGCCCTCTCGACCCAGAGTAAAGTTTGGGGTTATAAAATGTTAGATGAATTTGAATTTAGGGGCTTGTTCTTAGGTGGGCCCAACTGACAAACCATAAGAGTGCATGGGCTATGGGTATTATTAGGACCAAAAAATATCAAATGGCCCTTGATGCAAAGCATGAATGGTTCATATTATATCATAGTCAGATTTTCATCTTTTCAATGCAAATGCAGTTACAACTAACAAGTTACTTCAATTTCATACTTGCATTCGGTGGTGTAACTTGCGTGTGTTTGGATTGATTTTTTTTTTCTTAAATTTGTTCTGTTTGGTATATTTTTATTTTTACCTAAAACACTTTAGATTGATTATATATTTGTGATAGAGGTTTTTTTTTTTTTTATCTAAAACGATTTTGGGTTGATAAATACAAATATATAGTTATTTTTACTTAAACATCAAATTTGATGTTTCAAAGATAAAATCAATGATCAGTCCTTCACATGCATTTTTTTTTTTTTATTTGAAGTAACCCCTTATGCTGTGTTTGGTTGAAATGCAAATTTATTTGCATTGATGCAAAACTATAGCAGTGCAGATGTTTTGGGTGTAAATTTTAATCTATTTTTGTTTCAAATTTTACCTTACTTTGTTTGATTGCAGTATAAATGAAGTAAAATAAGACCTAAAGAAGAATAAAGTAAAATCCAAAATAAAATTAAACCAAATTTTGCATTTTTTTTTCATTTGTACTCTCATACATTTATACTAGTACAAATAAAATTGCACTGCAACCAAACACAGCCTTAGTGTCAAGAATATAGGGGGAATTCTTCCAATGGATACTCAATTTACACCTATGCTTGCATTTCCACTGCATTATTACAATGTCTAGTGGTTTTCACTCTAGACATTGTTTTTCGTTTTGGATGGCTAGAGTGGTTTTGGATCTGAAATTTCACCCTAGGCTCAGTTTAGAAAGAGTATAAATACAAATATGTACAGTACAAATACATATAAACTAATCTATAAAATATAAGGTTTTGTATTCTACATATACGTATTTGTACTCCTTCCAAATGCACTATAAATTCTATGAACACTTAGAAGACCAAAATGTAGTAAACACTATGGTTGTTTTTCGATCCATGGGCATTGAAATGGCATTTGGAAATTACACCAAATTGAATTGGATTCAATGGATTTAAGTCCAATTGATTTGATTTTCTTTTTTGTTTGGGTATTGGATTTGAATCATGCAAGGTTCAAAATATCGATACACCCAATACGTCGGTAGAGGCGTATTGATAGTTTTTTTTTTCAAATCCGGTTCAGAGGGGCCGGTTTAAGGTCCATCCATCCCCTGAACCGGTTAAAACCCCAATACACCCTCTGTAGGGGCATATCGGAAAGCTCCTGATACGATACGTATCGATACTTTGAACCTTGGAATCATGTAATGGACTCATGGAGAAGAGCAATAATAAGTTAGATCTAGACTTCTAGAGTAAGACTTAGTTCCAGAATTGAATAAAGATACCGTTTTTATTTAGGTCCAGATATAAATAGAGCATCATGTGCTGGAGTAGGACTTGAAATGGAATGTATGACCCTGTTTCTATGCCCACATTTAGGCTCAGTTTAGGAGTATAAATTAATACAATTTTGTAGAGTGAAAAACCTTGTATTTTATATTATTTTGTATATATTTGTACAGTATATATTTGTATTTGCACTCCTTTCAAACTTTGGACCCAATCCAAATATTATCACAGAGATTTTATCAAATTTCTTATCAAATATAGATCCAATTCCAACCATATATGGACATTGCTTTAGAATTCGATCTGAGCGTTGGATACAGATATACCCCTATGTGGTCTAAGCTTGCATGATCTGTATCTAATTCCTCATTTGGATGTGGATTTAGTTTTGGATGGATTTGCATGCATATCCAAATTAACATACAAATTTGGACTTGGGTTATAAAAAAAATGTCAATGGCAGGCAAAGGTTCAAACAATGGAAGGTAGGCTCTCCATGTTGTATGTCAGTGGACTCTGTGTTCCCCTGCCATTACCCACTTATTATGTCTCGTACAGAAAACAAACTAAACTCACCCTTTAGCATATAAAGTTTGTATATACGGAGAAACAGAAAGATACCATTCTAGACTATTCTGATGTACAAACTTTGAATTGTTAATAGAACAACCCACACTTCTACCCACATAACACTAGGCATGCATTGAAGATTGTTTTGGGGGAGATATTCCAAATATACGGCAGTAGTGTCTTATGGTAGGTTAGTGGAAAAAGTTTTAGGGCAGAAGATCTGGAGTGCTAATTACAGACAGTGCCTGGCCTAGGGGTGCAATTTGGGACCCGAGTTAACATTTTACACTGTTTTGGGCTTAGGCATCGGGTTGGATTCATGGAAAGTTTGACAAAATCTCAACCCTAATCGTCCAATAAGTTGCACTACTAACCTTTCACCTATGGGGGCTACAGCCACATCACTAGGGGTGTCTACCGTTCGATTAACCGAACCATGGACAATTTTTTCAGGTCGAATCGGTCCTACTATTTTTTTGATTTCTCCAAACTGAAACCGAACTGATACTACCGGTTAATTGGTCTACCAGTTTTAGTTTTTGACCGGTTCGGTTTTTTATATTTATAATATATTATAAAAATATGTGTAATATTATATTATAAATGTTATAAAAATATAATATATTTATAAATAAATTATTATAAATATAATATATGTATGTATTTATATATAATGCATATATATTTATATATAATATTTAGAAAATATGTGACATATATTAAAAATATATATAAAATATACATATAAATATATATACCGATCAATTTAATTAACCGCATTTTCTGGTTCGATTTTCTCATTTCAGTTCGATTTTTCGGTTTTTATGGACACCCTTCACATCACCGATGTCAAAAAAAAGATGCATGTATTGCGAGATCTAAACCTGTCCGAAAATTTATGATTCATATGT
Source organism: Nelumbo nucifera (assembly GCF_055504915.1). Lineage (NCBI taxonomy): Eukaryota > Viridiplantae > Streptophyta > Magnoliopsida > Proteales > Nelumbonaceae > Nelumbo > Nelumbo nucifera. The sequence continues at coordinate 30,321,525 of NC_142650.1, forward strand.
AATTGAATCCACTTTGACAAATGGTGTTATTGAGAATGTAAGGTCTGTTTTTATGTTTTAATTTGAGGTTGCTGTGTATGTGTGGGGTGGGGAGTTGAGTGGCTTAGGGAGAGATTTTTGTATCTGGGTTTGGGGAATGCAGGTTTTGTCCTCCTTTGTACTTTTGAACGTTTCATTTTGGTAAAATCTCTGAAAGTAAAGTTCGGGGATAAAAAAATGGTGATTGGGAAGGTGACATAGTAGAGATTATATTTAAAAATGTAAAAGTTTTTACAAATATATATAACTGACATGGACTACTGCATTTTAAGCATATAATATAGATTTATAGCTAGAAGGGACCCATGTGATGCATAAGCTATTATTAAAAAGATGCATATGTTACATTCAGTTTCTTAAATGAATTGGTTGTGGGTGAGATTAAATAGTCACATATAATTTCTTATTTTAAAAAATTCAAAAAAATCACAAAGCTCTTAAAGAGGTTGGCTTCAGTAGTGCAAAGTCCATTTGAACAGTCTTTACATCCTTACATCGAAAATATCTCCATACTTCTATGCTTTATTTCTTGAGAAGATATTCCCAATGTAATGCTATGATAACTTTTCGAACAGGTTTTGCATTGATTGAATCCGGTTTCACTCTTATAAAAGGATTGGGAAGCAGTTTGAGGAATCTAACTTAGACTTGTAACTGCATTTTAGAATATAGTATTCATACCTAAAAACTTAATAATAGTTATCAAAGATCTCACTTAGAAAAGAAGATATTGGTTTCAACTAACAGTTCAATATTGGTTTGAATTTTGAACTAATCAGCATGCCGCATAGATGCTTTGCCATTGCACCTGTACCCATGGTATTTGTTTATGGTTTTGGTGATGCATCTGTCAATATTGAATATTTGAATCCGTCGCGCATTAACTTCAGAGATCGGATTCGTACTTACAACATCGTGATTATACTGTTTGTACAGTCCCTTCCAGTATTAGCTTGTATTCGGAATATCTCGTACTTAAATGCCTTTTTCATAGGGCTTATCTTCAACTCTTCAATTTAATTTATGATAAAAAACGGAAAAGTACCGATAGGTTCAATGCATATTTCCGAATTCCATTGCAGAATTATAACATTTAAAATGTCAAAAATTCCTATTTTATACATCAATGCCCATCGTAAATTAGCATTAATTCTAAATTGGCATCTGATGGAGGATGATTTGGCCTGACCTTGTAGTACGGGTACACGTGAGCGTGATCTTGCTCAAGCGATGACTCGGCGTGACAGCACAGCAAGCACAACCGCAACTCGGCGGGAAAGTCACACCGAGTTCAGTCCGGTAAATCGGTGGGATAGACTACTCGTCGAGAGCCGCCTAGCCCGCGCCTCCTCCCTAGGGCTAAGGCACCCCGAGCTGCCTCCGAGCTCAGGGTCCCCTGACCTTTCCTAATACCCGAGCTCCTCCTAGTGGACCTCGGGTCACTCCCAGACAGGAACACACCGATCCGCTTATAGATACCCCGAGGTAAAGACACCTCGGGCCAGACAACTCGCCACAGGCAGCTTGCCGCTTACGAGATATCCTGATACAGAGTAGCTCGCAAAAGGGTAGTCCGGCATATCGCAGGAGGATCTCCTACCCGACCACCGTACCCGACAAATCTGGGAATAGTAGCCATATCCCTGGTCAGACAGCATTGTGTATGCCACCTTCAGAGGATGCCTTACACCTGACAGGCATGTACACTGCGGCGATGCCCCTGCACGTGCCACCTCAGCCCCGCCAGTAACGGCTACGACAGGTTGACAGTGGCGATTATACCCACCCTGTCAGAGGCCAGTGGGCCGGAGGCAACGGATTTCTGTTATAAGGAGCTAGCATCAAGGAACAGAGGTATCATCTTCTACTCTCGCGCTATCTGCACTCTTAGCCTTCATCTTCACCTTGCTTCTCCTACAGAGTACTAACTTAAGCATCGGAGTGTTCCTGCTGAGCAAACCCCTGGGGATTCTTCTTTTTCTCCATCTCAGGTACTTTCCAGGAGCCACGTAAGTGCCAGCTAGGAGTGATTGGATTGCGCACCATCATTTAGCGTCGTTTGTGAGAAACGCTTCAAAAGGCCTTTCTCTAAACATTCGCAGTTCTTTCTTCCTTGAAAAAAAAAAAAACTTAGCACTCATGGCTTCCTCAAGCAACGTTGGATGAAGCATAGAGATGGATAACTCCAGGGAACAACCCCAGGTTCCCACGGTCTACATAGGGCAGTTCACCATCCCTTTTTCGGTGGACGGAGTCCCCAACCTGAACATGTCGCGAGCAACGGTGCCTACGGATGTTCCCCTGCCTTCCTCGGTCAAAACGACCTTTGCTGAACCAATTGTCGTTCCTCTGGCGACTAGCCAGAGCCAGCTCGATGATCTGATGCAGTGCATGCGGGCCATGCAAGCCCAAGTGCAGCAGCTCCAGCAATACCAGATTTACCAGCAGCAAGTGTTGCACCACGTCTCCCAGTATCACTACCAGCAGCAATTCCCCCAGCTGCCTCAACCCCAGCTTTAGCAACCGTAGCACCCTCCTCGGCACCCAGCCTCACAGCGAGCTAAGTCTCGCCGCCAGGACGAACGCCCCTCTCGCCAAAGAGAAGCCTCCCAAAACCCTCCTAAGAGCCAGGCCTCCTCTCGCGACAGACAAGATAGACTGGCCACCCCAGTCTCGCCGCGGGCGGTCAGGTCGGGAGGACCCCAGCTCGCCAGGTCTACATCACCTCAGCAATCAAAGTTTGAAGCCTCAATCCTTGAGAACCGGTTTGAAATCCTGGCTGCAGACTCCAAGCAGGATCCTTCCGTCCGCAGCCATCATCAGCGGCCCGAGCTACTTGCTGCTCAAACCATTCCTGACAGCACGGAGGTGAGCAACACAAATGCCGAGCCCGCCAAGAAGCAGAGACGCCGCCACCAAGCTCGCCGATCTGCCGCCCACAACCTGCCTGAGCTCGAAGGCAAAGAAGAGGTAATCTCGGGCGAAGTCAAGTCTCCCCTCCTTTCAGTTTCGTCCCCCCGTCTTCCAAACTCCTGGCAGTCCCAATGCCTAAAGACTTCAAGCTCCCCCCTCTTGACAAGTATGACGGGTCGTTTGACCCAAATGATCACGTAGATGCCTTCCAGTCGCAGATGCACCTGGCAAGAGCCAGTGAGTCGTGCATGTGCGTGGCCTTCTCCACCACTTTCAGAGGAGTAGCCCGTACGTGGTATCGGAACCTGGCACCTGGATCGATACAAAGTTGGGCACAGTTCGCGCAACCCTTCACGTCCCACTTCGTCACTAGTAAGTGGTGCCCGCGAACTGAAGAAAGTCTCCTCACATAGTGCAAAGAGAGGGAGAGTTCATCCGAGGCTATATCAAGCGGTTCAACGATGCGTGCATGCACATACCGCGCTTGGACCCCGCCGTGCACCTCACAGTAGCCAAGAAAGGCGTGATGCATAAAGAGTTCAAATGGCACATGGTCGTCAACCAACTGGCGACCATAACTGAATTTCTTAAGCTCGTGGACAGGTTTATAGCCACGGAGGAAGAGATCAACCAGAAGGGCGAAGGCGCGCCCGAGAAGAGAAAAAGGGAAGGAGAGACTTCCAGCCAAGGGGACAGCCGAAAGAAAAAAGATGCAGCTCGGGGGGCAAAGCCGGGTCAATCGTTCCGAGCTCCAGTAGCGGACCAAACTAATTACACCCCACTGAACGCGAAGCGGGCTAAAATCCTGATGGCAATCAAGGACGCCCCATATGTGAAGTGGCCACCCCGTTTGAGGGGGAATCCCAATGAAAGAAATAAGATTTTGTACTGCAGTTTTCACAGAAATCACGGTCATAGTACTGAAAATTGTAAAAACCTCCGCGACGAGATTGAGGAGCTCATCCATCGCGGATATTTAAGGAACTTTGTACAAAATAATAATAATGATAATAATAAAACAGGTCGGTGAGGGGAGCACGACAAAGATGCTCCCGAGTCCAGCAGCAGGCCAGCCGAACAGTCACAGAGGTAGCCTCCAAAAGAGAGGTCAGTTCGGGGTACTATCCACATGATAGTGGGAGGCTCGATCATCGCGGGTTGTACTTCAGCAGGAGCCCGGACGTCAGTTCGTGAAGCTGCTCGGGGAGAACAAAATTCTCCGAAGCGGCCGAAGACAGAAGAGTCGATTTTCTTCACAGAAGACGATGTGCGAGGGGTCCACTACCCTCACGACGACGCGCTTGTGATAAAGCTGAGGATCAACGACTTCGAGGTTAGACGCGTACTCATTGACTCAGGCAGCTCGGCAGATATTCTCTTCAAATCCGCGTTTGACCAACTTCAGTTGCAGGGAAGCAACTTGAAGCCCGCGAACACTCCGTTGGTGGGCTTCAGCGGAGAAGAAGTTAGGCCCCTTGGGAAAGTGACAGTACCTATGGAAGTCAGCACATGGCTCTGTGTAGTCAGACTCAAACACGACTTCCTGGTGGTCCTGACCCCCTCCCCATACAATGCCATAATAGGTCGGCCGATCACCCATGTCCTACGGGCGGTGGTCTCCACTTATCATTTGGCAATGAAGTTCCTTACAGACTTCGGTGTGGGGGTAGCGCGGGGCGACCAGCTCGAGTCCCGCAAGTGCTATGTCGCCGCCCTAAAGGGAAAGACCAAGGTGGCCAACGACCTCAAACTGGAGCAGCCTACAAAGCAAGGCGAAGAACGAGCTGCACCCACGGAAGAAACAATCGCTGTTCTGACCTTAGCCGCAGACCCAACTCGGACGCTTCAGATCGATGCTTCCATCCAGGAACCTCTACGATCCTTATTGGTAAGTTTCTTACTTCAAAATTTAGATATTTTTGCATGGTCCGCGGCAGAGATACCCGGTATAGACCCCGACCATATAACTCACAAGCTGAATACTGATCCTGTAGTTAGGCCCGTTAGGCAGAAGAAATGCAACCTAGCCCCGGAGCGGTGGAAAGCGGTCGACGAGGAGGTCGAGAAGCTCCTCACAGCTGACTTCATAAGAGAAGTCCATTACCCGAGCTGGGTAGCCAACCCCATTCTGGTAAAGAAGGCTAACGGCAAGTGGCGCATGTGCATCGATTACACTGACCTAAACCGAGCCTGCCCGAAAGACTGCTTCCCGCTCCCCAGAATTGACCGTTTGGTGGATGCGACCTCAGGGCACGAGTTGTTGAGTTTCTTAGACGCCTATTCGGGCTATAACCAAATAAAGATGAACCCGGAAGACGAAGAATAGAATGCCTTCATCACGGAGTTCGGTCAATACTGTTACAAGGTTATGCCCTTCGGGTTGAAAAATGCAAGGGCAACCTTTCAAAGGCTTGTAAATAAGTTGTTTGCGCCATTAATTGGCCAAAAAGTAGAATGCTATGTAGACGACATGGTCGTAAGAACTCAATTTTTGCATGAATTAATACAAGACTTGCACTCTGTTTTTGAAATTTTGCGTAAGTTTAATATGAAATTGAACCCAAACAAGTGTGTATTCGGTGTGACCTCGGGTAAATTCCTAGGGTACATCGTTAACCGGCATGGCATTGAGGCCAACCCGGATAAGATTAAGACCATCTTAGACATGAGACCACCCCGGAAGTTGAAGGAGGTCCAGAGGTTGAATGGTCGTGTAGCCGCCCTGAGCCACTTCATGTCCAAGTCGGTGGACCGCTGTCTGCCATTCTTTAAGGCTATAAAGAGCAAAGGGTTTGAATGGACCCGAGACTTCCAGATCGCGTTTGACGAGCTCAAGAGATACCTCGCTAGCATGTCGATCTTAACCCGGCCCGAGGAGGGCGATGTTTTAGAATTGTACCTCTCGGCGAGCGACGAAGTGGTCAGTTCGGTACTAATAAAGAAAGTAGATCGGGTCCAACGACCCATCTATTATGTTAGTAAAGTATTGCAGGGAGCAGAGACGAGATATCCAGATATAGAAAAGCTAGCATATGCCCTAGTAATTGCAGCTCAGAAGCTCCGCCCGTACTTCCAGCCTCACACTGTTATCGTCCTCACCAACAAACCCCTGAGGCAAGTCTTACTTAAGCTTGAGGTCTCTGGTCAGTTGACGAAATGGGCCGTTGAGCTCAGCGAGTACGACCTCCAGTACAAGCCGCGAACTGCCATTAAGGCTCAAGCCTTAGCAGATTTTATCGCCGAATGCACATTTAGCTCTGAAATTCCCAGGCCGGTTGAGCACGAGGTACCCAGTTCGGATGGGCCTGAAGCTCCCAGGTCGGTTGAGTCCGAGCCCCGTGAGGTAGCAGCCAGTGTGGCATCTCTCCTAGTTCGGCCAAGCACGAGCTGGGATGAGGAGCCCTGGATCCTTCACGTAGATGGCTCCTCGAACCAACAGGGCAGCGGAGCCGAAATAGTCATGCACGACCCAAGTGGCACGAAACTGGAGTACGCGTTGCATTTCAAGTTCGCGGCATCTAACAATGAAGCGGAGTACGAGGCGTTGATAGCTGGACTAGCCTTAGCCAGAGAAGTAAAAGCCAGGCACATCGTTATCTGTAGCGACTCCCAGCTCGTGGTCAACCAGGCCACCGGTGAGTACGAAGCTCGCAAGCCAACCATGGTCACCTACTTAGCCAAAGTCAGAGAGGCCCTGCTCAACTTCCAGTCACACTTCATCAGACAAATCCCGAGGTCGGAGAACGCTGAGGCCGACGCTCTGTCCAGGTTAGCCAGCACCAACAACATCACCATGAGAACTGTGTACATAGAGGACCTGCCTTGGCCTAGGATTCTCGGGGGGGCAGAGGAGGTTGCTCCCGTTGTTCAAGCAGAGTCGAGCTGGATTGACCCGCTCGCGAGCTTCTTGCTACACGGGACCCTCCCTGTAGATCGCAATGCAGCCAGAAGAGTGTAGCGCCAGGTAGCCAAATACGTCATGATAGACGAACGGCTATACCAAAGATCCTACACGCTTCCCTACCTGCGTTGCTTGTGACCTACCGAAGCCGAGCTCGTACTCCGCGACACTCATGAGAGTCTGTGCGGCGGACACTTGAGGGGCAGGGCCCTCGCCCAAAAGGCACTTCGACAGGGGTATTATTGGCCAACAATGAAGGCAGATACTATTGAGCTCGTTAGAAAATGTGACAAATGCCATAAGCACGCCAATATTCACCACCAACCCGCTGCCGACCTCAAATATCTCACCAGCTCGCGGCCTTTTGCACAATGGGGAATCGATCTACTCGGGCCATTCCCACCAGCAACGGATGAGAGGAAGTTCTTAGTAGTAGCAGTGGATTACTTCACCAAGTGGGTAGAGGCTGAACCCCTTGTAACGATCACAGCCCTGAACATCCAAAACTTCTTTTGGAAGAACATTGTGTGCCGCTTCGGGTTACCTTGGGTACTGATCTCTGACAACGGCAAGCAGTTCGAGGACATCAAATTCCAAGACTGGTGACAAGACATGGGGATCCGACAGAACTTTACTTCAGTCACACACCCTCAAGCAAACGGTCAGGTAGAAGTCATAAACAGAGCCATCCTCCTAAGACTGAAGGCACGGTTAGACCGAGCTAAAGGGTTGTGGGCAGATGAGCTACCCAGTGTCCTATGGGCCTACCGGACCACGGAGAAGACTGCCACGGGTGAAACCCCCTTCAACCTCACCTATGGCACCGAAGCAATTATCCCCGCAGAGATTGAAGTACCTATGCTACGACTAGAAGCATACAACGACCAGATGAACGAATATGAGCTGCGTACCAACCTCGATCTACTCGACGAAGTAAGGAACCTCGCGTACATCAGGACCGCAGCCTACCAACAGAGAGTAGCTCGGTACTATAACGCCAGGGTCAAGAAGCGGAACATCCGCGTTGGCGACCTGGTACTTTGTAAAGTTAAGGTACCTGAGCCCGGCGCTGGCAAGCTCGGGTCCAACTGGGAAGGACCTTACCAAGTGAAACGAGTGCTCGGGGAATGAACGTACGAGCTCGAGACCCTCGAAGGGAAACGAGTACCTCGAGCATGGAATATTGTCAACTTAAGACAATACTATCTGTAACAACTGAGTGGGCCACGAGCCACTCCCCGAGCCTAAGGGCCAAGATACCGAGTTAATATGACTTCGGCGCGATAAGACCCAGTCGCCTCGACGGCATGGGCAAACTCTAGGAGGATGGACTATAAGCTGCTCCTCCAGCCTAAGGGCTAAAACGCCGAGCTAATGGAAGACCTCGACACCATACAAGACCTAGTTGCCTCATCGGCATAGGCCAAGTACTTGCAATGCCTAAGGCACAGGCAGTTCGGGCGAGAACCTTGTAACAGATAACCCGCCCTGGCATACAACAAGTTAAACCCGTAAAGGACAACTGATGTCAACTTAACCCGGGTTCAGACAGGTCGGTCATGTACCCTAATATGTCACTCACCTCGGTGTACATAAGGCTACCCCTACTAAGTGTTGGAAAACAGTTCGGGGCCACGACAATTGAGGAACCCTCACTTCGGGTAATTAGCCTAGTAGCCTAACAGTTTAGAATAAGACAACCACTTTGGCAAGTAAAAGAACATTGCACAAGTATTTGGCAAAGTGATTTTTTCATTACATAAGCTCCATTACATTGCCTAAATATGTTCAGTACAAAAGAGAAGGAAGTCGAGCTTGCAGGCCCAGAATACAAGGAGCATCTGACTATTTGGGAGGGTTATCAGCCTTACTCGGGGCTTCTTCAGGGGTCTCCTCGGAAGAATCAGTCAAATCGGTAGCGTCAACCTCCCCGTTGCCGCCATCATCTTCAGAGTCTGGGTCATCCGCGGCCTGGCATGCCATGTCATCCATGATGTTGAAAGAAGTGAAGGCACTTATATCCAGGTTGGGGTAGGCACGCCTTATCCACCACTGGCCGAGCTTGAACCCCCTACGGTAGGCCTTTGACATTACGTTATCACTTCGATGACTTGACGTAGTCGATGACGGGCTGAACCTTGGTCTGCTCCAGAGCGTCATCGAAGATCTCCGTCTTCTCCTTGATATCGGCCTTAAGAGACTCCACCTCGTGCTCCAACGCCTCCTTGGTTTCCTTGAGGGCCTGCATCTCGAGTTGCGAAGCCTTTTGGACCATTTTGAGGCTTTCCACCTCGAGCTTCAGGGCTTCCTGAACAACTCAGAGCCCGTTAACCTCGGGCTTCAGCCTATCTCGTTCACGGGCTAGCTCGTCTCTCTCTAACGCCAAGGCGTCATTCAGGCTCCTCTGAGCGGCAACAACACTCTCCAACTGATGGACCTTGTCTTGTGTTGCCTTCAACTCGACATGAGCCATGCGAGACGACTCCTCAGTAGCCAAAGCGCGCCTCAGGTGTTTGTCAGATTGGAGAGTCAAGGCGTGCACGACAGTGTTCGCCTAGCAGAAGAAAACTGGTTAGTACTAAACATATTGGAGAGTCAAGGCGTGCACGGCGTGCACGGCAGTGTTGGCTAATGGAATACGAACTTACCACCATGATGTGGGTTGCAGTGCAGCCCCCGAGCTGACCTAGGGAGAGTTCGACCCAAATCACAACCTCTGCATTGATGACGCCTCTCTTGCTTCGATCGAGGCTGACCTCGGGATCCAAAATGGACTCCTCCTCTCCAGCCTCTGAACTAGACGCCGCCGCATCTGCAGCACGGTGAGCCGACTCTTCGATGGCCTCGGTAGCTGCCCCAACAGAACTCGAAGCCTCAGCGGCAGCCCCGGTTGGCTCGTCCACCAGCCCCTCCGCAGCCTCAGGCTTTTGGGGTGGAAGATCATCCTCCAGATCTATCACTGGAGGGGCATTGTTGAGCTCGGGCTTAGGGATGGGAGCCCGGGGATGATCAGACTCGGGAGAGGGGGCCCCCGGCAACTCCACACGAGCCTTCTTGGTAGCTTTCTTGGCAGCCCGCTTCTTCCTCTTTTTCATTTGGTTGAGGAGCCTAGGAGCCGTAATCCTCTCTTCTTCGTCCATGGAACCTACAACAAAGTTGGCGTCAGCAAACCCGAAGACACCAAGCGAATAAAAGCAAAGCGCCAAAAGATAGAAATAGACCTACCCAGGCTCAAACCGGCCTGAACGAGCTTCTCTTCGGTGATGTACTCCCGATGATCGAGCTCAGCTTGAGCCCACGAATGGAAGGTCTTCCACGTCTGCTGGTTGAGGGTGATGCTAGTAGCACGGGTAGCCACCCCGTGCTGGCCCGGACCACGAAATAGTCCCGCTTCCAAGCCGGGACCTTGCTCGGGAACTTATGCAGCAGCTTGAACCCTGGGCGAGGAGACAAGTAGTAGACCTGCCCATGCTCGGGGAGAGCGCTAGAGGCGCTCTTTTTTATTAGTAGTATGGAGCAGAGTATGTCCGCGTCCAAAGAAACTGCTGTTCGCGACAGAGGGAAATGGTTCCCACCAAATTCCGAATGGAATTGGGGTGAAGCTGATCCAGCGTAATGCTGAAACGCCCCAACACCTTGGGAATAAGGGGGTGAAGAGGGAGATGAAGCCCACCGATGAGTTGTTCTTTGAAGATCGCAACCTCATCTGGGCCGTGCTCCCAGGGGAAATTGCCGATGGAAAGGTTGTAGGAGTACTCTGAAGGAAAGTTAAACTACTGAATGAGGTCTTGGAGCCTCTCCAGCAACAAAGTAGAAGGACCGAACTGGTCTGGCATCCGACCTCGATGAGAGGTAGATGCCAGTTTACCCGAGGTTGCCTGTGCCTCATGGGAAGGCCGGGCAACAACAGGGTCACCATGACCCGAGGTGCCCGCCTCGGGTCCCTCCGAAAAACTGCCCCCACTATACATAAGAAAGAACGAATTGAGAAAAGAGAAAAGAGGGAAGACTCGGGAACTCACCAGAAAGAGATGAAACCAAGCTGGAAGACCCGAGCTGGAGACCTCAGACGCGAGCTCAAGGTGAAAAACACTTAGCTAAGAAGGAAAATGGCTAGAATCCCGCTATTTATAGCCACGGGGCCCGGTAGCCAACGGTCAAGATTGGATCAATCCAACGGACCTCAAAGAAACTGGCTGCGAGACTCTCAAGGCGAATTTGGTTTAGCGCGTTTTTTGGCGTCCGCGCAGCATAAAGCGCGTGACGTCCGTGCATGAATTGCATGAGACACGGGTTTTTACCTCTGCGCAAACCGAATACCTAACCAGTCCAGCCGCTAAACCGCCCAACATCGCGGTATGAGAACCGAGCCAAATCCACCCAGCAAACCATGAACTCCTTGCATTGGGGCCCCGTCCCCAGCACGGGGAGTGGGGGGCAATTGATGGAGGACGATTTGGCCTGACCTCGTAGCACGGGTACACGTAGGCGTGACCTTGCTCAAGCGATGACTCAGCGTGACAACACAGTAAGCACAATCGCAACTCGGTGGGAAAGTCACACCGAGTTCAGTCCGGTAAATTGACGGGATAGACTACTCGCCGAGAGCCGCATAACCCGCGCCTCCTCCCCAGGGCTAAGGCACCCTGAGCTGCCTCCGAGCTCGGGGTCCCCTGACCTTTCCTAATACCCGAGCTCCTCCCAGTGGACCTCGGGTCACTCCTAGACAAAACACACCGATCTGCCTATAGATACCTTGAGATAAAGACACCTCGGGCCAGACAGCTCGGCTTAGCTCGCCACAGGCAGCTTGCCGCTTGCGAGATATCCCGGTACAGGGTAGCTCGCGAAAGGGTAGTCCGGCATATCGCAGGAGGATCTCCTGCCCGACCACCGAACCCACAAATCTGGGAACAACAACCATATCCCTGGTCAGACAGCATCGTGTCTGCCACCTTCAGAGGGTGTCTTACACCTGACAGGCACGAACACTGCAGTGACAACCCCGTGTGTGCCACCTCAGCCCCGTTACTAACGGCTGCGACAGGTTGACAGTGGCGGTTATACTCGCCCTGTCAGAGGCCAGTGGGCCGGAGGCAACGAATTTCTGTTATAAGGAGCTAGCATCAAGGAACAAAGGTATCATCTTCTACTCTCACGCTATCTGCACTCTTAGCCTTCATCTTCACTTTGCTTCTCCTACAGAGTACTAACTTAAGCATCGAAGTGTTCCCGCCGGGCAAGCCCCTGGGGCCCACCCCAAATGTATTTTGAATTTAAAAATTCTAACCCTAAGTTGAACCATCATTCTTCATTCTCTCTAAAAATTTTACTCTAATATTAATATATATATATATATATATATATATATATATATATATATATATAAAATTGGGTTGGGTCGGTTTTAGTTGATTTACACACCAAACAAACCTAAAACTGATCACCTTAGTTCAAATTAAATCGATCGGTTTGGCCTAACAACCCTAAGCCATTGAGCTGCCATGTATGTGTCCAATAGGTGAGCAAAATAAATAAATTTTCTTGGCAAGGATATGTGGAGGCAACGTTTGGTAAAATCTAGAAACAACAAAGTGAACAATCAGCCGACCATGAAGGATGTCCTACCAAAGAATTGCTCTCTCATGTTCTTATTAGTTTCTGTTTTTGTAGATGCTTGATTAATTGATATTTTAGATGAGCGATTTGATTGCTCACCATAAACACTCCTTTCTTTTAAGATTCCCTCTGAGAATTGATTTACGTAATGTGTTGGGTTAGTGCAACGTTTTTCACTTTTAGTTGTAAAGTTTTTGACAATTAGATCTGATGTCTCTTTTTTTTGAAATAAAATATTCAATTTTTATGTATAATTTAAAACTACAAGTTTTCTATTTTTTAAAAATTGGCTTAAACATATGATATACGTAAGGTTTAAAGTATATCGATACGATACATCATCCGTATCATATTCAAGGTTCTAAACGTATCGGCCTATGTTGGTGTTTTTTTTTTTTTTTTTTTGAAATTGGTTCAGAGGGGCTGATTTAAGGCCCGATTACCCTCAGAACCAGTGGCTGACCCGACACAACCCCTGTAGGGACGTATCGGGAAGCCACTGACATGATACGTATCGGCCAATGCAGATCGATACATGTCGATACTTTTAACCTCAATCATATTGTATCTTTTAGTTTTCAAAACACTTATTTATGTAAAAAGCACAAGATTTCAAGTACTAATACACTTTTGCCAATACACAGAGGTGTATGATATTTTGAACCTTGAACGTACATGCTTAGTATAGACTACAAATGTCTGGTTAGACATCAGTCCTATGGGCCAACACAATGCCACCACGTTATTTTCAGATATTTTTGTAATTTTCAAATTAAATGTTCTTTTTCTTGCTTAAATTCAAAGAATATTAATTATTAAGAACTCTTGGAAAAAATCTAGTCCTTACAAACTACCAAATCATAGAAATTTATTTCTACAAATAAAAAAATATATATTTTTCATCTCATCTCAACTCAACTCAACTAATTAAGCCTTGTCCCCAACTATATGGGGGTTTTCTATTTTTTCTATATTTAGTGACATGTCATCATCATCATCATCATCCATGCCTTATCCCAAGTATATGGGGTTGTTTATATGAATCTTATTTTCTTAATCCATTTTATTTAAAGTTATATCCACTATTAAATCATTAGTGTTTAAATCATTTTTTACTACTTCTACCCATGCCCTTTTTTGTCTATCCTATCCCTTTTAGCCCCTTCAACTTGTTACAAATCATTATTTCTAATTGATATTGTTGAAATTCATTGTTAAATTATTGACTATCATATAGCTAGCAATGTTTTATGTGATAGGTGAATACCACTTAGGTTGAAAGGAAATCTTTATAAAACTATCATATAGCTAGCAATGTTGTATATATAGAACAAATTATTGGACATTCGCGAAATAATACATCTAAAAAATGGGACAAAATTTTGAATTTTAATATGATTAATGGAAAAACTAAAAAATGATAGGATTAGAGATGAAATTGTTCAGGTGATGGTTGACTTGGCCAAGAATGCCATGTGGCTATCTTTGTGGTTGCCCCCTTAAACCAACTCCTCTGAATCAACTTAACAAAAAGCATCAATAAAAGCCGATACGCTCAATAATGAATAATCACTTGTTCTGTCTAAGGTAATAGACTAATCGAATTTGTTGTTAGCAAAAACATGTTAATACGTTGAGGATGACAGCACTGCAATCTATTCTATTACCAATGAGGTTGGATTGTTGTGCTATCAACGTGTAAACATGCTTTTTGCTGGCAGCAAATCCCGTCATATTGATGTATAATAGGCACAAGGTAATAGCCATCCAATTACAATCCAGATCTCTAGCTACACCTACAAGCATCCTACCCACAGGACACTTGTTTTAATAGATTCGATCTCATCCAATTAACTTACGTCTAATATTTGAATTGAATTGGATTTTAATAGATTCGATTAGTTTAACTCCCAACTGATCCATCCATTTGCAATTATAAAATTATAACATAGCCATCGTGTTCAACTAATCCAGTCTTGTAGACAATCTCATGGGCCATTTGCCTTGATTGAGCCACTTGGGAGAAACTGCATAAAATAACTTCATTGGGAAATTGTTCCGAATAGACTACTGGCTTCAAGTGGTGTCCGGAACACTGATCTGAACTTTCCGGATTTTGCTTATCGTTTTCATATGGGGTCCAATTTAGAATTTCAAAAGCCAAAGGCTTTCAGATAACGGTTTTTGACATATCATGAACCAATAACCTGGAATGTCATAAAGCTGTGTTTGGCAATTGATAGAAATCAGAAAAGTCAAAAAGTTTCTTCCTAATGGCAAAGTCGATAAAAGCTCAACCAACGCCAACGCATAGTCCGCATAAGCCCTCCCCAAGTCCCAAACGGGTTATATAATATCTCATTTTGGTAGCGGTAGCGCCCAGATCTGGTCTCGTTGTGTTTATGAAATCCATTGGCACACGTGTCAACTGATGTGCAAGGAAGGATTCTGTCATTCTGTGGTGAATGAATGCTTAGATTTCATCTTCTCTCAGTGTCAAAAGCAAGGAAATAAAAAATGCTTCTTCTATTCTTTTAAGTTTTAGCAACGAATGTGGATAATGGAGAAGTAAAATGATTTCGATAAAACGAATCAACCTGTACCCAGATGATTCTCGTAGAAAAATGCCTTCAGTAGGAACTTTGAAGAACCAACTATAAAAGCAAAAAAGCAAAAGAAGAAAAGCTCTAAAAGCGAAAGAAAGATAGCTTTTATATATTTTAGATCTGGCTTTCCTGCCAGGCTTCCGTGATTCTTCCCTCCAGTTGGAAGAATCAACTACCCTTAAAAACCGATTTCGTTGGTCGGTAGATCCAAATATTTATTCTCTATTACCTCTCAGTCCTCGGCCTCCACTTCTTACGGTCTTACCCAAGCTATTGGGGCAAAATAACTACGTTAGATTCTCTCACTTTCTATCTCCACTAGTGTTTGTTCGTGGATGTCGTCGTCGTCTAAAATGGCGAGTAGAGAAGGATCGGAGATAGAAGGATCAGAGAGCGGTTCGGAAGAGAGAGGGATGTTTGAGTACTTTGGTTGGGTTTATCACCTGGGAGTTAACTCCATCGGTCACGAGTATTGCCATCTCCGCTTTCTGTTTTTAAGAGGCAGATACGTTGAGATGTACAAGCGTGATCCTCACGAGAATCCTGGCATTGTAAGCTTTTCTTCCCCTTCTCCTTTTTCTCTTTAATTGGCCTTTTTTCGTTCTGCTTGAATTTATGTAATCATTTTTTGTTGTGGGTACTGAAATTCGATCACGAGAGTCGAAAAATGTTAACGGAGAACGAGGTGGGTTGCTGGGTGTTGAAGTACCATTTTGTTTTTTCTTCTGAACTTTTAGTTATGAAGGATTAGTGGAAAAAGTAGATGTGAATTACTGGGTTATATGAGAAAGGAATTACGGAAACAAACTTTACTTCAATAGATAAAAACATTCTGGTGCATTCAATTCTTTGCAAGATCATTAGTCAAGTTATTGATCTTAATTAGGACTAGATGTGACATATGGTTCACTTTTCTGTTGAGGCCCAACAGTTCACAGTTCTAAAGTGGTATTCGAGGGCTCGATTTTGGATGCGTTCTGCTTTATTGGGTTTATGATCTTTTGAGAAGAGCTAAATCTTTAGCCATGATGGAATCCTACTGAGTAAGCAGGTCTGGTGTATGTAAATATACATGCTCAATGTCATGACACAAGTACTGCAATGCATGAGGGGCTCAATTTTCTCTCTACTACCTGTCAACAAGCAAATGAAACATTGAGACACTCCTACTTCCGAGCATGAAGTCTTTTTCAGTCCCATGAAAATGGTGCTAACTTTTTCTCAACATTTTGACATTTTTTAAGCAGGTAACTGTTATCTGCAATAGATATCAAAAAGAGGGTTATGCCTGAAGGATACACAAGATGCACAAAATGTGAAGAAAATATGTACATTCAGTGCATCACTTACAAGAAGTTACTTTGGAAGAGAGCTGTCATTAAATAAAAAGGCCCTTCTAACCCTACATCTAGCTAATCCATCCACTATGATATTCAAGGCCTTTGGAATCCGATGAGTCTGCATGATCTTCCAATCATTTAAAAAGTGCCCAGTCTTCATGTATTGCTGTTTAAACTTTGACTTGATCTAACAGCATAAGTTGAGTTACCATTGATGTATCTTTGAGGTCATGGGTGATGTAGGATGGGTTCAGTAACTTTTAGATCTGGTGGTTTTCTTTTTAGGGTGAAGAAAGGTAATTTGAGTGATTAAGGATGAAGAATATTGGTGGAAAAGTAAGCGGATAGATGCTGTTTATCAAAGAATAAGCAGGACATTATAAAGAAGACAAGAGATCTTGCTGCTAGTGAGCAGCCTGGGGATAAATTGCTTACATGATGAAACAAGTTGGAAAAGAGAAAAAAACAGAGAAAAGCACCTGGATACATTCAGAACTACTAAACTAAACTTTTACTTTAAAATTAAACACCTCTAAATTTCAATTACAATGACTATTTATGGACTCAACATAAGGGACTGGATCAATGGATCTTCCTATAAGTCAATCGGATAAGAATGGTCTATAGGGTCTGAAGGTCAGATGCAGATGCCAAAGAGGATATGCCGGTGAAAGTGTAGCAAAGAGTGAAGGAAAGCTGAAAATGTTTTTGAAGGTCCTTTCCAAGGGGACCAAATCCCCTATTTATAGGGAAAGCTGGCTATGCTGACGTGCATAACTCTTCATTATTCCAAAACATTCCAAAGACACTAGTTATGTTGGAGTAGAGTTAGAATTCGTCAGATAGATGGCCGAACCATGCTAGATGGCTGGCCAAAATTTCAAAAAATTTTCTAACCTTTTTGGGAACCAATTTCCCAGTAAATTTGAAATTTTAGGATTGTTCTTGCATTGAATCGGACTAGATTTGAAACCAAGGAGAAGGGAGATTATACCTGATACGGAGACCACAAATCGCAGCTCCCAAGGTGGTAGTTCATGCCCAATATCACTCCTAAAACCAGCCTCCAACTGAAGATGGTGAAGTGTATAGAGAACCGATTCAACAACACTTGATTTCAGAAAATTTGCTATCCAACTTGCTTGGATTGAACAGGGTAATTGAGCCTGCTATTCTTCAGTGTTTTTTTTTTGTTTTTTTTTTTTGCAAAAACAAAGAAGGAAATTGATCTAAATCAGTTCTTGAAAGCCTAGGTCGTTCTAGGGTTTCTTGGGAGACAAAAGAGAAGAAGATAGAACAAGAGAGAGAGGTAGTATAGTCTTGTTCACCCTCTTCTCCTTTTATCTCTTAATGGAGCACACTCCTAATCTTGGGAGATTATCTAGATTTGAATTGGATCTGGACTCTTTTAACAATTAAACATTATCCTCTTGAGAGGATAAGTGCTCCATACCCAATACTAGACCCAGATTTGACCCAAATCACGTTGTCATGTGACAACTTAATTAATCTTATTAATATTTGGGCCTTTGGCCCATTTTCTTCAAAGATTCACGACCCTAGGTGTTGTATGGCTATGCCTAATATTGTATGGCGTGGGACCCCACAAAGGTCTCACTCAAGTCCATAAGGGTATGGTCCCACCTCTGAGAGAGGCCAGACCGAATTCATTGTTTAGAGTAGTGAACCCCTGAGCCAATCAGTACAGGCTTAGTTTGGGCCCAACATTTACACCTAAGTGATCGTTGGATTAAGCCACCCTATGAAGACCCAAGGATAATGGACTTAAGTGAGATAAAGCCCATTGGGTAATTAGCCCTGTAATGGTCTCTTACACTTAACCTTTCGGCCCATAATGATCAAAACATTGCTTGACAAGGAATGACCTCTCCCTTGGCTGCAAGGTGTAGTGCCACACTCTCTTCTCAGATGGATCCCGAGATTAAAACATTTTGCAAATTTTTTTCATAAAATAGTAGTATATACGATGTATAAATACATTTTGCAAAACTAGATTTCAAATACAATTGAAATCCACTACCGACAGTTTAGGTTTCCATCAGAGAGAGTGTAAACCTTGATATTCACTTTGTTTGACAAAGGGGCCAACTCTATTACTATGATCACCCACTCAGGTTATTTTCCAAACTACCCCAACATGCCTAGGTATTTGACCCTTGGTGGATCTCATTGATTGTCACATCAAAGACAACCTAGTCCAACACTTAGTGCAGTACCATAATCATGCCTAGGTATTTGACCCTTGATAGATCTCATTGATTGTTACATCAAAAATAGCCTAGTCCAACACCTAGTGCAGTACCATAATCAAGCCTGGGGTTACGTGTAACTTTCTAGTTTTGCCCATCTATCTCCAAGGTCCAGGGCATAACTGGAAATCAGTCCGGGTTCAGTGTTTCTTTCAAACACACGCTGCATGTGCTTGGGGTCTAACCCTAGTAGCTGAGACAAGCTGTTCCAACTATTTGGCAGTTGGAGAACATTCTAAACTAACACGAGTCTCATAAGTGTCCAGTTTAAGGGGTAATACACAGAAAATATACCAATATCAACATGAAATAATAATGTACTTTATTCATTTACAAATAAATGTTTATGTACATCAGTCTGATTGGAGCTAAGGGCATACATTGTCTAACAAGTTACGGCATCGGATTTTAGGCCACCTTAGGGTGAATACACGTGCAAGGAGGGGACTAGGTACTAACCTGTGGCTTTCCTTGTGTCCTTCACAATCTCACCACATGGCATAATTTGAGCCTATACGTTTGTCATGCCTAAAGTGCTATATTGTCTGTGTACAGGAATTGTGAAGCTAGGTTTCAGTGAATCCTTCCACAGGATCTGCTATTTCATGGATTTGACAGATATCGCAAGTCTCAGAAGCTGAATACTTAGGAATTGCAATGTTTTGGTACAATATTGTGGCAATAGGCATGTCTATCTCCTTACATTCCCTTCATATGCTCCAAACTCAACTAGAAATCTCAAAAATAAGGTAACACTTAAATAAGGACCATGACTCTTAAAATATTCCCAACAACCCATTACTGATCCTATTAAAACTAAACAAACAAAAAGCAACCTTAGGAGAGATCAAGAAAATGGAAATACTGAAATCCTGCAACAGAATAACACCCTATGAGTATCAAAACACTTCAGGTTCACAATATATTAATCTCATTGGATAGATATCTCAATAATCTATCTAATGACACCAAAATCATCTAAAATGTTAAGTTTTACCCCTGAAAAATTGGCTGATTACAACTTTAACTTTTCAAAAATTTAAGAGCTCTCTAGAAAATACTTTAAGCTATTTTGATACTCTAATGATTGACCCTTTTACTAGGATACTAACAAATTAGAAAATAACTCTTAAAAGAATCAAATTGACAAAATTCAAATAACCCAACAATATGTAATTGCAATTGGTATAAGAATTTGAGGAAACTTGGTTTCTTCTTTCATGGTTTCTTTCCCTTTTTCCTTATCTGGATCCATGGGTTTCCTCTATCACTATGTGAAGGCCTCCTTAGGAGAAACTGAAGTAATGCATCTTACTTCTGTCATTGTAGTCTTATTGCTGCATCTGGATGGGTTACATAGTGGAACATTGGACCACCATGAGTATTGAAACCACCATTAGCAAAGATAGAGAGTAGTTCTCTTTATATCTCTCCAGTACAAAGAGAAACTCCAGTGCTCCTTTGAGACATGCATGCATGAAAAAATCAAGGGTTTTTGTGCTGAAATTTGCCCCACTAATAGAGGACAGTGAGAGGAACTTGTGGAGAAGTTTGGGCCCCAAACCAATTTGCCACATTTTAAGATTCCTTGGTCATTTAGCCTTCTTTTCTAAATGACTTGAATATATACCTATGGAAACCCAAATTTCAAAAAAGGGCCTGCAGGGGAACCATATATGATACAAGTACAATACATTCTTTTTTTGAAGACAAATAAAAAACAAAGTTTTTTATTATGAGAAAAGCACACCCCAGAAAAAGAGAAAGTACAATACATTCTTGTGAAGAGTCTTGTTTAGATTCGTTCTCTTTTTGAACCTTCAAATTGTACCATATCATGTAGTGCATTTTAGTGGTCAGCAAGGTTCAAAATATCGATACAGGCCAATATGCCCCAACTGGCGTATCGGCCTGTGTTGAGGCTCGCTTTTATTTTTTTTAGTTTTTGTTTTTTCAAACTGGTTCAGAGGGATTGGTTTAAGGCCCATCTACCCCGTGAACCAGGCCAGACCCCTAAACACCCACTGCAGGGGCGTATTGGGAGGCCACCAATACGATACGTATCGGACAATATGGCCCGATACGTATCGGACAATATGGCCCGATACGTATCGAAATTTTGAACCTTGGTGGTCAGTATTTCATGTCAAAACATCCTAGAAAACTTTCCTTGTTCCCATTTTGTACAATACCAAGAATTCCTTCAAATATATTCATCTCTAGTTCTTTCTCTCCTAGCCCTGCTACTTGTCTATTTGAGTATTGTTAACTCTGTTGAATGTGATGATAATACATATAGTTTTCACATGAACATTTGACCATTATCCTTCTTTCTAAACTGCCAAATGATTATTCCTTTTTTATTTTCCTTTTGCGTTGTTCGTATTATTTTATTTTACCTTTGCTCAGAGTGAATTTTGTCTCCACAATATCATGTTTCTCTAGTTATCGGATAAATGTTTGGACTGTATACACATAATTACATGGATATGTATATGCATTCGCAAGTACTTGCTTACACAGGTGCATGTATATACCACTTTACATGCATGCATTCATAATTGTGCATACTGCATAGAGACACCTACTACTTGCATGTCTTTCTATTTTAGAAGAGATGTTATATGTTTGTATATATATGTATGTATGCAGCTTTTCTTACTTAAATTAAAATACCTTTTTTTTTTATTACAGAAGCCTATCAGGAAGGGTGTGGTTGGGCACACTCTTATGGTAGAGGAGCTAGGGCGTAAGAAGGTCAATCATGGGGTATGGCTTCTATTCTTCCTTCTGAATGCCTTCTTTAACATATTATATCTTCCTTGCAATGTTCTATTTGTATGTGCTGGATTTATGTGCTATATAGATCTTGTATTCAGTAAGATATGTTTTACTATTGTTTGAAAGAAAAAAAATTGCTTCAGCTTCTTCCACTCTCTCTCTCTCTCTCTCTCACACACACACACATGGATCTAATTGTTTAGTTTTTCCATATTTGCTCTTTGGAACTTGGTTTCTCATGGGTCTAACAAGGAAATATATATATATATATATATATATATATATATATATATATATATTCTTTTCAAAATTCCCTAGGATGTATATGTGCTACGATTTTACAATCGGCTGGACGAGACAAAAAAAGGAGAAGTAAGTAACCATTCTTTGTATTTTATTTGTTTCTCTTTGTTGCAACTTGTACTATAATCTGCAACACATAAAACATCAATGTATGAGGTCATTTGCTATATACTTTTACCTTTTGGGAAGAAGTGAGAGACTGTTCTGTAATTTGCCTTAAGTTCTAGAATTAAAACCTTATGGAAGTTGCTACCTGGAAGGTTCAATGAGTTTATTTTGTATTCAGAAGCCCTGTTGAAGATGAAATTAGTGGCTGAAGTCTCTAGAAAGATTCTTTCTTACCTTTTAAGGTTCAGATTGAGTTAAATACAGGGACATGTGGGTAACATTTCCCGGTCTCACTTTAATCAGGCTGGTCCCCAATCAAACGTCCAGATTTTTGAGTTGCAAATGTATAACAAACTGGGGTACTTCTATGTTGGCAAAGGGTGGTCTTCCATGGGAATAACCATACCAGGACCAGTTTCTCTTTTAACTCGCTTTTGTACAGCAAAATGTCTGAACAGATTGCAACAAGGTCTTCTTCCTTGGAAAAAAGAAGATGACGGGAGACTCTGTCGACCTGGTGAATCACAATATTCAGGGATAGACATTTAGAAATCTACAATAGAAAAAATTTAAATTCTCCCAGGTATTTTATGTCTTTTAATCATTTTATTGTTTATACACACACACACACACTTATAATTTTCAAAATCTGGAATCTAAACAACATTTAATCATATGCCCAAGGGCAACACCTGGGCCCCATACTTAAGCCCTTAGCACAGGTACTAAGTCTGGCCCTGGCTCAGCCCATGATCACCCCTAGTAGGAAGCAAATTGATGTGGTCCCCACTCCCCACTTTATATGAGAAAGAATTAAGATAGAGGGAAGTGGTGCAAAATTTGCATCAGTTTTTTTCAGATGCAAAATATGCACTGTTAATGGATGCAAATGGGACAAAAAGTACAAATTTTGCATCAGGTAAGAGTGCAAATCATGTCACAAACAAATAGATGCAAAACTGAACTGGGTGCGAAATTTGTATCCCGTTTCAGATTTGTATTGCAAACAAACACAGCCTTAAAAACACCCTGCTTCTTGACAAACTCTCTTTTGAAAGCGATCCCATAAACCTTTCTGAATCCCTTCTCACCTCTCATATACTCGTTATATGTTCAACCGTTGGCTGAAAAAGTTCCATCTATCCTCCTGACCTGAAACGTATTCTAATGCCATATTACAAATACGATGCATGGAATCTTATTATTCAAGTGAATTATGTTTTCTTCCACCTCACAAATATGAAATTGCTCTAATTATCTTCTTGAAATGGGTTCTTTTTAATGGATATTTTATTTCTTTGCAAGATTGCTTGTGCTACAGCTGGAGAAGCTCGGAAGTGGATAGAAGCATTTGATCAGGCCAAGCAGAAAGTATGAGAGTTTTTCTAAAATAATATATATGAAACAAAATGTTACTTTTCTGAAAATTATCATGGTTCTCTTGTTTTGTAAGGTTGTATCTGTATCATTTATAATTGCAGCATAAACCTTGTTGTTTATGTTTTTCGTACAAAATCTGTGTTGAGACTTCGGAGTACAGTTTGCTATCTAATAACTAATAACAATGGTGAGAAGAGAATTTCAGTTATAAGTAATACTAAAATTTTGTTTTTCCTTTTTGATTGGTAAATTGCAAATTTTGATTTAGAACTTTTCTTTCTTTCTGACAATGGAGAAGATTATATTTTATAAATTTTTGCATGGATGTTACATTGTTCTTTTATAACTTGTAATTATTCATCTATAATGCTAACATTATAAAAAATACTAGGACTCTTTCATCAATGAATTCCAATTCATCATCAAAAGAGAAATGCCCTCCTTTCATAGTGGAAGATACAATAGGGAAAAGTAACTCTCAACTTGCCAATGTTCATTGACAATAAAAACCCTAAATTGTTAGAATTGATAACCAAAAGATAAAAAAGAAGGAAAAAACCTATGCTAATTTGCCCAAAAGAAATTTAGTAATGAAGGATGGAGTGTGGGATTATGGTGAGGTGAGGGTGGACAATAGAAAAATGCCTGCCACACTTCAACTTCTTTATTCTTCTATGATTCTGATAGTTTAGAAAAATGTAAAAAAATGGCCTTTTTCGTTGATTCTATTTATAATTAATATTTCAGATGCTATAATGAAGCTAAAAATGTTTCATTTATCATACAAGTGTTAATTTATACTATAGATATTTTCTTGTATAAGATACATTCTGATATCTAAAAATATAGAGAAATTTATTGTAAAATTATTAGTCAGTAGATGTCAATATATATTAATTAAAACTATGGGGCTATGTTGGTTATTTAAAATTTTTATTAGAATATAGAGATTACCAATTATACTTTTAAAAGAAAAGAAAAAGGAATAGCATGAAGATATTTTGCCTTACTGTAGTTTCTTGTTGAATGGTAATAATTTCTCTTTTACGCTTAGGATGCTATCATATTTTGCCTTACTGCTAACTTTTATCTACAGGCTGAGTATGGGCTAGTGAGTGGAAGTGACACCAGAAGTAAACTAAACATGGAAAACGAGTATGCTTCATATCTTACATGTGGATGGTGTAAATGGTTTGCATGATTGTACATATTCTTTCAATTGTTTCAGGAGGACATCTAATCTATTGGTTGGTTAGAATGCATGAAGTTTTTTTTTTTCGATAAATGAAAGAAGTTTTATTAGCAAAAGATTGAAACTGTTACAAGCTTCCCTAGGGGGGGGGGGGGTGCAAGATGCAGCCACACCCTTGTGCCAAAACAACTAAAAAATTAGAAATCACAACTCAGCCCCGATAAAGAAAGTCCCTAGAAGCCCTTCGTTTGGCTAAGAAATCAGCCAATGCATTAACTGACCTGCTCACCCACTGTTTTTAAACTGCTGTTGACCTGGACGGTTGAACCATTCAACCCGAAAACCAGTCACTAATCCAGTTCCATTTACCTCCTAACCCGGAGGCAGAGTTATAAGAAAAACCGTTGAAAAGTCAATAAACTGTTGATCTGGCCATTCGAATCATCAAATAGTTCAACCCGGGCAACGGTTCACAAGTTAAAAACGAATTTCCATCCATACACTGATACACTCAGTCACTTCCTCTCTCTGATAAAATACTAAAATGACAACTGACAAAAGATAAAAAAGTAAGGTGAAAAATCCCAAGACTTGAAATATGATAAAATCCATTGTTCATTTTACAATTTTTTAACTAAATTAAAGAGTTATTTATTCAAGATAGTACGGTCAATTCTTTAAACTGTTGAATTGTACTTTTTTTCTTGTGATGTATATTATAAGAATTACTAGAGATAAATCCATTGTGATTTTATTTATTTATTATTTACATTTATTTTATCACGGGTTAATCCGTTTGACCTGGATGGTCGAACCGCTGACCCATGACCCGAAAGGAAAAACTGTTCCGTTTTCAGGTCGTTTTTTAAAACATTGTGCTCACCCATTGTATTCTAGTTGTCATGTTTCTTGTTAACCACTTAACTTTCTTTAGAAGGTCCCTGTATTTCCAAGTAGCAGAATCCAGATCCAATAGCTACCCTACCACCACCTTAGAATCTCCCTCAAAAATTAAGTTGGTCACACCAATTTGACTTGCAGTATGAGTTTTGAAGATTCAAACCCTAGTTTAGAGAAGAGAAGAAGAGTTTTGAGGGTTGTACAATAATACATGCATGGACAAGTATGCCCCTGCTTAGGTTGTAGCAGAACTACGTAAGAACATGACATAAAAGACCAACACAAGCCCAGGCATATTACACCCATATAAAACAAGTACATAATAGACAATAACAGGCCCAAGCCCATATGGTTAAGACCCACAACACTTCCCCCCCCCCAAAGCTGAGCATAGATATCTTTCATGCCCAACTTGCATAGAAGCTCTTAAAATCTCGACCTAGTGAGTTCCTTGGTAAACGCATCGGCTAGTTGTCTTGCAGAAGGCATGTAAAGAGTACACAAATCTCCAGAAGCAATCTTTTCCCTCACAAAGTGTTTGTCAATGTTAGAGTTAGTCGAATGAGGGGTAGATTAGTCTTTTTCAGTCAGTTTAAGTTATATGCTTATGTGGCAGTTCTAATTAGACTTCCTGTCCCATACTTAAATGGGGGCATTTTAGTCATTGTACTTAATTAAACCCCTAATCCATATTATGGTCGAATGGTAGGGTTTAGGCTACCAATTTCGACTGATTTGTTCTTCTTCTTCTAGTTCGAACTGCTGAAGCCACTGAACAAACATGGTATCAGAACATGACGTTGCTCTCTAAATCTGCTCCTCTCTGATCGTGACTTCCTTTTTCTTCTTTCTGGACTGAAAATGGAGAACACAGACTTGACCTAGGTCTGAGAACACTTCGGTCCTTCTTCCTCTGCTCAGAACTTGATTGTTTTTCAAGAAAATAACTCTAGAAGTAAGTGGATGGTCGACTGAAGCTCTCCATTGAGGTTGGTTACCTTTTTTTTTGTGCTGTTGGTATTTCTGGGTTGAAAGCCTTCAAAAATCTGCTCAGACTGATCAAAACCTAAAGAACTAAGTTGTTTGTAGCCTTGGTTCTTGGAAAAAAAGTCCAAGAACAGGCTGTGTTTACAGTGACCGAATGGTGTAAGGGTATGTTTGACCCTTTTGTGTGGGTCTGTAGATTGTTTTGAAAACTTTGTTGGTCACAAGTGACCTGAATCGACTGACAGGTTACTGCAGTGCTTGTGATGCTCACCCTTTATTGAGCAGCTTCAAGAGGGCTCGTATGTGGTTAGTGAGTTGCTGAATTAATGTCATTGTGATTTATGGTTCTGTGAAATCAGTAGTGGTGTGAACAAGAACAAAAGTTTGTGTTTTTTTTGGGCTGGAAGGAATGACCGAATTGCCTACATCAATTTTCTGCCTTGTTGGTGCTGTCTGAATGCTGGTTTACCTTTTGTTCTTTATCTAAATGGCAGTTTACACAGTGGTGATTGATTGTGACTGGTTGTGAACCTATCATCTGTGTTTGGAGACTACTGTAGTGTCTGGAACATCAAACTCCTAACAGCAGTACTCGGTTGGTGACTGGGGATTCAGCATTAGAAGTAGCATTGGGAGGGCATCATGGCAGCAACTGGAGATGGTTGTAGTGATCAGAAACCTAGTGTGGTGATTCCCTCTAACTATTTGGGTGTGCAGATGACTTCAATTAAACTGAATGGTGAGAACTATGTGCCATGGGCCAAGTCAGTGAAGGAGACTCTAAAGTTGTGGTGAACTGGTTAAAAGAGGATAACTCAAGGATATGGAAGTACAACAATGAAAAAGGAAAATTTAAGTGGCTAACTAAGGATGTTGAAATTCAATACAAATGGGTAAAGAGAAGTGCAAACTCACTGGCAGATGGTTTAGCTAGGCAAGGGGTTAATAGGAGCTCTTTGTTTTGGGCTTTATTGTAATTGTATTTGCTGCTCATTGATTGTTCTAGGGAGCTAAGATTGTTTAGCCTCCTTGCTTTGCAATTCTTCTTAACATTAATTAATACATTTCACAGTTATTGATAAAAAAAAGGGCCAAGTCAGTGGAAGTTTTTCTCAAGGCAAAGAGGAAAGTGAAGCATGTGAAGGAAGATAAACCATTAGCTAACTCTTTAGGGTTTGATGACTGGGAACAGGAAGATGCCCAAATCATGACATGGTTATGGAATAGTATGGAACTCAAAACAAGTGCCAACTTTATGTTCTTAGATACAGCTGAGGACATATGGGAACATGCCAAGAAGCTTTATTCTGGGCAGGATAATACTACGAGGGTATATCAACTCTATCAAGAGTATTTTGATCTGTAGCAAGGGAATAAAACCCTAGAAGAGTACTATGCCAGTATGAAAAACTTTAGAAATGAACTAAATGTCTATCGTCCCCTAACTCTGGATGTTAAGGTTTAGTAAGAACAAAGGGAGCAACTAGATGTCACTAGGTTCTTAGTGGGGCTAAAATCAGAGTACGAATCAGTTAGAGCCCAAATTTTGGGAGGCTCTATTCTTCCTACACTTGAGGAAGTATTTTCAAGGCTTCGTAGGATCTCCTTGGGTTCTACAGAGAGTACCACATCGTTTGACAGATAGGATTTGTGGCAGCCAGAGGAGGTGGACGTGGTAATAGAGGGGGCGGACATGGATCTTGAGGAGGTCGTGGTGGTTCCATATTTGGCCGTGGTGGTGGTCATGACTCAGGGGGAGGCCATGGTAAAGGAAAAGGTAACTCTGCTAGGAAGTGTACCCACTGTGGCAGGGAAGGACACTCGGTGAATTTTTGTTATGATCTCCATGGCCCACCTTCTACATGGGCAAATCATGCAGTAGCTGGTGGGGTTGATGTCAGTGATAACCAACAACCAAATCTCACACCTTCTACATCTACATCTGTTTCTGGGAAGGAGATGATGAGTGTACCACGCGATGAGTATGAGAGGTTCCTTTAAGCTACTTCACAACATACTACTGCCACCCTTGCTCACTTAGGTATTGCTTGTTTGGCATCCAAACCCTCTCCCTGGATTATTGACTCTGGAGCCTTTGAAACTTCATGATTGGGACTCCAGGTGTGTTCTCTTCTCTCTCTGAAACTTCCACATCTCAAACTGTTACCCTTGCCAACGGTTCCTCTTCTCTCATCTGTGGTGTTTTAATGTTGACACGACTTCTCTTTCTTTATCATCTGTTCTATATGTACCTAAATTTCCATTCAATTTTATGTCAGTTAGTAAATTAACTAAGGCCCTTAATTGCTCTATTACATTTTTCCCTTCGTTTTGTGTTTTTCAGGATCTCAAGACTGGAAAGAATATTGGTGGAGGGCATGAAGCTGGTGGATTGTATTATCTTAACGGTGGTGGGTCATCAGTTGTACTTCAGACTTCCCTCACTCCTCTACAATGGCATTGTTGGCTGGGACATCCGTTCCTCAAGGCACTCAAGATACTGGTTCTGCCTTTGAGTCATTTGTTGTCTTTATAGTGTGAGCCGTACCAATATGGGAAACACCATTGGGTTTCCTTCAGTCCTAGAGTTGATAGTCGTATGTTGAGTCATTTTGCTTTAGTTCATTCAGATGTTTGGGGTCCGATTAAAATAGAGTCTTATAATGGTTACAAGTATTTTGTCACTTTTATTGGTGATTGTTCAAGGATGACATGGATTTATTTAATAAAAGAAATGAGTGAATTATTTTCCATTTTTCAAAAACATGTTGAAATATGTATGCAATTTAGTGTTCCAATCAAAGTTCTTCGTTCAGCTAATTGTCATGACTACTTCCTCACTTCTTTTCAACAATATTTAGAACAACATGGCATCATTCGTCAAACTTCATGTGCATCCAGCCCTTAGCAAAATGGGGTGGCTGAACGAAAGAACCGTCATCTCCTTGAAATTGCTCGGTCTATTCTTCATCATATTAGTGTTCCTAAATGTTTTTGGAGTGATGCTGTGCTTATTGCTTGTTTCCTTATTAATCGGATGCCCTCCTTCATCCTTCATGGTCGGTCTCCCTTTTCTATTTTGTTCCCCACCTTGTCTCCCTTTCCATTAACTCCCCGGGTCTTTGGCTATGTGTGCTTTGTTCACAATCTGAGTCCTGGGTTAGACAAGCTAGACGCACGCTCTATTAAGTGTATCTTTCTTGGCTACTCTCGGACCCAGAAAGGGTATAAGTGTTATAATCCTATTACTCGGAAGTTCTATGTCTGTCCTGATGTCACGTTTTTCGAGTCCGTTCCGTTCTTCTTGGGACTTGAAGTTTCGTTATCTCTACCTTTGCTTCCTCTCCCTCTTCTAGTTCATGATCCCATACCGGGTGTTCCAGTTGGGGTTGAACCGTCACCTTCTCCAGTGCAGATTTCTACTGAACGACCACCGATCCGGCAAGTGTATACTTGTCGACAGATACCGGCACCTCCTCCGACTTCTACCTTGTCTACGGATCCTGTTGTTGCTCCTATCCCAGAATCTTCCGAGCTTGATCTTTCCATTGCTTTACGAAAAGGTAAACGTAGTTGTACCCTACATCCCATTTCTAATTTTGTTTTAGTCTCTCACTTTTTTGCTTCACATCACCAGTTTGTTTCTCTCTTGTCATCTATCTCTATACCTAAGGATGTCTAGGAGGCCCTTACTTCACCCGGGTGGTGTAAAGCAATGGAGGAGGAGCTCTCTGCTCTTCAGCATACTCACACGTGGGAACTCACTACTCTTCCTCCAAGTAAGCATGTTGTGGGTTGTAAATGGGTGTATACTGTTAAATACTTGCCGAATGGTAGTGTGGAGTATTTGAAGGCCCGACTTGTTGCTAAAGGTTATTCTCAGCTATATGGGGTGGACTATATGGAGACC
Source organism: Nelumbo nucifera (assembly GCF_055504915.1). NCBI lineage: Eukaryota > Viridiplantae > Streptophyta > Magnoliopsida > Proteales > Nelumbonaceae > Nelumbo > Nelumbo nucifera. The sequence continues at coordinate 30,351,774 of NC_142650.1, forward strand.
TTCTCTCCAGTGGCAAAGATTAGCTCAGTTCGTGTCTTAATTTCTCTGGCAGTTATTATGATTGGCCCTTGTTTCAACTTAACATTAAAAATGCCTTCCTTCATGGTGACCTCATGGAGGAGGTATATATGGAGCAACCACTTGGATTTGTTGCTCAGGGGGAGGATGGTAAGGTGTGTAGATTGAAGTGAAGTCGTGAAAAATTTTGGAATGAAACAATGTCGGGTTGATCACTCAATGTTCATCTATGATTTAGAAGCCGAAAAGATTTTATTAGTAGTCTATATGGATGACATTGTCATAACTAGCAGTGATAAATTGGGGATTGATAAATTAAAGATCTTCTTGTAAGAACATTTTCAAACAAAAGACCTTGAGAAGTTGAAGTACTTCTTGGGTATAGAAGTTGCCAGATCAAAACAAGGTGTAAATCTGTGCCAAAGAAAATATGTCCTTGATCTGCTGGATGAAACAGGACTGCTAGGTGCGAAACCAGCCGAAACTCCCATGGAACCAAATGTTAAGTTGAGTAGTGATACAAGTGAAATATTTGATGATCCTGGAAGATACAAACGGTTGGTGGGGAAGCTGAACTATCTGACTATCACAAGACCAAACATCTCCTTTGCAGTCAGCGTGGTGAGCCAATTTATGCAAAATCCTTGGATACCTCACTGGGGTGCAATTCTTAGAATTGTAAGGTACCTGAAGGGAGCTCCAGGCCGTGGGTTATTGTACAAACCAGGAGGAAGACTTGAGGTAGTTGGGTATACAAATGCAGATTGGGCAGGCTCTATGTCGGATAGAAGATCTACTACAGGTTACTGCACATTCCTTGGAGGCAATCTAGTGACATGGAAGAGTAAGAAGCAGACTGTTGTGGCAAGGAGTAATGCTGAAGCCGAATACAAAGCCATGGCACACACTACATGTGAATTAGTATGGCTGAGAAACTTCCTACAAGAAATTTGATTCACAATGGACAGACCTATGAGATTGTACTGTGATAATCAAGCTGCAATTCACATCTCATCTAATCTTGTTTTTCATGAGAGAACAAAGCACATAGAGATTGATTTCCACTTTGTGAGGGAGAAAGTCCTTACTGAAGAGATAAGCACAGAACATGTGGGCTCAGGTGATCAGTGGGTAGATTTGTTTACAAAAGGTTTAAACTCAGGAGAGTGAACTATATATGTAACAAGCTGGGACTATATGACATATATTCTCAGCTTGAGGGGGAGTGTTAGAGTTAGCTGAATGAGGGGTAGATTAGTCTTTTTCAGTTAGTTTAAGTTATGTGCTTATGTGACAATTCTAATTAGACTTCTTGTCCCATACTTAAGTGGGGGCAGTTTAGTCATTGTACTTAATTAAACCCCTAATCCATATTATGGTCGAATGGTAGGGTTTAAGGCTACCAAGTTCGATTGATTTGTTGTTGTTGTTGTTGTTCTTCTTCTTCTAGTTCGAATTGCTAAAGCCACTTAATAGACAGTCAATTTCAATATGTTTTGTTCTATCATGCTGAATAGGATTATTTGCAATGTTGATTGTAGCTTGATTGTCACAATATAACTTCAAGGGTCTACTGATACATATCCCCAATTCACCTAAGAGAATTTTGAGCCAAAGTAGTTTAACACCGTGAGCCATGGCCCTATACTCAACTTCAACATTTGAGCTAGCCACTATAGTTTCTTTCTTGCTCCTCCAAGTGACTAGATTCCCATCTATAAAGGTGAAATATCCTAATGTGGATCTTTTATCTCCAAGGAAACCAGCCCGGTCAGCATCAATATAGGCTTCCACATCAATTTTATCATGTTTTTAAAAAAATAGCCCCTTTTCAGGGCAGGTCTTGAGGTATCTTAGGATTCTATCTAGTGCCTTCATATGTGTGAAGTAAGGAGCATGTATGAACTAACTAACCAGATGAATTGAATAAGCAATGTTAAGTCTGGTGAGAGACAAATAGAGAAGCTTACCAACAAGTCTTTGGTATCTTCCTCTACCAGGATATAACTCTCCATCAACCTCTTGTAGATAATGATTTTGCTCAATGGGAGTATCAACAAGCCTTGTCCCTAGCTTCCTTGTCTCCTTCAACAAGTCCAAAGCATATTTCCTTTGACATATATAAATTCCCTCATTGGACCTAGCAACTTCAATACCTAGGAAATACCTTTGGGTCCCTAGATCTTTAATCTCAAATTCTAAGGCTTGGAAGGGTTTCAACTTCTAAATTTCACTTGGGTATTTCCCGTAACCACGAACATACACTATCATTGCAGTTAGCTTTTCTCCATTTCTTTCGTAAAATAATGTGTGGTCAACACTACTTTGTGGTATCCAACTACCACCATTGCTTTGCACAATCTCTCAAACCATGCACTTGGGGTTTGTTTAAGACCATATAATGCCTTCTTTAGTTTGCACACCTTTCCTCCAATGTCATACCTTGGAGGTGGGTCCATGTAAACCTACTCCTACAAATCCCCATTCAAGAAGGCATTCTTGACATCCAACTATTATAGTTCCCAAGAGAAATTTGCAACCAAATAAAGTAACACTTGAATGGTATTAAGATTTGCAACTGGAGCAAAGGTCTCTTTATAGTCCACACCCTCCTTTTCGGTGAAGCCTTTTGCAAATAGTCTAGCCTTATACCTCTCAATAGTTCTATTAGTCTTGTGTTTGATAGTATAGATCAATTTGCACCCCATAGCGCTCTTCTCATGTGGTAGATCCACTGGCTCTCATGTATCTACCTTCTCTCATTTCCTCATCCATAGATTCCATCCATTTGGGATTACAAACAACCTCGGAGTATCTGGAAGGAGGTGTGATAGAAGACAGAGTAGACACGAGTAATAGGCAGGAAACAAATGGGAGTAACACAAAAATCTATCATTAGGATGAAGAGTGCATGACCGAATAGGTTTCCTCAAAGCAATAAGAAGATCAAAATCAGAACTAGTAGAATTAGAAGAGTACCTTGGTCGGCATTAGTGGCATTCAATTGGTTGTGGCGTTCAGCTGGCATATCCCTCTTTCTCTTTCTATGATAAGGAATTAGCTCTCTCTCATCATCAAGGCTATGAGTACTGACCACAGTGTTGGGAGCACTCCCAACTAGGTTCTCATCAACCAGAACTAGGAGTAGTATTTTCAATGGGAGGAGAAGCATTTGAGAAAGAAGGAATAGAGGAAACAATTGGAAGAAATGAAGAAACTATAGGAGCAGAGACAAAGGGATTGTCCTCAAAGGAAGTCTCTTCCACCCCACTAGTCTCCCCCTAAAGAGAATTCCGAGAGGACTCAATAAAAAGGATTGTGACTCACAAGCAATGACATCTTTGGTGATAAACTTCCTTCCAAAATCAGGATCAAAACACCTTTGTGTGTGGGTGAATAACCCAAGAACACCCCTTAGATAGCTTTAGGGTCCAACTTGGTGCTTTTGAGGTCTTTCACATGTATAAAACAAACACAACCAAAAACTTTTGGAGGCAAAGAAAACAAAGGTCGATGATCTGGACAGAGAACAGAGAAGGGGGTTCTCATACCTAACACCTTGGATGGCATTTTGTTAATCAAGTATGAAGCTGTGAGTACTGCATGAGACAAATATCTCGTAGGAACCTTGCTATGAAACAATAGAGCCTGAGTGATTTCCATTAGGTGTCGGTTCTTTCTCCCAACAACTCCATTCTGTTGCGGAGTATAGGAAGATAGGGACTAATGTAACATCCCTTCATCTTCAAAGAACACATTTAGGGAATCCTTAAAATATTCAACAACATGATCTGACCAAAATTGTTTAACTTTCTTGCCAAATTGAGTTTCAGTTATCTTGCAAAAAATCATAGTGATCTAAGGCACTTCCTCTCGCTCTTTCATCAAGTAAATCTAAGTATATTTTGTGAAGTGATCAACAAAACTAATAAAATAACGATAGCCATCCATAGAAGTAATGGGTGAAGGACCCCACACATCAAAATGAACCAAATCAAAAGATCTTTTACTTCACTACTAGAATTTGGATAGGCTGCTTTACAATGCTTGAACAACTGACAAACATCACAGAAAAGACCTTCAAGAGACACTTTTTCAAAAAGATTTGTTAACAAAACTTTCAACAAAGGGAAAGACAGATGACCCAATTTGGCATGCCAAAGATAAATAGTAGTACTAGACTGCTTGCAGTCACTGCCATAAGTAGTTGATGCTTCAAGAGCTGAACTAATGTTTTTATTGAGAAAGTAGAGACCTCCAGCTTCACAACCACTCCCAATCATTTGCTTCATCCGTCGATCCTGAAAAGTACAGTGAAAAGGGAAAAAGGTTACAACACAGTCCAAAGTCTTTGTCATTTTAGAAACTGAAAGTAAGGTGGTAGTAAAATTTGGAACATGTAAGGTAGACTTGAGAGACAAGTCCTTTCCAAGTTGGATGTCCCCTTTCCTGTGAATAACAGAGAAATTACCATCAACAACTTTCATTTATCTTGTCCAAAAGCAAGATGATGTGATGAGAAAAGAGAGGAGTCATTAGTCATGTGTTCAGAAGCCCTAGAGTCAATAACCGATGAGTTGGAAGCTCAAGACTGGATAACACTAAGGGCTGATGCAATACATGTCTTGGTAAAAGATGAGGAAGCAACAAAGGACTGTTTTAGTCAAGCCATAGCTCAGTTGAGGATGTCTACCTCTTCAGATGTGAACTCTGGAAAGCTATTGGAGACATTAGTGGTCTGTCCCATATGAGGAGAAACACAAGAAGTAGCAATCTTATGTCCACCATCAACCATGTTAGAACTAGCTACATGCCCATAGGTCCCTTGCTCCTTATTTGGCTTCTTTTTCTTTCTTAACAACTACTGGTTTCAGGTGGGGATACAAAATCCAGCAAGTGTCCTTGGTGTGTTTCTCTCCCCCACAGTGTGAGCATTTCAGATTCGTCTTATCTCCCCCCTTTCCCTCTTTTTGAGTAGATGAAGCAAGGGCTGAATGTTCAACCTGCTGAGTAGATCCATCCATCTTTATTTCTTTCCTCCTAATCTCTTCATTTCTAATTAAATAGAACACATGCTGCAGGCTAGGAAATTCCTCCCTTCCTAAAATCTGAGACCTAATGTTCTAATTAAACACCCTTCCTTCTTCAACTTGTTTTAGGTACATCTCCTTATCTTTGGAGTCCTTCCAATCAACGATAAGGTGATGGTCCAGCTCCTCCCAAAGGCCCTCAAGGGTAGCAAAATATGTTGCAACTGACATATTTCCTTGGTTCAATGCTACAATATGTTGAGTCAACCTGTACACCCTTGCATTATTTTTGTTTTGTCCATAGGTGTTAGATAGCTTTTCTATATTTTGTAAGCTGTGGGATAATGCTAACTATTTTGGCCATCTTAGGTATCATGGAAGACAACAACCATGACATGACTGTAGTGTTCTCCCTACATTACTTTCCATGTGTTTTCTTCCAACTGTTGGATTGAAGTCTTTGTATGTATGAGTATTCGGCTGATAAGAGTTCTTATTAGCCTATACTTAAGTTTAAGTTGTCCTGTACTGGGCCTTTGTTACTGGGCCTAATCCTGTTTAATGTTTTAAGTTGTCTGGGTGTCCCATCACTAATCAGGGGCATTCTAGTAACTTCCTGTATCATTGTACTACACCATAATATAAATAATAGTACTGTCGACTGAGGTGAGAGTTCGACACTCCTGCATCTCTTCTTCTTCTTCTTCTCTTTTCTGCTACTTCGGCTACAGTAATTTAGCTTTCATGGTATCAGAGCATTAGCTTCTTCCTGGTTTCAGCCGGCACACACTCTCTTCTCTTGTTGTCTTTTCATCTTCTCTCTCCCTTTTCTGGGTTGCTGTAGAGAAGACCTAGGGGTGTAAGAGTGAAGCAAGTTCGAACCTAGGGTTTCTCTTGGTTGTGGGACTCAAGGGAAGTAAGACCCAGAAGTAGATGTCCTACTAGGTTATTTCCAGCAAATAGTAGCTATTTGGCTACTAAGAGAGGTCTGTGTAGGACAGACCTAGTTGAGGACTGATTTCAGCAGTCCTAGCACTAGCCGAAAGGGGCTTAGCTACTTCTACAGTTACAGCTTCGGTGCTCCAGCAAGACTCGCACAGACTTAGCTTCTTCTACAGAGCCCACTGTTCACTTGCTACTGTTGCGGCCTCGAACTGTTCACTCACTACTGTACCCGAACTGTTGCAGTTTTGGTTCAGCCCAAGTGAAGTCTATCTAGTGTTCTACCAGCACTGTGAACACTTTTACCATCATAGCAATGTGGCAAACAGCTCCAAGTTCAGGGTGGTTATCAGTCCGAAACCCCTCACCACTGCTGTGAGATTACCTAGGGAGCTGCCAGCTCCAGATTGTTCAGCACTGTGAACCCTAGTTGAGGACTGATGTCAGCAGTCCTAGTATTGGCCGCAAGGAAGGGCACTCTCTTTACAGTTGCAGTACTCAAAGTTCAAGTGGAGTCTGCATAGCACAATAGTTGAGAACCCTTAGCTTCAGGTTGGTTACCAGCCCAGAACTCCTTGCTTGCTGTTGTAACTGAACTGTTTTAGAACTGTGACAGTCTCGGCAAGTCTGAAACTGTGTTGAGTGCTGTCAGAACCTGCTGTGGTCATTTCAGCTAATCAGATCTGCTCCAGAACTGGTTCAGAACCTTCAGAACTGCTTCGGCTAGTCTCAATCAGTGTCACCTACACAGTGGCTGCAGTCAAGATGTCTTCAATACCCAGAGATGTTTCTTCTAGAGATAACAGGCCTGCGGCAAGTGGGAATTTTGTCGCTAGCAACAATGATGACAACTCACAAAATACACCAACAGTGTCTTCTTCTCCTATGGGACAGGTTGTTGATTCCTCTGGAACTGGTACATTGGGCTTCTCTGCTAGTGAGGTTGAGATCCTTAGTAGGGCATTAGCCCGTCTAAGAAATAATTCTTTTGCTTTTACATCTCTTGCTAGATCAGGTACAACCTCTGCCTTCAGTGCCACTGGCTCTATTGACTCTACTTCTTGGGTTATTGATTCCGGTGCTACTGACCATATGACACATATGTCTTCCCTATTCTCTTCATATCATTTGTTGTCTGGTCAGGATAAGATGAGAGTTGCTGACGGATCTTTCTCCACTATCTCTGGAAAGGGAATTGTTGACCTAAGCAAGGACCTCTCTCTTAAATCAGTTTTACATGTTCCCAGTCTTACCTCAAATCTCTTGTCTGTTTCAAAACTTACCAAAAATTTGAACTGTAGTATAACCTTTTTTCCTACTCATTGTGTCTTCCAGGACAGATTGACAAGGAGAACGATTGGGTGCGGTCATGAGTATGGAGGCCTCTACTACCTCGATGTAGACATCGGCTCAGCCTTACAAGCATCTGCTGCTAGTAATCCGGAAAGTGTGGAGTCAATAGCTAAGCTGCATCTTTGGCATGCTAGGCTAGGTCATGTGTCTTTCTCCTCATTAGAAATGTTGTTTCCCGAATTGTTTAAGGGCATTCCAAGTCAGAGTCTAACCTGTGAAGTATGTCAAATGTCAAAACAATGTAGAACTGTGTATCCAATTTCCAGCAATGAAATTTGTGCTCCTTTTGATTTGGTTCATTCTGATGTCTGGGGCCCTTCACCCATTGTTTCCTTTGATGGCTTCCGGTACTTTATCAGTTTTATTGACCACTACTCTCGTTGTACATGGATCTACCTGTTAAAAGGACGGGATGAAGTACCACGGATAACCATGGCATTTTGCAAGATGATTGAAACACAGTTTAATAAGAAGATTAAGCAATTCAGGTCAGACAATGCTGCTGAATACTTTGAAAAATCCTTGAACTTATTCCTGGAAGATGCTGGCATACTACATCAGTCATCCTGTGCTTATACTCCTCAGCAGAATGGAGTTGCTGAGCGCAAGAATAGACATCTATTGGAGACAGCTCGAGCCTTACTATTCCAACACAAAGTCCCCAAGCAATACTGGTCTCAAGCTGTACTTTCTGCATCATATCTGATAAACCGGATGCCATCTAAGGTGTTGGGTATGAAAACCCCTTTCTCTGTTTTGTGCCCCACTCTTCCAGACTTTCCCCTTCCTCCTCGGGTCTTTGGTTGTATATGTTTCATACATGTGAAGGATCCAAAGAAGACTAAGCTAGATCCTAAAGGCTACAAAGGGAATATTCTTGGGGTACTCTCCTACACAAAAGGGTTACAAGTGTTATGACCCTGTCTCCAAGAGAAAGTATGTCACCAGAGATGTGGTGTTCTTTGAGTCTCAACCCTATTTTCAGTCTTCTCAGAATCCTCTTCAGGGGGAGACTAGTGGGATGGAAGAGGATTCTCATTCTCCCTCCTTTTTTGTTCCCCTATCTACCTCGGGTCTTCCATCCTCTCCTCCTACTCCTTGTTGTGACATTCTGGGTCAACCCAGTGAGGCTCCCACTGTGCCGGTTACCTCTCCTGATGCTGCAGATGTTCTTGAAGGCTCCAGTAGGCAACAAAAAGAGATACTTACATACAACAGAAGGAAAAGGGGTCCTCAACCTCATGACAGCAACCAGTTGGACTCGGATCAATCTGTCTCTACAATCCAAGGTAATTTCAACTCTCATACTTCTGATTTGGATCTTCCTATTGCTCTCCGTAAGCCTATCCGCTCTTGCACCACCCGACACCCCATTGCTGATTTTGTTTCTTACTCACATTTATCTCCTGCCTATCACTCCATTGAAAGGTACAAGGCCAGACTTGTGGCAAAGGGGTTTACTCAGAAAGAAGGGATTGATTACAAAGAAACCTTTGCCCTGGTAGCAAAGCTCAACACAATTCGGGTTCTATTGTCACTAGTAGCAAATTTTTCATGGGAACTTCATCAGCTGGATGTGAAGAATGCCTTCTTAAATGGTGACCTTCATGAAGAGGTATTTATGGAACCTCCACCAGGCTATGACTTTAGTAGAAAGGTGTGCAAATTGAGGAAAGCATTATATGGGTTGAAGCAATCTCCCCGTGCATGGTTTGAGAGGCTCTGTGGGGCCATGAAGAAAGTGGGGTACACTCAGAGTGGTGCAGACCATACCTTGTTCATAAGGAGACAGGATAGCAAACTTACTGCACTCATTGTTTATGTGGATGATATGGTAATTACCGGGAATGACTTGGAAGAGATAAAAAGACTGAAGGAGTTTCTAGCTTCTGAATTTGAGATAAAAGACTTGGGTCATTTGAGATATTTTTTTTGGGATTGAAGTTGCCAGGTCAAGAGAGGGAATCTACATATGTCAACGGAAGTATGTTCTTGACCTCCTAGAGGAAACATGCATGATGGGGTGTAGGCCAGCAGATACTCCAATGGAACAGAACCATGGCCTGCAGGAATCAGTAGGGGAGGACTACTATGATAAAGAGAGATACCAAAAATTGGTAGGGAAGCTGATATACTTATCCCTCACTCGGCCAGATATTGCTTATGCTGTGCATGTTGTCAGTCAATTTATGCACTCTCCAAAGATTCCTCATATGAAAGCAGTTGAAAGGATTCTCAGGTACTTGAAGACTTGCCCAGGGAAGGGAATTCTTTTCAGGAAAAACAATAGAATTGAAATTGAAGCCTACACTGATGCAGATTGGGCTGGGTCTGTTGGAGACAGGAAGTCAACCTCGGGTTACTGTATATTTGTGGGAGGAAACCTGGTCACATGGCACAGTAAGAAGCAGAATGTAGTGGCTAGATCAAGTGCAGAAGCAGAGTATCGAGCTATGGCCCACGGGGTTGCTAAACTCTTATGGCTCAGAACTCTTCTTAATGAACTTGGCATTAAGGCTGAAGGTCCTCTCAGGCTGTATTGTGACAATAAAGCTGCCATCAACATTGCCAACAATCCCGTGCAGCATGACAGGACAAAACATATTGAGATTGATCGGCACTTTGTTAGAGAAAGAATTGTCTCGGGTGAACTCTGTGTGCCTTATACTCCATCTGAGATGCAAATTGCGGATGTACTGACTAAAGGGCTGGCAGCAACAAAGTTTAGGGACATGCTTGGCAAGCTAAACATGATTGATATCCATGCTTAGCTTGAGGGGGAGTGTTGGATTGAAGTCTTTGTATGTATGAGTGTTCGGCTGATAAGAGTTCTTATTAGCTTATACTTAAGTTTAAGTTGTCCTGTACTGGGCCTTTGTTACTGGGCCTAATCCTGTTTAATGTTTTAAGTTGTCTGGGTGTCCCATCACTAATCAAGGGCATTCTAGTAACTTCCTGTATCATTGTACTACACCATAATATAAATAATAGTACTGTCGACTGAGGTGAGAGTTCGACATTCCTGCATCTCTTCTTCTTCTTCTTCTCTTTTCTGCTACTTCGGCTACAGTAATTTAGCTTTCACCAACATTGGATTCTTAATCTATCATTGGTATATCCCAACAGTCCAGAACTTGTAATATGTAGCTTTGCTGAAATGGACCATTCCTTGAAGTTGTATTCATCCAACTTCACATTTATAATTTGAAAACTAGGGTAACTGGGATTCCCCATTTTAAAGAAACCCCATCCTGACCTGTTCTCTTCAGAGGTCACTTCATTGGTGCTTGAAGACATAGTAAACTTACTGCAATTCAGCATAAGTTCTTCTCAAAGAAGATGAGAGAAAAAAAAAAAAAACAAACTCTTAATAGCTTACAACAAGGGTGTAACAGTCCAAGGACAGTGTCTTCACTGTTAACATTCTCAGAAAACTAGTTTAGATGTGATGGGAGCCTTGAGCTGCAGCCTTTCTGCTGTCAACAGCCCAAAAAACTTCCTGGACTGTTACTTGACTGTCCATCTTCTAGACCTGTACATACCGGTCTCTCTAGTAGTTATAGTAGATTATTACCTGCAGCATGAGCTCCACTAGCTCATAGCCAACCAGCTTAGGATGTCCTTGGTCAAAAACCTCAAGGAAAAACCCTAGAGAAAAAATAAATTGTAGGGCATGGTTTCCGAGCCGTCGTTGACTTGGATGGTTGGACCATTCAGCCTAGAAACTGTCTAGGCAACCGGTTCCGTTTCACCCCCGAACCATTGTTTACCAAAAACCATTGACTTGGTCAGTGACCTGCTGACCCAGGTTGAATGGGGAAAAAGCTTTGCATCCCAGCCATTTCTTTCCAGCCCATGAATGCTTTCAATTACCTTGTCCATAGCCTGTCTCTTTCAAAGGGAAATCTCCACAACCATTTGTCTAGTACACATGTTGGGTGACAATCTCCACCCATTTGTTTATGGTACACATGTTGGGTGCTTAATTTTGTTGTTGTTTCATTATTGTATACAAATTTTGGCTTTTATTTTTATCAACTAGTAATTTCTTATATCATTTTGCTCTTTTGTTGTGGAAGGCTCAACCTTGAAGGACATCGGCCTCGAATTAGGCGGTATGCACATGGATTGAAAAAACTTATAAGAATTGGAAAAGGTGAATTGTATAATTATCATGTTCAACAATATCATTAAGTTATACACTATTTTTTTGGTGGCGATGCCATTTAGTATTATATATGGGTCTTTGGTGACATTTGAACTAATATTTGTATTGGACATTTTGGTTTGATTTATCATTTGCCATGGGGTAGTTGTTAGTGGAAAAAATTTTAGTATGATTTCTCACATAACATAATTTACCCAATTAGATTAATAACTGAGCATTTTTATATTTGGGTAAGTCCTATTTAGAATATCATGTAGATATTCCTTTAACATCTCTGCTAAGGTCAAAGAAAACCTCTTGATTCTGGTTTAGAAGTGTAATGATTGGAATAAACTAAGTAGAATTTCACTAGAGAATTTTCAAAGGAAAATTCTGGCATATATTCCCTCTTTATTTGAGAGAACCAACAAATATGAATAAATAAATTTTTTCTATACATAACAATTAAGTAGGGACGATAATAAGCTATATTTCATGAATACGGCTGTAGATGGCCTTTAAATAATGATTTTCTATCATGGTGTGAGGAACCATAATCAGCCAAATTTCATGGACAAGGCTGTAGATGGTTGTCTCCTTACATCTGTTTAAATGTGAGACAAGGAAGAAAAATAAATAAATAAATAAAGAGAGGGGTGAGAGGAGTAGAAAGAATAGGTATAGTCCTTCTCATAAAGGAGGTTGTAGAATATCATTGTGAATGGGTGGAGGTGGAACACTCCATTCCCTATGTTCGTCTTCTTCTTTCTTCTTTGTTCCTCATGTCCCTATCTTCTTCTCTTTCTCCTTTCATTTGTCTCCTGTAGCTAGAAATCCTATAAACATAATAGCATTAGCCCATCGAATGACATTAGTCCTCTCTCCTATAAGGAAAGGGGTATATATAGAGGAGGGGGGTGGTTAGGTAATTCCCCACCCATCTTTTCTTAGTGTGCCATGTGTTACCCTACTTAGAATGGCTTAAGGGAAAATAACCCTATTTTTCTTAAGGTGACTTGTGTCCCCCCACTTAAAATGGCTAACGGAGGGAAAAGAACCCTCTCTTCTTAGGGTGCCATGTTTCACCTCACTTAAGTGGCTAGATGAAGGAAAAGAACCCTCTCTTTATGATGGGACAGGTGGCATCCCTCTTATACAAAAAATAGGACACCTCATAAGATTATGTAAGTTTTGTTAATTAATACAAATTTAATTCTTTTAGGCCCTGCTGTCCCATTAAATGAGCTCTAGTACAGGCCCATTAAATGCCTAATGAATCATTATTAGGGCCTAATGTCTTTTTAACTAATCTAGGGCCTTCTGTCCAGAAGACTAGCTTGGGAAGAAAGGCCTTCTGTGATTGAGAGTATTTTCATAACCTGTTCCTAGTGCAGCAAATTTAAGGATTTAATACTAGTTACTCAACTCAACTAAGTATTATTCCAACTTTATGGGTTCAGCTACATGATTCTTGTTTCATCATTCTATTCTATTTATCAGTGTTAAATTGTTTCATCATTCCAAATTTATGGGGTCACCATGTCAATTTTTAAACTGTGAGCCCTCAAATCATTTCTCAATACTTTAACATGTGCTCTTTTTGGCTTGTCCCTAGTTTAGACTTTTCAACTTGCAATAGATCACTTCTTATTTGTATTGTAAGATTTGAACTGGACTAACAACCAGAATGCCCTGCGGATCCCTGGTTTTACCAGTTAAGCAGGCGGTTTGCCTATTCAGCCCATAAACCCGCCAAAACCATCATTTAACTGGGACCCGGAAAGGCCACTGGTTCCTTGTTTTCATGGTCTGACCATCCGGTCCGGGACAAGTCTTACAACACTGCTTCTTACTGGTGCCATGTATGGTCTTCTATTAATCCACATACCCTCATTTTATTAACTATTGGGTACCCCTAGGTTCCAATCAATATGCCCATTTTTTATCCTTTCTTTTCAGGTTTTACTGTTTTACTAAGTGGCTGTTACTGTGATGGTAAAATCTCATGCTGACAAGTGTGTATGTGGGTTTGAGTCTGCAAGTGGCTACTTTGTGTGAAAAATGATGGAGGTTAGGTCTGATCCAGTATGTCCATGCTAAGACTCTAGAAGTGTAGATAGTTGGGACCAGCATGCAAGGGGGGGGGGGGGGGGGGGGGGGGGGCTGTAAATAGACCTGTTAACAGGCCAGGCTTCGGGCTTGGGATTCAGGCCAGGCCTATTCAAATTTTGGCAAAAGCCCAGCCCACGCCCCACCCATGAACAGGTCTATCTGTAAATTGGCTGTATATGGTTGTACCCTCCAGTATACTGTTGTAGCATGTCGCCTTTTAGGGAGTAGTTGATCATTCTTGACACCCCTTTTAGCTTCTCTTGTCTTTTCTCTTGATGCTTCTTGGTTTCAGATTAGAACCCTACTGAAGTTTCTATATCTATAGGGTAACACAACATCAGGTGATGTTTCTCCCCTTCTTCTTCTTCTTCTTCTTCTGTTCTTATCATTTGTCTATTTTAACATTCACATCTCTAGTATACTCATTTTTTTTGTACATGTTGCTTGACTGCTAGGAGTAGGTGATATTTTGACAATGGATCACAATTCTGGTATTGATGGACATTCTGCCATGCAGAGATGGGGAAATTTTGCTAAGACATTTGGGAAATCTAAAGACATGGAATTAGTTAATAAACTTTCAAGGAATTGTTAGAAGTATAATGCATGTTTAAGGTTCAATAGACCATAGCAAACAACTACATAAATCAAATAAGAGAAGGTTAAGAGACTTAAAAGTAAATCTCCAGGGAACTAGTGTGTGGCAGGGAAAGGCAGTCTGATTTGATGTTCCTTAGATGTTTGCTGATCTGTTTTGAAGCTGTGTCTGGATTAAAAGTAAATCTCCAGAAAAGCCATATTGTCCCAGTAGGGGAGGTGCCACATACTGGTGAGCTTGCTAGCACTCTTGGTCAGGTGGGAGAGCTGCCAACAAAATATCTAGGGATTCCCCTTGGTGCCAACTACAGATCTGCTGCATTATGGGATCCAGTTATTGAGAAATGTAAGAGAAGGCTCTTCAGCTGGAAGGGTTGTTTCTTGTCAAAAGGTGGGAGGTTAATGTCAATTCAGGGTGTGATTTCTAGATTGCCTACCTATTATCTCTCTCTCTCTCTCTTTCTCTCTGTTCTTTTTACCAGCCTCAGTTGCTAGTACTTTGGAGAAATCAAGAAAGGATTTCCTTTGGGAGGGCCCAGCAAGGAAAGAAGCTCCACTTGGCAGCTTGGGATTCCATTTGTTTTCCCAAGGATTGTGGGGGTGTGGCGTGTGGGTGTGAGGACCCTTGGGGGGGGGGGGGGTGAATGATACTTTGCTTAGTAAATGGCTGTGGAGGTTCGAGGTTCGGTGTGGAGGATAATCAGTTGCAGAGGCAAGTTATAGAGGATATGACAGCTCCCTGTTGGGTTGGTTTACTCTCCCTTCTCACCTATCCTATGGCACTAGTGTGTGGAAAGGTATTTTGGCACGCCTTCCTCATTTTCAAAGACATCAGATTTAAAGTTGGGGAGGGTAGCAGACTGGCTGCACAAAGTTAGCATACCTTTGGCATTCATTTGCACACAGTGGCTGCACAAAGTTTCTCCATCCATTCTTCTATATTAATAAAGCTTTTTTTTTTTTTTGTTTTTATCAGTATTATCTTTACTGTGTAGACACATAATAGAGCATAAGTAAATCCTGTATCCTTAGCATTGAGACACATTAATTCACCTTGTTTTACTTTTAGAGTATGTATACATGGATTTGTAGAGTAATGGTATTGAGTTGCTGCCATTTTCTGTTTTCTTTTGCAATTGTAGGCCCAGAAATACTTCTCCGCCGGTCATCAGGTTTGGGGGACAGTTTCAGGTCAGACAGATATTTTGGAGGGAATGTGGATGATGCAATTGAACCACATGAATGGAAATGTGTTCGCACAATTAATGGTATTCCTTATAGCTGTCATGGTTTTTTCTGGTTCCGTCTTTGTGATAGATTATTGTCTTGCTTACATTTCTTTGTTTGCTCCACAAAGGTTGTATTTGAAAAGCTTCATGTATCCCATTGTAGATACATAAGATCCGTAGCATATGTGTGCTTTAGTACAATCATAAACCTAGGACTGTTCATTGGCTAAACAACATTTTTAGCTACTCTTGTTTTTGATAATTAAAAAGGATCAATTTCATTAATAAAAACTAGTGCGGTTACAAGCTTCCCTTGGAGAGGCACGAGCTGCGTCCTCTCCTACCAGTAGGAAGAAAGACAAAAGATAGAAAACAGATTCAGTCTACAATTGAGCCCAATACAAACTTTCCCTATTTACCCCTTGCTTTGCAAGACCATCAGCCATAGAGTTAGCTGACTTCCCCACCCATTGTATTCTCACTGTCAAGCTTCTTGTTAGGCAGTTGAACTTTTTAATTTCATTCTTAAAACACCACACTACAGACTCCCGATTTTGTACCCAGCCCACTACCACCTTGGAGTCCCCTTCTATTATCAACTGTTCCACACCTATCTGCACTGCTAACTGTACTCCCTGGATAGTGGCAGCAAGTTCCACCCTAGTAGAGTTTCCAACTCCTATGGGTCCTGAGAAAATAAGAACCACATTCCCACTCTCATTCCTCAGTACCCCCCTCCCACCCTGACGGACCAAGATTACCAACCACATTCCCAAGCCATGCTCACTTTAGTCTTTATGGATGAGCAATTAGCCACTGCTAACCAATTCCTCCACATATCATTGAATGAGAATTGATGGAATAGGTCCAGTGATTTTAGCCATAAGATCACCCTATTTAGAATGCAGTCCTTCATCTCTTCTGGGCTTCTCTCCTTCTCTTGGAAAATTCTGGCATTCCTTTCTTCCCACACAGACCAAATCAGCGCTGCTCTTGCACACCTCCGCATAATTCTTCCTCTTCTGTGCCGCCAAGGGAAGAAAGCAGGATCAAAGAACAAACTTACATCTGCTGGCCTAACCAACCTGCACCCAAACAATGAGAAGAGCCACTCCCATAACTCTGCAGTAAATGAACAAGATATTAGTTTATGGTTACAGTCCTCACCATGTGACCTGCAAAGAATACACCAGGAAGGTGAGAGACAGAGAAAAGGTCTTCTCTTTTGTAGAGCGTCAAAGGTGTTTATTTTCCTATAATACACTTCCCAGCAAAAAGCCATAACCTTAGGGGGAACAGGCCTGCACCAAATTTCCTTAAAAGGGAAAGGCTGATTGGGGGTAGACTGAGTAATGGATTTAAAGAAAGAAGCGCATGAAAAGGATCCATTCCGCTGGGGTGTCCAAATCCGAATATCAGGTTCAGAAGGGTCCAAACATACTGTATCAAGTGGACTTAGCAGATCTGTGAGAGACACAATTTCCTCTTCCCTTAAACCTCTATGAAACCCAAAGTCTCAATTTGGTGTTAATGGGTCATTCATAATGGAAAAAAACTTTGACACAAAACGCTTTTTGTACCGTGAAACAGAGAACAAAGAAGGGAAAAGGTCCTTCAATGGAGTCTCTCCCACCCAAGTATCCTCCCAAAATAGGACTGAGTTACCATTGCAAACATCATACCTGACAAAACTGAGGAAATCATTTTTAGCTACTTGAATTGTATTTCTGTAGCCATAGTACATGTTGGTTCCTTGGTTAAGAGCATATCATGGAAAAAGACTTGTATGATGAGTTTGTTTTGTAAATTTTGTTTTTTTGGCTCTGTTCTAACTTCTAATTAATTAACTCTGAAAGATTAGAACTTAGTGAATTACCTATTAAAATCTGAACTTAGTGAAAAGGTCCTTGTCTTTCCTCAAGAAAGAGAATGGACTCAATCATAAGCCCATGAAATCCAACAACTTTAAGATTGTTTACAACCTAATTAAATGGGTTGGGATCATTTCTACAGCCCAAGGGCTAGCAGGCTAACTAGAGCCCATTTGGACTAAAGAGGTGTTCTATACCGGTTTTCTATCTCTTTAAGTAGGAGGCCAGGTGTCTTTCACCTATAGGGAGGGGTAACCAACCCAATCCCTATTTAAGTTCTTTGGAGGGAGGCTCCTCCTCTAGAGAAAAGATTTCTTAACAACCAGAGTCTTAGAGAGTCTTAAGGAAGTTAATAGTGAAAAGAGAAGAAAAGAACTCTTGTGGAGAAAAAGGAAGAAAGAAAAAGGAAGGGAAAAAGAGAGCACATTCATGGGTAGGTGAAGGGAATCTTCTCTGCAAATATCTTCTTCAAATATGTATTCTATCTTATATTATTTAGTTTTCCCCTTCTCTCTTTCATTCAATCTCTAAATTTTACTTGCAAGAAAGGAAGTAGAGGAAAAGAAACCATCTATAATTGAGTACTTCTACTTGTTTGGTTATGGTTCCTCTACCAAAGCAAGTTAGTGATTAAACTGTCTACAGCCTTGCTCCACAATAGTTCATTATGGCTCCCTATAAATGCAAATCTGAGGATTGGAGAAAGGAGGGATAAAATTCATTTATAATCTGATTGTCTAATTTGACTAATCACAGTTCCCTTTCCAAATGCAACAGCCAGAAGAATGGTGCCATCTAGAATAGGGTTATTTCATCCAACTGAATACAGCTTATTGTAAAGAAAAAGGAGTGGGAAGGAAATATTTGTATCAATAATCTTATTTGTACAAAAGAAAAAGGGAAATGTGATGTTGTAAAATTTTTTATTGTATTTACCCCTGAAAAAGTAATGATAACATGGATAGGCTAAGGTCAATACATCTTGGTCCTGCCTATAACCCCCTAACCAAGGAATTGGCTGATTATCCAATAATATGAGATATTTACTCTAGAAAACAATATTTTTTTGATAAGTAAAAGGATAAAAATTTATTAAAAGAAAAAAGAAACTGAATACAATCTCAGAGCAGGTGTTAGTATAACATCCCCAGACCACACAACTACGACAAACCAACAAAAACAACAAAAACAGAGAAAGCAAGAGAAGCACATCATTTCTGCAACAACAGTGCCAAAGAAGCAATTCACCTACAAAGCCACAGGTCAATCTTCCACCTCACTGAGCTCTTCTTGGCCTCCCTCCTTACCCCAAGATTCTCCCCCCAACTCTTCAGAGACCTTTCTCAAGCTTTCTTCTCTCCTTTGTCTCTCATAAGCTTCCAAGGCTTTCCTTACAACATTCTCCCCCACCCCCACCCCCTTAAAAAGAACAAGCCCAGGGATTTACCAACTTCCACCTCTCTATCGACTAGAGTCTTCAAATCCAAATCCATGCCACCTTTCTTCATGTCCTTATCATTTGGATCCTCCTTAGGAGAGACCTCACTTGAATCAGATTCATCCCTCTCAACTTTCTTTGACAAGTTCATATTGATCAACTTCTCCTAGTTAGAACCATCTTGACGAGGTTTATTTTTGACCCCATTTGGATGAGAATGAAGAAACCGAGCAAGATTTCTCCCGACTCGAAGAACTTAGTTTAATCCTTCTTCTTTTGTAGATCTTTTTATACTTGTCATTCCAGCTCCCACAAGGCCCTCCTTTAGCCTTGAGAAAACTTTTGTGATATGCACTACATTGAGTTTGCTTGAATATTTGTTCTTTGGGATTTCTGAATCCTCACTATTGTCTGCTACACTCACCTCTTTTCCCCTGCGACCCAAATCAACTCCCAACCTTCCAACAAACACTTCCGAGACCCAGTAACTAGTGTCAATCCTATGGTCCTTGACTTCCATTCTCTGAATCAGAGACCTGCTTGCCCTCAACTTTTTGAAGACCGTTCCTTTCTTCCCTATCCCCTCCTTCCTTCCAAACCTTGTGATTGCCCTCCACCTCCTCTACCCCCGCCTCCATCCTAGCTTTACTCGTAATCTTGTAACCCCTGTTCCCAGATCCTTCTCTGAGCTTCCTCCATGTAAACTAGAAACAGAGTCCCTACACTCCTGGCTTAACTCCAGATGGTCTATTGGCCTTTTCCTGATATATTAAATTATGACATTTCTCTATTTGTGTAGAAAGTGCCCCCTGGCAAGGTGCACAACAGCTTAAGAAAAGTGACAAAACTATCCTCAAATACTCGGACAAAATAAATGTGCATTTTCTTAATATTAACCATCTAACTCAATTCTCCTAACTTATTTGATGAAACCATATGTACTATACATGATACATGGAGTAGGTAATGTTAGGATTTTTCTTTGGACCTATCCATATGTTATTTATTTTGTTCATTTTTCTTGAGGGGAGGGGGAGGGGATTTTATATGTGCCTATTCTAAATAATTTCATTTCGTGTTTTTAGGTATAAGAATATTTGAGGATGTGACCAACTTTAAGGTAGCTGCCACCTCATTTGAATTTCATGTATTAGATCTTGTATCATGTGCTTCATGTTTTGCAATATAAAGTAGACTTATCAAATATTTTTTTTGACTGGCAACTTCCAAATTTAATTAAGTGAAAGAAAAATATGTTACATGAGGATTGTGAACCAGCAAAGAGGATTAGCCTCAACTACCTTCCCTACCCCACATTCACATTACAACTACATGTCTTGACTTGTATAAACCCTCTATTAGGGGTGCAATCGAGTCGAGCCAAGCCAAACTTTGGAATGTCTTGGCTTGGCTTGACTAAAATACTAGTAGGTTTGAGTTCAAGTTCGAGCTCGATTCAAACTATATTTTCCAGTTTGAGCTCGGTTTGATTACATATTCAGTGAGCTCGAATTCGGCTAGAAAGCTCAAAAGTGAATATATTTTTATATTTTATAGATATAAATATAAATGCATATGATATATTTTTATAATATATAGTATATTCTTATATTATATATAGAATATAAAAATATATTTTCGTAATATATATATATATATATATATATATATATATATATGATAATCAAAATTGAATTCATTACTCATGTTAAAGTGAGCCGAATAAGGGTAGTTTAGTCATCTTATCTTTGTTAAGTTTTTTACTTATGTGGCAGTCTTATTAGAGACACTCTGCCCCACACTTAAGTAAGGGCAGTTTAGTCTTTGTAAATGTGATTAGAGACTAATAACTATTAAGGGGTCGACTGATAGGGTTTACCCATCAGATTCAACAGTCCCTTCTTTTCTTTCTTCGTCTTCTCTTCTTCTCCCTCTTCTTCTTCCTCCTCTTGCTGGTTCCGGTTACTGTAGCAGCAGTCCAAACATGGTATCAGAGCCATGTTCCTGACCTACTTCAGTTCGTGAAACATCTCAGCAGGGTTCGTGACCTCTCTTCCTTCATTTCTGGGCCGTCAATGGAGAGAACTGGTTCATCCTAGGTCTGAAACACCTCAGCTCGTCTCTCTCTGCTGCGCATAACCTTCTTCATTAAGAAAAGCAGCTTCAGCAGTGAATGGTTGGTTGAGACTCTCAAAGGAAGGTCGGTTATCTCTTCTCCTTGTGTTGCTGGTATTTCTGGGTAGAAAACCTTCAAGAACCTGCTAGTACTGATCAGAACCTAGAGAACTAGGTTCACTGTTGCCCTAGTTCTTGGAGAGAACCCCAAGAACGGGCTGTGTGTACAGTAGCCGAATGGTGTAGGGGCTGCTGTAAGTTGCTGAGTGGTGTAAGGGCTACTGTAAGTGGCCGAGTGGTGTAAAGTGTAATGCAGTGACCTAGCCGAGTTCTTTGTGGTCGTGTAGTGCCCTCTTAAAAGTGTTAAACAGGTCTGTACTGGGTGTAACAGATATGACTATGTGGTGGTGCTTGTGATGCACAATCTTTATTGAGTGGCTGTAAGAGGGCTTGCATGTGATTAGTAAGTGTTAAATTGATGTTTATGTGGTTCGTGGTGTTGTGAAATCAGTAGTAGTGTGAACAGGAACAAGGCATGTGTACCCATTGTTGTGTTTAGGGGCTGCTATAGGAGCTGGAACATCAAACTTCTAATAACAGCACTCAGTTTGTAGCTGAGAATTCAGTTAGAGGCAACGGTGAAAGAGTATCATGGCAGCAATGGGAGATGGGTGTAATGATCAGAAACCTAGTGTGGTGGTTCCCTCTGACTACCTAGGTGTACAGATGACCTCAATTAAACTGAATGGGGAGAACTATGTTCCATGGGCCAAATCAGTGGAAGTTTTCCTCAAGGCAAAGAGGAAAGTGAAGCATGTAAAAGATGATAAATCACCGGCTGACTCTCCAGGGTTTGATGATTGGGAACAAGAGGATGCTCAAATCATGACTTGGCTATGGAATAGTATGGAACCCAAAATTAGTGCCAACTTCATGTTCCTAGATACGGCTAAGGATATATGGGAACATGCTAAGAAGCTGTATTCTGGACAAGATAATACAACAAGGGTATATCAACTTTATCAGGAATACTTTGATTTGCAACAAGGAAACAAAACACTAGAAGAGTACTATGCCTGCATGAAGAATATAAGGAATGAACTCAATGTCTATCATCCCCTCACTCCAGATGTTAAAGTTCAGCAACAACAGAGAGAACAAATAGATGTTACAAGATTCTTAGTGGGGTTGAAATTGGAGTATGAACCAGTTAGAGCCCAAATATCAGGGAGCTCTACTCTTCCTACACTTGAGGAAGTATTCTCATGACTTCGTAGGATTTCTTTGGGACAGACAGAGAATCCCACACAGTCTGATAGATCAGCACTTGTGACAGCTAGAGGAAGTGGACGTGGTACAAGAGGGGGAGGACATGCCTCCCGAGGAGGCCGTGGCAGTTCCATGTTTGGCCGGGGTGGTGGTTGTGACTCAGGGGGAGGCCGTGGCAGAGGGAAGAGTAACTCTGCAAGGAAGTGTACTCGTTGTGGCAGGGAAGGACACACGGTGAATTTCTGTTATGATCTACATGGCCCTCCCTCTAAATGGGCTAATCATGCTGTAGCTGGTGAGGTTGATATCAGTGACAGTAAACAGGCAGACCTAACTCCTCCCACATCTACATCTACTTCTGGGAGGGAGATGGTGAGTGTACCACGTGATGAGTATGAACGGTTCCTTCAAACCACTTCACAGCATACCACTGCCACTCTTGCCCACTCAGGTATTGCTTGCATGTCATCTAAAACCTCTCCCTGGATTATTGACTCTGGAGCCTCTTATCACATGACCGGGACTCCAGGTGTGTTCTCCTCTCTTTCTGAAATTTCCACATCACAAACTATTACACTTGCCAATGAGTCTTCATCTCTCATCTGTGGTGTTGGTAATGTTGACATGGCTTCTCTTTCTTTATCATCTGTTTTATATGTACCTAAGTTTCCATTCAATCTTATGTCTGTTAGTAAAATAACCAAGGCTCTTAACTGTTCTGTTACCTTTTATCCTTCCACTTGTGTTTTTCAGGATCTCACGACGGGGAAGAAGATTGGTGAGGGGCATGAAGCTGGTGGATTGTACTATCTTGACGGTGGTGGATCTTCAATTGCTCTTCAGACTTCACTTACTCCTCTACAGTGGCATTGCCGAATGGGACACCCTTCTCTCAAGGCTCTCAAGATATTAGTTCCGTCTTTGAGTCATTTGTCAGTTTTGCAATGTGAGTCATGTCAGTTTGGGAAACATCGTCGTGTTTCCTTCAGTCCTAGAGTTGAGAGTCGTATGTTGAGTCCTTTTTCTTTGGTTCATTCAGATGTTTGGGGCCCGATTAAAATAGAATCTTATAATGGGTACATGTTGAATTATTTTCCATTTTTCAAAAATTCCATGTTGAAATACATGCACAATTTGGTGTTCCAATCAAGGTTCTCCGTTCAGATAATGGTCGTGAATACTTTTTTACTTCATTTCAACAGTATTTAGAACAGCATGGCATTATTCATCAAACCTCATGTGCATTCACTCCTCAACGAAATGGGGTGGCTGAACGAAAGAACCGTCAACTCCTTGAAACTGCTCGGTCTGTTCTTCATCATATGAATGTTCCTAAACGGTTTTGGAGTGATGCTGTACTCACTGCATGTTTCCTCATTAATCGGATGCCCTCTTTCATTCTTCATGGTCGGTCCCCCTTCTCTATCTTGTTCCCCACTTTATCTCCATTTCCATTAACTCCTCATGTCTTTGGTTGTGTGTGCTTTGTCCACAATCTGAGTCCTGGAATAGACAAACTAGATGCACGCTCCATTAAATGTGTCTTTCTTGGCTACTCTCGGACTCAAAAAGGACACGTGTTATAATCCCATTACTTGAAAGTGCTATGTCTGCCCTGATGTCACCTTTTTTGAGTCTATCCCCTTCTTCTCAAGACCTGAAGCACCTTCGTCTCCACCCTTACTTCCTCTTCCTCTTCCTGTCAGTGATCCAGTTCCAGATGCTGCTATTGGAGTAGACTCATCACCTCATCCAGTGCAGATCACCACTGAATGACCACCGATCCGGCAAGTGTATACACGTCGAACGACACCGGCCCCTCCTCCAGCTTCTACCTCATCTGCGGATCCTGTCATGGCTCCTGTTGCTGAACCCTTAGACCTTGACCTACCCATTGCCTTACGGAAAGGTAAACGCAATTCTACCCTCCATCCCATTTCCAATTTTGTTTCATTATCTCGTCTTTCCACCTCACATCATCAGTTTGTTTCACTTTTGTCATCTATTTCCATACCTAACAATGTCCAAGAAGCTCTTAGTTCACCTGGGTGGCGGCAGGCAATGGAGGAGGAATTTTCTGCTCTTCAACATACTCAAACGTGGGAACTCTCTACTCTCCCACCTGGTAAGCACGTTGTGGGCTGTAAATGGGTGTATACTGTGAAATACTTGCCAGATGATAGTGTGGAGCGTCTGAAGGCCAGACTTGCTGCTAAAGGTTACTCATAGTTGTATGGAGTGGACTACATGGAGACATTCTCTCCGGTGGCTAAGATTGGCTCTGTTCGAGTGCTAATTTCCCTGGCAGTTATGTATGATTGGCCTCTGTTTCAGCTTGACATAAAAAATGTCTTCCTTCATGGTGACCTTGTGGAGGAGGTATATATGGAGCAACCACCTGGGTTTGTTGCTTAGGGGGAGGATGGTAAAGTGTGTAGACTGAAGAAGGCAATTTATGGGTTGAAACAATCGCCGCGTGCTTGGTTCGGGAAGTTTAGTGAGGTGGTGAAGAGTTTTGGAATGAAGCAGTGCCAGGTTGATCACTCAGTGTTCAATTATGACTCAGAAGCTGGGAAGATTTTATTAGTGGTCTATGTGGATGATATTGTCATTACTGGCAGTGACAAATTGGGGATTGGCAAACTAAAGGTATTTCTGCAAAATCATTTTCAAACAAAAGACCTTGGAACATTGAGGCATTTCTTGGGAATAGAAGTTGCCAGGTCAAAACAAGGTGTAAATCTGTGCCAAAGAAAATATGTTCTTGATCTACTGGAAGAAACAGGATTGTTAGGTGCAAAACCGGCTGAGACCCCTATGGAACCAAATGTTAAGTTGAGCAGTGATACAGGAGAAGTATTTGAAGATCCTGGAAGGTATAGACGACTAGTGGGGAAGCTGAACTATCTGACTATCACGAGATCCGACATCTCCTTTGCAGTCAGTGTGGTGAGCCAATTCATGCAGAAACCTCGTATACCTCACTGGGATGCAGTTCTTAGAATTGTAAGATATTTGAAGGGAGCTCCAGGCCGTGGACTATTGTATAAACCAGGAGGAAAACTTGAAGTAGTTGGGTATACAGATGCAGACTGGGCAGACTCTGAGAGAACAAAGCACATAGAGGTTGATTGCCACTTTGTGAGGGAGAAGGTTCTTGCTGGAGAGATAAGCACAGAACATGTGGGCACGAATGATCAATGGGCAGATTTGTTTACAAAAGCTCTAAGCTCAGGGAAAGTGAACTATCTATGTATCAAGCTGGGATTATATGACATATATTCTCCAGCTTGAGGGGGAGTGTTAAAGTGAGCCGAATAAGGGTAGTTTAGTCATCTTATCTTTGTTAAGTTGTTTGCTTATGTGGCAGTCTTATTAGAGACACTCTGCCCCACACTTAAGTAAGGGCAGTTTAGTCTTTGTAAATGTGATTAGAGACTAATAACTATTAAGGGGTCGACTGATAGGGTTTACCCATCAGATTCGACAGTCCCTTCTTTTCTTTCTTCTTCTTCTCTTCTTCTCCCTCTTCTTCTTCCTCCTCTTGCTTGTTCGGATTACTGTGGCAGCAGTCCAAACAACTCAAAAGAAAGATCTGTTACAAATAAGCCCTGAGAGAGGCTCAAGGGGCAGCCTCACTCTTTAAGAACAAATCAGAACTACATGAGATACATGTAACCACTAGTAGAGAGATTATACACAACCACAAAGTTGCCCAGAACAGAGAATCCCTGTTAAATTCTTGTTTTGCAAGAGAATCAGCCATCTCATTAGCCAATCTTCTTATCTATGGGATCCTCACTATCATATTCCTTGTTACCCAAGCCACCTTCTTAAGAAGATCTCTTAAACCCCCGATAGTCGAATCTGGATTCAGCAACCACCCCACAACAACCTGGGAATCGCCTTCAATTATCAGCCTTTCAATACCAAGTTGGCTGGCTAGCTGAATCACCTTCAATTTTCGTAATATATATTATATAGTATATTTTTATATTCTATAATATATACGTAGATATGTATGTATCTCATTTATCAAAAATATATGTATGTGTTTGAGTGTGTGTTAATCGAGCCAAGCTCACGAGCTTTTGAGCCAAACTTTTGGTCGAGCTCAAGCTCAAATAATTAGTTGAGCTTACTCCAAGGTTTGAACTCAATTCAAGCTCGATTAGAATCGAACTCGAATCGAGCCTGATTGAACTCAAGCCTGAACTATTTGATTGCATCCTTACCTCCTATACAGTTGACTAAGATTTATACCCTGTCTTGCCAATTAATCAGCTAGACTATTGGCTGATCAATGGGTCCATAGGAAAGATTCGCAAAATTCCCCCCAGTCAAACTTGTCACTTCATTGAGTTCTTATTGTTGTCAAGTTCCATTGTGTTGCTTAAAAGTCATAATATGATTATCCTCGAATCTCCTTCTACAATGATGTTCTTGTAATTCAACTATTTTCCCATTCTTGGTCCTTGTAGCACAGCTAGTAATTTCACTCTGGTTGAGTTGCTTTGTCCTACATTTCCCAAATAAATAGTCATCATATGCCCTTGGTATTCCTTAAGACACCCCAATTCCTTATTTAACTGGATTCCTCATGCTGCATCCATAAAAGTTTAGCTTAATTAGGGATGCCTGTGGAGGACTCTGATGCATTGCTGTTGAATTCCTTCTTATTTATGAGGAAGCGACCCATAATCATCCTCTAAGAATGTTGTTAACTGAGAAAGGCTGAAATGTACTTGGGCTCTAAACCCGATAGGATACCTTCATTGATATGTTCTCGATCAAAGCTTATTTCATGTGAGATATCTCCTTGACCAGAATTTCTTTCTTCCCTCTAACCTATTTCTCTGTCATTTATCCACAAACATATTTTGAATTGAGTTGGGTTGATGGTGATTGGGACGAAAAATGATTACAGAAACAACACTTTTCTGGAGAGAGCCCCTCCTGCCACGTAAAGTTTTCAGCACCAGATGTGCTCCATCTCAGAACCCTAATCCAGATATGATTATAGTTGCCTCAAATGATTAATCTGTTGGTCCTTACTTGATATCTTCACACATCTCTTCATTTGCCAAGGAATGGGGAAAAGAGAGGGCTATGGGCATCAGGAAGCTGAATGATGGACTTTTTTTATTTATGTTTCACAGTAGAGAATTGGCAGAAAAGATCCTGGAACTTGAACAATCGAAGGAAAGGGAGTTTGACCTTCGACTTGGCTGGTGGTTCCCGGTGGCAGGAGCATTGAGTGTTCAAAGAAGTAGAAGGGCAGTGTGGATTGACATGGTTGGGATTCCTCTTCATTCTTGGAGCATTCTCACTTTTGAGGAATAGGTGATTACTGTGGGAAGTTTTTGATGTTTGATGACAAGAACAGATTGGAAAGGGTAGGATATGGCCACAATGTAAGTGGAGGTGGAGGAGGTCTCAAACATTCCAAATAATTTAGAGCTGTAGTTTGTGGGGGAGAGTTATGAACTAAGGCTTGTAATGGAGGGGGAGGATGGGAGATTCTTAAGGCTGGTTCAGGCAAACACGAGTGTTTCAAAAAAATCAGAGGAAGGGGTTTGGGTTGTTTCAAGGTTTGAGAAAGAAAAAGGAGGTTTTGAGAGTTTTGGGGAAGGGGAGAAGAACTGGGGAGAACTGAAGTGACAACAACATGCAACAGTTAGAAGTTAAGATCCAAGAGGAAATCGATGAACTAGGAGCTAGGGTACTGGTGCAGTTATTGATGTTGGAGTTCCAAAAGGAAAAGAGAGTCAAGTGATGGTGCAGGTTGCTCCCCAGTGAGAGACAGACAACATTCCTGCTTTTTCAGAGAATGGGTCGAAGGTGAGCATGGCAAGAACAGTGGAGAAAGTGAGGGATGATGTCCCAGAGAAGGGGACTGATGCTGGTTTGTGCAACGAACAGGTAAGGCCAACTTATCCAAACACTATTGATGCTTTGGTCAAGTTGAGAGAGGAAGGAAGGCAAACATGAGGGTAGGAGAAAGAAGAGGAGAGGGGAGGTGAGGGAAAGAGGAAGTGTCTGTTTTGGACAAAAGGGTATAGCTTGCAGAATAGGATTTATAATAGAAAAAAGAGGCTTTTGGCGATTTCATTTGGAGACTTTGGTGTGAAGGAGGTAGGAGTGGGAGAAGGGGAAGAAATCTTGCTGGTGTAGAGGGGGATGGATAAGGGGGGAGGCAGAGGTGAAAGGGGGTCGACAATCAAGAAATTACCGAAGTTTCTCAAAATGGAGAAGTGAATATTAGTAAGTTAGTGGAGAAGGAGGTGAAGGTGGGTAAATCACTAGATCTGTTCTTTTGGGGCGGGGAAGTTTTGCAAGAATTGCTTTTGAATAGTTTGAAAGAAACAAAAGTGAGGAAAAAATAGAAAAAAAAAAATGAAAGAATTGAGAAGAATAAGGGCTGGGACAAAGATGGGGCTGAAGAGGAGTTTTTAGGAGAGGAAGAGTGAGGGGTTGAAGACTTGGAATTTTTAAGGTTAGGGAACAGGAGGTTTGGAAAAAGCTGTAAAGCAGGGCTCTGTGGGGTTGATGGAGGGAAGAAGAGTTGTGGCAAGAAATCTGATTTGAAGATACAAATTAGAGGTGATTTGCTTCAGAAATCAAGTCTGGAGAGTTTCGATGTGAGAATGAAGGATGAATGATGGTATGTGGTTAGTGGAGAGCTAAATACAGAAGGGTAACTAGTTAATGGAGTTGATTTGGAGAAAATCCTCTGGGATGCAGTTGAGCTTCAAGAGTGTGATTTTGAATTTTTTATGGTGATTAGTTCATTGTGTCATCTTGACACCCATTAAGGTTGTAATACTTTTTTTTTGAATGAAATATCTTTTTATTTACTCTTCAGAAAAAAAGATCTTCCCTCAATTTTTTGGTGGAGGGAGGAAAGGTTCCAAGAATAGGCTCCTTATATCACTAGGAGAGTAGGAGGTTTCTACTTGCATTCTAAGAGAACTTTCAGATTCTAGAGGCAAATTGGCAGGAGGTTGACAAGTGAAAGGTAGTCTCACAGCTTGCCTTACTCAAGAAGCACATATTAGGAGATAAGTACCAGTCCAATATTTTCTTTGAAGAACATCACAAGTGTAATTAAGGTAAAGTACCTCCCAATAAAAAAGCTCTTATTTATGGGGGGGGGGGGATTGGTGTCTTCAACGCAACCATTACCAGAAACAAATAAACATTTGGAGGCTAGGAAGAAAGGGCATTAAGGAGGAAAGCACAAAGGAATTTTCTAGAAGGGTCAGTCAACCAAATGTTGCATTCAATAGAGGAATTGTCAAGAAACACTCCTTGAAGACACTCAATGAACTCCATACCGAGGGTACCTCATACTCCTTGGTCCTCTTCAAAAGCCAAAATTCCAAACAATCAACATCTTCAACCCGTTATAGGAAGCTTTCCCACTGTAAATCTTGCTATTACTATTCTTGTTTAAGAGCTAACACTAGTAGACTGAACCACTGCTACATTGCCACATGGCATTGTTGCTTCTACATCGACTTCTTCAACCTTTAGCTTCTCCCTCTGTAGTGCTGCTTCCATTGACAATAGTATCCATATAGTACGCCTCAATCCATGATAATGGGCTTCCAAAGCTTTCTGTATCACCAACTACATTTATCCATGCTACTCAAAGTTTGCTCATCTCCTTGGTTTCTTGGAGATTTTGATGATGCCCCGACATAAATCCCCTGTTTTTCTTAGCACATCTTTCTTCCACAAGTTGAAAGGAATACCTACTATTCCAATCTCAACAGTGGTTGATGCATAGCCACTCTCCACCATATTAGTTGTCGGACACCATCTGGCTACAGTTATGTGTCCCCATTTTGACTGTATAGCCATGGATTCAATTTCTTGGTTACTCCTTGTAGTGAAAACTATTGCTTTGTTATCAGCAAAAGGCTTAATCACTGTTGACAACTGGAGAGGTAGGTCTGTTCACCCAATCAGCTATCTTGGTCCATGTAGAAATTATGAGAGATTTCTACCATAGTCCAGGCTTGCTCTCAACCAAACACACTGATACTGCTGCAGTTTTGATGAGCACCACAACTGTCTATTCTTTTGAACCCCATCCCCTTGTCTAGTAGATTCCTTAGGATTGTCAGTGTGCACTGTTATCTTCTATCTGGCAACTGAGGTTTTTCCTTCAAACTCCTGTAGTGTTCTTGAGTGATACTTCTAGTACCCCGGTGCTCATCCTTGGGGGATTCAAATCACTTGCCTCTTGTTTTCCTCATATAACCCTGTAAGCCTCAGAACCTACCCTTAATATTTTCTAAACTTTACATTACTAGCCTTTTTCTTCTGGCTAATAATCATATTTTTCCATGATCTTCTCTGTTCTGTGTAGATGGCTCTATCCATGAAGATTTTGAACCAGGTGACACCTTCCCTATCAAGGAATATCATTCCTCTCCACTTTTCTAAAATCATTAGGATTTCTGCTTTTTCATCTCTTCTAGGGTGAGGAATTTGGAATTAAGATGAAATTCAGGATATAATCTTGTTTTGGAATTTCTTGTAGGATCTTTTCCTAAATTTAGAATTTTCTATTTTATCATAAAAAGGAGAGGAGAATCTTTAAAGGTGTAGATGGACATTTTTTGTGATTATTGTCATGAGGATTTAGGCACTTCTTGTTATATCCAGATGTAGTGTTGTTCCAAGAAACAAAACTTTCAGAGGTGGACAGGAAATGGATAAGGATTATTTGGGGCTATAGGGAATTGAGCTGGACTTTTCCCCCTCTTGGGGAGCCTCTAGAGGGATACTTACAATGTGGGAAAATGGAGAATTGGAAAGCCAAGAGGAACTCATTGGGCAATATTCAATCTCGGTAAAGTTCAAAAGGGAAGTGATAGTAGGGCATGAGTCTTAACAAATGTATATGGCCCTAACTGGTATAGAGAAAGAGAACATTTTTGGGAGGATTTAGCTGCAATTAGAGGTTTGTGGGTTGGTCCTTGGCGTGTCGGAGGTGATTTCAATGTCATTAGATACACTAGTGAAACAAACAACCCCAATCAAGGTATAATCACAAGCATGAGGAAATTTAATGCTTTGGTGGAATCTTTGGAACTAAAAGAACTACCCCCGTTGCAAGCTACCTTTGCTTGGTCTAGTTTTCAGGAGAATCCAGTGTGCTCTAAGTTGGATAGGTTCCTTTTTCAATAGATTAGGACCTTTGGGGCAGCCTAGTTCTGAAAGCGCTTCCTAGAGTGACCTTAGACCAACCATCAAGGGGCCCCCACTCCCTTTAGATTTGAAAATATGTGTCTAGAAGATTCAAAATTTATTGAAAACGTTAAAGAACGGTGGTCAGAAAGTGGGATCAATTTGGAGAACAAGGGACTCAACTTCACCAGGAAATTTAAGTTTCTCAAAGGGAGAATAAAAGAGTGGAACAAGCAAGCATTCAGAAGATTAGAGGATTTAAAGGAAAGAATTACAAAAAGGATTGAAGAGATCAATCTTAAGGAGACTCGGACAGATTGCTTGGCGGAGGATGGCAACACAAAATTCTTCCACTCACTAGCAAATGGAAGAAGAAGAAAGAATTTAATCTCCGGTATTGAGGTTGCAAGACAGACTTTTAGCAGAGAATAGGAAGCTGTTAAGATATTTGTAGACCATTTTAAAGCAATCTTTGCCACCTTAGGAAGGAGAAATGGGGAAAGTTTGGATCTAGATTGGGACAGGATACCTACAACTCACTCAAGTCTCTTAGAAAGGAATTTTAGTCTGGAAGAGATCCATAAAGCGATGTTTTCAATGGAAAGATCAAAAGCTCCAGGCCCAGATGGATTCTCATTGGCTTTTTACCAAGATTGTTGGGAAGTCATAAAAGATGCTTTGTTGGATGTCTTTGAGGAATTTTTTGAAAAAGGAGAAATCTCACTTGGATCAAATGCAATGTTCATTGCTTTGATTCCTAAAAGAAAAGAAGTAAAAGTTTCAAAGGATTTTAGGACCATTGGTCTCATAGGAAGCTTATATAAAATCATTGCCAAAGTCCTAGCTAGAAGGTTGAAATCTTGCATATCGTTAGTGATTTCCCAATATCAAGGAGCCTTTTTGGATGGGAGGCAAAATAGTGAATCAAATTTTGGTGGCAAATGAGTGTTTGGAGGAAAAGAGGAAGAAAGCAAGAAAGGGCTTGATTTGTAAATTAGACCTAGAAAAATCTTATGACATGGTGGACTGGAGTTTCCTTCTTGGATTGTTAGAGAAGATTGGTTTGGGGGAAAGATGGAGGAATTGGATTGAATTAGAAGTTGCATTAGCTCAGTACATTTCTCAATCTTAATAAATGGAGTTGCTAGGGATTTTTTCCCAACTAAAAGAGGTTTGAGACAGGGATACCCCTTATCCCTCTTTTTGTTCACCCTAATTGCCGAAATCCTAAGCCAAATGATCACCAAGGCTGATTTGGACAACCTGATCAGGGGATGGAGGGTAGGAAGAAATGAGGTGGTGGTGTCCCATTTACAGTTTGCAGATGCCATAATAATTTTTTGTGAAGACTGTAATGAGGAAAGAATAAGGAAACTAAGAGATTTGGTCAAAGATTTTCAAAAGATCTCAAGTCTAAAAGTCAATTTGGAAGAGGGTAGCATTCAGCTATGGGCACAAATCCTAGGTTGTGAGGTGAAAGAGTGGCCCCTAAATTACCTTGGCCTACCGTTGGGAAGAAACCCAAGAGCAGAGAGTTTCTGGAAACCAGTCGTAGAAAGATTTGGTAAAAAACTGGCTATGTGGAAAAGGATCTATATTTCTTTAGAGGGAATAATAACTTAATTAAATCCAGTCTAGCACGTATTTATTACCTATCCACCTTTAGGATCCCAGTCAAAATAGCTAAGCAGTTAGAGAAGATTATGAGAGACTTCCTTTGGGAGTCGGGGGAGGAAAGAAAGGATCACTTGATAAAATGGGAGCAAGTATGTGAATCAAAGGAATAAGGTGGATTAGGCATTAGAAATCTGACTAAGAGGAATATGGCCCTACTAGGGAAGTGGCTTTGGAGATTCCCCCTAGAAGGAGATAGGCTGTGGCACAAAGTCATTGAAAGCATACAAGGTTTAGGGGAGAATGTCTGGGATGCAAAGTTGGACTCTCACACTTCTTCAAAATCAGCGTGGAAAGCAATATTAGAGGTACTCCCTTTATTCTTAAACTTCATTCATTTTGATGTGGCATGTGGGAATAAAGTCCTCTTTTGGGTGGATCTTTGGGTAGGTGACATGCCCCTTTGCCAACAATTTCCTATCCTCTCCCTAACAACTTACAAGTTGAGCCTATTGTCACTCATTTCTTTATTGTCTTCTTTGGAGTCTGTTTACTTGGACCGAAACACACCTGATGCTAGAGTTTGGAGCCCCTCCCCTGATGGCCTGTTCTCTTGTGCTTCCTTCTTTAATCTTCTAGTTTGCCCCAATTCTGGGGGTTATCTTTTCCAGTGAAGCACATGTGACATGCTACAGAAAAGGAGGCCAAACTCTTGCCTCTCTCCTCATATGTGTTTTCTTTGCAAGGTTAGTTCTGAATCCTTGCCTCGCTTATTAATCTTTTATCCTCTTGTGGTTTGTCTTTGGGAATATTTCTGTTCTCTCTTTGGTTGCAGATGGACCCCCCCTCCCTCCAGCAAGAAGTGGTAAAACATTTTCAACCCCAACTTCCTGAGACCCAAGGAAAAGAGAGGGAAAATAATTGGAGGGCTTAAGAGCTGCCTTGGTTTGGACAGTCTGAGAGGAAAGAAACAGCAGATTCAATGAGAAAAGCAGGTCCAAGGAGGAGATTGTGGAAGCTATTTCAGTGAGAACTGCTCACTAGGTAAAAACATTGGAAATGTTCAAAGTCTATTCAGTTAAGGATATTATTAGAACTTGGTCTGAAGTGGCATAATCGGATAGACACACTGATGAGGTAAGAATGGACTGGAAGCCCCCATCTGTAAATAAACTGAAGCTAAACTTTGATGGTAGCTCTATGGGCAACCCAGGAAGAGCAGGTATTGGGGGAGTTATCAGATACCATCAAGGTTCAATGGCGGTTTTGTATTCAGGACCAATCGGCATGGGAGATTCAATATAAGCAGAAACTTTGGCATTGTTACAAGGCTTGAGATTAGCACAGCAGCTTGGCCTTAGAGATTTGGAAGTGGAAGGTGACTTATTAGTCATCCATTGGGCAAAGCAGCTCAAGGCAGTACCTTGGAAATACAAACACGCTTTCAGGGTAATTGATGTTATTGCAAAGCAATTGAATTCACATTTCAGCTGGGTGAGAAGGTTTGCAAATGGGGTAGCAGACGTATTAGCCAAACAGAGAGTTGATAGTTAAAATCTTTTTTGGGCAAACTTGTAAAATGTTACCAAAGGGTTCTTGTATCTTCAACAGTTGTATTATCTTTAATTTTCATCTTTAATGAAATCATTTGCTGATCAAAAAAGGACTTGGACACTTATTTTATTTCGCATTTGAAAGATATCTAGAATCATGAAATTGCAGAAGAAAACAAAAAGCTAAGACCATCAGTTGGAAAGAAGTTAAAACTTGTAGATAAGGAGCTTTGCTAAAACTTATTTGAACATAAAATGGTTTGTAGATCACAGTTGATACTAGATGCAAATGGAAGAATATGTCATAGATACCACATTGTGGCAGTCTATGGAGTAGAGAAAGCTAAAGAAATAGGGATTACTAAGCTGATTATTGAAGGTGATTCAAAAGTAGTTGTGGGCTGGCTGAAAAAAGGGGAAGGAATCATATGGAAGTTAAGGAATGAATTCAGGAGTTTCAAGCAGATTTCTAAAGACATGATGATCCAAATAAGGTGGATAAGGAGATCTGCAAACAGTTTGGCTGATGGTCTTGCAAAGCAAGGAACTCAAAGACAATCTATGTTCTGGGCAATTCTGTAAATAGTGAATAGTTTCTGTTTGGGCTTTGTTTTGTGCCCACAACTCTTTGTTGTATCTCTACTTTTTATTCTAATGAATCAAATTTCTGTTGCTGATCAAAAAAAAAAAAAAAGATACCACATTGTGTATCTAGCTACCTGCATTTATCTCAATGTCTGATCCCTGTGGTTTTTATTATATATCCTATAACCATCAACATTTTCTTCGAAAAACCTTTTTACTCTATGTAGAGTGGTAAAGATGTCCTCTTAAAGTCTGTTGGTGTTGTTGATGCGGATGCGGATACAGTCTTTGAAGTGGTTTTGAGCCTTGACCGACATAAGAGATATGAGTAAGTTAAATAAATTTCTTGATTTTCTTTTCTCTTTTTTGAAGTGAAGAGGCTACTTAAGTCCCTCTAAGAATGATATTTGCAGGTGGGATATTTTGACAGGTGACTTAGAGCTTGTAGATTCTGTAAATGGGCACTATGATGTTGTGTATGGGATATATGACCCAAATTACCTAAATCAGTAAGTTTTTACTTATGGATATTCTTTTCTTTTAAAATAAGATGTAGTAGTTAAGTGACCAGCGAGTATAATTATATTCTATTCAGGAAGGTTGTCGAGAACCTTTTTCATTTCCATTGGTCTTCACGTATTACTTAAATATCACACTATTTCAGGTGGAAATCCAAAAAGGATTTTGTTTTCAGCAGGCAATGGTTTCGTGGACAGGATGGGGCATATAGTAAGAATTCTCATTAAGATCATGTTTTTCTTCATCTTTCAGTTTATTGAGAATGAATTTTTTATTTGATAAAAATAAAAAATATACAAGGTGCATGGAAGAGGGGAAGATACAGAGGAGAAAAAAGAAGCCAACTCCAAATAGTAAACTCCCAACAAGGAGGCCTTAGAGCATAGAAAATACAATACAGATCCACGGGCAAACACCACCCAAATCCCAGAAACCACCCAAAAGGAACCTACCAACTTCACCTGCTGCATCTGAACAAAAGCCAGAGCGAGCACCAAACACCCGGTACCAAACATTAGAGCGGACAACATAGCTCCTCACCTTCAAATGTTAACCGACTATTTGCACCCTCCAGAAACAAATAACAACTCCAACCAGAACTCAAAGAACATCCCTCCCACTTTGCTCCATATCCTTTTCTTTAGTAGGGCCCTCTTATTTTCTTCTACTAAACCTTGCATTGTTGCTACTTCATTGCTTCCCTGTCCACCTATGGCCACCCAATACTTTCCACATTAGTGGAAGCAATTAAGCTATTTAAACCTTGGTTGTCCTCCTTTTACTCAGCCAAAAATAATTTGTTTCATCAAATCTTTTGAAGTATAACTCATGATTCATACTTGGATCCCAGAACCTCAGTTCCAATTTGGTACTCAAATCATGGATTTCTAAGTCGATTAATCAAGTACTTTGCAATAAGCCACTCTCTCTTTGGCTTCTTCAAATCTTTTGCCTAAGGGACCACCTAGGATGAGAATGATATACAGACTTCACATTACTAGTTTTTACACATGCATCTCACATGTAAACTATGCTATTTGATTTCGTTTAGTTGGATCCAATAACCAAATAAACAAATCAGAACCTAAATGTGCTGACATTAGAAAGGGCACGATTGCCTGGGAAGCAACGCTAGAGTGTAATAGTAGCTGTGATAATGTAAATTCCTTATACTTGGTTTCTGTCTTTTTCTATTTAAAGGTTTCTGTTTATTCTAGTATTTAGAATTTTGTATACTAGC
This sequence comes from Nelumbo nucifera, assembly GCF_055504915.1. NCBI lineage: Eukaryota > Viridiplantae > Streptophyta > Magnoliopsida > Proteales > Nelumbonaceae > Nelumbo > Nelumbo nucifera. The sequence goes on from NC_142650.1 coordinate 30,388,607, forward strand.
ATCTTGACAATTAGTTCAATTGTGTATAACTTCCTAGATGAATGTACTGTACTTCATACCTCATATTATTAAACTAACTGTCCCAATTAATAAATTACAAATGACACATTTAAGTTGAAACTGAATAAGGTGATCAGATTATTTCACATTCAGTTGAACTGTGTATAGCTTCCTAGATGAATGTACCGTACTGCATACCTGTTTACTTAATTGACAGCTTGTGTGCATTTGTTACTGCAGCTATCTTACAATCTCCAGCCATTCATAAGAAGAGGCCTCCAAGACCTGGTTATCAACGGATCAAAATTATCCGTAAGAATTATCTTTATTAGTTAGAAAGTTGAGGTGAAGCTTGGATGATGATGTGTTGGGAAGTTGAGATCTTAATCTTTTCTGGAAGTGTTTGTATTCTTTTCTGTTTCTCATGTTTTGGTGGCATGCAGGTTTCCTATGAATAGATATTTTCAAATTTGTAGTATTTGACGATACTAACTACTAAGTTTTAGGTAATAATATATATATATATATATATATATATAGTATGTCCTGGGGTATCATACAATGCTGGTTATATTTTGTGATGAGATTATTATGTATGTCTTTTATCGTGTGGTCATGGTGTACTTAATTTTGCTTGGTTCATATATAAAGCTTTTGGAACTTTTTTTTCTGGTCGGGATGATTAGGGGTTCTTCACGAAAGGAATCTCATATAATTAGGTACCAACTTGCAAAAGCATATGAACAATAAGACTTTGATGCTGAATATATCCTCTCAAGATAGATTTTAACTGAAAAAAGACAACTGAAAATAAGGGCTTGCAATGTCTAAGAGAAAATCTTCTAATGCTGTCTCCCCCAGGCATCAAGGAATCTGGATTGGCTTTGTTTCAGTCATAGGGTTGGCTAGCAGAGTAATGGCATCCAGTGACAGGGTAGCTGAGTGGCATTTCTTGATAGGTTTTTGGTTGGAAGATTTGTAGAGTCTTACCCAGAGATTGAAGATGTTGAGGAGTGGGTGTGTTCATTGGTTTGGTATATCACTGCAAACCTGACGTGAGGAGATTCAGGGAGGGAGATTTCCTTCATAGTTCATACTTTAGAAACTGAGGTTCTAGATATCTTAAATCATGGCTGGAAGTTGTCCAACAGGCTGTTGCTTGAGCTCGGGATGTGGAGCCTTTTTCTTGGTTCAATTGAAGCCCCCATTGGCTATGTGAGATGGTGAGAGGGGATCTTCATAGTCCTGCATCACATATGGAATATATGTACTTCTGCTGTGATTGGTAATGCCCTTTCGGGAGGGAGATTGTAAAAGTTGATGCAAATAATCTTATCTGGTTTAAGATTGACTCATTTTTTTATCCTTAGTTAGGGTAATAACCTTCACTTTATTCCCTGAGTGATGAATTTGGGGCCAATGGTCAAATCTATACATTATGAATGGTGGTGTTGTAGAGTGAGGGTGGAAGTGGGCTGAGTTTTATAGATTCCCAGGTTGCTGGGGTACCCCTTAGAAGATATGGAATGATTTGGCTGGAGAGTTGCCTAACAGGCATAGGAGGTCCATTGATCCAGTAGATGGCAGAGATGTGGATTTTGATGTGACTCTTAAGGTGGGAGCCCAGAAAATTCCATGGCTAGGTGTACCAAATCTTTTAGCTAGCTCAGGGGTGCATGGTGGATGTAGGTGGTGCTTCTCTGTCTGGCGGATCATGAGTCTCACTCCAAAATTGTCCATTTAAGGTTCTGACAGTGGTGTGGGAGAGCCGGAGAGGTTTTGTGCCTTATGAGAAACTACTGCCTAAGTGGGCCCACATGATATCTCTCATAAGAAGGTATTTTGAAAGATCACTCCGGAGTATTTAGGAGGAAATAATCTAAGATCGTATATATTTGTGTTAAATGATTCTAGAAGTCTAAAGGGCACGATTCCCTTTATCAGTGACCACACTCGCTATAATCAATTTTGAGGAGGGAATGGTGGAGGTTAAGAAGAGATTACTTGTCTTTGGTTTGTATGAAGTTTGTCTTGCTGATTAATCTCTTATAATTGAGGTGGTGGCTTCAGGCATGGAATATGTTCCCAATGAGGTCTACCGCTATGGGTTTCAAAGCCATGAAAGTTGCTGCTCTGACGTGCTTCAAGGCACTCATAGTGGGCCAATGGTAGAGGGGATAGGAGGATGCTGGCTGTGGGTCAAATTTAATAGCTTGTAATGCACTCAATCACTCATCATCTTTTTTATTAATAAAATCAGATATTTCTTAAAAAACTGCATGGTCACCTTGCATTTCTCTTAATTGATTTTAAATAATGCTTTGCTAAATTTTCATATAACTAGTAGTAACTATTAAAGTCATTTTTGGTCTCAAATACTTGCCTTTTAAATCTATTCTCATGTTGTACCTTTTTGTAGATGGTAAAAGAATTTATTGAAAAGATAAGGAAAATGAAAACTACATGTGTATATTCCTTGGGATTCTTCAGTTTTTTTTTTTTTTTTTTTTTTTTTTCATTTTGAGATCCATAGGGATCATTTTCCTTTCTTGCAAAGCTAGATGTGTGATAATAGTTCAGTTGAACCAGTTTCAGAAATAGAGAAGAGAGAAAGAGAGGAGAGAAGGAAGAAGTGTCGAACTAAGAAGTCAGAGAGACCCTCCCAGCCGACCATATATAGAGATGGCAATTTCCCCCGTAAAACCGGGGCCCCGCCCCACCTCGCTCCAAATGGGGTGTGTTTTCCCCGACCCTTAAACAAGGACAGGGCAGGGACGGGGATGGGTTTTGTATATAATTTCCCGAACCCGAAGGTAAATTAGTAAAATATCTCTAGGTTTAATATTGATATTTAAAATATCTCTAAGTTTTCCCTAAATTTTTAAAATCCTAAGATCCCATAATTTTATTTTTGAATTACCCCTAAAGTATTATAATTCAATTCTAAAATACCCCCAAATTCCTATGTCCTATGTATAAATTGTACATAAAATAGATAATTTTTAAGTAATTGCCTTGAAACGGGGAAAATTCGGGGATTCCCCATCCCCGATGGGGAATGGATGCCCCGCCCCGCCACTAGGGATGGGGTTGGTACGGAGCAAGGTATCGTGACTTCGAGGCGGGGATGGGGAGGGGGTGCCCCGCCCCAAACCCGCCCCATTGCCATTCCTAACCATATATATGCCAAAACAAGGTACAATGTCAAATATGCTCATACTTAAGTATGGGACATGTGACTTAACACAGTATCAAACATACAACACATCTTAACTTATGATGAAAAGACTGAAATACCTTTTCTTAGCTGACTCTATCACTCCCCCTCAAGCTGGAGAATATATGTCATATAGTCTCAGCTTGTTACATATATAGTTCACTCTTCCCAAACTCAACCCTTTTGTGAACAAGTTTGCCCACTAATCACCTGTTCTTACATGCTCTATACTTATGACACCATTAAGGACTTTTTCCCTTACAAAATGGCAATCTACCTCTATGTGTTTAGTCCTCATGAAAAACTGGATTGGATGAGATGTGAATTGCCAGCTTGGTTGTCACAGTATAGTTTCATGGGTTTGCTTATTGAGAACTCGACTTCCTGCAAAAGATTTTTCAACCACACTAGTTCACATGTAGTGTGTGCCATGGCCCTTTGTTATGCTTCTGCACTACTCCTTGCTACAACAATTTGTTTCTTGCTCTTCCATATCACCAGATTTCCTCCAAGAAAGGTGCAATAACTTGTAGTGGATCTTCTGTCAGATACTGAGCTTGCCCAATTTGCATCTATATAGCCATTTGAGACTACCTCCTGGCTTGTACAGTAACCCACGGCCTGGAGCCCCCTTCAAATACTACACAATTTTAAGGATTGCATCCCAGTGAGGAACTCGAGGACTTTGCATGAATTGGCTTACCAGACTGATAGCAAATGAGATATCTGGTCTAGTAATTGTTAAGTAATTAAGTTTTCCCACTAGCCTTCTATACCTTCTGGGATCATCAAATAATTCACTTGTATCACTGCCCAACTTCACATTTTGTTCCATGGGAGTTTCGACTGGCTTAGTACCTGATAGCCCTGTTTCTTCCAATAGGTCAAGGACATATTTCCTCTTACATAGGTTTATGCCTTGCTTCGATCTAGCAACTTCTATACCCAAGAAATACTTCTTCCCAAGATCTTTTGTCTGGAAGTGATCTTATAGAAAGACCTTCAGTCTATCAATCCCAAGTCTATCATTGCCAGTGATGACTATGTCGTCCACGTAAACCAATAGCAAGATCTTCCCGACTTTAGAATCATAGCTAAACACTGAGTGGTCAACTTGACATTGTCTCATTCCGAACTCTTTCACTACTTCACTAAATCTGCCAAACCAAGCACGGGGAGACTATTTTGAGCCCATAGATTGCCTTCTTGAGCTTACACACCTTACCATCCTCCTCTTGAGCAACAAACCCTAGTGATTGCTCCATGTACACTCTTCCTCTAGAAGATCACCATGGAGGAAGACATTTTTAATGTCGAGCTGAAATAGAGGCCAACCATTCATGATTGCTAAGGAAATCAACACACGTACTGAGCCAATCTTAGCAACAGGAGAAAATGTTTCCACATAATCTATACCATATAGTTGAGAATACCCTTTGGCAACTAAACGGGCTTTCAGCCGTTCCACTCTCCCATCTGGTAGATATTTAATAGTATACACCCATTTACAACCAACAACATGCTTACCTGGGGGAAGATTGGTGAGTTCCCACGTATGATTGTGATTAAGGGCAGAGAGTTCCTCTTCCATAGCTTTACGCCACCTTGGTGAGGTAAGAGCCTCCTGGACATCCTTAGGTGTAGACACAGAAGATAACAGAGAAACAAATTGGCGATGTGAAGCGGAAAGGTGAGAGACAAAAACATAATTGGATATGGGATGCAGAATGCAACTACATTTACCTTTCTGCAATGCAATAGGAAGGTCAAGGTTAGAAGGCAACTCGGGTGTAGAAGAAACTAGATCTGCAGACGAAGTAGAAGTTGGAGGAGGGGCTGGTCTTTGTCGGTGAGTATACACTTGATGGATGGTGGTCTTTCAGTATGATCCTGCATTGGAGGTGGAGACTCAGTCACAGCGGGAACAACAGGAATGGAATTATCAACTGGAAGAAGTACGAGACAGACTCAAAGAATGTAACATCAGGATAGGCACATGACTTCCGATTAATGGGGTTGTAGCATTTATACCCTTTATGAGTCCTAGAGTAGCCAAGAAAGATACACTTAATGGAGCGTGCATCCAACTTGTCTAAACCAGGACCTAGATTATGAACAAAGCACACACACCCGAAGATCCTGGGAGTCAAGGGATATGGAGACAAAGTGGGAAACAAAATGGAGACCGGAGAATGACCGTCAAGAATGAACGAGGGCATGCAATTAATGAGAAAACAAATGGTAAGCACTGCATCACTCCAAAAACGTTTAGGAACATTCATATGATGAAGAAGAGACCGAGTTGTTTCAAGTAGATGTCGGTTCTTCCTCTCAGCCACCCCATTTTGTTGAGGAGTGTATGCATGGGATGTCTGATGAATAATGCCATATTATTCCAAATACTGCTGAAATGAAGTAAGGAAATACTCTACCATTATCTGAACAGTGAATTTTAATTGGAACACCAAATTGTGTACATATCTCACCATGAAACTTTTGGAAAATGGAAAATAATTCACTCCTTTCTTTCATTAAATAAATCCATGTCATTCTTGAACAGTCATCAACAAAAATAACAAAATACCTATAACCATTATAGGACTCAAATCTAATTGGACCTAGGGATGCTCATGGTTCGGTTAACCGAACCGTGGGGTGCATTTCTGGACCGAACCAATATGTTTAGCTTTTGCAGTTAACCAAACTGAAACCGAACCGATGCAACCGGTTAACTGTGGTTCGGTTTTTCGGTTTTTTTATGCCCTCAAAATTAAAAAAAAAAGGGGGAAAAACAGCATAACTTGTGAACAATTTTATTCTTTTTAAACAAAAAGCCTAAAATATGTTAAAAGTTCCTAAATTTATGGTCTACATCTTTGAAAAATCCAAAAAAAATCATGAATTTTAGTATCCCCAGCCAATCTAATGCAACCCTCCTTTATCTAGATTCTGAACCAGCCAGTGTAAAACAAACTCACACTAACTAGTTGAGAACAACTCAATTACATAGATCAAAGTTTACCTCTATTTCTGAAATCTTACTGTTGAGAGAGAGAGAGAGACAGAGATGGATATAGATAATTGCCTTGTTACTTTGAAAGAGATGTAGAACTTATTTGATTCTTCTTGTTGCTGGGCAAGAATTTGATTATCATATTCTCTATCAGCAATGAGGAAATAAATCACAGGTCTTACTCCTTTTATCCTTCCAGTTTTAACAATTAGTTAAATGCTTTTTATTGGTCTGAAAGAAGAAATCATTTAATTGTTTGTGGTGTATACCCTTCTTTTTCTTTCCTTTTATTGCTTCTTTGTTTTTGAGTTTGAAGCATACACATAAATTATGCTGATAAAAAAAGCATATACGTAAATCAAGTGCAAAAACATTTAACTGTTTGTGCTGTATACCCTTCTTTTCTAGTTTTGCCACTAATCCATCTTAACATCTGAACCTCCACTTTACTCATCTGAACCTCTTTTCGTGGACTATATAATATCATTGGCTAAGTTCAAAAATCATTTCTCATTACCTTAACTAGTGTTCTTTTTGGCCTGCCTGGCTGCCCCTATCTTACTAGTTAGGTAGACTATCTTCTTTCCACGAAAACCATCTTAGTCTACTTCCACCTATTTGGCTTTTGTAAATCTCTATAAATACTTTCATTTGACTTATCTTTTCTAGTTTTGCCACTAATCCATCCTAACAAAATATATTCTCAAGTTATCACAAAAAATAAAAAATAAAAAATCTAGATGAAGATTATTACCAATGAAGAAGGTTACAGCATGAGATTCTTTACGCTGGTGTGGCTTAAGATATTTCATGGCCTTTCTTCGGTCATCTTCAGCAAAGTGCTTAATAAAAGGCTCCTCAACTTCATCAGCTAACTTGACCTCCTGCACCATAGTGAGCTTTATTAGCAAGTTTAAATGGTTATTTACTTACAAATCAAAGCCTAATTACATGTGTGAAGCGTGCAAATACAACCATACAAGTTAGATATGTATTTGCATAAAATGTTTCACCAAATACAACCATACAAGTTAGATATCTCAACCACTTTGAGATAGATGGGTAGAACTTGTTCCTCAGTAACCTGCAAGAACAATACAGAATTTATATAAATCTCATCAGTTCTGTCAAAACTTCAACCCCAATCAGAAATTTATTTTTTTTATTTATAATTATAGTAGCAGTGCCCTACTTTACAAAAGCAAGCTACATCATGCAGGCTTAAGCTTTGACATGATATACCTGTAAGTTTTCAGGTAACCCAACCCTTTATAGAGCTCAGTGAAAGCTCCTCTGATCATTTTCTCGGCATGATGTAGCTTCTTTTTATTGAACTGCTCCAGCAGTTCAGTCTCATACATGTCCCCATTACTATCCAAAGAAGCCAGCTTCTTATGAACCTAATGAACATCACATACAAAACATCAGTATACAAATATAATTACATATATAGAGATGAGAGAGAGAGAGAGAGTACTTGGATTGGTCCATGCTCTCTGTGATGATGGCCATAAAAAGAGGGTCCAAGCTGACCCTCAAACTGCTTAGAGAACTTAACCATCTTTACTCTCTTATGCTTGAGAGAGAGAGAGAGAGGTGCAGAGCTTTGGCTAGGGAATCAGCCAAACCATTTGTTGGTTTATTAACCAATCCAAAGTAATAACCAAGACATAGTAATAAGAGTAAAAAAGACAAATGAAAATTCCATAACCATAATCCATAAAAAACCACAAATACAAGTCCATAACCATAATCCATAAAAACCACAAATACAAGTCCATAACCATAAAAAAAAAAAAAAAAAAAAAAAAAAAAAAAAAAAAAAAAACAAGTTTCACAACCACAACCACAGTCATAAACACAAGTTCCATAACTACTCAACCACTTAATTATCAATGTTGACAAGAGGATGCGCCTTGATCAAGGATGTCATTTCTGCAATAAAAAGACAAATGCAAATTAGAATTATTATAACAAAATAAAATAAACAATAAAAACAAAATTGAAAAACACAAACTTTACCTGATTCCATATTTTCAAGCTCATCTAAGCTCTCCTCTACATAAAGATAACCGTGTGACGTTCGCAACCAATCTTGTCCACAAATGATAGCTTCTACCATTCTTGGAGTTAGAGAACTACGAAATGAATCAAGCACACAACCTCCGGTGCTAAAAGCCAACTCAAATGCAACTGTAGACATAGGCATAGCTAATAAATCCCGAGCCATCAAAGAAAGCACCCAATATTTAGAGGAATTAGTTTTCCACCAATCCAATATGTCAAATGATTTACTTTTCAGATCTTCACATTCCTCCCCTAAATATATATCCAATTCTGTTTTGTTCTCTACAGTTCCTTGGCCCGATTTTTGCTTGTTAAATAATGAATTTATGAAATCAGCAACATCCTCCACATTCTCAACTTCCATATCATTTGGATCCTGAGATTGATTACTTGAGTGAATATTAGGAGATGACTCGCTTGAACTATAAAACTCATACATAGAAGTCAAAACTTGTCTCACCTTCTCTTTTAGCACTTTAGCAGTATCAACACATACTCCAATTTACATCGGGGGTCAAGAACAACTGCAATGAATAACATGGTGTTGATATTATTGACATTTTCCCAATACTTGTCATACTTCCTCTTCATCTTGTAAGCCATTAAACTAATAGAGGAATCATCACTTTTACACCTCCGAGAAAGAACAATTATGTAGGTTTTCAAGACTGCTATTCAGTCTTGATCACTAAGAGATTTTAGGTTCGATGAGAAGAGAAAGTGAAGAAGATGTAGAAGAAAGAGAGATGGAAGAGCAATAGAACACAGATTTTGAGGAGAATAACAGAATGTCAATATTCTGCCGCCGCCACTTTAAGTTAATATATATAGGTTATGCTAGTTACATGAAAGGACATATCTGCCCTTGGTGTTTACATCATAGCTACTAACAAACAACAACCAATATAAAACTGAAACTAGAAATAACAGAACAACAAAATAACCACAGCTGTGACTAGATACATTCTACCCTACGGACAGAGTGGTACCACAGCTGTGGGGCCCACATCAATGTTCTCTACACTCCCCCTCAAGTTGGGAGTATATGTTCATCATTCCCAACTTGGATAGATCCGCCTCTAGCTTCTTTCTTGATACGGCTTTAGTAAGAATGTCGGCTAGTTGCATACTGGATGTGATGTAAGGGAGGCATACTTCTTGAGATGAGACCCTCTCTCGCACAAAATGACGGTCAACTTCAATGTGTTTGGTTCTGTCATGCTGTACCGGATCATGTGCTATATTAATGGCGGCTTGATTATCACAGTATAGCATCAGGGGCTTCTCATACTCAATACCCAACTCCTCAAGTAGAGATCTTAGCCATAGGATTTCAGCCACTCCATTGGCCATGGACTGTATTCTGCTTCAGCACTTGACCGGGAGACCACACTTTGTTTCTTACTTCTCCAGGAGACAAGGTTTCCTCCCACAAGGGCACAATATCCCGAGGTAGACCTTCTGTCATCAACACTCCCAGCCCAATCTGCATCAGTATAAACCTCCACCTTCATGTGATTGTTGTTCTTGAAAAGTATACCCCTACCTGGGCATCTCTTCAAGTAGGCTAAGATTCTTTCTGCCGCAAGAAGATGTGTGGTTCTAGGAGAATGCATGTACTGGCTGACAACACTAACATCATAAGTAATATCTGGCCGAGTGAGGCAGAGATATAGGAGCTTTCCTACCAGTTGCTGGAACGTAACTTTGTCTTCAAGAAACTCCCCACTCTCGGCACTAATCCTGTGATTCTGTTCAATTGGTGTATCTACAGGCTTGACACCTAACTTTCTAGTTTCTGCCAACAGGTCTAGGACATATTTCCTCTGAGATATAAAGATCCCCTGTTTGGATCTAGCAACCTCAATACCCAAGAAATACCGGAGTACACCAAGGTCCTTCACCTCAAATTCTTGGTGAAGAAGCTGTTTAAGAGACTCAATCTCATGGCTATCATTCCCTGTGACCACAATATCATCAACATATACTGCCAACAGTGTCAAAGAGGACTCCACCCTCTTGATGAATAGGGTGTGATCTGACTGGGCCTGTACATATCCAAACTTCACAAGTGCTAGTCTGAATCTATCGAACCAAGCCCTAGGTGACTGTTTCAAACCATACAAAGCCTTGTTGAGCCGGCAGACCTTACCTACTTCTGCATCATAGAAGCCAGGTGGCAAACGCATGTAAACTTCTTCCTGCAGATCTCCATTCAGAAAGGCATTTTTCACATCCATTTGGTATAAAGGCCAAGTGTGACTTGCTGCAAGGGACAAGAGAACTCAAATAGTAGTCATCTTGGCTACCGGTGCAAATGTCTCCAAGTAATCTATGCCATAAGTCTGTGTAAACCTTCTTGCAACTAACTGAGCTTTATACCTCTCAATAGATCCATTTGTATTATGCTTCACCGTAAATACCCATTTGCATCCAGCTGGTTTCTTTCCTTTTGGCAAATCAACTACCTCCCAGGTGTTGTTCTTCAACAGAGCATCCATCTCAACTTGCATTGCATCTTTCCATTCAGGGACGGATAGGGCTTCTTGCACTATTCTTGGAATAGGGACATTGGAAATGGAGCTAAGGTAGGACTTGTAGGTAGGAGATAGGCGATCATAGGATAAAAAATGGGAAATACAGTGGGCTGTGGATGTGGTACAATGGCGTTTCCCTTTACGGATTGCAATTGGAAGGTCAAGATCATCTGTAGGGGAAGTCTCTGTGGGCTCTGGGACTGAAGTATCTGGACCTGGAGTTGCATATGAGATTGGAGCTGGTCTGGACTGCTGATGATCAGGATCAACCTGCCTGCACCGCCTGTGATAAACCCTCAACTCCTGATCCCTCTGACCACCCTCACCATTGCAGCTTTCCCTCAACTCCTAATCCCTCGGACCACCCTCACCATTGCAGTTCTCATCACCCAATGGAATAGGTAAAGGAACTACCCCACTCTCACTGCTCTCCCCCTGAAGACAAGAACTCAAACCCCCACTCTCAATACTCTCCCCCTGAGGGGCAACCCGAGGATAATAGGGCGTCCCCTCAAAGAAAGTGATATCCATGGAGACAAACTTCCTCCCGGAGACAGGATCATAACAGCAATAACCCTTTTGAGTTTGTGCATAACCAAGGAAGATGCATTTGGAGGCTTTGGGTTCGAACTTGGAGGAATGGGGTCCGAGAAGCTGAACAAAGCAAGTGCAACCGAATGTCTTAAGGGGAATAGAAAACAAGTCCTCACGTGGGTGTAGAAGCGAAAAAGGAGATTGCATATCAAGGACCCTGGAAGGGACCCGATTAATAAGGTATACCGCCGTGAGGATAGCGTCCCCCCAGAAGCGAATAGGGACATTGGAAGTAAACATGAGGCTTCTAGCCACTTCCAAAATGTGCCTATTCTTCCTCTCGGCAACTCCATTCTGCTGAGGTGTATGAGGGCAAGGGCTCTGGTGGATAACCCCATGATGAAGAAGATAAGATGTCAATGATTTAGCAAAGTATTCCTTTGCGTTATCAGATCGGAGAACTTTGATCTTGGCATCAAACTGGGTTAGGATCATTTGGTGAAAATTTTGGGTCAAGGAAGGTACCTCATCTCGTGAACGCATGAGATAAACACAAGAAAAGCGGGTATGGTCATCAACAAATAACAAAAAATATCTGTACCCACCCATGGAAGGGATATGATAAGGCCCCCAAACGTCAGTATGCACAATATCAAAAGAATTATCACTCCTTTTATTACTCAATAAATAAGGCTTTCTACAATGCTTAGCAAACTCACAACTTTCACACTGTAGCTGAGACAACTCAATAGACTCAAATAAAGTAGGAAACAAACTCTGTAAAGATCGAAAAGACAAATGACCTAATCGGTTATGCCAAAGCATAGCCGGACTCACACTCTTAGAAACAAAAAACAACTTCTCTACTGACTCTCCCTGACGAAACCGCTCCCCAAGCAGATAGATCCCATTCGTCTCATGGCCAGTCCCAATCACCTTCTGCGTCTCCAAGTCCTGAAAAACACATCGGTCAAGGAAGAAGGTTACTGAGCAGTTCATATGCTTGGTAATACTACTGACTGAAAGAAGGTTAGTATCAAGCTTAGGCACATGCAAAACAGATGATAGGGAGATAGTATCTGAAAGCTTGATGTCACCCTTCCCAGAAATAGGAACCAGGGAGCCATCAGCAATAGATACCTTATCTCTACCAGAAGACAAATGGTAAGTAGTAAACAGTGAAGGCAAGCTAGTCATGTGATCAGATGCACCTGAGTCTATTACCCAACAAGGTTCAGTAGTACCTGGAGCTGAGGCATGATAGGCTGAAGCTCGAGTACCTGAATGGGCGAAGGCAGATGTGACAGGGGCTGATGGAGGCTGCGGTGGCTGAGCTGAATTTCCAACCTCCTTTTCTAGCTGTATTAGTGCAGCCCGAACTACAGCTAAGGTCTCCAAAGATGTTCCTTTTGTGCCAGATGAGGATGTTGAATCAGTGTTCATGGCTACATGAGCAGTGCCCTTCTTGTTTCTTAACTTCGCAGGAACCAAGTGGGAATGCAGTTTCCAACATGTCTCTTTTGTATGTTTGGGTTTCTTACAATGTTCACATACTACATCCTTCTTGTCTTCCTTCCTCTTGTCCTTCTCTGAATCACCCCCTGATTTGGGTGTAGCCGCTACAAAGGCTGATATGGGTTGCATCATAACCTTCCTTCTGGTTTCTTCACTGTGTACAAATGAGTAAGCCTGAGAGAGAGTCACACTGTCTCTAGTCAAAATCTGCTGCCTCACAATATCATATTCTGAGTTCAGTCCCGCCAGGAACTCAAACACTCTGTTTGTCTCGATGTGCTTTCTATGGGTCTGAGCATCTTTGGGACTCTCCCACTCAAGAGTCTCTAAGTGATCAATCTCATGCCACAGGGACTTCAAGGTAGAGAAGTAGACCAATACCAGTTTCTCTCCTTGTTTAAGGGTGTTCACTTCACATTTCAATTCATATGCTCTGGCAACATTAAGGGGTTGGGAGTAAGTTTCTTTCATAACATCCCATATCTCCTTAGCTGTCTTTGCCCACAAATAATTCCGGCTAATATGAGGCTGCATAGAATTACACAGCCATGTCATAACCAAGTAGTTTTCTTGCATCCATTTGGTATATGTCGGGTCTCCCTTGGAAGGTTCTTTCATATCTCTAAGGAGGTACCCTAATTTACCTCTTCCACCAATAGCCATCATGGCTGATTGGGCCCATTCCAAATAGTTTGATCCATCAAACTTTACGGTCGTAATCTGACCACCCATCTCAGAAATACCACCATAACTGATGTTCCCAAGACTGCCTTCTGCCTGAATTTTAGACTCCATTTCTGTCAAGTCTCAAAACAGTACTTGAATCACCAATCACAATCAAAACAGTATAGGCCTGATCTGTATTCTCAGTGTATGTGCACAAAACCGAAGTAATTCTGGTCTGAAACCAACTAACCAACACAGCAGTAGCTATCCGTAGATCTCTAACCCCCTTAGAACTCTGAGAACAGCTTTAAAACAAAACTGATATGCTAGGGAAAGTTAGGGTTTTAATCAGTCCTGAAAGGAAGCAATTCAGTCGCACAGTCCAAACTGTATAGATGAGCTTGCAGTAGGGTTAATAAGAAACCCTAGAATCTGATCAAACCTACCAATCAACTTAAGAGTAGCTCTAGATAGATCACAGAGTTCAGTCAACCACTAGGGCTTGCTGCAGATCACTTTCAAACCCTAGAGTAGAGAGAAACACAGTTCGGTCCAGGGTTTGATGTAAAACCCTAGGAAATCGAAGAAGGAAAGGGCTAGAATGGTTCGGCCTTCCCCTCCAGATAGGTCCAACCTATCTTCTCTGAAAGAACTTCTATTAAAAAGTAACAACTTACAAGGAAAAAATAGTTCACTGCCTTCTAGGGTTACCTGAACCCTAGTCTTCTCTAATCCTTCCTGACCACCAACACTCAGCAACCCTAGCAAGTTTCCAGCAGCTGCTAGTACCTCTGGCGATCTCCAAGAATCAGTCTGCGAACTCCTCCTTTTCAGCTTTCAGTCCTAGGAGATTCTCATGTGGTCGGCTGGTATTAGACTCACATGAAAAACCCTAACTTGGCTCTGATACCATGTAGGTTTTCAAGACTGCTATTCAGTCTTGATCACTAAGAGATTTTAGGTTCGATGAGAAGAGAAAGTGAAGATGTAGAAGAAAGAGAGATGGAAGAGCAATAGAACACAGATTTTGAGGAGAAGAACAGAATGTCAATATTCTGCCGCCACCTCTTTAAGTTAATATATATAGGTTATGCTAGTTACATGAAAGGACATATCTGCCCTTGGTGTTTACATCATAACTACTAACAAATAACAACCAATATAAAACTGAAACTAGAAATAACAGAACAACAAAATAACCACAGCTGTGGCTAGATACATTCTACCCTACGGACAGAGTGGTACCACAGCTGTGGGGCCCACATCAATGTTCTCTACAAATTCCAATATCATAAATTTCTTTCATGTATTCATTTCCAGTTACATAAAGTGACCCTGACAATTTCAATGTAGTTTCATAGAAAGTTCTAAGAAAAGGTAGCAAACCACAGGCATATTCCCAATCTCCATCAATAGGCAAACCTTTGTTTTACCATGAGTAAGATCATCTACATACCTACTATCAAACTCTCCAACAAATCAAATGCCTTTTGAAATTTCAAAGCAGATTCCAACATTAAGTAAGTAGAGTTCCACCTAGTTTCAACATTTAGGAAAACAAGACCCCTACTCACTATCCTTTCTTTCTCCACACAATCCTTAAATCTTTGCAACCTTGCTGGTGACGATCTTACATATTTTCACTGCAGAGCAAATCCTGAAAATAGAATCATCTACCTCTGACAACCCTTCTTTGACAATTAAGCTCAAAATATGTGCACCACATCTCATGTGTAAGAACTCAATTTTTAAGACACTTCCCTTCCAATTATTAAGTCTTTTCCTCAGATATTGAATCCCTACATCATTTGAACTTGCATTGCCCACCGTTACAGTGAACACTCTCTCAATGCCCCAATCAAGTAAACACCTTTCAATGCCTTGCCAATTATCTCTCCTGAATGACCAGAAATTGGACAAAAATTTAAAATTTTTTTGTGCAATTTCCACTCATCATCAATGAAATGAGCAATAAGACACATGTAACTAAGGTTTTGAGATGATGTCAATGTGTTTGTAGTGAGGCAAACCCTTGATGATAATTTTTTAAAAAATTGTTTCAACATTTTCTTCTCCACATAAAGACTATAACAATCTCTAACTACTGTGTGACATGAAGGAACTACAAATCTTGGTTGCATCTTACTACAAAAGCCACAAAAACCCTCTCGTTCCACATGCTTAAAAGGTAATTCATCTACAATAATCATCCTAGCAAGTTCCTTTCTACATTCATCTTGATCAAACTTGTAAGGCACAAGTGATGGTGTGGTGCTCCCCTCTTTAGAACTTTGAAATGAAGCTTCCAAAGTCTTTTACTGCTTGTCTATATTATTAAGGGGATACTGTTTACATCTAGACAAGTGATTACTTAAGGAACTAGTACCACTTGAAGATGGGCAAGCTAGGTCTTTACCACAATAATTACACTTTGCCCTTTGTTCACTTTTGTCCTTACAATCAAGTTTAGTAAAATGATCCCACACCCAAGATTTTTTTCTAGAAGAAGTGGTACAAACTTTTGAATCAATCTCTGAACTAGCTGGGTGTGATGAATTACCAGCATTACTTGAAGGTGCAGGAGAAGGAGATGGGTTTATGCTTGTGGTTCTAAGTAGATGATTGTTGGCACTTTGAGTTTGACTCTCTAGCATATATTTGATAAATAAAAAAAATACCTGTGTAATTAGAAAAAAATAAACATATGATTTAAGCCAAAAATCCGAATTCTCCACAAGATCAGAAAAAATAGACAATGATTTAAGCCAACATTCATTCATTCTACAAATACAAAAAAAAAAAAAAAAACCTAAAAGAGGTTGAGTGAGAAAAATATACTAAATTTCTACATTCATTCATTCATTCAAGATTTTATCTGAATTCTCCATAAAATAAAAGAAAAATACAACGATTTAATCCAAATTCTCCATAAAATCTGAATTGTCCATACAATGATTTATTCCTTCCACTTGCTGCTTTTATTTGCATAAGGCCAATCTTCATCACCATACACCAGTAACTCTCATCAGTTTACGGGCAACAATAAGACTGGTTTTTTTGCCAGTAACTCTCACAGAAGGCCCTCGGGCAGTTTACAATGGGTAAGGTTATAGACATGACATCAATTAACATTCTATTGGAAACATTGCATTGCATTCATTCATTCATTCTAAAAATACTAAAAAATAAAAAACAAAAAAATTCATTCATTCTTGGAAGGAATACAAACAACATTCATTCATTCTAAAAATACTAAAAAAAGCATTCATTCATTCTTGGAAGGAATACAAACAACATTCATTCATTGTAAAAATACTAAATTACCTAAAATAGGTGCAGTGAGAACGGAGAGGTGGCTATTTGATAGTGCCAGATTGGTTGCCAATTTACCGGATGCCGGTTGGTGATTTGGTGGTTACTGACTTGCTGTCGAGAGAGAAGAGATTGAGTTTCTGATGTTCTGAGAGAGAGTGAACACTGAACACTTGAGATTTGGGTGAATAGTGAACACTGACTCTTCGAGTGATATTTGAGAGACTGAGAGACTATAACTGAGAGTGAGAGATGAGTGAGGCTATAACTAAGAGATGAGTCTGAGAGTGAGAGAGACAGAGAGATCTGTTGAGTGTTGACTGATGAGAGACACTATCACTTACTGAGAGAGAGACACTGCCGGTCGGACTTCGGGGCTCACCCGTCACCCTCGGTAGGTCTGGCCGTTGGGAAGAAGAAGAAGAATATTAGAGTCTAGAGAGAGAAAGGAGAACACAAATTTACAGAACAAAGAAGTACAGAGCACTCACCGGAAGTCTGGAACACACTCGTCGGAGGCGTCGGTGATTCGATTGGTGGCAGAGCGTCAACGACCGTCGGTGGCATTGGGGAAGAAGAAGATTCAGAGTCTCTGACTGTGAGTCTGTGAGAGACTAAGAGTCCGAGAGTCGAGAGAAAGAGCCGAGAGGGAAATTGGGAAAGAAAGGGGAAACGGGAAAGGAAAAGGTCAAAGGCACGATGGAGTTAGGGATTCCAATTTTTTAATTTTTAAAAATATTATATATTATATATATAATATTATTATTATTTATTAGCATATACTGGTCGGTTCGGTTAACCGTCGGTTTTTTAAATAGGTTAACCAAAACCGAACCAACCAGTTCGGTTAACTGTTTTTTCGGTTCGGTTTTGGTTAGTTGGTTTTTCGGTTCTTCTTGCTCACCCCTAATTGGACCCCAAACATCTGAATGAACTAAAGCAAAAGGACTCAACGTGTGACTATCAACTCTAGGACTAAAGGAAACCCAATGGTGTTTCCCATACTAACACGACTCACACTGAAAAGAAGACGAACGACTTAATGGTGGAACAAGTAGCTTGAGAGCTTTAAGAGATGGATGACCAAATCTACAATGCCACTGGAGAGGAATCAAAGAAGTTTGAAGTGCAATTGTAGAACCACCCCCATCAAGGTAATACAACCCACCAGCTTCATGCCCTCCACCAATCTTCTTCCCCGTCTTGAGATCCTGAAAAACACAAGAGGAAGGGTAAAAAGTGATAGAACAATTGAAAGACTTGGTTACTTTACTAATAGACATAAGATTAAATGGAAACCTGGGTACATATAAAACAGAAGACAAAGAAAGAGATGCAGTGTTAACATTACCGACACCACAAATGGGGGAAGTAGAACCATTGGCTAGGGTAACATTGTGTGATGTGGAGGTCTGAGAAAGGGAGGAAAACACACCTAGAGTCCCATCATGTGATCAGAGGCTCCAGAGTCAATTATCCATGGGGAAGGTTTTGATGCCAGGCAAGCCATACCTGAATGAGCAAGAGTGGCAGTATTCTGATGTGAAGTAGCGTGAAGAAATCTCTCATACTCATCTTTTGGGATACTCATCATCTCCTTCCCAGAAGTAGTTGTGGATGTAGAAGGTGTTGGATCAACTGGCTGATTATCACTAACTTCACTGCAACGAACAGCTGCATGATTAGCCCATGTAGATCATAAAAGAAGTTAATTGTGTGTACGTCTTTTCCACATTGTGTACATTTCCTAGTAGTGTTTCCTCTTCCTTTGCCACAGCATCCCCCGGAATCACGACCTCCACCAATACCATGACTACGACCAAACATAGGGTTACCACGGCCCCCTCAAACTGCACTACCTCCTCCTCTGTTTCCATAAGCTCCTCGTGTTCCAATAAATGTTGTTCTGTCATAAGGTATGGTACTCTCTGTGGGTCCAAGAGAAATCCTACGGAGACAGGCAAACACTTCCTCTAGAGTGGGGAGGGCAGATCCACCCAATATTTGTGCTCTGACAGGTTCATACTCTAATTTCAGCCTCACTAAGAATTGGGTAACATCAAGTTGTTCCCTTTGTTGTTGAATTTTGACATTCGAAGTTAAGGGGTGGTAGACATTAAGTTCATTCCGAAGATTTCTCGTACTGGAAAAATACTCTTCAAGGGTTTGATTTTCCTACTGCAAACTGAAGTACTCCTGATAAAGCTGATAAACTCTCGTAGTATTGTCTTGTCCAAAATAGAGTTTCTTAGCGTGCTCCCATATTTTCTTTGCTATGTCTAAGAACATGAAGTTAACACTGATTTTAGGTTCCATACTGTTCCACAACCACTTCATGATTTGAGCATCCTCCTGCTCCCAAATCACTAAAACCCGGAGATTCAGCTGTAGGTTTCTCCTCCCACACATGTTTTACATTCTTCTTAGCCTTAAGAAACACTTCCACCGACTTAGCCCATGGCACATAGTTTTCACCATTGAGTTTGATGGATGTCATCTGCACACTTAAAAAATCAGAGGAAATCATCACACTCGATTTCTGGTCACCACTGACATCTCCCATTGATGCCATCAAGATTTCAATCTAAGAAACTGGTGCTGCCCTTCCAGAAAAAAGGTTATCTCTCCAAATACACTGACTGTTGTTCTTTGAGTACTACACCAACATACTCACCACCGTACAGCACCTCCTCATCCAATCACCACAATATTACCCAAGCACAAGCACACATTCGGCCACTTCTGTTAACATAAAAAAACGATTTCTAATAAAACCATAACCACCATCTAAAAAAATATCCCTCTCGAAACTGCTCAATAGAGGGTTCAACCCACCACAAGCACAACCACATGACCACTAAGGCTGTCACACATGGTGACAGCAGTCCAGAAACCTCCTACTAGGGCTGCCACACTCCTCTTTTACCTGTATCTAGGCCACCGTAACCTTAGGAACACCTGAATAGGTTACCGCAGTCCTCTGTGGATTGCCGCAGCCTTCTCACACCCTTACTCTAGGTTGCGCAGACCAGAAAATAAAATAAAATAAAGAAAGGGGGAAGAAGACCAGATATGAAGCTGTAGTCTTCTTCTCTCCTGTTTAGCGATGCTCCGATACCATGTGATAATAGTTCAGTGGAATCAGTTTCAGAGATAGAGAAGAGAGAAAGAGAGAAGAAGAAGAGAGAAGGAAGAAGTGTCGAACTGAGAAGTCAGAGACCCTCCCAACCGGCCATATATGTCAAAAACAAGGTACAACGTCAAATATGCCCCTACTTAAGTATGGGACATGTGACTTAACACAGTACCAAACAGACAACACATCTTAACTTATGATGAAAAGACTGAAATACCCTTCCTTAGCTGACTCTAACAGATGCATGTAATACTTTTTGTTTTTGTTAAATGTATGTTGATTGGTCAAGTGGTGGCTTTTCATCGCAGTCTGTTTAATAGATTTTGTCAAGTTCTCATCTTTCTCAACTTGTATTTGCTTCTGCAGAGATTGGAAGAATCGTGCTTGTAGTTGTGAGATATAAAATGATTTAATTTCTTTGACTAGAGATGTGATTGCTTAAAAAGTTAAAATGTGTAGCATTTTTATTTGCATGTTCTACAAGAATCATGCTTGTAGTTGTTAGATATAAAATGCTGCTCATTATTCTTACAAGACTTACAAATGGTTTTGAGAACTTTTTTATCACTCATGCAAATACTGAATTTGTTATTTTGATTTTTAAAACTTTTACAATTCTTTTTTGTAGCTTCAACTTGGGAGATTAGAAGTCTAAATCCAACCCCAGCTTCAAATACCACAAGATGTCTTGTAACACAAATGTTGGAGATACACTCACATGGATGGTTTAGGTGGAAGAAAAATCACAACTCAAATTTTGAAAAGACTGTTCCTTATGCATTATTATGCCAAGTAGCAGGTTGAGTGCCCTGTACTACACTTTTTGTTCAGACTGAAATCCTTTCGTAGATTTACCAGCCTCATAATTAGATAGTTTATCTTTTACAGGTTTACTCGTGATATAGTGATGGGATAGATGGGAAACCATTTTTGTTGCTAATAATATATTAATATCTTTCTGATTATTAAAAAAGATTTTTAAATACAATACAAAGGATTGTATTAGGCTGGCTTTTCACCACCTAACCCCAATTGTTACATTATTGCCCCCAAGTATCTTTCATTTGTTACCCCCCTCCCCCCAATACATTTGAGCCCTGTTTGCCGTAGGGGTGATCATGAAAAACTGAAAAGCCGAACTGAATTGACGAAGGGAGGTAAACTAGCTTAACTCCCCCACAAGTAGAGAAAAGAAAAGAAAAAACATTAAATAATATAATATATATTTTATATTATTTATATATTATAAATGAATATATATGCATTATTTATTATTTATAATATAATAAATTATTTATTATATATTATAATAAATTATTTATTATTTATAATATAATAAATTATTTATTATAATATATATAATATATTATTTATTATTTATAATATAATATTTTATATTTATTATATATAATATTATGAAAAATAAAAAAACCGAATAACCGACGAACCAAACCAATGGTTAACCGAACCGATCAATTAGTTAACCAATCGACTTTGGTTACCAGTTTTCCAAAAACCGGTACTACCAGTTCAGTTTAGAAAAAAGGCCCATGGTTCAGTTAAACCATGGGAACCCCTAGTTAACTGCCTACAGCATAGCTCTTATACAGTTCCCCACTCTAATAGGTCCTGGAAACAATGCTAAATGCATCCCTAGAACTATCTCTAAAAACACCACCAATGAGACGCCTGAGTTTTCCAGGTTACATCCATCAAAGTTTAGTTTAATCAAGTTGAAAGATGTTGGAGTCCACCCTCTTGATATGATAGTCCTTGTACAAGAGGAGAGAGCCCCACAACCTGCTATCCTCTATGAATGTCATCCTTCAAGAATGGTGCAAATATATCCAAAGTTTTGGTTCAATGGACCACTCTTATAGAGATTGTTTCTATTATTGCTTCTTTAGCTTCTTCTCTTCTAATATTCTTGCATTTCTTTCTTCCCAAATAGTACAAAGGATTGTTGCCCCCTTGTATCTCCACATGACCTTTCCTTTTTTATTAGTTGGGTTAATAAAGGTAGATGAAAAGGTGGTTTTGTCAAACAAGCAGTTCATACCAAAGAAGAGAAGACAGAACTCTGGGGTGAAGAACTGAATAGTTTGACCCTATCCCAAGAGCCTCAATATATATATATATATATATATAGAAATAAGAATATTTACAGAAAAGCCCTTGCAGGGCTAAAGAGAAAATAACAATAAAATAAGAGATACAATACAATAGGGACTACATTAATATGGTACATCAGTGAGACTCTTCACACTCCCCCTCAAACTGATGCAAGGCATGAGCATCAGTTTGCTCACAAGGAATAAGTGCCCGGATCTCGTCATGGCCTTTGTGAAGATGTCAGCAACTTGCATTTTGGAGGCAACATGAGGGAGAGAGATAGAGCCTACAAGGAAAAAGTCGTGGATAAAGTGGCAGCCCACCTCAATATGTTTTGTCCTTTCATGAAAGACAGAGTTAGAGGCAATCTTAATAGAACTAGTGTTGTCTGCACACAGAGGGATGGGTGTAGGATAGGAATGACGCAATTCCTAAAATAAAGATTGAAGCCAAACAACTTCGCTACAAACAGATGACATTGCCCTATACTCTGCTTCCATAAAGGACTTGGAAACAGTTTGTTGTTTCTTGCATTTCCATGAGATTAGAGAGCACCCACGAAGACACACCACTTGGTAGTGGAACGGCGTGTGCCAGGGCATCCAGCCCAATCTGCATCAGCATAGGCCCTTAGTTGGATAGAAGAAGATTAAGAGAAGAAGAGGTCCTATGATAAAGAGCCTTGAACATAGTGGATGGTCCGATGTACAGCAGTCAAATGGGGTTGGCGAGGGCAGAGACAAACTGATTGACAACCTGAATTGCATGCGAGATGTCAAGGTGAGTCATGGTGAAATAGATGAGAGATCCCACAAGTCGCCGATAGAGGGAGGCATCAGTAAGCAAGGGACCTTCTGAATTGGATAATTTGACATTCAACTCCAAGGGAGTGTCTACCCGTTTATTATCGGTAAGGCTGGCTAACTGGACAAGATCAGAGGCATATTTGTGTTGGCAAATGAAATACCCCTGGGAACTTTTCAAGTACCAAGAAATAGGTAAGAGGGCCTAAGTCCTTCATGTGAAAGACACTGTAAAGAAGAGACTTGAGCTCTTGAATTCCTTTAATATCATCTCTAGTCAACAACATGTTATCCACATACAGGAGGAGAATTGTAAGACCTCAAGGTCTTTTCTGCACAAAGAAAGAGTAATCGGAAGCACTTTGATTATACCCGGCTTGCACAATATCTCTGAATTTTTCAAACCAAGCTCGAGGAGCTTGATTCATCCCATAGAGAGATTTCTTCAACTGACAAACAAGGGAGGGATCACTACAGTACCGAGGTGGAGGTTTCATATATACAGTCTCTTTTAGGTGCCCATGTAGAAAAGCATTTTTCACTACAGTTCCAAGAGTGTGCAGTAGAGAGGGCTAAGAGAACATGGACTGTAGTGATCTTGGCCACTGGGGCAAATGTCTCCTCATAATTGATGCCATACACTGCGTATAGCCCTAACCAACGAGTTGAACTTTATATCGATCTAGAGACCCATCAAATTTCAACTTGATGGATTAGACCTATTTGCTCCCAATAATAGAGCCCTCTGAAGGTGCTGGAATGAGGTCCCAAGTGTCGTTCTCATGCAAAGCTTGAATCTTTGTATCCATGGCATCTCTCCATTGAGGACTGCTAATGGCATGTTGGTATGAGCGGGGAATATCTATGGAAGACAAAACAATAGAAAATGAGCTATGGTCTAAAGGAAAACCATAGCGGTCAGGTGATCTAGATATGCAGGTAGAACAATGTAAAGGAACAGGAGGAACATCCGAAGGATCTGAAATAGTGATGTCACTTACAAGGTTATTGGAGATGGGAGAAGGATCCAGACCAAGATGAAGGGGGGGTCATAGACACAGGTACTAGACCATGAACCCACTTGCGAGAGAAGACAAGATCTTTTCCAGTAGTTGATGATGAAGCATCTTGTGAGTCAAAATCATACAAAATAGAAACAACGGGTGCAAATAACTTGGCAACTCCTGATAAAAAAGAGATATTCTCAAGAAAAAACACATTCCGATAAATACGGATATGACGTGCAGAGGGATCATAACAAAGAAATCCCTTGTGGTTAGGACTATATGCCATAAAATCACACGACAGATTGAGGTGAAAGCTTTGAATGTTCATGAGGGGGAAGATGTACAAAGCATAGACACCCAAAAACATGAAGATGGGAAAGATCGGGGGGTCCAAACATCTTCTGATGAGGCGATATGTTACCAAGAACCGATGAAGGGATACAATTAATCAAATACACAGCCGTACTAGCAGCCTCTACCCAGAAAATGGGAGGCACATGTGACTCTTGTAGAAGAGTCCTCACAACACTAAGAATGTGGCCATTCTTTTGTTCTACCACACCATTTTGTTGAGGAGTGTTTGGACAACACCCTTGGACTTGTATACCATGATGTTTTAAATAAACCAGAAATTCTCCGTCACTGTATTCTCCCCCTGAGGGAGCATAAGGTCTGCACACTTGCTTGAAACCAAACTCGAACCATGGTATGAAACGACCGAAAGGTTGGGAAAACTTCTGACTTATGTTTGAGAAAGTAGATCCGTACCTGGTACAATCATCAATGAAGAGTACAAAATACTTGTGTCCCAATCGAGAAACAATAGATGAAGTCCAAACATCACTATGTATAATTTGAAAAGGGGAAGCAGCATGTTCAGCTTTGTGAATGAATGGAAAAATACGACTCTTAAACAACAAGAAACACAAGATGTATCAAAAGATTCCATGGAAAGAATTTTAGTTCTAATAAAACCAGACTCAAACAAATATTTAAGTTTTTCAGAGTTTGGGTGACCCAAATGTTTAAGATGAGCATCTTGAAGAAGAGTGTAGTATGTCTGTTGAAACCCTTCAATCTGAAGCAATAGCAGCCAAAGATTTAATGTTCGAAGCTTGGAGAATACCTGGGAATACACCAGTCCAAGGAAGGAGGAAGAGAATTGCTGCCGCTCTAGATAGAAGATCAGAACTCCTCCAAAACTTGTCCAATCCCAAAGAAAGTTTCTGAGGTAGTAGAACAGGCCAGGGCGACGCAACCAATCGAGTTTCTCTCCAAACAGAAGCTTTCCAAGAGAGTTCTAGGAGGACCTCTCTCGCTGAAATGCAGAACAGAGAGCAAGGCTTAGGGTTGATCAGAACATCCCTATCTTCAGGACAAAGCACCCAGAAATCAGCAGCCTTTGGGATGTCAGAAACTGAGCATGAAGCAAGTACTGATTACAGAGCAGCCTGCTCTGATACCATGTCAAGCAAGCAGTCCATACCAGAGAGGAGAAGACAGAATTTTGGGGTGAGGAACGGAGTAGTTTGACCCTACCCCAAAAGCCTCTATCTATCTATATATATATATATATATATATATATATATTAATGAAATAAGAGTGTTTACAGAAAAGCCCTTGCAGGGCTAAAGAGAAAGTAACAATAAAATAAGAGATATAATACAACAGGGACTACATTAATATGGTACATCAGTGAGACTCTTCACAGGTTTACATCACCAAGTGGGGATCAATAACCTTCTACCAAAGAGAGCAAGAAACCATTCCCAAATGCTGGAAGTAAACGGACAGTAGATTATCAGATGGAGTGCATTTTCTCCACTCACATAGAAAGCATTTGTGAGGAGAGATACACCAAAAATAGGCCTTTTCCTTTGTAGTAATTCACAATTATTGAATATAGATAGGAAAGCATTTATTATCTTGATTCTAATAAGACCACTCTTATGCTCTCCTCTTCCATAGAGCTAGGCTAAACAATCTCATATACAGAAACTATGTTCCTACAACTTCTAAGCTTATTACAAGATAGCTTCTTGCATTTTGATTTTTTTTTTTTTTTTGTGGATTGTATTGTACAGTGTTGTGCTTTCTAGTTATTAAATTTGCTCAGAAAATAGCATACTGTTCTTCAGATTCTTCTTGTTTTGTGGCTTTAGAGATTGCTGCTCTAGTTTTTCTACTTCAAAGAAACAGAAAACAATAAATCCGGGTCCAAGTAATTAGTAAGATAGTAAAAGTGCAGAATCTGATTGAGAGAAAGTAAAAAACAAGGAAAAGAGGGTATTAGTCCTAAATTTCTTCTGCCTTTTGTGGTTGTGATGGGTGCAAACACAAATCGAAAGGCCAGAACCAACCTATTTTACATTGACCAATTTTGAGTGCAAAAAAAGTTCAGAAAAAATCAAAAACAAGTGTACTTTCATTTGAAGTACAAAAATGTATTCTTGCTAATTGCTTGCAAAGCTGAACTGGAGTGCAAATTTGCTTTGGTTCTGCATTTGTACTCTTACCAAATGCAGCCCAACCCACTTGTAGATAACCCTATTATTAAAGAATTATATAGTCCCGATTCATGGGATGTACATTTTCCCAAGAAAATTTAAAGTTTGTCCCAAATGCAATTTCCAAAAATCTATGGTTCCTTTTCTTATAGACTAATAGTAATAACAATAGATATGTGTAATATCAGTAAAAAAAACCATTCTAAATCCAAGATAAATTTGCTGTTGTTATCTGCACACAACCGAGACTTTTGGCATTATCCTACTTCCTGTGCTATTTCAGAAGAACTTGAGTAGAAATTATCCCAGAGTTTTTATTTGACATTGTCCTTTTCTTCTCTTTTCTATTTTTAGCCATGCAGAAGTCTTGTTTTACTGGTTCATTTGGTTGTTCAGGTTTACGGGAATTCTTCGGAGCAAATCCTGCACTGACATTTGATTCTCCAACCACTGTTGTCCATTCAAAATTATCGAATTCCTCTGGTGTCAGTAGTGAATTTGAGGAAGGAGAAGTAAATGATGAATTCTATGATGCAATTGCGGCTGATTCTTCATCTTCTGAAGATGAAGATAGTGACAACGAGCTAGATCTTATCAAGATGGTTAGGATGCCACTGACATCTGAATGAATTTTCTTTAATTTCTTTTACTGTATGATTGTTACGAGATGTCATTTCCAACTTCTAATTTATTGATTTTTATCTTTTAATGTTTTTTTTTCTAATAGGATGGAAAAGTGAAGCTTAAGAATGTTTCATGGGCCATTGCAAGTCTGGCTTTGAGGCATAATTCAGGTATACCTTCCCTTTCTTAATAGTAGAAAACAAAAAAAAAAAAAGAAAAAACAAATCCCTTTATTCACAGCAGTGCCTTATCCACTTGTTACAAATGTTTTCACACAATGATAATTTTTGTACTGTTTAGAGTATTATATGGTGTCATTTCTTTTAATCACTAGGGCACCCACCTTAAGTTTACAACAGGAAACAACTTAAAGAATCTGTAATTATAGAAGGAAAAAGTAAGTATCTGGGTAGACAATGCAAATTTAACATTTAATAGAGATGGTGTTGGTGAGCTGGCTTGAGGTAGGTGGTTAGCAGTCTGGTCACTTTCAGTTCCAGGTGACAGGGAATGTGGTGTCTTTTCTGTTGGAGGTCTCAGCTGGAGGAGGGAGGGAGAGAGTTCAAGAGTCAGAGGAGAGGATGGTGAGCCTTGTGTGGGTGGGGTTAAGAGAGTAGAGTAGTGCTGTTAGTGGAATTTCCTCCTTAGGGGTCTAGTAGATAAGGGGTTTTCTGTTTCTAAGGATTGGGGAATTGATTTGCATTAGTGATTTAAAAGATGCGCCTCTGTTTCTAAGGATTGGGGAGTTTATTTGCATCAGTGATTTAAAAGACATGCCTCTGTTTCTAGGTATTGAGCAATTGATTTTCATCAATGATTTAAAAGGTGTACCTAGGCACACAGGAGAGGCACAATTCAAGGCCTGTGCCTTGCCCAGGCCCAGAGGCAGCTCCTTTAAAAAGGCACATGCCTGGTGTGCCTTGTGCCTCTGAGAATTTTTTATTTATTTTTTATTTTTTAAAGATCTTGAACTTCCTTCAAAAAGGCATGCACTTGCCTTGCACCCAAAGTTCAAAGTATCGACACAAGCCGATACGCCGGTATCGGTACTTTTTTTTAGGTTTTATTTATTTTTTTGAAACCGGTTCAGAGGGGTTGGTTTAAGGCCCGGCTACCTTCTGAACCAGTGTCTGACCCGATACAACCCCTGGAGGGGCGCATCGGGAAGCTATCGGCACAATACGTATCGCTACTTTGAACCTTGCTTGCACCTTGTGCTTCAAGCACAAAAAGCCCCTTGCACCTTTTTTTGGTGCCTTGTGCTGTTAAAACACTTATTTGGATATAGGTTAAAAGGGTCATTACTTTTACTCAATGTTGGTCCTGGCTATCTGGGGTCTTGGGAGGGGTTGACTTGCACAAAATGGCCATTCTGAGACTTGGGCCCGTATTTTCACGCTTATCATCATGAGATTTTACCAACAACAAGCAATGGCCCCTTGAATTGGAGATAGTTCACCACCCATAATTAACTCAGAAGCAAGGCATTAATCTATCAACAGTTACATCAAGTGCAATGATAAAATAGTTCTTTTTTTTTCCATGAATGATTATGGACAAGAAGAGAGATGGCAAGGATTGCAACTGCAGCCACCTCTGAAGGTGCTGATGAGCATGGTGTAGTATTAGCAGATTGTGACAAGAGACTTCAGATACAGGATGTCCTTTAAATTCTAAGGGAAGTAAAGGAGGTCAAGATTGTAAGATCAGGTTATTTTCATGATAAGGTAAAAAATTATATCAAAAGAAAAGAAAAAAGAAGCAAGATACAAAGTAAGAGAGAACTTTGTATCTCAAGCAAAAGGAGAGCCATTAATCTTTTGGACATTTTTCTATTGGTTTATGTTGGAAAACGCGGGGTTACTGGTTCAGATCTGAAAATAGAATTGTATATATTCCTAGGATTGTGGAAGGATTGATTTAGAAAGTTTTTTCTTTCTATTTCTTTCTTTCTATTTTTGTACTTTCTATTTTCTCTTCTTTCTATTTTTTCTTCTTTCTATTTTTTCTTCTTTCTATTTTCTTTTCTTTCTATTTTTCTTTCTTTCTATTTATTGCAGTAGCTTACTGTATAAATATGCCCATTGGCAATAGAATGAAACATATCAGTATTCTACCATTCCAAAACATGGTATCAGAGCTCTAGGTTTGTCAACCTTGAGATTTTTTCGGCCTTCATTGCCAGTTTTTTGTGTTTTTCTCTTCTGGCCTTCAGTGTTGATCTGTAACCAGAAGTGTTCCTTTATTCTCCTTTCCTGCTGGCCTTATTTTTCCTCCATTAACAATGTCCGACATGACTGCAACAAGTGCTCCCGTCCAAACCGATGAAGGAGCAACAAATTCTCATCCTCACACTGGTGATTTGCAGAATATTCAGGCAACATATAGACTGAATGGCCAGAATTACTTGAAGTGGTCACAACTAGTGCGTACCTATTTGAAGGGAAAAGGAAAAATTAGTCACCTCCTTGGAACAGGACCAAGGTTGGGCGAGCCAAATTTTGATGCTTGGGACGAAGAGGACTCCATGATTATGTCATGGTTGTGGAGTTCAATGACACCCGAGATCAGTGATACTTGTATGTTTCTTCCCTCTGCAAAGGCTATTTGGGATGCTGTCCGACAAACCTATTCCAAAGCCCATGACGCTGCTCGTGTCTATGAGGTCAAAGTGAAGACTGTGGCGGCCAAACAAGGGAGCAGGAGTGTTACAGAGTATGCAAATCTGCTGCAAAATTTATGGCATGAGCTTGATCATTATCGGGTTCTTGAGACAAAGTGCGCAGATGATGTTGTGATCTTGAAGAATTTTATTGAAAGAGATAGGGTGTATGATTTTTTGGTCGGACTGAATGCTGAATTTGATCAGGTCCGAATACAAATTCTTGGCAAAGAAGAAGTGCCTCCATTGAATGAAGTCATAGCCCTTGTCAGAGCTGAGGAAAGCCGCCGTGGAATCATGCTTGAGCCTAAAGATCCCGAAGGCTCAGCCATGGTGGCAAGGGGAGGAAGTTACAGTTGGTCAAAGGGTGAGAACAATCACAACTTGGCTCGTGACACAACCACCCGTGACTCTAATGATAACCTCTGGTGCACCTATTGCAAGAAGCCCAGACACACGAAAGATCGGTGCTGGAAACTTCGTGGGAAACCTCCCACATCCAGCAAGGAATGGGGAAATCGAGGAGTTTAAAAAGGAGTTCAACAGGCCCATAATGTCTCCACAACCCCGCAGCAAGAACACCCAAGTCAGGGACCATTTAATGATGAAGAAATTGAAAGGCTAAGGTGCTTCCTGAAATCCTTGAAACCAGGAAGTGGTTCTACCTCTCTTGCTCTCTCAGGTGAGTCTTTATCTCTAGGATTACATGCCTCAGCTAGTGTTTTTCCATGGATTCTTGATTCTGGAGCTACTGACCACATGACACCCTCTTCACTACATTTTCTCACCTATACACCCTGTCCTCGTAATAGAAAAATTTCTGTTGCTGATGGTTCTTTCACCACAGTGGCAGGGATTGGGAATATTCAAATTACTCCATCCCTATTACTTAAAAATGTGCTTCATGTTCCTAAGTTATCCACTAGCCTTATCTCTATACATAAACTCACCCAGGATGTGAACTGCAATGTTGTGTTCTTCCCTTCTTACTGTGTATTTCAGGACCAGGTTTCAGGGAAGAAGATTGGACTTGCTAAGGAAAGAGATGGACTCTACTACTTTGAAGCAACCAGCAAATCATCTCACACTGTTATGCATGTCACACACGAGTCATTCTTATCTACCTCCAATAAAGATTTAATTTGGCGTCATCATTTCCGTTTTGGTCATCCTTCATTTCCTATTTTAAAAACAATGCTTCCTTCCTTGTTTAAAGGAATTGATGTTGAAACCTTTCATTGTGATGTTTGTGAACTTGCTAAGCACAAAAGGGTTTCTTTCCCAATCAGCAATAAAAGATCTTTAACTCCTTTTTATTTGATTCATTCGGATATATGGGGCCCTTCTCAAATTCCCAACATTACTGGTTCTAGATGGTCCGTCACCTTTATTGATGATTGCACTAGGGTCACATGGATTTTTCTTCTTAAGTCTAAATCTGATGTGGGTACGATTCTTCCCAACTTTCATAACATGGTCCAAACTTAGTTCGGTGTGAGAATTAAAAGGTTTCGATCTAATAATGCTACAGATTATTTTAATCAGAATTTGTCCCCATTTTTTCAGAAAGAAGGCATTGGGCATGAATCCTCCTGTGTTAACACTCCCCAACAGAATGGGGTAGCTGAGAGAAAAAATGGCCATCTTTTGCAAACCACCCGAGCCTTTCTCTTTCAAAATCAGGTGCCAAAACAATATTGGGGGGAAGCTGTCCTTACTGCTGCCTACACCATAAATAGACTACCATCTAAAGTTCTTGACAACCGAAGCCCAATACAAGTCCTTTCTCAATTTTACCCTGATATTCGAGCCTCAAATAATCTCACACCAAGAATTTTTGGCTGCACTTCCTTTGTTCATGTCCATAATAAGGGAAAATTAGACCCACGAGCAATCAGGTGTGTCTTCTTGGGATATTCCCCAACTCAGAAAGGTTATAAATGTTATTATCCAGCCACCAGAAAATTCTACACCTCCATCGATGTCACATTTGAGGAAGGAAAATCTTTTTTCACTCAACCTTATCTTGCGGGGGAGCCCTCATTAATGGAAGATAAGGCCTCGGATCTACTCTCCCTAGATGTATTACCCTCCTCACAGACATTCAATCGTCAAGAATCACATCCCTCTGAGTCACATTCCTCTGAGCCCCACATTCCCAAGTCTCAACAAGAGTCAAACAACCCGACCATTGAACCAAATTCGGACACTGTTAACCCCACGAATGATGTGCATGATGATGTGAGATATATGCAGGTTTACTCTAGGAGGAAAAATCCAGATCCTCAACCTGTGCAAGTCCAAGATTCAACTCCTAATCCTAGAACTGAGGGATGCTTAGAACCTGAACCTACACCTTCACAGTCTGAGTATGAGTATGACCTACCTATTGCACTGAGAAAAGGAACCAAAGAATGTACCAAATGCCCATTGTACCCTTTAGCCAAATATGTATCATTCCAAAGATTCTCTAAATCCTATAAAAGTTTTCTAGCCAGCCTTAACACCACTCCAATTCCTAATACTCTAGCCGAGGCACTTTCTAATAAGGAGTGGAGAAAAGCCATGAGAGTGGAAATGGAGGCATTAGAAAAAAACAACACATGGGAAGTTGTGGATCTACCAAGAAACAAGAAGAAGATGGTAGGTTGTAAATGGGTGTTCACAATTAAGTACAAATCTGATGGGTCATTAGAAAGGTACAAAGCACGCCTGGTAGACAAGGGATATACACAGACTTATGGGGTAGATTATCAGGAGACTTTTGCCCCAGTAGCTAAAATGAATACAGTAAGGGTGTTACTGTCGTTGGCTGCTAACTATAATTGGGATTTGCAACAATTTGATGTAAAAAATGTGTTTCTCCATGGTGATCTAGAAGAGGAGATATACATGGACATTCCACCGGGTTTTGGAGAAGGCATTAAAGGGAACAAAGTTTGTCGGTTGAAGAAAGCACTATACGGTCTCAAACAATCTCCGAGAGCATGGTTTGGAAGGTTTACGAAGGTAATGCTGAGTACAGGTTACAAGCAAAGTCAAGGTGACCACACATTGTTTATCAAACACAGCCTCAGGGGGAGTTACTGCACTATTAGTCTATGTGGATGATATAATCGTTACTGGGAATGATAAAAAGGAGAAGGAAGCATTGAAAAACTGCCTTGCCAGAGATTTTGAGATAAAAGACTTGGGGAGACTAAAGTATTTTCTCAGAATTGAAGTTGCACATTCTAAACAAGGCATCTTTATCTCTCAACAAAAGTATGTTGTTGATATTTTGAGAGAAACAGGAAATATGGCATGTAAACCAGCTTCCACGCCTATAGATCCCAATCATAAACTTGGAGAAGCCAACGAGAATGCAAGTGTAGACAAGGAGATGTTCCAAAGACTAGTTGGAAAACTCATTTATCTTGTACATGCACGACCGGATATTGCATATGCTGTAAGTGTAATAAGTCAGTTTATGCGTAATCCTAAAGAAGTTCATCTGCAGGCTGCTCATCGAATTCTGCACTATTTGAAAGCCAATCCAGGAAAAGGAATTTTATTCAAAAGAAATGGAGGACTGACTCTTGAAGCATATACAGATGCCGATTATGCAGGATCTCTAGTAGATAGACGGTCCACTTCTGGTTACTGTACCTTCTTAGGAGGAAACTTAGTCACTTGGAGGAGTAAGAAGCAAAATGTAGTGGCTCGGTCAAGTGCAGAGGCAGAATTCAGGGCTATGGCACAAGGAGTGTGTGAATTACTCTGGTTGAAGATAATTTTAGAAGACGTGAAGATTCCACGAGAAGAGCCTATGAAACTATATTGTGACAACAAGTCAGCCATCAATATTGCTCACAATCCTGTTCAACATGACAGGACGAAGCACATTGAAATTGACCGACACTTTATAAAAGAGAAACTGGACAGCAAGTTGATTTGCACTCCCTATGTGTCTACAAAAGGACAACTGGCCGATGTACTTACTAAAGGGCTCAATAGTACAGACTTTCGGAGAATCTCTATTCACCAGCTTGAGGGGGAGTGTTGGAAAACGTGGGGTTACTGGTTCAAATCTGAAAATAGAATTGTATATAATCCTAGGATTGTGGAAGGATTGATTTAGAAAGTTTTTTCTTTCTATTTCTTTCTTTCTATTTTTGTACTTTCTATTTTTGTACTTTCTATTTTCTCTTCTTTCTATTTTTTCTTCTTTCTATTTTCTTTTCTTTCTATTTATTGCAGTAGCTTACTGTATAAATATGCCCATTGGCAATAGAATGAAACATATCAGTATTCTACCATTCCAAAACAGTTTACAATGCTAAAATCAATAAAATATGTACTATTTTGATAGTTTATACTTTTCTTTAGATCTATCTGTAAGTTCTTTCTTTGTCTTGCCAAATCAGACTCCCGGACATGCATTGGATTCTGATTCTCCATGCCCAAGTCAAGACACCCTCTTAGTTGTCTTGATTAGACCAATATTTTTGGGCCGGAACCTCCTGCCTCAGCACAACACACACACAGAGGGGGAGAGAGAGAGAGAGAGATTGAGCTAAATGTCTTTGAGTACCGCTGTCATTTGTCCTTTCTTCCTTCTCCTTCTCCTTGTCCTCCTCAACTTTGAACAGTTGAAAGAAATGTCCCAAACCCTTAAAATTTTTCTCATGTTTTGTTTGTAGAATATATGTAATGGGACATCTTAGTACACAATAACTTTTGTAGAGCTTCCTTATTTAGATACCATTAGGTTCTGATCATCCATTTTCAGACCTGGGCAGGCTCCTAGTCTGCAAGGCGAGTACGACATACATATTATTCATGGCATTACAATATGACAACTTGCCAGAAATCATGTTGTCACCTAAGGAATGCTTTGACAACTTTAGTTGTAGTCCACTTATCAGTCAATTAACATGAAGCAAGCCATTGTATTTCAATCTACTAATTTTTTTATACTTAATGTTTGGATGCAGTTTCAGTTGGGTCCAGTGTATTAGATGATCACACCTCTCCTATCAATATTGATGCAAGTCAGTTTCATGGTTCCATGTGCCAAGGAAAAGATGAAACTGATACAAACTGCTGGACTTCCCCTGGGGGACAAGGATTTATGATAAGAGGAAAGATGTACTTACAGGATAACTCTAAGGTAGGTTTATTTCTCTTTTCTGTAGTTACTCCTTTTGACAAGGACACTATATTATCCCATTTCAAGATTAGTATTCCATGTCTGTTGTTATGGAAAATTATATTCTGAATAAACAGCAACAAGAAAATGTTTCCTGAAGGATTTTTGGTCGCATACTCCCAGCTATCTGGAGTCTTGGGTGCCAACCTGCAGTGGAGAGTAAAGAATGAAATGCAAGAATTATTGTTTCAAGCACCCCTTCTTATAGGTTACCCCCGCGACCTACCCCTTGTCCTCAAAACAATTGTTTCCTGTTTACCCCTTGTCTTGCCAAGGCATCAGCCATGCTCTGTCAGCAGATCTTTGAGCCCAATAGAAGGTTGAATTTAATTTAATAGCCAATTTTCTAACCACCCTCATGAGATATTTGTATTTCTAGGATCTCAATGTGTTATTCCTGAAGAAAATAACCACAACCTTTTAATTCCCCTCAGCCATTAATATTTTTACCACTATGCTCCCAAAACCAATTAGGCTGGATAAGTGGATAATGATAATTACCTCATAATAATATTATATGTTAATTAAACTATATGGGCACGTTTACATTTATGGATTAGTGGATTAGTTTCTATTTCCTAGCTGTCATACTGCAGCATCATTTAACAGAGGATATGGACCTTGAGGGATTGTAATGAAAAAACAAAATTCCTGTAACTTACCTCAAATAGTTGGGTATGCTTTTGTTGAGTTTAGTTAAGCTGAGTTGCTATTACTTAAGCTTTTTCTAGATCTACTTCTAATCAATGTTTTAAAACACGGAGGTGTGATGCAAGGTTAGGGATGCAAACAGATTGGATTGAATTGGAATCGGGGTATATCCAAACCCGATCCAATAATGTAATCCTATATCTAATCTGATCCTATGATCCAATGGATTTAATTACACATAGGTCTGTAAAATTTAACAAATTATTAATAGGAAAAAAAACAAAACAGTCTATACAAAGAAAAAAAACACAAGCATTTTTTCAACCATTTTTGTCATATATATTTAAAACAAAATGGGGGTACACATGTCTTTTTACAAAACAACATAAATGATATGAAAAATCAAATATATATATATATATATATATATATATATATATATATATATATATCATATCCTATAGGGAGTGATCCAAATTCTATCCGGTAGTTAAACGTGATATCAGCCCATTATTAATTTTATTTTTCTTGTTTTATTATTAGTTAGTGCTGTAGGGGTTTACTTATAATTCTCTAAATCTTTTATTATGTTTGTTGTCACATACATATGGATAAATACCATTGAGGGTGCCGCCAGCCTAAGATTTTTGGCTCTCCAACTTTCTTCTTCCTTATTCTCTCCCTTTCTTCTCTTTTATCCTCTTCCTCTTCTTTTATTGGATCCAAGTGAAAACATGGTATTAGAGCGGTGATCTAGTGATCTGGATGGTAAAAGATTGCAGATCGTTTTTTTTTTCCTTATGTTCTTTCCTTTTTTGGACTGTAGAAGGAAAAAAAATAACCTACATTGGACTGTTCTAAACTCTTGTCCCTTTGTGTTCTTCCCTTCTTTCTTAGTCGTAGTCCCAAAATTAGATGTTTTGAGTGACTTGTGATGCTATGAGGAGGGTTCCTCGAAATATTCCTTAGCATTGTTTGATTGGAATATTTTGATGCAGGTATCAAACTAAGTTAGTATTCAGCACAAGAGCGTATAAGGTAAATCCAGGTATATTGTGAAAAATCATCAATAAACTGGATGAAATATCTATAGCCACCCATACAAAGTAAATGGTAAGGCCCCACACATCAGAGCGAACAATATTAAGAGGAATAGTTGATCTTTTATTACTTGAAGGATAAGTGTTCTTACAATGCTTTGAGAACTCACAAGACTCACAATGTTTTCTCGACAATGTAGAATCAATGAAGAAAAAGACAAATGACCTAAACAACTACGACATAACATAATACGACTAGTGGACTCTAAAACAAATGCAGTTCTCTAAGGTTGCACTTGGCTCTGCTCAGGCATGTCTAACAGATATATCGCATTCGCCTCATGGCCACTCCTAATCACCTTTTAAGGTTTCATGTCCTGAAAAACACAATATAAAGGGAAAAAGGTCATATTGCAATTCAGGGATTTAGTCAAAGTACTAACTAAAAGCAAATTAGTATTAAGTTTAGGTAAATGAAGAACAAATGATAAAGCCAGGGCATGTGAAGTCTTGATGTCTCCCCTTTCTTGTGATAGGAAAAAGGGATCCATCAGCAAGGGATATCTTGTCCTGGCCAGAAAGGAGTTGGTAAGAGGTGAATAAATGTGAAACACTAGTCATATGGTCAGAGGCACCAAAATCAATTATCCAAGGGGTTTTATGAGTACCTGAAATACTAGCATGATTTGCAGTGGCACCAATACCTGAGTGTGCATACGTAGAGGAAGGAGCTGTCTCTAATGAGGTAGATGTTGTAGCAATAAACTTGTTAGGAACCTGCCTAACTCAGGGCTCTTCGAGGGGCCAACCTTCTGAATTCTTGGAAGAGAGAGGAAAAGAGAGAGAGAGAGAGAGAGAGTGTCTAATGCTGAAAGAGTCCTCCTCTATTCCTTTTCTGCTCTACTACTTATAGTGTTACAATCTTGACTGTTACAGCTGTTACAAGTGGATGGCAGTTGTTATAAGTGGCTGGTTAGTTGAGCTGATGGGCCTCCTCTTGTAAAACTGACTAACTGCCTTCTGTTGGTCTGTTCCAACAGTCTTGACAATCCAATTGGATGGCAGTTGTTACAAGTGGATGGCAGTTATTACAAGTGGCTGGTTAGTTGAGCTGATGTGGCCTCCTCTTGTAAAACTGACTAACTGCCTTCTGTTGGTCTGTTCCAACAGTCTTGACAAAACTCCAGATGACTGCTTATTCGGCCATACTTCTCATACTCAGCCCTGGCAGCTGAGTTGCTCTCCTGAGGAGGTGGCTACATTTTCATTTCCACCTTTTCCATTCTCAATCCTTTTTCCACGGTTTCCATTCTTGAGTCTAGTAGGAATAAGCTTTGAATGCAGCTTCCAACAAGCATCTTTGGTATGTTTAGGCTTCTTATAGTACTCACAAATAACATCTTTCTTTCCAGTGTTGACATTCAACTTCATCCCAGCATTAGCATAATGATCAACTTGCATCTCTACAAATTGAACCCGTCTTCTACTCTCCTCACTACTCACCATAGCATAAGCCTAAGAGAAAGTGATGCAAGAGCTGAAGAGTCAAAATTGGAATTTTGTGATATTTTATGTATTTCTACATTTTTGGACAGTAGGGCTATTTTTGTCATTTTTGCAATTTTCTATGAGTCCAATGATAGGGTTTAAATTGTCTAGTTATAGTTTGCTTATGTTTAAAATTTCAAAGTCATTGCATAAGTAGGATTAGAGTTATTAAGTCTTCTTTAAATTGAAATAGGATATGACAGCTTTGTTTGAGTCCTACTAGGATTATTGAGCCTAACAGTTTGACTCCTAAGACTATTATGAGTCTAACAGTTTAACTCCTAGGATTATTATGAGTTTAGAGTCTATAAATATGTATGGACGTTTTAGACAAAGGCAATGAATTATATTGAGTTTTCTTCAGCTTATGCAAGCTATGGTGAGTGATTCCCATGAGTGATTCTAGGCACCCTGTGAGTGATTCCAGGTATTTTCTCTCTTCTTTCTCTCCCTATTTTCTCTCTTATTCCTTCAAGAAGCCATTACAGCCATTGACAGCCATAAAACTCTGATCAAGAAGACCACTCAACATTCTCTAAGGACTAGAACTAAGCTGGTCCTACATCAAAAAGTCACCTCATCCTTTGTCAAAACATTTTACCTCACAATATCATACTCCAGGTTGAGTCTTGTGAATAAACCCTAGTTGATTCTAGGTCAAAGTAGAGAAGAAGGAAGAAGAAAGAAAAGAGAAAGAAGAAGAAGAGTATTCAGCCAGACTAGAAGAGAGAATGTGAAAAATCACTCTCCTAGCCGACCCACTTGAATTTTATTCATAAAATTTAGAGTTACAAGAAAGACAGTTTTGTCCCTCATATAAGATGGGACACATAACTTAAACTCAGATACAATAGACCTTTCACTTTCAAGAAGATAAACCAGAATGACCAAAATACCCCTGACTCGAGCATTCTAACACTCCCCCTCAAGCTGGAGAGTATATATCATATAGTCCCAGCTTGTTACAAATGTAATCTATTCTTCCCCGAGACAATCCCTTTGTGAAGAGATCTGCCCACTGATTTCCTGAGCTCACATGAGATGTAGTTATTACCCCACTTATCACTTTCTCTCTCACAAAGTGACAATCCACCTCAATATGTTTAGTTCTTTCATGGAAGACGGGATTGGATGAGATGTGAACAGCAGCTTGGTTATCACTGTATAGTTTCATGGGTTTGTCAATTGAGAACCTCATCTCCTGTAGTAAGTTCTTCAGCCATACTAGTTCACATGTGGTATGGGCCATAGCCCTGTACTCTGCTTCTACACTACTTCTTGCCACCACTGTTTGCTTCTTGCTCTTCCAAGTTACAAGATTGCCACCCAGGAAGGTACAATACCCTGTGGTTGACCACCTGTCTGATATAGAGCCAGCCCAGTCAGCATCTGTGTACCCTACTATCTCAAGAGTTCCCCCCTTTTGGTATAACAAACCACGACCTGGAGCACCCTTTAGGTACCTAACAATTCTCAGAACAGCTCCCCAGTGAGGAACCCAGGGATGTTGCATAAACTGACTCACCACACTCACAGCAAATGATATATCTGGTTGGGTAATGGTCAGATAGTTCAACTTTCCCACCAACCTTCTGTATCTTCCAGGATTATCAAACTCTTCACCTGCATCCACACTTAACTTGGCATTGAGTTCCATAGGAGTCTCTGCTAGTTTAGCACCTAACAACCCGGTTTCTTCAAGTAGATCAAGAACATATTTTCTCTGACATAGGTTGATCCCCTGTTTTGACCTCGCAACCTCAATTCCTAGGAAATACTTTAGCTTCCCCAGATCTTTCGTATTGAAGTGGTCCTGTAAGAATTTTTTCAGCCTGTCAATGCCATTGATGTCACTTCCAGTTATGACAATATCATCCACATACACGACTAGCAAGATTGTCCCATCCTTTGAGTTATAGCTGAACACAGAATAATCAACCTGACACTGTTTCATCCCAAAGGCCTTCACCACTTCACTGAACCTGCCAAACCATGCACGTGGAGATTGTTTCAGTCCATAGATTGCCTTTTTGAGCCTGCACACCTTACCAGCCTCCCCCTGAGCAACAAACCCTGGTGGTTGCTCCATATACACCTCCTCAACAAGATCACCATGTAGGAAGGCATTTTTTATGTCAAGTTGCATGAGAGGCCAATCATACATAGCAGCTAATGAGATCAACACCCGAACTGAACCAATTTTAGCCATAGGAGAGAATGTCTCCATATAGTCCACACCATATAACTGAGAATAGCCCTTGGCCACTAACCGTGCCTTTAATCGTTCCACACTGCCATCAGGAAGATGCTTCACTGTATAGACCCATTCACACCCAACAGTGTGCTTACCAGGAGGAAGGGTGGTGAGTTCCCACGTGTGATTATGTTGTAGAGCAGAGAGTTCTTCTTCCATGGCTTGCCGCCACCCTGGGGAGGTAAGGGCTTCCTGTACAGTCTTGGGAATGGGAACCGATGAGAGTATTGATATAAACTTGCAATGAGAAGCAGAAAGATGGGCAGTGGAAACATAGTCTGAAATGGGATGAGAAGTACAAGTACGTTTACCTTTCCGCAAAGCAATAGGAAAATCAAGATCTGAGGGAGAAGGAGCAGTAGCAGGATCTGTCGACAGGTGCTGACGTGGAGGAGGGGCCGAAGCACTTCTGCGCGTATACACTTGAGTAATTGGCGGCCTCTCTGTAGTAACAGGCATATGATGTGCATCTACAATAGGAATGGGAGCTATGGGGAGAGGGTCCATAACCGGTACAAGAAGAGGAACCACAGAGGGAGAAGAAGAGACCCTGGCATCTGAGAAAAATGGAACTGATTCAAAGAAGGCGACATCAGAGCACACAAACGATTTATGAAATTTTGGGTTATAACACTTATACCCTTTCTGAGTCCTCAAGTAGCCAAGAAAAATACATTTCGTAGCTCGAGCATCTGGCTTGTCTACTCCAGGCCCCAAGTGTTGAACAAAACAAACACAGCCAAAGACTCTTGGGGTGAGAGGAAATGGAGACAAAGTGGGAAACAACACGGAGAAAGGGGATTGGCTTCCAAGGATTGACATGGGCATCCAATTTATCAAAAAATAGGATGTAAGAACAGCATCACTCCAAAAATGCTTTGGGACATGCATATTGATCATCAAGGACCGAGCAGTTTCAAGAAGATGTCTATTTTTCCGTTCAGCTACACCGTTTTGTTGCGGGGTGTAGGCACAAGAAGTTTGATGAATTATTCCATGATGTTCTAGGTATTGCTGAAATGGTGAAGAGATGTATTCTTTGGCATTATCAGAGCGAAGTATTTTCATATGAACACCAAATTG
Organism: Nelumbo nucifera; assembly: GCF_055504915.1. Lineage (NCBI taxonomy): Eukaryota > Viridiplantae > Streptophyta > Magnoliopsida > Proteales > Nelumbonaceae > Nelumbo > Nelumbo nucifera. The sequence continues at coordinate 30,430,087 of NC_142650.1, forward strand.
AGTGCGTATTTCAGCATGAAATTTCTGAAAAAATAGAGAACAATTCACTACGGTCTTTCATAAGATAGATCCATGTCCTCCTTGAAAATTCATCAACAAAGATTACAAAGTACTTAAACCCATTGTATGACACAACTTTAACTGGACCCCATACATCAGAATGAACTAAAGCAAAAGGACTTGAGACACGACTATCAGTTCTTGGACTAAATGAGACTCGATGATGTTTTCCCAACTGACATGACTTACAATCTAATGATGAAAGATGACTCAAAGAAGGAACTAGCAACTTCAAAGCCTTGAGAGAGGGATGACCGAGTCTGCAGTGCCATTGGAGAGGAGTAAGAGACGACTGAAAAGCCACTAGAAGGCCACCACCATCAAGGTAATACAAACCACCTGCTTCATGCCCTCCACCAATCTTCTTCCCCGTCTTGAGATCCTGAAACACACAAAAAGAAGGATAGAAGGTTACAGAACAATTAAGAGACTTGGTTAATCTGCTAACAGACATAAGGTTAAATGGGAACTTAGGAACATATAAAACAGATGCTAAAGACAAGGAGGAGAAATCAACATCACCAACACCACAAATAGGAGATGTAGAGCCATTAACAAGAGTAACTGACTGAGATGTGGAGGAGCGAGAAAGGGAAGAAAATACATCAAGAATCCCAGACATGGTCCGAGGCTCCGGAATCAATGATCCAGGGTGAGGCTTTGGAAGCTAAGCAAGTCATACCTGAATGGGCAAGTGTAGTTGTGTTCTGCTGAGATGTTTGAAGGAACTGCTCATATACTGCCCGTGGTACACTCACCATTTCCTGCCCGAAAGCACAAGCGGGTGTGGAGGGGGTTGAGGCAATTTGCTGGCTTTCAGTAATTGTGCTACTACTCTTAGATGTAGCATGGTTAGCCCAAGTGTTGGGTGGACCACGCAAATCATAGCAGAAATTAACTGTGTGCCCCTCTAAGCCACAATGTGTACATTTTCTCTGAGCATTACTCCTTCCTCTTCCACGGCCTCCCCCTGACTCTCGGCCTCCAGTCCAGCCACTAGCCCGGTTAAACAAGTGTCCACCACGGTTGGTTGGAGGGCCACTGCTGCCACCACCACTTCTACTTCCACGGCCACTCCCTTTAGTCACTATCAAACCAGATCTATTAGAGAAGGAAGAATGTTCCACCGGCTCAATGGATGTCCTTTTAAGACGGGCAAAAACTTCTTCAAGTGAAGGGAGAGCTGATCCCCCCAATATCTGTGCTCTGACAGGCTCATACTCAGCCTTCAAGCCCACAAGAAACCTAGTCACATCAAGCTGTTCACATTGCTTTTGTTGGATCTGGACATCTGATGTTAGAGGGTGATACACATTTAGCTCATTGCGGATGTTCCTCAAACTTGCATAATACTCCTCTAAGCTTTGACTTCCTTGCTTCAAATTGAAGTACTCTTGGTATAACTGATATACCCTAGTTGTGTTGTCTTGTCCAAAGTACAACTTTTTAGCAGATCCCAGATCTCTTTGGCTGTATCTAGGAAATATGAAGTTCACACTAATCTTTGGTTCCATGTTGTTCCAAAGCCATGTCATTATTTGTGCATCATCTTGTTCCCAATCACTGAACCCAGGGGAATTAGAGGAAGGTTTCTCCTCCCTCACATGTTTTACTTCCCTCTTGGCCTTCAAGAACACCTCCACAGATTTTGCCCATGGTACATAGTTCTCACCATTCAACTTGATGGATGTCATTTGAACACTTATATAATCTGAAGAAAGCATGATGCTGGTTTTATTGTCATTCCCATCTACGGAAGAAGCCATCTCAATTATTTCACCTTCAAGTATACAACACAACCTCACACTCTTTCACAAGGCTTATCTCACTTATAACACCACCAACCCCAGCTTCTTTAAATACACATTACACACCACACACTAAGGCTGAAATCACTCAGTCTTCACATCAAACACCTGGGCTGCACACTGCAGAACCATTCACCATCAACACACTAAGACTGAAATCTCTCAGTCTTCACATCAAACACTTGGGCTGCACACTGCAGAACTGATTACACACAAGGTCTAGGACACAACCACCACCACCACCAATCACCACGACACAACCTCCACCAATCTACTGCTGTTGTGAACTTCAGCAGTCGACAACTCTTCTTTCAGCATACATATGAAGAGAAATACAGAGAAACACGACTGAAATGCATATCAGTCACACCGAGCATCACCACAACCAACTTTTGAAGCAAAAAGAAAACATTCACAGTCCCTTATTTGGACAAACAACAATAGTGTTCATACCTGTCCACATTCAGCCCTCTTCAATACTGAATAGAGGGTTTAGTATACCACTTCAACAACTACCACAGCAACGATCGGAGGCATTCTCACCTCCAGACCCACAAAACGACAGCTCCTTTTCAGCCCCTTATCGAACCTCCACTCAGGTCAGTCGAAAAAGAAGAAGATGACTGTGAAAGTTGGCGGTGAACCCAGAAAGAGAACAGCAACAAGAAAGAAATAAGGATACGACCTTACAGCTCTGATACCATGTGAATAAACCCTAGTTGATTCTAGGTCAAAGTAGAGAAGAAGGAAGAAGAAAGAAAAGAGAAAGAAGAAGAAGAGTATTCGGCCAGACTAGAAGAGAGAATGTGAAAAATCACTCTCCTAGCCGACCCACTTGAATTTTATTCATAAAACTTAGAGTTACAAGAAAGACAGTTTTGTCCCTCATATAAGATGGGACACATAACTTAAACTCAGATACAATAGACCTTTCACTTTCAAGAAGATAAACCAGAATGACCAAAATACCCCTGACTCGAGCATTCTAATGTCCGATGAGGAAATCAAACACCCGATTTCTCTCCACCAACTTCCTATGTGTTTTTGCATCCTTTGTAAAACCCCAAACAACAGTCTCCATCAAATCAATCTCCTGCCAAAGAGATTTCATCATGGAGAAGTAGACAGTTAAGGGTTTCTCCCCAAACAACAGTCTCCATCAATTTGTAGGCTTGGAAAACATTCAGCTTTTAGGAATAGGTCTCTGGTGACACTATCCCACACTTCCTTTGCAGTTTCCATCCACAAGTAATGCTAACTAATTTGTGGCTGCATAGAGTTCACTAACCAACCCACTACTATGTAGTTTTCCTGTATCCACTTTTCATAGGTAGGGTCATCCTCTGCCAGTTTCTTTTTGCTCCCAGTAATGTGGCCCCATTTCCCTCTACTACACATGTATTTTAATTGACTGAGACCAAGCTAAATAGTTGGTTCCATCCAACTTTACAATTGTTACTACCCCTAACAGAGTCTCCACCAACCCCCCATGTCCAAACCCGAAATTATGGGATATTTGGTTTCTCCTCCAATTTGCTCCATTGAGTGCACAGATGCAAACGAAAAATCAAATTAGGGTTTTACTAAGCTAGATTTGCTATCCCAAGCAAAGAACAACTCTTCAACCACCCAAAACTACGGTTTCACAGCACCCTACAGAATAGGAGGAAAGAAACTTCAATTGCTCCTACCAAAGGTGCCAGAACTTTGTCCAACACAAACCACCCTTAATAAAAATCAAAGAGCTCCCCTTTGATTCCAAAGCACCAACTTCAAAGTGTCTCTAGGACCTATAACAAGATTACTCCAATTATCTAAAGCTTTCGGGAAACTGAACTACCTAACCATTACTCGGCCAGATATTTCATTTGTGGTTAGTGTGGTAAGTCATTTCATGCAGAATCCTTTGGTTCCACATTGGAATGCGGTTCTAAGGATTGTGAGGTATTTAAAGGGGGCTCTTGGTTGTGGTTTGATATACAAGAGTGGTGGAAAACTTGAAATAGAAGGATATATTGATGCTGACTGGGCCGGTTCTATGTCTGATAGGAGATCTACTACAGGCTATTGCACTTTTCTTGGGGGTAATCTGGTGACATGGAAAAGTAAGAAGCAAGCAGTTGTGGCAAGAAGCAGTGCAGAGGCAGAATATAGAGCTATGGCACATACTAGTGAATTAGTGTGGCTGAAGAACCTTCTACAGGAGATGGGATACACTGTTGACACTTCAATGAAGCTCTACTGTGACAATCAGGCTGCAGTTCCTATTTCTTCTAATCCGGTGTTTCATGAGAGAACCAAGCACATAGAGGTTGATTGTCACTTTGTGAGAGAGAAGGTGCTGAGTGGAGTGATATATACTGCATATGTTAACACAGGGAACCAATGGGCAGACTTGTTTACTAAAGGGTTAAGTCGGGGAAGAGTAGACTACATATGTAACAAGCTGGGATTATATGATATATATTCTCTAACTTGAGGGGGAGTGTTAGTGTCGAATATGTAGGGGTATTTCTGTCTTTATACTTATGTTTATGTGCTGATGTGTAAGATTATGTTTTAGTGTCCCTTACTTGAGTAGGGACACATGTGTCTTTTCCACAATATAAGTAATATAAATCAATTCTGGCCGAATGGGAGAGTGATCTTTTTCTCTCATTCAAACCAGTTCTTTCTCTCCCTTTCTTCTCTTCTCTTCTTCTTCTCTCTCTCTCTCTCTTTCTCTTCCTTCTTCTTGACTGTTATCAGCTTAATAGGATTCAAGGGCAGGCCGAATCCTAATAAGAACCTATTTTGATATCAAGTTGTGAAACACACCTGCAAAATAATTCAAAAAATATAGAAAAAAGAGAAGAAAAGAAAGAAGGAAGAAAAGTTTAAGCATAAGTTTGTGAAAGAAGAAGGAAGAAGAAGAGAAGGGAAGAGAGAAGAGGAGAGTTTAGTCCTTTCTCTAGCATCCCCAAGATATCTTTTATTCTCTTAATTCTAAATTGAGTACAATTCCCTAGATGCCCTTAATGGGGTGGCCAGCACTAAAGAGTTAATAAAACAAAAAGAGGTCCATAACTGAAAAAACATAAACTTAAAACATAACTTAAAAGAAATAAAACACTAAGGCCCATTTGGCCCATTCTCACTACAGATTACATCTTGAAAAAGAGAAAAATAGCAGGAAATTTTTTTGGGCAAACTGCCCTTGGCATGATGTCTTTTCCAATTGCATTGACAAAAACACCCTCAAGTGATTTATAAAATAACACCCTCAAGTGGCATCTATTTGATTTTCTTTTGCATTCCCCTATATAATTTTTTGCAACTTGCAACCACAAATATTGTATATTGCACTTACTTTAGTGGCTTGCCCTGGGGTTTTATCTTAAGATGATTATCTTGTTTGAATTTGATTGTAACAATTTGTGCACATATATTTACTTATTACACTAGTTTAGACACCGTTTTTTCCCTAACTTTTCTATAAAATGCCGTAAAATTGGATTTTGTGGATCATCAATAGAGTAAATACTTTGCATTTTTTCCATTAAAGGTAATGGGAGGAGATCCCCTTTTGAAGCTCTTAGCAGTTGATTGGTTGAAGGCTGATAGTAACATTGATAGGGTCGCTCTGTATCCTAAATGTCTTGTTCAGGTAAAATAGAACTTCTTTACCAACTTCAATTAAGTTAGTAAGTTTGCTTATATTCAGTTAAGCAACTTTATTGTTTATGTTCTTTGTATTCCATCCTTCCACTTTAATTTGAATCATCCTTTTTATATAGAAATTAACGTTTCTCATTTTTCTATTTTTTAACCTTTTGGTTTGATGCATATGGAGATGTAATAACTAATAATTGACTATATCTCAGATATGTTATAATTGGCTACTCAAGAGTAATTAAATATACAGAGTTGGTATGATCTAATGTTAGGAATTGACATAATTTATTGGATTTGGATTTATTTTATTACGATATTTTTTTGGAAAATTGAATGTGATTTTTTCTTGTCATTGGATCTTAGTTATACCAGGAAGAAAGAAATCAATTTGGTTTAGGAGGGTTTGGGTGGAAACAAATGACAAAATTCTGTGTGTGTATTGTAGGATCTGTTTGAGCTTTTCACTTTTTCCCTCTATTTCAGTTTCTTTTAATTTAATTTGGGGGAATCCTAATTCCTTGTCTAATATTTTCGTCTTAATTTCAGTCAGAAGCTGGAAAGAAACTTCCATTCATTCTGGTCATTAATTTACAGGTATGTGAAAATATCTTTTGATCCCAGCCCATCTCTTGTTATGTCATAGTGAGTTGAGAGACCTTTTATGTGCATTGTATATATCCGTATAACTTCAATTACATAAACCAATAACATGACATTGGTTTATGTGCATTGTATATATCCTTACAACTTCATAAGGGTAATTCATCATTTGAAATTTTCAATGTTGATCAGATGATTGTAAGTTATTAATTAGGTTATTGTTAGCATTTGTTTGGAGTTTAAAAAATAATGTAATAAACAGGTTAACAAGTTATAGTGTTTTTTTCTTATTTGGGTATATAGTGGCAATTTTATAAGTATGGTAAATAGTGGTCTAATAACCCTAGTTACCTATATGCCTGTGTGAATGTCGGGAAAATGACCCCAATTGTTCACTTCATGGCCAAACAGATGGAGTCACCACCCATCATAAACAAATAACTGGGAGTGATGGGCCTCCCAGAATTGTATTCGGTAAAACATTTCGGAACTGATAGTGACTCCATACCGCCTGGTCGAGACAAGGCTATTCTGGGTAAGTCGAGAGAGAGAGAAGAGGGAAGGGGTTAGGCACCCCTCTCTCTGGTTAGTATGAATGCCGATTTCCCTATCTGCCTTTAGATTTGATGTGAGAATCCAGGTTCCCAATGATTTAAGAGAACTTGGGAGCTTCTCTCTTCCCCTCCGAACCAACCCCCTTTTGGACGTAAGGGGTTTGAGCAAAAGGATGAATTCTCACCCCTTTTCTATTAGACCCCCACCGACCTTTGGACTTAGTCGGTTGGTTCCAAGGGTGAAAAGAAACGCTTCAAATCCTCTCAAATGAGGTTCTTATATTCAAACTCGAACTTTACACAAACACCAAAATAATAGAAAAAAAAACGACCTACAGCGGCATTAATAGACCAAGCTTCGTATAAAGATAAATGAGATGAGGTAAAATATTTTACCTCTTGTAACCTGAAACTCGCTGGTTTGGGAACTTTTGCTGGAACAGGGGAGTTGTTGATTTCCGATTACCTTCTCGAACGGCAATGGTGACTGAAGTTATACCTTAAGATGTTGATGAAAAGTGAGGTGATTCCAGTGCAGGCTTCACCTGAACTTGAGAGGAATACTTCCGGTAGAGTTTACTACAACCGACTCGCTGCTGCGTCTTAGCTTGAAGACGATGAACAGTCTCCGAACAGTAGCCCCCCTCTCGATTCTCTCTCTCTCGAAACTCTCGAAACTCTCAAAACTCTCGGCTCTTGCCCGACCCCTTTACTTGAAACTCTCTGGTCTCGCTCTTTCTCTCTCTCTCAAAACTCTTAGTTCTTGCTCTTTCTCAAATTTTGAAGCTCTTGGCTCTCGCCCAACCCCTTACTCAAAACTCTCTACTCTCGCTCTTTCTCAAATTTCACCCCATCCGCCCCAATTCTCTAATTCTCGACCCCTATTCTCTTCAAAAACTCCTCCCCTTTCTCTTGGGAATGGTGCCTCTATTTATAATGGAGGGTAAGGGAAGGTTCTGTCAATTCTCAAAAATGAAAAGGGGTTTTAGGTAAGTCAGGGTTAAAAGGGATAGGAGGGTTCAATATTTGGGGTTCAAAGAGTAATTTAGAAATTTATGGTAATTTGGGGTGAAGGGCATTTTGGTAATTTTAGGTTTAAAGGGTATTTTGGGGATTTAAGGAATGAGTGCTATCTTGGGAACTCAGACACAATGAAGGTATTTGGGAATTTGAAATAAAGGGGTAATTTTGGAATTTTAGGGTATGAAGGGCATTTGGTCAGGGGCAGTGTTTTAAAAGTGCAAGGCACAAAAAAAGTGCAAGGGCCAATTTGTGCTTGAGGCGCAAGGCGAGGCGCGCGCGCAAAATTACAAAAAAAATAGCTAAAAAATAAAAAAGAGTCAAAAAATTCAAAAAATGCGAAAAAAATTTAAAAATGCAAAAAATATTAAACATAATGTTAATAAAAAATATAAACATAAATTTTAAAATAAATGTTTTAAAAAACCAATTATCTAAATTTAAAATACATAAAAATAACATGTAAAGCGTATTCAAATGAAAATTTAAAAATAAAAGCAAACATATAAAGCATTTTCAAGCATGTAAAACCCACAATCTCATTTTTTCCTTAATTGCATTGCTTCAAGTAGCTAATGTGATGTAAAACATATTGCATTCTTGATTCTCTGAGTCACCTTTGTACCACGCCCCTCGAGGCAAGCCCGAACAAGTCTATGTTAGGGTATGAAATTCTTATTTCTCACATGAAAGGGGTGCACCTAGGACCTGGGTGAGGCGCATACCCCAAAATGTGCCTCACCTGTGTGCCTAGGCGCGCCCTTTAAATCATTGGTCAGGGGGTATTTTGGTAATTGGTCCAAAGGGGGTATCTTTGGGAATTTGGTTAAGAGGGATATTTTGGGAATTTGGTTCAGTGGGTATTCTGGTAATTTGGAATGGGAGATATTTTGGGAATTTTGGCTTTGAAGGGTATTTTGGGAATTTGGTTAGGGGTATTTTGGTAATTTGGTTGAGGCTTGGAGGTTGAGGCTTTGGGGGTATTAGATGAGATTAACAATGGGTTGTGAGGATTTGGAGGTTGAGGCTTGTTTTTTTTTTGGATTTTGTAGGTCTCAGAGGGGTCAGAATGGTTTGATCGGGTGTTTGAGGTGAATTGAAGGTTCCAGCAGAGGATCGAGCAAAAATCGAGTGTTGACAGCTTGTTATCTTTTCTATTTGATGCAGAATAGAATTAGAAATTTGGCTTTTTTAAGCTCTAGAGCTTGTATTGGTGTTCTTTCCTTAAACAATAATTCTCCTTCTACCATCTCTTTTATTATTCTCTCTTCTTTAGTTCTTCTCTTCTATAGCTTTGGTCCAAATATAGACTCTAGCTATAATTCTATCCATTGGAAGGCATCAACTTTATTAATTTAACCTGGCTTCAAACTTCAAGTTAGTTTTTCCACCCTTTCTTCAACTTAGAGGGAGTTATCGGGATTAAAACCTTTTATAGAACTTTTCCATAAAATAGTACATTTTGCAAATCAGATTTCAAATACAATTGAAATCCACTGCCGACAGTTTTATGTTTCAATCAGAGAGAGTGTAAACCCTAATATTCACTTTGCCTAACAAAGGGGTCAATCCAATCACTATGATCACCCACTTAAGTAATTTCCTAAACTGCCCCAACATGCCCAGATATTTGATCCTTAATGGATCATCAAAGACAGTTTAGTCCAAAACCTAGTGTAGTAGTGTCATAATCAAGTCTGGGGTTAAGTGCAACATTCTAGTTTTTCCCATCTATCTCCAAGGTCCAGGGCACAATTGGAAATTGGTCTAAGTTCGGTGCTTCTTCCAAACACCCACTGGTTGTGCTTGGGATCTAACCCTAGCAGCTAAGACAAGCTACTCCACCAATTTGGTCGCACACTAGTGTCAGTCTTGTCAAGATAAACTCCCCAAGTCTATCCAATGGCTGAGAACATTTTAAACTAACAAGTGTAATCATGAAACAATAAAGTACTCATATTTTTTATAAATGTTTGTGTACATCAATCTGATTGGAGCTAAGGGCATACAGTGTCTAACACATAGTCCCTTTTGTACAGTATCATGTCTTTGTATTTTTTTGTATTTGTTCTTTTTTCTCTTTTAGCCCTTTTATGGGCATTTCTATAATTGTACATAGCATTCTAATCTGATAGAGGCTCTTTGGGGTGGGGGTCGACTATTCCATTGTTACCCTGAAACTATTTGTCTTCCTTTTTGTTTGAACCCTCTTGTTGACAGAATCAACTTGGAAATATAAGATCTTGAGGAAAGATGCTGAATATGACTTCACCTGATCTGAATGATAAATTTGAAATTTTTTTTTCCTAGGATTTTGAGGATAGAAGTTAGACTTTGGAGGCAAATATAACTGATGTGTAGTTAATGCAAGAAATTCCTCAAAATAGCAATCTCGTGGAACAGTAAGATCTACTCACCAGTATTCTATGGTAAAACAAGAACAGTTGATAATACTGTCCATAGCTGTCTATGGAGACAATATGAAGAACTTCAAAGCTTTATTGTGTGAATCAGAAATGTGAACAATAAAAAGAGAAGTTGATAATACTATCCATAGCTTTCTATGGAGAAAATATGAATAACTTCAAAGCTTTATTGCTTTAATTAGAAAATTGAACAATAACAATAAGGTGAACTGTGCATGAACATGGTTGAGCCAACTTTAGGAGCTTTTATAGTCACCTAAAATCCTATAGAGCTCTTGATTGAACTCCCTAAACTACCTAGCTCCCTATAGTTGGGTCATCTATTTTACTAATTTAGTTCTTGGTTTTGTAATGTCATTTTGGATAGTTTGACTTCGTCTAGGGTTGTTTTGAATTAGAAAAAGCCATTCTTTAGTTATTAATTAACTTTGATTTCTAATTCATATTTGTTTTCTCCTGTAATTCCTAAGTATGTTACCTTGCTCATGAGGTGGTTTCTTAGTACATATATGTACAAACTCATTATTTGTGGTCTTTTGAGGGAGAAGAAGTTACAATTATTGGTCATTGCAACTATGAGTGGGAATTCTCTCAATTCCTATTGAACTTGTGCACTATATTCCTCCTGGTTGTGATGCCCAGAACTCTTTTAGAGGGATTGTAGAGTGACCCTTGTGGAGTCTATACTTCCCTAACCCCAAGATGCAGCAAACTTAATTCAAATCTGCATAACCTACCAAAAAAGGTACTGCATGATTTCCTTTAATTGACCTATACTGCTACTAATTTGAATTGGTTATAGTGCTTAATTGAGAAGAAAAAAACATCTTTCTATCCTTTTCGAAGTAATGGGAATTGGGATGCAAAGTAAGTTTCCTCCCATCATTGGGATTACTTTGAGGCCCACTAGTAGAAAGAGTTAAAAGGGAAGTTAACACGTAACTCCTATTTACCTAAAGTGGACAAGCTAAATTTAATTAATGGTGTCTTCTCTAACCTACCAACTTGTTTTATATCTGCACACTACAACCTACCAACCTATTTTATTTAGTTACTATTCCAGCATCACTAACTAACCAGTTGCAGAGGGTTCAGAAAGATTTGTTGCCATGGAAAAGGAGATTTAAGGAAGTATCATTTTCTGGAAAGAGATACTTGCTGTAATCTCACAAAGGAAGGTTGTTTTGATAGTTAAGAACCAAGATTTATCTGAAGATGGTTATAGTGATAGGGCAAGAAGAGTAGAGCCCAATTTTGGAAGCATGAGAGGTAACTAGGAGGTCTAGAAGATACTTGATGTGGGCATCTCGTATGACAATTAGGACACTCTCAATGTACCATCTTGTATGGAATAAGTGTTTCAAAAGAAATTCAAGAAAGCACACAATAATTTTTACGAGTATTTTTGGTATGAGAAGCTTGAATTGGCATGGCATCCTGAACAATCTAACTAAAGCCATTCAGAGGAGTAAATAGCATCTAGAAATACTTTCTTTATTTGGAATCTATTCTACATGAAATTTTAACCCATTGGTCTTATCTATATAGGAAAAAAACTTAAATAGTTCTCTTGTGCAAGTGCAATGCAAGCTTTAGGTTGCAAGTTTCTTATTTTGGTGTTTCCAAGGGGTAATTACAAATTAATGATAGATTGTATTCAAGAGAAATTTGCCCAACCTTAGAGTAGGCTTCCTATTGTAGTTTGTTAGTGCACTTGGGAAGAATTATCTTCATGAATTTTAGAAGGGTTCTACTATAGCTTGGGATCTTGAAGACCCGACTCAAATCCTCATGCTTGATTCTAAGTGGCAGGCATATTCGAGACTGTTATAATCACTGAAAAAGCTACTCTCATCACAATCATTCTATTATTATTGTAATGAACTCATCGTTACAATCATTTTCCCATTATTTGCTCCAACAGTCTCTTGACCATTTATCTATATATGTACTTGTTTATGTAATGGAATTGACAATCAAATATTTCCCTTCTCTAGTGTTCTAATCCACTTTTGAGCAGTGTTTGCCACCATAGTTCAGGGAAACCTCCTCTCTCTTCTTGTCAAAGAGAAGAGGTATGTAACATGGTGGTATCAAAGCACTCCGGTCCATGGGCAAATGGATGGCTAGGTCGAAAGGACAACTAAGCGTGGCTGAGAAGACTTAAGAAGAGATGAACCAGTAACTGATGGAGATCTTAGACGCCTCAGCTAATTAGCTCCTCTAGTGGCAGCACAGGAAGAAAACGGAAAGAGATTGGTTCCTATGAGGGGGGGCTACTTCCAAAGGTGCTGAATGATCAAATGCTAGCCATGGATTCATATACCTTAGAGGCTTCTCAAGCTCGACATTCTCAAGTTCAATGGAACCAACCTGGATGGTTGGCTTCTACTTCTCTACTAGTACCTTGATCTAAACAAGGTTCCAGAAGACTAGTTGGGTATCCAGCCTAGCCATCAAGGAACCATGGTGGAGTGGTACTACTAGTTCAAAGACTATCAGCCGCACCTTTCGTAGTGCCAACTGAGGAGGTATGTTCTAGCATTATTTGATGATATTTTGATTTATAGTTCATTGAATGAGCACTTGATCCACCCAAGGCAAGTCCTTAGCATCTTGAGAGCTCATCGGCTATACACCAAGCTTAGTAAATGCACCTTTGCAGTCCCAAAGGTCCATTACCTTGGCCACATAATTTCTTCAGAAGGTATCAAAGTTGATTTGGAGAAATTGAACCAGTGGAGATGGGGCCACAACACAAAATCGTCTGTGATCTGCATGGCTTACTATGGTTGACCATCTACTATAGGAAATTCATCAAGGATTATAGGAGGATTACACGCCCCCTAACTGCCCTACTTAAGAAGGGGGGATTAGAAGACTCAAGGATGCCATGACCCCAGCTCTGGTCTCGGTGTTACCAAGCTTCAACAAGGAGTTCATCTTGGAGTATGACGTAAGTGGAACAGGGGTGGGGGCAGTCCTAACTCAGGATGGGCAACCGAAGTATCTCCTTTTTCAACAAGAAACTGCATGGGAAGAATCTAGCTCTGTCAACATATGATAAGGAGCTGGCTTAAAAAAAAAAAAAAAAAAAAAAAAAAACATATGATAAGGAGCTTTTGGCTGTCATAAAGGCTATCCAGAAATGAAGGTCTTATCTTTTGGGGAGGAGGTTCAAGATCAGGTCAACTCACCAAAGTCTTAAATTCCTTTTGGATCAAAAGATCACAACACCCATACAGAAATGACTCATTAGCAAGCTCCTCGGTTTTGACTATGAAATCTCATATAGGAAGGGCCAAGAGGATATTGTTGCTAATGCCCTGTCTCAGCAAAGTGAAGGAGAGATATGTTGGCTCTTTCAAGCCCAGCTCCATCATGGCTGGGTGATCTTAAACAAGAGGTGGTAGGGGATTCCAAAATGCAAAAGGTCATCTAGCAAATACCGTAAGGTGAAGCAAGGATGAAACACTATGAGGTTCAAGAAGAGCTGGTGTAGAAGAAGGGAAGATTGCTATTGAGTTTGGGCTCCAACCTTTGCAAGAAAATCTTCGAAGAAAGCTACAATTCATCATTAGGAGGGCACTTTGGATTCCATAATATTCTGAAATGGATCAAGACCATATGTTGCTGCAAGGGATACAAAAACCAAGTCAGGACCTAAGATGTGAGAATGCAAGGTATGCCAACAAATCTGGACCTAGATGTGAAAATGTTCCCTTACCAGGATGTTGTAACCCTTGCCAACCCTGGAACAAATCTGGACAGACGTGTCCATGGATTTAATTGAAGGGCTACCCCTCTCCAATTGGAAATCAGTGATATGGTGATCGTAGACCACCTCTCCAAGTATGGGCACTTCCTACCTCTATGCCACCCCTACATTGCTCGTGATGTAGCTCAAACTTTCATGGATGGTGTGTTCAACTACACAGAATGCCCAAGTTGATCATTAGTGATTATGATCCTACATGGCTACGTTTACTAGCTCCTTTTGGAAGGAACTATTTTCTCTTCAACGACCACCTTAAACATGAGCTTGGCATATCACTCCCAGTCTAATGGCCAGATGGAGGTCTTGAACCAGACCTTAGAGACGTACCTGCACTGCTTCACCTGATCTCACCCAGTGTTTTAAAACGTGGAGGCGTGACGTGAGGCGCTCCACTACCTAGAGGCATGAGGCATAGTTCAGAACGCAAGAGCTGCACTTCTTTATTTTTAATAAAAATCTTTTATATTAAGAAGAATAAAGATTCATAACATTAGTTGAAGGGGGGGGTCTGGGGGCCAAGCCCCCCCAGCTGAAGGGGCAGGGGGCAAACCACTTTCTTTTCCATTATCTTTTCTTCCCTTCCCCTTCCCCTTCCCCTTCCCCTTCCCCTTCCTTTTCTTTTCTTTCCTTTTCTCTTTTTTTTCTTCTCTTTCTTTTTCTTTCCCTTCCCTTTCTTTTCCTTTCCTTTCCTTTCCTTTTTTTCATTTTTCTTTTTTTTTGTCTTTTTATATAAGATGTGCATGAGGCGCATGAGGCATACGCCTCTGGAACGCCTCATGAAAAAAGTACATGAACCGTACGCATCAGAGGTGTCAGCGTCTCTGGCATATGCCTTAGGGCGTTTTGGGAGCACCTCGCCTGGAGGTGCGCCTCTAGGCGTACGCCTCCCACGCCCTTTAAAACACTGATCTCACCCTCACACCTGGTCTCATTGGCTACCTTTAGTCGAGTGGTGGTACAACCCCACCTTCCATTCAGCCACTAGAGCTACTCCGTGTCTCACTCCTCAAAAAGAAGTTGGAGCAGAACTCTGTCTCCAGCCCAACCTTAGCTCCCTTGCTTCCAGATGGTAACACTTAATTCCTATCTACAGACCATTCTTGACAGATGCATATGATCAAATCTCTGCAACAAGGCAGAGACCGATGCCACATGGGAGAGATGGAGCGAGTGGACTCGCTGGTTCAAAGGGGGAGAGGATGTTACAGTTCAGGAGATCCAAAGACTTGACCCACTGGAAATCACTGGAAAAGATACTCTCATCACAATCATTTTGTCATTACTGTAACAAACTCATCATTACAATTACTTTCCCATTATTGTTCCCAACAGTCTCTTAACCATTTAACTATGTATGTAATTGTTTTCGTAATGGAATGGACAATTGAATATTTCCCTTCTTATCCAGTTTAGATCCCTCTGTGAGTGGTTCACCACTATAGCTCGGGTGAAACTTCCTCTCTCTTCTTGTCAAAGAGGTAAATAACAGGTTCATCAGCCATCATCCATCAGCAAAAGAGTTTAGGGATGCATAGACATATTTCATTTTTATTGATATTCTTTTGTACTTGGGGAGGGATTGGATTTAGGTGGCGTTCGGTGCATCTTTCGGTTTGCGGGAAGCTTAAAAGACCAAAAAAATGGTCTTTTCTGTTTTATATCGCATAAACCAAAAGACCTGAAGACAAGCATGTGAAAAGACTGAACAAGCCAGAAATCGAGAAGCTTCAAATGAAGGTTTTGTTCTTTGCGCACTGAAAATAACCTTCACATATGTTTTTAACAGTCCCATAGACCACGACATTTACCAAATAGTCTTGGTCTTTAAAGACGAGATCCCAAAAACTCAGTGTGTCTTCTCGTCTACTGGGCTATTGAAAGATCTATCTAAAAAGACTTGCCAAACGCCCCTTAAATTTTCTATACATATTACACAAAATTATTAATAACATACCATAGGACTATGACAACCATATAAGAATGAATACATAAGTAACAAAGTTGGGCTTGACCTGACAGCTCAGATCAATCCTGAGATGATGAAAATTAGGAATTCATTGTTCTTATTGATTGCTTTAACTAGGGATAGTTGCATTTGGATTCTTCGTACATATGATGCCTCTAGGCTACTTTTGGATTATGGCAGAAATGGAAAAGCAGGATGGAGATGAATTCCCAAATCTGCTAATTTCTATGTTCTGCTTTGGGCACCAAAAAACAGGTCATGCGGAATACGGAAAAGTAGCAAATTTTATGTTATGTTTTTCCTTAGCTTTGATGGATTGTAAAATGATTAGCCCATTATCCACCAAATCTTGGAATCCATATCACTTTTTCATTTCCACCCTGTAATCCAAATACAGCCTTAAGGAATTACACTGTAGTAATAGCAGTTCACAGACTGTTTTCCATTAGGAAGTGCAGAATGAGAGTTGGAACACTATCCACAGGACTGTGGAGACTTATCCACAAGATTAGAGAAGCTTGATCACTGGAATCTAGATTGAACAACTCATTTCCTTAGGTTATTAGATCTGCAAACTCTATTGCAAATAGGGCTGTAATTGGATCAGATTCAGCAAAATCCAAATTCATCCAATTACTGAAAATTTGCATCTGAATCTGATCCAAAATCTGATTGGGTTTGAAGACCTCAGATTCGTATTCAAATCCGAACGGACTCGGATTGGATTCAGATTTAATATAATTCTGCTTTAATTTTTTAAAATACAAAAAAAAATAGTTAATTACTTTTTAACTTTTATATATAATAAATTAATGTAAATATAACATACTAAATTTATTCTATATATATATATATATATATATATATATATATATATAAATTCATATATAATATAATATATAAATATTTTTTTATTTTAAATATAATTATATAAAATTTATATATTAAAATCAATAAATACTGTAATACAATCAGATTTGGATTTTAATCGGATCAGATGGGGACAAATCCAAATCCAATCCGATTACATATCCGAGATAATCAGATCGGATGTCAGATCAGGCTTCAAATTTTCGGGTATCCTTTACAGGCCTAATTGCGAAGAGTCTTCGAATCGTAAGAGTGTTGGGGACACAGCTTTATTGCAGTACAACTATGCCAAACTGAGATGAGTTTGTGTATACAAGAGAAACTAATATAGGGTATTGGGGTGATATGGAGTCTTCTTTTGTACTTAGACTTGGGGCCATGTTCTTGTCTTCTTACCTTTTTATTGTTCCCTTTCTTTTGTGATGGCTTTCTCTTTTACTTTTCTATTTAAAAGGAAATAGAGTTATAAGTTTACAATACATGGACCAATGGTTTGACCTGGTAATTTAACCATTGGCTTGTGACCCCATCTCTTTTGCAGGAAAATGAGTGATCGGGTTTCCAAGATCACTTCTATGGATCCTTCAAACACCCACAGAATCCATAGTTTTGTACTTGCCCTTGTAGTTAGCATATTAAAAAAGCCAATTGGACCAATTTTTCTTCTGAGTATCAACATTTGAAAGGGTAACTAAATGCCAAATCATGAACTTAACCTTCTTATGGATAATAATGTTCTTTGTGTGTTATTTATAGATAACATTTAATTCTTAATGCTTTTCTGGATTTGTATTATAATTTCAGTCTAGTCTTTTATGCAGAAAATGATATTACTGCTCTGCTTTTTCAGATCCCAGCAAAACCAAACTACAGCATGGTTCTCTATTATGCTGCTGACAGGTCAGTAAAGAAAGATTCTTTACTGGGTAGATTTATAGATGGATCTGACATGTTCCGGAATGCAAGATTCAAACTAATTCCAAGTATTGTAGAGGTGTGTAATGTAATAATAATGGCATGGATCAAGAACTTGTCAATCTCACTGGACATTTTCTGTTCTGTCTTCTTTGTTGACTTTGGTTGCTAATGCTTTCTAGTGAGTCGTCCAGGGATATTGGATGGTGAAGCGTGCAGTTGGGACAAAAGCCTGCCTTTTGGGAAAAGCAGTGACATGTAGATACCTTAGACAAGATAATTTTTTGGAGGTAATTAGTAACTAAATTGGTTTCAGCATCCTCTTGATCTACTATGCTTACTGTGTGTTGGTAGTTGAAAGTTTTATGTCCATCTTTTTAACACATCCTAATACCTTTCAATGTTCTGAAAATTGTAAAAAGTTGAATCAAATCGAATTGTGAATTGTACCACAAGTCATAAGATTATTTCTATTTTTTTAAAAATTCGTCAAAAATTAAATATAGATATGCTTAAAGGAAGAATATAAATAGAAAAGTTATTCTACTTTTTTTTAATTTATATCTACCATTTATATACCTAAAACAATAGAATTTACGACTTGTACAGTCTAAGACAACATAATCAAGTTTGACTTGAAAGTCAAATAATCCACATACAATGGCTCTATATCCTACATATGATGGAAAATAAACTCAATATGTGATCTTAAATAATTTAAATAAGTGAATTTCTAGTAAGGTCCTTAAAAAACTAAATATAAACAAAACAAAATGACAGTAGAGAACTAATTCTTAATTGAATTGATTTGAATTGCAGGAATCATATAAATCATAAGATTTATGAATAAAATTGTAGGATCCAAACAAAAGCCCCAAGACTTTTGCAGAAAATGATTCAGACATAAGATTTGAACTGAATCCCTTGGGATTCATGGTTCAAATTGTGAATTGTATCGTAAATCGTAAGACTTTGACAACATTTCTACCTTTGGTTGTGCATTGGTAATCAAAATCTTAGGGCTACCCTGGTCCTGGTTATACTGGATCTTGGTATTCATAACAAAATTGTTCACTGCTAACCCTTGTACCACTCTTAGTACATACCTAACTCATCTCTTCCCAGTTTGTCAAAGTCAATCTCTGACATGTTTTTAGAACAAAAGCCTAATCCATTCCACCACAAACTTAGAAAGAGCAGTACAGGGGTTATGTCAACCCAACTCATCAAGAATACAAGTATTGAAACAAAGCTCAATACACTACAAATGAGAAATTATCCGTGCAAAATTATTTCAGAGGGTCTGAATAATCCTTAAAAAGTCCCTTCTGTTTTGCTTTGGTTCGTTGCTGATGGTATCTCGTTTTGCAGATTGATGTGGATGTTGGTTCATCATCTGTTGCAAGAAGTATCATTGGTCTGGTGCTTGGATATGTCACAAGCATAGTTGTTGATCTTGCAATTTTGGTTGAGGTATGTGCCTTTGAACTTCAATTTTTAATGGCAAATTAATCTTCTCATGAGATGAATTTTCTCATTCAGATATATGTGCTATAATTTCTAAACTCTTCTGCAATAACCATCTTATTTAGAGGAGCCTACTCCAACGCAAATCTTGGGTAAATAGATTGAAAGAAACACCTTTTTATCAATCAAACCTGAAAGTGAGAATGGCCTAAAAGTGAGGACATGGAGAAAGGAATGCAAGGTTGTTTGAAGACATAGAGAAAGGATCTTTTGGCTAAAACTCTACTTCCATTTACTAAACCCTGTTTATATCATCAGTAGTTACACCTTTAAATCCTTCACAAATCACAAGGCAATGCTCAATGCACTATTCTCGCTTTTAGCTTATCATGAAGCGATTGACCAATTTTTCTTATTGAGTATCTACTACATTGATTGGCACTATCCATACTCCTCCCAAGAGATGAGAAATGGGTCCCAACCTGTGTTAAGTATGGACGGGATGCAAAAGGGTGGTTGGTTCTCTCTGCAATCTTGTTGCAAAAAACACACACATGAGAAGAGAGGTACCAACTACCAAGACTTCCATTTCCATTGAAGCTTATCAATTTTGTTTGTCTTGTGAAACAACTTCCTAACAGAAGAATTTAACATTTGTTGGGGCAGGACCAAGCCAAATAGCCTTCACTAGGAATAAGAAATGACAGTTTTCTAGAGTGAGGGTTTTGAAAATAAAATGCACAGGTGTATGTACAAAGACGGTGCAATTTAAATGGGTTGGGTTGGACTGGATTTTGGACACCCATTGGGTTAATTGTTGGCACAAAGACGGTGCAACCATACCTAATCTGAATTAGCATGGACCTGAACCCAATCAAATGGTCCAGTGGTTTGATTCAGGTCAACGTAGTGTGCCCATTACTCAATTTGATTTGGACCCAATCCAACGGCCCAATTTGGTCAGGACCAGTTCAACCAATCAAATTATATGAAAGAGTAAAAACAATCAGTTGTGGCTAGGTCAACTGTAGAGGCCAAATATAGACCTATGGCCCATGGTGTTTCAGAGCTACTTTGGGTTAGATCCCTGCTGAGTGAGATTAGGATAAAAGTTGAGGAGCCCATGATGTTATATTGTGACAACTAAGCTGCCATCAATATTGCCCACAATCCAGTTCAGCATGACAGAAAAAAGCACATTGAAATTGATAGACACTTCATAAGAGAGAGGGTGACAACCAGAGAAGTTTGCCTGCCTTATGTCTACTCTCAATTACGGTTAGCTGATGTCTTCAAAGGGGTTGCAAAGAACAAGCTTGAACATAACCTACGCAAGTTGGGAATGTGTGACATTTACTCCCAACTTGAGGGGGAGTTTTGAGGTTTCTGGGTAGATTTGTGCAGTTTTTAGTACTTGTTTTGTTTACTTTTTGTTTAGATAGGAAGTGGGGATCACAACACTCTTGTTGGGTCCCTTTTTTAGTAGTTCTTTTAAGTTCTTTATGTTGTTTATGTGTTAGCCACCCTATAAGGTCATATTAGTCATTGTACCCTCTTTTAACTAAAAAGTATAAATACTAGTGAGGAGAGCAGCCAGAATTATTTCTCTTTCTTTCTCAATCTCTTCTCTTCTCTTCTTCAAGAAATATCCCTTTTTCTTTACAGATTCTTGATTCAGCAGTTTTCTACTTATATAATATAAGCTCTATTAGGCTCGTGCCCCTTACGTACTGAGCTTCATCAGGCTCGAGCTTGGCTCGACTTGCAAATGAGCCCACATATTGGGCTCGAGCTTGACTCAAAGCTCAGTTTAAATCGATCCGAGTCGAGATTTTCACTAGTCGAGCTCGAATAGCTTGTGGAAAGCTCGATTCGTGTCCACCCCTACTCATATCATTCACTTAGAGAGAGTATATGGTAGAGTTCCTAGTGAGATAATAAGGTGGGTTACCCCAAAAAATAGGGTGAGTTTTGAAATATGGTGGATTTTGAAAAGAAAAGGAATGTGAAATAGGTACATCAACTTAACTAAGGACATGTATAAGGGTGCAATAACTAATGTTAGAACATCTATTGGTAGAGACATTGGCATTTCCAATTGTAATGGTATTTTACAATGGCTCAGCACTTAGACCTTATTTATTTGCATTAATCATGGATGAATTAACTTGACTAAACATATTCAGGAGATTCCATGATGCATATTGTTTTATGATGACATAACATTATTTGATAAAACTAAAGAATGATTAAATGCAAAATTAGATTTAGACAAATACCTTAGACATGAAAGATTTTAATATATCCAGGACTGAAACAAAATATATGCAATGAAAATTTAATAATTAGAATAATGAAAATCAGGGAACACTTGGGATTGGAGACTAGGAGATATCTCGACGTAACCTCTTTCATTACCTTGGTTTAATGATCAAGAACAAAGAGATTGAGAAGGATGTTACTCATAGAACTAGAGCAGGATGCATAAAATGGAGGAGTGCATCTAGACTATAGGAGAACTTAGGCAAAAAGGAAAAGGTCATCAATGTTGTATAGAGCAAGGTGTTGGGCAATGAAGAAACATGTCCAAAAATTGAGTGTGGCAGAAATATGAATGTTGAGATAGATAACTGGAAAAACTTGAACAGATGTAATCAAAAACAAACTTATTGGAAGAAACTTATCAGTGCCCCCAATAGGAGATAAAATGAGGGAAAGTAGACTAAGTTGGTTTGGGCATGTTCAAAGAAGATATTCTACAACAACATTGAGAAGTGATCTGCTACAAATTGAAGGGGCTAGAAGAACTTGGAGCAGCCCAAAAAGGACATTGGCTATAAGTAGTAAGAAATGATTTAAGGGCTCATAATTTAACAATCAATGTGGTGTTGAACAAGGGGTCATTACTTGGTGTAATGGTAAAATCTCAGGCTGGAAAGCATGAGAATACAAGCCTGACAGCAGCCACTTTGTGCAAAAAATTGCCAAATATTAGGATCGCGTCCAGTCTACTCCTCCCAAGGCCCCATATAGCTAGGACCAATATTGGGTAATGGCCTTTTATATGGTATCAAACAGAGTGGAATAGCAGAAGAGAATTCTTGTAGCCGACCCCATGTAGATGGGACAAGGCTTAGAATTTAAAAGAGGATCTACTACTTCATCTATACATTCTTAAAGTTTCAGTAAAATATTCTTGTCAATCTATTAGTTTCATTTTTTTAATTCTTTACGACAGTTAGTCACAAAATTACTTCCTATAGAATTTAAAAGAGGATCTACTACTTCATCTATACATTCTTAAAGTTGTTTCAGTAAGATATTCTTGTCAATCTATTAGTTTCATTTTTTTATATTCTTTACAACAGTTAGTCACTATATTTGTGATGAATTTTTTTTCTGCCGAAGGAGGAAACTTGCACACTCCCACACAACAGAAATTAATGGTTCTATGCTTGCAGGCCAAAGAAGAGTCAGAACTTCCTGAATTCATCCTTGGAACAGTTCGCTTAAACCGAGTGAGGCTTGACTCTGCAGTACCTTTTGAGGCTTGAGATTCTCCTGGCTGATATTCACCTTTTATGGTTTTAGGTTCTCAGTGCTTCCAGCAATTTTTGCCAAATGTCTCATATGATCACTTCATTTGCTCAATGAAAATTAACAAATATTTGATAATTAGCATCCTGTCCTTTCATCTCAATTCTAATCAAGCAGTTTCTTTATATAGCTCTAGTTTGGGTGAAAAAGAAACAAGGTTTAAGAAGTGCATATTGATTGAAATTTATATTACTTTACATGTCTGCATATTGATTATCAAATTAGCTTTCTTTTAGGTACAATGAAATTTATATTACTTTACATATCTGCATATTTTAATTTTTCTACCTAGCTCATATTTCACATAAGCTATTGAAGTATATATATTTCTTATGCACTTCTACAAATTAATAATTAGAGCTTTAAATTTATTGTACTAAATATATTTTCAGAATTTATTTGAGTTTCCCTAGTGTATCCATGTCTATCTTGATATTTTCACTGTATCTATGTACCTCCAAAGCATATCCAGGTATGTCTCTTAAAATTGCCTTTTGAACCTTGGATATGAGAAAGCTATTCTAGATCTTGCAAGTGATTTGAGGCAGTATAAGGTTGTAGCTTTTGTTTGTGAGTATTGGACTAGCCGATTAGGATATATTCAGAAGATTTTTTTTCAACAACTTCTAAGTTCGATCGTATCAACCGAAGCTTGTAGTTTAGAGCCATAAACCATTTTTTCTTTTCCTTTTCAGTGTGAATTAAACAGCTCTCTTACAGAACAAGGTCATTAGGCGAGGGTGGATTAACTCAAGGTTTATGATACGACCTGACTCTATCAACTTTTAGATTCATGTCTTATCACTAGTAGACAAAAATAAAGTCATAGAGTTGGTTTTTAACATCTGACCTCAACCCTAACCCAACCCATTGATTTCCAGTAGGATTTGGGTTGGGTTGGTTTGGGTTCAGATTAGCCCAATTTTTTCACCTATTTGCTTAAAAAAATGTTCTCACTACTTAAATTTAGGATTTTCCATTTAAGGTTAACTATTTATGGCAATTTTTTGGTAATCTAATCTACCATATTACATGAAAAAGAGAAACTTTGCCTTAAAATTGTTGATATATATAGACATGTTTCAATATTTGTTTATGTACATAAAGACAATAGGGGTGTTCGACAACATGGTTTTGTTTTTTAAAACAAAAACAACTACGACGGCAGCAAAGTTATATTTGCTTTTGCTGATGTGTCAGTTTTTTGTTTTCAAAAGTAAAACCAACTATATTGTCAAAACCCCCTTAATATGATATTTATATATGCAAATACAAGACATCTCCAATTCTCATTAGGTGGGGTTGCCTAAAGCATAATCCTAAACTAACCTGAAGATAAACCTGTTCATAATTCACATATTTCAATCCTAACCTTAGCCTGATCTACCCGCCTTTCTTTCGGGTTGGATTTTGAGTAACCCGGCCCAAGTTACATCCTTACACCTACTTACTATGGAGATACAGATCCAACCCTAGAAGCATATTCCTGTCAAATGATACACTCAAAAGAACAAAGAAAAAACGAATACTTCTCCATATGCGTCTTAATAATCAAACCGTGATCTGTAGAAGAGAATGATCTAAAAAGCAAGCCTGGAACATACAGCATAAATCACTTGATGTGAGGTCAATTTCTTTTAGGAGTGATGTTTCCTCTGTACTGTTACATAATTATGTCAATAGTCCTTCAAATTTGGAATCTGATTTCGTCAATCTCTGCCAAAACGGCATGATTTTTCCACTCCATGATACATCAGGCAGGGGAGGATTGGCACTCTCATATTGATTGCTAATAAGATGAAATGGTTTTGTTCTTAATTCTAAATGGCATTTGATGACAGAATGTCTTCGTCTAAAATTGTAGATATTTCCTGTACTTAAGAAGTAAAATGATTGCATTGGTTTCTGAAGTCTGAACTACTCATCTCTTTGCAATAGAATTGCCAGTCCACATTGGTTCCCAAACAGCGAAATTCAAAGTATTGATACATATAACATCTCGGTTTTTGAACCCACTGATTTTCTTTTTTTTTTTTCTGAACAGGGGTTTCTAAGTGCAACCTTTAGAACCCCTCCCTATTAAAGTAAAGACTATTTCACACTTGAAAGTTGAAACCCATAATGCATTTTATCGATACTTAGCATCTTGCCCAACAGTCGGGGCCAATCCAACCAAATCCAGTCACTGAGAAAGTGAGAAGTCTACAACCAAAGATGAATATTCAGTGAAAGCTGTACCCATGAGAAGCACTTTGCTTCATGAAATCCAACATTATAAGAAAACAAAACCATCACAAAGATAGCATCAATGATGAGAAGACAGCTTAATTAAACTTTGCATTTTTGCATGACCATTTGGACAATGTGGTTTCTGATAATCCAAGAATACAGACGTTTGGTTTTTCTCTATCTTTCCTATGTCATGGCCTTGTCAAGCTCGCTTTGCATTCATGGCACAACTGTACAAGGAACATGCAAGTCAAGATTGTTCACCCGGGAGGTCCTGTTGAACTCCATGACCGACCTGTTCTTGCAGCAGAGATCATGCTTCAAAAATCGAAATCCAAGATGTGCGTCATACCCTTATGTGTTCCAACAACCAAACACCAGAGATCATTCACATGCCAGGCAAAAAGTTCCATGATGTACACTTGTTCCCACAAGCACCAGTAGGAAGCTTCAACAGCTCTCCTCGAGATATTCTCAGTCACCCACTCAAGACAAAGGTAAACAACAGAAACATTGAGACGAACAGGATGATGAGGTGGCTGGCTTCTAGCTGTAGGTTGTTTGTTAACAAGAACAAAATTGGTAATCTACCAGATATCTGTTTGAAACAGTTCAATGATCAGAGGTATAAGCCTGCAAATGTCTGTAAAAATTTCATTAAGGAAATGGAGAAAGTAGGGTGCCTCTAAGATGGCAATTGCTTCATATGTTCGGTCAAAAGAACTGAGCCCAAGTCTGACATCAATTATTCAAGTTTCAAGTTCCGATCTTCCAGTTCATTTGTATCCTATGAATATTGAATCAAAGGAACTCAGTAGGAAAATTACCAAGGGATATACATGAATCGCATCAAAGGGGTCCCTTTGAGAGGAAAGTACCATTTGATCATTGACAACCTAATCAAAGGAATAAACTGACCAGTTAAATACATATTTCACTTATACAGGGGATTAACTCGTTTACTACACAATTTGTATTGCACCTTTTGTGATGAAAACTTAGGCTCAGTTTGGAAGGAGTGCAAATACAAATTTGTAGAGTACAAAACCTTGTATTTTGTATTATTTTGGATGTATTTGCACAATATATAATTGTATTTGTACTCCTTTCAAACTGAGCCTTAGCTTTTCATGCTATTTACATCAGAGCAATTTGAAAGGAATGGAAATAAAGTTTTCACTGTAAAAGAGGCAGAAATCATAGGCTCATAGATTGACTTTTTCAGTCTAAAATTTGCATCCATCTTATGCTTTATGAAGAAACTAAGGCAGACCAAGTTGATTTTGGACATCCTATCATTTCCACCATGCTTCAGCAATTGGAATTGAGGTTACTCTGTATCTAAAGACTCTTTCATCCGAGTGTCTTGCTTATACACCCAGTAGCATCTAAGGAGGATGGGGCAGTCAAGCATCTACGAGCGTCTAACCACAGGAAGAGCTGAAGCTGCCCAAGCCCAAAACTTGAACCCATTACTAAATTTTATTATAGTCTCAAATCTAGTAGAAATTCATCACGCAAGGAGACTCCCCAACGTATTTTCCATCTCTAAACCCAAGGATTCTGGCAATTAGTACTGATATCATCATACCGACATGGTGTTGATCATAGACCATGCGACATAAATGTACTCACAAGGTTACAAAAAAGCATGAACAGAGCACTGAAGCTGACCCCACATCCTTGTTGCAGGAACCACACTTGGAGGATTTCGAATCCTCCCTTGTTGCAGGAACCACACTTAGAGGATTTCGAATCCCCATGGTAACCGGAGGGATAGTGGGTCAATCATGATACAACATGTCAGCCTGGCAAATGGACCCCACGTGTATGAAGCTGACGTGGGTATCATGATTGAGATTGACCCAGTATCAGTGGCACTGTAGAGGGCTTCATCATGATCGGATGGTTTGAACTTGGTACTCTTCCTGGCGAATGGAGTAGCTTTTGGAATTTGGATGATGGTCCGTCCAGACTCCATGTCGATTATCTGGTGTCTGCATACTGCAGAGAATGGTTCATTTCCTTGTAACTTCAAATCTAATTGAAGGAAGATATAGCCCTTAGCCCATATAGAAGATAGCCCACTGCTTTCTGCTTTCTATTTAACAACTTCAAGTTGCTACTGTTTTCATTGTAATTTGCTAGAGTGTTGAGTTAAAATATCAAGCTAGTGATTATCCTGCCCTGTGGCCCCTGCCTCACCCCCTTTTTCATCAAACATCAATCTGTATGGGAAACTTCGCGATTTCAATGACCCCGATCATGACCCTTTATCACTTTATGAATAAATTTCTCTAAATTTAATCACTTGTAATCTTCACAGTCAGAAGTATACGAATGATGCATCCAAATGAACAGATACTATGCTCATTCTCTCACGCTATTCTCTTAAAAAGTCTTACCCGCCTGCCGGAAATTGGGCTTTGAGTGACGACAGGGGTTTCACTTTTCAGTCCATGGAGATGCAACAGAGACATGGACCAGGTCCATGAAGATGCAGGCAAGACATACTGAACTGAATATCAACAGCCGAGCAGGACCCACCAATTGAAGGGTCCCACGGCAACCAACCCGAATAGGGCTATAGTGGGGACCCACATGTCACCTCACTCCCAACCATGGATCTTCTAGGGGATTCCACCTTCACAAGTTAGACACAAATAAATGGACAAGGAAAACAGCAGATCGACCAATGATGCTTCAACGCCAGGGTTGAGGACTGGGATTCTCACACTTTCACTACTTCCCATTCATATCCATCTCTGCTAAAATCATTGGATTCTCTCTCTCTAAAAGACAGAGAAACAGAGGTGCAGATGGAATAGCCATGAATCTCCATTCCCCAATGCCTATATCCAAATAAACTACCAACCCACTGATCCCCTTCAACTAAAAGCAACCCAATTAGATTCACGTCGTCATTTGCTCCTTCATGAACTTTCTACAGTCCCCATGCATGAAGCGTTACCCTTGACAGCAATCTTGCAAAGAACTTGAGCTTCCTCTAACTGGGTGTCTTGGCATATACAATGCGAGTTCCAACTGTGATGGTTTGGAGCTTAGCCCAAGTTTTTCTCGTCGCTCTAGCACTTACAACAGCAGTTTCAGCGGTTGATGTCTTCTCGGCGGCATTGCTGGGACTAAAGTCGGAGTTTGTAGATGGCTCAAACAGTTTGTCTGATTGGTCGATTTCCCCTTATGGGAGCTCGGCCAAGGCAATCTATGCTTGTTCTTGGTCTGGAGTCACTTGTACCAAGAATTCCAGCATGGTTGTTGGTTTGGACCTCTCCAAGAGGAATATCTCTGGTGCGGTATCTGGCAAGCATATCAAGCTATTGGTTGATCTGGTGGACCTCAACCTCAGCTACAACTCCTTCTCCGGACATCTTCCAGTCGAAATGTTCAATCTCACCAACCTGAGAAGCCTGGATATCAGTAGAAACAATCTCAGTGGCCGCTTCCCTGCTGGGATTTGTGCTGTCCAACACCTGGAGGTTCTTGATGCATTCAGCAATAGTTTCTCAGGTCCCCTGCCGCAGGACGTCTCACAGCTGGAGTCTCTCAAGGTACTGAACTTAGCTGGTAGTTACTTTGAGGGTCTAATCCCAGCAGAGTATGGGTCTTTCAAGAAATTGGAGTTGCTGCATCTTGCAGGAAATTTACTGGATGGTGAAATCCCTTCAGAGCTGGGGAAACTCAAAACACTGACCCATATGGAGATTGGCTACAACACATACCAGGGCAATATCCCATGGCAACTAGGAAATATGAGCAGGCTTCAGTATCTAGACATTGCAGGTGCAAACCTCTCTGGTCCAATCCCAAATCGTCTCTGCAATCTCACCAACCTTCAATCCCTGTTCCTGTTCAGGAACCAACTCACTGGATCAATCCCATGGTGTTTTGGCAATATTGTGCCTCTCACAAACTTAGATCTCTCTGACAATCAAATTTCTGGGCCCATTCCAGAGAGTATTGCAGAGTTGAGAAATCTACGTCTGCTTAGCCTCATGTACAATGATATGAGTGGCTCTGTCCCAGAGGGAATCGCAGAACTTCCACTCTTGGAAACACTTTTGATATGGAACAATTTCTTCTCTGGACCATTGCCACTGACCTTGGGCAGGAACTCTAAACTTAAATGGGTTGATGTTTCTACAAATAGTTTCACAGGGGGGATTCCACCAGATTTATGTGCAGGAGGTATGTTGTTTAAACTTATCCTGTTCTCAAACAATTTTACAGGTAGGCTTCCTCATACTCTCACAAACTGCTCTTCTCTTGTTCGTCTCCGGGTTGAAGACAACTCCCTCTCTGGTGAGATTCCATTGAAATTTAGCCTTATTCCTGATATCACATATGTAGATATCTCTAGTAACATGTTTACAGGAGGGATCCCCCAAGACATATTTCAAGCTTCCAAACTTCAGTACTTCAATGTCTCTCAAAATCCGGGCCTAGGAGGTGTAATTCCTGCAAGCATATGGTCTCTTCCACTTCGAAATTTTTCAGCATCCTCCTGCAACATTTCAGGCAGTTTGCCTCCATTCGAATCTTGCAACTCCCTTTCTGTACTTGAACTAAATGGAAACAGATTATCAGGGATTGTACCAGATAGTGTGGCCAATTGCCATGTTCTTGTGAGGATGAGTTTAGCTAACAATAACTTGATAGGTTATATACCCGCTGAGCTTGGAAATATTCCTACTCTCAGTGTCCTAGACCTATCACAAAATAAACTCAAGGGCTCCATACCAGCCAAGTTTGGAAATTCTTCAAGCTTAATGCTTTTAAATGTGTCTTTCAATGATATGTCTGGCCCTGTTCCTCCAGGAAAGAATTTCAGATTGATGGATTCAAGTGCCTTTGTTGGGAACCCGCACCTATGTGGAGAACCTCTGCAACCCTGTCCTTATTCAAAAGAAATTTCTGATATAACTCTTTTTGGATTAGGGAGCAAAAGCAAAGAAAAGTCTGTATGGGTTCTGTTGTTTTGTGTGGGAGTAGCTTTAATCTTCCTAGTATCAGCTTTGGCCATCTTTCATTTTCAACGAGGAAGTACAAACAAATGAAAAATGGTTCTGTTGCAATAAACATATGTCCTATCTTCTTTATGATTACTTGCCAAATGGAAACCAGGTAAAAATGATGAAAATGAAAAGAAAGCCAATAATTAGTGTTATCCTGCAATTGGTCAGCTGAACACAACTTGTGATTGGAATTGCAAAGGGTTTGTGCTTCCTTCACCATTACTGTTAACCTGCAATTGCCCATGGAGATCTAAAGGTAAGCAACATAGTGTTTGATGAAAAATATGGAGCCCTGCCTGACTGATTTTGAGTTGAAAACGTTGATACAGATAAAAGAAGATCCACTCCCAGAGAGCTATTATGAATCAGGAACAGGTATACTTCTGTTTGCTTGCTCTCTTGCAAATACCATTCCACCATTTCAAACAAATTCACAAAGCATTGTCCCAACCACATGGTGTTGGTTATACAAGTCGTGTGTTGGTTTTCCACCTTCAAGGGTCATATCTTCTGTCAAATTGTGAGTTTGTGACTCCCCAGATCATTTCATACAATATCAACCCAGGTCATTGCAAACAAACATGGGCCTTTATTAGAAGCCCCAAGTAAACCAAGTCTTTAGAAATATCTTACATTCAAGATACTTTTTGAGCTTTAATCGAATCATAAAGAGGTAAAATGAAAAGGTCACGACTTAATTAGTTGTGTTTTGATCATTTCAGTTCTAATGGCATCCCCAGCTCAATGCTTACATTGAAGAATAAAGGTTTTACTATTTGGTTCTTATGTCCTCCCCACTACAGGATTATGTTGAAAATTAGAAGTTACTCTACTTTCTCCAAAATAAACAAAAGGCAGGTTTTAATTCTTTTGCCAACTAAACCTTAAAAGAGGTCATATTCCATTTATACCTTTGTATGAAAAAACCCAACATCATGTTGTCCTATATGCTATTATCTTACTCTATGGTTTGGTATTTATCTGAAGTTTAAATTGTTCTAACTGTTGGATAGTTTTGTATGCCCTTAGCTTCAATCAGAATGATGTACTTTATGAGTTTATTATAAATGAATAAAAGTGCATATTTGATTTATGTTTCTGTGTAATACCCTTAAATTGGACACTTAATGAGACTCGTGTTAGTTTAGAATGTTCACAGCCAGTGAGTCGGTCTGGGGAGACCTATCCTGATAAGGCTGACACTGTGGTGCCACCAAGTCGGTTGGGGTGGTCTGTCTCAGCTACCAGGGTGAGACCCTAGGCACATACAGTGTAGGATTAATTGAATCTATGAACTGGACCAAATTTCCAGTATTGCCTTGGACCTTGAAGATTAATGGGCAAAACTGGAAAATTACACCCGACCCCTAGACTCGATTATGATACTGCACTGGGTGTCAGATTGGGCTGTCTTTGATGTACCAATCAGTAAGATCCTCAGCGGGGGTCAAAACCTGGGTATGTTGGGACAGTCTGAGAATTCATCTGAGTGGGTGATCATAGTGACAGGATCAGCCCCTTTGTCGGACAAAGGTAATGATCGGGGATGCACTCTCACTGATGGAAACCAAGACTGTCGGCAGTCGATTTCAATCGTTGAGATTTGTTTTGCAAAGTGTATTTTATATGAGATATGAAAATATATATATTATGGTTTCTAAAATGTTTGCAAAATGTTTTAATTCCCGGGATCCATATAAGTAAAGAGTGCAGCACTGTTCCTTGCAGCCGAGGGAGAGGTCCTCTCTTGTCGGGTAGTGTATGATCATTATGGGCTGAGAGGTTAAGTGTAAAACCATTGAGGATAATACCTGATGGGTTAATCTTGCATCTGCCCACAGTCCCTGGGTGTTACAAGGTGGCTTGGCCCAAGGACCACTTAGGGTAAGTGTTGGGCCCATAATGCCCATTTGATGGGTTTCAAGGGGTGCACTGTCCATAACAGTGTATTTGGCCAAGCCTTGTAACAAAGGCTAGGCCGAACCCATGTGGTTGATGTGTAGATCAATGCTTGGCTCCCACGCCATACAAGGAAGCCCAACAGGGCAGCAGTTAGGAAGGTTAAGTGAGCACATAAGCTTAATGGGCCTAAATCCCATTTCGAACTGGACTTATTTAATAAGTTAAATATGGGCGAATTCTGAGATTGATCAGTAGATAGGATAGGGTCTTAACCCTATCCACTTAGAGAGTCCAGATCTGAATATGATTCAGATCTAGAAACCTCCTAATGAGATTAGGAGAAGGCTGATCTAATCTGCAGATAAGATAAGGGTTTATCCTTATCACATAAAGAGAGGTTTGATCCAAATATGATTTGGATCAGCAGCTCCTAATGTGATTAGGAGCTGATCTCTTAGGTTTACAAAAGAATGAGGGGGCGGCAGCCTTTAGAAGATACACATAATCAGATCCTCTTCAGAGCTGAAATTAGAGAAAAAGATTTCTACAATCCCTGTAAAGATCTTTCTTGCCACCTCCTTCCTACAGTCGCCATACATCCAGTTCGATCTCCAGTTGTGGGAGAAGTCAAGATTTGATCTTGACATCAGTTCTTTGAGAAAGAATTGATAGGAAGTTGTGCTCACGTGCCATCCTGTTGTTTCTTGCGAAGGACATAATTCTTGGAGAATAATACTGTTGATTCTGCTCCATCCTGCACTGCGCCATCTTCAGTGGGAACAGTCTTTGGATCCTTCCTTAGGCGTGAACACCTTCGTTGGGGGATACTATTTCTCCATATCAGGTATAATCCTCTCCTACTCCTTTTGGTTCAGATCTGGTTCAGTTTATGGTTCAAGAATGATCCTTGAAAATATGATTTTCTAAATAGGGAATGCGATTCCCAGTTGAAGGGAAAGAAAAATTTTTGAAATTCACCCATTTATTCCGCAAGATTTGGACATCCATACGATGGATCTCTCATCCCTTCACTAACCCGTGTCAGGTGATCTCAATACTGTCATAAAAGATGAGTCGTGTAGGGATATTTACAGCTTTGGCAAAATCCTTGTGGAAATTATAAGTAATGGCAGACTGACAAAGGGAGGAGAACCCATACAGAGCAAACCAAAAGAAGCCATTCTAAGAGAGATTTGTGATGATAACAAGGTTGGTCCCTGTGATGCACTGAGGGAGGAAATACACCTGGTTCTTTAAATTGCTTTACTCTGTACCAGGAACAAACCATTTGATGGACTATGCATGGCAGATGCATAGTCTGAAAAGTGATTAAGTGCTATCTATATTTTCACTTGGGGACACAAAGAAAAGTGCAGTGATTAAGTGCTATCTATATTTTCACTTGATAATCTTATTCTGTTGTAATTAAATAGTTTTTGCACTATAAATTAATGCCTATCAGTCTGAATATTATTCAAATCTGCAGGGGTAAGGCTGTGTACATCTGTCCCTCCCCAGACCCTGCGTTGGCAAGAGCTTGTGCATTGGGCTGCCCTTTATCTCTAAAAGGACTACAGATCACTTGTTTAATCTATATAAATCTTTATATGGCCAAAATATTTACCAAAATATCTAGTTTCAGGCCCACACTTAGGTTCCTCATCCAATATTATGCTCCTATAGTATGCTTCTGACAGATTGATGTAGGATGAGTAGGGGTCCTACTCCTACCAACTAGGAACATCAAGGGCAATTCCAAGTTTAAATTGTTACTGCATAGTAGGTGCAATAGAAGGCATCATAGGAACAATGAGCTGAGAGTTTGATGTGAAAGAAATAGGCTAAGATACTCCACATGTGACATCTGAAGAACTTTCACCAATAACAATACCCTCCTCTATAAGATAAGCTTCCAACATGGCATTTAAAATATCAAGTTTGTGATCTATTGCAGCAAACTTCTGCTCAAACTTGCCATCTATTGCAACAGCTTTCTACTCCAAACCATGGAGTCAATCCTACTTTGTTTCATGGCTATGTACAAAATCATCAAATTTAGTATGGACTTCTTTCATAGTAGTCATTATCATGATTTGAAACCAAATCATGGAGTCATGTATTCAAGGTAGGCTCTAATACCTAACGGATGTAGGATGAGTTGGGGTCCAACTAACTTGGGATTTGGTGGTGGGATTCGTGGGATGAGTGATGGACTTTGGGTGATTAGAGATTAAGAACATGGATGGAAGAATAAGTAGAATGTTTCTGTCCACCAAAGAATGAGCAAGAAACCAGAAAGAGAGAGAAGATCTCTTGCTGTTATGGTAAACAGCAAAGAGACAGATTGCTTTGAGAGGAATAACTGTGAGAGAGAGAGAGAGAAGGGGAAAAAAGAGAATTTCTAGTAACAACCAAAATTCACTAAACCAATCTTTAGTTCATCAAAACTCTCTCTTTCAATTCCAATTACAATGATTCTATTCAATTTATTAATTCAGATTCCCTTCATAGACTCCTCTTTGGACTAAAAAAAATTGATCCAAAACAACTCCTAATTGCTTTAGAACCAAGGCAAATCAATAACCACTTAAATAAGGACTCTAACTCCTAAATAACTTTAATAACACTTTCCTAACGCTTGTTCATAAGACAGACCCTTGTTCTGAAATTGGTATAGTAAATAAAAAATAGAAAATAAATAAATAATACTAACAACTAGAACCTTGTTCTGAAATTGATAGTTTCGAAATAAAAATATGGAAAACAGAACTTTGTTTTTAAGACACCAATAACTAGAAAATAAATAAAAATAAAACTGAAACAATACCAATACCCTATAACCCAAAATTTCTGAAATTGGTATAGGAATTAGAATATTGGTTTGTCTCCCCATAAATTCTTTCCTTGCTTCTTTCTCTGCATCACAGATACTAGAAATTTTATCAAGGACAAGTAGTGAAATCCAGCAAAGCAAGCAGGTTCTTCATACCTAACAATGTCTCCTTGTAACAAATATCAGAAACTTCATGAAAGACAAATAGTGAACTTCAGCAATTTCCATAACAAAAACTGCTGCTTCTCAAAATTGTCAAAAAAGAGGTGAGCTATTAATGCATGTTCTTAATAATATAACAATGATAAAGGAATTCCAGGTAAAAATGAAAAAGCTTATTTATAATGCAAAAGAGAAGATAGGGAAACCATGGACATGCTTTTACGAGTGTTCAAATTAGGTTGATAAACCAAATAAGCTTTCAGTTCGGTTAATTTGGGTATGGTTCAGTTCGGTTTTTGTTTTTGTTTTTTTAATTATATTAAATACTTAATGTTTTATTGAATACTTTATACTAATTAATTATTATCTTTCCCAATGATCAATTTGGAAATTCCCTTTGGTCTTTGGGCCCATTCTAACTTTTAATTTATAATAGTTAATTAAAAATTAAATTAATTATTAATTGTTTATTAATGTTTGTGAATAATGACCAATTCGGCAATTTCCCATTGGCATAGGGCTTTGGGCCTATTCTAACTTTTAATAAATAATGCCTAATTAATTAAAACCATTGGGCTTTGGGGCCATTCTAACTTTTAATTAATAATAGTTAATTAATTAAAACCATTGGGTTTTGGGGTCATTTTAACTTTTAATTAATAACACTTATTAATTATTAATTATTCATTAATTATTAAATGTTTATCATTTATGTAGAATCAAGGCCCAATCGAACCAAACTGAACTGAATTCCGTTAAGATCAACTCAGTTCTAAACTCTAATTTGGTTCGGTTGGAGAAAATAATCAAATCGAATAGTCAGTTAGATCCTCGATTTTAATCGAACTGACCCCTACATGCATCTAACATGGTTTTATTGAGAATCACAGACCGGTAAATTAAACAAATTTCAGACATCCAACCTTAACTTTAGATTTGCTATGCTAATGAAGTAATGCTTCAAAAAAACGAAAGCAGAAAAACTATAAAGAATTCTTAGAGGTCCTTTCAAGACAAAAAAGTTTATTGTTAAGACCAAGGTTCAAAGTATAGATACACCATGATATGGCACAAGGGGTGTATTGGTACTTTACATCTTGTACCCACCCTTTTTTTTTCCTTTTTTTTTCAAAAACTGGTCAGGGGTAGGTCTTAGGCCTGTCTACTCCTTTGAAACATTCTTATTTAGTGTATGGGTGACCCACCATACAATACATAAATATCAATATATAATGAAATTTTGAACCTTGGTTAAGACATTTCAAGGCAAGTATTAGTAACTTGAAGTATAGATGTTCTCTCCAGTGAGACAAGGAAACTATATTACAATATTTTCATATAAAAATTACCAACAAATGGTGGAATAATGAACTCACCAAAATTTTGATGGAAGGTATCCAACAGACTCAGAAACTACAGAAAAGGAGAAAAAAAAAAAAAAAACAAAGTGAGGGGAAAGATCCAAGTCCGCAGGGAAGAACAAAAATTGTAATTCAGGAACTGTGGTAAGAATCAATGATGGCATCTGCAAGATATTCACATTGTGCCAAAGATAATCCAGCTAGGAATATTCTTCCATCTTGGGTCATGTACACATGCCACTTATTTGTCATGTTTTCGGTCTGGTCAAAATAGCAACAACAATCCAAAAAAAAATTGAATCCGAAATCCTACGAGAAATAAAGATGGCCAATAATGCATCATGGAAATTAGGCTTAGGATGTGAAATAAATACACAAATCCTAGTTTAATTTAACTTGTAACATAGAGAAAACTAGTGATGATCTATCCAACAGATAAATTCTAAACCTGCTCGTGTGCAGAATATACAATCTAAATAAATATTGACTTACCCAGGTTAATATTCTGGGGTCTTTGTATACGTATTCATAAAAAATAATGTTGCGTTTGGAAACGATGCAAATACGTAGAGTGTAAAATGGTTCATATAAATTATAAAATTGAGTTAGTTTTGTATTCACAAATTTATCTTCTCATCAAATCGACTTTTAGCTGTAATGGATGCAAACATGAATTCCAATAAAGTATATGCTTTTTTTTTATCAAAAGCCCATTTGAATGCAAATTTACTTCTTTTTTATTGATGTACTTTTATATCTTATTATCAATGTAAATATGCATTGGTCTTCATTTGTCAATGCATAAATGTAATGTTGCCAAACATAGGCAAAAGTAAATCAGAGTGTAAATTTACACTGAACCAGGATTTATACTCCATTTGCATCATTTCCAAACACAGCCTAAAAGTCTATGTATAGGTTAATTTGGTTGTTTCTGTATTGCAGTAAATACTAAATGTCAAAGAACAGGCCAATATGAAAAAAACGTTGCGAGAGAATCCCACTCATCTGAGTTTTCTCTCCTCTCAAGCATAAGATTCTCTGCCTAGAGAGTTAGCATGATCTCAATTTGTCAGTCAAAGAAAGACAGTAAAATCATGTTGAGAAAACAAAATATGATGTAGAGAGAATTTTCCAAGGGTTAAGTACTCTGCAACCCAATGTAGAATTCTGAATGACAGCCCCCCCTCCATAAAAACGTATCCTGCCCATGAATTTGGTATCAATTCTCGGTCAAGATTCATTCCCCATGTACAGTAGATGGTGGAGCTACAAAATTCTAACCTAAACTAATCAGTCATTCTCCCATTTTCCAATGGATTGAAGCAAAACACCAATCTTCTTAACCACATTTAGCACACAAGGTTGGAGCTCTTCCGTTCGATATACTCCAATTCCAAGGTTAAGCTTTATATCAATGGTGTCTGATTTGAGTGCTTCAGAGACTCCAAGGGCAAGAAACATTGACAGCAACAACCATCAGAAATCATCTAACTCAGATCTGCAGGCAAAACAATGTACACATACATTCCCATTACATTAATTAAATATCAACCACCACATACAAAAGAAATGTGCATCCCTATATATTCTGCCTGTTTGTAACCTGAAGTCAATAGCCATTATTTGACTCCCTTAATATGCACTCTCTATGTGCTTGGGGAGGGGAAGACAAGGACAAAACTTAATAAAAATATAAAAGAAAAATGAAGGCAGGACAAAAGATATTCCAATCAAAATAAGATACGAAATGGGTTTCACATAAACTGTCAAACGATATTAATAATTATATAAATCAGGGAAGAGAGGGACAAGAAAATTATAGGCAAAAACAATTATATCTTAAAAATGTATCTAAGAAATCACAAGCAAATACTCACAAACTTACAACCAGGATACTTGTTGAATATCAAGTCTTCAAGCGTGTGAATGTAAAAGATATTCATGGGCTGGGTTTGGGTTCGAAGCCCGAGCTTGAAGTAGTGTGAAATGTTCATGGGACGTGTCCAACGCCCAGCCCATAAATAGGTCTAAATACAACATACCACTTTAAACTCCTTCATATTATTTGCTAAAGGGCCTTTTGCATAAATAAATTATCAAATTTGATAAGTTGGAAAATTCAGTTATGTTTAGAAACAAATTGCAAAGAAAGTGAATAAAAAGATAAATGATTTTATAAAGACCAAATTGCCCCTGTCTTGAAAAAAAATTTAGAAAAGCCACAACACCTGTCGTCTTCCTCATACAGTTATACTTCTCCCTAGGGCTGCAAGTCTGGTCGGGTTAGGTCGGGTTGAGGCCAACCCTAAGTTCTAAACCCCCAACCCTAACCCTAACCCAACCTGACATTCAAACCAGTCTACCCAATCCTAACTAAATTCCTTCAACCCTAACCCAACTTCGGGTTGGGCTAGGTTCAGGCTGGGCCCAACCCAACCTTCTTCTCATCCCTTAAAATCTCATAAAACTATTTAATCTCAATTTTTTTATCAATAACAGAAATCTTTATTGAATTCAATTAAGAATATGTTACAAAAAAGCATAAGGAGTTAAACTATCTTAACTCCCCCAAAACAAAGAAAAGATAAAGTATAGAGTTAGAAATAAGCCCAAAACAAAGAATACCTATTCACCCCTTGCTTAGCTAGCCCATTAGTGAAGGAATTTGCGGTTCTTTTCACCCAGTTGTACTTTATCTCAACATCCCTTGCCAACCAGTTGAACCTTTTCCCCTCATTGTTGTATTTCCATATTCCAATCTTATCTTCCCTCAACCAATTTACCACTACCTCCTAATCACCTTCAATAATTAATCTCCTAATATTCAGTTCTCTTTCTTTGAATCCCTTCCTTCCTCATTTCTCCCGGTCTCCCCCAATACTTGATAGCCCTGGATTCTCAATGCTCAAATCTTAACTCAATTTTAACTATATTAATCCTATGTTTTATTAGTATTTGTTTGTTGATGTTTTTATTAGTTCTTTTAGTACAAAATTCGAAAAATAAGTGTTTGAAATGACTATATTTTATTATGAATTATGAATTATGACTTATGATAGATCTTTTATGGGCAGCAAACATTAGAGAGGAAATGAAGAATAAAATATGTTATTAAGGTTTTAGTCTTTTCATTTGGGATTAAATGAAATAATTATCTTAAAAGAAAGACATGATAGTATGTAGTAAGGGTTATACAACTATCATACATCTAAACAAATCAATGTATGATATAATATATATAACATATATTTATATATGGCATATACTATAGGGTCGGGTTCGGGTTGGATCGGATTGTATAAGGGATCATCCCTAACCCAACCCAAAATAAAGTTGGATTCATGAATTTCAACCCTAACCCTAACCCGAACATCAACCCGACTTTTTCATGTTAGATTAGGGTTGGGTTTGGGCCAACCCAGCCCAAGTTGCAGCCTTACTTCTCCCTCTTCTCATTGTTTCTGCAACATTCATTTCTTTCAACTCTCCAAAGGATCATGACTGAACTCACAACAAAATAAAAATTAAAAAAAATAATAAAAAGATGAGATACTTTCTGATTTCCACAATAATTAACATCAAATGCTCATCAAATTTTGTACTTTTTCTGAATTCCAGTTTTGTACCACCTTCTCTTAGTTATTTGAACACTCAAACACTCCAACGTGATGGGATATGCTCCTCACAAATAGGCGCCTCACAGGCATATCCACGATGCATTGTTAATATCTATTTTAATTAATAAATACAGAAAATGATAGGACGTACGCATGAGGCGCCAGATGTGAGGAACAGATCCCGTCTCCACTCCAACGTCCTGAGCCTAAACACCTAGACTCTTCAACTCTATGACAAAGAGAGTTTAAGATATCCTCCCAATACACTTCCAACGTCATTCGTATCCTCACCATTATGCATGATCATATTCATTCATGTTGGCTGTTGGGACCCGCTAATTGACCCAAGTATAAAGAAAGGGAAATTTTTCGGCAGTTAATCAGCCGTTAAATAGCATTTGAAAAAGACAAATATCTTTTGAGTGTTACGAAAGGTACGAAATTGTCCAACGCAGATTTTTTATTTACACTTATGAATTAGAAACATTCAAAAAAACGACAACTTATAGAAATGCACTAATGTCTACTTGTGAATTGGCATCAATTCCGATCTAGCACTTATCTGACAATACTTTAAGCTTATAAATTTTGACCCTGGACCACAACCCACAGTTTATGTACCAACGTTATTCTCTCTTTAATGTATTGGATAAAATACAAAAACCTTCTTTGAAATTTCTGACAATCATAAAAACCTCCCCTCTAATTTCATTTTAAGCAACTAGATTGATTGATGTAGGAATTTCTTCCAAATACCCATTCTACTCTTTTAAGCAACCCGTGTAACCGATAGAACCGAGATTAACCCCCGGCTAGATCTAGTAGAAAATCAACTAGATTCATGAGATTATCCCTCGGTATGTAACCAATAGAACCAAAATATTCGAGTGCCTGAGATGTGACGTCGTTGTATATCGGGCACCTATCCGATAACACCACTAGCTTATCAAACATCCGATACAGTCGGCTCGATGGCTGGTGTATCGTCATCATCACCGTTCTTTCGCCTCTTGCGAGCCCCTACAATGTTGCCATGATACGCTGAGGGGTGGTGGAGTCGAGCCCCGACATGGGTTCATCCAGCAACAACAGACTCGGGTTCACCAACATCTCTTGCCCAATACTGACCCGCTTGTAGGTGATGCTGCCGGAGAACTTCCCCGATGTAGGTTAGCGTCTCCAGCACGGTGAGGTGGGGATACAGTATGTCATCTTGTGACACAAACCCGATCTTGCGCTTTATGGAGCCAGAGAAGGTCTGCCCATTGTAGGTGATGCTACTGGAGAACTTCCCCAGAAGCCTACCTGCCAGGGCCATCAAGAGCATCATTTTCCCACTACCAGATGGGCCGAGCATTGCTAGGAGGTCGCCCGGTCGAACAACCCCAGTAACACCGTTGAGTATGGTGCATTCAACAGGCTTGGGTTCCAGTGTAGAAAACCAACATCCGTCGGACTTCTTCAGCTTTATACTGTAACTCACATCTTCAAACTGCAAAGAACGAATGCATGTACGACGAAATTAAAATTCAATGATCCATATGTAACTTGAGAGCATGAAGAGCATAAGCTTCACCTAATTACCTTGAGGGTGATAGGGTGCAACGACCCACGTAGTAGTGAGCACTGCCCGCCCATGGTTGCCTGTAGTTGCTCAAGCATCTGATCATCCGAAGACAAGCTGACGTTATTGGACAAAGCAAGCAGCTCAGAGCGTGGCATGCCCATGATATTGTCCAAGTTGCGGTTCACAGCGAGGACATTATTGTTAGACCCATTAGTACTGATTCCAATCTCTTTCTCAGGGGAACGCATCATCTTGTCTAGAGTAATCTAGAGAGAAGGTGACCGAAAAAACAAATTAAATGGGTTTGGAAGACAAAGATGAAGTAAGGTTTCAACCCTTTATATATGCAGATAGATGGAGAGAGAGAAAGACGTTTCATAGGTCGTGGACGTTTCAGCTCTTCCAAACCATTGCAAACAGTAGGTAGGAGGCCAAATGTCTTCTTTATTGTGAAAAAACAAAGATTTAACCAAAAAAAAAAGTAAAAACACTCAAAAAACTAATCGGGTCGGCGCATGACCCGTCTGACAGTTCGAGAGAAGAAGACGACCTACACGGTCAATGAGACTTGTTTTCGAAAAGCCTGGATACAAAAGACGGGTCCAGCCGATCCAGTCCGTACAACCAAACCCGTGCACCATACAGGTCTAATTCGTATATTATACGGGTTGCTTAAAAGAGTAGAATGGGTATTTGGAAGAAACTGCTACATCAGTCTAACCTTTTCCATCTGAAAAGTGAAGAAATGGAGGTTTTTGTCAAGTTTTTCAAAAATTTAGAGGAAGTAT
Source organism: Nelumbo nucifera (assembly GCF_055504915.1). Lineage (NCBI taxonomy): Eukaryota > Viridiplantae > Streptophyta > Magnoliopsida > Proteales > Nelumbonaceae > Nelumbo > Nelumbo nucifera. The sequence goes on from NC_142650.1 coordinate 30,472,297, forward strand.
TTATTAAAATAAAATTAGAGGAAAAGTTTTTATGATTATCAGAAACTTTTAATATATTTTATAAACCATACAAATGTCTTTTTCAACATTTGGATTTGAGTTTTTTGTATTTTACCCTATTATAAGAAACTTCAGCATTTGAGTTTATTAGTGTTTTTTCAACATTTGGATGATTTATAAAATAAATTAAATGATGTTTAAGGATATTTATGTTTTTTCAAATGTCACTTGATCAAGTATTAAATTTACACGTTGGGTATTGAATTGTGGCTTTAAGGATAAAAAATGACACCAGGCCCAATTGCAAGTACTATTCATTGAAAGAAATCTAATGATTACGATTAGACTTGTTCATGGGCCGGGCCGGGCTTTCACTTGTCACTAATGAAAATATATTAGGCCCGAGCCCGAGTCCGGCCCGACCAGCGGTACTATAACTTGGGCCCGAGCCCGGCCCTGATAAAAAGCCCGAAGCCCGACCTAATTGAAAAAATAATAAGTTTTCTTATTCAAATTAGAATTAAAAATTCAGATAGTATTTTTTTTTCTATTTAAATGAACAATAGGCTACAAGATGGTATTTATTCCTTTTCCTTTATATTTTAAAACACAATTTTATATTATTAAATCAAAAAATTTATTCAAATGGATATAATCGCATAACTCATTTTAAGTTTAATATTAGGTCGGGTCGGGCCGGGCTCGGGCCGGGCTATTTTGGCAAAGCCCGAGCTCGGCTCGAATTTTATGCGGGCCGGGCTTTTTGGCCCGAGGTTAAGCCCGCGGGCCAAAAAGCCTGTTCAAGCCCGTCCGGAAGCTGGGCCGGGCCGGGCCGGCCCGTCGGGCCACCCGGCCCATGAACAGGTCTAATTACGATCACCGCTTCAACAAATTGCTCTGTATATCCGTATTTTCTTTCGATTTCATAATTATCCAATCTTGGTTAGATTTATCACAGATTCACAGTTGATGAGGGTTAGCTCTTCTCCAAGATCCTATTCAGTCTGCTCTGTTTGGCTCCATACTCCTCGACAAAGCAAACGTGGCATCACAGTAAAGTGTCCCAACTACCAACTCGTGAAGCTTGATAAGAGAGCCTGAATTCTCGTTTTCTTTGAAGTTAGAACGACGTCGTGAAATATTAAATATGGGCGGAGAAGGAAGAGTCTTCTCCTCTTGTTCTGATTCATGGAGGGACCGAATTCATCTCCTGAAAATTTCAAACATGATCTCAGAGATATATTCCTTATGGAACAAGAACAACCCATCAGTTCTACTGCTACACAGGTAAAAGAGATTCTTTCTCTTATGGCTTATAAGAGAGAATATCACCCATAAGGGATGTGAGATTCTCTGGGCTTTCCATGTTTGGGATTGAGACAGATTTTGTTTGGTGGGTGACTTAAATTTTTGTTTATTTGTTTGGGGGAGTGTGGGGGAGTTGGAATTGATTCATGGGATTTGATGGGCTTTACTTGAGGTTATCTCTTGGCTTTCTTGCTTTGTGTTCGATGAAGTTTCTGTGAGAGTTGGAGCATTCCCTCTCTTTCAATTGTGCTGATAGTACACGTTCATCATCCACTGCAGAATCTTGGGATGTTTGGCACTTGTTTTGTTTTAACTTTGAGGTATTTTAATATGTTTGATTCTGATTGTCTGGTTTGGTTGGTAAGTTTTTGGAATTGAACCAATTACCATAGTGCTGCAAGTTTAGTAATTTCTAGATTTTGTTGTCATGAACTTCCTGGTTTATCAAATCTTTCTCAGGAGCCAATTATGTCAGATTGTGCAGGCTAGAGATTATAAAATCAGGAATTCACGGGAAGAAGACATTCTAAAGTTAAGCCAAAAGCAGGAGGCCGAGCTCATTGGCTACGATGGAAAGCCTACAGATGTCAAAATTCCTAACCCCAACCCCATGAAGGACCCAGACACTTCTTTGGCTTCCACTGAACAGAGACCCAACAACATAAACGCCAGTGAGCAGCCCGTAACTACATCTGAGGAACCCGAAGGGCGTCGCAGGGAAACTAGAGAATCTGGCATCAATGAGGGGGACTCGCAGAATTTGGGTATGGTCCTGAATTCTGATAAAGCATTCTGTGGAGTGCAGATAATTATACCTCAATAGTCTATGGACACCATCCTTCATCAGTTGGATCTAACTAGACTCTTTCTTGTATTTGTGTTTTCTGTAGGTATTAAACAAAACAAAACAGCAAAATCTCGTTTATATGAGATTTGTGCTTACCATTACTGGAAGCCTCCGGTCTTTGAATGCTGGAAGGAAGACGGACCAGACCACCATAAGCTGTAAGTGTAGCAAAACAGCCATAGCATTTTGTAACTACAAGGTTTTAAGGGCTTGAACCCATTTGGCTCTGTTTTTCTTTTTCATTTATGCTAGAGCAACTGAGCAAATGTGCTCAAGTTTCTTTAGTCTCAGGATGTGTTTGGGAGTGCTTATATCAAGTGCTTATTGAGCTTATTGCTTATCAGAAGCCAAAAGCACCCAAAAAAGCCTGAATTGGCGTTTGGTAAAAAAGCCTAAAAAGTCCGTTCAGAAGAAGCCAAAAATTCTGAGCTTTTGGCCTTCTATGTTTTGGAGAAGCCTTTTCATAAAGAGAAGACCTGTTTAGAACATTAACCAAACACTCAAATGTGCTTATCTAAGTAAGCACTTAATCAAAAAGTGCTTGTTCAAAAGCCCGTTTAGAAAGAAAAAGCACTCCCATACAAGGTTCAAAGTATCGAGGAGCCCTAAACCGGCCCCCCTGAACCGGTTTTGAAAAAAATAAAAAAAAATGGTTAAGAAAAGGGTATCAATTCGCGGGTGTATCAATATTTTGAACCTTGCTCCCATACACAGCCTCAGACAATGAAGGGGTGGTGAATTAAATTATCAGTTGAAGTTTTGAACTACTACTTCACATTGAACAGATGCTTTGGAATTAAATTTAGGGATATTATAATTAACTTGCATCACTACTGAGTATCTTGCAAGCTAGTTTTACTCTGAATATGGCATAGGTTCACATTCAAGGTCATTGTGGAGATAGAAGAAGAAGCCAATTTGGTCTTAGAGTGCTTTAGTGCTCCTTGTGGAAAGAAGAAAGCTGCAGCAGAGCATGCAGCAGAAGGTGCATTGTGGTACCTTCAGCATCAAGGGTATCTGCATAAGGGCAAATAATTCAACGGTGAAATTGGGTTGCTGCATGGTATGTCACTCCATGCTTCCTATAATTGAAATAATGCCCAAAATGATGCATCAGATGTATTTCTATAGGTTTATTTTGGTCCTGTAAGCCTGCAGAAATTTGACAACATAAGGATGACCAAGTTGACATGAATTAAACATTGTTTTATTATTTATGCTGATTGTAGAGTCTAAAGAATGGTAGGGTTACGTTTTACCCTTTCCATATGTTCTACCCATTTCATTACTTTTCTAGTGGATGACCAACTTGACATGAATATTAACATTGTTTTATTATTTATGCTGATTGTAGAGTCTAAAGAATGGTAGGGTTACGTTTTACCCTTTCCATCTGTTCTACCCATTTCATTACTTTTCTAGTGCCACGATGCATGGCTTTTTCTTTCCCCTCTAATCAAGAAGCTGTGAAGATGTTTGGTACATGAGAACCATTTATCAAAAAATTTTCACCAACAAGATTTCATGCAGTTTCATCAGTCAAATCAGCTGAATGTTGGGATTAACTCCCCACCAGACACACCCCACATGTGCCCCACAGCGCATCTCAATGTACATTGAAAACATTTCCCACACTTGTCATAAGGAGATGTACTGTGTATAGTGTGAGGTCCAAATCCAGTTTCAGTTGGGAATTCACATCTGCACCCTATAAACGCCCCACATGCACATCTCAGCGTGCATTGAAAACATCTCTTTTATTTGTCATTGGGAGATATTTCAATACACAGTTGAGATGTGATGTGGGGCATTTGTGCGATGCCCTCTTTGGGGTGCAGATGTGAACTCTCAGTTAGGATGTGGTGCGGGGGCACACTGCGTGGAGAGCCAATGCAAATTTATCAGCCGCAGGTTTTAATTTCTAAACAAGGATGAAAACATCAATCCGGTGGATGCCAACACCGTAGGTATAGCATATTATTGTATCAATACAGATCAATACCTTTTTATTATTTCAACAATTTGAGAGGGATGCCTTCCATCATCCCAAACTTTGAAAAGCCCAAATCTTTAGTGCATCTCCATAACCCCTTCTGTGTCATTGTGTCGGACATATAATATCGATATTTTGATCCTTGGTTCTAAAGCATTTCTTCTCACAACAGTTTAGCTGATTCTGCTAGAATAGTAACACGATTTCTAAAGAAGTGCAAGTTTATCAAATATTGACAAAATAATTATACAAGTGACGTAGATGGTCTCTGACTCCCAGTTGCAAATTTACCAGAAAGAAAGTCTTTGCTCTTGCACATTTACATAAATGAGATCTTGCTCTGTAATGGGGAAATTGCACAAAAATGTGGCGTAAATTGCACAAAAAATGTACGTCACTCCACCCGCTCTGAGATTGCAGATTCTGCTATAAAGAGCATCTTAATTCTTAAATTTTCCTAACTTGGTGTCCACATATAAACCTGTCCCCCACTTGTCGCTCCTGCCAATGCCCCAACCTGGTATGGGTGTACAGCAAACCGACATGGAATTGCAGACATGTCTGGGCTCACTAAAGTCTGTGTTATTCTCCTTTGGATGGTGGAGATAACATCAACTCCCCTATTCATATTGCCAATGAAGAGATAAGAATCATCCCAACCCCATATTGCTCTGCACAAACCAAATGAAACAAAAGCAACCATTAATAAAAACAAGATCTCAGGAAGTTTCATAAATGTCATTCCAAGCATTCGGCCCACATACGTTTTCATAAACAGTAGTTGCATTACTGACATCTGATCTAGGTGTAGACATGGATAGACATGGGGGTCACAAAGCAGGACAAAGGTCCGTTAGAAAAATTACAGCAATGGATATCCTATATGTTGGTCCCACTATATTTGATAAGTAACAGTAGAATTTTATTCACTCAAAAACCTTACCAGCCAATAAGCTGAATAATAGGAAGAAATAAGACCAATAAATACTTGACTAAAAAGTTTTAAAAATCTGTCCCCAGCCCTAGTTTTCCCCATACAAAATTTTCCTTGGTCACCCTGTTTAGAGTATTGGCCAATACATTTGTAGTCCTAGGGACCCACCAGATTGAGCTATTCAGACAGTATCCTAGAGCCTGCAGTTACATCAACAGCCATCAAAGCCATTCTATCTTCTCTTTAATCATGCAAACAGCCATTATAACCATAAACAGACACGATTAAAGGTGATAATTCAATATTCTCAAAGGACTAAAACTTCGTCTTCAATTGTGCCCAGATTTTTCCATTCTAACCATTTCCGTCCTTTTGTGCCAAAATCATCTTCAATTGTTTCCATATTTAATACAATATAGTATTTTCATCCTTTTGTTCAAGAGACTGGATCTGCTCCTCACACCTCGTGCCTCACACGCACATCCGATCATGCACTGGGAACATCTCCCGTACTTATTAGTTATTATTCACGGGAGATGTTCCCAATGCATGGTGGATGTGCCTGTGAGGCGCTCATTTGTGAGGAGCAGACCCCATCAATTTGTAGTTTGTTCAAGACATACTCCAAAACCTACCAAAAATTTTATTGAAAAATCCAATCCTAGACTTATTTCCTCGTTTAAAAGTATTCAGCATTTTGAGGAAAAATTTTCTTACAAGCCCTGAGATCCTTCCTACCTAGCTAATCTATACATGTAGTTTTAAAATCATCCCTATACTCTATCCTACCTAACTACTACCTTTCTAGGTTCATGTAGCTAATTATTACCTTTCTATGCTCATCCCTAGTCTTACTATCTTACAGTGTACACAAACACATGCACAAGGACCATTACCCAATGTTGGTACTAGGCTCCTAGCTATTCGGGGTCTTGGAAGGGGTGGACTGGATACAGACCTAACCTTTGGCATTTTTTACATAAAGTGGATGTTGTCATACTAAAACCCACATTCTTATGCTTGTCAGTCCAAGATTTTATCATTGCATCAAGTAATGGCCCCACAGTTCATAAGATGATGTATGCTGGATTATAGATAGGGTAAGGTCCAGATCTTTTACAATGTCAAGTATATTGCTCACCTCATTGGGTCAAATGTTGTCCATAAGACTTGGGTAAAGTTCTCCTCTACAGTGTTGCAAGTACCAATTCTTTTTGGAGTTAAATGGTCACTTTCTGGTCTAAGTTTTCAATAAGACCATCCCAAGTATCCACAGATTATCCAATCTTTTTAAAAAATTATAGGCAGAAACCCTATATGGTCTAATGGACTACAGTCCTATATCATCCAATTCATTTTCCTTTTCTTCTTATGCAGTCCTCTCGAGGGACACAACAGTGCATTATACCCATAATAGATGACAAGTATTGGACCAAAGTTGTGACATCAATTCACAATGAATTACCATATTAACACGTCAGAGTCATAGTTAGCAAGTTGTGCAAACCTCACACTAAACACTTTAGCTTTTTAGCAATGTCTAAAAGGCAATAAAATCTTACCATTCCAATACAAGTAAACTTAGCATTTTATATGCAAACATACCAAGAAAGTTGATGATTTTACATAGAACTTTTTAGTACTCATGTTTTGCCCAAGTTCATAGATGTTTGTAAGCATGGGTAATAGAAGGCATCTTCATCATTCTTCCTATTGATAATATCTAAGAGAGTGGAGATGTAAAAGATCATTCTGTATTGATCTAAACGAAGCTAAAGAAAAGGCATAAGTACAGTAATGCTATTACTTCAACCAAACCTGGTCGTGATGAGAATGGAAAACATAAGCTAAAATTCAAAAGCATGTAAGCTTGGAAGTTTTTGAACGTTTATCTAAACCTTGGTCAGATTAGACTAAAAAAACAACCTGAGATCACTTAAAAATAACTTTAGCAATACAAGTGATTTAGCTAAGCTGATAAACAACGAGAAATTACTGCTATATTCATCAAAGACCATCAGAAATCATATAAAAAGCAACACCATGACTTAAACTAAGCATGCAGTTTAGACAAGGCAATTAATCATATTGGCACTCAGTTAAACAAAGCCATACCTGAAGGAGGACAGCCATCTACCAGTCTGATTATTATGTTGGATCAGAGAAACATTCTCAAAATCAACCCCACTAAATATTGCAACCGTGTCATTGATGCTACATAAAAAGATTAAAATTGAAAAGGTATCAAAAAAAAAAAAAGATTAGAATTGAAAACATCAGCAGCAATATATAGCATACTCTGACAGATTAAAATAGATTTCATAAAGTTTCCTTGATACCATAATTAGCATCTACAACATAATTCAAGTATTCAGCTTTGATAAAGGCTATTACCTAGTGTTGGTCCCAACTATTTGGGGTCTTGGGAGGGGTGGACTGGATGTGAACCTAGCCAAGTAGCCATTGGCACTTTTTTATACAAAGTGGCCTCTCTCACACTCAAACCTAACTTCTCATTCTTATCAGCCCAAGGTTTTACCATTACGGTGGACAATGGTCCCTATCTACAATATAATTTAAATTTGATAAATAGTTAAAAGCGCACACATATATACAAAGATTTTCAAGAATCATAAGACGATATTTAGTGTACCAAGGTTTTACCATTACGGTGGACAATCGGCAGTGTCCACATCAGTTGCATTGTCACGCATATGAACCTTGTCAAAGAATATTTTACATGTCACAATCAACTTCATATCTTGTGGAACCTCACATCAATGTGTTCACTTCTTGTATGATACACTTCATGCTTTGCTAGATGCATTGCACTTTGATTGTCACAGTGTAACTTTAACATCACCTTTCTTCAAACCATCTCTTGTCAATTCATTCAACTATAATGCTTTCTTAGTTGCTCTAGTTGCTGTATACTCTACAAACAGTTGTGGACTGTTGACTGTAGCATTAATTTCTATCTTGTAGGTCCTCCTTTTAGAAGAGATACATATCCTGTAGCTGAATTTCTATTTTCCAGAACCCCCACAACTGAAAGACCCACAAAAGAGCATTTCTGATATACCACAGAATGGACCATTTGCTTTCTAAACTTTCTTCTCTATTTTCTGTACTTGTTGTTCTTTATTTTTAATCATACCTAGTCATAGAGAACCATGTTTCCATTTCCTATAAGCCATTTTATTTACAAATTCAATCCATTCATACACTTACAAGAACTAGACTTGATCAAGATCTGAATCATCTGAAGAATCTAAGAATCTAGGATTTGGGTGCAAATCTGATCAGATTTGAATAACACAAAGTTAAATAACAATGCATTGTAAGTTCCAAGCCTTCATCTTTCTGATTATAGCAAACACTTAAACCAAGGATTAAAATTTCACAACATATCAGGGCATATCGGCCAATACATATCATATCAGTGACCCTCCAATACACCCCTACATGAGTGTTTCGGGGTCTGACCTGTTTCAGGGGGGATAGATGCAGTGTTTTAAAAGCACAAGGCACAAAGAAAAAGCGCAAGGACCATTTTGTGCTCAAGCACAAGGCGCAAGGCGAGGTGCGTGCCTTTTTGAAGCAAGGCACAAAAATGCAAAAAAAAAAAAATCTAAAAAATTCAAAAGCTGCAAAATATTAAAAATATTAAACACATTATTAATTAAAAAATATAAACTTAAATTTTAAAATAAATGCTTTAAAAAACCTTTTATCTCATATTAAAATACATAAAAATAACATGTAAAGCACATTTAAAATGAAAATTTAAAAATAAAATCAAGCATAATATATAAAACATATTCAAGCATGTAAACTCTTACTCTCTTTTTTCTCCTACTTGCATTTCATCAAATAGCTAAACTGATGTTAAAAATTATGTATTCCTAATTCTACAAGCTGCCTTTGTACCAAACCCCTCGAGGCAAGCCCAAACAATTCCATATTAGGGTCTTAAATTCTTAATCCCTATAAAAAAAGGTTTTATAACTTTAAGTGTCTTTTAAAATGTCTTTTATTAGGATAAATGAATAAGCAACATTAGCAAATATGGATTTTCAAAGCTTCAGTGATACGAAAAATAGAAAAAAAAATGCACAGATTTTCAAAGGGCACACGCCTAGGCTGAAATGCAAGGTGCACCAGGCACGTGCCTAGGACCTATGCAAGACGCATATCCTAAAATGTGCCTCACTTGTGCGCTTAGGTGCACCTTTTAAATCACTGTGTAGACAGGCCTTAAACTGACCCCCTGAACCAATTTGAAAAATAATAAAAATAAAAGGCAGCCAAAGATACAGGCAGATATGCCCCATCCAACGTATCAGCCTGTATCGATATTTAGAACCTTGACTTAAACTAAATAAGATAATAAGTATTTACTTAAAATTTTCCACTTGCAAATTTACAAATTACACTTAAAGTTAACATGTGCTCATCAATCTCTGATAGTAGTAGTATACCGTGTCATAACATTTAATGAATCACTACTAGGAATTGAATCCATCCTAACCAGATTGTATACCAACCATAATCTAATCTACCAGCAGCTTTACTGGACTTAGTTGATGAATCTCAGATTTAAAGCATTTGTCCAGAGTCCACATGAACATTATGCAAAAAAGAGGAAAAAAACAGAAGGCTCAATATCACTATCATTTATCAATCAGGATCCTAAAATATAATTTTCATTTCAAACTTCAATTTCAGCATCCAGTCCAAGCCTCCCAAGACCCTAGATACCTAGGACCTGCATTGAGAATGACCATTTTAGGCCCTTTATTTTCAGTGTTCAAACATTCTGTTTCACATTGTTAGAGTACACAAAAAAACAGGGGTATTTTGGTCATTTGGGTTTATCTATTTGAGAGTGAAAGGTCTGTTTTATCTAAGTTTAAGTTATGTGTCCCATCACTTATGAGGGACAATATGGTCTTTCTTGTAACTATGTTATTGGAGATAAATACAAGTGGGTCGACTAGAGAGAGGACTGATTTTTCCTCTACTTGTCGACCCTTCTTCTTCTTCTTCTTCTTCTTCTTCTTCTTCTCTACTGTAAACTAGGACTAAATAAGGTTTTCACATGGTATCAGAGCGCATGTAACAAGTTCAGATCTGCTCGTCTTGCTCTTTTATTCTGGTTTACCCAGTTTTTTTTATCGCCCTCCTCTCTAGGGTTTTGCAGATTTCTCAAGAACCACTAGGAGATTAAGGGAAAGGTTGAAAAGGAGTGGTCGTTTTTCTCTATAGGAGGCCTTCATGCCTCCGGTTTGTGGTGCAGTGACTGTTTGTGGTGATTGGTAGGAAGCTCTCTATTCGATGGTATGAAGAGAGCAGGTTCGGGTGAACAGTGTTCAGCTGAGTACAAGTTGGTTCTGCAAAGTGCAGTGTAAGTGTTTGGTTTAATGACTGAGTGATTTCAGCCCTTGTATTTGGTGTGTGAGTGGTTCTGCAGTGTGCAGTACAGATGTTTGATTTAATGACTGAGTGATTTCAGCTTTTGTATTTGATGTGTAATGTGTATTTGAAGAAGTTGGTGGTGCTGAAAGTGAGATAAGTTTTGTGGAAGTGCGTGAGGTTGTGCTGAATATTTGAAGGTGAATACTCTACATATAGCAATGATTTCTTTGTGAGGTAAGGTGAATTAGTTAAGATGGCATCGATTGGAGATGGGAATGATAATAAAACAGGCGTTATGATTTCTCCAGATTACCTAAATGTTCAAATGACATCTATTAAGTTGAATGGTGAGAATTATGTGCCGTGGGCAAAATCTGTGGAGGTGTTTTTAAAAGCCAAGAAAAAAGTAAAACATGTGAGAGAGAAACCCTCCTCAGATTCTCTAGGGTTTAGTGACTGGGAACAGAAAGATGCACAAATAATGACATGGCTGTGGAATAGCATGGAACCAAAAATTAGCGTGAACTTTATGTTCCTAGATACAGCTAAAGAAATCTGGGATCATGCTAAGAAACTGTATTCCAGACAAGAAAATACAACTAAGGTGTATCAATTGTACCAAGAGTACTTTAATCTGAAGCAAGGCAGTCAAAGCTTGGAGGAATACTATGCAAGTCTGAGGAATATCCAAAATAAGCTCAATGTGTATCATCCTCTAACACAAGATGTTCAGATTCAGCAACAACGTGAGCAACTTGATGTGACAAGGTTTCTAGTGGGTTTGAAGGCTGAATATGAGTCTGTCCGAGCACAAATACTAGGGGGGTCTACTCTTCCCTCACTTGAAGAAGTTTTTGCCCGTCTTAGGAGGACACCTGTTGAGTCTATAGAGCATTCGTCTCTCTCAGACAGATCTGATTTTGTGGTGACTAGAGAAGGAGGCTGTGGAAATAGAGGTGGTGGTGGTCGTCGTAGACTTCCAGGTAATCGTGGTGGTCCCATGTTTAACCGTGCTGGTGGTCGGAGTGGAAGTCGGGACTCAGGGGGAGGTCGTGGTAAAGGAAGAAGTAATGCCCCTAGGAAGTGCACATATTGTGAATTAAAGGGGCACACGATTAATTTCTGCTATGATTTACATGGTCCACCCAACACTTGGGCTAACCATGTTGTGACTAAGGGTAGTGGTACAGCTACTGAAAGTCAGCAAACTAACTCGATCCCCTCCACATCTACTGGTGTTTCTGGGAAGGAGATGGTGAGTGTACCCCGTGCAGTATATGAGAAGTTCCTTCAAACATCTTCTCAATAAAACATAGCTACCCTTGCCCATTCAGGTATGGCTTGCTTGGCTTCCAAGCCTTCACACTGGATCATTGCCTCTGGAGCCCCGAACCATATGTCTAGGACTCCTAATGTATTTTCTTCTCTTTCTCGGTCCTCCACATCTCAAACAGTTACTCTTGCTAATGGTTCTACATCTCCCATCTGTGGTGTTGGTGATGTTGATCTCTCCTCCTTGTCTTTATCATCTATTTTATATGTCCCCAAATTCCCCTTTAACCTTATGTCTGTTAGTAGATTAACCAAGTCACTTAGTTGTTCCATAACCTTTTATCCCTCTTCTTGTGTGTTTCAGGATCTCAAGACAGGGATGAAGATTGGTGGAGGGCATGAGGCAGGTGGATTGTATTACCTTGATGGTAGTGGCCCTCCAGTAGCTTTTCAGTCGTCTCTTACTCCTCTTCAATGGCACTGCAAACTTGGTCATCCTTCTCTCAAGGCTCTAAAGTTGTTGATTCCTTCCTTGAGTCATATTTCATCTTTGGATTATGAGTCATGTCAACTTGGAAAACATCATAAAGCCTCTTTTAGTCCAAGAGTTGATAGTCGTGTCTTGAGTCCTTTTTTCTTTAATTCATTCTAATGTCTGGGGTCCGATCAAAGTGATGTCATACAATGGCTATAAGTATTTTGTAATTTTTGTTGATGACTTTTCAAAGATGACATGGATTTATCTTATAAAAGATCGCAGTGAATTGTTCTCTATTTTTCAAAAATTTTATGTTGAAATGTGTACCCAATTTGGTGTTCATATTAAAATTCTTCGCTCCGTTAATGCCAAAGAGTACACCTCAATACCATTTCAGCAATACTTAAAGCACCATGGGATAATTCATCGAACTTCTTGTGCCTACACCCCACAACAGAACGGTGTAGCTTAACGGAAAAATCGACATCTCCTTGAAACTGCTCGATCTTTGATGCTTAATATGAATGTCCCAAAGCATTTTTGGAGTGATGCTGTCCTCACATCTTGTTTTCTCATCAATCGGATGCCCATGTCCATCCTTGGAAGTCAATCCCCCTTCTAAGTGTTGTTTCCTACCTTGTCTCCGTTTCCACTCACCCCAAGAGTCTTTGGATGTGTTTGTTTTGTTTAAAACATGGGACCTAGTTTAGACAAGTTAGATGCACGAGCTACTAAGTGTATCTTCCTTGGCTACTCAAGGACTCAAAAAGGGCATAAGTGCTATAACCCTAACTTCCATTAGTCATTTGTGTGCTCCAATGTCATCTTCTTTGAACCGGTTCTTTTTTTCATAGATGTTGTGGTTTCTTCTCCTTCCCCCATAGTTCCTCTTCTCGTCCCTGTTGCGGATCCCCTTCCCGTGGTTCCTATTCCAGTTGCAGATTCACTTCCCATGCCAGTTACTACTGAGAGGCCACCAATCAAACAAGTGTATAATCACAGAAAAGCACTAAGCCCTTCCTCCAATTCAGCCCTCGTCGACAGATCCTATCATTGCTTCTTCTCCCTTGGACCTTGATCTTCCTATTGCCTTGCGAAAAGGTAAACGCACTTGTACTTCTCATCCTATTTCACACTATGTTTCAAATGCTCACATTTCTGCTTCTCATCGCAACTTTATATCATTGCTATCATCTATTTCCATTCTCAAAACTATCCAAGAAACCCTTACCTCCCCAAGGTGGCGGCAAGCCATGGAAGAGGAACTCTCTGCTCTACAACACAATCACACATGGGAACTCACTGTTCTTCCTGGTAAGCATGTTGTTGGGTGTAAGTGGGTCTACACAATGAAGTATCTTCCAGATGGCAATGTGGAGCAATCGAAGGCCAGGTTAGTGGCCAAGGGCTATTCTCAATTGTATGGTGTGGACTATATGGAGACATTTTCTCCTGTGGCTAAAATTGGTTCAGTTCGGGTGTTGATTTCATTAGTTGTTATGTATGATTGGCCTCTTGTGCAACTTGACATCAAAAATGCTTTACTACATGGTGATCTCATTGAGGAAGTGTATATGGAGCAACCACCGAGATTTGTTGCTCAGGGGGAGGATGGTAAGGTTTATAGACTCAAAAAGGCAATTTATGAACTGAAACAATCTTCACGAACATGGTTTGGCATGTTCAGTGTAGTGAAAGACTTTGGAATGAAACAGTGTCAGGTAGACCATTCTGTGTTCAACCATGACTCAAAAGATGGGAAAATCTTGCTAGCGGTGTATATGGATGATATTGTCATAACTGGTAGTGACAGTAATGGGATTGACAGGTTGAAGAAATTCCTACAGGACCACTTCAATACGAAAGATTTGGGTAAACTAAAGTACTTCCTGGGAATAGAAGTTGCAAGGTTAAGGCATGGAATTAACTTATGCCAAAGAAAATATGTTCTTGACCTACTTGAAGAAACAGGACTGTTAGGTGCTAAACCAGTAGAGACTCCTATGGAACTTAATGTCAAGTTGAGTGTTGATGCAGGTGAAGAGTTTGATGATCCTAGAAGATATAGGAGGTTGGTGGGAAAGTTGAATTATCTGACTATTACCCGACCAGACATATCATTTGTTGTGAGTATGGTGAGCCAGTTTATGCAACATCCTCGGATTCCTCATTGGGAAGCAGTTCTAAGGATTGTTAGGTACCTGAAGGGTGCTCCAGGTCGTGGTTTGCTATACCAAAGTAGAGGGACTCTTGAAATAGTAGGGTATACAGATGCTAATTGGTCTGGTTCTATATCAAACAGGAGATCAACTACAAGGTATTGTACCTTCCTTGGTGGCAATCTTGTAACTTGGAGGAGCAAGAAACAAGCAGTGGTGGCAAGGAGTAGTGCAGAAGCTGAGTATAGAGCTATAACTCATACCACATGTGAACTAGTATGGTTGAAGAACTTACTACAAGAGATGGGGTTCTCGGTTGACAAACCCATGAGACTATACTATGATAACCAAGCTGATGTTCACATCTCTTCCAACCCAGTCTTCCATTAGAAAACCAAGCATATTGAGGTCGATTGTCACTTTGTGAGAGAGAAAGTGATAACCACATCTCATGTGAGCTTAGGAAATCAATGGGTAGATCTCTTTACAAAGGGATTGTCTCGGGGCAGAATAGATTATATTTGTGACAAGCTGGGACTATATGACATATACTCTCCAACTTGTGGGGGAGTGTTAGAGTACACAAAACAAGGGTATTTTGGTCATTTGTGTTTATTTATTTGAGAGTGAAAGGTATGTTTTATTTAAGTTTATGTGTCCCATCACTTATGAGGGACAATATGGTCTTTCTTGTAACTATGTTATTGGAGATAAATACAAGTGGATCGACTAGAGAGAGGACTGATTTTTCCTCTACTTGTCGAACCCTTCTTCTTCTTCTCCTCTTCTTCTTCTTCTTCTCCTTCTTCTCTACTATAACCTAGGACTAAATAAGGTTTTCACACACATCAATACAGTACTGAAACTTATTTTATACAAGTTGGTAATTAAGATGCATCAAACTGGCATTTTAATGTTTAATTGATTTTAGCATTGCTGATTTTAATGTTTGATTGGTTTTAGAGTTTCTAAGTACTTTTCAGTGTGAACATGATAATGCAATTCAGTATTTTCAAGTACCATCTTTAATTGAGCTCATCAAGAAACCATCTTAAGTTTAAAATATGTTTATTTTGAAAAAAAAAAAAAAAGAAGCACCAAAACCACTCATTTCATTGTTCATCAGAAAAAGAATAATGTTCATCTAGTAAGTTAGTAAATCTTAAATTATAAAAGAGATCAGGTGCTTTCCTGAAAATCAAGACAACAGAAGTATTCGATGTTGAACAATGATTGTATACCTTGTTGTTGCAAGATAGCTTCCACTAGGAGAGAAATAAGCAGAATGAACAGCTCTGTTATGGTTAAACCTCTTGAGGTTTTTTGGCCCATCATTACCAACACATCTCAAATCCCAGATGCAGGTTGTCCCATCAGTAGAACACGTAGCCATCGAATTGGTATTTTGTGAGTTGAAGTCAATGGAGTTGATCCTTTGACCATGCAATATCCATGAACCTGAGAATTTTCTTGCTCTCTCATCCCAAACATGCAACTCTCCTTGACCCTCACCAAAATACAATGACCTTGCATCACATGGACGTTGAGAAAGAGAAAAAATAGCATCTTTAGTGGAGTAAACCAGATCAAATGATTCCTTTTCAACATCCATCAAACGAATGAATCCATCATAGCAACTGGTGAAAACCTGGATATGGTGTTCAGCAAGCATTACTTTTCTTCCAATAAATGAAATGCAACTCCAACATATCTAATGTTACCAAATTTTAGTGAAAGGACTGTAGGAGATTTATCATCAATAAAAAGGTTTACATTACAGACCAATGACCTAGTAATGTGTTCTCAATGAAAAGAAAATTAACAGCATGTATATCCCCCAATCAAGAATAGAAACCAAGCATAGCAACACACATTTTTGACTTCTGCCATCAGAAAACTTTATTGGAAAAATAAATAATATGTATATACTCTTTGTTGATTCTGCAATATCATGAGCAAGGAACTCAAGTATAAAGATGCTAGTTGAATAATCATTTCCAAAAGAACCTACTCTGACTTGATTGCTACAATAGATTTCACAAGAAGCTATTCATTTTTACATAATATTGCTGTGTATGGCACATTCACTTACAGAGGTTTAGTAACTGATTGAGTAGTGAGCACCCTCAATCCATCATTATATTATCTATATGCTTAAGTGACCAATGATACCATGAGGGGATGTTACAATTATAACAGATGGCATGTCTTCTTTAGAAGAAAAACCATGCCCAACCCCAAAGCCAACTTGGGTAGGAATGTCAATACAGCAATAGAAATGTTGATCACTTGATCCAAATCTTCCATCCCAAGAGTAGAGTTCAATGACACAGATAGAGTTACATGAAGATGGCCCAAATGTTTTGCAAGACTAACAAATAGATGTAAACCAAATGCATCAAAGAGAAACAGAACCATTTAATGGACAAGCGTCAGTGTTTCCCATTAACAGCGTAGCTTCTTTTGTGACAGAATAGCCAAACAAAAAATAAGAGATTATAAAAATTGAAGGTCTAGATGCATTCCCATAGATCCTATACCAATAAAACAAAGACGAATTTCCATAAGCTAAGTTGTAAGTATGGCCCAACTCAATTTTTCACATTAGATTTCATTTGTGACCTCAATTAAAAAAAAAGGAAATTAGATGGATAATATTCCATGTTATCCAAGTTAAACCCAAGTGAAAAGAAGTAAAACAATTCAACAATTCATAGTAGCATTGCAACATACCTTAGACAATGAATATGGTTGAATCAAAATTCCCGAGATGGGACCCGAGTGGGGGCTATACAAATAGATCCCATCTCCTTCCCCCTCACTGTCAGCATCCCAAAATGCAAGATTTCCAAATTTGTTTCCAGCAACAATAAGCGTTCGGTCCTTGGTAGGAAAGAATAGCACATTCAATATCCTTCCAGGCATGACTCGTGCAATATTCTCCGGTTTCAATGTCAGGGAAACCCAATTAAAGCAACCACCAGCTTCAGCCTTTTCCTTTTTGATTGGAGTTGGGCAACTAAATGCAACATTTTCTGCTATGCCTTTGGTCATGTGACAAAAACTCCCACCCTCATCAGGTTCTCTCTTGATCAATCGACCAAAAGAGTGATTTTCCGACACACCCGTCACTGAGCCGTGAGAGCTCCCGTTTATGGTAGGCTCCCCCTTAACTGGGCAAACCTCCTGCTTGACTGAATAACTCGATGGAGGACTTCCCGAGTTACCCATGACTGCTTCCTGAGAGCCATTATGATCGGAAGGTTCCGTCTTGATTGAGCAGGATTTTCTCCCGTTCATATGATTTTCTGACACATTCGTCACTGAATCGTGAGAGCTCCCGTTCATGGTAGGCTCCCCCTTAACTGGGCAAACCTCCTCCTTGACCGCACGACTCAATGGAGGACGTTCTGAGTTACCCACCGCTTCCTGAGAACCATTATCACCGGAAGGTTCCGTTTTGATTGGAGAGGTCTTCCTGTTGATTGAGGAGCCCAATGGAGCGTTTTCCGACATTATCATGATGATATCTATAAGGTGCCGGTCAGATGAAATTCCGCTATAAGCATCTCGCATACTGATGGGACCCAAGGTTCTGCGGCAAGGCTTCAGTTCAGGAGGAGATTTGGAGGTCTTCTTGGGGGAGGGAACAAGGTCGTCTTCGAGGCCTTTTGCGGATTTTGAGTCGGGCGGTATTCCTCGGGCACGCAGAGACCGCCGGATTACAACTGGGGTTTCGGTTTTGAGTTTCTTTTTAGGGGAGATCTTATAAACCTTTTTCTCAGCTCTGCCATGAGAAAGCAAGCAAGCCGACCCAAAAAAAAAAAAACAAGATAGATGATTAGATATAGAAATCAGAAGAGAATATAGTAATCTACGGTGCGTTTGTGTGTGAGACAGAGTATGTGTGTGTTACCTATCACGCTTGATTGCAGAAGAGAGTTGTTGAGCTCTGGAACGGAGTTTCAGAGAAGCCATCATCTCGCCATTACGTTTTATGTTCTCGAGCCTTCGGCGCTCGTACTCGGTCAGAGTTTTAGATGCCATGGGAGCAAGCTCACGTTCACACCCCAGAGACAAACGCAGAGAGAGAGAGAGAGATGTTGGCTTTGTACTGGGTGGTCTACGAAGTAAAGGGATTTGTACCAAAAATTTATACAAGTTTCCAATAACCGGTATTTTACAGTCGAGCGGGAAATGAAATGGCGGGAATAGAAAAATTGGACCGGAAATTCCTATCAGCGACGCCTCTAATGAGTGCTACAGCAAAAACAAAGGAATTCACATCTGCCCCAGAGAAATTCGAGAGATATTCCCAATGCACGCTTAGATGTGCATGTGGGGCGCCTCTTTGGGGCGCAAATGTGATAGTCTATAGTGTTAGGACATAAGATGTCTTACCCACATCATTTTTTCACAAAGTTCATAGAATCGGACCGGGCATAGAACGGAGTCCGGAGAAGAGAGAAGTTCATGGGTCATAGAGGTTCGGTTGGGGTTGAATCAGAGATCGAACCATGATGACATCATATATATATATATATACTACAGGTCATATAAATACTAATATTTTACAATGTGATGCTACGCAATCCGGTCGGTCTTAGCTGTCAACGACCTTGTCTCTGAACTGAGTCGCAGAGAACCTGAAATGGAGAAGATGAGGAAGCTCCGGGGGGAACCCAGTGTAAAAGCTCCGAAACTTAAGTTAGAATCCTTCAAAGGCAAGATAAAACCAGATAGCGCAAAGTTTCCATCCCATGTTCTTGGGGGGTAAAGAGCCTTTTATAACCACCTCACGCACTCACTCCTAGGCTTCTGTCAGATCGGGTATGATTACTTCTGTGCTTCTGCCAGCTCGGGTGTCATCAACTCTGCTGGGGCAGAACCGCCACTACTCTTTTTGTCGGAGCCGTCTCTGTAACTGGAGATGGCGGTGGCAGGTGACGGTGGCAAGTGGCCGTTGAAGTGCGGCTGTCAAGCGTCAGATCCCAAGTCAGTCAGGTGCGCCGCCCCTGGATACGGACTCCTTCGGTGTCAGGTACGGGGTGGTTTGTCTAGTTCGGCGTTCTGGAGGCGAAGTGTTGGAGTGGTGTGTGAGGCGAAGTCTTGAGATCGGATAGGGAAGTGTCCCGAACTGCCATGAGGCGGGCCAGTTCGGGTCACTGCTTTGTGTGGCTCGGGGCCTAAGGGAGAGTCCGGGCTCCTCGTAGGGAGTTCGAGCTCTTAGTAGGGAGGTCGGGCTCCTCGAAAGGAGTTCAGTCTCCTCGAGGGGAGTTCGAACTACAGGTTTCTTCCCTTTGGTGTTTGCGCCCTGGGTACGCTGTTTTAAGTGCCGAGCTATTTGTTTTTGCCACGTGGAGTGATTGCGAGGTCGGGCCAAATCTTCCTTCATCAATTGCCCCCCACTCCTTGCGCTAAGGGTCTTGCCCTGGCGCGGGGAGTTCGCAAGGTGTCAGGTAGATTTGCCCTGTACTTTGAATCTTGGTTCTGATGGCGCGAGGTGCGTTGTCAGGGTTCCTTGGGTTTCTTCGAGCGTCCAAAAGGCGGGAAGCGTGCCAACCTGCCTAAACGCTGATAGATGTGACGGCGCGCGCTTTATTTCGAAATTTCAAAAAAGCGCGCCACTTGGGAGGCGCGATAGCAGGCGTCTTTTCAAATTTGAAAAAAAAAACGTGTCGTTGCCGCCTTTATTGAGGAGACGTGCGCTGGCGTTCCGTCAGTTTCGAAAAGACGCGCGCTGGCGCTCTGTCAGTTTCAGAAAGACGTGCGCCAATCACGTCTCGGTCTCAGGGGACGTGCAGTCAGTGTGGCTGTGGGCCGTCGGATTGGCTTTGATCTAAGCCGTCGCTTTTCGATCACTGTGAGTATAAATAGCGGGGGGGGACCCCAGTCGCTGTCACTTCTGTATTTCTCTCGAGCTCGCATCTGAGTTTCAGCTCGCATCCAGTTCGCGTCCAGGTTTTTTCAGTTCGTGTTCAAGGTCTTCTGCTCGTCTGAGCTTCTGTGGTCTACAGCCTTTTTCGGGTGAGTACTTTCTTGGAACCCATCTCATTCCCCGATTTCTAGCTTGGATAGCTCAGATAATCCTTCCAGCGGGTCTGATGCAAGTTCTACGAACCAAGTTGCATCCCCTGATAGCCCTAGCGAGCCGGAGGTAGAGCTCGAGGAAGAGTTCAAACTTGTAGGCCAAGGCGCTTCGGGTAGTTTGGCGTCCACCTTTCGTCGGGGTCGGATGTTAGACAAGTTTGGTCCTTCGACCATGACGCCCGAGGGGCTCCAATCCCTCATTACCTACTATAACTTGCCCGGGGAGTACGCTTATTTCATATACTTTCGGGTAGCTTTCCTCGGGAACACGGTCCTGATGAGATCGTGATATTTCGGGAGCAGCTCGCCGCGGGGCTGCGATTGCCTTTCCATCCCCTTCTTGTCGAAGTCTTGAACCACTTCGGCGTGACAATCGGCCAGCTTCACCCGAACTCCATTCGAAATTTGGTGGGGACAATCTCCTTATTTTGCGAAGAGAGCTTTCCTTTGGACTTGGAGATTTTTTCTTCAATCTTGATGCTTAAGAAGCAAGCGGGCATACTACCTGTCTCCTCGCCCGGGCTTTAAGCTTTTACATGAACTCTCCAACAAGGTCCCAGCATGGAAGCGGGATGGCTACTCCTAACTCCGGGGTCACGCTTGACAAAGAGACAACGAAGGGCCTCCGACAATGGGCGCGGCTTGGGCTGAAGTGTCAACAGTATCTGACGGAGGGCAAGCTCATTGCGGCCAGCCTGAGCTTGGGTAGGTTCTTCACTTAGAGATTCTGTCTTGCTGTCTTTCTTGCTTTTTACTGATGGCGAACTTCTTTTCGCAGGTGTGATGGACTCTCGAGGGACCCGTGGTGGGCACTTGTTCCAAGGCATGAAGAGGAGAAAGCGGGTTGCCAAGCGAACTCGCGCCGAGATGCCCCGGGATGCGGAGCCCGAGGTGCCAAACTATCCATCAGAAGATTTGCCCAAGGAGCTCGAGATGGTTCCTCCAATGCAGGAGCCGACAGGGGTCCCTTATGCTGAGACTACTTACATAGGGGCTCCTACATACTCCGGTGCTCCTGCTTACTCCGGGTCTACTCATACGCAAGCTGGGCCCTCAGGCTCAGGGGCCCCGGGGGATTTCAGGAGTGTGCTGTCGCCGACCCATGCTCTTCAAAAGAGTAAGGAGGCCATTTTCCCTGAAGAGGTCGCGGCGTAGACTAATCTCCCTCTGCATCAAGTGGCCTGTCGTGCCGTTACCCATGCCATGGTGATAAGTGTTCTCCCTTTTTTAGAGCTCTTTGGCTTTCGTTTTGTTGGTTCTTTTGATCACTCGGTTCTTTTTGGTAGGTGAATTTTTCTATTCACGCCTTGGCGGCTCAGGTGGAGAGGAGCTCAAGGCAGGTGCGAGCTGTCGAAGAGGCTCGTCGCGCTGCTGAGGAGGCTGCTCGTTTTTCACGAATCAGGCAGGCGAGGTCTCAGAGAGATGCCAAGGCCGTGGGAGTGGTGGTGAAGCACATGGCGGACTTGAGGCTGGATCTGCAGCATCAGGTTGAGTACCTTCAGGAGGACATCAGGGAGAGGACGCAGATCTTTTCTCAAGGTATCGAAGATGCCAAGAAGAAGGTTGTCGATGAGTACATTGCTTCGTCGGGCTTTGATGATCTGATGGTGGATTCATACAGGAGGGGTTTTAAACTAAGCCGGTGGATGATCCGGAATACGTACCCCGAGCTCGATATTAGCGCCATATCCACTTCGCACATAACTCAGGAGATGGCCAATGCTGCTGATGGTGAGCCAGACTCCGAGGGCGAGGCAGGGCCTTCGGGTATTGTTGAAGTGCCTTCTGATAATGAAGAAATAGCTCTGGGCTTGTAAATTTTTTTTTTAAATGTACTACCTTACTTTTGAAATGAAATGACTCTTTTGGTTAAGTGTTGGTTGTTCTTTCTCCCGAATTGAGCATATTTGTCGAACTAATTATACGTCTGATTTGTTTCCTGTCCGGGCTACCGCACTCGCGCGGCTTGTTCTGGTGGTGATTTTATCCACTTTGCTTGGCGGTCTATAGGTAGTATCGCCTTAGGTTGACGATGTTCCATGCTCGGGGTACTTGGTTACCCTCTAAGGTTTCGAGCTCGTATGCCCCCCCCTGAATGCTTTCTTTAGTCTCTAGGGTCCTTCCCAATTTGGTCCGAGTTTGCCAACACCGGGTTTGGGTATCATGATCTTACGGAGAACCAGGTCGCCGACGCGGAAACTCCTTTTCTTTACTCTGGCATTATAGTACCGAGCTACCTTTTGCTGGTAGGCCACAGTTCGGATGTGCGCAAGGTCACTTACCTCATCCAGTAGGTCAAGGTTGGTGCGTAACTCGTCTCCGTTTGTTTGCTCGTCGTATGCTTCTAGTCGCAGTGTAGGTACTTCGATTTCCGCCGGAATTACCGCTTCGGTGCCGTAGGTGAGGTTAAAGGGGGTCTCTCCCATAGCGGTTTTTTCCGTGGTTCGGTGAGCCCACAGGACACTTGGTAGCTCGTCTGCCCACAACCCTTTAGCTCGGTCTAGTCGTGCTTTAAGTCTGCAGAGGATGGGTCTGTTCATTACTTTTGTCTGACCGTTTGCCTGCGGTTGTGCGACTGACGTGAAGTTCTGACGAATTCCAATATTTTGGCACCATTCTTCGGGCTGTAACTGTTGCCAGAGGTTCAGCTTCTATCCACTTTGTGAATTAATCTACTGACACCACTAAGAACTTTCTCCCACCTATCGCTGGCGGGAATGGCCCCAGAAGGTCGATGCCCCATTGTGCAAAGGGCCATGGACTGGTGGATATTGACATGCTTTTGACACTTGTCACATTTTCTGACGAGCTCGACGACTTCTACCTTCATCGTTGGTCAGTAGTATCCTTGTCAAAGTGCCTTTTGAGCGAGGGCTCTGCCCCCCAGGTGTCCGCCACACAGACCTTCATGAGTGTTGCGGAGTACGAGCTCAGCTTCGGCAGGTCGCAAGCAACGCAGGTAGGGGAGCGTGTAGGATCGTCGGTACAACCGTTCGTCTATTATGACGTATTTGGCTGCCTGGCGCTGCACCCTCTTGACTGCATTGCGGTCCGCAGGGAGGGTTCCATCTAGCAGGAAGCTCGCGAGTGGGTCGATGCAGCTCGGCTCTGCTTCAAGGACGGGAGCGACCTCTTCTGCCCCATCGAGAATGCTGGGCCAAGGTAAGTCCTCTATGTACACAGTTCTCATGGTGTTGTGACTCGTGCTGGCTAACCGGGACAGGGCGTCGGCCTCAGTGTTCTCTGACCTCGGGATTTGCCTGATGAAGTGTGACTGGAAGTTGAGTAGAGCCTCCTTTACTTTTGCCAAGTATGCAATCATAGTGAGCTCGCGTGCTTCGTATTCGCCCGTAACTTGGTTGACCACGAGCTAGGAATCACTGCAGATAACTATGTGCTTTGCTTCGACCTTGTGCGCTAGGTTCAGCCCGGCTATCAGTGCCTCGTACTCCACCTCGTTGTTGGATGCCGCGAACTCAAAGCGTAGTGCGTATTCTAATTTTGTTCCACTCGGGCCGCATAGCACTATTCCAGCCCCACTGCCCTGCTGGTTCGAGGAGCCATCTACGTGAAGGATTCAGGGCTCCTCATCCCAGTTTGCGTTTGGCCTCACCAGGAGAGATGCTACACTGGCTGCTACTTCACGGGGTTCGGACTCTATTGGCTTGGGAGCTCCGAGCTCGCCCAAACTGGGGATCTCGGGCTCGACCGGCTCAGGGGCTTCGACGCTAAACGTGCACTCGACGATAAAATCTGTCAAGGCTTGGGCCTTAATAGCAGTTTTTGGCTTGTACTGGAGGTCGTACTCACTGAGTTCGATGGCCCATTTCGTTAGTCGACCGGAAACCTCGGGTTTGAGTAAAACTTGCCTCAGAGGTTTATCAGTCAGGACGATGATGGTGTGAGCCTGGAAGTACGGGCGGAGTTTTCAAGCTGCTATCACCAGTGCGTATGCTAGCTTTTCTATCTGCGGGTACCTTGTCTCTGCTCCCTACAAAATTTTACTAACATAATAGATGGGTCACTGGACCCGGTCTGCTTCTTTTATTAGTATCGAACTGACCAACCTCGTCGCTTGCCGAGAGGTACAGTTCTAAGACCTCGCCCTCCTCGGGCCGGGCTAAGGTTGGCACACTTGCGATGTAACTTTTTAGCTCATCAAACGCGAGCTGGCAGTCTTGGGTCCATTCGAACCCTGTGCCTTTGATTGCTTTGAAGAAGGGTAGGCAGCAGTCTGCTGATTTGGACATGAAGCGGCTTAGAGCGGTTATGCAACCGTTTAGCCTCTGAACTTCTTTTACTTTCCGGGGTGGTCTCATATCTAGGATGGCTTTTCTCTTGTCCGAGTTGGCCTCAATACCGCGCCGGTTGACAATGTACCCTAGGAACTTACCCGAGGTAACACCGAAGACACATTTGTTAGGGTTCAACTTCATGCTAAATTGACGCAGGATTTGGAAGACAAAATCTAAGTCTTGTATTAATTCCTGTGAAAACTGTGTCTTGACGACCATGTCGTCTACATAACATTCTATTTTCGTGCCAATCAGGGGGCGAAACAGCTTATTTACAAGTCTTTGGAAGGTTGCCCCGGCATTTTTTAATCCGAAGGGCATGACCTTGTTGCAGTATAGGCTGAACTCGGTTATGAAGCTGGTTTTTTCCTCATTGGACTGGTCCATCCTAATTTGGTTGTAGCCCGAGTAGGCGTCCAGGAAGCTTAGCAACTCATGCCTCGAGGTCGCGTCCACTAGGCGGTCAATTCTAGGGAGGGGGAAGCAATCTTTCGGGCAAGCTCGGTTCAGGTCGGTGTAGTCGACGCACATGCGCCACTTGCCGTTTGCCTTTTTCACCAGCACTGGGTTGGCTACCCAGCTCGGGTAATGAACTTCCCTTATGAAATCTGTTGCGAGGAGCTTCTCGACCTCCTCGTCGATCGCCCTCCAGCGCTCGGGGGCTAAGTTGCGTTTCTTCTGTCTAACAGGTCTGACTACAGGGTCAGTATTAAGTTTGTGAGTTATCAGGCTGGGGCTAATACCGGGCATGTCGGCTGCGGACCAGGCAAAAATATCTAAATTTTGAAGTAAAAAACTCACCAGTTCGGTTCGTAGTGGTTCCTCGATGGAAGCACCGATCTATAGTGTGTGAGCTGGATCTGTAGCCGAACTCGGGGCTGCGACCGTTTCCTCTGTGGGCGAAGCTCATTCCTCGCCTTTCTCCGCAGGCCGCTCCAGTTCGAGGTCGTCGGCCACCTTAGTTTTTCCCTTCAGGGCGGCAACATAACACTTGCGGGACTCGAGCTGGTCGCCCCGCACTACCCCCACACCGAAGTCTGTAGGGAACTTCATGGCCAAATAGTAGGTGGAGACCACTGCCCGCAGGATATGCGTGATTGGCCGCCCTATTATGGCATTGTATGGGGAGGGGGTCGCGACCACCAGGAAATCGTGGTTGAGTCTGACCGCACGAGGCCATGTGTCGACTTCCACAAGTACTGTTATTTTTCCGAGGGGTCTGACTTCCTCTCCCCTGAAACCCACCAGAGGAGTGTTCGCGGGCTTCAGCTTGCTCCTTTGTAACTGTAGCTGGTCAAATGCTGACTTGAAGAGGATGTCCGCTGAGCTGCCTGAATCTACGAGTACGTGTCTGACCTCGAAGTCGCTGATCCTCAGTTTAATGACAAGCGCGTCATCGTGGGGGTAGTGGACCCCTCGCGCATCGTCTTCCGTGAAGAAGATCGGTTCTTCAGTCTTCGGTCTTTTTGGGGGGTTCCGTTCTTCAAGGGTCGCTTCGCGAACTGACGTCCGGGCCACTGCCGAGGTACACCCTGCTACCACCGAACCTCCCACAATTACATGGATGGTTCCCCGAACTGGCCTCTCTTCTGGAGGCTGTCGCTGCAACGGTTCGGCTAGTCTACTGCTAGATTCGGGGGCATCCTTTCCATGCTCCCCTTGTCGACCTGCCTTATTGTTATTATTGTCATGCTGTACAAAATTTCTTAAGTATCCACGACGGATGAGTCCCTCTATCTCATCCCGGAGATTATTATACTGTTCGGTACTATGATTGTGGTCTCTATGGAAACTACAATACAAATTCTTATTTCTCTCGTTCGGATTCCGCTTTAGGCGAGGTGGCCACTTTACGTATGGGGCGTCCTTGATCGTCATTAAGATCTCGGTCCGCCTCGTGTTTAACGGCGTGTAATCCGTCCGAACTGCTAGGGTAGCTCGGAATGGCTGGTTCGGCTTCGACTCTCGGGCCGGGTTTTTCCTATCGACTGGGTTGGAGGGCTCGCCTTCCCTCTTTCTTTTCTCATTCCCGCTTTCGGTTCGTTGGTTGATTTTCTTCCTCTGTTCTCATGAACTTATCCGCGAGCTTGAGGAATTCGACCACGGTCGCGGGCTGGTTAGCCACCACGTGCCATTTAAACTCTTTCTGCATTTCCTCTCTTGGCGGCCGCGAGCTGCACTGCAGGGTCTAACCGTGGTATTTGTAAGCATGCTTCATTGAACTGCTTGATGTAGCCCCGGATGGATTCTCCTTCCCTCTGGACTACTCCGAATATGCTTTCCTCTGTTCTGGGGCACCGCTTGCTGGTGACAAAGTGTCGGTGAAGACCTGCACGAACTGGGCCCAGCATTTTATCGACTCGGGGGCCAGGTTCCTATACCAAGTGCAGGCTACCCCCTGAAGGTGGTGGTGAAGGCCACGCACATGCACGCTTCACTAGCCCTGGCAAGGTGCATTTGGGATTGAAAAGCGTCAACATGGTCGTTGGGGTCGAAGGACCCATCATACTTGTCCAAAGGTGGGAGCTTGAAATCTCTGGGCATGGGGACCGCCAGGAGTTCGGATGCGAGGGGGGAAGGAACTGAGAGAATCGGGGCAGCTCCTACCTCGTCCGAGTTCGTCTCTTCCTTGCCTCTGAGCTCTGATAGGACACGGGTGGCAGTTCGGCGACTTCGCCGGCGCCTTCGTTGTTGAGTGGGCCTGGTACTGGCGCTGCTGGCCTCTGTGTTGCCGAGCTCGATGGGCCCGAAATGCTGGTAGTCTGCTGCCAGGGCGCCGAATCGGTTTTCCGTGAGCGGGAACTCGGGCTCGGAGCGCCGAGGTGCCGACCTTGTGGGCGAGGTTCCTGACCCGCCTGCGAGCTGCGAGGCGGGGATGATTTTTCTCTCTCTTCGGCCTGGGGATGAGGCCTGGCTGTTAGGGGGGTTCTGGGGCCGGGAGGCCTTTCCCTGGTGGGGGCATCCATCCTGTGGGGAGGCCTTAACTGGCCTTGGAGCAGGATGCCGAGGTGGAAGTAGTGGTTGGTTCAACAGCAGTTGGGGGAACTGCTGTTGATAGTGATACTGGGAGATGTTGTGCAGTACTTGGTGCTGATGGAGCTGGTGTTGCTGGAACTGTTACATTTGGGCTTGCATTGCCCGCATGCACTGCATCTGGTTGTCCAACCGGTTTTGGCTGGCTGCCAGGGGATGGCAGTTGGTTCAGCAAAGGTTGTCTCGATAGGGGATGGAAAGGGGATGCTCATGGCAGGAAGATTTACGGGTGCCACTGCTTGTGGCGCATTCAAGCTGGGGATCCCGTCCACCGAAAGGGGGATGGTGAACTGTCCAATGCACACCACGGGGACTTAAAGTTGTTCCCCGGTGGTGTTTGTCTCCGTGCCACGTCCGGCGTTGCTGGAAGAAGCCATGAGTGTTGGGTTTTTTGAAGAAAAGAGGTTATGAGAGTTTGGAGGGAGGCTTTTTGAAGTTTTCCCACAGACGACGCCAATTGATGCTGCGCAATCCGGCCAGTCTTAGCTGTCAACGACCTTGCCTCTGAACTGAGTCGCAGGGAACTTGAAATGGAGAAGATGAGGAAGCTCCAGGGGGAACTCGGTGTAAAGGCTCCGAAGCTTAAGTTAGAATCCTTCAAAGGCAAGATAAAACCAGATAGCGCAAAGTTTCCATCCCATGTTCTTGGGGGGTAAAGAGCCTTTTATAACCACCTCGCGCACTCACTCCTAGGCTTCTGTCAGGTCGGGTATGATTACTTCCGTGCTTCTGCTAGTTCGGGTGTCATCACCTCTGCTGGGGCAGAACCACCACTGCTCTTTTTGTCGGAGCCGTCTCTGTAACTGGAGATGGCGGTGGCAGGTGGCCGTTGAAGTGCGGCTGTCAAGCGTCAGATCCCAAGTCAGTCATGTGCGCCGCCCCTGGATACGGACTCCTTCGGTGTCAGGTACGGGGTGGTTTGTCTAGTTTGGCGTTCTGGAGGCGAAGTGCTGGAGTGGTGTGCGAGGCGAAGTCTTGAGTTCGGATAGGGGAGTGTCCCGAACTGCCATGAGGCAGGCCAGTTCGGGTCACTGCTTTGTGTGGCTCGGGGCCTAAGGGAGAGTTCGGGCTCCTCGTAGGGAGTTCGAGCTCTTAGTAGGGAGGTCGGGCTCCTTGAAGGGAGTTCGGTCTCCTCGAGGGGAGTTCGGACTGCTGGTTTCTTCCCTTTGGTGTTTGCGCCCTAGGTATGCTGCTTTAAGTGCCGAGCTATTTGTTTTTGCCACGTGGAGTGATTGCGAGGCCGGGCCAAATCTTCTTTCATCACAATGTTTAATATATTTAAATATGGTGGATGGATGGTAAATTTCATAATTTTTAAAACAAATGACTAAGGTTCAAGTTTTTTGACTTACATTTTCTTTAAAATACGTGAATAATAATGTAATATGTATAATAAATAATCATTAATTAGTGTAAGTAAAAAAGCGGATTAGTGGTAATTAAGTAATTTGTGAAAATAAGAGGTATTCGGTTTGAATCTTGTTAACAATATTTTAAAATTCTACTTACGTATGTACCCAGGTGGTTTCATGAAACCGGGATTGCTAACCAGTTTTTCGGTCCAACCAGTCGGTCAGCTGGTTTTCAATGGATTTTGAGCAAGTCCAATTATTGGGGTATGACCAAATCAGTTGGTGGCTTTCAAAAGCCCAATTTTGCCCTTTCCTTACTTCATTTTATAACACTTGGGCTACCTTAGCCCTAGGTAAGCCGAGCCTATGTTTAATGAAATATCCCACAATGAAATCAAGTCAAAATCAATTATTATTTGAAGCAAGGTGTTGCAACCAACCGAGGGCTGGATCTTTGGTGTGTTAGCTGGTTTATTCCAGCATTGATGTGGAATTGAATCCCACAATTGGCACTTTGAGAAAAAGGGGTTAAGGGGAAGTTATTAATGGGGCATGGAACCAAATATAAAGAAAGAAAGTTATTAATAGTGCATGGTGTTTGAGGGAGTTAAGAAGGAGAAAGACTATAAATTTATGGTTATGGGTCCTAAGAGGTCAAAGTCTCAAAACAATTTTTTTTCGATGCCTCACTTCAAATGGAGAAATTCTTATAGGGTGTTCTGTTTTTTGGTTTTGAGAGGAGAAAGTTGGTCAATAGGATTTTAGTTTCCATTGATAAAAAAAATACGTGTTCTTTTTTCAGATTTATGTAGGGATCGAGGAAAATTTATTTTCGTTTACCCATCTCTTAGGTGGGTAAATGAGATGGCAAGAAGAAAAAATGAGAGAATGTGTGCTTTAAAAATTTAAACAAGTCCCAAAAGGGTGCACCAAAGTGAGATGTGAAAAGTGACTATATTCGTATTGTTCTTGTTGAGGACCACACATCCATGAAAGGGAAGTTGATATTTGGTTACAATTTTAGC